>NC_142203.1:61694246-62949246 GCF_049639895.1 Pseudopodoces humilis | reverse complement strand
AGGAAGGAAGGAAGGAAGGAAGGAAGTGGCGGAAGGAAGGAAGGAAGGAAGGAAGGAAGGAAGTGGCGGAAGGAAGGAAGTGGCGGAAGGAAGGAAGGAAGGAAGTGGCGGAAGGAAGGAAGTGGCGGAAGGAAGGAAGGAAGGAAGGAAGGAAGGAAGGAAGGAAGGAAGTGGCGGAAGGAAGGAAGGAAGGAAGGAAGGAAGGAAGGAAGGAAGGAAGGAAGGAAGGAAGGAAGGAAGGAAGGAAGGAAGGAAGGAAGGAAGGAAGGAAGTGGCGGAAGGAAGGAAGGAAGTGGCGGAAGGAAGGAAGGAAGGAAGTGGCGGAAGGAAGTGGCGGAAGGAAGGAAGGAAGGAAGGAAGGAAGGAAGGAAGGAAGGAAGGAAGGAAGGAAGGAAGGAAGGAAGGAAGGAAGGAAGGAAGGAAGGAAGTGGGGGAAGGAAGGAAGGAAGGAAGGAAGGAAGGAAGGAAGGAAGGAAGGAAGGAAGGAAGGAAGGAAGGAAGGAAGGAAGGAAGGAAGGAAGGAAGGAAGGAAGGAAGGAAGGAAGGAAGGAAGGAAGGAAGGAAGGAAGGAAGGAAGGAAGGAAGGAAGGAAGGAAGGAAAGGAAGGAAGGAAGGAAGGAAGGAAATAAAAACACAAAAAGAGAAGGATAAAAAAAAAAGGAAAAAATAAAAAGAAGAGAAAGAAAACCTTGTAGTGCAAAGGAGGGTGGAGGGGTGGAAATAAATATCTGGTGGGAGAAAAGAGGAATCAAGTTTGTGTTTTCTGACAGCAGTTTATGTTTAGATCAGTTTAGTTGTAACGTCGAGCTGCATCCTTAGATAAGACTAGGACAGTTTAACTTTAGCTGCATGTTAAACTTATAAAAAGGGTGAAAAGTTACGTGTCGGAAGGAAAATAACAATGTGTAGGAAAATGTTAATTTCCAGTTACTAAAATAATCACTAGCAGTAATTCAAATATAGATATGAGGTATACACTGGAGAGTGCTAGAAAAGAACAGTATCTCCAGTGTCCTTGACTGGAGCTGACTTTTGTGTGACCAAACTGCAAATGAAATGTCTGCTTTAGATATCAAGTCATTTAATTTATTCATTCCTGGTATAACTCCAAAACATATTTATCAGAGAACATCTCCTATTTTGCTATTCTACTGCCTTCCTCTCTTCAAGCACTAATACAATGTGTATGGAAACAGAAAACCCTAAAGCAAGGGGGATAGAAACTGCAAGAAAAAATATCCCTGAAAAAAAATACTTGTGCTGCTAAATTAGGTTGGGTTTTGGTACTGCTATTTAAGCTTCACTCTTGATAACCCACATTGACATTCTTGGACTATGGGTACAGTTCCAGCATGCAGAGCTAACTGAATTATTTGTTCTGCCCTCTCCATGACTCTGTTTCTTTCCTCATCACTCTCCTTGCTTTTTCTCCTTTGCTTGGGGAAAACCAAGAGATTGACCCTTCTTGTCTGTATCTATATATTTTTTTTCTTTCCTCCTGGCTCACCTGATTTCTGTCCCTTGGTGCCTCTCTATTTTGCATCTAGCTGTCATTTCTCTCTCTGAGATAATTACTAAATGATATTAAAATTAGCAAGGTGTTTCCAAAGCAGACCATAGAACACAGCAGGGATAAAATGCAGGCTTGTAGGAATGAAATCAAGTGCTATGTAAAACAGACATAAATTATAGCACTATTACACTGCTACTTATGTTATACAGTGATTTATGTTGTTTTTCTGATTTCATGTTCTGTCCAACGTAATGCAAAACATATTGTTGAAAATTACCCATTTTGCTGTAACTTCAAGCAGGCCTAAGATTCGTACTCACTCACTGCTCACAGAGTTCCATTTTATACCTATACATTTTATTCAGTACTGCAGAAATGGAAAAAAGGATCTTTTGGAGGACAGCTCTCTTGTGAGCTTTGCTAGAATTTTTTTTCTGAGGGTTTTCTAATTCACATACCTTACAGGTGTGCCTGGAAATCAATGTAGTGATCAAATACCTAAATCATGTTCTGGACTGGGGGGGGGCAAAAATTTATGCTCAGTCTAGTCTAACAGGAAAGAAAAAGTTAGGAGGAATCAACCACAGCTAATGCACAAAATATGAATAGATTTGTCCATTATTTGTGAACTCTTACAGAAATAAAAATGCTTTTATTTATTTTGTATAGGATTAGCTTAAGCTGAAATAAAACCACTGTGTTCCTGAATGTGACAGTCTAAAGGAAAAAAAAATCTGAATGCAGCTGAAAATTAAATTATTAACTTTAATTGATTTAACCTATATTTCTTAAGAGTACTTGTATAGACAAGATCTTCGTGATGGTCAGTGCACATATTAGTAATACAAATTATTCTCAAATTAGAATGACTTCTGAATAATTAAATAAACTATAATTAGCATTACACAGGAATCACTGGACTATGATGTCTTGATTCTTTGTGACAGCCTGTGAAACCATGTGAGAAAATGAACTAAGTGAATATTGAATATGACACTACATCAATAATGGAAAAGCTAAGAGTAACAGAGAACCATCAGAGAGTGTACTCTCTGCACCCTTGCCTTTATTTGAGTAGATTTCAACTACTAGTCTTAATTGTCTCCTACACTCAAAGTTTGCAACACATTAAGAAGTTACCTCCTCCCTGGAATCTAAACAAGAAGCAATTAGGTAACCTTATGCTCTAACCCAAATAAATTTAAGTTTCTTAGAGATTATCTTCTACGAAAACTTGCGCTGGTTGCCTCAGAATTTCCTCTCAAATATATATAAATCTAAATTCTAAATGGCTTGGCTTAAGAATGTCTTATTGCAGTGGGGGCTGTTTGTTTGTTTGTATTTCTGGTTTGGTCTGGTTTGCTTTTCTTTTGTTTTTCTCCAGATCAGTTTGGATTAAACTAAGAGAAAAAATGATCCACATGGCTTTTTTCATCAACATAATAATACTACATCTTCAGCAATGCAGAAAGCTTAATGAGGATCTAAATTTCTTGATACTGGATAATTTTCTTTTTGGCTAGCACAACATACAGAAATAATATGAACAAAGACCTTGTGTATAAATTTAATAATGAATAATGCAAATCTTGATTCGCATTCATTGAAAAATGAATGTGTGCTTCATTGAAAAATCTGCAAAAGCTGGCTTTCTGTAACAAGATGCACTCTACAGTCTTGTTTGCAGGAAGCTATAGCTATGTCTGTCTATACCAGACATATGAATTACTCTGGAAACATGTAGAGATTTATGTGAAAACAAAAGTGGAAAACAAGGTTCTCAGAAACTCTGTTTCACAAATGAAGTGATTAATAGTAAAATAAATTTAAATAGAAAGGTATTGAAATATTTTTCAAAAGTGCACTCAATCACTCTCTTTAATGCTTGGATTAGATGAGAAAGATGTGGTTTTTCTCAAGAACTAGTAGTTTGACTGTTGACCTACTCCAATTCCTTTTCACATTCCAGAAGGTAATGATAAATGTAATTGGAAAATAATTAGAAATTCTAGATTGGTTTTGTGGGATATCTGATCTTCTGCTTAATTTAAACTAAGTTACATTCAAATGTTTAAAATCTGAATATCTTTCACTTTCACATGTTAAGGGGCTGATGCAGCATCCATAAAAATTATCTGCTGCATAGAGATGGCAAAGGAAATTTCATACATGCTTGCAGCATTTCTGATGGAACAGAAGTTTCTTTCTTTTAGAAGTTTTAAGAAAGAGACACATAAGCAGAAATGCATTAACTACTTTGTTTCACACTGGATTTACTGCAAACAACAGTCACTTTATCTCCTATTTCAAATCTTAGCTTTCATGTGGATGAGCAATGTTTCTAATTTATAAAAGATGCCTTATGAATGCATTTGGCTTAGGTGTATGCAAGCAAGAAGAAGGGGCCAGAATGACATCCTGTGTAGGATGGTGCTAATGTGTAAGGAATCAAACTACAGCAACCTGTCTTCCACAGCCAGCCATCAGGCCAATATTCCACACTTAACTATACTGCAGCTATGATTCAGAAACAGGAAGCAAACCTTGGCAGACCCAAGACACATGTTATGCCATGAACTCTACAAAATACAGACATGTTTATGCCCCAAACACACTCAGGTCTGAGTGATGAATCTTCTCCTCAGCTGGCCTTCATAGTACTTTTCCTAATATTGTCCAGACACTAGTATTTTGTGTCAAGTCAGCAAAACATTAATTTAGTCTCCACTCTACAGCAATCTCATTACAGCACATTTAATAAAAATTTAAATAATAAAAGTACTGCTAACTACCACTGATATGCCTTCTCATATACATAAATTTTTTTTTTCCATGTTATAGTACCTCAGATATGGTTCTGTATATAATTCTTGCTGCTGAGTAGACAGAACACAGATTTATGCCTTCTTGCAGGGGAGAACCTATCTTATAAACAGCTGGACAAGTGTTGTAAATGCAAGTTGTATCACCACAAGACAAAATATCTTCTTTAGCCTTCTGACAAAGATTTTATTTTTGTAGGACTGTATTTTCTGCCTGCAAAAAAGACCCAAGTAGGAACTGTATTTCTGGAAACCATTTTAACCAATAGTTCAGCTGAATATTATTGTAGCAATCAACAAACCATGTAATTTCCCACAATAATAGCTGGCTGTTTTCTGAACTGTAGATATTCATGAAGTGTTCATGAATCTTTGAAAAATATATCTCTGCAGTGGCAAATGAAGTTATGTCAAAAGAACCATAGCATATGGTAAAGTTTCAGTATTTCTAAATTAATTTCCTTTTTATATTTGTTCTCTGAGAAGAAATTATAGTTTGAACAGCTGTGCTAAAATACTGGGAAATAATTTTTGATGGAAAATTGACAGCAATCTTGCAGGGCATATCAGTTGGGTGTAACATATGAGTTAAATAAAAATAATAGCTGGACTGAAAATTGCACCGGACTACAGTTCAGTTTGTCTTTGAAGCAATCCATGTATTGCTTATTTAACTTCTACACAGTCTTTTAGTTGGTATAGTTACAGAATACAAATTTTATCCATGTCTCCAACAACATATGAACAAATAATAATGATTTTTTTCTACATTCACAAGGATATTGTTCTTCAGACTCTGTGTCATAAAACTTCTCATGTCTTATCTTTGCAGATACAAGTTTTCTACATAAAATGTTCCTATTTTCTTCATTTCCAGAGCAGTTAACTGCTGGACATTGCCTGCAGTCAGTTGGTTGGTTTTGTTGTTTTTTTTTCAATTCTGCACTGTTCATTCTAAGACCCATTGCTCTAAAGCTTCTTAACTTTCATCCCTAGAGCAAGTTAGAAGTGGCCTTCCCTTTCTTGGTGTACTGGTATTTAGACACCACTCACCTGATCAAGTGTGGTAGCACCAGATGCTGAGGAAGTCAACATGACTTCCATGGTTGCCAACATGACATCAACAGGAGTTTCAGCAGTACCGTAAACTTTTACAATCAGATTTCTTGTGTGAGGTTCTTAAAATCTTTCTGTTTACAGTGTCAGTGGAGGCTTTTCTGTTTTATGAATAGGGTGTAAAAATGCTTTCCACATGAGGGTACGCACTGTTACAATAGGCAGTCAAAAGATGCCTTTCTTATGCCATTATTTCAACACTGAAATACTTAGTCAGGCTCCACCCATGGTACATGGTATGTGTCTTCACAGTCTCAAGTCTGGCAGTAATTCATTCTGTGCAGACAATGCACCCTTCTGGTCATGGAGAGGATTTTTAAGTGAAAAACATTTCCTACAACAATATTTGGATAAGCCCATAAATTAAACCTGAGTAGCTTCTTGAGAAAGCAAATGTAACTTTGATTCAGCTGTACAAGTGTTTGCTATAGTAATGAATGATTACCTAAATAAGCTGAACCACACTGGGCTGCCTCCTGACTGTGTCTCAGAGGTCAGTATTTAACCTGAATCCGAGGAGCTTCTTCCCGTTACTCCCTGCCTCCAGTGTAACCTGCATGTGCTGCTGGAATGAGATTATATTCACCACAAACTACTCTGCAGTGACAGTTTTGCTGAGTGTGCAGTGATCTAAAGGGGTCAAGGAAGCAAGGTAAGAGGCAGTAATGCTATGTAGACTCATTGATGGAAAGGGTAGACAAGGAAGCTTTTGGGCTTTGTTCAGTCACATGCACGAAATCCAGTGGTGGTGAACTCATTCACAGGAGTGAAAGCAACAATTTCTATCTTGTGTTGCAAGTCCAAATTTCTGAATGAGTACTAGGAGACAGCACAGAAAAAAAGGCAAAAAATAAGTGTGGTTTTCCTTTCAGAATACTGTAAAGAAAAAATGGAACTTGGCTTACAGGACAATTTTTTGATAGCTTTAATATGGTACCTCATTCCTTTAATAGCACAGCCCTGCTTCTGTGAAACAGGTAGTGATGTACATTGACTACTGTCTCTTCAGCCCTGCATCATTCCTACCTATGGAAGGTACAAATATCAATCTGAGTTCAAGTTCTAAGCATGAAAGTCTCATTAAATAGTTGCATGAAAACTACTACTGCTAGTCAATTTTATATAAATAAACTTATACCAAAAGCATTTTTTCCTTGCTTTCCACACAAAAGATTAAAAGAACCCGAACTCCCAACTTCACTCTCTAAGAAAATGTTGACAATATTTGGTCTGGATTTTTATTAACTTTACGTCTCTTAATGATTATTTTCCTCTCATCTTTCTAGCCAAAGAAGAACCTACAGGAGGCTAAGTTTATACCTAATTTAAAAAGCTTTCCAAATACTGTAATATCTATTATGGCAAGCAATATCTTATTACACTAGTCTGTGGCTACTAGGCAGCAAAGAAAGCACAGATATGTGCCTGCTGAGGCACCTGAGTCCTTGAGACTACTTTTTAAAAATAGATTAATACACAGTGCAAAAACTACGAGTGTCAGAATTGTTGAATGAAAATCTAGACAAAACATCTTCAGAAATAACATTTCTGAAAGCTACGCAATACTTCATTTATGGAAGACTTTTTTTCCTGTTGGTTACGGAGACAACATTGACTAAACACATGAACTAAAGTTACTGAAAGCATTGCAACTATTTACTGTATGAATAGGATTAGAGGATAAATAGTTACATGTTCAGGATGTAAATTAGAAGTTCTTGAAAACTGACTGTGAGTTCAACAGCTGGACTTCATGTTCATACAGATAAAACCTAAATGATATGAATATTCAAAGATGTAAAGGAAAAAAAGCATGGATCAAACAATGGGCTTGACTTGAATGATATTTGGTGTGCCTTTATCCTCCATACTCCAGCAACTCTTACATCCTGCTTTTCTTCCTACAGCATGCTGACAAGAAACAGACATTTTGTTCCTTCAAATGGCAGGTGGAATAAGGCAATGAATATCAGCTGCCTTGACTTTCCTCTCACTGTTTGAAATAGGCCTTCTCTATATTTTCATTGCATAGTTCATAGTGTCCTGTAGAACATGAGATTTCCTGCTGACGAACGGAATGTCTATACAAAATTATTTTGGGTGTAGAGGTTCCAAACTAAGATCATTAGCCATTAACTGTAAGCTCAATTATATACAGCTCAAGTGAAAAAAGCCCCAAACCCAAGCCTAAAAAATTGCAATAAAAAGCCTCAACCAACCAACAAACCAGCCAGCCAAAAAAAAAAAAAAAATTAAAAAAATACTCCCTTATATGCTGTAAGTAAAGGCCTAGGACCAAATCTAAGAAATTTAAAATGACATTGTATCTTAACAACAGAAACCATGTTCTCTTTGTGTACGCATGTGTACCTAATTTGTCTGTGCTCAAACTTAGCACTCAGGATCACATACAAACCAAAACACTTTGACTATACATACAATCTAGTTTTTTATCTTGTGTTTTCCCTCTTTTGGTGATCAAGTCCAACAAAATTTATAGCCAAGGAAACTGTTTTGAGACGAAGGTAAGCAGATTGATTCATACTCAGATTTTTTTTCCAAAAGACACAGCCAGGCTTGCCAGGACAAAGAGGACTGCTGTGTGCCATGGTAGTTGTTTCCATCCCATACTGCCACCACCTTCTCCTCCTCCTCCTCCTCCTCCTGCCTGCAAGTGGACCATAGGCAGCTGTGCCGCAGGAAGAGGAGCACCTTGTGCCTCTGGCTGCCAAGGCACAAGAGGCAATGATGCAGCAGACGACAAAGACAAGCAGCTTCTCCTGTCTTCTGTGAGCAGGCAACAGCAGCAGGGACAGAGTGAGGCAGCAGCCCTGCACTGCCCCTGCTGCCCCCCAGCCCCTCCCCAAGCCAGCTGGATGCCCGTGCACTCAGCAGGCAGAGCTGGCAGCAGGGGCAGTCCCGGCAGCACAGGACACCAAAGCAGGGGCCTAGCCAAGAGGGAGAAACAATGGGAAGATAACAGAGGCCAAGGGCACTCACAAAGGGAAGAAAGCAGTGACCAACCACTGTCCCCTGGGGAAGGCAACAACAACGAAGAGCTGCTGTAGGAGAATTGGAAACACACCAACATTGATAGTACCTGGGTCAAGCCCTTGTATCTGGAGGGAGGTGATTGTCCCACTATATTCTATGTTGGTGTCACCAACACAGCACCCAAGCTGCACCCAGGACTTGAGGTGGGGCTGCACCTGTCCCTAGAACTTGATGTAGATGTGGCACTTAGGAGTCATGATTTAGTGATGGACTTGACAGTGTCAGGTTAATCACAGGACTTGATTATCTTAGAGGTCCTTTGCAACCTTAATGATTCTATGATTCTATAATGGCTGATTAGGGGGAGAACAGGCATGTACCATAAAATTTCAGCTGGCAGAAAAGGGACAAAACTACTAAAAATCAGAAGGCAAATGGCCTATTAGAAAGAACAGAAGCAACTTAAGAACAAACTCATCAGTTTCAGACATATATATTTCATTATTATATTAGTATATAGTATATATTATATATATACTAATAATTTCATTATTATTTCCCATTCAAAAAGATGTTGCTTATTTTCTAAAAAAAATTTTTCCATTTAGTGATCACATATATTTGTTATTAATAAAGAAGCAAAGTGGAACAGCTACATTTAAAACCAGTCTCAAACTCCAGTTAGTTTCAAATCATATTCATGATTCATTTGTGGATTCTTACACATGAATTTGTAACTGTTTGGTTCTCATAAATCTCATAAATTACTTTTATTACCCTTTATGGTACAGTTACCAATGGGAACATGGATATTGGCTTAAATGGAATCTGATGAAAAGTGGAGTGACTTCTTACATTCATATTACTACTCTTCAATATGAAAGTTACAGACGGTTGTGAACTCGAGGATGATAGAGGAAGCAGGTCAAAATCAGAACAATAGCACATTTCTGCATCTGCATAATAGAGACCAACATTCACCCTGTTAGGCTATATATAGAAAAATAAGTGGGTTTTTTTTGAAAGATGAACCATGTTTTTAGCCCACTACATATTCACCCTAAGTTTGTGAAAAAGCCAAAAAGAACCACTGCACTAAATCATACCTGCAAGGTAGAGGGAAGGTCTAAGAGGGAATTCATTCAGAAAAATAACTAAGCAAAGCTTTAAAATAATATCTCATTTAGTAAAATTTGTATGATTTACTGTCTTTTTTCACCATTACAATAGTGACTATATTGTTTGCCATGATTCTTGTTCAGCTGGAGCTGACTCTTTTATGCAGAGTATGTCTGTGAAGCCTGAGTATTGTGTTGTTTTCCTTCTGTTAACTTGATTTATTTGAAGTCCCTCAACATCAAAATGAACAGGTCTGAATATATACCAGGCATATGAATAAAAATCTATAGGAACTGTAATAACAGAGAGGTCATATTGCTGCCAGGATTCCTTCAAGTTTTTCAGGAATAAAATCACTGGGATTCATTATTTGTGAATATACGATGTAATGATTAAATTAGGGATCTCCTGGGATCCTTAGTTTCGGATGTTTCCCATGGAGACATCCAAAACAGCTTCAAGGCTAACTTTTGCCCATGGAACTATTCTGCATTTTACTTCCAACAAGCAAATGAAGAGCAAGATCCTGAAGGAGTAGAAAGTCAGCTACTGCTTTTGTACAGCTTACAATTTGCATCACTCTGGTCCTCTTGGAAACCTCTGCATATTGCTGTGTAAATTTAAAAAACAATGGGAATAATTTCACATTCTGCTTATCACCTTGTCTTCATATATGTCAGGACTTTTCTAACTGAATATCTCAGATAGGCTTTCTTATCTTAGTTTTTCACTTATATCTTCTATTATATTACAAAACAAAAAAATTATTAATTATGTGCAAGGATTTATTTTAAAAAGCACATATATATCAGCATTATCTTTATTTTGTCTCAAACATCAGAAACTAAGTGAAATTGAGGGAATGCCAACATAAGTCAAGCAGCCTCATATTGAAATATGTTGCATTGGGATGACCTTGGGGTCTCATGCAGAAATATTAGCTTGTATCCAGCAGTGGTATAGCTATGTTATGTAGTGTTCCAACTGAGCTAATCATCCCAGGAAGAATGCCATAATGATGTGACAAAAATATTTATGATTCTGGAGTTAGCTCAGGCATCTCTTCATCATGCTGCTTTGTAACATGTAGACATAACCTTCGAAGCTCATGATATGCAGGAAGTCAGATTAGATAGGTGACCTGGAGGCCAGCTTGGGCCCTCAGTTCTATTAATCTATCTACATATCAGAATGAACCATAAACATATTAGAGGAAGCAGTAAAATAGGTCCATTAAACACCACATTAAGGGAACAAATTTCCACACAAGCCCAGAGAAAAAAAGAAATAAAAGAAAATGCAAGACATTTAAAGTTTTGTGTTTAGATAAGGCCAGAAAAAAAAGGAAAGACTTCACAATAACGTTCATTCCTTCTATGGTTTATAGAGAGAATGAGTCAATTAAACTGGGGAAAACACTGCTATGAGGAAAAGGAAAGCAAACTCAGAACTTTTGCAGAAGAATTGCACTTTCCTCAGTTTTGTTGGTGCATGTGTTCCATTCTACTGTATTCCATATGATATCTAATCACCCTGATATTTGAACACCTTCCAATAATGCATTAAGCAACAAAAGTAACATCTGCCACATGTTCATTCTCACATCTTCTCCTCAGTGGCAGATGCACAAGAAATGCTGTGTCTAGAGTTCATCTCAGTAATAGATTCATGTTGCTGCATGTTTATGCTAGAGGCAAAAAAGAAGTGCTGAAGGAATTACTTTAGAGCAGAAAGTATTAAGCTAGTGCTTCCTTTGTAAGCCATTAGATCAGCCTCTGAAAATGCCTGTTGCTTCAGTCTTTAGGCTTTTCCTAGCAAGTGCCATTGCCACAGGAGAAGGAATTTATTAAAGGAAGGCTAGAACTTTAGGTGATAATGCTAATATACTGGTTTGGGGTTATTGAACTCTTTCTAACTTGATGAGTTGTTATCTTTACTGTAGAGAATGGGATGAAGGTTTGAGCCGTTTACAGTAGCCAGCATTACTAAAAGGACAATCTGAAATGTTTCATACCACTTAGTGTTTCCTAGACACTTAATGCTTCATGTTGAGCTGAAAGGTGATGAGAGTTTGAATAACTCAGGCTAAATCATCATCTGCCAGTATGTGACAGAATTTGGACAGTGACACTCCAGAAAGCACAGAGTGGGAATAATACACTGTGCAAGAGTTTTTCATCAATAAAGAATATAGGAGTAGTCCCAAACCCTGGATTGAATTGACCAGTTTTGGGAACAAATACCTTCAGAAAAATAAGAATTTAAATTTTACCAAGTCTTTTCTTTGTCAGAGCATTGGCCAGGACCAGCAGTCATTTATCTGGTATCTCATCTAAGTCATTATGCCAGGAATCAGCCATGATAAATTTTATTCTCCCTGTTTAATGTCCTCTTCTGATACGGAATATCACTATTTCTACTTTCCTTATAGAATAATTTTGTGCAAGCATGAGAGCATATGCATGTAGTCATAATAGGTTTGCTTTCAGAGCTTATTGCATTTTTGTCTAAACTTTTTTCTTTTTTTTTCTGTTTTTGTTTTTCGTTTTTTTTTAATGCAGACAGAAGGACCTGTGATAATAATAGTTTCTGCTTAGTGTGGATAAGCAGCTCATTATCTTCTTTCTTCTTTTAGCTTCTTTCTTTCTTAAGAAGCCACCTAAGCAGATTGACAGGCAGTCTTCAAGAACCTGGCTGTATGAAATTGCATGCTTCTCTAAAATTAAGAATAGAACAATGCCCAGCTCTGCTTTTCTCTTGCCCTTCAAAAAGAAATGGTTCTTCATTAAGCTGTGACTGGATTTGTTTGGGTTTTTTTATTTTTTTTTAGTTCTGAATCCCGTATTTCTTCCTGATTTATGGCAATCCCACCTTTAGGGTCTTCTTTTTCCTTCTGTTTGGGCGATCACACCACTAAAGAACTTAAATTGTACTATTAATGGAAAAATATCCCATCAAAAGACCAGAACAAAACAAAAAAGCCGACCAGCAGTCCCAAACAAACTAACTTATGTCTCTACAGCATGAGGCTGTATTATGCAGCACAGATTTGCACAATTAGAGAAGGATCAAGATGGGTGAAACATGCTTCTACACAGCATGGGGGACACCTGATCCTCACTGCCAGAAAGCTTCCTGCAAGGAAATTAATCTAGTAACTTTTTATGGAATGCCAGTATCTGGTCTCTGCCTTGCTCCCTCTGATGCATTTCACTGGACAATGGTGTCTCCTCTTGCTTGTCATGAATATTTAGACTCATGGTATAATAATCAGAAGCTAACCATAAAGGATTGTGATTCAGGCAATACATAACATATTTTATAACAACTAAAAGTTGTGCCTCAGGCAAAATATACACATATTGCATATATTTTAAAGTTTTCCTAAAGGTATGTTATGTTAGTACATAAAAATTCTATTATACATTCATGGAATAAAAATGTATGCAGAAATGATTTATTTATATAGTGGATTACCCCAAAGAATGAAAGGAGAGCTATATTCTCATCAAGAGTGCCCTAGTGCAATAAGCTAACTTCCATTAAACTTAATCGAGACCACTCTATCACTGTGCAATTAAACTCAGGAAACAGGGCGAGTAGGGGCTACTTTTCCTGGCTTTGAAGAGTATACTCTTAGCATCCAAGATGAAGATCACTAGTTAAAGAAGAAAAGATTCCCAGATGTTTACAGGTAACAGGCTGTTCAAAAGACTCAGCCTATGTGAAGCACGAGTAAACAGAGTTGAGAAGGCTAAATTGGTCCGGTTCAGTGGTGCTTCCACAGCTAAAGGATGAACCTCTGAGTATGTTTCATATTTACGTCTGAACCGACCTCATAGTATTCTGGAAAAAACAAGGATATGAGAAATAACAGCATTGCTTTTCTTGATAACCAAAAGAAATGAGGTAAAAGGTGACATCTCAGATTTATATAATACTAGGCTGGGGTTTTTTACTAATACATTTATCTTTTCTCTTTGTATTTCCTTTCTTCATAATGTTCTACTACTTGCAGAGAATTTATATTTCTTTCCCAAGGGCTAATGAGCATGGAAATTTAGCATTATGAGCTGAAATCCAGGTGAAACAATTAAGTAGGTCATCACACTTTCAAAAATATCAGTTTTAATAGAAGATGCTGCCATCTCATCCCTTTGGAAAAGTAGGTCTAATATACAGCTGCTTTACTGTAGACTCAGAAGCCCAAATTTAGATACTCAGCTCTCAATAGCTTCACTAATTTTCCTTTCATGTTTTTGTTTTTATAAGTTTATTGTAGTATGTCTCTTGGTTTTCCAGTTCTTTTGAAAGTATTGGAAAAAATATGATATGAGTCCAATACTAATTGTTTTCATCTTGGAATATTACTCATCTTTTCAAAGAAAAGCATAATTTCTAGCAACATTGTGTTCCTTATTTGCACAGTTGTGTGTTGGCTACATCTCACTCCCATATATACATGCCAAAGATGAGTAGCTGTATGCATCCAAACGTATTATTTGTTTATAGAAGGCATGCAAATTGCACAAAATAAATGTACTGAATGAGTATTTAAGTCCTTTTCTTCTAATCTTGCATTTTGTTTAGAATATGAATATTCCTTCCTCAGTGCTCTTCTAGCCAAGATTTTGAGTGTTCACAGCTAAGTAGATGAGAACAATTTTCTAAATGCTCTAGGGTCCTTGATTTTCTGTCTATGAATTTTTGTAAGTGAAAAACTCCATTTTTCTTTTCTTTCTTATCTTTCCTCTAGTTAGGAGGAATTTCAGATACTTCCAATGAAGTAAAATCGAAGTTTTATATGCATTGTAATAAAGCATAACTGCTTAATTTGGCATTCTGGTTACTATGTGATTTTGTTAAACAGAGAGAAAACTCACATTTTTGTCTTCTATGAGGAGTTGAATTATTTGCAACTCATTTATTTGGGCCAACCTTTTTAAAAAAGAGAAAAATATCCAAGATCAGAATCAGAATGTATTATGTGCTTGTACTCAATAAAGCTGTTGATCTCCTTGCTCCGCTCTTCTGAGAAGAATCCATAGCTGGAAGTGAAAGAGCAGAAGGAAAACAAAGGCCAAGAATAGCAGACCTCCCACTGGGATCATAGTCTTTGTCTCGTTCTTTCCATTACAATGACTTGGAATGGCAACAGAGCCTATGATGTATCATTACATGTGACTGGAGAGATGGTCAAAGACACTTTTACTATTAGAAATAATCATTCATTTTCTAGATGAATAATACAGTGCTACTAAAATGTCCTTAAACTTTTAATTAATATTTCTAAGTAAAAGATTTCTTCCTTATATAAATATTGCTAACGAAAATAAAATTTCAGTTTTGAAAATATATTTTCTAAATTTTCTATCTAGTGTATTATCTTTAAGGCAGATTTAGGGTAATCTGCCACATAGAAACTGGCATCAAGAGTAATTTTTCTTAGATGAGTTGTGTTCCACTGTCTAGTGGTAGTCACTGGACTATATTGAAGGATGCTTGTGTATGTAACCTGTTCAGATGTACACTAAAACACAGACCTCCTGTCTTTAATGAAAACCAACCACTTATTAAGATTTCTCATATGTAATTTTTAAAATCACTATATTGCAGACTCTGAATAATAACGAAGTACTTTTTAATTTCTAAAAATACAGTGAAAAAGCCAATACATAAGAAAGAAAAAGTATCTTTCAAAGTCCTTTCCAGAACTGTCATCTGAAAAGGTTAAACCTGGCAGTAAATAGAGCCTGTCATGTTGGCAGACTCTGCTAGACTGTGCATTGCCTCTTTCCATTGGTGACACCAGCTTCCAAAAAAAACCATGGGTGAGTTGAGTCAAGAACAGATTTTCTTGCCATATCCACCCAAATGGACAACTGAGCATTTGTGGAGTCCTCAAGCTGGAGTGACCCAAAGTTACAGTGCTATTGATCAGCTGGTTTCCTCTGGGATAGAAAAATTTTGCTTTACATTAGAGATGACAGTTTACTCATTGTTGTCCTCTTATGTAAGGCCCTTCATTCTAAGGCATGCTGTGCAAAACCATGTTCTCAAGCAATGCTGGCACTACTTTCCAAACAATCTTTAGAAAGCACTGTAAAGTCTGCCTAGTTATATTACACACCAAATGTTGCTTTGTAAGTGATTTATACATTTAATTTTCTGCAAAGTGATTTTTCAAAAATTAGTTATATTCTTTGTCTGCGTAATACCCCTAGTGTACTTTGCATTGTACAAGAGATGAGGATGAGGAAGTCAAATATTTTAACATTTGCTGTGTCCCTTAATTTTGTCCCACAAGTACAAAGTTGCATTATGTGCCTTTTTCTTCTGTGCTCTCCACCCCTTTGTATTCAAATACATGGAGTCTGAACTTAAACCTGAAATGTAAAAACATTTTTACAGAGCAGATCCATTACATGAGAAAATGCACTAATTAAGGGCAAGGTGTGACTTCTCATTTCATGAATGTGAGGTCTGTAGGTTAGCTAGCTAATATTTCTACTGGAAAAAATGACTGCCAAATGGCTATCTGGAGGGTGACACAGAATCTGGACCTAGTTTCCACACAGACTCAATAAGAGAATTAGTAAGACATTCCATATGAATGTTTCCAACTGCTTTTAGCCAAGTCCCACTTGATGTTGCCCTTTCTACATTTATGCCACTGAGTAATTACCTCCTAATTTCTGTTGCTGACTCCTCTCTCCAGCTGCAGCACAGCTCATTAGCTTGGGCTCTCTTACACTACCTCTCTGTCTGACTGTCAGTACCATAGATTATAAATCATTTGAGGTCATGACTGGTACTTTTGTATGTTTTCTATCAGGCAAACCAAACTCGACCACCAAACATTGGTATTAGATCATATTAATTACTTTCATAAACCTTTAAATGAATTATTCATTGTGGTATTTAATCTGGATATATATTAAAAGGAAAGTTTGAGTAATTACGTCCTTTATTTGACAGACACACTACATAAAGAAAGTATATTTTAAGTCTTATACGTACAGGAGTCAGAAAAGCGTAAGTGTCATTGATGACTCACTACACAGGTACTATGAAAGATGGAATCCAGAAACAGAATCTGCTTTTGGAAATTGACAAAGTGACCCACCAAAAGGGGTCAGACCAGTTCAGCCCCAGAGCAAGGAGCAGATCCTAGTAATTTTCCCAGTAATCAGACTCTCCATGGCAAATTTGACAAACAAATGTACCTAGTGTTAAATGCCAACATGGAAACTTCAATTAGATGCAGCTAATGGGAAACTATTTTGCAGGCCTTTCAGCAGGAATTGAGTAAAAGGTTGGGATGTTTCTTTGCTGAAGTAGGTGAGTCAAAATTAGTGACTTTGCTGTATGAATTTACATGCTTTCTAAAGAGTCACAAAAATGCAAAGAAATCCTGCAGCAGAGAAACAAGAAGCTTTAAAAAAGTCAGGTGAATTCTGCTTAAATTTTTCTTTCAACTGCACTGAACTGTTGACCACTAAAATGCTCTCTCTCTGTCTGCAAAATGCAAAGCTGCTTCAGCATTACATGTAAAGAGCATTTACAGGATCAGCAACACAGTAAGACAGGTGAGGCATGTTCTTCCCAATTGGCATTGTCCTGGGTAATTATATTTTAAAGATCCATTAATATCAATTCTAGGTTGAAATAAAAAAGATTGCAGGATACTGGAATATTGAAAGAGCAAAGGAAAAATTGCCTTCACAGACTAGACCAACATGCCATGCTTTGCCTTCCTTAAAATCCATTTTATCAGATGGATTGTTACATTAATTTGAGAAGACAGACCAGTCCATGTGACAGAAACAAAACATCTTATTGAACCTGGTTTGACTTTAACAGAGAAGGGAAGTCTTTATTTCCTGGCTGACAGAATTAGACAAACGTTGGCATACGGATTATTTTAAATAAACTTCATTAATACAAAAATCTACTGAGAAAGTTACAAATAGCAGAATGGACTTCAAGAAGGTGGCTTTTGTATTAGTTCAATCTTCCTCTCTCCCCATACTCTTAAGCAGCCATGACTTATAAGATGGTGTTTTTTTCCTTAAAACTTGCTGATAAAAATTAAGCTAGCCACGCTTTCCACTGGCCCTTTTCAGACTGCACTATCACTGCTGCTTTTGTTTGCACTGTAGTGTTGATCACATTAAAAGTCACAAGGCTCAGAATTATTTGTTCAGCATTTTCCTATATCTGAAAAATTATATAGCTAAATATCAGTACTTTTAGCCTACAGCCCTACTGATACACACAGGGGTGGTTTACGGAGGAAAGATTCAATTTTAATGATGGAGCTGTCAGTTTCAACCAGGGCCTCAATTAATAACAGAAACAACAAATGCATGCCACTGACAGGTTACTTCTTGGTCACTTCTTTGTTGTCTAGCAAATAATCACAAATAATAATCATTAAATACTATTTCCAAATCTGTTGCATGTCTAATGTACAGACATCTCTGTATTTCCTACTAATAATTTTATTTTATTTTCTGTTATTTTTAAAAATAATCCCTAGTAGAGGCAATGTTTTAGAAAAAACATGTTACCCTAAAAAACCCCACTCCCTACATGTTGCCTGTAAATGTCAACATGATTGTCAATATTGTGTAATAGATGAATAATTGCCATAGAAATCCTAGCTATGGAACATCAAATTCAGGGCAGATGATGTTCTTGCAGCACAAGATCATTTAGAACTGATAACTTAGACTTGAAAACTTATCTACAATCTGTTTACCACCTTAGTATTGTGTGATGTGTTTTATGTGTCCACTCATCCCAAGAAGATCTGTCACATTCTAGGGATTAAGACCAATTTAATTTGCTGACTATCTCATTACTGTGACAAAGTCCTGATTTGTTCTAACAGTAAAAATACACATAATGAAAGAAACTGCTTATATAACAAACAATGTTGACAATGCCAAAATACTGTCTTCAAATTAAAGTGAAATGAAAGCAAAAACAAGATAGAAAAGCTTATAAAACAAAAAAAGATATTCCACTTTCTTCTTTCCAAACATTGAATTTTTGATGATATACATTGCGCTCACTGATATAGAAATTTACATCCCTCCATCAGTAACCAAGAAAGATGTATCTTCTTTTCCTAGCAGAAGCAAATGGAGAAGAATGGAATAGCTGCCCACTTCTTTTCAGTTGACTATTGGACAGTGGCTTGTGCAGATCATGACCACGTGTTGAAATATTCATCAATTTGTCATGGAATATATTTCATTTAAGTACAATCTTACTAAAGAAGGAATTAAGAAAGTCAATTTTCTGGGTAAAAAGATCAGGTAAGGTATAAATATAATTTGTGCATTTGAAAATCATGCTTAGTTGAGATGCTTCCTCTAGTCAAACATAAGCAGCAAATCCTATTTTGAAGGGCAGAAACCTATTTAGATCACATATATTAGTTACAAGAGTACCTAACATATGAGACAGATTTGAGTAATCACAGAGTCTCCCTTTGCCTCTGGGATTGGAAAGTGAATTTTGATGCAAAAAATATTTCTACTGAGAGAATTGCTGAATTCCCAACACATACTAAAAAGTTCACACATACAGATTTTATTGGGCCCATTTTGTTGAACTCAGAGTAGAAACAGAAAAGGGGGGTGAAATTGTCTTTCTATCAGTAATGTCAGGGTTCCCTTTGCTTTTTCCTGAATATAATCACAGATATTAGTGGCGAGATTGGGGCAGGTGGGGGAGAAATACAAGTCGCTGCAAAATAACATGGCCACTGAAAGAAATAATTTGAGCCATTGTCTTGACACTAACCCGCTAAAAACTGCAAGACTCAGGAGGGTGAAAGGGCAGCACAAACATCATCATCTAACCCCCAAATTCTGATTTTGTGATTCTATTCTACATGCCTTCAAATTAAGATAGTTGATGTACTGGGGTTTATTAGCACATAATGGTCAGGATGCGTTTTTTTCCCAGATATTTCAGAAAGCAGTACTAAAGAACATCAACATCACAGGGGTTGCTAGGTAGTTGGAAGGGAAAAAAATTGGTTAAGGGGAAGACATACACAAGAACAGGAGAGAGATTTACCCACATTATACAGCTCTAAAGAAACCTCAGTCTTTACTGGCAATCTACTGGTCTACTTACTGATTGAAGGCAAATCTCATCTACAAAAATTTTATTTTTATATCCTGCTAGAAGTGCAACCCAAAATTTATATATAAATATTATTTATGGAAATTTCCTTATGCAAGTAGTGTGACTCCTTGTTTAAAAAAAAAAAAGGAAAAAAAAAGCCTTAAAGAATGTCTGCAGGACAGAGAAACAGTGTTACAGTGTTGATCCTATGAGCCAAATGTAGATAGATCTCTATCACAACATAGGAGCACTATGAAAACAACTTGGAAAGTTCTCCATTAACAGAATGTAGTGGAAAAGACTGCTAGAGCATGGGGAAGAGTCAGTTTAAGGGATGGATTAAATGGAAGTATTCTGTGGCCTCTGAGCTAATTAACTGTAAAGTTTACAGTAGAACACTTTAGATACTTGCTTTCTGGCATCAGGGTTGTATTTAGAGGCTAGGGAATAATATCTTTAGCTGTTATTAGAGTTACAGAAAGATTTTGGTTGAAACACAAAATAAGTCTGGAGTAATTGGCAACAGATTGACTGAAATAGTCAATAAATATTGTTTCATCTAACTTTTCATACTGAAAAGAAAGACTTTTTCCCCAGAGAAATGTCATTGTAGGTTTAATTCTCAAATAAAATAAGCTTTTATTACTCAACTAATTTAAGAAACATTAAAAAAAATAAGAATAAGCACAAATGTAATCATCCTCTTATATGCAATGAGTATCACATAATTATGCTTTGCTTCCACGTTATTACATATGGAAACTATCAGTTCAATAGAAAACTCTTTCCCTGAAAAATTTAAACTAATCATCCCAATGCTTTAGTGTTGCTTATGCGCTCATAATTCTATACGAGATTTCTTATTTTCAAGATAAAACTCAGCAGGTTATCTGAAAAAATTTTACTCTGCCTTGTGAAGGAGTTTGTTTTTCATGAGTATCATTCCATATCAAAGCTTTTGATATGGCTTTTAATTTATTTTACTCTCTCCTTTATGTTTGATGCTAATGACCTCTGGATTTTTTTAAATGCACAGGATTTTTAACTATCCCATTAAGTCATCATGAAGTTTACAATAGCTGAGACATCTGGCCTGGATGTGATATATATGAAAGATAGTCACCTCACAAATCAGCAGTCTGTGGTGCTTGAGAGAGATTAGTCAGGAGGGTTACTTTAAAGCTTCCTTGGATAAAGAGATCAGACACATCTCCCAGATGTAAAATGCCTCTGTCTCTACTGGAGAATATATGGAAAGGTGGCTATGAAGGAGAACTGGGTGGCCCAGGAGGTATGGTAGCAGACTGTGGAGCTATTCATCTCTAAGCCATTTTTTGGAAACTACTAATGGCCTGTAAGATTTTATGCAAAGCCAGTGAAATGATAATTGTTAAATACTGTCGTTGACTCTTACTGCGTTTGTGGAGGCTCTACCATACCTGTTAACCTTAGAAGCCAGAAATAACAAACACTAGAAATTACTAAGTGCAATATCCAGCACATGTTGCAAATTGTTGGGGCTAGAGCCTGATGGGAATTTGACGACCTGTTTTCTCTAACATTTTTTAATAAATTGACCAGAATAAAAAAGGGAGGATGAGTCAATGAATTTCACTAATTATGCATTTTGTACATCACCTCCTCATTTAGTAGAACAAAGATTGGCTTCATGGGGATGAGAAAGAACACAGCAGCAACAGTTACTTGTTCAAAGCAAGGAGAAGGGCAGGTGTCCTGGTTTATTTACAGCATTTTTTCAGAAAGTGTGGGGACCCACCTCAGCCAGGAGGGTTTAAATGGTTAAATTACTAGAAGAGTGCAACTCATGGAGCCAGGAAGTAGTTTAGATAAGTAATGGCTACTAAAGGCACAGGAATTGGTGAGGAAGGAGACCATTTTCTCTGAGATTACTTTGGAGTGGGAGAGCTGCTGCTTGGTCATTGATGTATTTCACTCTATACAGCCAGACCCAGGTTTAAATCAAAAAGAAACTCCAGAGCTAAGGAAAGATCAGAGTTTAGGACTGATCACTCTGTATAGCTCTCTTTTCTGTTCGTTAAATGAACCTTACATTTGTGTGTGTTTTTTGGTGCTAGCTCACTTAGATAACTGGAGACAAGGCTGTGCTTGTGATGCCTTTGTAGCCCTACCCTTGAGGCACTTTTCCAGGATGTGGGTTTGAATGCATTCAAGCTACTGCCAGGTAGTCCCAAGCTGCCTGTCTTCCAGATTAGTGTGCTGAACAGCATTTTAGGTAATTATCCAAAGGTAACAGATGATAGAAACCCTTTTGAAGTGAATTATTCCTGCTCATAATAGGTATCTACATTAGGCAGTAACTGGACAATAATGGAGGCATCTAGCAAGGCACTATATTTTACAGATTTAGGCTTCACAGAGGCATGGGAGTTGCCTCCTACAGACATAATCCTGCACTTACTTTCTTGATGCCTGCCTATAAATGACTTCATACCCTGTGTGAGGTTTTTGAGGAACATTTTTCAGTAGTGTCTATGTTGACATACTGTGTATATAGGGTGCCCTCTATTTTCTTATCTTCTGTAAAGTGGGCTGGTTTCTGACATCTGAGAACATGTCCTTGCTTTTGGAAAAGCACAGAGCACTGAAGTCCTGGATCATGTGCCAGGAGTTACAGAATGTGCAGGATTCTGTAAGGTAGAGATGCTCCACCTTATTAACGCAATTCTGAATGGCATACAATTTAAATTATAAAGACATTCTAAATGTTAATTCCCAAAGCAGGTGATATTTATAGAGTTTTGCTATGACTATGTCTGTGCTATGAATAGCCTCGTAAAACAGGACCAGTCATTTCAGTGCATTTTATAAGCAATTTTTATATGGATCTTACTTTACTGCCAGATTTAATTAATTTTTAAAAGGAATATATGGCAAATGGGTTAGATATTCAATTAGTTGGAGACAATACAGGTATGGGAATAATGAAATAAGCATAAAGATGGGGGGGGGAAAGGGATTGAGGCAAAACAAACATGCTTTCTCCATAATTTTTCTATTGTTTTGATGAAACTGAAACTGATCCACAGGGCAAATGTCATGTCAGCCATTTTGGATTCTTTTGTGTCTTTCTATAAAACAGGAGCCAGAGTTCTTCAGGGAATGGAATTATCACACACTTGGTGGTTCTGCCTCAATCTTCAACTATTTTGGAAATGAACATATGTTTATATCTCAGAAATAACTGAAAAGCCTCTAGTAATGCATCCTAGTATTTATTAATTGGCTATTTACTCCAAAGGCCATTTTTCTTATTAAATTGAGACCAAATCAACTCTTGCTGTTGGCAGCTCAGTGTGGAATAATGCAGTTTTAAGATAAATGAAAGGCCTTCAGTGTATGAAAAATGTGGTTAGAAAAATCAAAACAGAAGCCTTGAGACCCTTTCCTTGGAAAAAGTGTCACAGTAGTTTAAGGTCACTTTGTATAGCTGTGTAACCATATCATTTATTATGCCCCTTCTAATCCTACCAAGTTTTTGTAATGAGACAATCTGAGTAATTGTAATTGATGATAAATTTCTACAAGTTGGGGGGTATGTTTATGCTTTATGAGCCATCAGACAAGGTTGTTTGAGATGGATGTGTTTAATGATATTTTGTTTTAGGGACTCAGTCTCTGAGCTGGCCCAGTTTGGCTTTGCTTCTGTCACTGAAGGGTTGAGACGAGTAGTGGGTAGTTTAGGTTTACTAAGTGGAGCTGTCAGTAGGTTTGTATTTGAAGCTTGCCCAAAACAGATTCCAACTGATATAGAAAGAAAATAAAAATGGAGATTTTATGTGAAGAAGCCTATTTTACTGAATCTGTTTTTGGAGTTTTTTACAAGACTACTTGAGCATAATAATAAAGGATCATCCAGCCCTTAGCTATTCTCAGTTCTCAAGAATAATAAGGGTAATTAAGTATTACTTGTGACTGCCACTCAAAAGACCACATTAAAAAATATAGGGAATGAAAAAATATGTTACAGGAGATAAAGAACAAGTGGAAGGAACACTGAAGTTTTTCAGAGATCATATAGCAGACCTGGAATGAAAAAGACTGTCCAGATGCCACCTCTTTCAAGAAATCAGTTTTCCTTTATGATTCTGCTAGCTTCTTTGCATTTATGTTGTGGGTTATGACTCAAAAATGTGTCTGGAATGATCCATTCCTTTGTGTTGTTTAGCTTTCTTTGGAAAAAAGCAAAATAGACTCAAGATGTCATGATTTTTCTGCTAATATTGACATTATTTCTATCTGGCCTGTTATTACTGTAGTTTTCGGCCAGGCTGCATTCTTTCAGGCTGCAAACACTCAGCTTATATGAGTTATACAATTTGAGCTTATGCAAGCAATGTTGATTAAAGATTTTCCCTGGCCTAAAGGGTTGCTTAAAGGGTATGGTAAATATTTGGCATTACAATATCAAGCCTGAGATCCTGAGTAATTTATGACTAAACACCTGCACAAATGAGCTGAAAGAAACTGAGCATGCTGAATTATTGTATGAGCTACTAAACCCAAATAGCTCATATGACCACACAAGAAAGTTGAGAGGCTAAAAATATAATTACTTGCAGTCATCATGAGGCATGGAAAATAGGTCTGTTGTGTGGTTTGGGGTTTTATTCTTAATACAAAATCACAAGTCCATCTGATAGAGGATGCTGTTTTGGTATTCTATTCCTAAATTTCTCCAAGTAAAATGACTGTACTCTACATAAAAATTTTATTAAAATAGTTGTGTCAAATAAGCATAATGACATACACATTCATAACCTTCTATAGGAATGAAGAACCATGCTATTGTTCCCTCTCCCTCACTCACCCTTTTCATTGCCTTACGACCAGGGACCCACCTGCCAGGTAAAACTCAGTGAGCAAAACAGTAAGATATTAGCTGCTGCCAGGATCTCTGTTCTGGACACTGGAGAGAAAGACAGATCTGTGATGTAGAAAGTATAGAAAACTGCAAATACTAATAAGAAATGCTAATTTGTGAACTCACGGTTCACATGTTGAACGTGTTCATCATTTTGAATCCTTCAGCCAGTGGAACTGGTATTCAGGTTTTTTTGCCTCCATAAACAAAAGCTTCCAAGTTTTAATTTAAAACTTACTTTACAGGGGTTTAAGTAAAATGGGAGATCCAGCTGCTTATGGCTTTCACAGAATTACTTAATGAAGTGCCTGGAGCTTAGTAATGATATTGTGTTCTTTTCACCTTTTTTGATCAAGTTCTGTGTTTGTACAGTATCAAATCAGAAGAAAGAGAAGGATTAGTATAAGACATGGAAAGGCTGCAAACCCTTGATATCTGAATCAGAAACATCTATTGATAGACCTCTGCATGACATAAATCCATGGTGACCCAAGACTTAGTCTGATGGAATCAGACAAACCTTGTTGAGTCATTTTCAAGAGATTCCTGAGAAGCAGTTGAACACAGTTGCCTGTTAATGTAAGGTAAATCTGATGCAAAGAGAGACATGGAGTAATAATTAGTTAAATAAGTGACTATCTCATATTTTTTCCAAAGTTCTGCTTCAGGCAGTCATTTCCTCAGAGCATTTTGTGTTACTCATTTCTATTTGCCACTATGAAATACGTCTGCTGGTATAAGTAAATTAAAGGGTTCCTTTTGTCTGCCCTGGAACAACAGTCACTCTGCAGATACTGTCACAAAAAAGAGCAGTTTCCCTAAACCATTTATGTTTGATCGGGCTGTCAAAGCCCAAAGACTGAAGACCCTTGTGCCTGACCAACCTGTCTATATCCTGTTACGGGGATCCCACTGAACAGCCAGTTGCATCAGAGGGTGGTTCTGGGGTGTGCACTGACAGCATATCAGAGTCAAATCCTTTATATCAATTTAGAAACAGAGGCCCCTTTATGGATTTCCCCACTCTTAGTTGGCATATTATCAGTTTTTATCACTTGACTGTCAGTGGCTGCTAGAGCCCTTGATGGAAGACTTGCACTAAACAGTTTACAGAATAACACATTTTATTAACAAATGCAGTAATTATATTAAAATCCGATAGATTAAGTTGAGAGATTGATGCTGATAGTATATTGTCTCGCAAAAATGAATTTGAGGCAATATACAGACAAATTCTAATGCCAAATGAAAATAAGCTCAAGATAATTATTTAGCATGCATATAATAAATTTCTTACCCTATAAATGTCCCTGTGGAGGGAGAAGATAGTACAGCTCGTCAACGATGCCAGAAGTTACAATGAAGTCTTCTTTTACTCCCTTCCCTAAGCTATATTTATATTATTTTCCTTGAGGGAGGGCAAAGGTAAAGTTACAGTTGATGTAATTTCATGTTTAGGTGGATTTTGAGTGATTTTAGTCATTAGTATTTGTGGAAACATTAAAATTAGTATGTATTTTCAAGTTAATGAAGCAAAGTTCAGCTTTCGTTCACCACCTGGCACATTCCTTTGGCTTTGTTCCCATTAGGTACATTGTTTTCAACAGAGCATGATCACAACCCCATTGTGTTGCTCCATTCTCTGTGTCATATGTGCATTGATTTCAACAGAGCATGACCACAGAACCTCCATGCCACTCCATCCTTTGTTTCATGTATCCCTTAGAGCAGCACACCAAGCCTCCTCAGTGTTCCTGCTTCAAAGGTGTGCAGACACTTTGTCCCTGGTGAACTACAGACAATGTATACACTACTTCTTGTTGAACTTTGCTTTTCAGTATTTTCCAAACAGTTGAGACACTTTAATTTTCTTAATCCTTTCTCATTGTTTCAACAAATGTGGAGTAGTAGGCTGTGGAAGATTGGCAGTGCACATTAAGAACTGTGTGGCTGTTGGGCACACATATATAAAATGAGATACTGAAAATGGACGACTGAAGGTAAGAAATCACTGGTGCGCCTAACATATAGTGAGCTGCTCAAAGAAAAGAGTGGCTCTTTTGGTTTGGATCTATGAAAGTAAGGCAGGAACAGATGTCCAAAATACCCCAGCCCTTTGAAGTAGAGGTTTCCTATACAAAAAATAAAAAAGGTTGTTACTGTCTGTTGATACTAGAGATAGTATTTTTACACAGATAGATTTTTACTCCCCAAACGAGAAGGGGAGTGTTTTATGGACTGGCTCCAAAATCCAGAGTGTATATAAATCTGTATGTAGACAAAGCATAAGCTTGTACATATAAGTACATTCATATACCATGTTTCCACCTGGGCTTTAAAGTCTGAGTGATGCTCCTGTGAAGGCAACTAACTCGTGCTTTGCTTATGTTGATATGGTTTTGAAGATGTTCTATGTGTACAAAAAATGCACTGGGCATTTTGTATGAATGTATGGATGAATGCAGATTATAGGAACAATTTCTAAGTTTCTGAATCTGAACATAATTATTTGGCCTATTATCAGCAGATCTGACCAAGAAATACTGAAGGAAAAACAGTTCTCTATATGATGTAATATACCTCTGATTATTACATGGAAACATTTCTTTGCTGTTAAACAGCCATGGGAAGCAGAACATCAGATCCTGGAGATTCCTCTCTCCAGGAGCCAACAAACCTCTTTTTCCCATTCACTGATAGAACTGTACTGATAGCACTGTATCTTACTACCCATTAAACTATTAATGCCAGGGAGAGATAGTATCAGACATTGCCCAAATTCTACCAGTGCCCCCAAAATCTGATTAGGTGAGAAACAGACAAATCAGCAAGCAATCCATGCTGAGCACTACAGAGAAGGCAGAAAGTCTTGCCTGGCAATTAATTCCTTCACAGTTGCAAAACTAGAAATCTAACTTTCAATGTGTGAGCAGAAGGTGTTGACCAGGCAGCCCAGGGAAAGAACTCCTTGCATTGCCTGAGACTAGTTAGAAAGTAAGTGCTAAAGAAGACAGAAAAAACTTATTGCAATGCAATCACTTTTAAAAAACAACAGAGAAAACACATCTACTCTAATCTTACCAGCTAATGAACTTGTATCTTAAAGGCTGAGATTTCACTAACTTACAGTTTCCAGGCTCCTTCATTAAACAAGGGTTAAAGTGTGGGGTTTAATGAACCCAAGCTCAAATAAGACTGTGCAGACCAACTGCTTACAGTCCTGAGCCACAAAATTTCTCACAAAAAAAATATAATATAAACATGTTTAAGAAAGATTTATATAATAATAAAAACTCTATGAACTGGTGACATCATCTCTTCTCCTTTTATTCCAACTTAAACTGTTTCCATTGTCTTTCATATTCTGGTTAAATTAAAATCTTACTCAGTATCCTACTGATCTGACTATGATTTTTTTTTTCAGCCAGAATGAACAACCCAACCTTCTGGAAACAGATGTGCAAGGACCTATAGACAGAATTCAGATAATGCCTTAACTGTATGCTTGATGATATAGATATACAAAATATCATATAACAATGACTGTTTTCTAGTTTCTTTAATACTGATTTTTATGTTGTTCTTTTCTTCACTTACATCTTTAATATTTCTATATTTAAATTCTAGTACCAGGTCTAGAAATGGCACTAATGTCCTAACTTTGATTTATTTTCTGTGGTAAGAATTCCTGTTTCTATTGCACATTTTTCTCTTTAAGTACCCAAATATCAGTGAAATGAAATTCTCATCTATGACAGTACAAGACCTGTCCAAATCAGTTGTATTTACATCAGATTCTCTTTCTTTGTAGATATAAATTGTTGACTTAATGTATGTTGTTTTGTATTGGTATATAATAAGAATCAATTCAAAAATCTGTTTCATTTGAAATAATTTTCCCAAATAATTATAAATCAGATTCATCCAGGTTTTTGCCCAGAAAAACCACTAAACTATTTTGAAAATTCTGGGCAACAAATATTTTTGTCTTTCATCTCAGGTTTTGCACCTTTTAGAATATCTGAAAGAAGGACAGAAACCAGACCTGAAGTTCAGTGGGGTCATTTTTTCCGCCATTTATTTCATACCTTTGACCTAATTTTGAGTGGGAATCCCAATGAATGGGAGCACCCCTCATCTGCCATCAGCTCATCTCTGGTGTCTCATCTTTCCTAAGAGGAGAAAACCCGCTTTCTTTTTTTTAACCTGCTCATGGGAAGAATGTTCTTAAATGTGGGAGGAGGGAGAGAAACAAAAAGACCCCAAAGCCCTAGGTTTGCTCCCTCACAAATCTCAAATCTCAAATTTGTATCCATCCATTTCAAACTTCATTCTCCAGTCTTTGGAGAAGCAAAGACTTTGCTCATTTTAAAAACAGGGCAATTGGTTCTAATTGAACTTTTTGTTTTACCTCCTTACTCTTTTGTTGTTAATATCTCTTTGGACCACGCAACACAACTCAGCTACCTTTCCCTGGCATTCATGCACTCAGAGTCCTTGCCCCTATTAGTCATTGTTTGGCCCAGCTACAAACGTCATAGTGAGGCTTTTGGAATATATTTTTAATTTGCAGTCAGTTCCTTTTGACTTTTGGACATGAGACTAAGACAGGCTATCATATACTAAGTCAGATCAATAATTAGCTTTATATATGCTTCTTAATTAGTATAATTGTGATTGGCAAAAACTCTTACGTTCTCATGACACAGGGGTTAATGATCTATATAAATTATGGTGACACTGTCCCATTAGTTGGAGTCCCAAAGCCATCCCTGTGGAGAGCATATATAGCAGAGCTATAATTCTTCCAATGGTCTAGCTCTATGCTGGAGCTCTAGGATGTCAGTAACTTGCAAGAGCCTGGGTGGCCCAAATTCACCATTTGGGTGGCCCATGGAGGAGAATTTCACTCTTCTGAGTAGTCATGGTGTGTTTAGACAGACAATGTAAATGAACACAGAAGTCCATCACCCCCTAGGTGGGAGCAAGGCACAGAAGATTGGGATAGCATGCAACTGAAGGCGCATTGCTCCTCCAGGATTTAAAAACTTCCAATTTAGTACATTGTCTACTTCTAATCCTGAACGCAGATGGCGTCAGAAATAGTTGTGCTTAAATTAGAACCAAGACAAGATGTACAAGCTGAGTTAAGGCTCCTGCAGTCATCCTCCATTCAGGGTTGCGGACAGACAGAACTAAATGCATGTGGTTCTATTTCTGCCTCTTCCCTTTGCTAGCTGAAACCCATATGTGAATCACAGTGTGCTTGAGATGTTCTGCTAGTATATATCAAGGTTCAAAGTGCCATGTGTGCACATACTTCATTTAAATTTAAATCTCTGTGTTCCTTAAGGGATAGTTCATTTAAAAGTTGAGAGAGATAAGATCCTCCTAAATGTGATCTGTTCATCTATATCCAGATGGAATGGCAGATATGGTAAGCATTTTGATAAGACCTGAAGCCTAGCACAGGCTGCTAGAAGCCAAGTAGATGATTTGCAAGTTATCAATGAAATTTGGATCAGACCCTTCTGAAAGAGAAATGTGCTGTTGGTTCCTGGTGGTACTAAAGAACATAGATGTGTTTCTGGGAGGATCAAGCAATGCAAAATCAGAGCTGGTGTTTTGTGCAGAATAGAAATAAGACAACAGGAGATTACATAGATAGCAAAAATTTTTTCTTCCCAAATAAGTGGTATAATCTGAATATATATGGAAATAACTGACTTAACCTAAGCTTGAAAAGCAGAGAGCTCTCTCACATTGTAAAAAGCAAAATATTTCTGGATATTTTTATAGTTTTCAACTGCTGTTGAAAGTAGGAGTATGCTGTTATATAAATATGCTCTATTCCTTTCTTCGTGTCCTACATATTTAGCATTTTCCAGGAAACGTGGTTTTTCTTGATTTATGAAATTCAAGGCTCCACAGACAATCGCTTTGCTTGGAGAAGACCATTTGGTTCCTTTGGTAGAACACATCTCCAGAGAACAAAAATCAGTGAAAAATTAAAACTGACAAGCATCATTTATCCATCATGAACTTTTCCTCTGAGGTTACTACAGAGCAAACCAAGCTGTATGCTTGATTTTTTGTTGTTTTTATTGTACTGTTTTTCAAAAGCTGTGAATTTTCAGCATAATTGTGTGTGGTATAGTTCTCATTGCAGCAACCCCAAAGATCTGTTAAAAAAAGAAAAGAAAGCCAACTAGGCAATGTACTTAAATTGGGATCCTATGACTGTGTGGGGTCTTTCAAGTGTTTTTAAAATGGCAAAATGGCAACATAACAGTGTTTCTATGACTGTATATAGGCATTGGCTCCAATTCACAAATCCCAAATTCCACCCAGTTCTGTGTGCCTGGTGTTTTCTAATGGCAAGGCACTTCCTGCAGCCTAGAGCAAATCAACAGGAAATACTAGGATCTGGCTGGATTTAAGATGCTGAAATCTGGAGTCTACATTTGTTGAAACTCCTGACCCAGATCACCTCTCTTTTGGTCTCAGGTGTGAAGCAGAAAACAATTCAGTTCTGTCCCTACCACTCCTGTCTTCTATCTCCTCTTCCTCTTTTACAGTTTACTTCTTTCAGTGGAAGAGCAGCAAGCTGGAAGGCAGTGATTGATATAGCAGGACATATAAATGGTAGTCAAGAACATAATAATAACTTTGCTGCTGCTATCAAGAGACTGAGCCAATTAAATGTCATATTTTAATATAAACTTTTGCCAGGACTGTATTTGCTTTATTGAAGTTTCTAACAAGCCTTTAATGTTGCTACAACAGGATATTACTTTTTCTTCAGATAAAATATAAATGTTCTGCTAAAAAAGGAGTAAAACCCATGCTATAGGGTTATGTATTAAACAATTTCTACATGCTTCCAGGCACTGTAACTTAATCTTAGCATAGTAGGGGCACAGGTTTGCTATGGTGCAAGATGTGAAATGTTTACATAAACCACAGTTAAAAGAATTTCTAGGCCCAGTTCAATAGTTTACACTTTCAAAGTCATTCCACCAGGGCATTCATCATGATCACACAGTTGCTTTGTCTGAGTTCTTTAATTCTTTCACCCCTCTGAAACTGTGTATTTAAAAACCTATCACAGGATTCCTAAACAGACGAGGTCAGCTAGGTGTTGTAATCACATCTCTTCACTAAAAAAAAGCCATATGTAATCAGCTGAGCTTTGGCTCCAAACTGTTGTAAACTACCAACTCATATAAGTATTACTGGGAAGAGAACTAGGGAAAATGTCTGTAATATCTACTATCTGTGTAACAAACAGAGTTATGTCTATCATTAGCACTCAAACAGATAAACGCTGGTGCTTTTACAGTACCTAAATAGCTTTTTTCCAGTGGTGGTCAGGCCTGTTAGCCCAGCCTCTGCTCCAAGGGCATGGATACCCTTTGCTCTGGTGTCTGGAGGTGGATGCTGGGACAGCAGGAGCGACACCTTCTCTCTTGCAGCACATGATGTATTGGGTTTGAGAGGCCAGGTTTTGGTAGCAAAGGGGCTGCATCAGGGAAGATGCTGGAAACTGCCTCCATGTCTGAAAGAGCTAACTCCAAAACAGACATGCTGCTGGCCAAACAACCAAGGGATGATGCCTCTGAGATAACATACTCAAGGAAGGTTGAAAACGATACACAAGAGCAGCTATGAGAAAGTGAGAGCATGTGAGAGAAAGAATCCTGCAGACACCAAGATGAGTGAAGGAGGAGTAGAGGAGGTGCTTCAGAGTTTCTTCTGATCCCATAGTGATGATACTGAGACAGACTGTCCCTTCAATTTTGAGGATCAGCCCGAGGTCTGTGTGTGTTATTAAAATCTGAGGGGGAAAAAAAAAAATCACTGAATGGCTTCACCTTTTCTTCATTCTGATTTGCCAGGTGATCATCTTCAGCAAATATCCTCCCAATCTTTTCCTTACTCATCCCTTACTATTAATGTACATTAAAAAGCCCTTATTGTCTGACACAACACTGGCCAGTCTCAATTCTTAATTGAGCTTTGGCCTTTCATATCTTCTCCCTGAATATTCAAACCACAGCTCGTTAACTTTCCTTCAAAAATTAAGGAATTTCCTTCCTGACCTTACTTCCACATACGTAATTTCCTTTCCCTCTTGAGTTTCAACCAGAGTTCCTTGTTCAGCCTGGCACTGGACACAGTGGAATTGCCTGATCCTCTGCTTTTAAAATGTGCTTCTTAAGAACTGACTGGCACTCACAGACCCCTAAGGCCTCAGAGGCAGATTCCATTGTGACACTGCTAAATAGCTCCAGAGCAGCTTGAAGCTGGTCCTCTTGAAATCCAGGGTAACCACTCTGATTACCTCTTGTTCTCATACACTGAAAAGTTGAAAATCAACCATTTTGGCCACTGTGGCCACTTATCATCACAACACCCAGAAGTCCTTCTTTTATTCAGAAATAGCAAGCTTAGGAGGGCAACATTCCTACTTGGGTCTCTGATTACCTAGTACATAAAACTTAAGGAATTTGCCAGATTAGTCACAGCAGTATGGTATTTGCAGCAGACCTCTGGGAATCTGAAATCTCTGATATAAGAGCTTCTGATTAGAAATTTATCATAATTCTAAAAAAGAACATACCAAAAGAAGAGAGGGTGTCTATTTCTTCCCATATAGGTAATCACAGAATCACAAAATGTGTACCCGAAGGAGGAAGTGGTCAACAAAGTCAGAGGAACTCACCAGGAGTGTTTGGCAGGGCCTGTGGCCCTTGCACAGTCACTGTGTGAGACCACAACACCCTACAGCAGGGCAGTGGGGAGAGGAGCAGGGGAATGGGTGGCCTTAGCTCAGCTCTCAGAGTTGCTGATCTCCCCAGGGCCAAGCCTGGGGTGTTGCGCAGGTGTGCAGCACACTGTGGGTGTACCAATGGGAGCTCTGAGCACAGCGTGGGGATGGACGCAGTTATGGTACATGGTGCCCCTTCTATCTGAGTGTGCTCTATGGCTGTACTAGGTTTGCAGTCCTTGGACACCCCTGGTGGAGCCATGTCATGCTTTAACATCCAGCCAGGAGCTCCATGCCACACTGCTGCTCACTCAGTGCTTGGTGGGAGAGAGGATTGAAGGGTTAAAGGTGAGAAAACTTGTGGCTCGACACAAAAGCAATTTAAGGAAAGCGAAAGTCACACATGCAAAACTGGCCCCACCCTCACTTCCACAAGCACTGCCACCACTGCTGCAGTAGGCTCCTCTTTCTCTGCTCTGTCTAGTCTCACCTCTTACTGAGGATGACAACCACCCCAAGGGAAAAAAGCTCTTGTTTTGCAGGACTCTGGCTGCCATTGCACGGCCGTGCCTTCTGGTGGTGTTGGGGTTTAAGCACAGGCTTTTCAGCCCCTGTGATCATAGGCTGGTTGCCTGAGCAGAAGGGCCTGGTGTTGGGAAGAAGTGTCTGTGGGAAACCCCCAGAGATGACAGAACACTTAATGCTGTTGGGGACCTGTGGAGACATTCTGATCCAAAATCACTGCAGAATCAGGACAACCTAGAGCTGCTTGCCCAGCCACTTGCCCATGACTGTGTCCCAACATTTTTTGAAGTTCTTCAAGCTTGGTGACACCCCAGCTTCCTGACAACCTATGGCAATGCTCAGGCACTCTCTCTCATTAACAAATCTTTCCTGTGGTTCATTTGGAATTTCCTGTTTCAATATTTGCCCACTGCCTTTTGCCCTTGCCCAATGGATGCCTCTGGAAAGAGTTTGGCTCCATCATCTCTACATCCTTCTTTCAAACATTTATAAATAATGATGCAATCTGCCCTGGGCTTGCTTTCCTGAAGACTGAACAGTCCCAGCTCCCTCAGACTTTTCTTTTAGGGAAGGGTCTCCAGTCCCTTAAACATTGTTGAGGCTCTTTGCTGGATTTCCTTCCATGTATCTCCATCTCTCTGTTGGACTGGGAAATCCACCACTGGACTCAGCATTCTTGAGGTCACCACACCAGTGGTCAGAAGTGGGGAAGAATCACTTCTCTTGGCCTGCTAGCAACACCTTTCCCAAAGCAGCCCAGTACACCTTTGCTACGAAGGAACAGCGTTACCTGTGTACCTCTTTCTAACTGGGTGCCCAAAGGACACAAGTCATGGAAAACCCGGATTCATGCAGTGTCAAACTGCTTTAAACTCCACATAACATGCTTGTTCTTCAGATCATCCCACCATATGAAAATACTGCTCTTATGACTGCCTGAAACATCCAGGAACTAGAGATGAACCCTGATTTCAGCATGTGTGTGCTTTTTTTCCAGGTTCTGTTGGATTAGCTAATGCTAGTAGGAGGTGATTTCTTCTAACAGAAAAACCAAAAAAGTTACAATTCCTAAAATAACTTTTAATCTTCTTAAATTAAATCAGAGCAGCAACATGCTTTGAATTTTCCAACTTCTTGTCTAGTCACAGAGTTCACAAATACAAGCCCTTTTCCTGGCAAAATAAAAGGTTAGGAATTATATATATTTGTATCTGAGGTGGTGATTGACTAAATTTTACTAAGGGTAAAAATATATGTAAATAATTTGATAGTCTAAACAAGAGTCTCAGATGGGCTTGAAACACCTACTGCTGTATTTTCAAAGGTAGTTTAAGTTGGGGCCTAAAAGTTTTATGAAGTTAGTAGCCATCTTTGTTATAATTATAACTAAAATCCATGACTGCAGTAATCTGTCTTCCTGGCTCTCCATATATATGCCTTGGATTTGCTAGGCAACCACCAACAAAAGCTACCAGGTGCACGAGGGTGTAACTCCATGCTCCTCTGGTCAAAGTCATCTCATCTTGGTAGCTGTGGGGGAAAGGCATAGTTATACAAGCTGTGCTCACCCAGCCCGACAGTTTACGTGTATTTCTCACTACTACAAGGGCCTGTGAATTGTGGCAGTGGGAACTGGTCGACACCCAATTCTTCTGACTCTGCTGCAGAGGAGGTAATCTGCATGCAAGAAGCCTTGGTTTTAGAACCCTCTAGTTCCTGAAACAGTTTGCTACATTCACTAGTGAGTAGATTTCCACGGGAGTGACACTGAAGTCGGTGATTATCATCTCTGAAAAGCTCAGCTTGGTGTAATCCAGCCAGTTTTTCCCACAAGCTTTTCTTCATCTCCTGGCATAGGTACAGCACTCATCTGTCACCATTTTCCTCAGGGACAGCCATCTCTCTGAGGAAGAGAACAACCACACAAAGGTAAAAAAGGAAGAAAAGTAAAGCAGAGTGATTAAAATAACATTACGTTGACCTAGGGATTTCAAAAGAGTGGGTCCACCTGCACGGAGATGTTTGCTGCACTGGAGCCAAAAATGTGACAAAACCAAGTTTTCCTTGCTTTCAAGTCTGCAGTTGATTATAGAAACAAAAATGGTACCAGAAAGCTGGAAGCAAATTTTAAGGACCATAATCAAAACCAAAAGCAGAGCTGAGAAATATTTTAACCTGCCAGAATTTGTGTGCAAAGGTTCTGTGTTTCCTCTGCAAGATGTGATAATATTTTTCCCACTTAGCAGAGGATATTGCAAATATTGGTGTGAGTGCAATCAGAAGATTAAGCAAAAGGCAGCCTTGAACACAAGAATGTGGTCAGTTAGGTAGTGAGGTAATTGTTTTTAATATTTTATTTTTATAGGTAAGATCATAATTACAGACAGCTCATAAAATTTTCATCTTTTTTTTAACTTTTCCTCTATAATGTAAACTTATTTTTCTCTTGCTTTTTTGTTTTCATTTGTTTTTGCTTTTGTTTAGAATCCTTTAATTAAGCAAGAGTATTGTGACTTGATATTTCAAGTTATTTAAAGACTGTAAAAGGCAGAAAGATTTTTTTATAAAATCAGGTTTGCATTGCTTTAAAGGAGAAAGAGTATCTAATTTTGAAAATCCTTCAAGGTTTGTATTTATATTCTTAAATAAAAGCTTTGACTTATTGACCTTTAGTTCACAAATTAAGTTCCTAATCTCAGGTGAATAGAACCTATTTAGTCCAACTTCTAGTGTTTTTTCATTAAGGAAAAACCCAGCTGATAAAGTTTTATAAAATTTTTATTACCTCCCTATGCTGAAGGACCATATAAACAAATTGCTATATTGAAAATCAGTTTAATGTACTTTTGAGGTATTGGATAGAATAAAATTTTCAAATCGAGATTTCCATATCCTAAGATCAAAAAATACCTGGAAGACTACAACTACAAAGGTTACCTTGGTAAAAAGTCACATTTATGTTGAACTCTCTGGTGTTAAATGAATTACTCATTTAGCAATCCTAAATATTTTTTTTACGGTAGAACTACTTCATGAAATTTCAATGTAAAATAATACAGGCATTAGATCAATGTAACTAAAAAAATGACTGAAACTATCAATTTTTAGTTATTATAGCCTGTTATATTTTTAATGATTTTAGATAACTGCTATAATAACTTAAAAGTATTCAATTTAATTTTACAACAAAATGTCGCTCTTCTGGGTGCTTCTTAAGGAATGAAAAGATGTTTAATATGAGCTTGGTATATTCATTGACCTTAGTTTTCTTCTTTCAGTACAATTGAATACAATTTCAAATTGTGATGTAAATGTTTTTTCTTTCAACATTTTCAAATTAATGACTTCAATTTTGATTTCATTTTTGTGTGCCCTGCCCTAAAAAAGTAATTGATGCTAAGTCTGTACATCTCTTTAGGCTACATTAATGTCTTGAATTAAATACAGTAAAACAAGTTCTATATTGGTTTAGAGCCTGCATAATGAAGTTATTTGATGAGAATTTTCCAGGTTGTAATTCAGTATAGAATCTAGCCTGACTTCTTTTAATAAGATGCACGGGATAAATGTTGGTTTATCAAAGCCATAATTCAAAATTCTATCTAATTCATAGATGGAGATTTGTTCATATAAGCAAATTATTGCAATATGTCTAGTTTTAAAATATGCCTTTATTTCAATTAATGGGTTGATGTGTGTTTACTGAGCAGAATAATTTTAAATTAACTGTTATTTTTTTCTTAGAGAGCTTGTAATGGGCATTTTTGCTAACCCTATAATAACAGATATTATCTAATCACATAACTATTATATATGTATATTTGTAAATATTTGGATGCAGTTTGCTATTTTCAAGATTGTGGGGTTTTGGTATTATTTGCTGGGGTTTTTTTATAATCCAGTAACAAACTGGATAAACTTATAAACTTCTTTGATTTTTTAGGATGAGTGTGAAATCCACCCACACTGTAACTGGATATACTGCATCTGTAAGTCTAGAAATATCTTATTTTCCTATATTGTCCAATTTTCATATAATTTATTACCATCTTCTGCTTTTTTTTTGCCAGATTTTTCCAGATTCTTTTACTTCATGACAGGAATCTTTTACTTCATAAATTTACCGCATACAAGTATCACCATATTCCAAATGATTTGCATCCCTAAAATGATGGCTAATGCTCATTGATGACTACACTTTGTATGTCTTCAGTAATGCAGCCACCCATGAAACAGGTACTAATGTTGCATGTACCTCTTAAAATAATATATTCCTAGAATAGATCCTGAAAAAAAATTCTAGGAATCCTCTGGAGCTGCCAGAGTTTTCAGCAACTGCAGACTGTAAGAGAGATCACAACAGTAATACTTTGATATAAACAGGGATACCGCATTTGCTGACTGGTGATCGTTTGTCATGCTTCAGATAGAATGAAAATGTTCCTTGGTTTTGTTTATTCTCTCTTGTTGTTGGGAGCAGACTGGGAACATGACACACTGGCACAGAGAGACACCAAGTGAAGTGAAGTGAATGCAGATTCACTTCTTGAACCTCCAGGCGCTGCAGGCAGTGCAGAGGTGAGGGCTCTGCTCACCCTCTCTTCCACACAAGAGGAGGAGACAGATGTCCAGCAGGGGTTGGGCTAAAGGCCCCGAGGCCTTTCTCAGGTCATACAAATAACATGGCAAGTCTCTGAGCCTATGGTGGGGGAATGTACAAATGGTCAGTGAAAATTGTGGGCGTGACCTGAAGGTGTGACACCTGAGGGTGTGACTTCAGACACACAGACGAACACAGTGGAGATTAGACTTGAGCCATCAGGTGCACTCCCCTACAGCTATACTTGCATGTCTGCAAGACATTTGGTGCAGATAAGTCACCATGATCACCCACTTCCATACCCTATTGTACTCAGCCTCATTCAAAATCCTGTGCCATTCTGGAGATGTTATGTATTTTCCAGAATTTGCGCTTGATTTGTAGGAGCCCTCTGTCCAAACTCCCTCAGACCACCCTCTTCCTTCACCCAAAACTTTAGGGGCCCCCAGGGAAAATGTATCTATATTCAGCCTCTGTTGACCAAAGCCTCCAGTCTGAACTTGTGACATGTTTGAGGCTGTGCCTCAGAGGTGAATCTGTGTCAAGGAAAAAGATTTTGCCACGGCATCTGCTTTTCAGCCATTTAACTGCTTCAACTATTCCATGGACACTGGAATATGAGCCAATTCTCTGTTTCTCAGGGTGGAAGCTGTAGGTAGCTGAACCATATGATTCTAAAGAAAACACACTGTTCACCATTCTGTGTGGTGAAAATGACAGTAAATGAACAGAAAGGAACATGAAACACACATTAGAAAGAAAACTGTGTTTGCAAAGCCAATGTTTCTTGGCATAATATGGGTAAAAGAGCTGTTTTACTGTCACTGGCTCATACAAAAGAGGTCTTCTGGTACATTCACCCCATCTTCGTATATTTCTCTTTTCTCCACAGAGCCTTGCCTAGAGGCAGATGTGATAGGCCTAAAAATAATAGAGCAGATCCCCTTACTGTGTTATGTGCACTTATGGGCTGAGGCAATGTGAATTCTTCAGTGTACGTTGATTTCTCCCCTCCAGCAGGGCTGAAAGAAGTACAGCAACTTGGCATTCATCTGTGCCTGTAACATAACAGATCATCTGGTCTGAACAATTAGTATCAACCTAAAATAACACCTTCAAGTGTAAACAGTATTACTCATGAGAGAATATATTATGTCAGTCACAGCATCTGTGCTTGACACAGAACAAACAGTATCAAGGTATTATAATTAAGACAGACAATGCTAGATAATGGCAAAGCTAAGGCTCTGTTATTAAAGGATTTGAAAACTGAAATCCATTTCCTTTACTAGTCAGCATGGAGAGGAGGGCTGTGGATAAAGATCATACCAACTTCTATTTCCACACTGATAAACTTGCAGGGCTTTGTATGCACTTCTCCATTAAAAACTGCTGCTGAAACCATAAACACCTCAACCTGACAAAATGGCTCCTGATAGAAGATGAGCATATTGATCTGGAGTAATTTAGAGTCTAGTCTACTAGAGAGATAATCTATTACAGAGTTCTGTTATAGTTTTTGCCCTTTTTATCTTTTTTTTTTTTTTTTTTTTTGTTTGCCAAAGTACTTTACACCATGGTGAAAAATTATGAAATACAAAGCTAATTTTTATCAAACCTGGTTAGCGGATTATCCAAAGTGGACTACAGCACGTTCAAGTGCATGGGCTGAGGAAAGGCCACGTACAGTGTTTATGCCAAAGAATAATGACTGTGAATTGCATAAGATAGTCAAAATTACTATTAAAACAATTAATCACAATGTCTGCATGCTTAAAATTTCCTGCAAAGCAGCCTCTTTTTTCCCCCTACTTTGATTGTATCAATAAAGATTGAAAAACCTTAGAGGAAAATGAAATTTTACAACAGAAATTTCACAATATTTTATAATATTTGGACCAATAGAACCAAATGTAAACTAAATGGATTTTCCTTAATTTTCAATTACTTAATCTTACTTTTATTTAAAAAATAAGATATATTACAACTGTAAGATATAACTGCATTTTTCCAAGGTATAACTGTAAGATATAACTACATTTAATTTCATTTCACATATTGCACCAATAAATTACCCTCCAGATATTTCCCTCCCAGTCCATAGACTAGGAAAGCAGTTTACCTTAAGGCTTCAGCTTCATACTCAGGTTTTACACAACCAAAACTGGGTGAGAAGAATGTCTCCTTTAATGGGAAGCATATAAAATAAACAAATTAGGAGAAACAAACTGGTATAGAATAAATAAAAAAATTATCCTGCGACCCAATAATCAGAGCATCTAAACCCACAGAAATTGTAATGGTGTTTGTTTATACCCCTGTTTATCTAATGTATACATTGAATCTTCAATTTGCTTATATAGCACATATAATATGTTTGAAGAAAGAGGACTGTAAAGTATTTTGAGATGACTGGATTCATATTTTACCAAGCCTTAGTTATAAAGTTATCTCCCAAAAGGGTTTTAGATTCCAGAAGCATTAAGAAAACTAAAAAAATTTTGAAGAACATTCAGAATGTTATTCTGAGACTGGATAAATAAGAAAAGTCTGGCAGATGTCTTTGCAAAGTTTCCAGAACAATGTGCTGTCAACTCAAGGTAAATGATTATAATATTTTATCCAATTTTTAACAGTGGGAAAACCAAAATATGTCCCATAATGAGAAACAAGCTTACTTTGTTTATGATATTCTCCTTTAGCTCTGGTTTATCTTTAGGACAGTTACGGTTTGCTTTATTTAGAATTTAAGATTTATAAGCAGTTAGTGAAATATGCTTACAAAATTATTATTAGTAAAGTATTTCTATTGCACATTCATTTCAAAACGATACTTGTTTTTTTCTTATCCTACTGTGAAATGAAACCAAATGTCAGAAGCTTAAAAATATTTCATTATGATGATTTTTCTTCATTATATTGCTTCTAATTGCTTAATGAAAGTATGTGGAATCACACCAACAGGGTGCTTTAACAGCTCAGACCCAAATGTTCCTAAGTTTTGCCCTAGTTTGATGTGCAATGGTATGACAATAATCTCATTAATATCACAGAAGATAAGTGTCTGCCTGATTAGCAGTTGAGGAGCAGAATATGCACTAATGATTAATCATGGCTGTAAGTCCTCTAGACTGAAATGTTTGCACCTATTTTTAATTAATATGCAGCTTATTTTTTTTTTTTTTAAATAAAATGGACACTTATTATTACATTGTTTTTCACAGATTAACTTTACTACTGTGAAAAACAAACATGGGTGGCTAGTTTTTTCTTTACTGTCCTGGTCATCCACTATACTAATTTCCATGAAGCTCTTTTTGCTCGCCTCCCTCCCTCCCTCCCTCCCTCCCTCCCTCCCTCCCTCCCTCCCTCCCTCCCTCCCTCCCTCCCTCCCTCCCTCCCTCCCTCCCTCCCTCCCTCCCTCCCTCCCTCCCTCCCTCCCTCCCAGCCATCCTTCCAGCCATCCAGCCATCCTTCCATCCTTCCATGTGGACTATTAATACAGTCTTTCTGACTTCTAACTCATAGCACATTATCAAAAAACCCCTGTCCTTTCCATCAAACTTCTAAGAGAGACTGAACCTTATAAAACTTGGAAAAATCATGCCATGGAAATTATTTGGATAGAGAGAATAGTGAGGGGGTAGAAGGAATGCTGTTGCTAAGTTCCTGAAATGGAAGTTAATGATCCTAATAAGAGCAATGCTTTGTGCTCCTCATATGAGTATGTTCTGGCAGAAGAGAAAAAAATTTGGATTCAAAGAAAATGGCAAGAGAAGAGAAGAGAAAAGGAAAGGAATAGTGTGGGTCTAAATCAGCATGGGATGAATCAAAAGACAGTTCATTTAAGTGTCTGACTCTCTGAGCTCTGCCAGTGACTTACAGAAGGGAAACAGCCTTAACTTTATTTACAATGCCAAAAGGATATATGCAAAAATTTATGGGAAAAAAATGAATGGGTCCCTTCCTCCAGCTTCAGGCCTTCTCAATTAGAAAGCTGGAGGGACTCATACTATCCCACTTGAGGCACATAGTTTAGCTAGCTACATTAAGCAGTCTCCCTGAGCTCCCTCACTAGTCATGGGAGACAGGTAGCTTTCTGCATAGCCCAGGCAACGTGCTTAAGTTCAGTGCCCAGTTAACAGGAGTCTTGGGAACCAGCTGTCTAACTTGGCCACAGCTCCTGGTGGTAATATTTCTCCTCTGAATTGAAATGCAACAGATTTTATGTTACTGGATATACAAACAGCCACTTTGGAAGCTGAAATTGCAGATCTTCCCTACTGGGGTCAAAGAGTCAAACTAATGAGCTGAGTATGGAAAAACACACCACCAACACCTCAGGGGCTAGCAACAAATAAAGGGTTTAGAGTTTTGGCACTCTAAGCTATAGAATCTATTAATAATGTAATGAAATTAATAGTAAGACTAAATTGGATGCACTGATGTGAGACACAATTACACACTGAAAATGCATTAGCACCACAACTGTGCCACTAGATCTTTTTCCGGGGGAGGTAAGCTTTACAAATTGCTTCAGAACAGAATGCCAAAAGAAGTATAATCTGAAAAATCAAGGTCTGGTATCAGGTTACCTGCCAAATTATAAAAACTGCAGACTAGATGCCTAATGCATGATGACCATAAATTCTATGCCTGCCTTTAACTTGAGGGATCTAAATTAGCTGAAGCTGTGACATCCAATCTTAGTCTACTTCCCAGTAAACTGAATTCATCTCAGATTGGGCCTTTGATTTGTGCCATGCCTTCAAAAATCTTTTACAGAATATAATAAAGCAGGCCCAGCAGAAGCTGAGAACCAATATATTAAAAACTAAAGAGTCTGAATTCTAGTTGAGCTTTTTTATAGAGCTTTCATGGAGACCTGTGCCAGCAAAATTCCAATGCATGTGCCACATGTCATAATTACTCGTAATCTGCTTTGAAAGAACAGAGGATGATACATTTCCATTCTATTTTCAAGTGATCAAAACCTTGTGCCTGTGCCTTTGATCAATTTTGGATCTGTATGTCCTGCAACTGCACAGGAGACAGCATGTATTTCCCCAGTAATAGCATGACAACGAACTCATTCCCAAGAAAAACACTAAGCTGGAAAGGAATACAAAAGAACCTTTAACATTTCAGATTGGAGCTGCAAAGAAATATTTCATAACCACAAACATGCTTGTTTAACATAAGGGGGAAATAATTTCTTGCACTGTGTGCCTGAAGATGGTAATAGAGGAGCATAAATTGCTACCACCTCCCCTTGCAACTAAGCACATTGAACACTGCTTGAGCATGATCACAGAAGGGGAGACTGCATTCTTTCCTTTCCTAGCATGGATTCCAGCATGAGGACACCTATCTCAGGGAGTACAAGATTTATTAACACCTGAGTAGAATCTGCACTAGTAGCCTGCACAAGATCAGCAACAGGCTGGGCGTAGACTGGCAAAGACTGATTAGAACAGCACACTATATCTGGCTTTCATTTGGGCAATATATTAAATTTCACAGGTCAATTTTGCTTTATCTCCCACTCTTTTTATTTTTTATTCTTTATAACAGTAATGGTCCTTTTTCCAAACACCCATGAATGTGGTCTTTACATCTCCCTTCCCTTTGCACCTCTCAGCATTCTATACAGGAATAGGCATTCATGACAGAATGACAGAAGACTGCCTGCCCTCTAAGGACTGGCAGAAACTCCACCATCAACACAGGCAATCTATTCCTGCATCACTCAAAAATATGTTAATACTGGAGTTTAGAAATTGCACACTGTTCTGTAACCATGATGAATCCTGAAGTGTTATGTGAGATGTCTTATAAGCTATACCTTCTCTCATTAATATTAGTGTTTGCATTTCTATTAACAGCATGCTTCTGCTGACTGAGCCTCTGTTAATCCCTCTCTATTCCAACCCTTTTTACGCTTCCTAGTCAGTTGTTGCCCATCCCCTATTCAGGTTATGGATTATTACAATTTATACACAGAGCTTCAGACTTGTCTCTATTGAATAGCAGTCTTTTGAATATATCATCATCAAAGTCACTGGTGATTCTAAAGAGATCAAGATGAAGTCCAAGTGTATAAAATCTACTTTCTTTTGAGTCACATTCCTGGTTTTTATTCATGATAAATCCATATAGACTGTTAGTCTTTTCTCTGTTTCCTTCGAGGATGACCACGAATAGCTTTGTTATTTTGCTCCAGTATTTTCTACTAATTTAATTGAAGCAGAGAACCTGTAACTGATAATTTTAAAGTACTAAAGATGGCCTATTCCCATTTAAAGCTGAGAATTTTTTCTCTGTTGATGTTATTAATTATGAAAACATTATTTGTTAGTGAAAACAAGTGCAAAAATTAGTAAATTTTATGATCTCCTTTATCTAACTCTCACTGATACATCGGACCCTCAGCAAGGCAGCAGGCCATTTTTTTCCTGGTCTTTCCCAGAGTATCAATGCCCATATGGTTTTCTCTTTTACCTGATGGATATCACTTATCCCATACTATTTGTTTCTTGACTTTTTCCTATTTGTTTGAATGACATATTTACTCTGGTCCTCATACTCTGCAGGTGAAGTCACAAGATATTCCAAGTTCTGTTTACTCCTGCAAGTTGCTGTTGTGTATCTTAAAGCCTCTGACCTGTGCAGATACTTTTGTGTGTCACCAAGGCTCGGTTCCCCATCACCATCACAGCATCGTAACTGTGATCTAATAGCTTTCCTTCTAATTTGATCCTAATTTTAACTGATGGCTTTCCCATTAATCTCTAACCTTTGGTGGCTATGTCATCGTTACCATGCTGTGCATGGAATGGAAACTCTTACTTCATTCTGGTTTTAGAGAGAACAACAGTTTTATATTTTAAACCCCTGAACACAACTGGAATCTGCAGTGTACCTAGGATGAGTCAATTTTAACAAACTTAAAATGTGTCTGTTACACTTCAAAACACAGACACCTCCCCATACAGGGACACACCCTGTCTTAAAATGCCACTGGAATTTAGGCATCAAAATAATTCTGGAAATCTGGACTCTTGATATTTTTCAAGTCAGTGGACACAGTATACTGAAATATTGATACAATATCCCTTTACTTTGTTCAGTAGCACACACACGCACCAAACCTCACACTACCAGCAATATTTTTTGGCAAACTGTACTATTAATGCAAATTAAATTAAGCTGCATGACATTAAGCCACTTGGGATTTCTCCAGGGCATCAATTTAGCAACATGTGCTTTCAATCTCTATATGTTCTGTTCCCTTGGAAACCAAAAAAAACCAAAAAAACCAAACCAAAACTCAATAAATTAAATATAAGCTGCAGCTTTTGTGTGTGTGTGTGTGTGTGTGTGTGCGTGTGCGTGTGTGTGCAGAAGTCAAGGTTAATTTTCTTTTTGAGAATCAAGAGCTTGCCTTAATTTCAAATATTATGCTTGTACTTTTCTCAATGACAATGAGGAGAATCAGGAGCATGCAGACAATTCCCTGTCTGCTACCAAGGCCATCACATATTGCTCTTTGTCTCTCCCTTTTTCCTGCTGCCCTGAATGCCTTTTCCTTATTTCTCCAAGTGCAAAAGTCTCTTGTCCACCTTTCTTTCCCCCCACACCTATGGATATTTTTGCTCAGTAGACAAATGCATTGGGACCACAGTCTCAAGGGAAAACTAGGTCTTATCTAGCAGAAATTTGAGGTCTCTGGCCACACAGCTGTGGCAAGCCTAGACTCCTGTGAAAATAGGCAAATGGATCCAGATGGGGTCCAGATGTGCTAGTGTGCTGAGGCATCCAAGGCAGTAATCCATTGGACAAGAACACTGGTCCAGGTGCAGTGTCAGACTGACACTACCAGACTGTATTTGGACACACACTGGCTTATGTCAGCCTGTGCAGCTGTCTCCAATACGTCCAGTTTTGGGGTCAGTGACAGAAGACGTCTCCACATTTGTCTGTGTAGCGGTACTCCAGCATGTAAATGATGCTGAACTGGGTCATGCTAGTCTCAAACTGTGATTCCTCAGCCATACGTTCAGATGGAAGCTCAGTTTCCTTGGTGCCTCACTTTGTGGACTTATATGTCCATTCCCTGATCATGTCCATGGCTCTTGTAAATTGACTTTTAAATAACAGATATCTTGAAACTACCACCACATAAGAATCAAAAAACCCAGGACATGTGACAGTTTCCCTAGAAGACTGATTAGCTATTAGAATGTAAAAGGAAAAAAAATGAAGCAGTAACAGCTTTTTCTTTTTCCTGTAAAACTTGAGAATAATTGGAAGAAAGAGGGGAAAGGAGAAAAGAGGCTGTTATCTGCAGACTGTGAAAGTTCATGTTTGGGGCTGGACAGGGGACTGGCAACAGCAATGTGACTTACGGCATGGCAGCACTGATGTGGTTGTGTACATCTCTGAGGTAAACACAAAGAAAAACAAGCTAATCAAAAAAGGAAAATATCCTGGAGCAAGGGAAGAAATTAAGGAGAAAGAATTGTGAAAGCCTGTGATTTTCTCATTATTCTTGTTGTTTTTATGTCTTTTTTTTTATTGCCCTTCATTTCTTCGAAATGTAAGATTTAAATAGTTGCAAATAAATGGAACTCTGTTCCCATTCTCCCTGCAAAACAACTCAAAATCTGAAAGACCATATAAATACAATCCTAATTTAGATGTTTTTGAAGTGCCATGTTTTTTAAACTAATTTTATTACAGAAAGGGAGATGGTGGGCTGGCACATGAGCTCTGACTCCTTTATTCATAAAAGCTAGTGCCTCACAAACTGCAGTGCTCATAATAATGAAAACTTGCACACGCAGACACACACATGCATGCACATCTGGAAGGTGATGAGAAAGTGAAGCAGGGGACAACAAAAGGGGATGAGAACAGAAGAAATGAAGGATATTCTTTTGACAGGCTTTCACAGAAAGCTTGTTTATTCTCATGCTTACTTCTAAATTAGGGGTGATTTGGCTGTCTCATGCAAGGCAACCTCCAAAAATGTTTCAAGAATGTAGATGGCGAAGGCAAAACACAATTATGGGTACTGCCCCTCAATGTTTCTTTGCTTAGGCTATTTTCTTTTGAAAAACCTGATAGGCAATTAACAGGAAGTATTAATTATGTAGTTTTATCTTTGAAAATGTCTTTATTTCACTTATTTTTTTAGTAGTTAAGAAGACTGTAACAGTTTTTAAGTCTCTATTACATTAGTTTAGTTTTAGGAACATATTCTTATTAATCAAAATCATCTGTTTGGCTCACAGTCTGTTTTCTTTGCAGAAGTGTTTTTGGAAGCTTAACAGTGTAATTCCAGGGATGATATCGGCCCCAATGCTTTAGAATCTGGGCCTACAGAGGGACTTTATATAGCTTTTTGGAAGGAAGAATTTATGCTGCCAAAACAAATTTCTTTGCCAGAATTAGACCCTGATTCTTTAAACTGCCTCCATTATCTAAGGTTCTGCCTAACTAAACATATGCACACTAACACGAATAGTAAATACTTGAATTCCTTAAACGTTGAGGCCCAAGAAAGTCCATACTTGCTTAGGACTCGGGGGCAGAAGGACTCTGAATTCATGCACCAAATTCGGCAGGTGATGATGTGGCACTAAACTGCTGCTCAGCAGCCACACCCCATGTGCCATGCAGCCCCACCTCACATGGCTCCCTTCAGATGGAGAAGAGGCAATAAAAAGGAAGAGGGAGTTGGCTGCACAGGCAGAAGCATCTTGTTAAAACATTGTGGTAGCCAAGAAATGGGCTAGTGTTGTTTGCAAAGTTGGGTAACTTTTATTTTACCCCAAGGAGCTGGGGGTATTCAGCCTGGAGAAAAAGAGGCTCAGGGGAGACCTTATCACTCTGAAGTGAAAAGGTCGGAAAAGAGGCTGTATCCAGGTGGAGGGTCAGCCCCTTCTCCCAGGTAACAAGGGAAAAGACAAGAGAAAACAGCCTCAAGTGGCACCACAAGAGGTTTAGGTTGGAAATTATTATATATTATGAAAAATGTTTTTACTGAAAGCATTGCCAAGCACTGGAACAGGCTCCCCAGGCAAACGGGGCAATCACCATTCCTGGAGCTATATAATAGATGTTTAGGTGTAGCACTTGGGAACATTGTTCAGAGGTGGACTTGGCAGTGCTGGGTTTTTGGTTGGATTTGCTGATATTAGAAGTCTTTTCCAACACAAATGATTCTGTGAATCTCTGAAATAAAAAGCCTTTGATATTATAAATCTTAGTGAATATGTTCTACCACTACACAGCCCTCCCAGCTGTAAGAAGTGAGTCCAGGCAATGGTGGTTTTAATACTACCTTTTGACTTTGTGCTGAAAAAAAGACATATATATCCAAGGGTAAGTCTAGATAAACTTGAAGTAGGTAAGAAAGGTCAGGCTTGCAGCCCAATCTAAGTACAGCTATACTTCCTTCTGCTTGAATGGGACTTAGACGCTCAAAAAGTATACTGAATGAAGTCAAGTTTCCAAAAGCATTTTTGGGAAATCCCAAAAATATATATCTTGAAGAACAGAGATACACTTTCTTTGAATAATAAAAAGTAAAACTAGAGAAGAGCTGAATTAATCAGTGAAGAATATGATTTTTTTAGCTTAAAGCGCTAAACCAAACTGTTAATTTGAAATGGAGATATTTTAGTGTGAAAGAGAAATACAAGTGCAAAAAATGCTATAAATATTCTACACTGTACACCATGCTGTCAAATAAAAAACAGAAAAATGAAGGACATTGTCTGGTTCCAACTCCTGACTCTACTTCTTTTGGAATCAAACAAAAATATAATTTGTTGATATATAACAGGCCATGTGTGACAGCAACAGGATTTTAAACGTGACTTACTTTTATGAAAGAAACATGGGAGTGAAAGAAGCAAGTCAGAATCAGTGTTTAATTTAACTTTTGAGAAGGAAAAAAATGTAAGAATTATTGAGGGGAAATGCAAAATTCTGGACAAAAAGAAAGATACAGTAAAGGCATAAGGAAATATATCAGAGAGCAAAATATTTCAGATGTCATTCTAGTGAAGGCTCTAAATTTATGGGAACTTAGGTATATTCTCCAACTGGAAAATATGATTTGTTGAAACATTCTCATTCTGGACTGGTATGAAAGCTGGGATTTTTTTGATGAAAACTAAGTGTTATACAGGAAGTTTCTGTCCCATATACTTATGGAGAACTATAAAAACTGTGTGTTGTGAGTGACTCCAATGTCTCAAAATTTTTCAATTCCTCCTTCAGTTTTGATAGCTGAAACCTGTTTTATTTAAATGCTTTCTATGTGTTATTATCTGATTAATAAAAACAGTCTTTTCAGAAACCTGAATGATTCTCAAATCTAATTCAGAATATTCTGAATGAAAATTTTGCGGGCTTTGCACTGCTACCTACAAGTTTGGGCTGTAACTCAACACTATAAAGGCAATTTCCTGAAGGTGCACAAATGCTACAGTGACAATAACCTTTCTTCTTTCTTTACATAAATCACAACCCCAGAGTGATGGGCTGAGAAGGGCAGCTGGCTGTGAGAAGAGCAGAGGTGTACAGAGGAGATTACTTAGAGGACCACTACTGCCTTATTCTCTTAGCAGTAAGGCCTCATTCATATCACAGTAATGCTTGAGTTTGCTCACACCACTAAAACAACTTTAGCCAGCTTTTGTCCAACCCTGATGTGTCAGCTGCAGAAATGGTACTCCATGAGTTAGTGATCAGCAATGGATTCAGTTCTGATGTCTGCCATGTGTGTCTGCTGGGGGGGCTGGGATGGCTGGTAAGGGTTGCCACGACAAACCTTTTGGGCTCCCTGTCTTCAGGATTTAGGTAGCAAAATAAAAGGAGCTGGAATGACAGAGCTGCCAAAGAACAAAAGAACTCGAATGAAAGCAAAATGGGGACAATGCCCAGAAACCAAACACAGTTATGGGGACAAGCTCCAAAGACCAGAAACAAGGTGGTAGTAACAATATATACACTCGGGGTAGAACCTTCTGGAAACATAGCCATATAGGGAGAGCAGGTAACCAATAGGGAAGTAGAACTTGTACTGCTTAACATAAGAGCACTAGGGACAATGGGGAGAACTCTCAGGCTTGCCCTAACTTAAACAAGTATTTTCCAGGGCTTGAAGCTAATGCCTGGCCCCTTCAAGGCAAAATCTGGCTGACTCTGAGTCTTAGCCAGGCGTGCTCCCACAGTTGGATGCATAATTTCCCATTTCAGAAAATACCTGAGAGCCTACTCAACAGAATAAATGTAGGTGTCCACTACACAAGGAGAGAAGGTCTCTTCTGGACTCCATTGGCTCTGTTTACTAGGTATCCTTGGATTGCATTGGAAGTTTGGACAATTTAACCTAAATGTCTGCTTAGGTGTAGATACAAACAACCTGATGAGATTTACTTTACCCAAACTCTCCTTTAAATGGCTACATAAAATACATCATATGTAAACTTTAAAACTGCATAAAGTAGAACTTGTTCATGTTTCTATGGTTAGACCTAGGGTTGCCCATTGAACATCTTATACCATGGTTTTAAAAACTCTTTTAAAGCTTGTAATTTCTTGACAAAAATCTTATAAAAGATTAATTTGAATCTTTCATCCTCATCTAAAACATCATACAGATATGTTAATGAACTTTATCACAAAAAACTATGGAGTTATTCTATTTTGAAAGTATCCCTTTTAAGGTTTTACAAATATGTGCCATATATAATACTGGAATATAAAATTATTGCTTTGTTAATTTGAGATTATGTAACATTAAAATCCGTCTGCAAGAAAACTATGCATTATGGGTTGTGATTTTATTTACATTATGCTTATTTTAAATGCAAGTATGTGAAATCTTATGCAGGTTCATTGCTGTTTTTTCTGCAGTCTGTGAATTGTCTTCCATCCTGTGCTTCATTCCAAACTGAGCAGCCTCTGGGGAACAGTGCAGACTACTACTTTGTGTTGTCACCTAGTGTGCTGACAGGATGAAGAAAAGTGTTTGGCACAGCCTTTCATTGGTAACATATACTGATAGACATGAGCATGTCTCAGTCAAGCTGTTCAACATTTAAATGTGTAATTACATATAATCGCTACCCATATTAGGGTTGACAGTTTTTGGTCTTTTTATAGCAACCTTTGTACTTTTGCTCATCAATCACATTTTGTTTTTCTAGTAATTCATACTGCAGTGGCAATGGGACAGGACATTTGACTCAAAAAACCCTTTTTTTCCTCAAATCCTAAGTATGGTATTCCCATCAAAAAGTTAAAGTAGCCTTTCACATTTGGGGTCTTACCTGCTCATACCTGACAATATAGGAGGTCATCTCAATGAAATAAATACTGCATGTGTGAGGAGTGACTGCCAGTGGGAAAGTAAGTGTTTATGGGATGCATGTTGAATACATTTAGTTGCTTCTGTGGCTGGAGTATACATACTTGATTTGACCTCAGCTATGGTCTTGTCTATTCTGGATAATGTCCAGTTATTTTTGCATTTTTTTCTTTGAAGCACAAAAGAACCTAATGAAATAAGGTAAGAAAAAATTTGAATGCAGGGAAGACTGCATCTGCTCCATCGTCTTATTAAAAATGTAATTAAATATGCTCAATAAATATTTGGACCTTTAGGTCCATATAAGCAGATCTATCCATGACAAAAGAAAGATCCTGTCAATGAGACATTTTTATAAAGTTCCACTTAATTGTATTTCTATGAAAAACAGTGATGAAAAAAACTAAGTAGGAAACCTCAACCCAGATCAGAGCAGATAAAAGATGCCTGGCCTATCCAGGAGATAAACTGTATTCAGCTCCTATCTGTATCAGATAGGATATTAAAAACTTAAACCTGAATACGAGGTTATGTTACTGATTGAGTTAAGATGAAAGGGAGCAGGAACTGATGACTTCAGATACCCCATACTAAGTACATCCAACAAGTCTTTTAGGACTAGTCAGGACTTGTCAGCCCTGACTCTAGGGAAGTTTCAGTCACTGCTGAGTATTGTAGTAATATGTAAGGCTACATTAGGGAATGAATATCTCCCTCAAGTATTTTTCTCAGCTGGACTTAAATATCTATTTTTTTAGACTCTTTGTGCAATACCTGTCACTGAATTAAGATGATACAACAAACAACATTAATAAGCTTAGTTCCTGTGCTGAGGAAACTAGGGTGGGTTTATAGTAAACTGCAAACAAAAAAAGCTACAGTGAAATGATTTACATGAATAAAGGAGACAGAAATAGGATCTTGACTTCATACTCTTCAACAATCCACTGTCAACAGGGTTGAGGTGCAGCAGCATTGCTGGGTCAACAGTGTTAATTCATGAATCAGAGCAAACCTCAATCCCAAAATCATGTTTTCACTGTTTTCACCTCAGAGTTAGGATTTTAGGACTATCTAAACACAGTGCTACCAAAAATAAGTGATGCCACATAGATTTTGATTGTATTACAAAGCTGGAAAACCATAAATTTAAGACTTCATCTCAGTGTGGTGTTGGTGGAACCAGTAGTGCTTTTAAATCACATCAGGCTGGTCGCTTATGACTTTTTGGTGGAAGGATGGTGACATCTAGTGGTGCTGCTCTTCTCACCCTTCCCGTGCCCTTCACATTACATCTTGACGCATACCATCAGTAGTACAGTGATGTAATATTACAGACTTAATTCATTCTCCTTCTGAAAGCTTTAATACTTTATGCAGCATCAGCTTTCAATCAAACAGTGTCCACCTCTTAAAATGTCAAACATAATTGCCCGTTTTGTTGTTATACTGGCAAACAAGAGTTGTCATAAAGGAGTGATTCAGAAATCTGCAAATAAAGCTGCATTATAAAACATTGCAAATATTGTGATAACAACTAAGAGTTTTCTTTCTAAATTTATTACTTAAATTCAAGAGTTATTTGTCTCAAAATGACAATAGGCTCTGTTTCAGTAGGGACTTAGGGAGTGATCCAGGGAGTGATTTAATCCTCACCTTAAAAAAGGAAATTGTTAAGAAAGAATGCATCAAAACACAGTTTAGGTGCCTTTTGCTGCCTGGTTGGGTAATTATTATAGTCTAGAGGTCTAACTGCACCAATTGAAATTAGGTAAAATAAGTTCTATATTAACACAAATATAAAAAAGACCTTAATAAAGTCAGATCTGCTTAGTCATTGAAAAAAAAACTGCTAGAAATGTGTCTTAGAAATTTAGACAATGAAGGATAAGAAATACAGAGAAGAGGTATGTAGAGAGTATTATTATTATCTGTTACAGAAGGCCAAACAGCACCAGTTTGTTTGCTTAAATATAGGAACTATTGACTTGCTAGATCAGGCTATGACCTGGACTGCTTGAGCTGGCTGCTGGGCATGGGCAGAGAACATTCCCAATGAGCTGTACAGGCCCCTTTATTTGGGAGCTAGAACAGGTTCATGGATGAAGGTATCCTCGCCTGTAGTAAAGCCAGATGCTTTAATACAACATATGTAACCTGTTATTCTAATGTGACAGGTATCAGTGAGATGCTCTCCAGCTCTTAGTTGCCAGCAGGAAAAAAGACTGGCCTGGCAGAATAGGAAACTTTTGCAGGGACTTGGGGAAAAAAGAAGACAATTTATGACCTTTGGAAGAAGGGGCAAGCAACGTAGGAAGAGTAGGAGGATGTCATGAGGTCATGCAGAAAGACAATTACAAAGGTAAAAGTCCAGCTAGAACTCCATCTGGCCAGCGTAGCAAAAGATAACAAAAACTTTTTAACAAATTAATCAGGAACAAAAAGAAGACTGAGGAGAGGTTCCATCCTCTTTTTGCATGCAGAAAGAAATATTGTCACAAAGGATGAGGAAAAGGCTGAGGTACTTAATGCCTTTTTTGCCTCAATCCTTAACAGAAAGACCAGTTATCCTCAGGGTACCCAGTCATCTGAACTGGTAGACAGGGACGTGGAGCTGGGTACATTTCGCATAATCCAACAGGAACTAGTCAGCAACCTGCTGTGCTACCTGGACAAGTGTATCATGTTGTGTGGGATCTACCTGAGGATATTTATAGAACTGGCAGAAGAGTTTGCTCTTTCCATGATTTGCTACCAGTCCTGGTTAATCAGGGAGGTCCCAAATGACTGATGGTTGGCAAATGTGACACCCAAGAAGGGCAGGAAGATCTGGAGAAGAACAGGCTGGTCAGTTTGCCCCCTGTGCCAGGCGAGGTTATGGAGCAGGTTATTGCGCTCAATTTTACGTGGCGTGTAAAGGACAACCAGGAGATCAGGCCCAGCCAGATGGGTTTATGAAAGCCAGATCCTGCTTGCCCAGCTTGATCTCCCTCGGAGACAGGGTGACCAACAGAGTTAATGAGGGAAAGATTGTGGATATTGTCTGCCTGGACATCAGTAAAGCCATTAGCACCATTTCCCCCAGCTCTTTAAATTCCACCTTTGTGACAGCTTTCACAAACAAACAAACAAACAAACAACCACCACCTTAGTAGTATCATACTCTATTAACATTTATATACATTAGCTTTATTTTGCAACACTTGAGTTCTACATCCAGTTCTTCATTATTATACTGAGCCAAATCTACTCATCAGTCTTCCCTTTGTGTGATCTCTTGAACACTATAGCTGGGCCCATGACTTTTCTCATAAAAGCGTATGTTTTTCACCAGCTGGATATTGTGCAAATGATGAGCGCTCCTACTGCAAATGTTCAATTGTCACTTAGCTATCACATCTGCATTGAAACAATTCTACACCTTTCAAAATGACAACAGTCAATAATTTGTTTCTGTCAGAAGCTCTTTCTGGCTGATTTCAGAATAAATACTTTTCATTTAGCTCTAAGTTATCTCACAGAGCAGAGATTAAAATCAGATGTATTTTCTGCACATTAAAAACAGAATTTGGGAAAATCGTATGCAAGGGCTTGAAACAGCCCACATGGAATGCCCACTAGATAGATTTTCCCCAAAATGCACAAGGAATATGTGAGGTATTCTTTTGTAACTGCAACAATAGCATGAAATACTATATATAAATAATATGTAAAACTGAATAAGAATTCTAGTTTTCCCAAAGGATTTCCCAAAAAGTTTCCCAAAGGGTTTTTTTTTTTAGCTAATGGGCATCAAGGCAGTGAAACTAAGCCTTGTCAAAGCATGTCTTCAAGATAAGCTTTTATCTATATAGTATGAAGCCAGAATGGTCTTAAATGTCATCACCATTCTGAACTGCCTGGCTGTAATGGCATGTAAAACCACAGCAGGCAGAAAATGCCTATGAGCCTTTTGAATTCCTTTTGAATTGGAAGGCTTCTTGCTTTGAAACAAGGGGCTTTCGTTAAATTCATCTGGACTCTAGGCTTTCACATGAGAACTAGAAAGCGGACCAACCTTGAAGTTATTTCTTTTAACTTGTTTTCATAATTAAAATGAAGCTTGCTCCAGAAACACATCTTCCCCCCCTCGTCCTCCCTCTCCCGCCTCTTATTTCCATAGTTCTGTAACAAAGGTGCTTTGATTTTGCTTTAAATGGGAATGAGGGCTGGTGGTGGGTGGTGGTGGGTGTGTGGTGTGATCTTTGATCTGTTTAACATAGACAACTTTAGCCCACAAGGAATTTGTCTGAGGAACTACATTAAAATAGTAGTTGAAACATAATGCAAACCTAATTTTAATTGATGCTGTTTGGACTGCTGCATGTGTCTATGCTATGAGTTGCTTTATGTTATCATCTGGCAGCTGTCATCATAACATATGATCAGTTTTAAAATAACCTGAAGGTGTAAGCCATAAAATAATCAACATCTCAATACTTAAGACTGTGTCTATTGCAGTATGTGGAGTTTTACATGGGGCACACAGCCCACTGATGTTACCTAAGCTAAGAAAGGCAATAGAGAAAACAAAAAAAATTCTAAACATAGAATTTTCATCTGAAGCAGGCATGAAGAAGATGACATCCTCTCTTTAGGCATTCAGTCAGCCACAGACAGATACTTTAAGTATGGACATGACACTGCCTCTCCACTATGCGATCCCTGTGATCCCATTTGGGTTGTGTCTTCTGGTGAAAATTACTGAGGAAGTGTGTGCACTTAAGCAGCTTCTATACTTGCATAAAGGAGATACTGAGCCTCCCAGTAATTAATGTCTATGCAATCTCTTTTCTGAGTGGGTACATTTAGTGTACACTGTCTCATTTCTTAGCTTCAGAAAAACAGAATATGTATTTCATCTCTTCCTACAGACTAGCTTCGGTAAGATGAATTGCTCTACTTCCTGGACTTCAAACTGAGATTTCCCAATGACCTTCCTGTTGGAACCGAGATACAGCTTTTTTTTTCCTAATTTCAATTTTAGAGATTTAAGACTGTGACATTCCCTTTAGCATTTTTTCTGACCATTTTAGGCAGGGTAAGCTTCCTAATCCACACTCTTTTTAAGAATCCATTTAACCACCAAAAAGATGCTCTGGGTTTACAGATTTAGGATAATTTGAATATTGCAGTTTATCTCTAGCAAAGAAGGAAAATAGGTCCTTTTTGAACTGCCAGTTTGCTTCTTCAAACTAAGAGACCCATGGCTGCATAGTACACTTCTATCAAAAACTTATGATAGAGCTGGCAAACATGCAAGTACCTTTTACTAGAATGTCTGTTGGGACATTTCACCAAGCCATTGCTGCTCCTACCTCAAGATGAATGATACTAGAATATACACCAAACAAACAAAATTAAACTCTGATGAAAACACTGGTAGTTGAGGAATATTAAGTGCAGATTAAAGAGTAGCATTTGTTCTTGACATCTCTTATCTAATGTTACAGTTGGTATCAGCCATTGAATGAAGTAGAGAAGATAAAATGGTTCATTGTGGTGGTGTGTGTTTCTTGCTAATGGTTTAAGTGTTTATACCAGCTGGTTGCTCCCAAATACCTTTCCCCCTAAAAGGGAATGGTGCCTTCCTGAGTTTCCCCACCTTTTCCCCTACATCACTCACCCTGAGAGCCTTCCCACTCTTCTAGAATGGTCCCTGTCAATCCCCCTCTTGTCCAATCACCCCAGGTTCCCAGTTGCCCATCAATGTAATCCCTGCCCTTTATTCCAGACCTTTCTTTGCCCATCAATATAAACCCTGCCCTCTATTCCAGACCCTTCCCTGTCCATCTCCCAACCTTTGAGGCCCCATTGGCCTAGGTGACTGGTCCTCTCCGCCCTCTCATCCCTGTTGGTCCCTATATTGTACTCTCCTCCCCTTGTTCCTCCCTTTTAGGCTCTTCATTGGTTATTGTTTGTACCCTCCCATCAATTTTGAGTTCTCCAAAACCCTGACCCCACCCAACTGTGTTTGGGGCTTTTTTGGTCCCTGATTCCCCCTGGGGAATAAAGCTCTCTGGGATTCACACTGAAGGCTCCTCTCTGTCCTTTACCCCTGTCCTCGGCGCTTTTCCTACTATCAAAAGCCATAGAGCATGCCAGCCTGACCCACACAACTCTATCCCTGTGTGGCTTTCGGGACACGGCCCATACATCTGCTGCTATGCTGGGGGCTAGCCTGGGCTACCTAAAAACTTAAGCACAGCGACAGTTCTTTAAACATTCACTTACTTCATCACTTATATTCAGGTTCTGTAATGAACTTCTTGAGGGTTTAAAATATCTCATGCAAAAGTTGTTCACAGTATCATATGGCTGCAAGGCAGGAAGTTCTGATTTGACAACTTGATGAAAAATATTTTCAACAGTGGTAAAGTATTAGTAATCCTGGCATGGATAATACAGTCCCTTGTATGATTAAATGGGTTCAGTATGGCCACATATCCCCAAGAGAAATGCAGAACTGGAGGAAATGAAAGGAAGGGCTGTTAAGATGATCAGGGAAACGGAAATCTGCCTGTGTGAGAAGAGTTTGTTGAGTCTCCATCTATAGAACTAAGAGGTGATATGACTGGTCTCCATCATTACTTTAGAATGCCAACACTGAAGAGAACAAAAAGCTAATTAAACTAAAGGACAATGTTTGCACAATGACAAGCAAGTATAAATTGACCAGGAATACTTTTAAAGATGAAATGAGAAAAATATTTCTAATCAGCATAGGAAACACGTTTTGAAAGAGGAGATACAGCAACAAAATGCCTAAGAACAGTACATGGTGGTTTTTCTTAACAGCTTGTGTAAGTTTGACATGGCTGGCTGTGATCACAAAGGAAGGGATTCAGCATCTTTTCTGTGAACACATCTGGCCAGTGTCCTTTATCAATCAAGAGGAAAACAGATTTTTGGATGCACTTGTGTTACAAGTATTTATAGTGTTATGACTGTAATTGTTAGTCTGTTGGTATGTTCTTGCTCTCCCCTATTAATTGTGTTAGTTTTGACCCCAGTTGTCAATTATGTAAACCCCTCCCCTTATTCTCGAACCTTCCCTGCCCGTCACCCCGGCCTGCCCTAATCCCCTATCCATCATTGTAAACCCGACCCTTCCTTCCAGAACCTTCCATGCTCCTCACCCCTAGTTCGGTTTGTGATTGGTTCCCTAGCTGCCGTCCCGCCCATGACATGTCCCTATTGGTTCCCAGTAGTGCAACTGCCCTCCTTCACTCCTCCTCCCCTGATCCCTCATTGGACCCTGAGTTGTACCCTCCCCTGGGGATCGAGCAGTATATAACCTTGTGCACAGCTGTGTTGGGGGGCTCCTTCCTCGTCGGGTTGTGAGTTGCAGGGATTCAGGCTAGCCTGTCTTCCTACTCCTGTTGGTATTTTTTTTGTCATCGAATAAAGGTTTGGCTACTTCTTTTAACATCTAGAAGAGTCCAGACCCTTGTTTTTGACACTTGGAGACTGCAGGGTGTGGGTTGAGAAGGGCTGTTGCATCCTAAACGGTCAGTCATCTGATCTGTGGCCTTATCCCTTCACTGATCCGGTGAAAAAAGCGTCTGGATTCAAAATTAAAACAATCAAATTTTAAATACTTGATGCCAACTTAGTTGCAACATAACATTTAAATCTGTCTTTTATAACATACCTTGTGAACTGCAAACTAAAGAACAGTTTAGCTATGTTTAACAGTAATTTCTGTTTTACTTCCTCTTAATTTCTAAAGACAATAGTTATATATTCTATATTCTTTGAAAATCTCAACCCAAACTCTAGGTTTGCATCTCTGCCATTTACTCCAAAAATTCCTCTATATTCGAGATTCCACCACTTAAGCAGTGATCACTACTTCAGCAGAAAGCTAAGTAGCTGAGGAAAGAAAGCGAATTATCTGGGATGTATGTGTTTCCTGTCCCAATCCCATGCATATTTTCCACTCCGACTCTTAGTCACACTTCATGGAAATACAGAAAAAAACAACTAATCTCCCATGACTACTGCAAATAATCAAATTTTAAAAAGTAATGACAGAAGAAAAGTTTTAAGAATAAATGTTGAACTTCTTCTGACCACTGAAGAGAAAAATCCTCAACTTTTCCAAGCATCTCTAAAATAAACACGAAGTTACTGTGGCATTCTTGCGGTGTCGGTATGCCACTTTTAGCTCATTTCATTTCACAAACAAAGGCTGTAACATATCGTATTTTAGCAGAGTCTAATTCCTTTATTAAAGCCAGACGTTGCAGGCTGTGATGTCTCTCACAAGAAGTCATTTCAGTTGACACTCAGCGCTGCGGGGGGACCCGCACAGCCAGCCCTCCCCTGCAGCACGGCAGCGAGGCTGAGGCGCCCAGCCTGGACCGGGCTCCACGGTACGCGGGCCTGCGGAAAGCCGGCCCCTAGTTTTCCTCTTCAGCCATCGAAGCAGGTAAACGCTCCGTCGAGTCTTTTCAGCGAGAAGCAGGACGAGAGGACACAGCTTCCCACCGCGCCAGGGGACGTTTAGTTTGGACATTCCGAGAAATTTCCTCACAGAAAGGGTGATTCCATACTGGAATGGGCTGCCCCGGGAGGGAGTGGAGTCACCGTCCCTGGAGGTATTTAAGGAAAGACGGTGTGGCACTGAGTGCCCTGGTCTATTGAGATGGTGGTGATCGGTCACAAGCTGAGCTGGATGATCTCACGGGTCTCTTCTAGCCCAGTCCGTTCCGTGGCTCCCAGGGCCACACCAGGCTCCGCACGGGCGGGCTCCGTTAGAGCGCCGCGCGGGTTCTCCCGCCAAGCCCAGCACTTTCGGGCCGCCTCTCGCTGAGCATCTTGGGACCTGTAGTATCCGAGCGGAAGAGACCGCAGCTATTGCGCATGCGAAGAAGCCTCTGCGCGGCACGCCGCGGGGGCGCTCGGCGCCCTCCAGCCACGTGATTCCCAAGGCCCCGCCGCTTCCTGTCCGGCAGCCCCTGCTGCAGGAGAACCCGCCCTCCGCCCGGAAAGCGGGCTTATCACGTGGGCCCCAGAGGCCAATCAGCTGCCTCGGATTCCGGACACCGCCCTGCCGCCGTCCCCCAATTCCGCGAGATGGCGGCGCTGGGGGCCCGGTGGCTCCTGCGGCCCGGCTGGCGCTGGTTCTCGGAGACGGTTCCCGGCGCCCCCTCGCCGCCCGCCAGCTCTCTCTACCCGCCCGTTGTGGCGTCCATCACGGCCAAGAGCAAAGCGGCCAAATCACGACGCCTGCAGCGCTTCAACCAGCGGGTGCACTCGGCGGCTACGGTGGAGGAGAAGCTGCGGCTGTACGGGAAGCTGCAGCGGCCCAAGTACACCGTGTACCCGCAGACCTTCGCCCTCAACGCCGATCGCTGGTACCGCAGTTTCACAAAGACCGTCTTGGTGCCGGGGATGCCCCCGAGAGCCGCAGCCGCGAAACTCTCGGTAGCGGCGGCGGGAATGACCCCCGAGGCAGGCAGAGCCCCGGAGCAGGGAGCGGAAGCGCCGGCGGCTGCTGAGGTTCCGGGGGATGCGGAGGTGCTGGGGGATGCGGGGGCGCCAGGGGCCGCGAAAACTCCGGGGCCCGGGGCGGAAGCGGCGCCGTGTCTGGGTTTAGGCGAGCTGCGCTCTCTCGCCTGCGACGCCCTTCTTCAGGAGAGCTTCTACCAGAGCAAGAAGCGGCCGTTCCTCTACCGCGACCAGGATCACACTCCCGGCCCCTTCCTCACGCAGCTCGTTTCCACCCTCGCCGCTTCCCTGTCCGGTCGCAACCCACTGCTGGCGGCTTCCTCCCTCGGTACGGAGCGAGGTTGGCAGGGAAAGGTGGGAACCGTTGGGCGATAGGGCCAGTCTGTGAGCTGGCACGAGTGTCGCTGGTGTATCGCACTTGTCAAGACTAGTAATCACTTGTAATTTGTCTCCATGCTTCTGCATGGATTTTGGGTTTTGTATCTCATTTCAGCTACGGAAGAGCTGGGAAGGTTTTAAATGCAAGAGGCAAATCACTGTTTTTCTGTTTTTCCTTGTTCTGTTCTAGATCTAAACCCTGAAGTTAATTATTATTGGCATCATGGTGAGGAAGTTGTTGTTCACGGACGTCGAAAGGGTAGAGTTGATCCTGTGCGATTCCAAATAGATGATAACCCACATCTCCAGATCCGTGTACCAAAGCAGCTTCCTGAGGTGTGGATGTTTTCATCAGCAAGTTAATACCGTGCATTTTCACTTTTGTTTCTGACAACCATTGAAACCATGCAGAGGTAGTCTGTGGAGGACCTAATTAATCATTATGTAGCATGTTTGGGTATTTATCTAATCTTACTACCCTTTCTGCATTGTGGTGATGGCTTTGTTGATACTGAGATGGTCTTCTGAACTTTTGGTCCTCCTCGTACTTTAAATTGCATGTTTTATATTTAATTGAATAATTAATGTTCTGTGCTTGGAAACTGAGACAAGAATGAGAAATGTGCTGTGGAATGTTTTCATTGGAGGAGAATAATAGCAGTAAAAAAAATAAAGAAAACGGTAAAAAAAAATAAGGAAAACCACATATAATCTGAATGTGAGCATTCCTGCATGTGGTACTGCTTGGCAGTTATTTTCGTGAATGCTCAAGTTCAGAGAAGGTATGTTCTATTTCAATATTATAATGTTTTTTCTTGGGGGTTTATACCATGATAATTGTGTAGCCAGTGAAGGTTTCTGTTGTCCAGTTTCCACCACAGACAGAAAACCATTGTGTGTTCTGTAAACACAGAACTTTTATGGCTGACTTAGTTGTACAATTTTCTTGGGTTGGTATTGTCAGATGCTACAAACCTTGGTGTTTTGGAAGAACTGTTTAGGCACTTTAAAATATTGTGAAGTGCAATAGACCAAATTTGTAAACTTAGTTTATAGGTTCGAGTTAACTTATTGGCTGCTGCTAGAAATGTTTCTAATCTCTTTTCTATGGAAGCTAGAAGATGGTGACAAGTGGCAGATTTTTCAGCATTATTTCACATTTTTTGTGTTGTGAAAATTCATACAAGATGACTAGCACTCATCATAATTTGAGAATTTCTCTTGCAAAAAAAAAAAAATCAGTTAAGGTTATCAGTGTGATGTATGTAAGCAGGACTTGCACTTTGTGTTGTCTGACCAGGAAGTGGTGTATTACATTGCGCCTGATGTCAGAAATGTGTCTTGCATCATGGCTTTTCTTTCTTCTGTTGCCTTCAAGGTTGTACCCCTGGAGTCAGATCTTGGAGATGTTCCTGTTATTGATCACAAGCCATCAAAACTGCCATTGTTCAAAAAACAGTATGAAAATAAGGTATTTATAGGTAAGAGCTTTTAATTGCAAAATATTAACTGTTTTTTGGGTTTTTTTTGTAAAAAAAAACCCAACAAACCAACTAAATGAAAGCCAATCCCAAAACTAATGCCAACTCAGTCTTTCTTCTCCCATCACCAGAAAAAAGTTGTGTATTTTTATCTATAACTGTGCTTCATAAATATATGTAGTGTATAGATTTCAACTGAGATTTCATGTCATACAGGCAAGGGGGAGTAGCATTTTCCTGTGCATGTGGTACTCTGTGTCCAAATTTTCTTGAAGAAGTTCAGTTGAATAGAAAATTGACATAAAACTTTGAATTCTGATACATCTCTAGGGAAATTCTTATTTTAGCATGTTAACTCTTGCCTTTTGGAAGTAGGCAGCTCCTTGGAGATCTACCATAGAGGTTCTAGCTTTATAGTCCGATGGCGAAGATGTCTGTGTTTGTGTGCATAATAAAGAGTGTTCTCTCTCTGACTGACAGTTTTGTTTTGGGGAACACAGGATCAAAGGTGGCAGATCCATGCTGTTACGGACATACCCAGTTTCATCTGCTTCCTGACAGACTGAAGCGAGAGAGGTTTATAAGAGAACGTCTTGAGGATCAGATCGAAGTTGTTTATCGATCGAATGGAATTGCAAGTCTCTTTGCCTGGACAGCAGCACAAGCAATGTATCAAGGTGAGACAGTCATCTTGACAAATTTTTCCTGGTTATGAATGCCTACTGTAGTTCTTCAGCCTTTTCTTCCCACTGCCTTTTTTCTTGCTTTTTTTTTTTTTTTCTCTGAAGACCGTCCCTTAAGGAAGTCTTTACAGATGTAATTGAACTAATAAAGGAGAGTTAGTTAAGACTTTGAGTACTTCCATGCAGGGAAATTAATTACAGAGAAAAATATTTTTCATATATAACAGTAAGCCTGTGCAAAAACCTCAGTTGCTTGCTCTTTCCACCTTAAGAAGGAAATGTGGTAGACATCAAGCAACTTTGTGTTTTGTCCTTCTGGAACAACTGTGTTGCTTAGCCCTTGTTCCAGTAACTTCAGTTCCATGTCAGTAGCCTTACATTTAGCGTTACTGTAAGACATCTGATGGCATGTGGTTTCATTTGAGAAACAACACATGTCAGAAAGTTCTTTTAGTATAGTATATATTGCTGGCTCTGCATCAAGATTTTTATGTAGTGGTGTATAGAAAGCTTCCTTAGTGGATATAAAATACTGAAGTCAAACAAATCTTGTCTTCAGAGTGGCTCACAATTGTGAGTGCACATAATGAGTTGTAAGGCAGCATTATTCAAATCCAAACTCCTTTTCTTCTGTAACAGTTTCTAGCATTGTTGCACTTAATAGTACTATTCTTAAAAATATCTGTGTGTGTACTAGTGCACATGCATAAATATGTATGTATTTTTAACATACTCTTAGTGCTCAGTGGGGTTTGTCTAAAACATTAATATTTACTGAGCTTGTGTTCTTGGTGTCTGGCTGGTTACTACAGTCAGTTATGTTTGTGTATACATGTGAATGCTTTTGTCTTGAAACAGACACTCACTGCATCTTGAGAACCGTGAAACAGTAAAAAGACATTTTCCCTCAGCTCCTTTGCAGGATTTTAGATGCATTACTAACTTTACTGTTTTGGGAAGGTCACTTGGCTGATCAGTGAGTGATTTTTATCAACTGTTGATAGGGAATTGTGTACAAAATGCAAGTATGCTACTGTGTCCCTGATCCTGGACATAAGCTTTATTAGTGATTGTGTTTTGGTTACTCTGTATGAAAAATGCTTGTGTTGTTAAAGCAGACAGGACTTTTTCCCTACTAGGTAGCTGTTGCAATTCCCAGAGTAGTTGTATATTTTGGAGCTGGGATTTAGATGTGTATATTCTGATAAAAATCTCAAGTCCTGTTGTATTTGTTTATTTTGTAGGATTCTGGAGTGAAGCAGATGTAACCCGTCCTTTTGTATCACAGGCAGTAGTGACTGACGGAAAATACTTCGCTTTCTTTTGTTATCAGCTAAATACTTTAGCACTAACTGCAGAAACTATTAAAGACAACCCTCGAAAGAATATCTGTTGGGGTACAGACAGTAAGCCACTGTATGATGTTGTAGAAGATGGTAATGTGAAAGGCTTCAATGATGAGGTTCTTCTTCAGTTGGTTAATTTTCTACTAAACAGACCAAAAGAGTTGTAAACCATGAAACCACATGTAAAGTATGTGCCTGAACTTCATTGTGACTCCATGAAGTATGAGCTATGCCTTGATTTTAGTCAGGTATTTGTCTAACAAACACTGTATACATATTGTATGTTATTTGGGCCTTCTTTCTTTTCTCTTTTTTAATATGTACTGTACACTGGCAAATAAATGGCTGGAATACCTTAAAGTCTGTTGTATATTTACTCTTAAAAGCCTGCTATGCTAATTCAGTGACGAGCATGTTTTTTTAGCAGATCCCCACAGGTCTATGTTGAACTGTCATAACAAAGTATTAACTCATATGACCATCTGAGTATCACTATGAAATAGCTGTCTTGATAGTCAGCACTAGTGATAAAATTCTAATTTTGTGCCTGAATTAAATGCTTACTCATTCTAAAGAGAAAGTGAGCTCAAAATAAAGTGTTTCTTAATGAATGTTTGGCAATTTAGTTACACAGTAAGAGAAATTGTCAATCATGATAGTAAAAGCATGATGCAACTTGCTTCCAAAGATTGTGTTGTGAACATGCATACACACCTAGTTTTGTCACCTGCAGAACAGTGGAGACTCTCAAATGCATTTGGAGTCTACAGTTTTCCCTCTAGTGTGGGCCCTTGATTTCAGCTGTTGGTATCTTGAATTTTCATTGCTAATACATGGATGTCTTAGGAATGTTTTTAATAAACCATAGCTGAGCCTCAGCCACAGCTAGGACATCTGATTGATCAGATACAATGTTACACAATCATTGAGCAGTTTGGTGAAAGGGACCGGTAAAGGTCCTTTATTCCAAGCCTGAGTGAGCTGGGACATTTTCAGCTAGATCTGGTTGTTCAGCCTGTTACTGCTGAAGATGAATAGATCACGTGGACACAGGTCGAGGTGTGGTGAAAGAAAGAGCAGTTTATTTTTCTACCCAGGATTTATAGGCTTCCTACCATGGCCAGGGATTGGATGGTCAAGGTAACACTTTCTCACTGCACTGGCCATGAGAGATGCCCATCACAAGACATGTAACAGAAAGAATGTACACATATCTATGTTTACAGTTACTGTCCTGGGAAAGTCTTTAGAAAACTATGTTAGCAAGCTCAGAAGCTGAGTTTTCAGGGCGACATTCAGCCCACTGTCCATCCTGCCCATGGACGTTTCCAGGTATGGGGCACCCATGTACCACCTTTTTGCACAACCTGTTTTACCATGCTTATTGGAAAAAACTTCAGTGTATTTAGCCTGAATCAACCATCTTTTAGTTTAAAATGTTACCCACCTTGTCCTATTGAAAAAGGCATTGCCAGGATATAATGACTGGTTAGGGGTGTTTAGCTATCAACAAACTGTAACTGGTTCTGGGATAACTGCCTAGAATTTTATGTCATTTCATCTGCTATACTTGACCTTTCTGGATTTTTCCAGTATTCTTGTGAAGAGGCAAATAGTTTGTTGTTAAACAGAGTACTGATTCATTGAAATACTGGCCTGCATATTCTTCCCTATGAGCAACAGCCCACTTCGTGTTGTAAAGTGGCTTACAAAGTATTTTGTTCATGAAAGACTTGTTTTTTTGTATAGCTTAGTAGTTGTAGACTTTTATGTGACTGGTATTTTACTGTGTTGGAAAGCATTGCCACTTTCTCCACCTTCCAGAAATAAGGTAAGTAAGATGTGTATAAGCACTGGTTAATTTTTTAAGAGAAGTCCTTAAGTGCTCTTTTTGTATTAATGCATCACTGTTACCAGTTCTGAAAACTGCTGATCCTTGGATTACATAAACATTCCTTGTAGCAACAGAAGATAAACTGCCAGGTAAGAATGTTGCTAGAGAATGACCTGTGACCTGTCTTAAGAGGGAGTGGTTGATGCTCCTTGTCTGGTCTCATTAAGGGACAATACAAAATGAATGGAAGGATATGAAAAAAAAAAAAGCAGTTGGATATTTAGACCCTTTGGCAGATTTTACAGTTGTAATTTTACATAATGTAACATACTACAGTGTGTAATTTATGTAACATATTACAAGTATAATATGTTACTGTCTTCAGCTTGAGATTCACTTGAATTGCATACAACTAGTCTTTGTGAAAACTGACAGGTACAGTCAAAGAAACTTCTGCTCCCAGGGATGAAAACCACCAATTTTTCTGTGACTGAGCTTTTTGTCTCTCCTGAGGCTTCAGCTGTAGTAGAGCAAGTTCAAAGAATTCTCCTTTGTGCAGCTTTCCTATTGACGGAGGAAGGCTTAGCATGAGCTGCCACTCTAGTAATGTGAATAACCAACTTAGCTTTCTTCCGCTTTCTGCAGCAGGGCATGCTCTGGAAAAACAGTGGGTGGCACTGTTTCACCTTCTACTGGGAAAAACTAATGGGCATTCTACTTTTTTGTCACTAAGTTGAGACATTTTAATATATGCAGCTTTGTACAGCCATATTTCAGCTTCAAGGCCAGGTTGGATGAAAAGTTAGAGAAAGCTGTTAAAGGGAAATGTGTCCCTGCTTGTGGCAGGCAGGTAGGAACAAGATGAATTTTAAGGTCGCTTCAAACCCAAACTGTTTGATTCTGTAATCTTGTACTCATCTGTACAAGGTGCTTAATGCAGCCTTACAATGATAAAGTATGGAGAAGAGAAAAGCTCTGGTTTTGTTTGGGATTTTTTTTTTTTTTTAATATTTTATATCTACTAAAAGCTAAAAAAATGGAGAGCTTAGAAGCTACAGTGTTCCTTTTCTTTAGCTTTGCTACCAGAAACCCCCATGATTATACTCCTCTAAATCTCATGGGAGCACTGTTCCTCAGCACTTTATATAGGGTTTGCTGTTTAAAAGAAACCAAAAAAAGGTAATTCAAAAGCACCGCTTGGAAATCTCAAAGTTTGGATCCTTTTTCCTGTATTAATTTCTGCTTAGGCCAAGTGGAGCGTAACACAAGGGAACATAAGGTGGAATCTAAAAATAATACTGGGTTTTGCATAATGAGGCAATTTTTTGTAGTACTGAACTATTTTTCTTAAAACTTTTATCACCTTCAGGTGGGTGACTGATGTATAAAATTCCGTTTGCAGTGTTGTTTCATATTATGAGGCTGTGAGACTTGGCATGGAAAATTCAGAGAGGGAGAGATGTGGAGATAAAAACTTTCTTATGTATCTGTTCACATTATACCAAGTTGTTGGGGTAGATAGCTCTGTCCTTGCAGACAGGAGAAAGAGTCGACAACATTTATAGCCTACTTGGTCATGCTGAAACTTCTCCTGATGTTTCTTGTGTACTCAGGTTTTCTGTTGTTGGAGAAGACACACTCATTTTATCACAGGCAGAGATGAAGGTTTCCTTCTGGAGCTCCATGAAGTGGGTTTTTCTGAGACAAGAGCAGCTCAGAGTAATCTGTTGGTGAGAGAGTCTATTGACAACTTGACTGGTATACTGGCAGTATACCTCTGATGGACATAATGAAAGTAGATTTCCAATACAGAATTAAAGAAGCCCATCCTGTTCTGATTCTGGAAATACTGGATCATGAACTGTTGGAGGATGTTAGTAAATGGAAGCTAGTAATAGTTACAGGGGTTTTTGTTTTCTCTAGTATACTGACAAACTGTGTAAAGGTCACTTGGTAAATACACAGTAAAATAATTTTTTTAAACTGAGTTTCTTGAAAGATCTGGCTGTCCTATATCTAAAAATGGGTTAAGAGTTACAAGGTACAAGGAGTTAGTACATGGCAACTACTAATATATTTATTAATGTGTGTTGAGGTGCAAAGGGAAGAAGTTGTGGACCTCATTACATGTTCCTACTAGACCAGGGTTTTACATTAAAGGGATTATTTGTATCTAATTCAGAATGAAAGACACCAGTCTATAAAGTATGCCACGCTATTCAGCTGGATAACTGACCCTTCGGTCTCAAAGCAGGAGTTTGAAGATGTGTTGTTAAAAATTGTTTCCTTTGCTTTGAAGATCATCTGGGTAGGCCTATTTGCATTGGTAACAGATATTTTATGATTAGTTTATTTACAAACATTTAGAAAAACACTTGAAGAAGGCAAACAGGCAGAATGCTTTACATACTTTTTTTATGTCTCTGCAGGACTAAACACCCAATGGCTTATGCTGTTGGAAAGATAAATAATTCTTCAATACAGGACAGATAGCAGCTTAATGGTGTCCAGTCAGCTGTATTTACCTGTAAGTATCTGCAGTAATTTTTATCTATCCAGGTTTCTGCATAATTGGAAGCAGGTTTTTTTAGCTATACATTCTATGAGTGATCATTCATTAATCTTTGATCATTCTTGTCTTTTAGTAACTACTTAAAGCTCACTTTTTTGAACTAAATCTCTTACAGAATCTTCTCTGTATTACATTTCTTGTTCCTACTAAGTTATGCTTGATCTCATTTCTTTAGAATGAAGAGTTGATCTTAATGTGTATCCTTTAAAGGAAATCTTCCAACTGTTTCTTTCCTCTTTTTATGCTTTCAGCATTCCTTTAAACCAGTAATCAAGTCAGTACAATTTATCACTGCTCTCAAGGGACACAGTATAGGATTGTTTTCACTATTGAAAAGTGTAGCTTATAATACAAGACTGTCTGCACTGCAAATACGCATACTTTTGTCAGTGAGATGTCCCAGTGCAGGTTTACATTTCAACGTCAAATTTCAGCCTGTAAAGGCTTTTTTTTGGTCAAGGTTTTTTTTAAGTCAGTTCCTGCACCAAGACATATCTCTAGGTAATTGGAGGTGATTAGGAGTTGGAATTTTAAAACTCAGGTCTGTCATTGTTTAGCTCGGAAAAGAGAAGGCTCAGGAGAAATTTTAACAATGTGTATAGGATGGAAAGAAGTGAAAGATTTGGCTAGGCTTATTTCAGTTGTGTCCAGTGAGAGGGCGACAGAAAATGGCCAGAAACTGAAAACCAGGAAGTTCTACTTAAAAGATTTTGTTTCGTTGTTTTCTTTCTCTAATGGCAATTAGATTCTAGAGCAGATTACTCTAAGAGGGATGTTTCCATCACTGGAAATATTTAAAACCACGTGGCTCAGTCCTGAGCAGGATGACTAGACAATGGATGTCTTCCAACTCTTACCATTCTGTGATTCTGTGGAAATAAATTAGTGGTCACCCTGTAGATCAGATATTATGTGTAGGAGGAAACCATGCTCAGAGATTTGGGTAAATCGTGGCTATTGATCTGGACCTTCTCTCTTCTGATCTTCGTGTGGCTGTCCACATTTATGCATTTTTTCAGCATAAATTTTACTTGAAACGCAGCTGCAAATGATTTCAGCGGAAGACCCTTACATTACATCTTCCTTTCTTGATGGAGCACTGACATGAAAAATACAGTTAAGGCTATACACTGAATTTCTGTGTCTCCAGGTTTATCTCAGGGTATGTTTGTGTCTGAGCTTCTTGTCAATACTGTACTTCCTTATGTATGACCTTTGACAAGCCCAGGTGTCTTCCCTGTTTCAGAAGCCAGCATTAGGCAGTGGAGACTTGGTCCCTGTTGTCTAGGGAGTCCTGTTGTATAGTGTAGTAGTTCAGATACGCTGATTTGCGTTTGATGCAATGAATATTGCACTGAATAATGTGGTGTGTTTTAGCTCTAGCTAAAAATCACGAGAGTATTTACTCATTTTTAACTGTGAAATATAGATTAGGAGAAGGGCCAAACAGGTTTTAAACTTAAAAGGAGCAAAGAAAGTTTATTAACAGAATTATAAGAAATAAGAAACCTGAATAAAACTTCCAGAAACCTTTTCTACCCCACCACCCAACCTTTTTCTTTTCACAGCTGACACCATAGAGACAAAACTTGGGATGTTAAAGCAGTACTAACCATACAATAGTCTTTTAATTAGTCTTTGTAGGGAGAGGAGTTTTCTTTTGTCATTCTGTGGAGAGTTCTCTACAAGAAAACAGTGTTTTCGTGGCTTTTAATTTCTATGATTGGCAGCTGCCCAAAAAAACTCTGCTATCATTCCTTCCTGCCATTTTCACACCACTTGGAGGTGTGTTCATGGGCCATGAAATCAAGGGGTATTATTTTAAGGATAAGTTATTTAATGGCAAAGGCTCTCTTCGTCTGTTTCTGTGATTATCTTTGGGAACAGAGGTCTGCTTCTTCTCTCCCTTGGGGCAAAGGGTCTTTACCAGCTCTCACTTTTCTTTTTCTGTTCTAGCATCTCATTGATCACAGGTCTCACAGGGATCACAGCTACTCTGCTGTCTGCTTAGCTTCATTAAAGGATGCCTTTGCTCAGATTTACAGTTTGAAGTACTTCATTCCCCCCAATACTCTTTCGTGAATTAAAGGAGTTTTTTAGAACATTATTGTCCATCTCCATGGCCCTACCAAAAGAATATTTCAGCTTATTAAAGCATCTCTCATTCTCTTTCCATCTGAGGCTTGACTCTTTCTTTTACTGACCTTGATGTTTTATGTTGTCTCTTTATGTGTTGATTACTCTGACTTTTCTCTCTCTGGAGAGAGAATTAAAGTCTGCAGGTCTCATCTGTGTAGTGAAAGAGTTAAATCTGGCCCAAGCCATGGCAGATATTCATGGTGTCAGGTTTCAGCTTGGCAGCCACTGGAAAGCAGTGGATGGTTTTCAGCCTGGAGCTGTCTGTGTGGGCCATGAGGGGTGGTGAGATGTCAGCAGCCCTGACCTGGCCTGGGGCTGGGGGCTGGGGGCCTCCCTGGGGAGGGTTCCAGCTGCCCTGCTGGATTGGGACCCGGAGGGTTTCCCGGGAGGGGCCGAAGCAGAGCCTGGCCCAGCCTGGAGCCGGGGGAAGCGCCTCAGTCTCCATCCCCTGCCTGGGAGCTGCTGGAGTCTGGTCTAGCCTCTCCCCCACCCCACAGTTCTGCACAGGCCACGGAACAGCAGGACCAGCCGCACCAGCACTCGGATACCTTTCAAGGCCAGAAAAAATGAGACAAGCAGTTCTTGGGCTTGAGTTTAAAAAGTAGTATTTACAAAAGTGATCTTACTTTTCAGTAGTTTAGAATACTGTCAGTTCTCAGAACTGGCTAGCTATTAGCCTGATCTCAAACAAAAAAGAAACTCCCAGCAGCCTCTCTCAGAGAAATCACTTCTGTAAGTGTTTTCCACTTTTTAATACCTAACTACTGCATATAGGAGTCTTGGTTTATTCTGCATACAAGCATAGGTAGCAAATAGAAACATTTCCTGAAACTGCCAGTGTTAACTGTTAGAGTAGGACGCCTCTCTTTCTGAAGGTATATAATGTTTTACCTGTGTGATTAATGATCCCCTCTAATCCAGCTATGGCTAAGAGGCTCATGTCAAATATTATACTGTTGTTTCAATAGAGCAGATATGCCTACTCTCTGGAAAATCCTGTGCAAATACATAGAAAGAGCTTGCAATGAAAAGCTTCTCAAGTTGATAATGGAAGCAAAGAAGTATGGGGAAAACAGCAATGTTTGCTTCTTGGAGAAATTATCCAGTAGCATAAAAGTAAAATTGAGGTGGAGTTAAGACTCTTTAGTAGGATAATCAGATTTAAGTTTGTAACTGTGTTTACACAAGAGATATGCACTAGTAGATGACTTTATTTTATAACTTTAAAAGAAATAGCAAGGTATAATTTTGTGCTGTTTCTTAATAGCATATTATTGTTTGGGAATGGGCTATTATCATTATTACTATATTATATTCTCATTTGGAACTGAATATTAAAAAAACCATAGCATTTATACTTAATGTAGGCTCCCATGGGGATTTTTTTTAAATACGTAACAGGTTTGATTCCTAAGTCCTAGTGGTAATTTTAATGGAATTTTATTTTAGATTTACCAGGTACACAGATATTTTGATGATTTTTGTACTTCTAAAGATGCTAATCTGTCTATTGAAAACATTCCACCAGATTTCATTACAATACAAATCTAAATAAACCATTTGCTTGGACTGGACAGTACAGAATTTCTGAAGCGTTCTGCTTTTTTATCTTGCAAGCATATTATTATGCTGACCATGAGCTGAATTAGAGCACAGCCAGCCTGGCATTCAAGAGGTACTAAACAAAACATAATGACTGTGTGTTTGGACAACTGCTGTCTCTGGAGATATACCTACTGGGCTTTTCTGAAAATGTCATATGGGCACAAAGAATTAGGAGTTAAATAAATCAGCTATATTTTTGTTGCAATCCATTGGATTGAATCTGTAGATGGATGGAAGGAACTAGGATGAAGTTTAAATGCCAAATGTGATTTTGCCATTTTACCTTCCATGTTAAGAGATGCCTAGAAAAGAGCTGAATGGACTGAAGCGCCTTCCTGAATATTATTTGAGTTCAATACTGTGAGGAAACTATTGGGAAGACAGAGTCAAGTCACAAAAATGTAAACTTTAATCTGAGTGAATTAAGAGTGAGTGCATCTTGCAACTGTAAACAGAAATATTTTTACAGGAGAGGATAGATTATTTACATGATCTAAAAGTTATTGCCTTGAAAAATATTAGCTAGAGGGATTAAACTAATGCAAGGGGTGTGGCTCCATTGGTTAGGTAGTAATATATTTGTAAAATAACCGAGATAAACATCTCTGGGCTAGACATGCCCTCACTGAAACTCGGGAGCAAAATCCTGCTGACACACACTAGGGAACAGATTGACTGAAAGAGGGTTCTGCTATTAGGTGTATGTATGTGTTCAGAGACGGGGGTGGGTTCAGAGCATTTGGGTGCTGTGTTTAGAGGAAGGGCTATGGGTGGGAAGCCTGTAGCAATTAGGTGAAGGATTCTTAGGAAGAGGCTTTTTTTTCCACCTTCATCCTTTCTACCCTCAAGCTTTCCAGCCTTCAGCATCCTCCATGGCTCTTGCCTGTCTTCCCTCGAGAATGTACACCCTGTTTCCCTAAAAGTCCTTCTGTTTAGATGCTTTTGGGTGTCTCTGAACTGCATATCAGCTCAGATGCTGACCAGGGCAGCAGCCTCCCCGTCAGTGCTGACAGCTCAGCCTCACTAATCCTGCAAGGGGTCTTTGCTTCTCTCTCTTGTCCTTTAAAGGTACTATGAAGTTTAGGTGTCTAGATACGCTTGCTAAGGCAGACTTCAGAAATATACAGTTGTATTGATACTTTCAATCTTCCTCTTTCATCCAGTGTTTGTAGCTTTGATTCTTTCTCTAGGTCTTAGTTTATTCTAAGTGTTCTGTAATGCTTAAGATGTGATAGCAAGGGAAGTAGATACTTTGTCCTTCTGAGCTGGTTATCCTAATCACTGTGGTTCAAAAGGAGACTGGAGTGGGTAGTCAAGCTGGCTTTCCCCAGGCATTCATGCAGACATTTCTGTATCCTTCAGAACATAAGGCATTGTTGTAAGCAGAAGAAATATTAATTATTTTTAAAGAATCATAATAGTATCTGATTAACTTTTTTGGCTTGGTCTTAGCCAGCAGGAGAAATAGCTGGATAGATTTTAAAGTGTTCTCTTCTGGCTTTTTTAGTTCTGCTTGTTTCAGTTTTTGTCTGTGGCCTGACTGTGTTTTTTCTTTGACGTTCTTTTTTTTTGGTTTTTTTTAGAAGGTTACAGAATTTCATTAGGGAAAGTCAAGGGAATTTTTTTAGCTACATTCAATACTTTAAAATAAATGTGCTCAGTTCCAGTCTACAGAAATAGGATATTTCATTGCAAACCAGTTTTAAAATCCTTTAATGTTGCAGTTAGTGCTTCCTGTGGAGGATAGAATAGTTATTATGGTATATAATCTATTTGGCAGAAGAGGACAAATGATCACAGAATGAGAAAGAGCATATAAATGGTGTAGAGGGCTGGAGCTGAAGTCTAGAGGGATGCAATATTGACATCAGTAACAGAAGATTTAAAAGAGACTGACAATATTTCTATGGAGCTTTTACTGCTAAATTTTAATTACTAGTTATTACTTCATAACAGTTTCTCATGGTGTTGCATACTGTTAGCTTCAAAGATTACTCCCTATTGTTTAGATCTGATCCATATTCTTCATTATGTGTAGCATCAACAAATTTTTAGTAAATTATAAATTATTACAAATAAATTTGTGAATTTATAAATTTTTATAAATTCAGATGCTTTCCTTTATACTATGTAAATATTAGAATGGAAGAAGTGTTTGCAGCATGACTTTCAGATGAGAACCTAATGGAAGGAAAGCCCCTCAAAAGAGTAATTTTTTTCCTTCAAATAGACAGTTGCTTATTTCACTATCTTCTGGGGAAAAAAGAAAAATAAAAAAGTGGAATAGGAAAATGTTTATAGTACTGTAGATACAATCAAAGAGGTCATTTTTACTTAGATTTTAGCCTTATATTGCTTACTTCACTGTTACTTCAAGGAAGATGTTCTGAAAGTTTCTGCTGCAGTTGACAGAATGCAAACTGTAGTCTCATTTACACTGGTATAAACTTGTAGTTACGTTAATGCAGCTTTTACCGGAATAGCAATTCCAATACTTGGCTTCATGTATTACTATATATAAGTGTATAATTAAGGTGGAAAAAAAACCCAACGGAACTTAGATTCATTAAACAAACTGGGGAAAGTGGCAAAATAAACAGCATTGGATAAAATTTCAAGGAGGGTGCAGAATCACATAATTCCATCATTAACCCTGCTTAGAAACAGCAACCCATATATCAATTTCAATCCCCCCCTGCTTTTTTTTTTAAACATACTACCAAAGCTATGTAAGAGGAAATACTTGGTAAACAGTGTCTCACCAAATTTCAAGTGTTAGCTCCAGGGAGTCTGTTTCCAAGGAAGAGCTTTAGATTTTCATACAATATACAACTTTATATATTTCCAAATGGGTTTGATCTAAACCTATGTTTATGCCTAGAGATGTCTTCTGATTGCAGTAGTACAAGGAATAAAGCACTAATAGTCATGGTATTCATGTTTGTTTCTTGCTTCTAAAAAACAGGGGAACTCAATGCTTTGTGTTGACAAAAACCCCACAACAACAACAACAACAACAAAACCAGATAGAAAACAGAACTAAACACCCTGAAGAAAAGAGTAAAAAATCATCAGTTTTAAAACTGAAAATTGCCAGTTCCCTTTTTCTTGAACAATAACGTGTTCTGTCATGAGGTGCTTGGAAAGTTTAGAATGAGAATGCATGTAATAAAACTTTGAATTTAGCCTGGATCTGAGTAGAAGGTTGGACTATGTTGCCTCCAGTGGTTCCTTGCAATTTACATCCATCTCTACTTTTATAAAGGGAAGGAGATGGAAATTGAGGGTATATAACTGCTCTCATGAATGAGACCTCTCTTATGTTACGTCTCAGAGAATGGAGTTTGTGTAGTATGGTTTCCTAGAGGACGAATGCATTTCATGCTACAGAACGGTAAACTTATGTAAGTTAGGTAGACTTATAAGGTGCTAACAGTAATTTTAGGGGAAATAGTATGTTGCTAATAATTGGGATTGAATGTTTAGATAATAGCTCATTCGCTCACTGAAATTTTGAAGATTTCTAGCAGAAGATGGATGACCTATTCAATATCTGCTTGGATAACCAGTTGTTCCTCTCTAAAAGAAATTTTGGTCCCACCCTCAGGAAGGAAAACTAATCTGTTTGATTTAGGCTGCCGGTCACGCAAGGGGTACACAGGCAACATCACAGTTCAAAATGTACTTTCTGAAAAGAGCCCCATGTACTGAAATAATTTGGGATCAGCTTTTGGATGTTTCATAAGCAAAACCGAGGTTTAACTTCACCAAATAAATGCTTCACAATGAATAATGCATCCAGCTGTAGCAGTAAATGCCATTTGCGCAACTGCTTAACTATTCATCCTTCTGACCAAGGTTTATGGTGGTGTGAAATGCAGCTTATCTTTGCAAATATGGAATGTATAGTAAAATTATCCCCTTTTGTGAAATTAGAAGGAATAAGCTTCTGATGGGTGTTTATGTACTGTGCTGACAGATTATAAAAGATTAAAAGGAAATTTTAATGAAGTGAAAAGCAGCCCTTGCAGCTTCTAACCCTCATGATTAGAGGAGCAGAAGCTAGGGGATTTAGGAGGATTTAGCAAGATGAGGTAGATGGGGCAGGGAGATTATGACCTGCAATTGGAACCAGTTGCTTGTCTAACTCGTGTTTCCTAAGATAATGCATTTAGGGCTCCAGTTCTTTCAAAAACAGTGAGGGTGAGATGGGCAGAAGAAACATAGTCTTGAAGCAGTTTGAGCCTTATTTTCAGTAATCAAGGAACAAAACACAAAAGGCAAACAGAGTCAAAACAGTGTGTCAAACACAAAAAAAAATGCAGCATTTAGGTTAATATAAGGGGAATATTGCACATCACAGGGCAATGAAATTGTTTTGCATACTTTTTGTGACGAAAAGAGGCCTAATACAATTAGGGACAGTAACCTGAACTCTTCATTGTGTTTTTAGTATCTTGTCATAGTAAAGAAGCTTGGTGTGTAATACAGGCATAAATTGTTGTATAAATTATTGAAAAGGAAACATTTGGTTTAGATAATAATTATGCAGAATATGTACTACAGAATACTGAAATCATTTGAAGAATCCAAAGGATATTGATGAACAACATTTGTAATTACTAATGAATAAAAGTCATTAGCAAAAAGCTTAGTCATTAGAGAAAACATAAAGTATTACTGCCATGATGCAATTTTTATAAAACTGCTGAAGGATCACAAAGGATGAGTACAGAGCAGTTATTTTGCTCCCCATTGTTATATGGATTATGCCACTCATTATCCATCTCAAGTCCTGGGCTAATGTCACTTTTGCAGATAGGCTTATTTTCTATCCTTGTAAAGTCCTGCCACAGCAATGCCCCAAAATAACTGGCCTTCCTCTGTCATCAGTGGAGCTTCCCATTCTGCTGCAGACACAAGCCGTCTTGGGCTAAGGGCTCTGTGGAGAAATTTTTGACATTGTACTTACTGTTTTCCATTTAAAATCCCCATTATTTTCCTGGAAACAGGATAGATAAAATTAGTTTTTATATTATACCCTCAATATAATAAAATTTCTCACCATGTACTTGCACTTTCTTTTTTGAATTATTGAAGCTATTTTTTTTAGGAATTTTTAATTTCATACTCTTTTTCAATAAAATCTATTCTTCAAACCTTAAACAAGAAAAAAATATCTATAAAAGAGAGTTTGGAGGTCCCCTAGGTTTTTCAATGCAAGTCATCTTAATAAGCAAAGCATTAGGATTGGAACAGATGGATTGTTTTATTCAGGCATGTGGAATGAGTAGTAGGAATTGGTTTGGACACCTATATATGCTTCTCCTGACCTCAGAGCAGTTAGATACCCGAGTGACTAGGTGTATGTCGTTAGAACCCTAAATTCTCAACTCAGTTGATAATTATGTCACTGGAATATCAGTCATTCAAGTAGTACAGAGGTATTTAAGGACTAAAGTCCATGCACTTTAGAACCATATCTAAAAGCAGAAACTTAGAGGCCATCCTCAGCAATTCTTATATTCAGTGGCATTCCCTGGTCTATTGTGCATGTGAAGACAATCCTGGAGAGATGCAATAAAGTAGAAGTGGCCTTTTCTGAGGCAAAAAGATGAACTATGCATTACTTCTCTCATGGCTAAGCAGTTTTCCAAGAATGCAGAAGGCCATTGCTGAAAATTGTGCTGACCTGGGTTTGCAGAAGAGTTTTAAATCTGTTTCCCAGAATCTGGAGAGGTTTTTAATCACTGGAACATTGATTTTGTGTTTTGCCCAGTTAATACTTCATGTAACTTCAGAAGAAGAACTTGAGTGAAATCTGCTGGAAAAAAATGAAGCCGTGTCAAGAAGGCTCACTGTGGATAGATATTCAAAGCACCAGTTTGGAGTACGTGTATCAGATACCAAAATGAAGACAGTTTTGCCATGGTCTAATTGAGGGCACTACTCCCAGAGTAGTTAGTTGTGATGACTTCACTCCTTGTTTTAGGAAGGTGAATAGCTAATTTCAAAATTGAAGAAACTGATTAACACAGACAATATCTGAGTAACAGAGGGGTCTCCTTGTGGCCATCAACTTGGCGTAAGTAACACCATCCCACACCTTCCCCAATCGTTTCACTTTTGGTTAGTGTAGATGTCTTCAAGTCATCTGAGCTCAGATTCCTGCTTTTGCTGAAGTGAGATGGAAGCTGTACATCTGAACACACCTTTTGAATTGGAAGCTTAGCATTCAGCTAACAAAATCTCCACTGTTCCAACTTTAATGAAAACTGAGAATCTTGATTTTAGAACCCAACATAACTGTACTGTGTTTCCTGAGACCATTTATACTGTAAATACCAGATAATGAATATTAAACTATTCCTTAGATTAAACATGCAGTTGTTAAATCTGGTTTTACAATATTGAAGGAGTCAAGAAAATTGTGCTTAGTGCTGAAGGGAGTTATAGCTTTCAAGGTTTCCTTTTAAATGAAACCTTTTTAGGTTTCATTTCTGTACATTGACAGTCTAGTGTATTATTTACCTATTTACTTTTGAAATGTTTTGTGTAGGGATCTTCATCTTTTTCACTCTTCACAGCTGAAATTTTGCCATTTAGCAATGTCATGGGGCGGCTTTACCTTTAAGGTGGTTTTGAGAGCTAAGGAAGTTGAGGCTGCTGGTGGCTGAAGGGAGTCCTTTCTCCTGACCAATTATCAAGCATTTCTAAGAATTGACAGCAGTTCTGACAATTAAAAAGTGAATTCAACTTGTGAACACCCCCTTAAGAAGTACAGTCAGAGCTCTCTCGTTCTATTTGGTTTCTGGCTTCTGAGAAGGTAACGGGGCTCTGTGGTAGCCTCCTCCACCGCCCGCCCCCCCCCCCCCCCCCCCCCCCCGGACCAGAGGGAAGGGGGGTGGGGAGGAAAAGAAAGCAGAGCCGGCCAGCCTGGTTTAGTTTTCAGTTTCTGCTGCTGGACTGAAACCTGACACCATGAACTCTTACAGCTTTCTTAAAGCTTTTAATTCTTTTACTACCTGGATAAAATGTACAAATTACTCCTTTTTCTCAAAAAGACAGAGAAAGAGAGACAATAAACATGTAGAAGACATCATAGAACCACTAAAAACAGTGAGGAAAAGAGTTAAGTTTAAATAAGAAAGAGGGAATAAGAAGATGCTTACAGCTGAAATATCTTTCTGTTAAAGCTATGGAGATGGACAATAAGATGGACAATAGTAGTTTAAAAGACTCCTTTAATTCATGACTAGAGTATGGGAGGAATAGAGTGTTCAAAGTGTGGACTTTTAAAAAAAGAGAGTAGTTGTGATACTATGAGTTGCTGGAGATGGGTAGAGTGAAGATTTTGAAGCCTTGGGGGGCAAAGCAAAAGCTGTTTTCCAGGAAGGCTCACAGAGACAGATGAAGAGGACTTCTGCCTTTGAATAACTCATCCTTAAAATGGCATCCCTAGACTCATTGACCTATGCACACCTCAGAATGACGTGGAATGAGAGAAGTGAACTCTAAAAACTCCATAGATTGGCAGAAGGAGACTTCTGTTTCTCTACAAAGACTGAGGAAAAGACTCTAGAAAAAATTGAGACTGTTTTTGACCACCAAAGTTCTAAAGTTTTTTGTCTCTATGTTATCATGTGTACAAAGGAACGGTCAAGTGGTGGGAGATAAAGGGGTTTTCTGGAAGTTTATTCTAGTGTTCTTATTCTTGTAGTTTGTTAATAAACTGTCTTTATTCCTTTTAAGTTTTAAGCCTGTTTTGCTCTTGTTCTAATCCATATCTCACAGCAAGAAATAAGTAATTTTTAGTTACTAGTTTAAAACCACAACAAGCAAGAGGAAGGAATAAATAAGTTTGCACTAATGGGAACTGGCTTTGGAACTACGTTGACCAAACAACTTCTGTAGCAAGTTTCCCATGAATGTTAGGCTTCAAATTATATCTCCACAATTGTTCGAGGGAAATTTAATTCAGACAACATTGCAGATCTGAAGCAGTGTTCAGAAGCTTGTCTAATTTTATTCTGGCTGTATCATTTGGTTCAAAAAAAGATACTTCATCTCTACAAACTTTCCCAGATAACATTCTTGCCACACCTTGGGTGAAGGAACATAATAGTAATAAAAACAATAACAATAATTATAATTATTAATATATTAATTGTATATCTAGTGTATAATTAGAAATAATAATAAAAATAATCATCACTGTGATATTCTCTGTACTTTAGTCCTAGAAGAATCAATATGAATGAACTTATATTGATTTTCATGAAGTTGGAGGGTTATTACAACTTGTATTTGAGATTACTTGTTCAGTGTTTTGTTGGTGTCTGTATGCTAAATTATATATATTTTGCAGATGTGTATAAAAAATGAAGTATTTTCATTTCTATCTGCTGATACCATGTATTATTCTCGAGTATTAAATGATATAAATCAAGCTTGATTCAGTGAATTTACCTATTTTTGTGTTCAAGTACCTGATATTAGAATTTGGAACAAGTTCTTTTTGGTTGTGCATACTTAATAGCACATAGTGTGCTGTTAAGTGCAACAACAAAAATAATTTATGATTCTCTTTTCTCAAGGCAAAGCTGAGATTACTTTTGTCAGCTTCTTTTCTATGAGACAGCTATAGGATAAAATGATGAGAAGACAACTTTTAAAAAAAAAATTGTGACAATATTCCGAACAAACTCTGTTTGTACAGACAATTGAGCCTTATGAAGGTTCACTTCTTGGGCATTCATTTATTCCTCTTTATCTTTCTGTTTGTGAGATCAGTTTTGTTTTTTTTTAAACTGGAAACAGTGGGATCTTGTTGAAAGTGTTGCCATCCCCTTGTTTAGGCATTTGAATGTTTTTGACGTTGTTGTAACCTTTCCACTGAACTAGATGTTTTGCCAGCCCTCACTGCTTTTCTTGAGGGCTTCTATAAAATTCTTTAAAATAAATAAAGATGAGCTGTTGGCATTCTTTTCTTCCTCGGTGTTTAAGAATGCACATCTCAAATCTTTGAAACCACCCTTTTTACAATCAAAGTAACAGTCCTGTGCCAGCCTGATGTCTTTTGTCCACCTTTGAGGAAGACTAGGAGAGTCCAAAGGTATCTATAATGCTGTATATATAATCAGGAATGAATGACTACTTGAATGGTTTTGATGTTTGTTTCACTCACAGTTATATGATGGTGGTGTGATAATCTGAAACAAGTTCAGGTCTTGGTGCTGTTCTCCCCTGCATATCTTGCATACCATTCATTATATTTCTGACTTGGTCTTTTTTCTATAGTTTCTCCCTCAGCGTAGCTTATTCACACGGGAGCCACAGATACCTGTTAGAGTTGCTCATGAAGTACTTTAGGCTTTGAAATCAAGCTCTGACTTTGACTATGAAGAGCTTATAGAGTGCTTTAAAACAGAAATAATTTTATAAGATAGTGAAGCCAAGAGACTTGGACACATTGACATATTCCCTGTCTGGATTTTTTGCAGTTGTTGAAAGATCAGTTGCAAAATAAGTGGAATTGACGTTTTCATTTCAGCTTCTGTTCCCACAGTAGTTTAACCAAGGAACTACTGGGATGGTATAGTTTAAACTATTATGTGATCACTAGTTAAAAAAAAATAAAAAATCCAAGGAAGTCCCCTCTAAATATGTTTTATTTTAGAATATGTAAAGATATCTACACAAATCAGCTTTGTCACTGTTGTTTCTCATTTTAATACGAAGAATGAGGTTTTTACCATGGTAATGAGCCTTTTGGATCTGATATTTAAATTCAGAAATGTCCTAAGACCTTGGGGGAACTGCATCAGATCACTTTGTTTTAATATTAGAGCTTGATGAAGTTCTATGACAACATTAAATAAAGAAAAAATTGGATTGTGAAGCTGGAGTGCTCAGCATTTAGGAGAACATGTATCTTGCAGAGACTTGGACTCCTCAAAGATATAAGTTCTTCAAATGCGAAAGCATCTTCCTGCACAAAAGTGCTTTTTCCTGATGGTACTGGAGCAGAGAAAGCATCTCTTTGGACATTTGGTAGATGTAGAAAATCTGTGGATGAAAGAGTGCATTTCTGCCTTTTTTGAAAGATATGATGCTAATTTCCTCCTTTCTTGTGAAATCAAGCTTCAAATTGAGAGAATCCTTCCTTTTACTCCTGACCCATTTTTCTTGATAATAAATGGTTATTGCTATCTGGGAGAAATAGATATACTAAAGCTTCTTATAAGTACCTAAAAATACTAGGAGGACAATTTAACCTTTCACAACATTTATATTCTTGTGACTTTGCAGATGTTATCATTCTGATACAAGGAAAGGAGCAAACAGTAAAGCTATTTGGATAGGTTGACAACAAGCTAATTCACAAAACAAAACTTAGAATTGGGCCATTGACAGAGATGGTTTTAGGTCTTGGAAAGCAGAATTTTATTATTAGTTAGCATAAAGTGTCCAAAATGATCTATAGCCAGACTTTGAGTTGTACAAACTGACTTGAATAATTTTGACTTCCTGAACAACAACAACAACAAAAAACCCTAAAAGAAAACCAAAGGAAGATGGATTTTTTTCTTGAAGTGAAGGAGAAGAGGGAATATGTCATAAGCATTTGTCCCTTCTTGCCTTAATCCTATGGTTCAGAAAGAAGAAAGGCAAAAGTAAAAAGCTGTAATGATTATTAGCCATTTGAAAAAATGTTATTTCTTTTCTTTCATCTAATATGTCTACAGTACTTGCAATTTATAGATAATTCCATGCAGCATAAAAAGAAGCTAAAATAATTATTTGCTCAGCTCTAGTTATGCAACTGTACATGGTGCTGGGTATTATGAGGACAGTGATATATTAGTTCCAGGAACTGTGTCTTAAAGCAAAACTGCAGTCATCCACTGTGCAAGCTGTTTGAAGCTACACAGGATTTCCATTCAAAATCACTGCATGAGCCTCTGGTGGGGATTTCATGTTTTTATCCAAATTAGAGGGAAGGTCAGTGCTCAGTCTTTGCCACCAGAGGTCTTCAAAGAACATATTACAGATATTTTTAAAGTGGCTGAAAATGAGAGGTGTATCATACAGCCACTGCTGACAGATGTAGTTGAGAGTAATTTACTCAAGTACTTAAAGTAATTTTTTTGTCTGAGATAGAATTTGTGCCTGTCAGATTTGCTGCTGGAAAATTGAAACAGCTCTGCATGCTTTTCATCTCTGACTGGATGAGTAGTTTTCTATTCCCCTGTTTGATGTTGGATTTAGATGTTTAGAGATTTTAATAATGATAAGTTAACAAGACATTCTATAATTTGTTGAACATACGTAACCAGAGCAGATATTTTGGCAAGAAAAGTTCTGTATTCCCTCAGTTGGTTACAGGGGGATGTTGTGGACAGCAGCAAGTGGACAGGACAGAGGTGCTGAGGATGACCTTGTGGAGGAGGCTCTCCCAGGCCAGTCCTTCCTGCAGCACTCACAGTGCAAACCCAACTGACATAGGAGCTTTTTCTGGCTGGGAGCCGGAGCTCCCTCTCTGGGTTATGATGCATAGCCTGGTATTTTGGATCTGCCTTGTAAATACTGTGGGGCAAGTATATTTCTCAAGCACCCTTTATACCTTTCCTCCATGCATAATGAAGGGAAAAGATTTCTGGCAAGGTAATTAATTTTCAAAACTAGGTTCTTCCTTTTTCATTGGCTTTGTATTAGTATGTGGTGATCTTTTACAGTACAATAATGCAAAAAAGATACAATTGTTTTTCTGCTATGAAATAAATTCCCAGTGATACTGTAGGTGTTTTAAGCTCATATAAATAAAGTTAGTATTTCAGTTGAAAGAAAGTGTTAGCTCATGTAAATATTTATTGGTTGTAACTCGTAAGAAAATATTTTTTTTTCACAATGAAGACTCAGATGATGGAGTTTTTTTTATTTTTAATGAAAAAGCAACAGAAGGTACATGGAATGTTATGATTCTGTTTTCCATTTGTAGTGGTTTAGATTCAATTTGAGTTTCCCAGCCAATGCACCAAATAATGTGGTGGGTTTTAGCACTGGCTAAAATCACCAGTGTACTTACTCATTTCTTGCTGTGAGATATGGATTAGGAGAAGGACAAAACAGGCTTAAAACTTAAAAGGTATAAAGAAATTACAAAAATAATAAGTATCAGAATAAAACTTACGGAACAACTTTCCTCCCCCTGCCCAACTCTTGCCTTTTCCAACTGACAATGTAGACACAAAACCTGGGATATTAAAGCAGTAACAACTCCACAATAGTCTTTCATCCATTTTTGTAGGGAAAAGAGTTTTCTCTTGTCATGCCATGGAGACTTCTCCACAAGAAACAGTTTTATTATGGCTTTTCATTTCCATGAATAGCAGCTGCCCAAGCAAAAAGTTCTGCCATCATGAAATTCTTCCCATTTTCACAGCGCTACTACAGCTGTGTCCATGGGCCATGAACTCAAGGGGTATTATTTTAAGGATGAGTTGAAAGGCAAAGGTTCTCTGCACCTGTCTCTGTGGTCATCTCTGGGAACAGAGGTTTTCTTCAACTTCAAAGGGTCTTCAACTCTCATCTCTCTCTCTGTTCAGGCTTCTCATGGGATCTCATAGCTACTCCAACATCTGCTTGGCTTTATCAGTGGATGTTTCTGATCAGATCTACAGTTTGCATACTTCATCCCCCCATACTCTCTCATTAATTAAATGGGATATTTCAGTGTATCACTGTCCATCTCCATGGCATTATCAAAGAATATTTCAGCCCCATTCAGCATCTCCTCATTTTCCTTCCATCTGAGGCTTGACTCTCTTTACTGACCTTGGTGTTTTCATGTTGTCTCTCTACATGTCGTCATTCTTTTTCTCCCTGGAGAGAGGAACAAGGTCTGCAGGTCTCATCTGTGTAGTGAAAGGGTTAAATCTCACCCAGTGCCACAGCAGTCACGGTGTTGGATTTCAAGTCGTGCTGGGCACCTCCCTCTGCCCAGGAGCTGCTGGGAGGGGAGGCTCAGCCTGGAGCCATCGGTGCAGGCTGGGGAAGGTTTGTTGTTGGTGAGATGTCAGCAGCCTGGCCTGGCCCAGCCCGAGGCCAGGGCCCACAGCCTCCATTCCCTCCCTGGGAGCCGCTGGGCTCCGGCCCGGCCTCCCCTAGGCCCCACCAAAGCTCAGATACCTCCTGAGGCCAGAAGCAGAGAGAGAGTTCCTGGGTTTGTGGTTTTTAAAATGTGGATCTCACAGAGGTGGATCTCATCTCTAAATGGTGCAAAATGCTGTCAGTTCTCAGAACTAGCCAGCTATTGGCCTGTCCTATGCAGAGAGGAAGCTCCCAACAGCTTCTCTTAAAGAAATCACTTCCGTGGATGGTTTCTTACTTTTTTCTCCAGATGTCAATCAATGTGAAACCACCACACTATTTTTGGTCTTTGTGTCTGAAAATGGTCATTATTTTGGCTGTGAATATCATAAGCTATTACTGAGAATTTATTAGAGTGAGATGGAAGAAAATAAAGGGATGGAGCCTTGATACTGCTGTGCTTAATGATGTGAATATCCTGAAGAAGAGGAGAGCAGCAGTATTATGCTCTGGTTGACTTACAGATGAGAACAACCTCCTCCTTACCTCTCTCCCAAATCTCTGCTTCAGTCCTTTTAAAGCCAAATAAATGCCACTTTGTAGCAGTGGGTCCCCCACAGAGAGGAACTTCTAGGAATGAAAAACAATAAATGCAAGCTGGACAATAAACTTCCCCTAGGTGACTGTCTTCAGCCAGTGTTTCCTCTGTGCCCTAAAGAATGTTAGAGCATGTCTGGGCACAGGGCACAGCTGTCTCTGTTCCCATTAGGGCTCTCAGTTTTGATTTTGCTAGAGAAATGCAGTTCTAAGTCAGCACTTCCAAATATTATTTGATTTATTTATCCCATGATTGGATGGGATAAAATACACTGACTCCTGGAGGTAGTAAAGAAAATTAGAAAACCAAAACACTTAATTTAGTACTGAATTAATTTAATGCTGAAAGCTTTGATACGTGTAGAACCAACAGATTTTTATTTTTTAAAAGAAAAAGCGAGAAAAAAAATTATGCTTGATTTAGTGAACAGTTAACAGGCTTTAACAGAACATACCAAAAAGTAGTAGAATGTGTGAAGTACCTGGAATAAGACCATTCCTTACATTGCTCAGCCAAGCAAAACCCATGTCTGTCTCTGATAAGGTAGATTATATCTCAGATCCACAAATACCAGAGCCACAGTGTGCAAATGTGTTTTCTGAGACAATCTACATAAGTCTGTCCTTAAAAGACTTATTGGTAACAGTCAAAACCCTATGACAGATATTTTTGGACAGCTGTGACAGCTAAGAGTTCTCTGAAATCCTCAAAATTTATAATAGCTTTTAATTGCATCTGACTGGTATTCTTTAAGTGAAATATTAACTTTTCTTGCCTGAACTAATTCTGCTTAAAACAATCTAGGTCCTGGTGCCTTTTTTTTTTTGAGGATTTTTATTACAGACATCAGTAAAACCAGTAAATAAATGATACGCTAAAATTTGGGTCATAAATTTCCAAAAACTATTCACATCTGTATAGAAAAATAATATATTAAAAGGAAAGGTGTAGAATGTCAGGTTTTAGATGTATCTGACTTGATGATCTGACTTAACTCAACTTTATAATCATCTAGTTAAAAATAAGACGCACAAAACCAGTGAATATTTCAAAAAGCTGAGTTTGAAGCACGTCCCATCTTTCCTTCTGTTCTTGGCTGTAAAAGAGTTAGCTGCTGGGTGGAGGAAGAAAGAAAGAAAGACTTTCTGAAATATGTTATTTTTCCCCTACTTTAGCCTCTAGAAATAAGGGTATGTGATTTTGGTCAGAACATATGCTCAGATAAAACAGATATGAAAGAATACGGAAGATAAGTTTCTTCCACTTCTTTGAAAACAGCAAATACAATAAATTACAGAGAAACTCGAAGTGCAAGAGTTGAATAAAAATTTTCAGAACTAGCTTATTTTTAGGAAAGAACACCCTTAGAAATACTCCCATTGTCTAATGTGATGGCCAAATCAAATGCAAAGCATAATCTATAATTAATTAGGCATGGATAATTCAGAATCTCAGTGAATTCTTCAGCTTTGCCTGAATAACAGGTAATAATAATTTTTGTCATTCTTCATGAGCACAGATTTAGATTCAAGAACCTCCTATAGCCTCGTAAGGTGTGAAGGTAGGCAAATCCTGTACACCAGTATGTAGCCATTGCAGCCCAATGAAACTTGGCACCCTTGGCACTGTAATTCTTTCTCTGAGGACTGATGTGCTGATTGATTGCTCATTCTCTCATTATAAGAGGTACTGATAAGTGTTTGCATACAGGTGCCCATTGTTTAAGAACAGACATTTTGGTTTTCAGTAAGGAAAAACTGAATAAAGGCAAGTTATTGATAATATAATTTTCTTCCACAGAGTGAGGAAATCTTATTCCTGAAATGTATTTCGGGGTTTTTCCCTCCCTCTCTTTGGAAATAGTTTCAGAACATATTTCTTTGGTAGATCAAGAACCTTGTTTTCATTCTGAGACTTAATTTATGACAGTTATTTTATGAATATTTATCCCATTGCAGGATATGATCTTGTAAAATGCTGATTGCTGCCTGTAGGAACCCAGGCAGGTCCAACTTCCTTAACTGAATTATGTCCAAAGAAGAAACAAAGACAGAAATGGGAAAATAATCTAATTAACAAAGAAAAGTAAACCTTGGAAGTCAGAAAGAGTAGGATTAAAATGAGACTTCTGTGAAGCTAAGTTTAACCCTAAAAATGAACCCAAAGCAAGTATTTTGTACATGGAATTTTTGTTTGAGGTTTTTTGGGAGTTGTTTTTTTGTTAGTTAGCTTGTTTGTGGGTTTTGTTTGTTTGTTTGATGGTTTTTTGTTTGCTTGTGGGGTTTTTTTTGGTTGTTTGTTTTGTCTTGGGTTTTGGGTTTTTTGTTGGTTTGTTCGTTTGGTTTTCTCATAGCTGCATGCAAAGAGAGCAACATAAAAACAAGTGAGTGTATTGGGAAGCAAAGATAGGCTTTTGTAATAAAAAATTATTACATACACTCTAGATAGGAAAATTTATTGAATATCTTTTTTTTCAAAAAAGAAAGTAAACGTTAGGGTGAAGATGAACAAGTAAAGGTCACGGAGGAGGGCATGAATTTTACCTGTGTGTGAGGGAAAGAGGGGTTTGACTGGCTGGGGGAGAAGAAAGGAATCTGATTAGCTCCATCCCATAGAGGTGAGGGATGTTGGGCTATTTCCAGCAGTACTGCTGTTGTTTAGGACCCCAACATCCAGATAAAAGTAAAAGGCAGAGCAGTGGTTCAGGTTCTCATTATATTATTTCAATAATTTTTATTAAAAATAATGCAAGCGATAAGGATGAATACAAAGAGATCATAATTGACTCTATTTTCTCTTTACAAGAAGACAGGTTACTTTGTACTTAGTGATTTTCAGCTTGAAATGGTTCACTGAAAACAAGAAGCCTGCCTACGTTTCATTAAGTGTTTGACATGGTAACAGCTATGATAATAATTACACTAGAGAAGGAGGAGGTTAGTGAGGAGCTGTAAAAAGGAAGCTTAGGTTAACATTAGGAAAAATAAGCCTTATGAGATGATATGATCTCTCAAATGGATGTGTGCTGATAGCATCTCTGAAATGGATGTTTGGTCTGAAAGACTTCATTTTTTCTCTTTCTCTTATGGTCATTGTCATTTAATGTTTTCATTAATGACTAGCATTGAAGGGCAGAAGAATTCTAAGGGTTTTTTTGAGAAGAAACTGGGAAAAATTATCATAGAAACCAGTACCTGACATGGGAAATAGTGAATACTGAAGTTCCAGAAATAAGATAAATATTATTAATATAGCTTGCAACATTTCACACATAGTTGATGCCATAAACTAGGGGCTCATAACTAGAAAGAAAAGCAATCCAATCTATTTGTCAATCACATACTGACTGTAAATCAGCAGTTGCCTATTGCTTTTGCAGGAAGAAAATAACAAAAAAAGCATGTGAGTGTAAAACATGTATCAAGGTATCTTTATATTATTTATTTATATATTATGTATATAAAGGGACAGTGTTAGAGATTATTCACAGCGGTGCCCAAGCCACTGATAGTGTTTTGGAAGACTTCTGTTCAGTCACCTCTATTTGCAAAACATGTTCTTAGCCTGGAGCAAGTACAGGAGAAGCTGAAAGATTTTGTTTAAACTGTCAAAACAAAGACAAATAGTTACAGTGCAAAAATTACAGAAAAGGTTGAAAGCTTTTACACTGGAAAAGCATTCTGGAACTGGAAATAAAAATTGTGTGCGTGCCCCGGAGTAGTCAAGAATTCAAAAAGGTTTCCAAATTTCTTACAGATGTGTGGTAGTTATTGTTATGTACTGTTATATACTGTTATTTTGTGTGTTTCAATAGTCTTATGTTTTTTACCAGCATAGCCAGTGAATTGAAGCAAGAAAGATGGCTTTCAGACTGGAATTGAGAATTAGGTTATTACAGAATACTGTTGCTTTTAGCTGTCTCTGTCATTTAAGCACAGAAATTTACTTGCTATGTGAGCTGGCTGGACATAATATTAAGTGTGCAAGTAAAAGATGTAGACTAAAGCAGCATGACTTCTAACAGATCACCATTGCTGTGGTATATGGCTGAGCTATAACAAGTATTCCTCCTCAATTTAATGTTAATATAATTTGTTTCTGTGCCTTTCACCCCAAAATGTGTCCATGTTTTTGATCAGTTCCATTATTATCTAAGGTCAAAGTCTAGTGGTGCAGTAGTGTTAGGTCTATAGGATAGCAGAAGTGAATTTTCCCCAAGCTGCATATTGGCCAGAAAGAAAAAATCCAGGAAATGGAATTGGCAGCATCATAATTGAATGAAGGAACAGTCTCGATTTCTCAGTGACTAATAGTGGCATAACAGCTGCTAATTTGTTAAGGTTATACCTGAAATGAACTTATTTATATAAGCATGGTTTTAAGGAAATTTTTATGGAACAGAAATCTGGAAATTGGAAATACGTCATGAAATAATAGCTAAAATTTGGCACAGTCAAAGTAGTGTTATTTTAGAGGCGATAAGGTACTCTGTGGTCAAATAATAAAAAAATAATCAAATGGCAAGGATGAGTATATATGGACATGCTTGATCTGTAGAGATTTCTGAAAGAGACCAAAATAAGTCCAAATATTTTGTAATCCTTTCATCTGAAAGTGTAAGTCTTTTCCAGGGCTTTGTATAATTGTTATATGTATCTTTGTAATATTCAACTTCATCGCCATTGGCAAAAACACCTTAGAAATAAATATATATATATATATATATATATATATAATGGTTTCTTATCTAATTCTTATCTTGTTTATTCAATCAACTTATCTTGACATGGATAATCCTGTCATTTTCCTATACTATTCCACTTTTTCATTTTTTGATAAATCTGTATTCTTTCTGTTCTCTTAGTTTCCCCTTCATCCTCTGTCAGCTGCTTAAGAATCTCCTTTATCATCTCTTTCTGTATTTGAATTCTTTCACATGTATCCAGGGTTCCTCTTTCCCTCTCTTTTCCCTCCTTATTCTTAATGTTTGAGTGATATAAAACACTGTGAAAGCTTTTGCTAGCTTCTCTTTGCAGACAACTCCCAAGCTTACCTCTTCACCCCATTCTGTCTCTCTCAATTTAGTTTCACATTTCAGCCTGTCTTCCTGGATGTGCTGTTCTCAGTTCAAACCCAATATTCTGAAAATGAACTATCTTTGGAGGTTTTTTTTAGATTATCAGTGTTGCTCAGTTCTTCATCTTAGCTCATAGTTTTGTTATTTCTTTGGTGATTTAGACTCTGACATGTGTCCTTTTTCAGCTGCATTTGTGCTGACTCTGAGAAATTACTGTTATCTGTCCCCAAACCACCTCTTTGCTGAAAGCATTTGTCTTTCCCACATCCAGTGTCTGAGGACTTTTAGAACAAATAATTTAGTCCCAGTCAGAATGAACTAGGTTATTTTTAAAAGTGAATTTCAAGTTTATTTTGATGGAACTGTGTTGAGGAAAAATCACATTAACATCTCCTGTTGATGCTAGACCCGTCCATAATGTCTTTCAGAGGTCAGTGCCAGGCAAGAAGGAGTTGTCTGGGAGAGTTAACTGTAGCTAATAGCAATCTTTATGTTGTTTAACTGTAGCAATGGGATGCCAGATAATAATAGCATCATATCAAGATAAAGGTTTTATTTTATTTCTTTTCTTCACTCTCATGGTGAGATATGTGTAATGGCTTCAAATTTATTTGTTAATTTCCTGTCATGTAGTCTAAATTTTTTTAAAAGGAATTAAAAGAAAAAGAGCGACACAAGTGGCATCCACAGTCTAGAATAAGAAACTGAAAGAGAGGATTCCTAAGAAGCTTTCCTTAGTTAAACAACAGGGAACTCTGCAGAAAGGGAGTCCTAAAGATGTCAGAAAGTTCCTTGTTTCACTGTCTAGGCCCACGCTTCTCTCTGTGTTGTGTTTGCAACACAGGATTTTCTTTTGAAGCTAGATGTGTGAGGTTTGTCTGTGCAGAAAGTTGAAACAAAGAGTTGATATTCTCTTTCAAACTGGTGTAAAAAAGCTGGCATTCTTTTTTGTGTGTTTCACAGCTCAGTAGCTGAAGAGTTCTTTCGTGTCTGAGGGTCCTAGGCTCAATTCTCTTCTGATTTAAGTGATTCAGGCCCCTCTTTCTTGCATTGTCCTGATCAGCAGACAGTATGAATTTTATTCTTAAACTATGTTATGGATAGAAAATATGTCTTTGCTTCAGACAAAAATGAACTGTTTGGGCACTTGGGCAAGCACCGCACTTCATGCTCCACCCATTGGTTATGTTTTAACCATCCCTTTAGAAGGCCAAGAAGGAATGTATCCAGTCTCATATCTATCATATATATAGTATGTATCTATCTCTCTGTGACTGCTCTAGCCACTGGACTACTTAAAAGCATAAGAGAGCATGTCAGACGTGGAAGAAAGAAAGAGGCAACATGAGCTGCAGGTATCTGTTGTCTCTATGGTGGGCTTTGAAGCAGCACTGGCCAATTCATAAAGAATTTCTTCACTGAAAGGGTGGTTAAGGAATGGAACAGGCTGCCCAGAGAAGTGGTGGAGTTACTATCCCTGGAGGTGCTCAAGAAACACCTGACATGGCACTTAGTGCCATGGTCTAGTTGGCAAGGTGCTTTTCAGTCAAAGATTGGACTTGATGGTTTTGGAGGTCTAATCCAACCTAAATAAGTCTATGATTCTGTGATTCAGGAGAGAGGGAGAGAGAGGAGTTGCACACCTGTGTGTATTCAGAAGGCATTTAGATATGCAGGATACTCCACAAAAACTATGGTTATTTTTAAGCATCATAAGGAAGAGAAAGAATCTGAGCATGGGGTGAGCATGTTTGTACCAAACTGTACCAAATAAAGGAAAACAAGTCTAAGCAATACGTTCTGTGGTATTGCATGGTAAGGGAAGACTGGGGAAGAGCGTAAGAATATGCAGTCACATGTTTTCATCAAGCCAGAAATGTGCGTCTTTGTGATTCATCATCTTTGTTGTGTTATTCCTCAATAAATTTGTCCAGTTGGGGTTTTCTTTAAAGACATAGAAAGTTTAGTGTCCACAGCATGCTGTGGAAAGGATTTTCACCATTAGCTGCCCACTGTGTGGAAACCACCTTGCCATACTTGTTTTGAGCTTGCCCTCTACTGTTTCCAGCTGATGCCCCCTGGAGTCTGAGAGAGGGCTCACCCCACTACCATGTCATCTATCATGTTTTCCATAAATGCCTGTGCCATTGAGTGAGATACCTAAACCTTTTTTTTGTCAAGCTGTCCTGGGGACAAGCAATACTAGTACATTGACAAGATTTGCTGAAAATTAAGTGAAATGTTGCTGTAAAATACAAAAAATGCTCATGTTCCTTCCAATATGCTGTCATGCTTGTGCTGCTGGTATGTTTTCATCACACATCTGCAGCTATGTCTGTAACAGCTAATTTTTTCTAAGACACAGAGGCTAAAACTGCATGCGCTTTTCCACATGGAAACGCAAAATAACTTTATATATAGCATTATTTTAACAGCAGAAATGCAACTACTTTTCATATCCATCGAACATTTTTCCAGAGAGTGGACAGTTTTTATTGCTTGCAGGTCTGAATCAAAAGAGATTCACAGAGAGATGTGGTGGTCCATTAACATTGCTTCATGAAAAGACGTTCATTGCTAGAACCCTCAAGCTACTGTGTGTTTCCCTTCACTTGAATCTATGTGGTTTTCCACTCTTCTGCACAGCTGGGTAGTATATTGTTTGGGCACAATTTTGATGGCCAAAGGTAGTCTGGACCATCTGTTACACATTTAGTTCTCTCAGCCTTGGTATGTGAGCAGCTGGCTTTTCCTACTTGTGTCATGTTTCCAATGATTTTTTATTTATTTTTGTTAGGTCTGTGTTTTGGCCATCAAGAGCTCTTTGCTTACCACAAGTCTTTAATATCACAAACAGAGCAAATAGCTCTACTTATAGTACTAAAATTTACCAGTAACCTATTCAAAGAAAGGAGTAGGAGTTCAAATCTGTTAATTCTGAGGATGTGGAAATACTCTACATATGCTTTAAGGACTGAAAATTTTTTCTTAATTTTTGATTATTATTTTTCCTTAATTTTGATTGAGGTAAGATACCTATATGTAATATTTCATTAATAGAGTTTTCACTTTAACTAATAATCATGTGATCTCTAAAGGATGTAATCTAATGCTGCAAATGTCCAGTGCAATTATCTTCACCATTGTAGGTGATAATTATCTATAAAATTATAGTTTGCAACCTTTGATTTGTGTGCTAAGTCTTGTTCTGTACCTAGCATTTGCAGCTGTCTCTAACTGTAAATTAAACTCTTTCCAGCAGAGGGTGATGGTACATTTATGCTCAGGCAGCTGATTACTGTAACTTGAGAGCAGGGCTGCTTTTGTACTGAAGAGGAAGGATGTGGACATACATTCATTCTCTTAAATGCATTCCTGGATGCTGGTCTGAATGGATCCAATGTAAAACATTTCCTAGGATTATGGGATTTTATTACTGATCCAGATATTAAAAAAGCAGATCTGTGAACACTACAGCTAAAGAAAATTTTCATGTGGTGTCCTTCCATTCACTGACTGCTTATCTGAGATACAGCATGATTCTGTGTTGTACTTATATTTACTTATTACTTTCCCTTCAAGGGCAGTCCCCATCAGCCATATAAGAGTCGCTGGTTTTGACTGTAGCAGTAGACCTAAAAAAAAATATTTTTAAAAAATGTATATTAACATGTCTGCTTTTTAAAAAGATTACAGGGGCTTAATCTTGAGACTTCATCGCCTCTGTCATGTTCAGTTGGAACTGTCAAAAGGTTGTACATCTCATGTGAGGGGTAAGGGAACTGAAAGAATGGAAGGGAAAATACATAACATTATGTCTTATTTACACAGGAAAAAAAGCTATTGAAAGATAAATATACCTAAAAATGATGGGTGTTTCATCATCATTAATACCAGCATAAGTTACATTATTTAGTAAGTGCTCTGAGACTTCTGAATAAGAAATCTGTGCAGAAATACTGCAAAGCTTGAATGAGGATCTGGCATGGATTAGAAAAGAAAAATCACAAAAAAAATCCACTGGTCAACACAAACGATAAAAGCAAAAGAACTATAAATGTGAAAACGTGTGTATCTGCTTTTCATCATACTGAGGCTATTGATTTCATTGTAATTTGCTGTCACTCATTAGTTCCAGTGATTTCATCATTAAAACCATGTCTGTTAGTGAAGGGCCCCAGATATATTTCATATTAGTACTCTTGTTGCAAATCTGTAATTGATCTATACTCGTTTGTGTGTGGTGGAGTCAGTAGTAGTTCAACAAATATTGGCTGCTTAGATCTTCAGTAATTCCGTATGTTAACAGAAAAACAGACTTGATGTAAGATACCTTTAACTAGAAATAGGTTAATGTCAAGCTAATACTCCAAATAATAGATTTCTGTATGTCCTTTCAGATCTAAAAATTTAGATTTACTGTAAATTGTACTAAATTTTTTTCACTAACATTGTTTATTTTCTGGCATTTTTGTTTGATTGCCATGTCTATGTTTTTGTTTGATTGCCGTGTCTATGTTTTCAAGTAAGCCTACATCTGACAACTAATGTTTGAAGTACAAGTAGAGAAATTCTCTTTTTTGTGCACTGTTTAGATGAAAATCTCTTTCAGACTACTTAGGTAAAGAACACTGAGTTCCGAAACAGCAGCTCCTTGCAGAAAAACATGTATTTTCTACTGTCTGAAAGGAAATTGAAATCCAGAATAGAGTGCATTTGGGGAGAAATCTGTAATTGTGTTGTGATGTTAATTTAGCAGCAGAATGAAATATTCATGGCTTTCTGCAGTGTATAAACAACAATAGCAAAAATTTCTAGCATTTTTACACACATACTTACACAAGAAGAGGTGAAAAGAGGCAGAGCTAAAGCTAACTTTTACATCAACTGGTTGATTCTGTCCTTTAGCAAGTCCCACTTGCAAATAAGTAGCTGGAAGGAATTGCAGTAGCAGATGCTCCTGTTTCTTTACATCCTTTTGGGCTGCTAACAAGCTCCTGGCATATGCATAACCTTGATGCTTCTAATAGAATTATTTTGGATAAATTATTATTTCATACTATTACAGCTCTTTAAGCACCTTGCAATCTTTTAGTAGGGAACTCCTGGAACTTCATTGTATATTAATGTAACAGTTGTCTTCTTAGTCTTCTGGTTACGGGGGAAAGAAACCTAATTATTTATGGCCCAAGTCTTAAAAAGTTAACCCAGTGCTTACATTTATTCTGTGTTGCTACAGGGTTGATGCACACAGACACACAGACACACAGACACACACACACACACACACACACACACACACACACACACACACACACACATATATATATCTATCTATATACACATGTGATTATTTGGGTAACATTATTAGATTAACCCTTGTTCTTGCAGAATGAAAATGTATGTTTGCAGAGACTGAATCTCATACAAACCTACTGAAATTCCGTGGCTGACTCCATTACATCAGGGAACAGAATTCCCCTTTGAATCTCATGTTCCCTGTTGAGCTATACAGAACTCACGTGCTGACCGAGACAGACTCAGGGTCGGCACTCCCCCACAGGATGCAAAAGTGCTTTTTTCTCTTGAAAGGATTACTTGACCTGAATATTTTGACATGATTTGAGAGTCTCTGACTTTTTACCAAACAGAATTTTCTTTCATATATTTTAGTCACTGTTGCTTTCACTGAATAGAAGGCTAGATTATTATATTTTTTTTACAGAAAAAATAAAAATACAAGAGAATACAGAAGTGAGTCCAGGAAACAGATACTCAATAGTCAAAAACTCAAATTGCTTTTCTATATCCATAGAAGAAAATGTTTGATTTACATGCCTGCTGTCAGGAAATGTATTGCTACACTTCTACTTTTTTTTGTCTAAGTTCATTTAATAGGTCTTGATTTTCCAGGAGTCTGGAAGTGTAGCAAAGTCTGTGAGGTGGGAAAATTTGAAGACATTCTCAGTCACATAGCCCACAAAATGTTTTTTACAGTCATAATGCTGCACATTGTTGAAAAACAACAAAGCAAAATAAAATCCAAAGAAAGCCATTCCCACCTCTACAGGCCCACCTTATAATAGTGTTTTGGGCATGTTATCAGGCACTTTTCTTACTGCTTATCTGTGGTGTAATACATATCTATGATGCACTTGAACTTTTTTAAGTACTTTAGTTGTGTGCACTACATGCACTAAAGATTTTCAGTGAATCCTTTTGTGGGGGACATATTGTTACTTAGCTCAGTACCTGACTATCTATTCTACTCCCTTCTTTATTTTAGCTGCACACCCTAATAATTACTTTCAGGCAACCATAAGATTGCTTTAAGCTGATGCTTAAATCAATGGTCAAGTCAAATGGTGAAAACACTGGGCCATCCTTCCTATTCTAGAAATACTTTTAATGTATAACCACAACAATATTGTTTTATTTGGTTTTCTGTGTAAAGGAAAAAATGGGAAGTAATTCTGGGCTAGTATTCTTGGTAATTTTTGTGTATGTGTGCTGTGCTAAGAAATACTTTAAAATTTTATTACTTAAGACTTAAAAAGTTTTGTAAAATAGGTGGAAAATATTAAAAGCCCATTTAGAGTTTAAATGTGATGACTTGAATGAATAAAATAAATGACTGGTCTGAAAAATAGTTTTGGCAAGCAGAACACATGTCGTTTGATAAACTTCACCAAAAAAAACCAACAAACAGCTACAAGAAAAGTATAATATGACTTAAATTTATAGGACTAATACAGAGGGGTTATATGGAGAGTACTCCGTATACTTGAATGTTTTCAAATGCTGTAGTTCATATCAAAACTACTTTTTTCATCTTGTGAGCAACTTCTGAGACAGTCTCTCCTTTATATTCAGTCTCTTCAGATAAACAAACCCATCCATATATGCATGTTGGTATTTGCTTTCAAAACTGTTGCTTTTCATGAAGGTACCTTTCTGCTCTCTTCAGGTACAATAGTTAACTCAGTAGTTTGTAATCACTTGCAGTTGAAGAGATGTGAAGAGATGTGAAGGAACCTGAGCTGGCTTTGACCTGTGGTACATCAGCAGTGTAAGCAGGACAGGAGTTTGGCAGGGCTGCAGAGTTCAGCTGGGAAGTAAAACAAACACCCATGCTGTCAATTTACACTGAGCTCCAGTCTGCTGTTGCAAGCTACACCGGTATTTGAACACTCTAATTTAAAGTAAACAAAATATGTCCAAAGTGGGCTGCACTGTAACCTCTTTGGTGTTGAAAGACATCAGAATAAAGGAACTTTTTATTTTGCAGGTGCAGAAGATGAAATGAGTTAGCAGTGGCAGTGCACTTTGAGTTACCCTTGGAAAGAGTGTTGTCTTATGAGCTGCCTTTTTGGGAACAGGCTTTTTCCAGCTGAATATTTTCTTATTTGACTGAATTGTGAAATTTTATTATTTTATATGAAAATCTGCAGATGAAGTGGAAGGAGGGTAGGAACAAAGGGAGAGGATGGTGTCAACCATCCAGCAATCCTGTGTGAGAATCTACTGAAAGTGCTGGTGTGAGAAGTTTTTGTGGATATAAGTTATTTATGCCTCTTTACTCAAACTGTATAACAGCCCATGTTTTTAACATTTAATTCTGCTTGTAACATATATTCTACATTGAAGTACAACAAGCTGGGGAAGGATTATAGGCCCAGAAAACACCCTGAGAAAATGGTGCCTGCCTGCCTGAGCTGATTCTCTTGCTGCCTGAGATGAGCTTTTTCTTTAAAGACCTTTAGTGTTTAGCTCCAGCAGTCACCACAACTAGGTTACAGTTGTGCAAGAGGAAGGACACTTGGAAAATGAGGAGCTGGAGATACTCAGAAAATGGAAATAGGGCAGTTCATTAAATTAAATATATCTTGTGAGAGGCTCATTTTAAAGGTTGTGAAGAGAGGGAAAGAAGATTGGAATTGCAGTGGGAATGCTCTATTGGGGTCAAGAACAGTTACCCTCTCTCAGATGTAGAAGGAACTGTGGATCCCTCAGTCTGACTGGCAGCCCTCAGTTGCCATAGTTTGGGCAATGTTGTGATGAAGGCTATGGTTGTGGAAAAAGAGGACATGCTAATGACCTCCAACATGTATTTTAAAATTATATGTAGCCTCTTTAAATATATCCAGCATATTTAAAATTTAAAAGCTTTTCTTAATCTCCATTACTTAGGTAATACTAAGTCAGCACATGTGCAAGTTCTCAAGTCTTGGATCTCTGTGTAAGGCTGCAAGGACACAGATGTTATTAATGTCTCAAGTCCTGATAAGCACTGTACTGTTGGGATGGGTTCATGTTGAAATCAGGAAGGTCATATTCCATTTCTCAGATTCTTCTTGTGTTGAGGCAAGAGCACTGCCTCAGAAAAACACACTTAACTCTTCTTGGAGTTAGCGTGGCCATCACTTGTTATAAAATACCTGTTTATCAAGAGACATGGAGCTGAGATGGGTTTTGTAGATCCTTGAGTTTGTTTTAGACTATTGCAGGCAGCCAGGATACCTTTCAGAAGCTAATCAAACATTGTCTTAGAATTTTAATTAACCTCTTGATTTCTTTCTCCTAGAAGCCCAATTCTGTCTAAGATAAAATATTTTCCTTTTTGGATAATTGACAGAATATTGTTGTTTTCACTACTTGGCATAAGACAAAGCTCTCTTTGGTGCTTGTGGTTGATGTACCTCCTGTTTCTTTTAATTTTCTTTCTGCCAGATTTTACTCAGCTTGACTGCTAGGACTTCTCACTTTCTCTTAAATTTTCTTGTCTTCAGAATGCTAATCAATACCTCTTCTCATTATTTCTCTGCTTGATTTATTATCTGCATTAATTTGGAGGTGAATATCTGTCTAGCTTGGTCTGTAATCCTTTCCTGGCAAAAACATTGCCTCTTTTTTTTCTTCTTTTTCCTTAAAATTGGAGGTACTGATAAGACTTGAACATGCTTTTATATCTTGTATCATTTGCATTATGTGGAATTAAGTCTTAGTAAATACACTATTAGCTGCCAGGAGTAGATAGTGCTCTAATGTACATATATGCATGCATGTATGTTATTACTGTATTTTTATTTCATAAGGGTGGGTTCATTTTATGCCCATGCTTCTATGAGCTCCACAGCAGAGATGCAATAGTCACTTATGCTGATTCAGACTCAGGAAATCAAGTCAGATTTTTGCTGAAGTCTTCATTTTGGAAATATTAAAATGCACAGTAGAAAATACAAGCCTGTTCTGGCTCTGGGAACTGTTTCTTATCAAAAAAACATTGCCTGGCTGTCCAAGAAAATAAAGCAGTGTAAGATTCCCCTCTGCAGCTGTCCAGGATTTTTAAACAAAAATCCTATGTTAAAGAAAGTGTCTTTCCAGGAATGCTGCCTTGTATCCCACAAAGTTATGTAGGATCACTTCCCTGTGTCCTGAGTGCAAGAACATCCTGGGTTCTGCTTCTAAAATGTTGCATATGAGCCTGTACAAAGCTGAAAGCAGTTGGTGCTATACAAAGAAACCATGTGTGAGACAGAACATTTCACTCAGAATGTTAACAGTTTGTGGATATTTGATATGGTTCCGCTGTTGCAAACCATGTTTATTTGATGCTTTTGTTTGTGGGGCGTTTTTTGCAGCACTGCTCTGAAGCATAGCACTGGGACACAAGCTGTAAGATGACTGAAGCTACTGCATTTCTTCTACTGAAAGAATTTACACCAAATTTCTTTAAACACATCACCTATATTTGAACAGGGCTGTCAACATAAACAAATATGTTAGGAAGCTTTTGATTTTTTAATGAGTTCCTCAAACCAGTCTGAGTTCAGAGAGAGAACTCTAATTTGGCAAGAGTCCCTGCAGAACCTCTCCACAACCTGCAGGTTTCCCCCAAGATCCTCAAAACCTGTGCAGGCTGCCAAGCAAAGCTGACTCCAAGAGAATACAATAAATTTACAGCAGTATGTTACTTTATCTCCTGTCTTTGCTGCTTTTTTTGTGACATTTTAAGTGGAAATTTGGCATATTTTTTCATATATGACTGGTAGATTCAAGAATCAGAATATGGCTGTTCCTCCATCTTAGCATTCAGGTTTTAAATATGTTTGGCTTGAGACTGGGTATGAGAGTCAAAAACCCTAATATTTTTATCCAGAAAAAGATGTCCATTGACTTCAGTAGTTTTTCTCCTGCAGTGGATAGAAATTATCAAAACCTGAGTTTAGTACAGTTATGTAATTCTGATTTATAAGCGCCACATCTATGTTTAATGTGCCCCTTGGTTGCATAAAGGGACTTCACGGCTATAAAAGGATAAAGTGGCTCTCACCAGGAGATCCTGTTGCCTGAGTGCCTGCAACTGAGCAAGTTCCTGTAAATGCCTGTTAATGATTCTCTCCCAGCCTGAGATTTTTTGCTCTGAATTATATAGCAAGTTTTGCATACTTCAGTGTGAATATAAATATGTACCCTAGCTTTCTGCATTCACTGCCCAAAATTTAATGTGTTTCAAAGGAATTTTCTCCTTTAGTGCCTATTTTTTTTTAAATGGCCCTTATGCCTCAGATAATTTTGACAAATTTCTTTGTATTCACATTCAAGAACCCTTGAAACTTGTGTACTAAGATTTAGTCATTTACAAAGGAAAGAACAGCAGCAACCTCAGCATGCCAGTGTTGAAAATTATGTTTGGTTTCCTATTACAGGGCTGTGAATCATGTTTAATCTTTCAGATTTTAATGCTCTCCGATAGGAATAGGATGAGAGTAGGGGGGTGGTTTTGAAAAGATGTGTAAATGCTTCTTTTTGTACAATGTAAGGTCTGTGGTTTGAAGCACCTTGGGAAGAGGAATTTGAAATTATGATAAGTCCACATTTTACTCTAATGTTTTATAACAATTTTGATACAAAAAGTGATTAGATTGTCTCAGCCTCAGTGAAATATTCTAAGTGAAGATACACCAGCTGCATTCTCTTAGGGCTGATTATTTTCTTTGGATAAAGGACATGTCACGCAGTGCTTGGATATGACTTGTCATTCATATATGCCACACGCCCTTCACAAACAATTACGAAGGATTGTATCTTCTGTGGAACTATAATACACCAGGGCCTAGGGAAAGAAGATATTTCATCTCTTGAAGTTCACAATGAATATGTGAGAGCTGTGAAGAATGCCTTATTGCTCCAGGCAGGTAGCTTAAATGTCAGATGATAAAAACTTATAGAAAATCAGCCTATTTTCTGTTATATCTCTTCCTGCTCTGAAAGAGTATTTCAGCAAAGAGAAGATAAGATGGGGATTGTTTTAGACAAATCAAATTATTCTAAATTTACTTCAAGACCTGAACAACACTGTGTTCCATTCCAAATCAATTGTCCTCAAAATGGGAGTTTAAATGCCTGGTGGCTGGTGTCAGTGCCTGCAATGCACATAGAGCTACCTTGCTCTAATGAGGTATATTCAGTGGTGAGGAGCTGTTTTCCTCCTTTGGCTGCTAGCCACGGTAACTGGACATCCATCCTCCTGTTCTTAAAGTTAACCCTGAGAAAATATCCAGTGTGAATGCACCACTTACTCAAGATAAGCTACTCTTTGCTAACTCTTTACATTCTTTCATGAATGAGATTTCTACTGATCTGATAGAAATGTTGGATCAGCTTATCTGCTGCTACAAAAAGGTACTAGATTTCCACATGCAATTACTCATTCATGGCATTATTCAGTTTAACCATCCACCACAAACTGACATTCATACCAATCCCCATGAGTTGTAACCATACCCCTCTCAAATCAGTAACCTGCAAGTATGATGTTCCCCCACATTTCTAAATTTATTGTTGTAGCCCAGTGCCATGATTTAATCCATGAGAGCAACTGAGCCCATTGGAGCTATTTACTCACTCTCCAGTAGAATGGGAAGAGATTTGGAAGGGTAAAAGTGAGAAAATTTGTTGTTTGAAATGAAATCAGTTTAATAACTGGAATTAAATTACATGAAATAAAATCTAAAGTACTAATTATAATAATTTGTAATGAAAAGGAAAATAACAAAGAGATGGAAATAAAGGCAAATCATGCAAATGAAAACAATTGCTAACCCCAATCCACTGATGCCAAGCCAATGCCTGAGCAGTGGCACTTCTGCCAACTGCCCCCCAGGTTTATATGCTGAGCATGATGCCATGTAGTATGGAATATCCCTGGGGTCCTTTGGGATCAGCTGTCCAATAGATTGGATTAACACCAGCTACTGGGAAGAAAATTAACTCTATCTCAGCCAAAACCAGCACAGCCAGCAATCCCCAGGTAATGCTTTTTGTGGTTTTCATCAGAAAGTATTAGGGGTTATTACCTTGAATCCAGTAGATTTGCCTGCTGTTATCAGCCTTGGTAATGGCCAGCGGTATGTCTATTTCCCATTTTATTGTCACACATATTGCCCTCAGTTGACATTCCTATAGAGTCAATGTTGTCTACAGTTCCTTTGTGAGGGTGCTTTGAGTGAGGGAATATTGTCTGGAGCTCATTTATAAAGATGTTTACATCTACTGACTTAAGGTGCTACAAGACTTAATGATCAGAGTAGTTTAATCCTTTGGTGAATTCAGAGTGTCCATGAAGAGCAAAATCTAGAGAAATTAAAATTTTAAGTTATATAGGGTGGTGATGCAGATAAATATTTGGATGTACAAAGGTAAGTGGAGACAAATGGTAACTGTGAGGTTATATCAGATGAGTGTAAGTAGGTTTATGTAGTAAGGTAAAGGGTTGATTGCCTTCTGTGATTGATTCATATAAAAATTTTGACTAGATAACCTTTGGCAGACACTAAAATTTCTTTGCCGTTGTATTAAAATTTTTAAGACGTTTTAACTATCAGAAGTGCTATATCCATCAACAAGGAGGGAAGCAGGCATCAATGCTTGTGAGTTCTCTATTAACTCTTGAAATAAGAATATGCCATGACATACTTCTTATATATTTTAAGAAAGAACATTTAAGAGTTGGAGTTACCTCTTTATTAAGATGAAAAGACTGTATTACTGATACTATATTAAAATCTATTTACTGGTTCTGTGTCTAAGGTTAATGCTTAATTGAAAAAGGAATATAGCTTAAGGAGAATACTTGCTTTACTGGGAGTTGCACCATGCAAGGGAGTTGAATAGGTGCTTCCAGTCAACTTCAAAAATAAGCTCTTCTTAGAATGACAGCTATATGACACTAATGTGCCTATTTAGTCATATCTTCAGATAATCTTGACCTAAATAAATTCCACAGACATTTTGTCACTCATTTACAGGCAGTGTTTTAAAGGAATCTGATTATTTCTGACAATGAGAGTTGTAACTTAAAAGCAAGTTGTAGCTTATAAGCAAAGCCAAACCTATTTCAAAACAACTTTAGTCAATGACATAATACAATTTATTTGTTATATTTTTTTAAATCAAAGGCAAGAAAACAGCATTTAAATATTGAGATGAATATGCTGTATTTCAGAGCATCTGAAAGCACAGGAACTTCTGATGGTGTCATTATGCTCTGTAAAATATTTAGTTTAGTAACTAATTTAATTAGTCTTTTCATGCATCAGTACGTTGCTCATTAAGGTTTATATTTATGTCCTGGATAATGTTTGTGGGAATAAAGAGTATATTTTATTGCATGAAAATTACTAAGTTTGGGGGTGGAGGTTCATGGAGCTGATGGGAAGTAATCTTTCTGTTATAGTTCTTCCTTCTGGTCTGAAACAGAAATGACATGTTAATGCTATGATAGGTCCAAGTTCACTTTGATTTTACCAGATAATTTCAAAGGGAAGTGAGTTTAACACTAATGCAATCAGTACTCCCTGGGTGTGTGTCCAAGGAGTTTCAGTTTGTCTTTGACTATAGATATTGTTACAGAAAATCAGTAGCTGGCAGTTTTGGATTATGCTGTATATTAAATTCTGTTTGATTAGAGCTGGTGCTATTCCACTTGTTGCATTCCACGGCCACAGGATCGTGTCCAGAGAAGCTACAGTTACCAGTGAGTGGCATGGGACACCAACGAGATGGGCTTCTGCTCAGGAAACCATTTATTCAGCACAGGAACAAACTCAGATCCAGAGACAGAGTGCCCCAAACAAAGGCAGGGTTATGGTTTTGAGGGACAGAACCAGGGTGGAGTTCAAGGTCAGGGACCACTAGGAACACAGCAATGGAGAAACCTCAGGGGATCAAACCCAATCAGAACCCCTGGGCTGACCCATGAGGGATCTGGGGCCGAGTTTCTTTCTGGGCTCATCCCCCAAGGCAGAGGAATGGAATCCAGATAGCCCGGGCTTAAAACCACACCTCTCACTTTGCCTCCCTGGGTGAGAGGCACTTCACATCCACTCACTCAGCAGTCCAGAGGAAGACAGATGATCTGACTCAGTTCACAGCCAGAGGGATGGAGAAGTAAACAAAATTACTATTTTTTATTGAGTTTATTCACAGTTTATGATCATCTCTCAGTCTGTGAAAATAAGGTAGGACTCTTAGATAAAAAGTAATTTGTCAGCTTAAAAAGATGCTTTTAATTTTCCTCTGAGAAGTTCAGGATATTATTCCCATGTTGTATGTTTTGTCAGTCGTGGGAGGTTTTTTCCAATAGACATCTTGAGTAGCTGGAAATATTTTAATATTAGTTTGTTGGCTTTGATCCAACCAAGATGATAAAAGCAGATAGGAGAGAGATGCTAAGAAAAATGGAAATAATTTGGCTTCATTTTAGGCTATTAAATATTTGGCATCATGCCAAATGGTTTCGTTTCAGATGGGCTAATATACTTCATCTCCACTAAAAGAAAGGCAAATTTAAATAATAGCAAGGCAAAATTTAGGGCAAGATTACCTCCTCTTTGTTCTCTTTTTCATCAGAACTATACTTAACTAATCTGGAATGAAAAATAACAAAAGTGAGAGGTTTTTACCCCTTCTTGAATAAAAGGTTGGTGAGTTGCCAGAAATGTCTTAGGTACTTTGGTTCACCAGCTGAGATGGCCTGGCAAGCAATGACCTCTGAGATGTTCAGAGTTGAATATTAACCTCCACTGTTTCTGTATCTGCCCCCTACTTTTTAAAGTGGAGAACAGAAAGCTCAGGCAGCACCATGTGTATCACACTGTGGCAGTCTGAAACAGCTCAGTTTGGCTTGGGGGCTGTCATGCAAATTCTTTCATTATGTTTGTTGAGGGATTGTGGGTTTGCATTCAAAACTACAACCTTCGAATACAAGTTTAGGGCTTGAATAAATTCAAACTCTAAGCACAACTTGTTCATAACTGTGAAGTTTCACTTTGCTCCCAAACAGTGTAGAACTGTGAGTTGTATATGATTAGGATGCAGCAATAGAAACTATGAATAATTTGCTCCAATTTTTTGAGTCTTTGAAGATTATAGATGTGAGACTTTCATTGGCTATGATGTGCTTTTTATAGTTTCTGGGTCTGTTCCAAGCTGTCCATGTGAAAAGGCATGGCCTGAGATCAATGTAAATTTCTAAAAGACAAAGATTTTTAGCTATAGCTACCTTTAAGCATGCAGTATGATTCCTTCCTACAGGAGGAACTCAATCAGATCTGTGAAGGAGATCCCATTCAAGGGGACAGATTCTCCCTGGAAATACTTGTCTCCATGGTCTTGAACCAGGTGCCTTAGTGTTGGTGGATAGCTGGGATGCTGCACACAGTTGCAAGTTTTTTTCAGTCAGCTCATTAACAAGAAGACGTATTTGTCAATAACCATTAAATGCAGAAAACTGCTGATATACTATTGGTGTTTGATGGCTGATCTCCCACTACGGTCAGTGAAGCACTTTTGCATCCTCTGGCTGCCTTTGGCATGGGAAGACTGGTTTGTTGATCAGAATTTGGAATCTTCACTGTAGATTTCCCTACTACCTTACATTATTAGTAATATCTGAAAGCTAAATAGAAACCAATGCTATTTCACGCATAGCTAATCTCTTGTAAGATTTAAATAAAGTATCTTCAGCTATATAGGAGAAACTTTCTGAATGATGTTAGTGATTAGGAGAAAAATATATGCAAAAATGATGTTAATTGGTGGGGTTTTAAATTTAAATTTAGTTTTTAGGACCCTACCAAGTATTTTCTTCCCCAATAAATTACATGGATATGAAAAGTTTCTCTGTTTTCCATTTCAAGATCATATGATCTCAAAAGTTTTGACAACTCTACGTCAGGCTAGTAAATTTCTCTTGTTTCCAAAAATATTTTCACAACCAGGAGTGTCAAGAAAAGAGCTCATTGCAGAGATTATTTTCAGAAGGAGAAAATTCACAGAGGTGATGTTACTAAATATTTTTGATTACTGCAAATGGATTTTGAAAACTTTATCAACTTTAACTATTTGATTTTGACTTTATCTACAAACCCACATGGCCTATTTGGAGCAGCCAAACAGCGCAATTGGTTGAGAATTGTAATTTTGCAAACTTGTTAAATATGAGAATATTTTTTCAGGGTTGGCTGCAGCTGTGGTGAAAAATTGCAGAATTGTTTGCCAGTCATTATGGGTTGCAGATGGGAGCCTGAATTCCTGCAGCTTCCCAGTTCCCACTCAGAGCAATATGGAACATTTCCGTTATCTTTCATTTACGACAGTACTGCCACCACATGTTCTATTTTCATTTAGATATGGATAATAAGATATAGTAAAGATATGGTTTAGAGTCCACTGCCATTAGGAAAAGACTTCCATTACTTTGGTGTGGGAACCTTAGATCATGTCACTGAGGACCTGCCTACTCTGAGTTAGGAAAACATCATTTGTTCCATATAATTCAGGTGAGGGATGTTCATAATCTAGTGAAGAAGCACTCTGATGAACCAGTGCAAAGCTCAGGCATGGTAACATGTGAAGCACTGAGCTGTTGTGGTTTTGGATTCTGTATAAGAACTCCTATAGATTACGATAGAAAAACATAAGGGTTAGCAGATGTGCCATGCTTATGGTTTGCATAGGAATTACAATTTAAAATAAAAAATATGCATTTAGCGTATTGTCATTAGGTGGATACTGCTTCAGACTGTTTTTCATTTGTACGTTGTGTATCACTGTATTTATTTCTGTCTGTATTTTAGCATACTGCTAAAACCCTGTATAATGTGTATATTATTAGTGGGATGGTGCTTTTAAGAAAATGATAAAACCAGTTATAAATTTTCAGTGCTTCTGAGTACTCTGTTCATTGTGAAGTTGGAACACAAAATGTCCATTCTGCTTTGATCAAGAATGTCATGTTGTCTATCTCTATATTTTGTCTCTAATTTTTTTTTGTTTGGATTTTTTGGGGGGTTTGTTTGTTTGTTTGTGTGGTTTTTTGGGGTTTTTTGTTCATTTGTGGTTTTTTGGTTGGTCAGTTTTTGTTTTGTTTTATTTTGTTTTGTTTGTTTTATTTTTTCTGTATGTCATTACCTCCAGGCTAGTAAAGACAGTAGTAGGCAGTTGGTCTGCCATCAAAGTAGTAGACAGTTTGGCAACCATCAAAGAAATAAAGAAGCATTTCCTTTAGAGGCTGTAGAGCTGTTCAGAATATCACTTCAAAGCTAAGAATAGCACAGAGAATTTAAATTACAGTGCTGTGTTGAATTTTTGTGCTACCTCTACAGTGTGAACTTTTTTCCTTGGTTTAGGAAGATCCTATGATTATTTGAATCTATAAGCTGCTGGAAAACAGTTACTCAAGATGATGTTATTTGGGGACAAGGAAGAGCAAAGGCCCCAGGAATCAGAAAGACAATGTTTCTCTCTCATTATTTTGGGTCACTGAAGATTACATCTGAAAAGGATAATCTCAGATAGGTATTTCTAGGCTCACATATGGAGAAGTAGGACAAGAGATTATTTAACAGCTCAACACAAAATTTGTTGGTTAGGGTAGCTGGTGCCAAATATTCAGTGTACTTGGCAATAAATTGCTTTTTATCTAGCTTAATCTCTTTGCTAAAAACTAGTGTAACTAATGCATCCAAAAAAAAAAAAAAAAAAAAGAAAAAGAAAAGTAAATGTTCCTTCTTGGATTCTTGGATTAAAGTATTAAAATGACATCTCTTCCCAGACTCTGGAGTCAGGAAAACAGGTAACCAGGAGAGAGGGCTACCTGTAAAGTCCTGTGCTTTTTCAGGATCAGCAAGCTCCCTAGGACCTTGCCCTAGGTAAGGCCCTGTTTCAGTAAATGGAAATTCAGCTAACAAGCATGCCAGTTTCACTTCAATAATAGTCCTATTCCTTCAGGGAAAACAACAGTGTTTAAAAAGATGCATTTGTGAAGAAATGGATTTTAAGATTTAAGTTGGCTTAATGAGAGGCATTTTAAGAAAAGTCATTTTTCATCCAAAATAGTATTGATGTTGCCTCTGGAAGTGTTTTGCAGTGGTGTTGTAGTTAGTTAGAGTAATACCTAGGTTTGTGCCTACACAGCATGAAAGACAACAGCCTCAGAAATCTGGCTTTGAATCTCAGAAAGTAATAGATTCTTGTGATTTTAATGTGTTTTACATTAAAAGTCCTGTAGAGTTAACCAAAATACTCTAGAACTAAGTCACTGCAAATAGAAATTATGCTCTTTTATATTTTGACATGTACAAAGATAGTTAAAAGATGTAATGTTAGTCTGTTCAAACCAGACTAACGTGGAAGAAAACATGCAGCAATTTTAACAAATAAAATTCTGTTGATTCTGTAAGTATTCTATTTTATTTACTTAATAAGATATATTCACGATTTTTCCTTGAAAACAGTAAACAAATCTATCTCAAATGTCCCTGAAGCCAAAGTGAAAGTTCTCTCTTGTGGTGAGCAAGAAATCTTAACTTTTGCTATACAGTCTTCCTGAAATGGTAGAAACTGGTGTGCAATACAAAGCCAAAAGTTTAAAGTGAGTAGCTCAGTAGGCTCATGGACAACTCTGCTTCCAGCAGCTGGCATAGTCTTAACAGAAAAGAATTTCAGAGGGATATTTTTTTCATAAGTGCTTTTGTCCTGGCAAACAAAGAAGTAAATTGCTTAGTGACTCACCCTGCAGCTTGATAACATATGAATGAGGTGTGAGGTCATGTTCTACCATCCTTAAAGTCAATACTTAACCTCATAAGTATTTATTTGCTTTCTGAAGGTGATTATGATCTGCATTACAACACCAACACTGCTAGTTTTAAAACAGCAAATTAAATTACTAATTTATTATATATGTGTAAAAAACTCATTACACAGTCTGTCTAAGTAGACAGCACTTCAGGAGCTCAGATGTTTCAACTAAAGATGATATGGGCAAGTTCCTGCATCTTTAGTTTAAAAAAGAAGTTTTTGAAGCAGTTTTAATAGAGTCATAGTTGTATGAAAGATTCAGAGAAAAGTTTTATAATTTGCAAGTCTTAAATGCCTGGAAAATGTATCTGGAGCTTACAGACATCTCCATGATGAATACTCAAGCTGAAAGGAGATTTTTGTCTCCCTGTGGCACGCACAGATAGAGCTGTGATTCTCACTGAATATTTGTTGTGCTGCTTTCATTTTGTTCGGAAGGGTGTGGATGGATAGCAAAACAATGTTCCAAAATTAAAAGCTCAGAAGACCTTAAACTGACCTCTTAAATCCACATAATAACAAAGCAATATTGAAGGCCTGACCTCACAAACTCAGAAAGCACTGTGCCAAATAATCTTGTACAGCATAGGAAAGCCAAAATATTGAACCTTGTTTTAGCTCTGCTCTGACAGATGCACTGCAGCCTTAGGCTCAGGAGCTTTAGGTGCTTTTCTGCTCATGAGTAACATTCAGCTCAAGCTTGTGGGGGGAAAAAAACCAACAACAACAAAATAAATCCTGCATGTCCACAAGTGGAGGTCCCCTTGCTGCAGGGGAATGCAGACTCTTGTACAGCTGGGGCAGGAGGTGCAGAGTGCATTGCCTTTTGGGTTTTTTCTTTGCTTGCTTGGGAGAGGATGTCGGGAACTAGATACAATCGAGTAGTGAAGTGGCAGTCCAGGAAATACCAGTGCTTTGCTGGTGAAGGCTGACAACACGTCCATGCCCCTCCTCTGGCATTTATAACAAGCCAGGGTGGAACTCCATCACTTCAAGTGACTGGGTCTACGTGAGTTGTGTTGATGCAACATTATATGCAATGAAGTAGAAAATAGAAGCCTGTATTAGACCTAGAGAAAAAGATCTGTGAGGATTTAATTACAGTTCCCTTCAGACAAAGGTCTTTCTTAGCTCAGCCCTGAGTCTGGGTACCATGGTACGGGCTACTCTCAGCACAAATGTAACAGCTATAAAGTTTTCTTTCAGATTTATTTTATTATCAGATATATTTGGTGAATTGCTAAGGCCATTTTCTGAACTATGGAGTCAGTCCTGAGGACTGTGTTTGATTATCTAAATGTACTCTCATCTCTCTCAGATGGAGAGACAAGTTAAATGCTCCTGGACCAAGTTGTCTGCAGAGAACTTCATCTGAATGCTGTCTCTTCACTTTGAGCATACTTGATTTGCAATGAGTCTACAATAGCAAAGTGTTAACTGCCAAGAGTGTTTGTAGTGACATAAATACGTCTGTTTAGGGCTCTAACGTGGGAAATATTCCTACTCAAAAAAAGCTTGTATGCTAGGAACTTTGTGTTCTGACAATGTGGTGCTTTTATGAGGATAAAAGTACAATGGGAGCACTTGGCTGTTCCTCTGTAAATTATGCAGTATGCATAATGCTTTTATTGTAAAATATTACATTTTTCAACTTGTAATAAAATGGCTGAAAATGTTAAGTCAGCAAATCCAATAGAAATGCTGCAAATGAGCTTTGTAGTCTTCTGCCTTGTCAGTCCATGTATAACTTTCTGTTTTACACTTTGTAGCTGGAGTGCTGTTTATGTAGTTGGATTGCTGTTTATTTAGTTAAAGGGCATTTGTCAGTTCGGAGTGGAGGGTAATCTTTTCATCTTTGTATGAAACTGAGGAAATATAAAAACTCTAAACCTTCTAAAAATTAAATAGGGATGCTTAAGTTAAAAAATTCCTGCATATTTGAAAATCAGATGCCAGAAATTAATTTAGAGTTTCACATTGGCAATTAAAAGTTGTCACAATGACAAATGACAAATATCGTATGCAGAACTCCAGTATATCTTCTATGTGATGAAATTCAAATGCAATTACTTCAGGACACCTTTGTACTTGAAGTTTGTCAGGAAGTTTGTAAGACTGAGCAAGAAGAAGGTTTGGATTCCTTTCAAAGTGAAGATGGATTATAATGCCTGGTAGGATTTTTATCCAGAGACACTTGCAGTCATTAGCCTTGTCAGGATTTTTTTTTAATCTGAACAGCAGCAACAGTGGCTAACAGTGTATGCAGTTACTAACAACATTACAATGGCAGAACTAGGTGCTGTCAGTATTATCTCTTATGATACAGATATTTCTTAAGCAGTGGGTACAGAGGGTGGTGTGTGATCGATGAAGGATGAGAACCTGAGAGAGATGTGGATTTTTTTTTTTTTCAGTTGAGGCAGGGAGACATCTCCTCCCAGACCTCCACACTGTCTCTGATTGTTTTCCCTAGGTTTTTGGCACAGCCTTGTCCAGGCAGCAGAACCATTTGCACCATGAAGAACTGAAAGGGCTTGGCATTATCACAGTGTTTATGGAGGCAAAAGTCACTGCCACTTTGTCTGGGTATAGCACAGAGCCTGTCAAAGGCGGCCCCAGATAAGGTGAACTGATGAGAAGCTGAGAGCTCATCCGTTCCCATGCACATCTGAAATTCCAGGAATGTTATATCAGTGCACTCCACCTTGCTTGAGAAGGGAGCAGCTGTAAGAAATGTTGCAGAATTTATTAAGCTTGTGAAAGGACACATTGAGTTTGGATGGTGTACAGCTTTATCTTTTCATGTTCTTGTGAGAGTAACTTGCAACACTGGGAGATTCAGGCCTGGGGCATTACATAAAATATTTGACAAAGAATGTTAATACTTGTCTTTTCTGTTCCGGTCAGTTGTCCTTAAAGTAACTCCTGCAGATTCCATCTGGCCATCCTTATGTGACTTTGAAAAAATCAGCACTATAAACTTCATCTGACTGTTAATTTATTAGGGTGGTTTTTGGTTTTTTTTCTTCTCCATACAGATGGAATAGTAAGAAAATTCCCTTTGCTGCCAAGAAACAAGAAAAATGATGATATGTTCAGGTGCTTTCCTCTACTCCATTTATTCTACATTGCAATGATGTTATGAAGGGAAGGGTAAACACACATACTCTCTGCCAAAACTGCCCTGAATGTGGAAAAATGAAGAAAAACAGGGAAACAAAGAAGTGTTGGAGTTTTTTTTGTTTTTTGTCCAGAGGGCTGCAGGACTTCCATATATAAGATGCAAAGGTGGTTGTTCTATTATTCTTGTTGCATATGCCTCTTCAGATGTCAAAAAAATACATACAAACATACAAATATGTTGTAGATGGATCTTAACCTTCCAACAAGAAGGAAGGAATAACCACATTAAGTGATGAGAATGTAGGTATCTCTACCTAGTCTTTTTAAGTGGGATGATATTTCCTTTATGGTAGGATAATCCCCTATTTCTTATGGTTTTTGAGGTGGCAAGGCAGCTATCTTCCATAGTGTATGCTTCTGCATATCTGAGAAAGTAGTCATCAGGCTTCCATTCATGAGCTTGAGAGCTGGCTGTTAATTGGTGTTAGTTAAAAAAAGATAAAATCCATGAACTGGAAAAGCCTATGCAAGACATACAAGGGGTTAAACACGCTGGTATTATGGATGTTAGCCACATGTGGACATTCTGGTAGATATTGAGAAGTTTGGATTTTGCACAATGCCTCAACTTTGCTATCTTGCCTAAGGCAAGAATAATTTTCCATTTTTTTTGCAAAAGGATATTTTTAGCATTTTATATTGAATTAGTTACTTCCAAATTTAGATATATCCATATATAGAGCAAATCTCAGCTCTGTTCTGAGGCTTTTTATGGGACTACTACAGATGGAAAACCAATGTAACCAGCTTCCTACCTGTGCCCCTTGTATCCCAACAAAGAATGGAATAGTGGTAGCGAAGGGAACTTGTCAGAAACCACATGTTAAGGAAATCACAGTACCTGCTGCTGCTTCTTGAGGGCCAGTGCAGTCAGCTGCAGCTCAGGAGAGCCACGGTTTAACACCAAACACTTCTCCATAGAGGGTGTTTCTGGAAAAAGCGTTAATCTAAATATAAAATATTGGTGATTTATCTTGACTAATTCAAACTCTCTAGGCTTTATTTAGGTTCTTTATGTCCTTGATAGTAATTATATTGCACAGTGTTCAATCTACAATTGAATTTTCAGTTAAACTCTGAAACTAAAAAAATGGCCCTCATTGTCTTGTAGATGACTTAACACCCTCCTTTATTGTCTTTTTTTTAAGGAATTGGTTTCTCAACAATTTTTCAGTCCATCTGGAGAGGAATAATTTCCTAAAGGCACCCACTGACTTCATTTAGATTTTTAGGATCAGTCCTCCCACAACTAAATTGGAATTGAGCTATTTATCAGAAGGTTGGCAGGCAAGAAATGCTGGCAAATATGTAAGAATAAAATGTAAAATCTCCTGAAAACCAACTTACATTCAAAAATATATGAGTAGACTTGGAAATGCCCAAAATGCTCTGATGTTCCTAAACACTCCTATCTCAATTCATTGAGCATTTTAGAAAGAGGTTCCAAAGCTTTCCACTGATGAAAATTCCAGATTTTCATTTGAATTATATTCTATATTTATATTAGAAAGTTTGTGTAGTAGCTCACTTTTTCTTCTTTGAATCTTGTCCTCAGTAAACTTGGAGACCAACACATCTGCACTTTTCTGATGCCTTTAAAACATCTTATTGCTTACCACTTATAACTGAAAACAGTTTTTTTCCCTACTATTTTTCTGTATGTCTTGTTTTCTTGACTCCATCAGAATTTTCCCAATGTCATTTTTAAATATGTGGCCTATGGCTGGACCCTAAAATCATACCTTATCACACTTGGAAGGGTTACTTTTTAAATCCTGCATATAACACTCCTATTTATACACTGTTAACTTTTTTTTTCCCCCCCTAAGATGATGACAACACTGATTTATGTTTTGCTTGATTTATTCAGATATTGGTGGGTTTTTTCCTTTCTTTTTTTTCTTTTTCTTTTTTAGAACTGCTGTCTCTTCATTTACTTTCAATCCTCTATTTGTCATGGCAGTTTCTGCTGAAATGTTATATATATTATTTGTCCTAAACTAAACTGTAACCTTTTTGTAGCTGTTTCTGCAGTTTGTCTGGCTATTTTACAATTCTTAAAATTGTATTCTCCAAAGCATTTTCAGTCTTTCATAGAATCGTAGAATTTCTAAAGTTGGGGAAAAACTCATCGAGTCCAGTCATTGACCTGATGTCCTGTTCACCACTAAGCTGTCCCCAAGTTCCACACCCACTTTAATTTTTTAACTCTTCCAGGGATGCTGCCTCCACCACGTCACTGGGCAGCTGTTGCAATGGTTAACCTTGAAAGACATTTTATGGTTCATCATCTCTGTCTGATGAAAATATTTATCAAGGTTCAAGCCCACAATAGAACACAAACTTTCATAACAAATTATTTGTAGCTGTTGAGGACACTTTTAATTTACTTATAAAAGTATCAGGTCATACTGTCAGACTCCTAACTAAATTCACAAGCTCTGTTTTCCTACTGAATGATTTGGCATAAGTTGCTTACCTGTTCATTTCCTAAGTATCTACAAATAATATAAATAAATACTTTGTTGGAAGATCTTTTGCTGTATTTTTTCCTTGGAACTTAGTTACAGATCACTGAGTCTAAAATTCCTGATTTCTTTCTAAACTGTAGTAATAATAATAGTAATAATTTTTTATTTTTTTTCTCCTGATTCATCTAGATTCCATTGTTTAATGCAATCTTCATCTTCTGGGATTTCTCAGCTTCCCTTATGCAGAAATTCAGAAGAGATAACTGAAATGGTTCTGCCTGGCTTTGAAATACAGAGATCTACATTTTTGATGCTATCCCTGTTCACTCCAGACTGAAATGTGTTCTGGCTCCAGATAAGATTTAATATACTTAGACAGTCTCCAGTGATTGTTCATCCTGTAATGTTTTGAGAGCAGTCACTGAAGATCCTACTGTTTTCCTAGTTGATCAGTCCTAGTGTTTAAATATAATTCTGGATGGAAATTTTTCCTAATGTCCTATGCAGACTTCTGTTTTTTAAAATTAAGGATTTGCTCCCTGCCTGGCCTTTGGTTGACATGAGGGACAACTAAATTATTTTACTTTTCTGCATGTTTGAACTTTATTATGCTCTAGCTAGTCTTGCCTAAACTATAGAAACCTGAATCCTTTTTATGTTCTGTAAATCAAGCCTCTTAATTGTTGCTGGTCTTTTGTCTCTTTAGCTGGTCTAATAGATGGTGACCAAAACTGGATGGATCACTACAGCTGAAATTATCCATTTTTTGTAAATGGCACAAAAGGAAAAACTAATCAATACTATACACCATACTCTTTTTATAGTTTTCTAGATTGGCAGTTCTTTGCAGCTAGACTGTATACTTGCATATTCTTAAAAATGCATTACAAGATATTGCCTTAGCCCTGTCTTGTTAATCTGTGTTAGGAGTTCTCTTCACTGACAAAGTGTAATTCCATGAAAACAGTGTGAGACTTCAAGGAAGACAAAAATTTTAATCAAATGTAGTCATTTTGAAAAAGCATAGCAATAATGAAACCAAAACCCATAATTGTAAGCTCTGCAAAGACAACTTGGTTAAATCAAATTTGTTCTTCCCTGATGTACTCACAAAGTGGCCAGCTAGCTCATGGCTTTTTATCATTTAATTTGCTGCACCTAACGTGAAGGGAAATTCTCTCTGTAGCAATTTGACTTCCCCAACAATACAATCAGAACCTAATTTCCCTTCTAGAATTAGTGCTTTCCAGTTTGCTGTCTGGATTACAAGCCACTCCTCCCCTTGGTACAACAAGCCTCACCACATTTTCACAGTGAACTTCCCAATGTTGAATAAAAAGGATGAGTGCATAAAGTCTCCACTTGCAAGCACAAAGCAGTGTTGGCTTCTCAGGCAGGTGAGGTTAGCTGCTCATTTCAAGGATTTTCCTACAGCTAACATTAGTGTGCTTTTATAGATAATCAGTTGCCTGCTTTGTCCATACCTGTCATGGGGTAGCTTTACCTTTAAGGTGGTTTTGAGAGCTAAGGAAGTTGAAACTGCTGGTGGCTGATGGGAGTTGTTTCTCCTGACTAATTATCAGTCATTTCTAAAATTGACAGCAGGTCTGACCATTAAGAAGTGAATTCAACCTGTGAACACCCCCTTAAGAAGTACAGTCAGAGCTGTCTTGTCCTCTTTTGTTTCCAGCTTTTGAGAAGGTAACAAGGCTCTGTGGTAGCCTCTTCCATTCCCCCCCCCACCCCCCCGGCCGGATAAGGCCGCAGAGGATGAAAAAGGGGGCGGGGGGGAGGAAAAGAAAGCAGAGCTGCTCAGTTACTGCTGTTGCTGGACTGAAACCTGATACTATGAACTCTTGCAGTTTTTCTAAAGCTTTTAATTCTTTTACTACTTAGATAAACCATACAGATTACTCTTTTTTCCCAGAAAGATAAAGAGAGAGACAATCAACATGAAGAAGACATCATAGAACTACCAAAAACAGTGAAGAAAAGAGTTAAGTTTTAAATAGGAGAGAGAGAATAAGAAGATGCTTACAGCTGAAATATCTTTCTGTTAAAGCTATGGAGATGGATAATAGTAGTTTAAAAAAGACTCCTTTAATTCATAACAGAGTATTGGGAGGAATAGAGTGTTCAAAGTGTGGACTTTTGAGGAAAAAGAGAATACTTGTGATACTGTGAGTTGCTGGAACTGGGTAGAGTGAAGATTTTGAAGCCTTGGGGGGCAAAAAGAAAACTGTTTTTCCAAGGAAGCTCACAGAGAAAGATGAAGAAGACTTTTGCCTTTGAATAACTCATCCTTAAAATGACATCCCTAGTCTCATGACCCATACACACCTCAAAGTGATGTGAAATGGGAGGAGAAGATCTGATGACAGATTTCCAGGCAGCTGACATCAGAGCAATAGGAAACTATAACAGCAATAGTTTTCTTGTGAGAAACTCCATAAGTTAGCAGAAAGAGACTTCTGTTTCTCTACAAAGATTGATGAAAAGATTCTAGCAAGAATTAAGACTGTTTTTGACCACCAAAGTTCTAAAATTTTTTGTCTCTATGTTGTCATGTGTACAAAGAAATGGTCAGGTGGTGAGAGATAGAGTTTTCTGAAAGTTTGTTCTGGTGTTCTTGTTCTTGTAGTCTGTTAATAAACTGTCTTTATTCCTTTTAAGTTTTAAGCCTGTTTTGCTCTTGTTCTAATCCATATCTCACAGCAAAAAAATAAATAATTTTTTTTAGTTATTGGTTTAAAACCACGACAATACCTAAAGCCATTCCCTTTTCAAATGAAGCTACTGGGAATTCTGCTCAATGCTTCCCCATGAACCTTACGCCAAAGCTTAGATATTTGTGTGATGCTCCAAACCTATCCATCGTGGTCTGTCCCATTATTCTGAAGTATAATTTGTAGGACTCTATCTAAAGCTTAAAAAAGATTTAAAATTCTGTGTGAATTTTAAATTAACAGTTGTAAGTCTCCTAAAGGTTTTGTATTCTTTCCTCCTTCTCATACTTTATGTGAAGATGAATGATTTGGTAATCTATGATAAGGTGTCTGGCACATAAGGTGCCAAAGCAGGACTGTGTCTGATTTAGCACACTGACACAGGGGCAATGCTAATGTTCAGACAATATCCTCAGCAGGCCTGCCCAGCTGTGTCAGGTGTGAAGTGTAAGCTCCTCCAAGCAGGGGAACTTAATTTCTATCTTCAGCAGCACTAATAAATAATAAACAACAAGAGACACAGGCTTGTAGGGGAAATTTTGTCCCTTTAACACCTGGGCCTCACTAAGCACAAGTGTGAGGTAAGAGAGATGCTGTCCTTGGGCACCCTGTTTCACAGATATGTTGGGAGTTTGTAGCAAGGTAGCGGAGGAGATCATGGTGCTACAGCCTAGGTACTCATCCTACCCATGTTTTAGCAATAGGCCTTCAGAAAATTGAAGCTACAAATAGGTTTGTTTATAGAGAGGTTGTACAGGAAGTGGAAACCCTTTGCAGAGGTAACCTGGTCATGTTGAATGAGGTCTGCTCTCAGTGGATCCTACTGGGCAAGAACCTGTGAGCATGAGGGACTGAAGTCACTTCTCTTCCTTCTCTGGTGTAGAGAGCTAGTTTCTCTAGCATTGTGCCCTTTCTCTGGTGTGGCCAGCACTACTTCCAGTGATGTAAGTGAGAGGCTTTGGATTTTGTGCCCTATGACCGGATTTGTTTTGCCTCTGCAAAACTCTGATGACTGAAATCTGAAATCCGGCTGGGGTCAGTATCAGACTCCTACAATGTTTTGAGCATAGAAGAGCTCAGAATCCTCCTGCAAAAATTCTGCTCTTTGCCTTCTCTTTTCACTCAGAAAAATGCCTGTTTTTTTCTCTCTGATAACTGGCAGAACTCTTTTAAAATTTAGTACAGGGACTCAGTATGAAGTTGTTGGCTATGCTTCAGATGACACACAAGTGGTCAAATATTCCTGAATACTATAATTTCCCTGAATATATGAATGACACGATTATATGAATAAGTATCTTTTCCTTCTATGACTGATTGATATTACTATGCATATGTGAAATATAGGTAAACTAATGGATAATTTCAATTTTTTTTAAACTGAGAATGCAATAGCAGACAGGCTGGTAGTCTACTCAGCTTAGTATCCTTGCTCTTGGTATGGTCAATAGGAGATGGTTAGGGAAAACTGTGAGGAATTTTACAAGTTGTAAATTACTCTTCTTTCTCAAGATTTTCTCAGGCTCCAGCAGTCAGCGTTTTAAGAAAATTCCTGAAGGTTGTCTGTTGTGTTATACTTATGTACTCATTAACTTCTGAAGTCAATGAATTCACTTTTTAAATCTAGAACTTATTGGCACTGTTATGATCAGTGACGTCTCATGACAATGAGTACAATAGTAGTAGTATTATTAATAATAATTATAATAATTAATATTAATAACAACAACCTCCTTGAAGATTATTCTAAAATCTCCTTTTGTTTTAAACCCAAAACCCCACAGTCTCATAGTGGAAAACTGCTTTTCACAGTTAATTTGCAGTGTCATTTGAAGTTTGACAGCTAGACCATAACTACTCAGTCATCTTTTTTCCTATGAAGAGCATCTGCCTACTTACCTCATGTAGAAGTTATGCATAAGTTGTCCTGTACACATCGCTCACTACCCACTCAAAACCTTGGTTTTCTCCTAATAAATAAATAAATAAACTAAAAAAAAAAACCAAAGCAACAATTTTTGCCTCAGGGAAAGACGTGAATGTGATCTAACTAGATATAAAACCTCACAAAACTGGGAAATTGCCATTTTAAGAAGCTTACTGGGTTGAAAGCCTCCTGGTTTTGCCTGGCTGTTGGGGTGCTTGTTGTTCCATGGTAAAAACAATGAACAAGTGTATTGGTTAATGGAAAAGGAGAAAAGGCATGCACCCTCATCAGCCAGCATCAGAGGCCTTCACATGTAAGCTTAACCTAGATCTGATTTTTGTAGATTTCATTTCCTTGCAGGTGACTGGTCGTTAAGTCTAATATTGACATGACATTTGGCCACTCACCATGCAAATCTGACTGACCAAGGACAATATGGAGTGATGTGGGTAGGAAGGAAGCAGGCAACTTGTTACTATCATGCTGATGAGTCTGAAATCTCCTGATTCTAATTAGTTTCTTAGAACTTTTAGCTTTAGCAAATTCTAAAGAGTGAGTGTATACTACTTTTTAAAACAACCATTAGAAGCTTTATCACATGGGAGGCTAATGGCCTAACCTTCCATTGAGCTAAAATTACTTTTTTTTTAAAGGAGATGATGGCCATATTTTCCAGCTGACTTTTAGAGCCATGACCAGAATATTCAGCATATTTGTCTGGCTGAGAGCCTCATCACCTTCTCCATGGAAGAAGAGAGCCAAGGAGATGGAGAGCTCCAGGAATAGCAGGACACAATAACAGCTCTATCACTGCACTCACATGTAAGTGAGTCATGTAACAGTAGCAGTCTGAGCAGTTTTGCTACTTTACTTTATGCCATGGCTGAGATTTGGGCTACCTGGCCACTCCTTCTTGGCTGCAGTTTCACTGGGACACCTGGCCCAAGCCACACAGGTTGACTGTATCTGTACCTACCTGCTTGCAGATAAGCTCAGGGAGCCAGCTGAGTGCACCTACACCACAAACATGAAACTGACTGTGCAGCAGAAGGAATAATCTGAGAAGCCTGTACGGAACAGGACAGTGGTCAGGGCACTGGTGCAGACCAGGTTCAGCACCAGTGGTCAAATCCATGATTTGGAAAAACTTATTTTTGAAATGGCAGATCTGTATGTTGTCTTCTCTCCCTGTGAGAGGGCATAGCTAATAAAAGAATAATAAGTAATCTGTTACATATCACGTGATTTTTTCCTTAGAGAATAGATTTCTTAACTCCTAGATAAATATCATATCCTCACATATCTGCAGAATGTTTTATAATTGTGCTCATGCATGTATAGCTGGAAGGGTTGAGGAGATTGAGGCATCTTTCATGCAGTGGGAAAGAGAGCTTTCTAAGGGATAGATAGGACACTATTCAGTCAAAAATGTAATGTAAATTCTTGTAAATTTTACATCTGGAGCTCAGCTGCTGGAAACTGCAGGTCATAATAATGGCTTTTTTCTGGTGACAGGTAATACCATCATTGTTTTTCTAGCATCTTGACATTGTTCTAATTTTAGTCAAAACTGTTTCTACTTTTAATGGAGTCTAAAGTTCAGTTAGCTATTGAATTTCACTAACATATTTTGCAAATTGCTGCTGTTGGTTATTCAAATTATAAATTGTTCAGGATATATAACTACTTACTATTATGAAAAGGTCCATTTCTGACATCTAATTCCAGTTTATCAGCCAAACCAGTGAACTGATGGCCCTGGTCAGCACAATAGGATGATAAAACCCAGCTTTGAAGTATATAATCCTCTTATTAGTTATATAAGACAGGCTAGCAGGAAATTTCCCAAATGAGGTCTTAAACTGTGTTGTTTTCCAGTCATTTCAAACCATCCTAGATTTTCAGTAATGCCGTTTCAAATGTACCTTTGGGTGGAAAGGAATCATTGTAATTTTTGGCATATTTTATTACTCAGAAATAATCTTATCCTTTCTATCCCCTCTGATTTTTTTAGTTGATTGTATATACATTTTCTATTTTCTCCCAGTTCTGTCTGCAACCACTCTCTAATAATTCCATTCAACATTGAGGCCTTAAAGAGTTTGTTTTTTCCCTTTTCACCTGAACACTGTTTTCAGTGGGAAAAGGGGCTGAGAAAGCATTAGGAATGCTTTCATTCACCAGCACCTTTGTTCCTTCCTTGGTGTTTTGAACATACTTCAAAGACAGAAACTGTGGCAGTGTACTGAGTGTGCTCCTAGTTTACAGAAAAATGCTGGATTTAGCTATTAGAGAGCTCCATTCTCTCATTTAGTGTTCTAAATATGTGACATATTTTAATTCACAGAAGGGTCATGCTGATTTAGCTGATAATTGTTTCTATTAATTCCACATGCTGTACCAATTAAAATCTGGGCATGCAAATTAAAATGTTTATTCTGGACGAATGGGAGATAGGGGAGGTTATAAACCCCGAATGCTTCTTTGAAACATGGTTCTATTTGAACAGAAAGAGCTTCTAAGTATTATACTCTGGGAGTCTGTGTGTATTGTGTCTCAATCAATCCTTATCAAATGCTCCCAGGTTACAATAAACAAGGTTTTTATTTCCTTAGCTGCCAGCTTTGACAAGCCGATGCCGTCTGTCAGAGTCAGACTGGGATCTTTCCATAACACATTACATGACCAGTAAGAAAGATTCTGTGAGCCAAAATCTGTCCTCAGTTGCACTCCTGCAATCCTGTTACCTCTGTAGTGTGTCCTCAGTGACACCAGAGCAAATCCCTCCTGTGCAAGGGAGCTCTTCAGTGGGAGATACGGAAAGGGTGTAAGAGGCAGCAAAGTGGATTTTCCCTTTGCCAAGTTTGTTCTTTATCAGTTGATGTAAAACATGCATTTTTGTTGAAAATGTTGGCCCTTTCTACTGGACATTGGAACTGACAAAAATTTCATAGAATCACAGAATATGCTGAGTTGGAAGGGTGCCACAAGAATCATTGAGTCCAGCACCTGCCCCTGCACAGGACAAAGCCAGGAAGTCCACTGTGTGACTGAGAGCATTGTCCAAACACCTGTACTCTGTCAGGCTTGATGCTGTGACCACTTCCCTGGGAAGTTTTTCACCCTCTGGGTGAAAAATCTTTTCCTGATACCCAACCTAAATCTCCCTGACACAGCTTCATGCTATTCCTTCCCCAATACCCTAGGCCTAATGGACATTTAATGAACAATTTTGTAGAAGATAAGATGAACCAGAAGAACTAGAACAAAATTTCATCCCTTAGTTTCTCTCTCTGAGCAGTGTTCTTTGTATTTCTATTGTTTTATTAAATGAAAAATTACTTCTAGAAAAACAACAATTTTAATTGCATTTTAACATCAGATTTGCAGTAGCAGATGTTCAGCTTTCTTTATGGAATACGATATACATTCCCCAGTTAGTTTCTTGCATATAAACAAAGAACTTTTACAGTAACAGTTTTTGTCCTGTATTTTTTGACAAGTGCTGGTTAATTAGCACATGGAACATATTCCCTTTTTCCCTTTATGTTATGGAATCATAGAATGGTTTGGGTTTGAAGGAACACCTTTCACTGGACCAGGTTGCTGAGACCTCCATCCAAACTGACCTTGAACACTTCCAGGGATGCAGCATCCACAACAGCCCTGGACAACCAGTTCCAATGCCTGACCACCCTCACAGTAAAGGATTTCTACCTAATATCAGCTCCCCTCTTTCAGTTTGAAACCACTTCCACATGTCTTGTCACTACAGTCCCTTGTAAATAGTTTCCCTTCTTAGAGCCTCCCTTCAGATACTGTAAGGACACAGTCAAGTCACCCTGGAGCCTTATGACTGAACAAACCCAGTTCTCTCAGCCTTTCCTTGTAGGAGAGGTTATCCAGACCTCTGATCATCTTGATAGCCTCTGGACTGGCTCCAGCAGGTCCATGTCCTTCCTGTGCTGGGACCCCAGCTCTGGATGCAGTGCTGCAGGTGGGTCTCAGCAGAGCAGAGCAGAGGGGCAGAATCCCCTCCCTCCCCTACTGCCCAGAGGGCTCTGATGCAGCCCAGGACACGTTTGGCTCTCTGGGCTGTGAGTGCCATGGCCAGGGCATGTCCAGCCTCTCACCCACAGCACCCCCAGGTCCTTCTGGGCAGGGCTGCTCTGGGTCTGTTCATGCCCAGCCTGTGCTGACACCAGGCCTATTACTGTTCAAGTTCGGGTGCAGAACTTTACATTTGGCTTTGTTGAACCTCTTGAGATTTCCATGGGTGCACTTCAGCTTTTCCAGGTCCCTCTGGCTGGCACCACATCCTTCAGGCATGTCAGCTGCACCACTCAGCTTGGTGTCATCTTCAAATTTGCTGAGAGTGCACTCAATCTCAATCTTTATGTCATCAATGAAATTATCAAATAACACTGGTCCCAGTACAGATTCCTGGGGAACACTGCTTGTCACTGATGTCTATCAGGAGTCTGAGCCTTTGACCACTACTTCCTGGATGTGACCCTTCAACCATTGTGTTATTCATCTAATAGTCCACCTATGAAATCCAACTCTGTCTATAATGCATTGTGAAAAAACTAGACATGTATCTTTAACTTAAAAAGAAGCCTTGGTGGGGTTAATAGAATTTGTTTTTAAAAAGGGATGTTGTTTCTATAAAATGTGCTTGTTCAGAAGAGTTGCTGCTGTAGGAGAAGAAGAAATTTTTCTTGAAGTAAATTCACTGTTCTTTTAAATTGCGGAAATTAAAAGGAAGATTTCTTTAAAGAAAATCAAATTAGAAATTCTCTGGAGTCATGAAACTCCAGCAAATCTAGTTATTTTTCTGTAAAAAATTACCTAATTTTGTTCACTGTATGTATGCTAAGAAGTGTTACATGTCTGAAGCCATAAATCATTGCATTTTAATATACTGTCGGTATTGTCACCTAATAATAATTTTTAATAATTTTTATTTTCCTGTATCTAATACTTTTTGTTCACTGTTTGATGACTTCCTAAAAATCCTCATCTCAATATCCTGTGTTTAAACCTATTGTTGAACCTTGCATTTATTACAGCTATACAGAATAAAGCCTTTGAGCACTTGAAGTCTAACAATTTAGAAAAATTATAAAAAAAATTACTTTGGAAAACAGAAAAGGAGTGTGTTTTAAAGGAAATTTTTTCTCATTTAAAAAACAAATAGACATTAATTGGTCAGGAATAAACTTGGAAATTCAAAGGCTTGTATTTGCTAGAGTGTGGAATTTCTTCTAGTCGATTGTTAGGCTGAACTTGAACTCTTTGTGAATGGAAGGATGTTAAGCAGTTGCCTGAAAACAGAACAGCTGAATGAACCCAAAGTCCTTTCGATTGAACTTCTTTACAGAGCTACTGGGACATATGTATTCAAATTGAAAAGTCTTGCTGCTGAATGTAAACATTCAACCAAGTTAAAAAAAGCTGTTTACACTTGCGCACAGAGAGTTTTTATTCATCCTCTAATATACATTCAGAAATTAAAAGTGACTTCTAGTTTATTGATATCTTTCCAGTGGTTCATTTCCATAACCTTGTGATGAAGTTGGATTCTGAAAGTCTGTGTGAAAACAGAGAAAACAATAGGAAGGTTTTGTTGTTCACAGGTTTTAGTTTTTCAGGTTATTTTCTGTTATCTGGCTGTGTTCTATTTCCACTGTTTAATGACTGTCTAGAAGGAGACAAAGTTAAATGGCTTTCAATTCAGTTGTAGGCTTACCTAAGAGCATTCAAGCCTAAAATTTATGAATAACATAATAAGGCATACTTGAAATTTCATTGTATTTTAGTACTAGAGAAGTAGTACACGTCTGTTTCTCTGCTGAAGAGTTAGTCAGGAGCTGTGTGACTGAAAACAACTGAAGCTATTTTCTTCAAGTTTTCTTGGGAGAGATTAATTTAAAGCAAATAATCTGTTTTATGTCTTGCCTTTTGTATGGAGTAATTGTCCATTGCTCGTGCTACCTTGCACTTTCAATAGCTTAATCTGCATGAAAAAACACAGCCTCAGCCAGCAGAAAATAATTTAGAAAACAAAAGAAAATCCAGCCTCTACCTGAAAGAAATCAAACAAAACCAGTCATTTTTCTATCTTTCTCTATAGCTGGCCATCTACATGCCACTTCGTAGTACTCAAGATACTTATCTTGCTTGCCTCCCCTAAATGTCTGGAATTCAGAAGTATAAACAAAATCAGGACTTCTGGAAATCATAAAGATTCATAACATTATTATTGGTGATAGCTCTTCCTCCTGACAGAAACTTAATGAAAGAGAGAAAGAATTTTATGTTACAAAATTCAGCAGTATTCAACATTTTCCTGGAAAGATTTTTTTAAAAGATTTCTCCTTTCCTTTATGTAGACTATTAATAAAGCTAAAAGTCCATTTATAGATACTGCTGTTAAAAAAATAGCCTTCTAAAACTTAGAGTAAGGGTACTGATCATTTTATGTAATGACATTCCTGCCAGTTCTGGAGTACAGATACTAAAGAGAGAAGGGAAATTACAAACAGGCATAAGAAAAGCTAAATTTTCTTTTTTTTCAGCCCTGTTTAGAAGCTTAGCAGGATAATTATGATTAAACACTTGGAAGAAGAAAAACGGGTGTGTCTGGGTGCAAAATAGCCGTATGTTTGCCATGAATCACTTCAAAGGCCTTTTAAGTTGGGCACTCAATTTTCCTGCATATGCACACAGCAGGCTGAAAGCTGGATGCTCAGAGGCCTTACCATAGCTGACTTAGATGGGAAACAGCAACAAATAACTATCCACAATCCTCAAAAGGACACACGCATTTTGAAGGAACAATTGAAACACATTTTTTGTGCTTGCAATTACTGTGACAGTCTGTGTAATAATGAGAGCAGTATTACCGTATTTTCCAAAGTAAGCAAAGCATTAATGCACTTTTTTTTCCCCCTATTTCAGGATTAAGTGCTTGACACTACGCTTAGATGTAGGTAATGCTTACAGTTTGGTTTATAAATTCAAATTGTCAGTCTCATCCTGCTTGGTGCAGTTGAGAGGAGCAGGTGCATCCACCCACAGAGCTCTGTGATTTCCTCTCCAACTTGTGATGTGAGTGCAGGAGACTGCGCTGGCCTGCAGGAATTGCTGGGGAGCCCAAGGCTAACCTGGCTCACCTGGCACTTGCAGCTTGTGCCTTTATCTCTCCACCATCTGTATCAGATACCTGACTTGCTTTTCCTGGTGGCCAGTTCCAGCAGGGATTAGAAAGGAATGTTGTTGTCTAGACACCACATAGCTCCAAGCACTACCACGTCTTCTAAGGTGAGCTGGCCAGAAGAGGGTGGAAGCAGTGCTAAATCAGGTAACATGTAAAATTGGATCTTGGACTTAGGCTTTCTTCTTAATTAAAAGTGTGGGGGGAAAATGCAACTATCTAAGCAGAATGAAGCTTTTCTGTTGTGTTTGGAAGTTGTTTCTTAGGGGGTCCCAAGCAGACGGCTGTGGTGTGAAGTGCATCCGGCTGCTGCAGCATTCCGGGGCCCATCCTGCCTCCTCTCCTTTCTTCAATAGAACAATTTTGCTCAAAACCTGCGAAGTAAAATTTTTTCTTTTTTTTTTTCTCTCCAATTTAATTTTCTGTTTTCTATCAGCAGTGATTTATGAATACTTTTCAGGTGACTTTGAATCCAGACAAAATTGAAATGGCCTTTATTTTAGGAGTTTCAGCTAATATGTAGCTTATTCCTTATTCCTGATGCATTCTTACTGAACTCCTAAAATATTTTCCAGATTCTTTCCTCCTTTGTTCCTCTCCACAGCTGGAACAAGCTCCTTCATCTTACACCATAAAAGATTTTTCTGTAATAGGCACTTTGCTATGAAGCTGCAATAACATGAAACACAATGCCTCAAACAAAAGTGGTAAGGAACTCAACACTAAGAAATAACCCAACTGGGTTAGACTCTTGAATCAGAGTTAATAAAGTCTAAATCTGTTGTAATGCAGTTACGAAAAATGGTATGACCCAAAGAATGTACCCCCGAAATTGTAGATTTGTAAGTTCTTTCCCTTAGCTTGTTCTCCTCAGGTCCCCTTATTGGTTGTGTAAATTCCCACACACCCCCTTCCCCTGTCCTGAAAAAGGGGGTGCCTCTCATACCTCTTCCTCTTTCCCTCCTGCCATCTCACCCTGGAGGATCCCAAGGAATAAAACTGCAACTGACATCTCAGCAAAGGGAAAGACCTCGATTTTAGGGCCTCCTCTGGCAAGCTAAAACTACCTCCCAGAGCTCCCTGCCCGCTGCAGGGTGGACAGTGGTAACAGGGGGGCTGGGGACAAAGTTATAATAGCATAAATCAGAGTTATAAAGTCTTATATAATAATAAATGTTATTAAGAGTTAATAAAAAATGCCAGGGTGCTTACTATAGAAGGAAACATGACTTAGAGGCTGCAGTAGAAAATGGAATTTAACATCAGGTGCAATATCCAAGGAAAAGTGTCACAATCAGTCAAGTAGCTGACATAAAATTAAAAAAAATCCCCGCTGGATTTTTTTCTGTTCTTGATGTATCTGTTAACCCCTTTTCTGTTGAAAAGGATGATTAAAAAAAACCAACCTACTGATTGTTACTTCTTATTACTTAAATGTGCTCAGAATTTTAGTTTTGAAATTATATCTTTGGGAAGATGTCCCTGCCCTGATTGCCTCTTTCAAATACGTTTATCTCAGTAAATATGACAACAGCATGGAATTGCTTTTTGTCTCTTTTCACCTCTCCAGGTTCTTAGCCTTGTGAAGGGCCTGGCCACTTCCACTTAACCTGTAGTTTTATTTGTCTGACTAACTCGCTGCATTTGCACATTTCTGCAACACTTTAATACTCTGTCCCTTCCTCTCCACATGGTCCCTTCCCCCTCACTTGGTCCCTTCCCTTGCAGAGGATGGTGTCAGCCAGGTCTGTTTCACCACAAAGGAGCTGCTGTGCTCTTACGAGCAGAATAATATCAGCACCTGGAGCTCCAGTTCTGAGAGATGACTCCCCTACACTGCAATTACTGTTCTTAATGGGGTGTTTGGCGTTATATTATTGCACACCGACTCAGAAGGTGCTTTAATGCTTAGATTTTGTCAGCTATCCAGATTCAATCTATTGCAAATGTTACTGACTCCCATGGTACAGTAAAGTGTATGTAAATAACAACACCCTTGAGCCCTCATTAAATTAAAATAATTTACTAATGCTGTGTAGGAGGAGAAGAGGAGGAAAGGAGAGTGGGAATTAAATTGTGCTGCACTAGGAAGACTTTAAATGACAATTTCAGATTCAGGCCTTGCAATTCATGGATATCAAGCTAACTGAATGTATTAATCAAGATCAGAATTTTCAGGTATGTACTGCTTTTTTTTAAAATTAACCTAACCCTCATCTCGATCCTTCTTACATGATTTAGGGGACAGGATTTCTGGCTGCAGCTATAGAGTCTCAGTGTTTTAGAAGAGATTGCTTGTGCCTGTGACAGCCTCCTGTTGCTGTTGTTTTTATCTGAGAAATTTTACCCTCTGCCAAAGCTGATACCCTTTAATGACCTATCACAGACTAACATTAAGCTTTGAAATCGGGCTTGTTGATTTAGGTTGTTCTGGTTTGTTTTTTTTTTTTTTACGTTGTGTAAGTGCATATGCATTATCCTTTAATGAGTCAAGTTATTTAAATTTCAGATCAGGCTGGGGATATAGCAAGTGTGATGGTTCTATATTCCTCTACCATCTGTCACTGAGAAGCTTCTTAAAGTTGCAGCCTCAGTTAGAAGAACAGCTTGGTCCTATAATCTCTTTGCCGCTGTTTCTAAACAAAGACTAGAGAGAGGCATCTCATCTACTGAGAACAGTTGTTTTGAGTGAAACCTAGTTGAGACACTAAGGCTATGTGGAATATTAAAACACTCTTTGAGATGGTGCTACAAATATATGTACCTCAGTGGGTCAGATCACAAGCTCACCTCACAAAGCACTAATTTCATGGAAATCCCTGGTGCTGAGGCAAAGTAGGTGAGTGGTCTTAAGCTGCACTCCCACAGGGAAGTGAGGCATCTGCTGTTACTGTTTTTATTCCTTTTGGTAGCCCTCAGTCAGGTCAGACACCACAAGCTGAAGCAGTGGAGTTGCTAAATAATTTTGGGATTGGAACAGGACTGCCCAAGACACTGCAGAAATGTTCTGAGGTACTTCAGCCCTAGAGCCTCTTTGTGGAATCTGGATGGCAGCCTGAAATTTGGATGACAGTCAAGATTGTTTTCTGAGTGTTTTTCCCTGTCATGTTTTTGTTCTGGATATATGATACTTTATCAAAGCTTCTGGGTGTTGATTCAGGCTGTCCTTAGTGTCAGAAGACAGTCCTCTTGCAGGCACTGAGTTAAATCAGTCTTGATCATTTGAATTGTAGTGGACTGCAGGCATCAGTTAGGAGAAGGAGCAGGGACAAGTTGGTGTCCTGCAGCCAAGGTGGAACATCCTTATGGAGCCCCTGATGGCTCCAGAGACAGAAGGATGGGTGCTGACAACAAACAAGGATGCTTGTTATAGAGGAAAGGAACTGGCCTTCAATGGGTCCTGTTTCACTCACAGGAGTACAGAAAGTACAGACTTATTTTTTCCACCCTGAAAACATCTATAATGCTTCTCCTCTTCTGCATGCTACTTGTTTGAGTCGTGCTGGTGTTGCTCAGCAAGAAGCCCAAGGGCATAGCTGATAAGGGCTCAGGAGACACAGTCTCACATGTCCCACCAAGAACATTAACATTTTCTGCTATCCCGTTTTCTGTCATACAGTTAGTAAGGTCTCCAGGAAATCTTGCATAAGGCAATTGGATATTTATTAGGGCTTTTGTAAAAAAACCCAAACAAACCAAAACCAAACAGAGTTTGTCATTGGTTTGTGTCTAAAGGATTGTACAGGTGTAATTGAACCTTTATACAGCTTGGTCCTGCAGAATTAAGGACAGCAAACCAGACATATAATTTATAAGTTTGTATTTCATAATTTATAAATTTATCATCTATAAACATATACATTATTATAAGGATTAGACAAAAATATTTTAATCAGAATGATTTATGACAGAGTATAGGAGCTTTAACAAGTATTATAGAGCAATGTGAACAAATACTGAAGCAATTACATTAAAACAATTGTATTAAAGCTAGAAAAAACAATTATTAAGTAGAGGTTGATGTCACCCGACCGTACTGATGACTTTGGCCAAATCTCTTTTGCTCAGCCTGAGGGAGTAACCTTGGGGGGCAGTGAGATGTCAGGATAAATGACACACACCAACTCTGACTATAGGCTACTATATATATGAAAAAAACACATAGCAAAATTAAATTAAACATGATTTTAACATGTTAATCATTTGCAAATAAGGAGGTCCTGGAGTACTGAACGTGACCTGACTTGAAAAATCAGAACCATAAGCAAAGTCATCATCTTACAAGCAAATTCATGATATGGACAAAACAGAGGCCACTTTCTCTTCTCCAGCCTTACTCATGTCTCAATAAAGATTGAATAATCTTTGCCTTTACATTTCTCCTCACCTTCATTCTGCTGTTGAAGTTCTGTCATAATAGGAAGGTTGTTAACTGTTTCCTGTGAAACTTGTCCTGAATTTTTAAAAGAAAACATTTTCACATGTTCATAAGCCTTTGACTTCTTTTATTCATTAGATGATTTTCTTCTCTTCAAAATTCATTTGCTCAGTAATATTGACTTCCCAACAAAATGGTGTTTTCTGCAGAACAAGTAGTTCATCAATGCTGTAATTGAATATATGTCACTAATCACAGTTGTGATTTCACTTCTGGTATTGAAAATTAATAACATTTTAAATAACTTTTTTTCACTTCACTGTTCAATTTCAAAATATAGTCTCTAGCATATAGATATTTTCCTTTAGTACACTTGTATCTCTGGAAATTATGAGATGAAAAATATATGCTAGGTTGCAGTCTTGCACAGTGAACATGACTTAAATCATGTACATCAGAATGTTTTTTGTGTCAGACTGAATACACACATTGACAAAATTAAATCAAGGAGAAAAAGGAGACTGTTAGAATACTCTAAAAGCAAGACTGGTTTTTTTTTTTTGAAGTACCATTTTTACCATTGAGATAAATAAATTAAATACCATTGTAGCTACCAAAATGCAGTTTTCCCTAAAATTCTGTTAGTTCTCAGTACTCTGAGTGCAGAAAATACTGAATACAATATTATATAGTTATTTCTAAAGTCATTGTAGTGTTCCAGCATGACACATAACCTTTGCTGGGCTTCGAAACAAAACCTTGAACAGCCTGGCTTAATGGAGAAGAAAGGGTGTTATTGCTGTGTGAAGGGAAAGAAGGATAGTATAAATTCCTAAGATGATTCCAGAATTGTAAAGAAAATTTCAGAAACTTGAAACACCATCTGAAGGAAGATCTAGGAATAGATTAAAACATAAGAGGTGGGAAGTGAAATATATGTGATTATTGAAAACCTGCCTGCTGCATGTTTGGGGTGAATATTATCTGCCATTTCCCTTGGGCAGTGTAAAATTGCAGATTTTAAATGCCTCATAGAAGTGCCATTGCCCCCAGTCCTTCCTGCTGTGGCAGACACCTGCACTTTGGATTCTGCTTTCCTAATACAAAAGGCAGCCAACAGTGACATAAAGAGTCATCTCACCTACTCTGCTGCAGTTGAAATGCATTTAGGTCAATGTTACACCAGGGGTTGTTTCTATAGTTTAAAGAACTTTAAAGAAACAATATGGATACTCACACAAATGACTGTTGCAGTGTGCCCAAATCATCCAGGTCTGCCCTACAGCCCTCGCCAAAGCAGAGACCTGGCAGTCTCCACTGCTCTCAGAGCAACAAGATAGCTCTCCAGGGCACAAACCAAGGCCTTCGTCCCTGCCTGCAGCACTGACATTGTCTCTCCTCCAAGGCAGCAAAATTTCTGCACCAAGAAATAATCTATCTGCACCTCAACACTGATGTGTCATGTATATGACCCAAACATTTCCTAAACCTGTTCCTAAATCTTCCAGCAGCTGTTGAAAAAGGTTCCCTACCTGTTTTAAACAGACGGAGAGATGGAGGTATTGGAAAACTGAATTAATTCAGTCCTAATGGGAGAAATTATGTAGCTGCTGCAGTTTCTTGTTTGTTCATCCAGATCTAACTTTGAAAACTGTCTCATGCAGTGCTCCCATTCCAGTTTAATTCTCTTTGTTGAACTGACACAGCTGTAAGAAAAAGCTGTGGCCTCTGTGCCTCCTGAGTGCCATTAGCAGAACTCCTTATTGAGGTCATGTCCGTCACAAGGTAGGCATTGGGGCTGCACTACTGCCCTCGAGGGACTATTTTTTTGGCAGGTACTTTGTGCAGACCCCAAGGGCAAAACAAGGTTCAACAAGGGCAAAACCCAGCTTGACTTTCTTAGGAGAAGAGAAAAACAAACCCATTTTATTTTACTCACACATTGAATAAAGCCTTAAAGATATATGCAGATGATTACAATGGTAAACTAATTCCTATTTTTCAGGGCATGTTTGTGATAGCCAGGTAAATGCTTTCATGATAACCAGGTACATGTCTGTTTCTCCCCAGAGTATTAAGAAGGAGAGTGACAGACAAAAGGCAAAGTGTTGTAGGAGAACAGACACAGAAACAATTTGTCTGAAGTTAGACAGTGAGTGGGTCAAAACCCAGGTGAAACTCACTTTTCTAGCAGCTGGGTGCATGTGAAACATGGTTCAGGCTCTGCCCATCATATGGATACTTTCCTTGCTGTATGGAGCTAGTAATCCTAAATTCCTATTAAAGATATCAGGATAGATAAAGATATTTAGGGCACAGTCCTAAAGCAATTGTATAAAACAGAGAACTCATGCCCTGAAAGTTCCTATGCATGCACTAATGACAAGAACAGCTCTGTGTCATCAGTTCAGCTTTAGATGTTGAATTACTGGATGTCTAAAGTCATAAGAAGCAGAATTGGTCCATTTTGTTAAAAAAAAAAGAAAAAAAGAATAACAACAAAAATTAGTTTGATGTTTTTGACTTTTCTGTAACTTTTTTGGAAAATGAACTTTCCTTCCGTCTCCTTCTCTTCTCTCTCCTCTCTTCTCCTTTCCCTGTCCTTAAGTAATGTAGTTACATAGGCTTGCTAGGAAGTGTCCTCTTTCAGAAATTTGATGTAGACAGGATTTTTTGCCAGTTATGCAATATATCTGATTGTAAATTTTAGATTGATGACAGCTGGAAACGGCCAGGTAAAATGTACCACATATGTGAAAAACTAACATCCATCGTGCATGAATCTCCATGAGTGTGCATCTTCAACAGAAATATGGTAACCCTCATCTTGTTCAAAGTGCTAAAAATGAAAGTGAAATAAAAGGGGGCAATAGGCAAGGCTGGTGGAAAGCAGAATATTTTCATACCTGAAAGTGCTGACCTCATCATCTTACTCAGATAAGTTTTGAGTTACAGATTTTTATATGTAAGCTAAATAGCTTTTTGTTGCCGAGCTCTTTAAAGAGAGGTGCATCTTATGGCTGTGTTCACATTGTCTGTCATCACTGTGGCAGTGTGTGGGATTAATACCCTAACTGAGCCTGACACTTGGGCACAGACCCTGCTGCTTCCCAGCAGCATCCTCTGCCAGCCTGGCAGCGCAGCCTTGTCCAGTGCTCTGTGAGCCCTGAGGCTCCCTCTCCATCATCTTGTCACTTATTTTGGCCTATTTCGTTTTCTTTTTCCTACCATTGTATATTTCTTCACCTCCTCCTCTTTCTTACCATCTCTAGGTAAATTTCAGTTCCAAGTGCTGATAACTATTTCTTTATTTTGCTGTGCAGCAAGTTTTAAAATAATTTAAGAAGTAGTTGAATGTTAACTGTATCTTGAAAATGGTAAGGTGACCTTCCATACCTGTGAGGGGAATTATGAGAATTAGCCCTTACTTAAGGGGCATCTCTATTTCCTTCTCTCCCACTGTTTGCTGAGTCCCTTTAGCCATCTGCTCTTTCAGTATGTAGTTGAGGAGCACTGGCACACCTTTTGTGACTGTACTGCCACTTCACAACAAGTCTCTGGCTGCAGTGATAAAACTGGCTTTGAGGAAGAATGCTCATATTTGTCCAAGTCTTCCCCTTTTCTTTCCAGCTTCCTTCCCCTCTGATTGCCTTTCCTTTAGCTGTGTTGTTATGGGTATTTTGGTGCTCTACAGCAAATGTTATCAGTGAACTGAAATGCTCAAAAAAAAGTAAACCTCATTTGTATCATCAAGTAGAGAGTACAATAAACAATGGTGGAGGGGAAAAGCAACAGACAGGAAACTAAAATTGGCCTGTCTACCAAAGGAGGGTTTCATAATGAGTATATTCTGTATTATCCAAGATGTGCTTGGGCTGGGATGACAGATTCACTGTAAATATTACTCTCTGCAATGAAATTGTATGGGGATATGATTACTGGCCCAGCTTTGCCAGTAATCACTTTGCCTTCCTCTGAGCACGAGTGGGGACTCCTCCCATGAAATTTGTGCAGGGGAAGGCTAAACCTGTGCATCCCTCCTGTGCAGCAGCTGCTCCTGGGAATGGAGAGATTCTTAATGCCTTAGCTATTCACAAATTCTTTCTGAGCTTCTCCTCAGACAAAGGCTATTCATACTGTCCTCAAGAAAAGATGTCAGCTTAGTCAGGCTATGGTTTACAAAGAAGTCTAAGTTATTTGGGCATCCAGTTTATTTGAAATTAAAAGTACGTGTTCAAGTTTAGATGGCTTTGAAAAGTCCCATCTGGAGTCTGCTTAGTGGTAGAAAAGGAACAGATCAATAAAGTAACCTTGGCCATGACAGTGAAACATGACTCAGTATTGTAATTCAACACATAGCCTCTATTGCATTTAACAATATTTATTCATTACTTGTCCTAAAATTTTATTCTTCCTTCCACTTGCTCATCAGAGACAGATTTCTTTCAGATCTAGTGGAGAGAGCATTTCTTTCAAAGATATTCTGGAGGAGTTGGTTGTACAAAGCTGTTCAAAAACTGCAAAACTGAAATAAAAAAAAAACCAAAAAAAAAGAAAGACAAAGTTCTCCATTTAATATGGAAAACACTAATAGCAAACTTTCCACAATGACAAACCAAACTGCAAGTAAGACATGCTGCCTCTTAAGAACAACTTCTTTAATGCATGGTTGCTTTTCAACACTGCAGACTATCTTATTCTGAACCACAATGGTTGAGAAGCAGCAGTTTTTGTTGTGAGTGAAAAGGTGATATTATACTTGTTTAAGGAAGGTGATTTGTTTGAGTGTTTGGTAGGTCCCCAGTGCACAATGCTGTGTGGCACAGAGACATCTGAGCTAGTCCCACAGGCAATAGTCTTGCTATCAGAAGTGGGGTAGCTGGAAGTTCACACAGGTGCATTTGTTCCAGTTCTCACTGTTCAGTCATCTGCAATGCAGACTTGCTTTATGAATCATGGAACAAAATGTTCTACCTTCTTCCTTCCAGCCTATATTATCAGATAAAGTTTTACAAATACTCTGTGAACTCTGCTCATGCCATTTGTTAACATATTTCTGGCTCTTTATCGAACAATTTAATGTTGCAAAACCAAAACGTAGAAGATGAGTTTTTCAAAAAATAAAGGAATGAAAAACTGTATGTTAGGTACACATGACATTATATTCTGCATGGCAATGAAAGCCACTGAATATGCAAGTGACCTAATCTAGGTCTTGTCAACCTCTAGTCCAATTTTTGGAGTTTATTTTAAAACTACCTAATAATTTTTAAAGCATCCAAGTAATTACTTCACAAAGATATTAAACAGCATATCATTCTTTAACCTAAAATTTTCCTGTGGGCTTCACATTTTTGTTAGACTCAATTGTGTAGGAGGCTGTAAATTTCATATGGGTGCATTTGATTTAATTAGTTGTTTTGGTATATGCACTCGTGTCTGCTCTGAATGTCAGACCAGAATGGCAGCTGATGCAAAAGGGTATTTTCCTATTGCATCCAAAGGAAGTACTTGAATTTGCATCTTCTGATGAATGGGAGCTCTAGTTATATTGTTAGTGTCTATACAGAAATCCATAAATGCTGTGTTCCACAGCTGCAGGATCAAGTCCAGGGAGATTATGGACATGGGACTCAACCAGACGGGCTTCTGCTTGGTTAATTTCAGGAAAACATTTATTCAACACAGGAACAAACTCAGTTTAGATCCGGAGACAGAGATCCCAGAAGAGAGGGACAGGGGATGGGTTTTATGGGACAAAGCTGGGGTGGAGTTTAAGGTCAGGGTCTAATAGGGACAGAGCAAGGCAGAAACCCCAGGGGCTGAAACCCAGTCAGAACTCCCTGGACTGCCACCCCACAAGGGTCTGGGATGGGGCTACTCTTCCTGGGAATACAGGGCATATCACCTGAGGCAGAGGGAAGGTATTTGCTCTTCCTGGGCTTTAAAGCCACACCTCTCACTTTAACAATGGTTATCTGAAACCAAATCTTTGCTTCCCTGGGCAGGGGGCATCTCATACAGAACCTAAATCCAAATGACTGATGAAACCTGAGTATTGGAAGAAATCACAGTTTATACTCCTCAGTCTGAGTGTTTTCACTTGATCATGTTGGTGACTTCATGCTTCCTGCAACCTACCCCAGGCTGGAAAGGAAGGCCATTTTATGGCACATAGAAATCCAACAATCATCCTTTTAAGAGTATTTTTTTAATTTTTCATGGTGCACAACAAAAACAAAGGACTGAATAATTTGTATACAAATTTTAAAGTGTAGAGGGAGACTTTTAAAAAGTACTCATATCCTTTCTTGTTACCAGAAGACAAACTGCAAGACTTTCCTAGGTACCAAGTTAATAATGTTATTCTTAAAATGTATCTCTCTTTGAGAGATACCTTACAATAGTTATTTGTTTACACATTGCCAAGGCACCCACCAGAACCCCTTCTACACTGCTTGTAGAGGTGCTGAGCAGTGCTGAACACTGTGTGTTAGATTCCTGGTCATTCCCAGTGAGACTTTGCATAAAATGAATCAAATAATGATCAGGGATGGGCTGGATTTACTCCACACAAATTGAAGTCAGGGGCAAGCTCTCCCTGCCCTGCTCTGCCTGTGTGCTCTGGGGTGCAGCTTTGGGTTCTCAATTTTCAATGAAAAGAACCTGCCTTGGACTGCATTGAGCTTTTCTCCAAGATCCTCCAACTTAAGATTAAAGAGAAGATATTTCTCAATTCTTAAATTGTTTTTCCCTTTGCTGCAGCAATAGCCTAGTTTGTGCTGCTCAGGGGACATGAGAATCATGGTTGAGGCTATATTTGACTGGGGAAGGAGTAGTAAATTTTTGAGCTATTTTGTGGGTGAATTTTTATGAAATTACTGTGTTAGTCAGAAATCCTTTGATGGAACCATTTAGAGAATATGATATTATACATATCTAGCATATCTATATTATTATGATATTATACATATCATAGCATATCTATGTTGCTTCCTTTCATTAGCCAAAGTGTTAATATTTCTCTGTCAATAAAGAAAAAAAAAACCACACTTGGAAAGGGTATGAAACAAACTCATATGGACCATTAAAAATGGTCTCTGCAATAAATGAATGCTCTTTCACTGGCTTTGCAGTTATTCATGTTTCAGCAAATTAAGACTTCTTATCAAGGGGTTTCTTTTGAGTTTGCATCTTCTCATCTTGAACTAATGCTACCTACTTTTTGCTCTCAGTGTCAGTATGTCAGCAATTAATGGTAGTTTCTTGCTAATTTCTAAACCATTTCTTGACAGCCACAAAAATTACAGTTCTGTATTCCCCCCATTTAAACTTCTGCAGCTCTACAGACAGTAAACTCAACAATATTGAAATGCTGTTCTGCAAGGCTACAGAACTAAGGCTGATTTACAAGCCCTGTGGCAATATTAAGCAACTTGGATGTTTTCCTGTAGTCAATAAGCAAATTACTCTTCCTTTCAAGTCTGCTGCATTTGATGTTTCCAATGTTTACATTTGCAATATTTTCATTAATATTAGCATATGCTTCTGATTTTCATGAAGTTCATGAAGGTGTCAATTTTCTGCAGTTACATGTTATTAATGCGTTCTGGCTACCAAGCTCTTGTGGTTGCAATTGAGGCTTAGTTTGTTGGCCCTGCAGCCAGCCAGTGGTAGTGGACATCACATTTTAACACTTGCACATGTGCAGAGCAGCGTTTTTCTCATTCTTCTTTGTTTTTATGCAAATTAATAAGACATGAGTTTATTTGTTGCTTTTTAGATCCATTGCTTGTCGTAAAAATTTAGACATGACTTATTTTAAGAGCAAGCACTTGAGTAAGGTGTCCTGGAAGCAGTACAGAGACTTTCTCATTTGAACAAAGCACTGTTATTTTCTGTGTTTCTATGCATGCAGATGATGATTTCTCAGTATGCTTCCCAGAAGAAGGATCTCTGAGATTATTCAGTGACGCCAGCCTCGTTGTCACTGCACAGCGGCACATGGCATTCTCCAGGGTCTGCTCCAGCTACCACTGGTGTGTGAAGCTCCAGCTGGCACGGCAGAGGCTTCCCTAAATGCTTACAGGTGCTGTGCAAAGCCATCCTCACTGGAGCCTGTCACAGCTGAGCTCTTCACAGCTGGTACAGCCTTCCTGGGACCAGAGCTGAATTTCTCTGGGTTTTATTGTTGATGGTGATGGTGGGTTTGCTCTGTGGTTTTATCTCATTTGGAGCCCATATTTGTCTGTGTTTTTTCCCTAGACAATGCCTCAAAGAAGAAAAAGGCAACTAGTTTGAGATGGAGCCCTGTGAATGAAGGTTCTATCACATGCCAGTAGAGGAACCAGAGCAGCTCTTCTCTAAACAGATAACCTGCAGCATATCACTGTAGCATATTAAACTGTTTATCTGGATTAGGAAAAATTACATTTCATCCAAATGTTGAAATATTCCCAGGAGGCAAAAATGACTACAGCACTTGCTATGCAGACACTTCAAACTTCTGGTTTGCTATGAGAATAAACATAATATTTTTTATCAAAATTGTTTTCCTACTTTATTTTCTTACATTCTGCAAATAAGTTCTTATTTTTTGACTGACTGAATGATTAGATTACTGTGGAAATCCTGTGCACATGAATGCAAAGTGATTCATTAAAGGAAACTATCTTAATAACACCTTTTTTAAAAAAAAGAAACTCAATGAATATTAATATTCAGGAATATTTTTTTAAATTACAGGTGTTTTGCAGAAGCATGAACTCATTACCCAATAACACTGCCCTGCAACACCCAAAAATGTTATAAATGACAAGGGAAAAAAACAGAAAATCTAATTTTACTGGTGTATAATTCCATGGTATATCTGACCCTTCAACAGAGTGTGCAATTCTGATTTTACCAACTTAGAAAAATGTCTCTCTTCCCAGACGAGGGAAAGATTTAGAAAGGAACAAGATGGATGAGCAAACTACAGAAGGGTAGTCACACATGGCAAGCAGACAAGGACATTTTTTTAAATTATGGGAAGTAGAGGTCTATAAACTCATAAGTGACCATGAAAAGATGGTTTGGGAAAAACTGAATATTGGTTACTGGACTATGGATGGCTTTGATTTGAATTTGAATTTTTTAACACAATTGTTCGTTGGAAAGAACAGAAGGCCTCAGTCATGACAGTTTGAAAGACATGAATTTTCTGTTTTAATACTCTGTTTTGAACTGTTTGGAAATTTGAGTAAAATTTGATTTTTTATAAGGATTTTAAAATTGCTTCAAAATTCTTCACAAACAGCAAATTGTTTTCTGAGGCACCAATATAAAAAGTTGCTTTTGTTTTCTTTAGTTTCTTTGTGGGTATCATTGACCTCAATAAAACTTTGCCATAAACTTTGATAGTGACTAGATTTCTCCTTTGGGTCCTTTGAGATTCTGGTATGAGGAGCTTCAGCTATGAAGCTGTCATTGAACATTGATATTGAATATGAGGAAATATTTCCTCATATTTCTGGGTGTTAATTAATCAGTATGATCTGATTCTTCTAATTCTGTCTCTAATATGCTAAGTCCTGAGAAAGAGGGGAAAGGGTAAAGGGCTAGAGGCTAGGGAGAAACTTTCACTTACTTTCTATAATGAATGAAAAAGTAGATGAGTGTTGTCTGATCACAAACATTAGCAGTCAAAGGGTAATCTGTCCATCTGAGAACATAAGGGTAGGAAATTTTAAATCCTACTTAAAGATTTTGATTACATCTACAGAGGCAATCTCACAGAAGGGGAAGTTGAGTTTAAAACCTTACTTCTCTGTAAGTGTGCAAGAGTAATAGCTTGCTAGAGTGATGCCAATTATGAAGTAGGTTCCATTTCAAAATCATTCTTCAGAGGGCATTTTGGATTATGATAGTATTTCACAGAAATAATCCAATCAGCTCCATATATTTCAACATTAAGGGACTTTCTGAAGCTTTTTCTACAAATAAATTAGAGATACTGACTTTCATGCCTAAATCAGCCTGGAAGGACAGGAGTGAATGACCAGGATTCACTGCTGTACTTATCCTAGTTATTGCAATCTGATGATTGCAATTGATTGCTACCAGAGTGGGACATCACAGAGTGGGTTTAATAATGAGTAAACAGGATCTGGTTTTATCAAGGCATCAGCTGACCATCAGGATCACCTTAGATATCAGCCTGCTTTCTCATCCCTCTTCTCTGTGACACCTTGCCATGGGGTACAGAGTTCTCTTCTTGCCTCCTTTTTGCTCTTTTTTTTTACTGTTGTTTAATAAACCTAATTCCCCCAAGACGTCCTTTTCCCATGCCACAGATACACAGATTCTCAGGGATAAATTAGCCACAGGAGAAAGCCTCCTGTCTAGAGCACAAATAATAAATTAATAAAAATGAGTTAATTAAACTTCAGATGATAGTAACATAGGTCAGAGGATTGAAGATCTTCTTTCATGATGTTTTATATTTGCATGAAACATTTGCATTTAATTTCATATGCATTTAATTTTCTGCCCCATAAAAAAGAGACAGAAAATTAAGTATAGTTTCTTCATTTTTATTTAACATTTCTAAAACTTTCTTTTTTTTTCTGTGTACATCTCTGAATAAAATAATTCCATGGAACACACACAAAAAAGGTAATATTTGGTCAGAATAAGGAATAATCTTTCTACAGCCCAATTTCACTCAGCTAATTTACATAATGATATAAGAGCACTATTTTTGATTTAAGGTGAGGGAGATGATCTTCCCTTTGAGAGAACTCATAAGATACCTCAAATTTCATCTGCATTGCTTAATATATTAAATCTTTCTAGAAAGTAATAAGGTTTCACAAAAATGTCTCAGTTCTAGAATGTGACAATTCTCACTGTATATATATTTTATAAGAACACAGAGGACAAAGCTACAGCTATGAAGAAGCACTAATATTTAAGTACCACCACCCTTAACAATAAGTGTGTGAGCAGTGGGAGAAGCCTGTGCACAGGCACTTCTGCCTCTGGGCATAGCACAGAATAGATGACTGCTGAGTGCCTTTCCAGGCACCATTTTTCTGGTTCTTTGAGTGCAGGGTGAAAACACAGCTGCTGGATCCTGCTCTTCCACAGCCACGGTGTGCAGCCTTTCCCTTGGAGGATTCCTAGATATTTTCCAGTGGAGACACAGGCCACTTCTCCATGTGTTTTACCTCCTTTACCTGACAGGCTTGTGTTTTTATCCTTCCTTGGGGTAGTTTTGCCTCAGTGTAGCCAGCAAGAAGACTGGGTGCTACAGAGGCAGGTTCTGGCTACATAGGGTAATTTCTTGTGCACTGGACAATTACTTCCTTCTACACCTCAGTGAAATTCCTGTGCCAGACACTTCCCAAACCCAGTGCACTGTAAGGATGGAGATACTCCCTACAAATGCTAGTGAGCAATTGATTCAAATTATCCATGGTCCTGGAATTCCTCAGTTTGGATATTGGCAGCAAGGCAAAGCTGATCTCCAGGAAGATTTTCCTCTGTATGCAGCAGAACTAAAAATATAGAAAACCTTTTCTTAGTGTAGATTTCATATGAAGCAGACATGCTAGTTTTTTTCTGAGCTTTTAATAAAATCTTGCAATATTAAGTTAAAGGGTTGAATGAAGACATCAACAGGAAATATTTTTTCAAACACTCATTTTCACATAAAACTCATAGAAATTTATCTCTATTTATTATAATAAAAATAAAAACTTTTAGAGTAAACCAGCAAGGATTGTTTTATTAAATTTTGGTGCAAAATATTGATTAGTATTTGCATAAAGCTTCCTCATTCTAACATTGACTCTAACAGAATAATGCATAAGCAGAGAAACAGTTGTCTGAAATGTGTGCTAGAAGTGGCTGCCATTTCAAAGGCATTCTCTCTATACATTGCTAGCCATGAATTCTAAAAATAAGCTTTAATCTCTATCTCTAACCTTCCAATAGACTGCTAAGCAGCCAACATGTTGTCAAAGCTTCAAAACCTGTAGATAGTCTTCTGTTTCCCTGAGAAGAAAGTAGATCCCTGAATACTGAGCTGACACTTCCATCAAATACTTGTTTGTGGAAATGTTCAGATAAACAATCTCTTCTAATAAGTCATCATCTTTCATCTCCAGACTACTATGGAGCTCATTATAAACAAATCCTTTTGAAGTGCATTGCTGAGAAATAAATTCTAGTGCATTTTTAAAATTTGAACTCCCAGTTACCTTGCTGACATCAGCTAGTTTGGTACTGGGAAAAAATCCATCTCTCAGATCATTGATATTCTCCTTTGTAACAAAGCTGACTGGACTTGCTGTTGTTGTTTTATAAACCATGCAGAGTGTCAGGAGTTTTGTGGGTTATTTATTTGGGGAAAGGAAGGGTAGAAATTCTGGGAAATTCAGTGAGCTGTTTCTGCAATAATTCTTCAGTGAGCTCTTTGTGCGGTTACAGATGAGAAACTAGAAGGAAGACTGTAGAAAATAAAAGAAAACTTGATTTAACAAGATTTGACCAATATATGTGATATGTAAACATGAAAAAACATTTTATTTTTGTAGGCATTTTTATTACTCTTTTTAGACAGTTTATGAATAATTTGATTTCTTATTACCTGAATGACACTTAAGGAATAATAGGAAAAAATTATAAATATATTTTTTATTCTCCCTCATTTGACTTTCTTCCTTCTCCATTTCTGATATCACATATTTTGATTAGTTTCAATGGCCTGTAATTCACTGACACTTTTAAAATTGGTTACATTGGTTACAAATAACTATTTGTTTTAGAATTCATGAAATTGCATATGAAATATCACATTGTCAGTGAATGTCAGCCTCAACTGCAGTGTTTATTGTTCAGATTCTTGTTCTTCAATTTCAACTGTAACACACAAGCTTTTGCTAAATATTAAGTTTCTGAGCTTTAAGTAATATTGAAAAAGCTTGGATGGCAAGAAAGGCTTTACAGCATGACAAACAGAAATGTATGCATGCCCAAAAAATGAATGAGGGGCAGAATGACAAAAACCCTCTGCAAGCCTTGCACTATGCCCTATTTTATGCTAGTTATATTAAAAGATCCAAACCAAGTGCAATCATAGTTGCACTACTGTGCAGGAAACTGAAACAGTGCTTCATGGGAAATGGCTACACTTTATTAAAATATACAACTTTATAATATACATTTTATAATAATAATTCAAAATATGTTTTTTAATATGCTGATTTTTATTTTCTGTCTATGTCTTCTACATTTATGCATGTTTTCTAAAGATGAAGGAAATATTTAAGTATTAATACATAAGTACTAAATCCAGGCCTCTGGAGTTAAGATTTGAAGGTGCTTTATCCCATACTGAGAATACACAGGAACAAATAAACACCTGATGGACATCTGTGGATGCACCTGTCCTCTAATAAACTTGCTCAGCTCATCCACTCATTAATGCTGTCCAAGGCTGAGCATCCTTTAATGAAAACACTTAATTTCTAATTATAGGTACAACTGTTGGTTTTCTGGCCTTTCAATTCAATATAAGATTAATGTACTTATAATTAGTTGCTGTGTCAAGTCCTGAATAACAAATTCTTTTTGTGTCAGCTGTGATGGTGGCCCACAAACAACTAATAATAATTATGTGCTTAGAACAAGATTACTCTTTAGATAGAAAAATCAGATTCCCAGAAGTAAAGAAATTCCCCTTTCACTATTGTTCATCCTCCCTTTACTGACCATTTATTTCTGCTGTTGAGCAAAAGCAAGTGGAGGTTCAACTGGCATAGCAAAGCAAAAGAACTCCAGCTGTCGCTATTTTGACATCATTTGCTCATATTTGTGTGGATTTTCTAACGGAAAATAAAGAATTGCACATTTTAAAGTTAAGTACTGTTGAGAATAATGGCCTTGCAGATCCAGAACCTGCCATGATTCCTGAAACCTAAGTACCCACCTGGCACTTGAATTGCAGGGTGGACCTCACAGCCTTACTTACAGGCTTATTCTGGTCTCCCTGCTTCTGCAGCAGTCTCTTCAGCTATTCAAGTGCAAAGTCTTAGCTATTTTGAGTGGCTATTTGGAGTCACCTTACCTTAGCAAAATCTTCCAAGAAGTACAAGCAACAGGAAGAAAGCACTGATTTCCCCTCCCTTCAAAATTTGAGTGAAATTACATAGTATAAATCTAAACAATATGTTACCACATGACTATTTTCTACTGCTGATTTTTAAAGGATGGCAAACCCACTGGCCTTCAGCACAATTCTGAAGCTAAATTTTCCACCCTCTGCAGTGGAAATTGCAAATTGTTTTATGTGTTACAAAGTCTCCCTTAAAAAAAGAGATGATTAATACTTATGACTGAATTGAGAAAATGGTATCCAGATTTAAAGGTTTCATTTGAAATTCCATAAATTGAGGGCTAGTGGTGTCAGCCTTTAAACCTGATAATATTTTTAACTTCTAAGAAGTGTTAGGATATTTATTTGTATGTTTGTGGTCTTCTTCCTAGCATTATGTTCTAATAGGATTAAATGTCTGACTCGAATAAGAGCTTCCTTTCTTATTCAAGGTGCTTTTTTCCCCACCTGTTAGCCATTGTATCCACCACGTAAAATCTAGGATATGCTACTGTCCTTTGTCTGCAAACTTGCATGGTCCTTGCTGTGGGCCAGGAATCCACCGTGCTAAGGGGTGCACAGACACACAGCACCAGAAAGGGACTGCTCTGTAGAGACTTTCTGCTTCTACTGTGTGCTGTGTTTGTCTCTGCAATAACTGAGTGCCTTCCAGTAGTGCACTGAGAAATGCAACTACCATCTGGCATGTGTTTGTTTGCTCACTGTCTCCCCAGGGGAAGAAGTGTGTGCAGTGGAGTGTTATGCTTCTGAATTTTCATACATAGATACTGACACGTGCTTACGCTGGAAATGACAAGGTCAAAATACATGCCTTGCACTGGGAATGAAAAACGGTGATATTTTGAATGTTCCTTAGTTAATTCTACTTGTGCCAGCTCATGTACAAGATCTCCCTGTTGCATAAGAAGATGCATTTTGAATTTAATGCAGTATTTTCCCTTCTTGCATAGCCTCTAGTCACCCTCTGTCTTCAGTAAGGAGTTGCCAGGGGCTTCCAACCCTTTCTCCAGATGGTGTTGGGAGCTGAAGGCAAGAAAAGGGAAGAGGAAAAGTTAAATTTAAAAGTGTTCATGCTCACAGAAATGAAATCTGTTCTTCCTGAGAGGAGGAAAAGTCATGACACAACAAATTCCCCACTCATTCACATCCTGTGCAATCCCATCCAATACAAGATGCTGTTCCATGTGTAAATACATGCACTGTTTGGTCATAAATGCACTGGTTCCTGCAAAACTTGGAATCAAGCACCATTTTTACATCTAGAGTATTTGCTGAAACTAAACAAAAAATTCTTCATGATCATTCAAGTGGGCCACAAATGGAGGAATAATTATTGAAAAATGAGTTGTTCGAAGGATGAGAGTTTTTTAATGTCCCAGACTCTTACACATAAAGATAGTTTGTTACACTGTTGCATTAGCCCAGCTGAAATGACTGTGGTATTTCTGATAAGACAGGGATCTGTATTTCTTCAGTTATTTCATAATTCAGAATGGTGTCATGTGGATTATGGGTACTTATGCTTGAAAAGAAAAAGAGACCTCCTGAGTATGGATTTTTTCCCAAAGGATATTTTCAGAAGATTCTGAAGAAGTCAACACAAGTTCACTCATAATTATTCAGTAGCCCTGGATGTACTGCAATCAGGAGATCTCTTCCTTTTGTGTATTTAAATAGATGGAATCACTATCAGTTCCCTAATTCTTTTCCTTCATAGGTATATTTTATTCCTCCTCAGCCTTTCTACGCAAGCTGCCTACTTAGCTTTGCTCTTCCAGAATTCTACTTTTAACATATATTTTTCCTGTAGAATTTTTATATGAATTAAGCACCAGAAATTTATTATTAACTCATTATTAACAGTTTGGGAGTGGAGAGATTATGATTAAAAACTAAGATACAAGGGATTGAGCAGGTCACTGAGGAACAACACTTTGAAATTCAGTTCTGAATTCTGCCAGTAATTTCCTATGTGGTTTTAAGCATACTGCTGAACTCCTTTGTGGCTGAGTTCACACATCTGTTCATGAAACATATAACTTTATCCAGCAGAGATGCTAAAACATTTAATTTTTTAATTAGTTTACACACTGTTGGTTCTATAAATGAAAGTTTTCTCTCAAATCTTTTTTGGGCTTTTAGAGCGTAAATTAGTTTGGAATAATTTTTGTGATGATTTTGTGGCTCATGATATAAACTAGTAGCAACCCTTTTCATTAAAAACACCTTCAGTTTACTGTGTAATTTAGACTTGTGATGTTAAAAATCTCACAAAAAAAGCTCTTGAACCTTTCATCCTCTCTTGTATTTAATGGTGGTATAAACTAGAAGGAAGATTAATAACTTTCCCTATGTCACAGAATATACAGTTTTCTGTAAACTTTTCTATGAATTGCAGAAGATCTTAATCCAGATTTAATCCCATAAAATTAGCTTTTTGGTTTTTATTATTCATGGGAGTGCCTTTGTAAGTGCATGACTTCTGTGATGGAAGTCAAATTATTTTTAATTATGTAGGATGGAGTGTATTTCATAGTACTGTTCATATCATCGTTGTCTTCTAATTTAGGTGGTTATTACAGAAAAGTTGAACAAAATTCAAAATTTTTTCAGTTCTATTTTAGCTGATTGCTGTAGGTTTTTTTGGCAAATATAGTTTTTGGTGGGTGTACTTTGCTCTTGTCATGGTATTTGTCATAGGACTAAGATTCTGCTGCTTATCCTCTGATTGGTGTGAATGAAATATGAAATGGCAATCTAGGGCTAGAATAATGCCCTTTTCACATGGTAAACCACAGAGAGATGCCTGTGTAGGCACTGGTAGAATCAATGCTTGGTCGGTAGGGTTTTTTTGTGTTTGAATCTGTTTATTCCTCTTCTAATAAGAACAAAATATAGGCAACATCCTTTGTGTGCTGTGAAGCTTTGCAATATCAAACTGCATACATTTGAAACTGAATTTTGAATCTGTAATACCCACATACAAGCGTGCCAATATCAATTGCAGAAGTCTAGAAATCTGCGCTGAAGCCCCATCCTCTGTTCTTTCCCCCTGGAGTTCTAGTCCATCACTTCCTGCATAAGTGCATTGCACATATCTTGGGGGTTTTAATTTCCTTTGTGTTGTAAACCCTTGTTACAGGCATAGTTGGTTTGTTTTTTGAGTATACAGGTATCCAGCACAAGAGATAGTTAGGGGCTTGGGAATGTTTCACTGTCTTAGGAAAGTTTGGCTTTACCGCTGGTACCTGAACAATTACATGTGGGGAGTGAAATTATTTTTGCTCCTGAATTCTACAGTCCATTGAGTGATTTACTTAAACCCTGTTGCAAAGAAAACTGGATAATCCAGTGAAAATCACAACTGGTCTTATCTTAAACTATCACTGCAGAGGAGAATGGTGGCTTAAAGACCCAGACAGAAAATAAAGATTACAAAACAATTTCTTTGTAAGTGTAGTCATCTGAAATTTGTGGATTGTGATAGAAGAGGCTGTAGAGAGAGATGACAAGATGTTGGATTGCTTAGCCTCTTTCCGTGTTTCATGATTTGCACCATTTTGCATCCCATGATTCTGGGATTCCCATGTTCCAGTATCCTCCAGTGCCTTCCAGGAAGACTGTTTCTCAGCCACTGCTCATAATTTTGAATATAAAGTTTTACACAATTGTATATACTTTTAATTTTATACAGACATTTCTAAAATGGCACAGAGAAATTATCATGTGGTTCTCTAGATGTATCATATCTGAGTATTGCTAACTCAGAGCAGAGATTGTTATTCAAATGAAAGTGTTATCAAAATCATGGAGTAATGCTGCCAGCTATGCCATTTCAAGCATAAAGCATGGTTTTCTTTTAAAATTAATGCAAACCTCCCCTAATACGATTACACTTGTGGGAATATTTGTCAGAGAGAGCACAAGCCAGTTAGGCATTTCTTTGTGATGATCCTTTACAGTTCATTCTAAATCAGCTATAAATATTGTTCCATTAAAATTGTTATCTGCTACTGTCAGCCTGGGTCTTTCACAGATGAATCTTATCAGAATAAAGAGCTGACAGTACTTTTCAAACTGAACTATGCAAGTCAGGGTTATAGTCCATAACTTCCAGTGTTCTCCCATACCCTTAATATCTACTGGGTGAAAACTGTTACTTAATTCATTTGACACTTTCATCCATTTTCAGTCTTGAAGGGTATAAGTAGAAATAGACTTTGTTTGAGTCAGAGGAGATAAAACTGAATATGTAACCTAGGAAATCTTGACAAAAATGTATGTGAGCTTTATTTCAAAAAATAAAAAATAAAAATTTCTAATTTGTTTAAAATACTTGAATGACTTATATTGAGGTAATGTTGTAACAAGGGAAGACCTGAGGTAAGAGCTGTATTGTGTTCAATACTTATAGTAGTGTCTAGATAAACTAATACTCTTTTCTCTTTTTTGAGGAGTGCCTAACAGGAAATGATCAGTCACTGGTGGCCTCCAAAGTCCTATTAAGCCTCATATGCTCTACAGAATGCAATAATTTCTAATAGTGACACTCCTCAGCTTATGAAATGAAATTGAGTGCATTAAGTGTAATTATTTTTCTATCTTTTTGCTGATCTCCTAAAGACCAAGCATGCTACTTTTATTTTGTCCAGAAAAATGCATTTTGTTCACCATTTAATCAACTTTTCTAATTGGAAACCTCTTTCCATTTACGTTTTTGGTTTTTTTTGCAGCCAAGGCAATGTAAAGCAAGAAATGAAAAAGTGCTGACTCCAGATATATGGAGTAGTGCCAAGTGTTAAGGCAAGAGAGCCAGCCGAAACTCCTTTTCCTGCCTCTTCCCCAGCTGCTTCTAGCCTTTTCCCCCTGTGACCCTCAATTCTCAGCTAAACAATACATGGGCGTGAGTCCAAGCCACCAGGTGGGAAGTGAATTGGCCTTTCTCCAAAAGATAGGCTGGCCAAGTTCACAGGAAGAATTGGTTTCTAACATTTGCCAGATTTTCATGAATGGTTGCCAGTCTGACAATGGAAGGAAAAAAGAAGTGAAGAAAATATCTAGATAGTAGCTAGTCATGCATCAGAGAATAGTGTTAACTCCACATTGTTTATTAGTCATTGGATTAATGTAACTGGCCAAAACATTTCTGTCTGAATGAGCCCTTGTATCTTTACTGCTTTGTGCTTGCACTACTTCCAAAAGTTTATATTTGCTGCTGTTCACTGGCCCAAATTAAATAGAAGTCTTGAAGTTTGCTTTTAAAGATTCCTTAATTTTGCCTTTCTGATGTACTACTTTAAAAAGAGCATCATGCAAGTAGTACACTTTATCATACTTGTTTGGGAGTCCACAGGAAGATCTCTTTCTTTTTATTATTTTTTTTTAAATAGACCAAAATATTATGAAGCAGTGAATAGGGAATAAGAAATGCTCGCTGGAAGGGCAAGGTTTGTTGGATTCCACGAATAGGTCTGGTAGGATCTCTAAAGAAGGTCAGAACACCACAGTGAAGTCAGAAAGTCTTTTGTCATACAAAGAACCTGCAGTCATGTGGAGATGATTCTGTACTCCCAGGCTGGAACCTGCATGACCATCTTTCTCATTTCCTCCCTGTACTGAGGGTCCCACTCCTCAAGGATGATATCAGTGCACAGAAGCTGAAATATCACACTTCCTATCAGAACAGACCCCATACAAAGACCTGGTGACCATGCAGGCAGCACAGAGCTAGGGAAGGCAGGCAGGGAGCAGATATCTGTGAATTCTCAAAGCAGGCAAGTAAGATCAGGAAGAGCACCTCTGAAATTATACTTTTGTCTTCATAGTGCCTTGAAACTTTCTGTTTAGTGTTGTTAAGCACTCCAACTAATTAAGGAGTTAGTTTTAGTTTTAGTTTTTCTTTTTCTTTTTCATAGGACTGGTTAAGCTAATTTTCAGCTATCTATAAGCAATAAATAATTTTAAATTCTATAGACACATGCCTTTTGCTGCTTGAGTAGTCACTTGACAACTTGTTAAGTGGGAGCAGAGTAATTGAGAGTTGAGAAGATCCTATGGTAGCAGCAAAAATTGTATAATTTAAAGGAAGCTTATGAAAAGATGAGGAAAAAAAAAGGTAATGGATTTAATATCCTTCAAGCATAGTTGGAAGAAAAAAAATATGATCCCTGTACTGGTACAAGGGGCTCAGAATATAGTTTTGGCAGTGAGAGTGGAAAGTGTATACTTCAAAAATAGCTTGTTGATCCATGACACCAAAATGAAAATAGTCATAAATAAGAGTGGTATTTAGTCATAAATAAGAGAGTTATTTAACTCCAAATAGTTGCAGCATAACTAGCAAAATAGATAACATACTTTTGGGCAACAACTTAATCCAGTCAAATATACTAGCTGGAAAATGAAACATCTATATCTCTGATAGGAAGATCTGTTTGTTCTGTATTCTATAACAAGCATTTACAGTGTTGAATGCAAGAATCAATATTTAATCAGAACCTCCAACAGTTTGTCTTCAAGTTTCAGAAGTCATGATCCAGTTTCAGAAAATGCAATTTGAGTCCCTGTGACACTTGAGAAAATATGAAATACTGTAAATACAATCAAGGCTGTCAAAAGTGAAAACCAGAAAGTGTGATTAGTTAGTTGTGCTGTTGGAACACTGACTTTAATGATACATCCAGCTGCTGTCTCCCCTTTCTAAGGAAATAGAGGAAATATCTAATCTGACTGGACCTCATTTTTAAGACTTAGCTATCACTGGGCTGGAACAGCATCTCAGTCTATCTCCAGTAAAAGGCAGCATTTGACTGCCTCGGTAAAATGACCTAGAAACAGAGCAGACCCAGATTAGCTCTCAGCTTGGTTGCTGGCTTCTCCTCTCAGTATCACTCCCTCCCTTCCCTGTGCTGATTCTCTGTATCACCCAGGGTCGCCATGCACCTGACAGTTCAGACTTGTGTGTATTTCACTCCTCACATCTGCTGAAGTGTGTGTAAAATCATCCTGCAAGCTGTTTTTCTTTGCTGGGTACTGAAGCAGGACTGGTTCCTACATCCTGTTTTTCCTTTGTGCAGGATTTGGAAGAGCTTTATGTCTTCAGTCATGCTGGAAACTCTCCTGCTGAGAGGAGTGCTTGCAGGGCAGAAATTGAGATTCTTCATCTGTTGTGATGAGTCTTTGCTAAAGGCTGAGCTGTGTTGTTTTCATCAAGAACCACTTCACACTCATAAGCACTCAGTGATGCTTTTTGCTACATGGGACATGTCAGAGATTTGTGCGTAGACTAGATTAGGGTCTTGTTGGTTGCTAAGGTGCATGGGCTGCTCTAATTCTTTCAAAAGCATCTTCTAAAACATTTTTGTAGGAATTGGATCAAGTGAGACACAGATTTTAAAATGGTGGGTGAGAGAAAGGCCAACACAGTATGAAATCTGAATTATTAGAATTTAACATACAGCTGTCATCTCTATTGTCATGTAACTCATCAGGAAGAAAGTGTGATTTGAGGCATCTGCACATTATAGAGGATGTATTTACTTATATGCAGCAGATAAAAATGGCTGCTGTTTGTTGGGGATTCTCTAATTTATTTTTTTTTAAAGTGGATTTAAAAAATTTGGGGAAAATGAGAAATGAGGACATAGCAAGGGAAAGAAGAATCAGTGTGAGAGCTGAAACTCTTGAAGATAGAGGCGTAGAAATGAGAGAACAAGCAGATAATGGAAAGGGACCAGGATGAGAGGGTAAACACAGGTAAAAATGGCAGATGGTCAGGAGATAAAAAGAGGGTGATTTCCAAAGCGAGTTTTCAGACAAATTTCCAAGTTGCCATGCCAAGATCTGGAAAGCTAATCTGATAGGCCACTGTCACATCAAGCAGTAGGTTATCTCCTCTTCACAGAATTGCAGAATTACAGGATGAGTCAGGCTGGAGGAGTCCACAGTGGTGTGGCCCAACCTCCCTGCTCAGGCAGGGCCATCCCAGAGCACATGGCACAGGATTGTGTCCAGATGGCTCTTGAAAATCTCCACTGTGGGCAACTCCACAACATTTTTGGGCCATCTGTTCCAGTCCATGGTCACCCTCACAGTAAAGAATTTCTTCCTCATGTTCCTCATGGAATTTTCTGTGCATCAGTTTCTGCCCCTTGCCTCTTGTCCTATTGCTCGGCACCACCGAGCAGAGCCTGGTCCCTCCTGTGGCCCCTCCCTGCAGACACTGACAGACACTGCTGAGGTCCCCTCTCAGCTGTCTCCTCTCCAGGCTGAACAGGCACAGCTTCCACAGCCTTTTCTCAAAACAGAGATACTCCAGTCCCTTGATCATCTTTGTAACCTTCCACTGGACCCACTCGAGGAGTTCCATGTCTCTGCTGTGCTGAGGAGCCCACAGGCTCCCTCATCTGGGACACAGCTCTCCAGATGTGCCTCACCAGGGCTGAGCAGAGGGGCAGGATCAGCTCCTTCTCCCTGCTGGCAATGCTCTCCTGATGCACCCCAGGGCACCATTGTCCTTCTTGGCCACAAGGACACACTGCTGCCTCATGGTCAGCTTGTTGCCCACCAGGACCCCCAGGTTTTTCTCCACCAAGCTGCTTCCCAGCAGGTCGGGCCCTGGCCTGTACAGGTGCATGGGATCATTCCTCCTCAGGTGCAGGACCCTGGATTTTCCCTTGCTGAATTTCCGATTGTTCTTCCCTGCCCATCTCTCCAGCCTGTCAAGGTCCCTCTGAAGGGCTGCACAGCTCTCTGGGGTATCGGCCGCTCCTCCCAGCTTTGTGTCATCAGTGAAAGTGCAGAGGGGGCGTCTGCTCGGACCCCCCCAAGCCATTGATGAATAAATTAAACAATTCTGGCCCTGGGGGACACCACTAATGACAGGCCCCCAGCTAGAACCTGTGCCACTCATTGTAATGCTCTGGGATCAGCTGTCCAGCCAGTTCTCAGTCCCGCTCACTGCCCTCCCATACAGTCCACTCTTCCTGTTTTCTTATGAAAGTATTGTGAGGGAGGCAGTGCCAAAAGCCTTGCTGAAGTCAAGGCAGAAAATCCCTCTCCCCTCGTTCAGCCAGGTATTCGTTTCATCATACAAGGAATCAGGTTGGTCAGACATGATTTACCTTTAATGCTGACTACTTGTGATCCCCTTCTTGTCTTGTGTGTCATCCATAATGGACTACTGGTGTCCTCCATGAGGCACTCCATCACTTTTCCAGGGAAGCTGAGACTAGAGTTCCCTGGGTCTCCCTTGCACTTTTTGAAGGCTGAGGTGATGTTTTCTTTATTCCAGCTCTCAGGCACTGTTCCTGATCTCCACAACCCCTCAAAGATAATCATGAGCAGCCCCATTATGATGTCTACTAGCTCTCAGCAGCACCTGTGGGTGCATCCCATTATGGCCACGGCTTTCTTGTCTCTCTATCTTTCTCACCATAAATTTTCTGCCCATCTCTGTCATGTGGTATGACCACTTGTGACTGCTGTAATGCACACTCATCCCCTCCATGGCTTCTAACAGATTTGGCAGAAAAATAATCTAGAAAAATACAGTGTAATCTTCTGCTGAGATGGGTTCTGCTTCTTCTGCTGCAGAAGGGTTTAGTCAGACCCTTAGCTGGCTCAAGAGACGACATCACCTGGAATGGGTATGAGGAGTGAGGAGTGAGGGTATGAGGAGTAAAGAAAGAGGAAGAGATGGGGTAAGGTGGGATGGGAGTAATACTTCTCTCCTTCCAGTGGTAGTGAGGCATGTAGCAGACTTAAACAAGTGGAGAGATGCAGTCTGAGTCCAATTTATGTCCACAATAATTTGAAGGAAAGCTGGGTAACCACAGTTTTCTATTCAAGACGAAACATATCAGCAGAAATCACAGCTTGTGACACCGCTGCAGTATTTGCCGAAGCAAGGTCTGTTAGAGGGAAAGTGTGCTTTGTTGCAAGATGGTGCTGGTGGCTGTTCAGCAGAATCCAGAGACACTGATGCTGTGTAGAGTACCTGTTTGTTTTCCCATTCGTTTTCTTCTCTGCAATTCCCACCATCAGTAAACTCAGTGAAAGTTCTTGCACTTGTTCAGATGGAGCCTCTAAATAATTTGTATCCCCTAGCAATTATAAGGATAGAAGTCTGTACAACACTCTCGCCAGGCATAAATACTCTATTTTTGCTGAGCTATGAACAACCCATATTTCTATGTGTGTGTTATTTACTAGTCTGAATTACTTGACTTTTTCCTTAGGATTTGGATTCAAAGCTTTACTGGTTTCAATCACAGACAAAAAAAAAAATAAAAAGTCAACTTCTGCTCATTTCATCCCCAAGGCAAATCTTGCAAATGTGTTTTCAGTTCTCAGTGAATCTTCAGTAAGTGTGCTGAATTACAGGCCTGTTGCTTGTCTGCAATTAGGAAAGCTATTAGTGGAGCATAAACGAAGTTACCACAAATTATCTAATTGAAGTCAATTTGTCAGTTCTATACTGGTATAAATAGAATATTTCCTTTGTATTTGTATACCTGAGATGTACCCATCAGATACCTCCAAAGCATGACAACCCTCCTGTTTTGGAGTATTATCTGGGACATATGTTCAACAAATTATAGACAAATTCACTTAAGAACTGCCACAGAAAGAATGTTTGTTAGTATTTTTTTTTGTTTGTTAGCAATGGGAAGCATCCTTTCTATACTTAGATCCAGGTGAATCACTAAAAGATTTTGTTTACAATGACTCTGGGCAGAAGGGCCATGGAAATGAGAAGTGTTCCTCTTGTGTGGGGCCAGGTAGACAAGAACTTCCAAAACAGTTGCATTTGGGCACATGAATTTGTTTCCTGTTTATAGTTTCCCCTGTTTCTCTTCTTGCTCTTGCTTGTATCTGCTGCCATCCACAAGTCTCAGCTAATTTACACAATTTTTATCTTCTTCCTATAGATTAAACACTTGCAACAATCCTGCAATTACTGTTGTAATTGTTGTTCTCAATGAGGAAATGAGGCAAAATCAATTATTAGGATGGGATATACACAGGTGGATTGTACATATGTACAGAAATGGCCTTATTTGAGGTGATCTTGAAGCATAGTTTTAATTGATTAATGCTGGTGATTAATTAAATGTCACTCCCTTTGTTTGTACTTTATTATTTCATATTACTTTTCTTTCTTCCATTTCAGCTCATGTTGCTGAGGTTTGATTTACATTTTATTTACTGTACTGTTGTGGTAAATTAAAGCAAGGATGCCCATCACCATCCCTGTAGAACATCACCTTAAAATTGATGAAGAGAGCATGAAAAAACGATGATTGAATAACTAGTGATTTCTGCTGAGAAAAGGACAGAAAATTCCTATCCGAACATGAAGGACCATCACATTTTGTATTTGAATCCACTTTCCACAATGACAGAAAATTTCCCTCTGAAACTAAGGAGGCTGCCTTTTCTTTTTCTAGTACAATGGAATTGATTTTCTGCATCTGTTATGGTGACATTTTGCTCAGTGTCTTGGGGTGTATCTCATTGTATTATCGACTGTTGAGTCTTTCAAAAGGTTTAGCCAGATTCTACTCTGGACTAGTGAAAACCTGGAGTAACACGGGTGAAATGATACCATTTGTGAGATTCAAATGCTTTCACGATTTTCCCCTTTTACAATCATATTATAATAAATTTTGAGGTCCTGTACCATTGATACATTAGGAAGAAAAACACCTCTCAGACACTGTGAGAGCTCCTCCTGATAGAGGAGCTTTGGATATATCTCTGCATAAGTCAGGTTTTCAGAGTATGGAATAACATTCTGTGGCTCATAAGCCTCTACACTTATGTCAAAGAAAGAGGTTAAAATAAACATGATACATGCCTCTTACACAATTGTTCCTTCCTAAGAGTCACTTTCCCAAATACAGTATTAAGAGATAAGCCCAAATGCTTCCTCAGTGTCCTGAGAGAGGTCTTAACAGCAGAACTGTGTCACTGAAATCAAAGAGGAGCCTGATCCAGGATCTGTACAGGAAGGAGATGCAATGTTACTTTGTCCTGATTTTGTAAGGTCTTTTGAGGTAACATCTAAGAAGTAGATTCGAGCCTATTCAGCCACTGGAAGAGAATTCCTACTGCTTTCCAGCACTTTCATCTTCTATTACTTTCCCAAGTAGGCTATTCCAGGATAAAGTAGAGAGTGTAATAGAAGGTTTAAGAGCCTGTAAAAAGTCTGCCAGCTTTCAGTTAAGTTTTAGAATTCCTGGAGTGATATTCGGAGAAACCATTTCATGGGGTTTTCTACAGTGACATGAGGGCTGTGCTTCACTTCTTTCCTTAGTGCCTTGGCTCATGAGGTCATAAACAGACCATCCCACAATCACCAATGCAGGAGATGAGGGCACATAAAGTAAATGTTTCTTCCTTTAGCTGAGGTTTCTCATTGTCTGCACTTCAAAGAAGAAGAAAGCTAGCAGAGGATAAGGGTTACACATGGCACAACTTTTCACTGATATACTCCTGGGGAATCGCATCATCTGGGGCTGGACTTCTCACGTCAACTCCTTATTCCTCTCATGCCTCCATTATGTTCCTTTGTGCATTATTGCCTGTCAACTGCTAAGTAGGAGGTTTTTCTTCAAACTAGAGAAAATGGAGTCAAATCTGAGCCCTTGACATCCTAGGAATGATTGCCTGGGGACATTACTCTGCGTCCCAACATTTGTAAAAGTTAATTGTAGTTGGTTTTAATTTTCAAGTCTGTTATTTCAACAACACTAAAGGGGGTAGCTATCATTTTGTATATACATCTCTGACAGTTTGTTAAATAGTTTGTTTTTATCAACTACAGTATATTTGCTGTAGCAGAATTCATTACTGTGTTGAAAAAAAAAAAGAACATTTCTCTCAGATTATAAAAGAAAAAAATGCTAAACCACACTGCACCCTTAACAGACAACATAATTTAAAATTAAGGATGAGAATTGCCATATGATTTGGATGTGAGCAACTTCAATGTGACCTACTTTCTTCAGAATACTTTTTACTCTAAAGTAATCTTTACACAGTCTGTTCCTCCACATTATCAGTGTCATTAATGCACCCTTCCCAGCAGCAATGCTGTAAAGGATTTTGCTGATGCTGCTGCTTCTCAGAGCTCCCAATGACTCATTGTCTGAAATGTTCTGGTAATTGAACACACCACACCCAAAACCCCTTCCTATAAGCAGCCTCAGTCCAGTTCCAGTCCTGGACCTTGACACATGGTGTGTGGAGAAAGATAATTGTATATTTAATTAGACAAGAAGTTTCAGACATAGACAGAGGTATGTAAAATTTTGCAATTTATTTCTTAATTGTTGTCTTTAAATTTGGTGAAACTTTGGCCTCTTTATATTGGCCATCTCTGTCATACTCTGTGTTTAAAAAATATATCCTGCCATTCAAAAATTCTTTCATTTACCACTCTTTTTTAATTTATTGGCATCTAACATTTATCTTCAGTTTTCCCATTATCAGTATGAACCCCTGCCTCTAGAGTCAGTCTGTTAACCTGAAAGATTTGCTTCTTTTCTCTGCATTTTATTCAACTTCATCTTTTTCCAGACAGCTTACAATAAAGTGTCTGTAAACCAATTAGTCTGACCAATTCATCTGAACTAAAGGGCCATGGTAGCCTTAATCTATAAATGTGTGACCCAGGTACCTATATTGATAAATTCAATATAAAATATTGATTTTATATATCAATATAGAATCTATATTGATAAATTAATCTCAGAAAGACTATTTCTGCAGTAAGGCTTTAGCTAGTAGCAAGAGTAGCACCATGTGACTTGAAAGAGATTGCATATCTTGCACTATAAATACTTCAGATAAAGTATCTTAACTGGTGACACTTTGATGTGGAAATCTGTTCTGTTACAATCTCACAGACTACTGCTCTCACTTCTGAGATTATTATTTTTAAATAAAAACCATAGAGAGAACCTAATGAGGCTTTAGGGCTCAGCTTCCTAGAAAAATTATTATTTTTGGACCTCTGACTACTTTGTTGATAATTTAACTGTTGAGATTTCCAGATAACTCTGAATTTTTTTAGTTCAGCACAACTTCTGGGATTTACCTGTGCTTTGAAGACCAAGAAAAAACAAAACCTTCATTCTTTGTTTAGGCGAAATATAAAAATTATGGCAAGGAACTTCCTGCAGCACTAGTTACTGGGAAAGCTGACATAAAAAGTGAATGGCAGACATCTAACAGGTTTAGTTGGAAGTTGTTGGAATATTTTTGACTAGTTAAGAACTAGTTGTGTTGGTTTTTTTTTTTTAATTTGACAAATACAGATTCACCAAAATCTAATCTTTCTCTAAGAATTCACTGATTTCAGTTTGTTTCAGTTTTTCCAAAACGTATTTTTATGGGGCAAAAAAAATGAAAATTAAAAATTGTTTTGAAACAGTTTAAAAGGACTTTTAAGAGGCTTTTCTTAAAGCCTTTAAGAAAAAAACAGTTTGTAATAATGTTGTTATTTTATAACATAAACTATTATAAACAATATAGTGGAAAACCCTGTGATAACCCAAAGTGATCATGGGCATGATTTCTTGTTGCTGTTATTGAAAATTTAAGTGTTTCCCAATTAAAACAGCAAAAAATACTAAAATTTCATCTCAGATCTTAATTTTTCCTCTTGATGAAAAAGCCTAATCTCTGAAGTATGTGGATATTTATACATTCTTTGAAATAAGAAACTATTAAAAGTGTTATTCTTTATCTTACAACAACACTGAGACTATATGTCAGTTAGCTCATTATCTTCTAGTAACAGCCTATATTGATTAGGAAAGCAAGCCGAGTCTAGAGGAAAATAATAAGAGGACTTTCTATTAATAGGTGTAGCAGTAGCAGTAATAATATGAAGGAGATTAGTTTTAGATTTTTTAGATGATTTATAAACTGATTCTGAAGGCCAGTTAGAACAGTCTTTTTTTTTTTTTTTTAAATTATTTTTCTGCTCTTAATGTATTTACTGTTTTCATTCCATGTATGAATAGGGTAGTATGAATTGTATTTTCTTCCTAAGGCATCAAAATACTTTTAAATATGACAATAGAGGAAACATCTACCATCCATGAAGAGAGTCAAGAATCTAGAAATGCCTCTGTATTTTCTACATTTTTGTGCTATTTAATGTTGAACTAAAAATAGACAAAAATTCTATCACATGAGCAAAATCCTGTGGCCATTATGAATTCTGTTCAACAGGCCCATATTAATCTTTATTTTCCTTGTGATTTTCATTAACCAAATTGACAAAGACTGTAAGGCCAAATATGTAGCATGTAGACTTTTTATATAATTTAGAACATAATACAACATACCTTTTTCCTAGCATTGTTCAAACTTGCTAAAAACATTTCCCAGTGCATTGTTCAAAGGAAGAAAGTAAATACAAGAATTAGGCTGTGCACAATAAGGTGACATTAAAAAAAAGTTGCTACTGGGTTTGGGTTAGTGTGATGGTACATTTCAGAAGTGATTCTGGCTCCTGATTGGTACCCATATTTAATTATACATGTACTGGAAAACCCAATCCACAAAGATGGAGTACACATTCCTTACCTGACAGAGCAGATTAAAAGAGCCTGGCAGAACTGAAAAGCAGTGTCTGTAAATATAAGAAGGAATGTGATATAGAATAAAACTGACGTAAGTATATTGTAGAACATGTGACTTAGAATCAGAAGGCAACTGGATATGGCAATAATATATAAGGTATGTGTCTATCTGGATTTGGGATAATACCAATAGTCATAATCCTCAAAAGGAGAAGAATAATAGAAGGAATAATACTAAGTATTTAATTTCACTAACATTGGAAACAACTTTAAAGTCTATTTGTATCAGAAGACACTATTTAAATTACTCTGGGATTTTAATATTTTCACTTATATCCAAACATATGTGTGTGCATGTGTACATATGTGTAGATTTTTTTGTGTATTTTTTGGGTTTTTTTAATTTATGTAGACATTCACACAGCTCAAAAGCTGATGCAATAGCTGAACATTGGTGATATTTCTGTTGAGCTGATTTTTTCTAATGTATGCAGTTAAAAAGAAGGTTTACTCATTTATTGAGAAGAAGAAAATGGTGTTTCTTTAAAGCAACTAAAGACCAGACATGATTTTGCAATAACCACCGAAGATGAAAATAAGTTTCAAATGGGCAGTCCAAAACCCCTGATCATCCAGATCTGAACTGAATGTTCATCAACAACAGCTAAAATTTGGAAAAGACTACATAAATTGTCCTTCAGGCTTCTCTATGCCATGTTAATGCATTTTATGAATTTGCTGACATTTTTGTTATTGATGTACAGGAGATACTTTTACACTTTAGGTTCCTAATTTTCAGCAAACACCATATACTGACTATTAACTTAGTTCAGCTTTTATCACTTCTCGAGTGAGAATGAACCAGACCCTACATTATTATTTAACTTTTCTTATCTTCCCATTGCTGTTGGCCATTTATTTACTGTTTCTTACTTTTTTATTTATGTGCCATCATTTACACACTTGTGTTAATTCCTAAAATATTAAATATGTTTTGGACACGTTCAAGACCTGCCTTGTAGCAAATTTACAAAATATTTGTGTATGGGAATATTTAGAAGGCCACATAAATGAAACTTTTTTTAACAGCTACACTAACCCTCTACAAATTAGTTGATGAACTGTTAGTCTAAGATTGTCTGGGACCAAAGGTACATTTTATTTCTTTAGTAGAAACAATATATGGTATCACAGTATCTTTTACTGTGCAGAAATTATTCTAACACTAGTTAAGATTCATCCAATGTGAATTAATCGTAATTATTAATAATTAGAAATACTAATAATGATACCAATGTCTGCTAGGACAGGGAGAGGATGCTATCAGGTGGTGATTGGAATAAAAAATGAATAATTTATTTTCCTAAGATTCTGTGCACTTTTGTTTCAAATGCATGTTTGAAAACACCCTTGAATAGAGTCCTGAAATGAGAAAACTTGCACCTGTAATTTCTTTTTCCATGGTATCTGCACAACTAATTGCACCTGTGAACCTGTAAAGGCTTGCTCTGTTGTGTGTATTCCAAATCCTATTAAAATCAAAACAAATCATATCAGCTATTCCTAGCTGAGTAGCTGATGCTACAGCAATCTAATATAACCATGGACATGTTTCTGCTTTAGCACCAGTTATGCTTTGCATAATCTTCTCACTGAACTTTTTGGTTGTTGAAGATTGTCTGGATAATATTCCAGTTTCTGAAATATAAACAGTTTTTCACAAGACAATTCTGTTTAAAGCCATTTTCTTTATAAATTATTATCCACAGAGAATGAAGAATTGCAAAATCTGCAAAAGCACTAAACCAAATAATGGACACCACAGAATCACAGGATGGCTGGGGCTGGAAGGCAGCTCTGGAGATAACTGGTCCAATTTGCTGCTTCAACCAGAGCTACCTAGAGCAGGATGATCAGGGGTCTCTCCAATTGGGTTTCTTTCTCTTCACAACTTCTTTGGGCTACCAGGGCCACCATTTCCTGTGTTTCACTCTTCTTACCATTAAAAAAAAAAAAAAAAAAAAAAAATATTTTTAAGTAGAGTTTCCTGTAATTCTGTTCATGCCCATTCCTTGTTGTCCAGCAGCTGAGAATCACTAAGAAGAGTCTGGCTCTATCATCACTGAAATTAGTTCAGTCTAGACTGCAGTAAGATTGCCCAGCAACTTCAGTTACCCAGCAGCATCATTAAACATTGTTAAAGCCACAGAGTTACTACATCTGGAAACAAACATCTTACACAGGTGTGACATTTCCACTGACTAGTCAAATTTTATATGAGCCTCTAGACAGATGTTTTGTTCAGTAATAAAAAAACCATTCATTTTGGGATATCATCCCTGTGACATCTGACCTTCATACAGAAAAGTGCCCATGCCCTCTACACAGTGCCACAAACCAGACTCCCCACCCCTGCCTAGTCAAACTGCAGAGTCAGCAATTAATAGTTACTTTCCTGCTGTCTCAGTGAGGGTGTTCGGACCCTTCTCCCCCCAGCAAATTTGTTCTTCAGCTTCTTAATCCTCTTACTAGCACCATTTGGGTGTCTGTTATGGAAATATCAGCAGGGAGTGGGATATGACACCTACTGCAATGTTCCTAGGTTGTAGGAACATAAAGTAGCTGAGTAATTTCTGCAATATTTCTGCAATATTTATGCTTTTTCTGCATTTTACAGAATTAAATTCTGTAAAGTCAAGGAAGACTGAAAGAATAGCTCAAACTTATATGATACCAGCCAGATAAACCCAGTCAATATGTGCCTGGCATCTGTTTTGTCTACACTGTGATTTTGCTTACTAGTTTTTGTAGCGATTAAGGGATTGTATGAAGTCACCTATTATGAGATGTAAACCTGAAATTACTTTACAAAGTTCAGTGAGTGCCAAATAAATGCTGATCAAGTCTGGAGAAGGCACTAAACATTTTATTGTCAGGCACTCAGCCTGATTCAGCATAGCTGGGAGAACTCACTGCCAAGTCAGAATGTCTGCACACATCTGAGGTCAATGCTATTAGCAAAAGTTAAAAAAGAGTGAAAACTACATAATGCATGTGATTTTGTCTAACAGAAGGAAATCCATTGCTGTGAATTTCATCATTTCTCTCTGCTAAATTCTTGTAAGACTACCTTAGGCTTTAGGAATTATTTGGAAGGTGGAGGTTCTTTTTAGATTGTGATAAACTGGCCGTCCTGAGGAAATTTGACAACAATAGTTAATACAGTTTTGGACATTCGTTTTTCTCCCCTGTACTTCAAGAAGCACCAATATTTTTGAATGAAATTTTAATATTTTCATTTTTGATTAATCAAAAACTCATATCATCATGTATGGAGTAAGGCATTTACCTTTCCATTTGTTAGAAAAATAAATTTGCCAAACTGCTGCCAAGACACTACTGCTGCATATTTGCCATCAATGGGAATGTGTCACTGCAGGTGAAAATGCTGTTTTATTGCCAAAGCCATCAGGTAATCAAGAAAAAAAAAAAAAATGGAAGGAGGTGACCTCACTGAATACATTAGGTGGGTTATGATTATAAGTATCTCACTGGCTGGGGATTAGAGCTATCCTATTCTTTGGGTTTAAGCATTAGGATGAATAAAGGATCCTAAAATAAAGGATCTACAGTCTAAACCCCATGTTGAATTTTGTCCCCTTTTGCTTTCATTTAATGCATGAAAGAGATACTGATTTTCCCCTAGTAAGAATGCAAGTATGCACTGCTAAGGAGTTGAGGATGACAAATATTTTTTCGTAATTCTATCAGTACCAAAGGGATTTACGTGCGTTTCCAGAACTATTTTTGTCCTGTTGAAAGAAATTAATTTGATGACTGTTGAGAAATTTACATGTAATAGGTATTTCTACAAAGTAATGCCCAATGCTGTTCTGACTCTATTTCTGTACATTTACAAAAGGTAGTCCATATAATAGCAAGGAAGTTAGAAAACCTTTTGACAATGCTAACATTTTCAGGTCAGTGATAAAATGTCTCTAGATTAAAAATAATCATCAAGTATTAAAAATATCCTTTCATATGTCACAGCAGAGTAAAACATAAACCCGAAATTAGTACAATTTTTACTTCTGCTTGTCATCTCTGAAGTCACATGAAACTGAGAAGACCCTGTGTGGGAGCATTTAATGCCTTCCATGAGCACAATTATCTCTTCCCCTCTTCACAGGAGGGATTGCAAACACATGCCTGTTCTCTTTTCCATCCTCCAGGGTAATGTTTCTTCAGGGACCATATTTTGCAGGACCTATTTTCATCTTATCTTCTTGCTATGTTTGTTGATGCTGTCTGAGTGAGTAGGCCAAAGATTTCTGATATATCTAAGATATTCAGTAAAATCCGGAAGACCAGAAATGTATCTCCTAGATAGACTTTTCTAAAATAAAAATAAATGTATCTCCCTGCATGAAATTTAAAAAAAAAAATGGAATTAATTTTCTATATTTTGTTTTGCCATACTTCAGAATTAAATTAGTAGATAGTAATGCAGTAAACCTTAACGTTTCAAGATTATAACCGAAAGCTGCATGTAGAGTAGGTGCTAGTGAATACATCCATGACAATTTGTGTTTCTAGCATTTATGGTTTTACAGCTACACCTTTGATTCTAGCAAGGATTTTCTGGTTAAAAGGATATTTAACAGTGTGGCAGTTCAGACTTGTAAATGTGAATACCTGTAGCCTTACCTTTACTAGTATTGCACTGTACAAGAAATAAACTTGTGAGCTACCAGTGGCCTGTGTGCTCTGTTTCTCCTACACTGAAACGTTAGTATTACCCAAAGCAACTAGAATTATGCCTACAATTGTTCCTTTGAATCACACCTCCTTTACTGAAAGTTATTCTTATGGATGCCTGATTTTTTTTTTGTCTGAATGTCATCTGAATAGTAATGCTTTAAAAATGTTTATTTTAAAAGAGAGTCAATCTCAGCCTTTTAAATGGATCAGTTTATTTAGCATCATGCTTTTATTTTTTTTCCTTTGAAAACATTTCTTTTGTTTTTCTGTGAATCTCACTCAATTTTCTAAGCTTATACATATTTTAAAGGATGTTCTAATCTCATGGACATCTATTGTCAATGTCCATGGTTCACCTCACATCAAACAAGCATCAACTGTCCCTGCAGAAGGTCCTGTCCTGTCACTGCAGGGGAAGTAGTGCAGATGTACAGAAATAAAATACACCAAATGGTCATGGCTGCAGGCCATGTGGAAAAGGGCTTAGTGGGCCACATCTGAAGCTGTTTTAATCAGCTACAACATCTTGGCTTTAAAGGGGATATGTCATTCTACACTGGCTAAGGATCTACTTCAGAATGAGACATGGCTGGGGATTTCCTTCAAAGCAACATTCATCCATAACATGAATAGCTGTCTCACTGCCAGTTAAGTAATATACAGTTAAAGTGACCAGGATAATTAGAGGATTACTTCTCTTTATAAATTTGGCAGGTTTTATTTAATCAGATAACTTGTTCGTTTACAGACAGACATAGTATTTTACATCCTCACCCCTTACTATCCCAACACTATGTGATACGGTGCCATGCACAGATATTTGACCTAGCTGTGAGCAAGGTTTCTTGGGTGCTGGCAGCAGCATGGCCATATTCCAATCTGAGCCCCCTTGGAGTGGAAAATTAGCCCCCTGGGATTATTCCACTAGGCTGCCAGCATGGCTCCCACAACTGAGGCTAGTATCTGCATAGCCCTGTTCTACTTTTGACCATGTTCAGATCAGGAACCACAAAATTTTGAGAAGTGTCTACATCTCTCTGTATGTCTTGAGGTCAGTAATATAAACTTCTGTCACTAAAGCTTTAGATTAGTGAGAAATAATAATAAAAAAATCCTTAAAAAAATAGAAACATCTGTTGCAGTCACTTCTTTTTCTCTTTTGTGTTGCTGCAGTAGTGACCCCATTGCTGGTTATATTTCAGACTGGCATTAATTTAGTACAAAAATTTATAGTTAACATCTGGTCTCATCTCTTCTTGTCTGTCACAGACCATTCTGACCCAAGAGCATGGCCCTGGTGGGTGGTAAACAAGTACAAGAAAAAGTAAAGCATGCCATCTGCCTCCTTTTGTGTTTGCCCATAATTTGTTTTTGAGTTATTTATTCTCTAAGCAGAGACATGAGCTTAAGTGTGGTCAAAAACATATATATATATAGCAAGATAAATATGATTAATGGCACAATTTCCATAAACACAGTCTTATTAATTGGAGAGTAGTCCTGACACCAGGCAACACGGTCCAGGAAAAAAACCTGTATCACAGCTTCTAGTCTGTCTGGGAATGTACTTGGAGGCTTATTTTAAATAACTCCATGCCATTATGGAAATGGAAGGGGAACTCAGTGCAATTCTGCAAAGGTTGCTCTAACCCTGCTGCCATTCAATGGTTTTGTAAATGGCCAGGTGCTACTGGAAGGTGCAAACAGCCAGAACTAGTCTTGTGGTACATTTGCTGAGAGAATTTGAAATTACGTTATGTGGAGAAATTGGAGAAATTTCTCTCCAAATTACTCTGGAAAACATAAATTTATATTTGACATGGGCAAATGTTAAGTCCCAGACTTGGCAGGGATAAACAGTGAGGCAGCTGCAGGACATAGTATTGGCATTTTAGCTGACTATAGTTCAGAGGTGTCTGGATTGTAAATTGAATGTAAGGCAGCACTTACACCTTACAAAGTAAATATCATCCTGGAAAACAGAATAATTTGAGATAAGCAATGGTCTAATCTTGTCCAATGCAGGATCAGTAACACATTAGTACAGAGTCAGTTACTTCACCCTGAGGGAAACTTGAATCACTTGAAGATGGTACAGGAGGACACAACTCCTAGGCGTGCAGAAAATATTTCCTGCAGAAGGACTTACAGATTCAAGGTGGTTTAGATTGAAGAAGAAATGTTGGAGAAGGTGTATGTGAAAGGAGCCCCAGCTTTGTAAGAGAAATAGTAGAATTTTATTGATACAATTCAGACCTGGTGTCAGGGAAAACTTTGTGACTTGGAAGATTGTCAACCTTTATATAGACCCCTTGGGTAGAGTAACAGGGCTTTATCTGTGTAAGAAGGCACAGCTTTGGCAGACAGATAAATCCTGAAGTATGGTGGTAAGGTTGGTCTTATTTTGTCTATATGAAAATGACATCTTCTAGGGATCCTTCTAGATTCATGTTCCAAGACCCTGACAGCAAATTAGCTTTCACATATCATTCAGAAATGGTTCCTTTATTGAACAAACACACAGTAAGCACAAAGGCATAGACAGCTGTATTAACCTTTTTGTTCCTTTGCTTTCACATGGTCAACTACTCTAAGGTGTTAGTTTACTTAAATACAACTCTTCTATTACTAAACTATGCATCAGACTGTACATGTCTTAAAATGGTGGCACTTGCCAGTATCTTTATATTTACGTTCATCGTGACTGATAACAAAATTATTCTTCCTAGAAAATTAAGACTGAGAAGACTGGTTTAAACTAAAAGACGGCAGAGTAATGGCAGTCTTAGTGGTAAATTTTAGGTGCTCAAAATTGTAGAAGAAAATTGTTGATCCTTTAATGTGCTTAGAAAAAGGCTAGGATGCATACATTGCTTCAGTGAACACTTTCCATGAAGATTATAATTGCAATACAATAATGTAAATCTAGTTATCAATGAAACACATATCTCAATGTAAAGATTGATTAGCCACACTCGGTTATTTAGTGTTTATCAAAAGTACAGCATTATTTTATTCAACCTGCAAACTTTAAAAACATCTATATCCTATGAATGTGGCAATTTGTTTAGATGTCTCCTCTCTCTGGTACGAGGGCAATGACTCTGCAGCTTCTGCTGAAATTTGCCCTGACACTGACATGAATTATTCCCTTGCAGGAAGTGAGTTATGCCTTTTGTGACTGAGAGAGATTTTATCTATTCAATTATTCAGCTGAAACACCTCCCCGATAGCTTGGGAAGGCACACCAGCCCTGGAACAGCCAACTTTATTAAATCAGTCTTTATGTATTTGTGTGGGTGCATGATGTAGTGCTCTAATAGTGTACAGCATTGAATGCAAATGGCAACAGTAAGCTTGAGAATTTATAGGCCATTTAAATCCCTCAAAATAGATGTTTGACTTGGAAAGCTCTTCAAGCTATGGAATAATGCTCATGTAAGTTCAAAATCATATAGAGTTTGAGATTATTTAAAATTATTACTTTTTTCTTTTTTTTTCCCCATTTTTTTCCCTGCAGTTCCATTTGCTGTTTTCAAATACATCAAATTTTATTTTTCCCTAAAATGACATGTTTTTTAATATCATTAAAAATTTAATTTCTTTGCAAGTCTGCAGCATAAATCTGAGTCAGAAGATGTAGATAGGAATACTGAGGTAATTAAATAAAGTGCTTTTAATACCCTTTTCACCCCCTAAGTTATTATGGTCATATTCCATTTTTCTCTAACATGATAAATTACTTAACTTCATTTGACTTAATATAGAAATATTATAGGAATGCTATTTTTTTTTTTAAGGAGACTTTTAAAAATACATCTGATAAACTCATTGGGTTGTTCAGAGGTTTTGGAAAGTAATATAACTCAAAGAAATCATATTAATCCAATAATATAATTCCTAGAGAAACAACTTTACCCATTAATTCTCCCTGTGAAGACTTGTCAGAGAAATACTTCATTTTTCACTCTATCTTTTACAAATTCTTGATTTGTTAAAGGAAAAACAAAATATTACTTCGTGTAAGTTAGATAAGGTCTAACTTACAGATGGATTTTTTTGGCTTATTGAAACGAGTATAGTTCCAAATATAGCCAAAACTGCATATAAAAAGATGTCAGATATCAGCAAAACAATTCTGATTTTTATAAATTTATTATCATAATAATTTATTAAATAAGTTTCAGTAGCTTTAGATTCTATATAAACAACATTTCTTACAGAGATAATGTTTTATAAAGTCAGTTTTATGTTCAGAAGGGACTTATGTTTCTATAGAAGAAGGACCATTTCTAAAATATGTTCATCAAGAATTGATGTGTTGCTACTTTGACATATATCCCATTCCACTTCAGAGTGAAAACCAAAAATATTGAAGCTTCTGTAAAAACTGCTTTTTCATGCTTATTAAAATGAAAGACTTTGGGTTGCAAAATTAAATTTATTGAATCTACTATAATGTGGTTTCAAAAATATTGCTTATGACCTCTCTCCTCTTCCCAATCTCTCTTCTAGGGATACACCTCTGGCAAATGTTCCCAGGGCAGAGGCACAAGGTGTGGATGGTCCACTAGGAACAGGGCATGCTGAACTCAGTCCTGTCATTCTTAGTGACTTTCAAACTTCAGAAAAAGGAAAGACAAATCCCTTAAGTACAGCAATCCTGAGCAAGTTGTTATTTTGCAGCTTTTTTGGTGGTGACAGTGGAAATAAAAATCTTTCTTCATTTGACAAGACTTCATATCAGTTTTTGAGTCCTGTCTGAAAAGAAAAGAGCTGGAATTTTCACTGTACTGTTATATAACTTAAAGTCTATGGGATTTCCAAAAGATTTGTGATATGTAAGAGAAATTCAAGTTCAACTGCAAAATATATTGTCTGTTCTACAGAGAATCTTTAAGTACTTCATGTTTTTTTAGACATTTTATATGTAGTGCTGCGGAGAAAACACAGGTTATCTCAAATACACATGAAAATACCCTGTAAGTAAGTTCCATGTTTTGGATGTATTTTAGGTTTATTCAAGAGACCCATTCAGTGAATTTTCTCTAGAAACTTTTGATAAAGTTCATCTCACCTGACTGTAGTTGGCTGAAAGTCAGGTGTCAAATCTAAATTGACAGCATTAAAGTTCTCGTAGTCAACAGAGACAAGCATTTTCAGTAGCACACCCTTTAGTTGATAAACAGGTATGCAAAACTGCAGGAATCAACACCCAGTATGGATTTTGGGTGATAGGAGTCAAGCAAGATGAATCCCATTGGTTTTGCTCTTTTTATTTATATTGTACAAGTTGTATATTTATTTACTTCGTTTGTGTCCTCACATTTTTTCTATGGATGACATCACAGCTCTGTTATATTGGATACTCCAACTACTACTCTTAAAATAAAATTAAGACTATACTGCTGAATTCAGTGGCAAGGAATACCTTCCCAAGTTTTCAAATCTTTCATTATTAGAGATGGCTGGGAAGTCTCCACACCTGGTAAGAAGTATCAGACCTCCAGAGACAGGACTCACAAAAAATTACCTCTGTGAAACATATCTCAGTGCTTTAATTAGTATTTCGTTTCAGTTGTTCAAACCATTTGAGAGAGAAATAGTCATATGAAGAACGTTGACACAGATTAAGTTTTTGATGGTAGTATCTACAGTCATGTAAAAATTTTTATTTGGAGCTTCACTTTTTGTTGCAGCTTTGAGGGCGATACTAGTATTTTACTGCTATAGATGGGATTCCTGCAACAGCTTAATTCTTCTGTGATCCTGAAAATGTTTCTGTGTTTAGAGAACTTCTTGCCTGATGCTTGGTGATGGACATTCAGAAATGGAGGTCCCCTGCCTCAGTTACTCTTGATTCAATAACTTGTTCTTTTGGAGGCTAAGTTTTAGAGTGTATCTTTTTTACACTGGAGAGTTGTAGGATAATATTTTTATTGTTGTTATTGTTAATAATATTATTATCAACACCATCATCATCATCCACACCATTATTATAGTGATTCTTTAAAATTTGTTATAGTATATTGAATGATGTTTTTATAGGGCTGTAAACATTCAGTGGATGTGGTTTTTTTGTAGTGCCTTCTTTTTAGTAATCCTGTGAATTGTAATCTGACCTATACTATCATATCAGATTTTTGGCACTTGTTCTTAAATAACCTTAGCAGATTGAAAGATAATCTAATAGGAAACCGGCTAGGATTGCATATACTTCATGTACAAAGACACTATAATAGTAGATTTTTCTCATAATTAAAAAAAATATAATCCAATATAATTTCATATTATGTATGTAATAAAGATCAGGATAATGTATTTTTCTCACTAGCTGTCATATATGCAATGTAGAGTTGGGAGCTCTAAGTAAAGTAACAGAAATTGTATCTTTTTTTGTCAGAAATTATACTGTACCCTGTGACACTTTTTTTTTTTTTTTTTTGTAATTTTAATGGAATTGCAGTGGAAAGTTTATTTTAATTAGTTGTGTTCACAGTGATTTTTTTAGATGATTGAATAGACATGAAACTCATGGAACCATTAAAGCTCAAAGACTTGGTGAAAGACGACATGTGAAAAGAAAGCCCAACTGAATCCATCGTGATTCAGTGAGATGTTTAGAATGAGGGGAATTCAGACAAACTCTGGAATCACGTAAAGGAATATTTGATTTTTCCCTATTTTTTAGGTGAAAGAAATGGCCACATTATGCAGATAATACTCTAATACAAGTGAAAGCTCTTGGGGAATACTTGCAGAGAGTGTCAGATTCAGAACCATTCTGTCTTCCAGACTACCTGGTCAAGCTGTGCAAACATCAGCTCTCCATAATTTTCAGAGTTGCTTCCTTTCATTTTTTACATAGACATTTATATTCTACATTGCTGTTGTTAAGTAATTATATGTCAGTGGAATCTGAAATACAACACAGTATAAATGAAAAAATTAAAACCGAGCAATTATTTTTGGTAAATAAAAACTCATGTGAATATTCAGACCCCCTAAATTTCTGTTAGTTTTTCAGCTGGCTCATTTTTGAGACAGAGAGTTTTTTTATTTTCTTGTGGTAATTCCACAATGAGGAATTTAATTCCAGAATTAATAGTAAGAAATTAATAATACAGGTGATAACTTGAAAAAATCTCTTTGGCTTGCCATTTCCAAAAAGCAAGTTATAGAGAATTAAAAGAATACAAGATGTACATAACAGTCTATGGTTTCAGCGACTTAAAAGGGTATAAGGGTTGAAACTTAAATGATCAGAGAAGAAATGCAAGGGGTAAGGAAGTTGGAGATATTATGAATTCTGTGTAAGAAGCAGATTTTTGCAGAGAAGTTGTTTTCTGGTAAATTGAAGGAATTTTTAGAAAACATACTTTTTTTACCAATGACAGAATTAATTTCCTCAAAGCTCTGTTTTCCTTCTGTCAACAAACTAAAATAATTTTATTAAGCTTCTTACCACCTTCAGTGGGTAAAATATGTTCCAGTGCACTATTACCAAGCAAATATTGCTGTCATCTAAACAGCAGAGAGAAACAAAGAATATTACTTTATCAATAAAATTGAGACTTACATTTATTTGGGGATAACAAAAAAGAGTAACATTTTCTGCAGTCACTCTGAAATTCAGCAAAATTTTCTCAGCTAGCACAGAAAACTGTTGACAGCTTTATAAAAACGAGGGCTGTCTTAAAAGGAAAGATGGTGTCATCATGCTCCAAACTCTATGAGAAAGCAGGAAGATTGGAAAGACCTTTTGGTCTATTTTGTGTGTGACCTGTCAAAGAAGACTGCAGTACTTCATTTTTCAGGCTTAGTAATTGTCCTGAAAGTAAATGTACCATTTTTCTGCCACCCATCTAATATGGCTTCTAGGAAAAATTATGGCGTAAAGGAACAAGCAAAAGTGAATTTCAAGTTGGTTTCCAACTAAGAAATGCAGTTTCAGCTAAAATAAAATTTCAAGAGAAATCTCTGCTTTCTTTAGCTATTTTTTTTTTTTTTTTAACTACATCAGAAAGCTTATAGAGGATTTGCCAGGAAAAACAATCCAGGGATAGTGGTAAGATTTCAAAAAGATATTTAGATTCTCCATGCCCATTGATGGTGAGAACTAGAAACGGAAATCTCTTTTAAATATCATATCTGTAGTACCTCATCTCTCCCAAAAATAAAAAGATAGGCAGAGAGACAGTGAATGTTTCCAGAGTTGACTTTCTGACATTATGTAACTAATCAGGAATTACATGCTGAGGTAGTGATAGATGTACCAGAAAAAGGTAATATCCTGGAAAGGTTTTTATTACAATTAGTGAGTTTTGATGTCTCTTAGGTTGTTCCCTGCCTTTGAAACATATTCTGAGAAATTCAAGAGGCACATTTGAGCTGAGTATTTACATTGTATTTAGTCTCTTACTGTTCGCCCATCTTGGGATACTGGGAAGTGGGAAGATAGGTGATGGTACCTAATGATGTGCAAACTTGCCCAGTTATATATTAACCACAACAGGAAATTGTTTTCTGTTAAGACTAACTCCTGGGTGATTGCTTAGGTCTGCATGTCTGCTCTTAGAAGTATCTGACACTGAGTTCTTCTGTGTCACCAAAAAATGGACAAGGAACTGTTTTCCCACAAACTAACATGGCTGTAAATAAGCATTTTTCATTGAGATTTAGATTTTGAATTGTGCAATCCTGTCACAAAACTGCTCTCTTGTGCAGTTTTGTTCAGTGTGTGTTTCCATCACAAGGGACACAAAGGAATCTTTCTTTAGGAAGAAGGTTTAATGATGAAATGAAAAGACATTTATTTTGGATTTCTCAAGCACAGTAACCCTCACTCAGCAGAAGACAGGTGTCTGAGCATTGTACAAGATCTCTCTCAAAATATCAGCTCATCCTTAAAATATTGACTGTCAAGAAAGTTCTATTTTCCTTGCTTTCTTTGGTTTTCTTAGGATCATGTTACAAGGATGTTAATAGGTGCATGTTGATTTCTGCCTTATGCTTTTTTTTTCAGCCTCCCAAACATGTATATGGACATAAAAATTTCATTAGTTTATAACCAGAACCATAATCAAAACCATATTCTGTCCCTTTTTTTTGTTCACCAGACTTACATGAAATCCAAAGGCTCTCAACACTTGTCTAGAGATGGTGATTTCCATGCTTAGGTTATGATTTCTACTATTTAATATGAAGTTCACCGAGGTAATTCTATTATTTCTTCATTTTTACTGACTGGAGTCTATTCTGCCAAATATTTTTTTCCATTGGTGCTGTTGACAGCTCCTTTTGAGTTACTATGACTCAGGATGGTAGAAGCTCGGATAAAATATCATGTTTTGTAGCTGCTTGATAAATTTATCTTCACAATTGAACAGGAGACGAAGAAAACTGCAGTGCATTTAAGTAGTCTGTCCTTTCTGCTACTCCCACCTTCTGAAGAATTCCAGTATCTTGACAGCAGAGAGTAAGATAGGACAAATATCAACTCACCACTGCAGCCATATGCAGGCATTTGGAAATCTACTTCTCTTTCTCTTGCTCTTTTTTTCCTTGATCTAGCCAGGACTATAGCACATATGCAAAATTTTAGAAGAAATCCCATCTCTATTTTGTTTTTTTTAAACCAATCACAGCCCCTAGATGGAAAACAAACCCATAGCTGCAAGGTGTTCAACAAAAACATTTAGTATTTTTGATACATCTCTGCTTCTATATATTGCCCAGTGTTGATACTCCCTTGTTGCTACTTTGGTTTCTGAAAGCATTTTTACCTGAAAATAACTGTCATAGAGAAAAAAATTCTCCTGGTTCTGAGAATCAGCCCTTGATTCCATAGCTGCTTTTTAGGAAGTTTCCAGGAGCAGATATACTTTCCTTGCTGCCTTTATGGCACAAGGCAGAGCTGATCCTGCCTAGGGCTGCTGGCAAGTATGGCTCTGCAAACATTCATTAGTATGACAAACAGAATACTGAGGCAAAATGAGGACAAAATGATTGTGCAAGCAGCTTTAACTGGGGTGAAAGCAATACTCTTATGTTAAAGTCATTTGTCTAGCATTTTAGTACCACAACTCAATACTGCCAACAATAATATGCAGTAATAAAATTCAGATAGTGCCAGGCTTAGAAGCAAATATGGGCCTGATAAGGAGGATATCCATCATAAAGAGGGACATTGGTGAAATATGAATTATTCACTCTTATCTACTTACTCGTCTTTATTGTATTTTTATGTCTTTATCTATTCTATTTCATCCCCTCACAAAGAATAATTGGAAATGACATTTCTATGCCTGTAACTATGAGAAAAAATATGCAAAATTAATTCCATTAGAAGTAAACAACAATAGCATTGTCCTTAGGATCTCATTTCATGTTGTCCTTAGGTCTTAAAGACCATCAGCAGAGATAAAATTAAAAAGGCTGCAGAAATTGGAGCTTGCTTTCATATTGAGCTTACTTTAATATTGTTTCACTCTCGTAGGCTGAGTGACTGCACACTGAAGGGCAAAGAAAGAGAGGGGGAATAGAGGGGAGAGAGGTGACTTTCATGTAGTCTAGATACCTATAAAAGGCTGAACTAGAATTTCTGTTGCAGCAAGCTTTTATCAGCCTGCCTTTATTATCTAAGCAGTAGCAGCAGCAGTGGCTTGGTTTTTATGGAGTTCAGATTGCAGCTGGTTGGATAGTATTTAAAATCTTGGGAATAATTTTCATCAGAAAAAGACTGATCAAAACAAAAATATTTTGTAGGTAGTCACTACTTCTGATAAGTTTCTTGTTAGCCATTTTGTGCATTCTTAAATGTTTTCAAGGTTCAGAATGTTCTAGCAGCCTTCATGAAAATGAAATTAAAGTAAAAGAGTAAGATTTTTACATAATTGAATTATAGATATTTTTGCTACTTACAGAACCAAAATATTGAAAAAGTGAGATAGTAAAAAAAAAAGTATTTATTGTGATTGGTCAGAAATTATTTCAGGATACATGATTTACATTAAAGCTCATATTTTAATTATAATATGGTTTACATTTTTAATAGGTTGTCTTTATAGGAATTATTTTGGTGAAAACATGAAACTTCTGTAAAATAGAAACAGTTTTTCTATTCAATTGAGAAGACTATGTTAAATATGAGAATTAAGTAGAATCTAATACTAGCTGCTAATTTGCCACCATACTGGAGCTATTTTTTTTTTTTTTTTAACAGAAGACTACAAGGCCTTGTATTGGGAAGTCTCTTGGGGAAACATATTAAAAATTGCTTTCATATTCAAGTATTTTTTGTTAATTTAAACTTTTGCTAACTTGATGAACTTCAGTGTTGTGGAACGGAATCATGAGATATTTATGCTGGAAGGAAGCAGTGAAAATTGTCCAGCCCAGCCTCCCCAGTGAAGCCAGCTGTGAGTTTGCATTAGGTTACTCAGGAACTGCCCGAGTTTTGTTTCGAGCACGTCCAGGTATGGACACCCAGCAACCCCTCTTGACAGTGAGCCTCTCTTGCTGCAATCTGTGTCAGTAGCCTCTTATTCTCACTCTGCACCTCTGAGGTCTTCGGTGACCAAAACCAGCTCCTAGATCCCTCCTTCAGCTTTCTTCAGGCTGTTTCTCAGATATTCCCACTGATTTTTTACCATTCATGAATGAGGACCAGATCTGAATCTCAATGTGAATCTCAGTGTGATCTTTTGGTTTGTCTCTAGTACTACTCAGTACTACTCAGTACTATCCAAAACCTGCTGTATGTTCCCTGCATGGCCTGGAAAAAAACAGTTATATACTATGATGGTAGCTGCATGCTAATGTGGCATGGAGGTACATGCCAAAGAAACCTGGATTGGTAACAGAGGCTCTAAAGCCACTCAACCCTAGAAGAAAAAGAGCTAGAAAGGTGACAAAGGGTTTATTTTCAGTTCAGTCTATTTTCAAAAGATTTGTTCTTGTAAGTGTACCAATTTCATCATTGATTTAATGTAAGCAATTGAGATGATGCACTACAGGGGTAAAATTTTTACCTCAAGCAATGTTTATATAAGGAAATATCTGGGGCAGCTTTATATGATATTGATGCTGCTGTAGCAAGCCCAAAGATACAGCAGCCTGGTGGAAGAAAAGTGAAAAGGTTTATATATAATATGCTTAGAATCAAAATCTATGTATACTAACATCCAGCCTGAAGTGATTTGTCTTCTGAATAAAGGGATTAATAATGAAATGGCCTAGAGGCACAACAATGCTATGTTTTACATTCCTTAATCTTGCCCAGTTATCTGTACATGAATGAGAGGAACACATAGAAATTATCCTGACAGCAGACTATATGACCACAAAGAAAACGAGAAGAAACAATTATATCATCATCAAAACATACAAAGCAAAAAATAATTTTTAAATCCAAAAAAGCTTGTTCTTAGAGGAAAATAAAATATTTTCTAAAAATGTAGTTTTTATGGACAGACATGTACCAGTAGAGATTCAGAAAACTACAAACCATTACTTTCTCTTGCTTATAGGTTTTTTAGTCTACTTGCTAAGGTTCTTTTCTCCCCTCAAAGGAATCCAGCATATGTGAATTCTGTGAAGCCCAGTATTCTAAAATATTAGATATTGGTTTCAGATTTTAAGATATAAAAGGTATGGCAGCAATGGTTATGTAATATCTAAATACAAAAACCTTGTGTAGGACTGAGAACATATATAGTGTTGACAACTAAAATGTGATTTGAGAACATGTAAGACAATTTCAGATATACCTTTGTGGAGTTGATTTGACAGTGAAAAGTGGCTGTATGTTACCTTGGAACAAACTAAAGGCTCCTTGGAAAGTCTGTCTAAACAAGGAGGAGCCTACTCAAACTATCCAGAGATTCATCAACAGTCTGTAAAGAAAATACAAGTCAGTTTTCTTGATTCCTGCACCCAATGTTATGTTCATCATCAATTTTTGGGCCCATCTCTGTGCCAGAATCTACATGTAAGCTGTGCAAACTATCACATCAGGGTTCACAACTAATTTTTCACAGCTATAAATAGTGCATTTATTGAAAAGGAGGTTAAAAATTGGGATGTTTAGGTAAATTGTCCTCCTGGAATAGATGTCCTTCTGTTTGCTCTCTGCTGGATGAGATCTTCCTGTGACATAAACCAGTATGGGCTGGTAATTTTAGTTCATGTAAACCAGGGGTTTAGATTATGAAGAGTTCAGAACAGATGTTCAGTTTGATGGAGCAGACACCAAATTAATGCACCAGGGTGTTTGGCAGTATGCAGCCAGACCTCAGTGTGGATTTGTCAGTCCTTAAAACACATATGAAAACTCACTTTTATTTAAACAGGGAAGTGTCAGTTTTCACAGAAGTGGGATGGGATTCTAGAACATGTTACAGTTAAAATTCACACAAATCTTTGAAATGTATCCAGTTTTAACACAAAAAGGCCCAACAAACCTGAGTAAAGAATAGTAGGCTTTAACACTTCTTTCCTTTTTTTAGGGTAATGTAAACTGAAACAGAATCACACATTAGGCAACAATTATGTTGCTCTCAAGTGTGTGAAATGATTCATTTGAGGTAATCATGTTTCACAAGTGTTCTGTGTTTCCTGGGAGAATGATGGATCCTTGCCAATTTTAATGGCATTGTTCAACCAGCAAGTGATTGCCTTTCTTCAACCAAAACAATTGTTTACCCCAAATCTGTACAAATATGATAGTGAATAAAATCTATGGTGTTTCTGTTTTTTTTAAAGTTGTCAATTTTTTACTAAGAACTCACAGATTATTTTTTCTCTTTTGTTTTTTAAAATTATATGAAATAGGAAAAGAAATTTGAGAATACAACCCTAATAGATTATTATGAAAATTATTTTCAACAGCAAACAAAAATAATGTCATACCTTTAGACTTAGAAAACTCAAACTCCATTTACAGGAATGGGAGCTTCATGCAAAAGCTACACAGCTGAAAAAACCTTTCCAGTTTTGCTAGTGAACAAACAGATCCACAAAGAAAGTCTGTGTTAGTGCAGAGTTGTTCCCTTCCTAGCTCTTAGGCTCCCAGCAGTTATTTAATGACCTGACTGAGATTCCTATGTTCCATAGGCATTTAGTGGCAATGTTCATGAATAATTTCATGCTGCCAGTAAATTCTGAGTACAATTACAGGCTCCCTAATCAATATCAAATTGTGAGGAGACAGATGGAATGTAACCCAATCTCCCAACACTGGGGCACATTTTATAGAACTGAACATGGTTTCAGAACTATAAAATTATTCAGGTTGGAATGCAACTCTGAAAGCTATCTTCTTCTTTCTCATCTCCCAAGCAGGGCCAATTTTTAAGATGCATCCAACTTTGATATTAGATGAGTTTGCTTAGGACCTTTTCCACCTGAATTTTGAACTTCTTGAGAACTGAACTTCTCCAAGGACAGAAATTTCACAGCTTCTCTGGGCCTCTTTTCGGAATTTCAAGACTTTCAAGTTTTTATTCATCCATGGAATGCAAATAAAAAATAAACATCAGTGCTAAAGCAATCTCTCTATCACATGTCAGCCTCAGGTTCAAGTCTGTCCTGACTTGACACTGAAAGCAAGCCTTGTACCACTATCTACAGAACATTTTACAGTGGTGGAGGGAAGGGAGATGGGGTGGTGGGACAAGACGGCTCTAGAAGCTCTTTAGCTTCAAAATGGCTGTTGAAGCTCTTCTGCTCTATGTTGAATAAATAAATGCCACAGAAACTAGAGTGTCAAGACAGAGAAGAGCCTTTTTCCTTCTCATAGGAGATAAGATATGCCTTTCTGCATAAATATAAATTTAGGTATCCTTAAATGTTATAAGTAAGAATAAGGATGGGTATAATTAAAGATCCTTATAGTGCAGGTTCTTCTTAATGAACACCTGTTTCCTGTAAAGTTGTATTAACTCATGAAGGAAGGGCTAAAAGGGAAACCATAAGAGATTAGGAGAAATACATCTTGTTTTGAACTGGCAAAGATGGAACTTGACTCAGCAACTTTTACTGCTGAGCTTGGATAAAGGGCACTTTGCAGCAGGGAAGGTAAAAATCTCTTAATTTGGCTGACCTCAGACAGCTGTGCTTTGAAAGTACCAATCAGGTTAAGCAGTAAAGAAAATAAACACATCTAGTTTATGCCTTTCTACAGGATGTAAAGGTGAGCTGCATCCAAACTTCTGAATAGTCATAAAAATAAAATGACTTAGAATAAGATTAAATTTGCAGCTATTCTGAAAAGTTTGGAGGTCCTTATGAAAAAGTGGGTGTGTATCACTCAGGCAGAAACTGACCTTTGAGGATCTGAGAGCTCCTAGCTCGCTCCAGAGGTGAAAAAGGTGTTCTCAATCTAGCCAAAAATAAGTAAAACTCTGTTTTACACAGAATAAAAGGTTAAAGACAGTCTAGACTTTGTCAGTGTGGAAATACCAAGGCAATATTAGGTATGGATATGCAGCTGTGTTTGATTTGGTTTGAGGTCTGTCATTGTCAAAATACAAAAAATTTACTCAAGCTTCATGTTTCAGGAAGAGCAACAAAAATAATTGAAGATGTTTAAAATAATTTTCCAGTTTCTGTAGAGAAATTTAGTCTAGTCATCCACAAAAAATTAACCAGGTGATCTTAAAATTCCTGTGCGGGAAAGAACTTTCTGGTAGTAGACAGGCCAGTACTTTATCAGAAGTCTTAATGGTTACAGAAATTAGATTAATCTACAAAAAATAAGGCACAGTTTTTATTTTTAATAATGAGTATAATGAATCATTACATTAATCTCCCTAGGAATGCAGTTTTTCATTCATTCAAGGTCTTTAAATCAACAGTAGATTTTAAGTGTGCTTACATGAAAATTAAAATTTTCACAAAGAAATTACTGCAAACCGTCCTTTACCAATTCTGTAAAGGTGGGGCTATAAAATTGGATTTAACCTCTTCTGTTTTCAAATGAACTGTTCTATTAATTTAACTGATTTATTTGTCCTTTCTGCAAAAAACATGGCAAAACATGTCATTCTAATGCATATTTTTTGGTCAACCTATATACTACCATTGAAAAGTGAGGATATTAAAGTAGGAGATGGCAAGGTGAATTAACAAAGCAAAGAGACAGTTTAGTAACTGGGAAGTGCAAATGTCTGTCCAAATGACCTCTGTGCTTAAAAATCACTTTTCCCTGTATTAATGCACTGTGTTAGTCTGGACCCACTGAGCCTTCTTCTCTCTCTTCAGTGAGTTCTTCTCACTGAGTCCTTTTGCCTTACTTGAGCTTAAATGGTTTGTAAACTGGTAGTTAATTCTGCATTTTATTTTCTAATATGGCCACTTGCTATTAATTGTGTAATCTTAGACCAAAAACTGAACACTGAAGAAGATACTAATTGCAATATTACCAAGGCTGTCACTAATAGTTACACCTGGGGGAAAAAAAAATAAAATCATTGCTTTAGTAATTCACAAATTAAGTTCCCTCCAAATCTCAAAGGGTAGGCATAAGCCAAAGTAACCTTTATTGCATCCTCTGGATTTAGGGCAAGAAAAATAAAAATATAATTGCCTATTATGCTTTTACTTAAAACAAGTGCTAACTTTAACTCTGTGACCTAAACAGCATTTTTAAAATGTATAAAAAATATGAAGGAATAGATAAAATCCACCAAGAGCATTTAATGTCAAAGAAGCTAGTGATAAAAAAGTTGTAATCAGAACATTCACCTACAGGAAATCACAATTAACCCATATCTACTTATCACTCTAGCATTATAATGCATCCTTGAACACTTTTATCTTTAATAGAATAATAATCTTCAAAGAACCAAGGTACAGTTTATAAAAATAGGCCTATATAATTCCTATAACAGTTTCATAAGATTTTTGATTTACATAATTCTTGATAGGAAATTTAGCAGCAATACTTGATCTGAGATATTTAAAAGGTGATAAGCATACTTCATATGATTCCAGTTCTTTAGAAAGCTTTAACTAAATTGATTAGAGATAGTTTCAAGTATGTGAAAAATTAGGACTGAGGCAGTCTATCAAGCACTGTTAAAAGTTATATAGTCTGATTAGACAGTCCATGATGCAATGTCAGTTAATATTTTGTGATTTTTTTACTCTTTAAATTACTAATATTTGCTGCTGTCCATGAAATTGATGTCCAAGATATATTTTTCTACTTCCTCGGCCTCAATGGAAACATCTTGTAGTATTGTGTTTGCTCACACTTCTCTTTTTCTTTAATTAGAGGCTTTTTTTGTCATTTTGATAATTATACCCATACAGTACCGGAATATTACTATAACTTACATAATGAACCATGAAAACAGAGTTACAGGAAGAGTTACTTATGCTAAAGTAATTAATTTTAATGTCAATATTTATCTCATCATCTGGGAGTATTAAGAAGTAGGCTACAAGTGTGTATAAATGTGGCTGATCATTCACAGTCCATGCTGTATGCAATGTAAAAAAAAAGTACCTCCAAATATCCAATTCCAGATGGAACTATATTTTACTACTAAATAATTACATTAATTTCTTTTTTTCATATCTTTTTTGCCTTCACCATGTGAAAGATCAGGTACTACAAGCCAAGCAGAGTGGCAGCATTTCTTATCTTTTACCAGTCATTATCAATTTATATTTTATGTTGGGTAAAATGAAATTTGTTGCATGAGCAGTATTGAAACTTGGCAGAAAATAAAACTTCTTGCATTCCAGGTTCTCCTCAGAGATCAGAGGGGCTGGGTGTGGTTGGGATTTATTCTGATTATAGCCCATTGGGCACTCTAAGCCTGGTCTCGTTCAATAGGAACTTTCACAACTGCAGTTTTACAAATAGTGTGGTTCATTAAAGCAACAGAGATAAAAGTTTTGAATTGCCATTGAAAAACGCACTTAATGCTTTAGTGATAAATCTTAAAAAAGAAAGACTCAAAAAAAAACCCCAAACCAAAAAATAAACCAAACAACCAACCAACAAAAACAAAAAGCCAAAAACAACCCCCCAAAAAACCCCAAAAAACCAACACAACAAACAAACAACATAAAAGACAATTCATTAAGCTTAACTTTAACATTTATTAAGTTTAATTTCAACCCTGTATGCTCTGAGACAGGCTAAGGTGCAAATCTTACCAAAGAGGTCCCCCTGCTCTGGGGAGAGAGAGGAGCAGATGTGTGTCTGCAGATGGGGCTGTATTCTCATCCTCTGCTGTGGAGCATTTCAAATGTCAATTTATACTTTGGGAAGAAGCAGAGGTGACTCTGTAGTCAAATATTCATCTACTGCATCACAAATGGGGGTGGGCAGCCACTTTTCGTGTAAAAGCAGGCTACTGATAGTTAAAAAGGGAGAGATTACAAAGGCTGTGGGTCTTGAATAAGGGTGCTACAGAAGAGAATTCAGAACACAGTGGAACAGAACAGAAGGAAATGACCACAGATCTCACAGCTTTATTCTTTGTTCCTACAAAGCTGTAGAAACATGTATGACCCCTGACTGTTAACTTCTGCCTTGATCTTTAAGGAAAAAATTAATGGCTTTTATTTTTCTGAAATAGAAGTTTTCATCTCTAGAGCTTTGGGTAATAAACTGCAGTTGCACCCAAACCATAAGACCACATTAATAAATTAACCTTCCAACCATTATTTTGGCACTGAGCAGACATTAGAAACTGTGGTTTTTTGGCATATTGAAGAAGCATAGACCACTGTGACTATATAGTTTACTAAAGAGAACACTATATTTAAGTCTCTGGCCCATGTTCAGAGTAGAATTTAAAAATTGTCATCTGAATGTGGCTTAGTTTAGATATTTTTACAATCAATGGATTGTAGAAGAGTGCTATCACTCTAACTTTGATTTCTTGTTAAACCACATAGAGTTAATTATATTCTTTATAGAATGGGTGAGCTAGCGTCTGTCTTGCTTTGGCTATAAACCACATATATAGGAACTATGTAGCCATTATTAGGGTAAAGAAGAGTCTCAAATATTAAAGATACTTCCCTATGCTGCAGTTACAGAAGATGTCCACGTAACAGCACCAGACCTTGCAGTTCCTATTAAAAGTGGGATAGAGTAGCAGTGAGGAGTGCAGCCCTGTTTTCCAAACAATACCATAATGACACCAAACATCTTGATTTGATGGTGATATCAGCATGGTGATACCCTTTTTGTCCAATCCCAGCTAATGAAACAAATACCTAGAGACTGCAACAGTCTGCCAGAAGTATGTTCCTGCTCATGCCAGGAACAATGACCTAACAACCTCTGGTTGGTCATTGGTGTGGTTAAGTCACCATCTTGTTTACAAAAGAGAGTGGAGAATGGTTTAAAAATCTGAGATTAATGGCTATCTAGAGGAAACTGGGTCTGAGATACCTGAAAGTCATTCTCTTTAGTCTGTTCATTCTCTCCAGTGAAGTTGTGCTTGAGCAAAAAAGGGGAGATAGGACTAAAGAGAGAATTGCAACAGAAAATCAGCAGCATAATAAAAGTACCAAGCCTGATACAGAGAGTACTGTACAGAAAGAGAGATCATGTGTTTTCAGTGTAACTCCAGACAGCAGCCCTCTCAGGGAGAGTTAGAAGAATAAACCTGGAAAACTGATGGGTTGAGAAAATGACAGTTTAATAGAGAAAGGAAAAGCTGCACACAAAAGAAAAACAAAGCAAGGAATTGGTTCTCCACTTCCCACGGGCAGGCAGCTGTTCAGCCATCTCCAGGAGAGCAGGGCTCCATCACATGTGAATGTTACTTGGGAAGACAAAAAACATCACTCAAATGTTCCCATCTTCCTCCTTCTTACCCCACTTTAAATATTGAGCATGATGTCAAATATTTGGAATATCCCTCTGCTCAGCTGGGGTCACCTGTCCTGGCTGTGTCTCCTCCCAACCTCCCAGGCACCCCCAGCCCCCTCAGCACCATGGCAGTACGAGAAGCAGAAAAGGCCTTGGCTCTGTGTGAGCTCTGCTCAGCAATAACAAAAACATCTCTATATTGTCAGCCCTGTGTTCAGCACAAATCCAAGACTCAGCCCTGTACCAGCCACTGGGAAGAAAATTAACTCTACCCCAGCCAAAATCAGCACAGTTAGGAAGGTGAAGTAGGGGTGTAATTATTAGAAGAGAAAATAACTATTATGTAATGAATTAAATTATAAATGAGCTGAAGAGGTAATGAAGTTTGAATTTCACAAAGAAATGAAATTAAAATGCTCCTTCTACAAGAATTTGAACAATCACTGTACAAGCAAGGCATCAGGGAGTCCTAATCCTATTAAATCTAATCACCACAATGTCTGTTTCTGCATTCACAATGAGTTTGCACACAGGAGAATAAATTAAAGCACATTACAGTGTGTCATACTTTTCTCCAGACAACATGATGGGACAAATTCTGTCCTTCTAAAATGCATACACGGTCACAGCTTCTGATCCATTCATCCCATTAAGGTATTTATGCCTTCTTCAAGTCACACATGGCGTGATGACCTTCTTGGTCTATTTTTCATACTTCCTGTGTAAATGTCAACAAGTCACCAAGTCTCTGTGCCATGGTTACCTACTTATTCCTTTCTAGAAATGCCCTCCTCTCAGCTAAAAGGAAAAGTTTGGGGATTTTTTTCAGCTAGCTAGTGGGGGAAAAAGCTACAATTTTAGAACATGCTCCATGGTCATTTCTGGCGTCATTTTAATGTCATAATACACATGATGACTGTACTACAGATCATAGTTTTTCCTAACTCCTGTTCCTTCTCATCTCTATTTTCAGTTTCAAACTACTTTCTCAATCTGGTAATAGAAAAAGAAAAGAAAAGGCATCATCCAGACCCAAATCTACTCTGGCAGATGGCTGAAAAATCATTCCCTGTAATTGTTGAAGCAGGTGTGACATAGGAGAGAAGAAAACCCTGCAAAGAGAATGGAGACAGGAGAGCTAGAGAATGATGGATAGTTGAATACAGCTGCAGCTTTGAAACTCTTTGTGATTTTTCACTGTGGACATTTGTAGGACAATGACCAAGTCTCTGATTTTGAGCTTATGAACTGATGAAAATATGAAAAGTGCTGTTAATCCCTTTCTCTCAACTCTGAGACAATAATCTGGCTGATTTTATCTTCTCCAGTATGAACTGTTGGTTCACAGGGACAATGTTCTTAGTGCAGCTATATTTAGTGTGAATTTAATCCTGTGTGCACTTAACACCAGCTCCATTGAACTTGATGTAAGAATATTTCATGGGTGATTCACTATATCCACCGTGAGTGTTAGTGAAGAATCAGTCAGGTATATTAACTGTTGTACTATTTTAATTTTTGTCTCCATTCTGAAGAATCAGAAATACTCTCTCACCTAAGAATGAGATCCTGTATTTATTATAGAGAATGAATATACTGATGTTCCATGCCAAATCCTATATCCCTTCAAAGGTGACATTTCATTTATCTTTTTCTTGCAGCATTTTTCTCTTGCTACTGGCATTGACTAAGTTGTATAAGAGTGGGACTAGAGAAGATATTAACAGAATATGCACAACGGTTTTCCCTGCAGGAACTGTAAAATCTAATATTATTACAGAAGGGGATTTGCAGAAATATGCCTCTACCACAATAACTATTATAGATAAAATCTATCTGGTGTGATAATCACAGGTGTAGTTCTTTTTAAGTCACTTTCCTCAGAAAATGTACCACTGATATTTTATTCCACTGGTATTAGTCCCACCTTTGGCCTTACATGGCATCTCCAGGATGGTTTGGTTCACTAGGTATAAGAATGAAATTAGAATTAATTCCTAGCAGAAATTTTATGAATTTGGATCACTGTAAGAACATGTAGACTTCTGTAGGAGTGAAATGATCTTATAGTGGTGGGGTCCATTTGGGTTGGGAAAGAAATGTAAATTGTTAATTCATATGATCAGGGTATGTCTGGATCAGTCTGTTGGTGACATCTTGTTCTTATCAGAGAGAGATAACACTTCTGATAACTTTCTTTGATAAAATAAGACCATGTTAAACAAGAAAAATGAAGTACATGTAATCTTTCTGGATTTCAAGAAAACATTTGATGTGACAATCATTATTTAAAAGAGTGAAGATGGGGATTAGAACATGAATTGTGTGGAAGGAAAGGGATGGGCTGAAAGCAAAAGATGTTACTAGTGAAACATGAGAACATCTCACAGGGCTGAGCTTCTTTGATATTTATGTTTTTTAACAGCTTGAAAAATAGCAAAGTGAAAATTAAAATTATAGAGGTTTGCAGTGAGGAGGAAGGGAGGCAGGAAGGCAGGCAGGAAGGCAGATGGGAAGGCGGGAAGGCAGGAAGGAAGGCAGGAAGGAAGGCAGGAAGGAAGGCAGGAAGGCAGGAAGGAAGGAAGGAAGGAAGGCAGGAAGGCAGGAAGGAAGTGGCGGAAGGAAGTGGCGGAAGGAAGGAAGGAAGGAAGGAAGGAAGGAAGGAAGGAAGGAAGGAAGGAAGGAACTGGCGGAAGGAAGGAAATAAGTGGCGGAAGTGGCGGAAGGAAGTGGCGGAAGGAAGTGGCGGAAGGAAGTGGCGGAAGGGAGGAAGTGGCGGAAGGAAGGAAGTGGCGGAAGGAAGGAAGGAAGTGGCGGAAGGAAGTGGCGGAAGGAAGGAAGTGGCGGAAGGAAGGAAGTGGCGGAAGGAAGTGGCGGAAGGAAGGAAGGAAGGAAGGAAGTGGCGGAAGGAAGGAAGGAAGTGGCGGAAGGAAGGAAGGAAGTGGCGGAAGGAAGGAAGTGGCGGAAGGAAGGAAGTGGCGGAAGGAAGTGGCGGAAGGAAGGAAGGAAGTGGCGGAAGGAAGTGGCGGAAGGAAGTGGCGGAAGGAAGTGGCGGAAGGAAGTGGCGGAAGGAAGGAAGTGGCGGAAGGAAGGAAGTGGCGGAAGGAAGGAAGTGGCGGAAGGAAGGAAGTGGCGGAAGGAAGGAAGGAAGGAAGGAAGGAAGGAAGGAAGGAAGGAAGGAAGGAAGGAAGGAAGGAAGGAAGGAAGGAAGGAAGGAAGGAAGGAAGGAAGGAAGGAAGGAAGGAAGGAAGGAAGGAAGGAAGTGGCGGAAGGAAGTGGCGGAAGGAAGTGGCGGAAGGAAGTGGCGGAAGGAAGGAAGGAAGGAAGGAAGTGGCGGAAGGAAGTGGCGGAAGGAAGTGGCGGAAGGAAGGAAGGAAGGAAGGAAGGAAGGAAGGAAGGAAGGAAGGAAGGAAGGAAGGAAGGAAGGAAGGAAGGAAGGAAGGAAGGAAGTGGCGGAAGGAAGTGGCGGAAGGAAGTGGCGGAAGGAAGGAAGGAAGGAAGGAAGGAAGGAAGGCAGGCAGGAAGGCAGGAAGGGAGGAAGGCAGGAAGGCAGGCAGGAAGGCAGGCAAGAAGGCAGGAAGGCAGGAAGTGGCGGAAGGAAGGAAGTGGCGGAAGGAAGTGGCGGAAGGAAGTGGAGGAAGGAAGTGGCAGAAGGAAGGAAGGAAGTGGCGGAAGGAAGTGGCGGAAGGAAGTGGCGGAAGGAAGTGGCGGAAGGAAGTGGCGGAAGGAAGGAAGGAAGGAAGGAAGGAAGGCAGGAAGGCAGGAAGGCAGGCAGGAAGGAAGGAAGGAAGGCAGGCAGGAAGGCAGGAAGGCAGGAAGGCAGGAAGGAAGGAAGTGGCGGAAGGAAGTGGCGGAAGGAAGTGGCGGAAGGAAGTGGCGGAAGGAAGGAAGGAAGTGTCGGAAGGAAGTGTCGGAAGGAAGTGTCGGAAGGAAGGAAGGAAGGAAGGAAGTGGCGGAAGGAAGTGGCGGAAGGAAGGGGCGGAAGGAAGGGGCGGAAGGAAGTGGCGGAAGGAAGGAAGTGGCGGAAGGAAGGAAGTGGCGGAAGGAAGGAAGGAAGGAAGTGGCGGAAGGAAGGAAGGAAGGAAGGAAGGAAGGAAGGAAGGAAGGAAGGAAGGAAGGAAGGAAGGAAGGAAGGAAGGAAGGAAGGAAGGAAGGAAGGAAGGAAGGAAGGAAGGAAGGAAGGAAGGAAGGAAGGAAGGAAGGAAGGAAGGAAGGAAGGGGCGGAAGGAAGGAAGGAAGGATATCATAGTAGTAATGCAAAAACTCTGAAATATTATGCAGATGTTAGCAATAGAAGTATGAGTCTGTTTTAGAGTACAAAACAAAAAACAAAAAAATGGATTTAATAGAATTTCTATTGTGAACCTAATGTTTTCATTTGGAAATGATAAGAGTAGGAACTATTTGAGGTAGATCAAACTGAAAGAGGTGTGTTTCACCTGTAAGCATCTACAGACCTGTAGGGAGAGGCCAGTACCCCAGAGGATAGTCCATGCTGTCTTAAAATGTTCAAGATACATGGGAAATATGATGCAGGTCCTGCAGGGAGGGCTTAGGACATGCCACATCCTGTGTTGTGGTTAATACCAAGGTTTGCCTAGGGGAGCACTCTGGGAAGTGTGAGCTATCAGCAAAGACCATGTGAGTTAGGACTGTTAGGAGTATGGACATAAAGATCAAAGCTGGAAGGTACTTTCACTTTACTGTTTCTCTGTAAGTGGTTGCTGAAATTAAGAAGGCAGCAATTTTGAGGAGTTTGGAATCTTATGTCCAAAAAATTGGCAATTGTCTGTCAGAAATTATGTATTGATTCTGCTACCACCATCCTTCTAACAATCTTGAGGCCACTTTTCTGTTATTATTGAGCATTGATCTTTAAAACCTTTTCAAGATAAAAGCAGGAACATTGACTCTAGCTGACTCTCCAGCTCTTAGAAGTCCCTGCAAAATAAGAGAGTCTCCATACAATGCCCTAGGAAAGACAGGGAACAAATCTGGCACCTGAATATCCATTCAAAATGATACTGAACTTCAGAAGGACCACACTGGGAGAGGCTGGAAAGAAAATGTGTTGTAGGACTTTACAGACTGAAATGCCAAAAGGCTTCCCACCACACAGGAGGATGAGACTAGATGGGAGACAGGAGTATTGCAGAATATTTGCAAGGCTTTGTGTCTTTTTAGAGTAAATGTATACTCATAAAATATTGTTTGTTAAATTTTATTCCTAAATTGTCTGCTGTATTTCTCCAGAAGGTGCAAGATGCAGTATCTGTCACCTTGTAGATGATCTCTGTGGGATTCCACTTTGAGAAGCACTTCCAGAGAGTATATAGAGGGTCAGATTCTAACATTGTTCAGATAATGCTCATAAATTATACATCACTAGAGTGATGGATCATAATTAAAATTTTCTGTAACTCATCTCTCATTTGTGTGAATGTTATTGGCACATCCTAGTGATGCCATGTAATTCCAGGGCTGAATTCACAAACGGTCTCAGCAGTGGCTTGAATCAATCCTTCCAAAGGACACAAAATATGAAACTACTTATGAAGAGTGAATCAAAGATGGAAAAACTGGTCCTGCATTTCTCTGGGATCAGATTCTGTCAGGGCATTAGGATCCTATCCAGAACAGAGTAAAACAGATACTTTAAATAATTTTAAACATTGAAATTACAGCATTTCAATAATTTAATCCTCATTGCTGATTCTGGTTCAACAACTTGATCCAGAAGCTTCACAGTGAAAATGTGATTTTTCTAAAATAAAATTGTGAAAAATGGCTTCGTTTTCAATGACAATTCTGGTGAGAAATGAAGAGAACTCTCTCCTCCCTGAATTTTAGAAACCATGCAGTGTAAAAGTCCCTAAGATCAAGGTGAGGTGTCAGCATTTTAGATGCACTTAGGAGCAGGTTAATTCAATTTACCCCAGCAGCAGCAGGGGTGGCTGTGAAGATCCCAGTACCTGTACAGAAGAGCTTTTGTGCCAGTCCAGCACCTTTGGGCTGCAGAGACAGTTTCTGATGGGGGTCAGTGCAGATCAGAGCAGATCAGCATGTTCCCATCCCAGGTGGTATAATGAGCCTGATCCAAAAATAATGTTTAAATGCTTGATTCAGTTCAGCTTTTCCCTTAAGTGACACAAATCCTGAGGATAATTTAACTTGCATGCATGAGTCCAATTAGATTAAAGGTGCTAGTGGTACTGCTAATTATCTTGCCAACAGCTATACCAATTGCCATTCAGGATGGTCCTTCTCTAATAGCAGGATTATTCTGTTAGGTTGTTTACTGCTGATCTCTTTCTCCATCCATATACTTTAGACGGGAAACAGATATTAATGTAAACCTATTAGAAATCTTTCATACATGTAAGACATCAATTCTTAGCTAGTATAATCCTGAATATTTTTAGCCACTTCTGTAAATGTGCAGAATAAATTGATCTGAAAAGCTGGCTGAGTAGTTTGAATTTTCTGGGGCTGAGTCTGTGTACCTCTGGGTTTAGTACCCCATCACAAAAAACATTTGAGTTCTAGATTTTTTGAAAGTGTCTGTCACTTAGTAATGGATCAGATTTTTCAAAAGAGTTCAAGTCCTCATGTAGGAGATGTTAATTTGCCTTTTGAATTATTTGACTCAAGAGATGAATCTTCAATTCACTGATTTTTCAGTGTTCCCTGCATTTTTTATAGATTCCATAGAGACGGAGTTCCACTACTGCTTTTCTTTCCAGATCCTCTCACTTGCAGACTTAACAAATATATTCAAGTAGCATTTTCATTTCACTTCACATTTCCATTTGTTTCCATTTCTATCCCATTTAAATATTTTTTTTCTATAGATCACTTACATTTAATGTGATTATAGTAATAAAATAGCTTTGCCTGGGAAGTTTAAATTATACATGAAGCCCATATAAGCTCAATCTCTTAAAAATACACATTTAAATAGAAGGAAATGGAGTGTTGAATGTTAAGGATCAGTGATTTACAATGAATTCTTGCTCCATGTGAAGTAGAATTGAACAGGTCATTCTCTATTCTCTTATTTTTGTTAAAAATGTAGCTTATAAAAATGATAATTAACTGCCTATTGGCAGGTAATGTCTTTTGCCTCAGTTGCACACTGAAAAGAATTTATAAGATTTCTAAATTAAAGACTTTAATCCCTTAATTTTTATTGCATTACTCTTGATAGAGAAGAAATATGTTTCTCCATTGATTTTATTTTTAAATTAACCTGTAGAATTTTTGCTGTCTTGAGATCTCTTTATGGCAAATCCCAACCAGTAATGTTTATCAAGAGTAAACCATTTTTTTGGTACCTTTTATATAACTTCATTTTTTCTATAATTGATAGAACCCTTACATAACACAATAATATGCTGCTTCAATAGTTTGTTTCAGGGATAAAAATCAAAGAGTTTTAAAATTCCTCTGAAAAAATTGAAGATGGTTTTAATCAGCTACCATGTGAAGTTCTGTGCTTCTGCTGAGTAGCTATTTTTTTGAAAGATGCAGATTAAGCATCGTTGAAACAACTTCTCATTTACAGTGTTACATCTCTCAGTGAATGCATCTGCTCTCCAGTCCCTCTGTGCACACACAGCCAGAAACACAAATACAAATAAAAAACTTGAAAGCAGAGATAGATGGTATTTGATCAGAGAAACAAATTATAAGCGAATCTAGGAGAGAGAGAAGGTAGTATTCAATGGGCTTGGTACATCCTGACTTTGACTCTTTTAGATTAGAAAGAGCTGAAGACTTTTTTTTGTTTTGGTTTGGTTTTTTGGTGGGTTTTTTTGTTTGTTTTGGTTTGTTTTTTTGTGGGTTTTTTTGTGTCCAGAACTTATTCTAGGGCACCATCTTCACTGGGTTCTTTTAAGTATTCAGATTATGTTGTGCTTTTCTTTTAGTCTTGACATATCTTGCAAATAAGATTTATTTTCGTAAATTAAAACTTTCAGTCTCTAAGGAAAAAATACTGCATCTAAAGGCAACATCTGCACTCTAAAGCACGGTTCACACATCTGCTGCTTAAGTGTGTTGTAAAAATCCAAGTCGACATGTTTGCAAAATCAAGAATATAAGGAAAAACATGTTTGGAGAGGCAGGAACATACCAGTATATGTACACGAGACAGAATACATACACTGTAGATGCATTTGAATATTAAACAAAATCAGAACTTTGAAAATTCCACTTCTCTCTTTAAATTCTGGAAAAGAAAAATAGTGTTTAACATGTCTAAAACTGGGTACTTCTTTATGTATATTGTCTTCCTCTTCATGTTGGGAGAGAGAAATGACAAAAGAGGAAGAGAATGATCTGCCATTCAGCCTGAGTTATCAGGTTTGATCTGGACATCCTCAACCCACAGCTTGCTCTGAAACCTCTTTCCCTTGCTTTTCAGGTCTCTTTTGTATTACAGGGCTCTCTTTTATCTCCACAGAATATCTCACTTTGGCTTTCCATGTACATAGGATACTTTTCAAAGTGTGGCACACTGCAGGATGGGGCAGAGGTTTTCTGTAACACTATTTGAAAGTTTCCTTCCTCTGAATGAAATCATGTACCCAATGAAGTTCTAGTGGGGAGATGAGTTCATTTTCCAAACAAATAGTTACTATCAATAATGGTTGAGGTGTTCTAGCATGTTTATTGCTGTTGCCTAACTTGCACTAACTTGCAAAGTTATCCTGCAGCAGAGCACTAAATGGTAGGTGGTGATTCTGCGCCTTTGAATGCAAATGATTAAATATGTTTATAACCACAACTTAAATGGGTGATTAGAGTGAAATGAGAAGTCACAAAGAACAACTATAATAAAAGAGGGTTATTTCCTTAATTCTTTACTGCTAAACACAGTTTACAGAGGTTTCTTTTCCATGTTAAGCCCCAAAAAAATTGAAAAATAAGTTCTGCTTTTTCTTCCTCTCCTTCCTTCATTTGAGGTTCGCTTCTGCTATATTAAAGATTCTAAAGCAAGACTAGCAGGTGTTTTTACTTGAGCTGTTACTTCAAAAGAAATATTGGTATAGTGTTTTCAAACTGTCATTAAAAAATGTGGCTTGTCTCAGTTCCTCCCAAGCATTTAATAGACCATGTGCGATCATTTTCTTGTGGTATTCCTAACATTCTGTCTGCAGTCTGCACATTTGAGACAGCTGTTTTCAACTTCTTTCTCTTTTAGAACATATTTTCTTGTGGCTGGCAGAAGGAAAATGATAAAATTTGGCTCAGGTCTTCATGACAACAACTCCTCATGAGTGCATTCTCTTCTGGTACTTTATAGCATAAATTGTTCTCACAAGACCTTAGGCAGGCAGATTTTAGAACTGGCTAATATCACTTCATCAGATTAATGCAAGGTGTTTTACATCTGCTGCTATGTTGCTGATAACAACACACATGTTGCTGAAATAATAACATCAGATCCAGAGATCCTGGAGTCCTAGATGGGCCTAGGAGGATGGGTAACCAAAATAAGGAGCTACCTTTAAGAATGATCTTGCTACTCTGCAAAGCTTTGTAGTGCTGTGGGAAGGCAATGGAAAATGTACTCACCAAATCAATGTGAGCTCCCATATTTAAAAGCAAAGAACATACACTGTGGAACAGCACTGAAGAATGTAGAGGTCATAAATATAATGTACAACACTGTGTAGGAATTCACCCTGACTGTCTTTTGGTACTAAACAATGAGGTTGCTCCTATTAAGCTACCCAGGAAGAACAAAAGGTGTTGAGAGAGGGTTTCAGAGCTTGTATTAACATTGTGCCCACATGCCTGAGACTCTAGTCTATTATTCCGAGTTCTCCACCACTGATCAGTATGAACACTATCCCTTCTATCCATTAAATAGACCTCTTGGCTGTTGGATTTTCATTCCCATGTGGACTGCAGAAGACACTACATCTGGCAATTATTTTTCTGTTGCTTGTGTAAAGTTTTCATAATCTGGGACTTTTCCTAATTAATGGTTACACCAAGGCACTGATGTAGAAATAGTAGTAATTGCTGAGAGGGCTTAGCAGAAGAGTCTTCATTTAAAGAAAACCTCATGTTCTTGAAAATGTCTTTCTTCATTTTTTTAATAAAATCATCTGCATTACTATCATAGAAGTCCCATTATTGTACAGCATTGGAGTCTAAGGTTATTTTGGCAGAGGTAATACAGAAAATATAGATACTTATGTAAGTCTAAATCTGCTGGGTTACACAGTTTACCCTAGCAATACTCTACAGCACTCCCCTACGGATATTTCATTCATTAGTGCCTTCCTACTCCCTAGGGAATTATTTGAACAGCCAAGTTAAATGGATGTTTAAGAGCAACTATTTATGGCAGCACAGTGTAAAAATCATCTCCTTTTGCAAACTGAGCACTTCTGGCTATTTCAGATTGATCTCATCACTGGTCTTGTTTGAATATCTTAATTTTTTGCTTTTAGTGCACTATAACAATGTTAGTTTCTGTCTAAATATAGCTAATGTCATAAATCCCCTTATCAAAGTGTTGACATCTATTCAGAATAGCCAACACATCTAAATACATTCAGCTGTGAATGTAAAGAGATTACCTATAGAGTACTTGATTCATCCCTGCATGGATACAAGTTCCACTGTCACCATCAGGAAGCTCATTGTGCCATTTATTACTATAATGGGCATGCAGCTAGAAGGAAAATGGGGGGGAAAGGGTATTTTCATGTATAAAAAATGGCCGGCAATGTGATAGCAGATCCTCACTCCTAAAAAAATCCATCCAGAATCCACAGCCCCAAGTTACCACCCGTTAGCTCTAAAAAGCTACAGTTTTTGTTTTTATGACAATTAAATATCGACTGTTTGATTGCTTTATAACTCAATAGGAGCAATATCTTAACAAATGTAGGTTACTATTAGACAATAGATTATAATAGTTATGAGGGGCAAATCAAGGTTGAGTTTACATTCCATTATTTTTTGTACTTAAGGTGTAAACAACTTGTGATGACTTATGAAGGTGAAAATAATGAAGATTTTTCTGAATCACTAACATGTAAGCTTCCAATTTTAACAGATGTCAGGAACGCTCTAATGGCCTATGGGTTGTCGCTGAAATATGTGAGAAAAACAATTACCATTTACAAAATATTTGGAAAAAGGATAAAGTGACTGTCACCTGCATAGCATTCCCTTAAACATATGCAATGCCTTGTGGAGGCGTGCCTCCGGGCAGACAAAGAGTTACATTGTCCCACCCCAAACCCCTTGTGAAGGGTGGCCCAGGTGTTCTGATTGGGTTTGAGTCCCTGGGGGTTTCTCCCTTGGTGTGCTTCTACTGGTCCCAGACCCTGAATTCCACCCTCAAAGGTGGAAACCCTCAAAAGTTCTGTCTCTCAAAAACCCCGGCTGTGCCTCTGTTTGGAGCTCTCTGTTCTGGACCTGAGTTTGTTCCCATGCTGAATAAATGGTTTCATGAACTGGGAGTCCGTCTCGTTGGTGTTCCATGCTGGTCCCCAGAATCATGTGGCTTCTCTGGACAAGATCCTGAGGTTGCTGACTGCAACAATGCCTTTAGTTTACTTCTGAAATAAATCAAGTGGAACCAGTATGAGTCCCCTTTCATTTCAGAAAAATGGCGAGACAGAAACTTAGTGATGTTGAACAAGTTTATACAATTTTTAAATGTTAATGTACAGACAAACTTAAAGGACTTAAACTTTGCTGGGATTTGTTCCAACTGTCCCTAGTAAATATGAACTAGCTTTGATACTGGCTTTGATATCTTGCTGGGACTCACTACAAATATTATGTCAGGTTTACTTGCAATTGCAATACTTCTCCAGTGAGTATTTCCCAAATGACACTGTGATCCTGTTCTGTATCTGGACTTTATTTATATATACACACGAACAGGTCAGGATTTCTGTTTTTGGCTGTGACTGTCAGTTGTCCTGCAGCTCTACAGCAATTGCAGTAGAGCCACTGCTGGCAAAAGAAGAAAGCTTTGTAATGCTTGCTTCACATGAACTTGCCTTGGCCTGCCTGGAGCTTTGCTCATTCTTGTTTTAGCTATAACAACAACTTTTCTAATGCCTATATCTACTTTCTTTTACTTTTCTTCATCGGGTGTAGTCATGTTATTGTATGGATAGTATAAAACAACATTGTCTTCACAGGATAAGAGATTTATGGGACCGGTATGATAAACCATGGACAAAGAGAGGCCTTGAGAAGTGGGAGCAGAGGACATGATACATGATACGCATGATTCATGAGCTGGCACTGGAGACATTTTGACTATCACATCTCACCAGTGCTCAGGACAGGGTTGGGAGAGAGAACAAAGAATGAACTTGAGCAGGTACATCAAAAACACCATAAAAAGTATAGTGGAAGAATATGAACTCACAAAACGATAAAGAGAAAGCAAAATGGAAAAAACGTATGAGTGAAGTTAATAATTACCCAAGGTGGGTGTCATCTACCAATGGACAGGAGAACATCCATATCAACAGCACATGGCAAAGGACATAGAATGGTGATGACTAGCTGTACGCTCCATTACCATCATCAAAGGGATGCTGTCCACATTAGTACTCTAAGAGGCAATGAAAGGGCTTGGAAAGGATGAAAAAAGGCATAGACATCAGGAAAATATTATGTGCACACTGTATATGGATTTTAATTTCATTATTTTGGAACTTATTTTCTGTAACAGTGTTTATTTTTTCATTAAAATAGATCATCTCTAATAATATCTTGCTTATTATTTTGTTAAGATTTCAATTATACTAACAATAAATTCATAGATTTATGTATTTAGTGTGTTTTCTATTTGTCCTTTATAATCCCATATTCTGACTTATAAAATAGGCTAGAAGAATTGATATATGATTAGATGTGACATTGCATACTGAGCTGTCAAAGTCTGAATAGGTTAACTTGGATGTTCTTGAGTAGTCAAATGGAAAATTAGGGTACATCCTAAGTATATTGAATTGTGACTGGCCACCAGGGGTACAAATCTGATCTTTGCAAAGCAGTTCATTCTTGGTTCAGTTAACCAAGTTAAAACTTCAGTGTGTGTGTTCGCAGATTTGATTTTCATGGTGAATGAGTCTTGAGTACTGTAAAATACTGAGCCGTTGTTTGTAGGACATGAAAACCTTGACAGCTTTCTAAATTCAGTCTGCTGTTTCAGTAAAGGTATTCACCATATGGGTAATAGGCTTCTAATCTGGGGGTTTAGGATCTAAACTCAGAAAAAATAATTCTGGAAAACAAGAGGACTGCAACACAAAGATCAGTGAAGCTGGGTGCCTTCCAAGTGATGGCATCATAAATTTAGTGTGTTGGTTGGTGAAGAAGGCAAAAATTCCTTGGTGCTGGGGATGTGAGTCTGATGCACAGATGGAGGGTCTGAACAACCTGGAGGCACCACAATGACTCTGAAGGTATAAAATCTTCCTAGGAATTAAAATCAGACTGAGAGTTTTGTACCCACATGGCGTGGGGATGGTGATAGTCCATGCTGCTCAGAGCACAGTCCCTCCTCAGGATGGATCAGGAGTAGACAGAGGCAGTGACTTGGAGTTGACCAGACCAGTTCAGAGCAGACAGGAGTTGTGTTAAAATGACTGGGAAACATTTTGAATTGGTGGGTTAATTTTTACAAGGATTATTCAGGGAATAATATGCACTTTTTTTTTTGCACCAATGCTGTTTTCTTGGTCCTATTTTGGTTGGGATTTGGGTCTTTTTTAAAAAATAGATATTCCATACAGAATTTCCTCTGCAGTTAATTGCTTAATATAAACTTAATTTTGTACATTAATTTTCTAATACTTTGGGAATTTACTGAGAAAAGTTAAATTCTGAGTTAAATTCTTATTCAACAAGAATGTAGTATTTATTTTTCAATTTAATTTATTGATTAGAAAGGCATTATTACTGTGTTCCTTTGGCTGCTTATCAATTTTGTTCCTTTAATTCCATGATTCAATTACTTTTATTTTAGAATAATTTTTATTTCATTCTTTTTTTTCACATAGAGTAATGTGTGCATTATTAAAACTGTTGAATAGTCATGACTGAACTCATTCTCCTTATTGCAAAATAATCTATTAATAACTCTACTAGAAAGAGAAAGTGAATCTCAAGTGAACATATTCCTTTTATTCATGCGTTAAATAAGATCTTGCTGAAGCCTCAAATTCATGTCCATCAAGCTAACTAGAAACAGCCAAAGTGTGTGATTACAAAAAAATGAAGATTCATATCACAAGAGCAGATTTACACAAATTTCATAGAATATCAATAAAAGCAAAATTTATTCTCACTCACAAAGATATGTAAGTATCCTTATAACAAAAACAAGATTAAGCAATAGTAACAATTATATGCCCACCTCCTGATGGATTTTTGGTCATGCTGGATGCCTGGGGACCAGATTTAGTAAGAGATTTAAGTACCAAAGGAGCAACTAGGTAATGAGATTTATCAAAGGTGCCCTGGCGCCAATGAAAGCACAGGCAAAGAGTAAAATTACTGGTGCATTGGTAATTAAGGTCTGTACCACTTGTATTCCATACTTTTCAGCCATTAGACAACTCTTATGAGCTTAAGTCTCTCAGCTTATTTATCACTAAAGCACCCTGTGTGGTTAAATACCTACTCACACAAAATTAATTATCACTTTGACCAAGGAGAGAGGCTACGGATATATTCTTAAGATAACACAGCTCTCTCACAGAGACATTGTTTTCCCTCTGCTGGAATGCATGTGTTTATGAATGTTAATGTAAATAACTCCTAGGTGCAGGTAACTCACATGTGCACATAAGTGTTTGCATGGATCAGGCTGCGAGAGGCCCTGCCACTGCTCCCCGTAGTTCAGCTGGGTGGAACCACCATTAGAAAAGAGCAACACACGGTTAAGGTGTGCATGTTGACACTTTCCAGTTACAGGTTCTATTTACCATTTTATTTTGGCAAGCCACAAGACAAATTTCTATCAGTGGGATCAAAGGAAATTGGACGGACATTTAATCTGTACGGTAACTTTATAGCAATATATATAGTCAAACTTAGCTGAGACCTATTGTAATGATATTTTTTTCATCACAATTCAGTTTTCATGGTACCAGGCCCATTGGCAACAGGTGGGGTACACTTATCTCAAAGAGGAAAAATACATTTTCTCAAGGGTAAGCCTCTTCTCCCAAGTAACAAGAGTTCCCTCAATTGCACCAGAGGTTTATATTAGATATTAGGAAAAATTTCTTCACAGAAAGCATTGTCAGGCACAATGAGAAGGCTGCCCAGGGTTGTGTAACCATTCCTAGAGCTACTTAGAAGACATGCAGATGTGACACTGGGTGACATGATTTAATGGTGGACTTGGCAGAGTTAAGGGATAGTGATCTCACAGGCCTTGTCCAATCTAAATGATTCTCTGATTTATGATTATGTGAAATTACTCATAGAACTTTATAGTTAATATACAAGCATTAGGCTATTAGTTTTCCACCTAATTTTTAATGTGGAAAACCAAAACTGAAACACAAGATGTATGTTGAATATGTTTAGATAATTTGCCTTCAAATTAAATTAACTTTGTAGAATTTTTTTCCATCATAGTGATTGTCAGGGTTATTTTTTTTTTTTTTTTGCCATTCTGCAAGTCATGTGAAACAACTTTTGGCATTAAAGTGAATCTAAACATCCAAGCCAAGTGTAGAAGAGCATGGTGAAATCCAAATTCTGCACACTCCAAAGTGAACTGATTGAAGGCTCAGAAAATGTACACCTGGATGCTGAAAGCTGGACCAGGTTACTGAGTTCAGAAAATGATGTCATCCCATTTCTGATACCTTAATCCATTTACTCCTTTAGTTTCCATTACTGATCCTGTCATACAGAGAAATGATCAAACCTACTTTCAATTTTCTTTGATCTCATTGAGATACTCTCAGCAACACAGTATAATTTAATAATACCTTCCTTAATTTAATTTATTTAAACATACACAAAATTTCATACCTACAATGTAAGAGCAATGTCAAGTTTTGGACAAAATCAGGCAAAATGACATGGATTCTAAACCTTAGTAGGTGGCAAGGAAAATTTGGCTTTTAAAAATTTCTACTGATTAATACTGACTTTATGTAGGCAGCAGCTTTTCCTTCTGAAGGATGTATAAGTGCACATTTTTTTTTTTCTTATTTTATTTTTGCTAGTTTGAAGAAATTCTGTTTATAAATTACACTTTGCAATTTAGTTATTGAAATTGTGAAGAAACCAGTTTGAAAAGGCAATAGACCTAGTGAACAATGCTTTGATGATGAATGAAGTAGAATGACTACTTTGAGGGAACACTTTGCATTTTGTGAGTTAAGTAGAAGAGAAAAGAAATCTCACAATGTGCAACAAGGTACCTATTTGCTAGTTTGCACTATTTAGAGTAGTTAGGAAGAGAAAAGGCAACTCTTTAACTCTGATAAGCCATTATGAGACAAATTAACTTGTGTCCAAGGAAATGCGAATGAAATGTGAAATCACTGCAATATTGTATTCACCACATTCAAAATCTGATTTTAACGTCAAAAAAGCTAGTGTATGATTAGTGTCACTAGGCTGTAGATTTTTCTAGGGGGGAAAAGTGCAAGTTATTGCAACATACTTTAAGTACTTACAGTACAAATAACTTGGTAATGAGAAGTAGTGACAATGTTTTTGAGAATCTGGACATATTACCTTTTCACACTTTATTTTTTATAACTATCATTTTGCATAATCTTAAACTTCAAACCCAAACCAGTGTGGGTTTAGAGCCATCATTATGAGACAGAGGAGTAATTCATAAAAAATGGGTTTGCCGTGATATGAGAAGCATGGAGGCAGAGGAAGGAAAAGGAAAGACTTTTTGACAGGGTACTTCTAGAAAACCAATTATTAGTGTCATAATCCCCTCTTATTAAAAAGAAACCAACTAGCCTTTTTCTTAAAAATTAAGATTTTTGTGGATTTGGTTTTATGGAGGTTTTTATCACATATCATATCTAACATTGAAACAAGTTAACAGACTTCTAAAATAGGATATTGATTTTTCAACTATTTCAACAGCTGTCTTGCATCTGACTAGTAATGTAGAGACTGAGCGTTTTTGTAACTTTTAGAAGCATTCTGATCACCATCTAAGAAGATAAACAAATCTTAAAGTCACCAAGAAGCTTATTTTGTGTAATCTTAGTAAACTCATCCAGAAAGTTCTTCTAATTCATGCCTCTTAGCTGAATTATCTGCAGGAAGATGCTTACTCAGCAGACAGAAAATTACTAGACCTAATGGGCAGAAGGCAAGCTTAGAAAAAGTGGCATTTTAAATGTGCATTTAGAAATATCCCTACATGTTTTAAGGTAGGCATCTGAAGTGCACCTCTACCTGGTAAAATCATAGTAGAAATTAATTTGTGAACAATCTGTAGTGTCAATCAAAATGTAGTCTGAAAGGAACCTCTAACTCCTACTCAGAGTGGAAATAATTCCAAAATTAGAGATGTTTGTTCATGGCCTTGTTCAGCTTAGTTTTGAAGATCTCTAAGGATGGAGGTTCCAATCTTTGAGAAACCTTTTGTATTGCTTGATGAAACTGAGTTTCCTCCCTTGCTTGTGACCTTTGGCCACTGCTTGCCCTATTACTCTGCACCCTGGAGAAGAGTTTGCCTCTGCTTTTGCTGTAATTTCCCCCCAGAACTCGGTAGGCTGCACTGAGATTCCCTCTCCTCCCCCTGCACCTCCTTACAAGTTACCTGATGGCCTCATTTTCACAACCACAAAAGCGGGTAACCCCTGCCACCACAAGGCTACTCTGCTGGCACATGGCATAGCAGGCACTGGAGATGGTAATTTAACACTCTGAAGGGATTACAGGATTCCAGCAGACTTGAATATAGAAACTGACCTGAATTAATAGCAACGGCATAAATTTAAAATCTTCTACGATTTATTTGGAAAAGAACAGAATAAATTTTCTTTCCTGCAACTATTCCACAGAATTTGCCTATCCAGAGCTCTCATGTGGTCACAGGGAGTATCTCCATTATTTCTGGTGGAATTAAAAGTTAAGGATTCAAAAGGTGCTCCTCACATCATCAAGTCAAATCCTCTTTTAGGGTTATAATCCCAGAAACACATTTAGTAGAGCTCCCTGTAAAATCCAGCTCAGGCTTATGTTTCCGGTGCTTGCTCTCAGAAGTGGTTCCTCTACAGTGATGGTCAGAAAAAACTATTTTAATTCCCAGACTAGATGTATTCAGCTCAAGTTTATAACTATTCGTAACTGTGCCAGTGTTGCCTTTTCACTGTAATAGCTCTTTATCCTCCCCAGTAATAACAGTCCTGGTGTATTTATAGATACATCCCTTCTTAGCCTTTCATTTCCTGGTTTCAAAAACTGAAAATCACAGAGTGCAGCAGAGAATCTTTTCTAAAATGTTGTAGAACTGTATTAACCCGTCTTATGACTCCATCTGTTTAATGGTTCCCCTAGTGTCTCTCACCAGCTGCACTGCTTCCTTTTACCTCACTCATTAAACACCTGACCTTACCACTTGCTTTTTTGGAGTGTTGAGAGGTTTGATTTTGCCTCACAGATGTTCTGAAAAGACTGTGACCACTGGAACAATAACACAGCAGTTTTATTTCACCCTCCTTTTCTCTTGGAAACTTCAAGTTACTCAAGTTTTGGGTGGGTTTCCCCCCCTCCCCCCTCCTTGTCAGCTGCAAATAAAATAGATCTACGTGATAGATGAACAATAGAACAAAGGTGAGATGATCAAATGTGTTTCTATTGTTCCTGTGATGTAGGTGATATCTATGAATCTTCCTGTCAGAGCTGTCATTAAATACTTGAGTGAAATTGTCAGGAACGCTTCTTGTACTGGAATTTGAGATGGAGAAGCAATTTCTTTACCCATAAAGTTATTGATCCTGATTTTAAAAGCAGTTTTTAATGTTTTAAACACTGTGAACCATTTCTCTTAGTAGAAAAACCTGAAAAGGCGGATATGCAAGTGAGAGTCGCAGCATCACTAGAATAAATTACACAATATGGTGCAAAATCTATGGAACAGTTGTACAGAAATGTTCAACGTGAGTTACAGAGAATTAATGATGTTTCCACAGCATGAATGCAAGAAGAAATCCCACCACCAAAAACTATGAGATGAAGAGAATGTCAGAAAAGGACTAAATTAGATATTCCTTACTATTTGTATTAATCTTTCAAATTAGTTGAAAAACTGTTCTGTATGAAAAGCTGTGAAAAATGATTAATTTCTAGGAAAACAGAGTTTGAATTAAGATACAGAAAGCGTGATTCTCCAGCTACTTTCTGCTTTTTTTTTTTGCAGTGCTGATAGGATATGCACATTTTCTATTCCACATAACGTTAAAGATAAGTGTAATGGGGATGAAGACAGCAGCAAGCTTGAAGGGAGAGCACCATCATTACTGTTTAAATTAATTTTATGAATGAATTTTCAAGCGACTTATCTACCTTTTAATTTCAGTATTTCTACTGGTATGAGGAATAGGCATATAAAGCAAGTTTCACTTTAAATGATGGCAAAGTTGTGTCTTAGTATTAATAGACACCTGATGAAGTACCAGTATTAAGTGTAAAGGATTAGTTTTTTGAAATGCAGCTTGTAGTTTTAAAAACATTAATTTGGGGGGAGGGTAATTTTTTCTGCATTTTTTTGAAGTTGGGTTTTTCACAGTATCAATACTGGATTTTGTTTCTACTAAGCCTTAGTAGGTAATTCAAGGACACATTAATTAATCTCATCCTACAACGTGTAGTCATGCCTGTTAGCAGGAGAAAAAAGGGTTGTGGGTGTTTTTTAAAATGCAAATTCCATGACTCCTCTGAAATTCATTTGTAAATGAACATTTTTCATTCAGACAAAATGGTTAAGGCTAAATTAAATAATATCAAGGACAAGGGATATCCTTACCTGACAAAGTCATGCACCCACTTAGAAATATAAATAGATCCAAATAGTCATCTATTGGATGTACACTTAAATCTACATCATGTTTTCCTAGTTATACGTTGCATATATATATATATATATACTGTGTGTCTCGCTGCACTTGCAGGAAAAGAGTATTGGCTGGATACGAAGAACAGGGTCAATATTTCATTTGAAAAGGAAACTGTATCTGTTTTGACCAATTGAACTATTGGTCCTTTAAACATATTTTTACAATTTCAAAGTCCTGCATGGAGTTTTACTAAAAAAATCTTTCTCATCTTCCCTGAAAAAAAAAAGATGGTGCTAAATGTTTACATAAGAAAGTATCTAACCCCCAGAGGAGCACACCTCTCAGGCCAATGACAGGTTAAAAGCAAAAGTAACTAGCCTTTAGGATTATGGTTTCTATCATAAAGAAAATACATGCAACTAACATGTGTTACTTGCAGATACCTGAGACATGGAGATTTATTATTCTGAAGCCCCTGCTATGCACCCCTGCTTTTGTGAACATTTTGATATTAATGTTAGGAGAGGCTAGGATTTTGCCTTTTGTACAAGATACAACAAAAAACCTACCCAAGCTCATGCTATTCTACCAAAAGCCAGCTTGTTTGTCCACCAAAGCTAGGTGCCAAAATAAAACCCTGCTAAGTTTTAGATTTCAGAAGTGACAGACATCTTTCCTTTGCCCCATCAAGTTTTCACATTAAATTTCCTTACTGGTATTGAATCACGCCTGCTTGTATCAACAAAACACATGGGCTACTCAACAGCTCACTAATATAAACTAATGAACACTGGTTTGCATGGAGCACATCAAATGCAACCAACTAAAACCACCAGAGGTACTAGTGACTTTTAAATGAGCTAACAAGATTTATAACTTCCTTTTCCTAGATATTTGATTTCATCTCCACTGGTAGATCTTACAGAAATAATAGTCCAGCTGACACTGATTCTTGCCCTAAAGTAGTGAAAATGAAAGGTGTGAACCTAAACTCATAACTAAAGTTCTTCTCTTGCATTTTCATTGTATGACTTCAAGTACTATATCACTATATTTTTATTTCTAAATGTGAATATAAGCACATTGCTCTTCACCTCAAAATACGTAGTTTTAAGATCAAAAATGATATATGGAACTATTAGCAATGTAAAAATATGACCTGTACTTTTGAAATATAGATTTTTTTTTCCTTCTTTCTTGTAAGAAATAAGCTTTGCAGCATTTCTGCTCTACATGTTAATATCTTACAGAAAGGCAATGTATGTCCTCTAGACGAATACACTGGCCATCAGACTGCAGAGACATTATGGTTTGCCTTGCTTTCCCTTGATACAGATCTTTTCCTCTGCAGGTAATCACCCAATCCATTGTCATGGTGTAAGAAGACAGGCAGCCACCTTCATACATATTTTGAAATAAAACATATTGGCTCTGTTCTTCAGAAAGAATTGTTCAAGATTACAGCTTTAACATAAAACTGTAGGCTGGAGGGTCCCAAAAAGGTAGAGGCACATCTGATAGTTCTGTGTCAAACATCCCAGCTCCACAGAGACAGGATTTTTCAAAACAGAATTTCCTCAGTGTTTCTTGTTCTTAAGTACAGGGTCCACTCTTGCTGAATAGCTCCTTTCTGAAGCGTCTGATGCTCCTGGGCCCTGAGATGCATCTAAGGCTGAACAGTGAAAAACTAAAAAAAGGTGGGCTTACTTTTTTAAATTTCCTTTTAGGTTATGGAAACAATTTGCTACCTGTAGAGGGGATCATGATAACAGTGCAGGCATCAAACCCTCTGTGTCATGACCACAGTGGTGGAGCCCTAAGGATGACAGAGATGAAAAACTCTTTTTTGTTATGATGAGTACGTTAGTTTCAAATGCAATTAATACTGGATTAGTCAGCTCACACCCTTAGACAAGTTTTGTGTTGCTTTACATTATGTTATCTATTAAATTTTCATCATTCCTGAGGGCATTTAAGTAGCATTTCTCTTCAGTTCCAACCTTTAGGCTGATTCTGAAAAAACGAAATTAATTTTCATATTAGCACATATTTATAATAAAATTAATTTTGATACTACTCTTTCACAAATTCTTAATTTTATCTTAGTACATTATTGTTCCTTTTTTCCTAAACATCAGTCACAGACTTAAATTTCTCATATTATCAGTTTTTACAGAATATATAGCAGAAGTCCTTGGGAGAAAATACCTAGGAAGGAATATATCAGATATTTCAGGTTCAAATGGCAACTAATACCCTGATAGTCCAAGTAATATTTTTTTACTTTATAAAGAGAGGACATCATTCACTGATCATCATAGTATGCCTGGAGAAAAGCCCATTGCAATTTATCACAGACTGCCAAAAGCAGAAAATATATTTTAGACAGTAAAACAGCTGCATTTATGTCTAGAGGGGGCCAGATAAAAAAGGCTTTTCACAAAAGAGATTTATAGAGATTGTGTTAGCTAAATGTTCAGGTCTGATCAAAATTAGTCCTGCACTTCCTGCTGGACACAATATTTTGTTCTGTCTACTATGATTTTCCCACAGGTACTCCATGTATTCGTGGTGGATGCTAGCCCATAAAACACAATCCTGGTCAGGGGCAGTAATAGAGGCAGCCCAGGGTCTCCTGAGCCAGCAGTGGTGGCTCAGCCTTGCATGCTTTATTCTTTGTCTTAGGAGTACGTGTTCTGAATAGCTAAAGCCAAGAAATTTCAGGGTAAAATGTGTAGGCCACAGAAAGACAGTCTTACCATATTGAAACTGATAAAACAGTGGTAATCTATTTTCTAGGTTGTTTGCTACTTATTACTAAGCAATAGTAATACTAAGTACTAAAAGTAAGTACTAGCAATACTAGTAAACACTAGCAATAATAGTAATACTAAGTACTATTGCTTTATATATACTTTAGTATTTAGGTGCTCTAAAATATGCAGCTTTTTTTTGTGGGGGGATGTGCGGGGGGGTGTTTTTTGACCATAAAAACCATAAAAATTTTGTATTTGTGGCTCACAGCAGTCTAAGTGGCTTGCAACTCAAAGACATTAAATTAATTTTTCAGCTTTCTGTGTCCAGTCAACTGAGAAAATGATGCTCTGGAGCCCTTCAGTTCCTGTCTAGTCTGAAAACACTACATCCAAGGAAGAAGAAATTAATTCCACTCCAGAAAACCCCTGGTCTGACTGTTTCCTACTTCCAGCCAATAGCATCTTTATTTAAAGCAAAAAAACAACACCCTTAGTAAATGAAAGGCATACATACATTAACAATAACAGATATTCAGCAAAAATCCTGAATTAAAATGTACTAGATGTACATTGTATAATGTACTGGATGTGCACATTCATACTTCTCTTAAATAGAGAATATAATTCTGCTGCTTTTATATAATTTATGTATTAATAATGGTAATGAAAAGATGGAAGTAAGGGAAAGCATATTGGAAGAAACTCTAATATATGCATGTAGCTTTGCTTGGCAGACTTACAAAGGGTTGTACTGACTTTGCAATAGTTATATGCATAAGCTCTTCAGGGACCTTGATCCTGAATTGCTCCACACCGACATAAAATTGCTACAGACACGAACTGTCACAGTGGAGCTCTCTATAAGAAAAGTCAAATAGGGATACACAAGTTATTTCTCAACTTTCTTGAAATTTACTTGCAATTTTTATGAGCAGCAAAGGTAGACTAGATATTCATTATCACAGGGAAGTATAGAGCAACTGATCATAAAAGATCAAATGATCTAAGAGCAAAATACACCTTGTAGTAGCTTTATTCATGTTTTCTTTTTCTAGAACGAAAAAGCAGATGTTCCAATTAATGTGATTCACTTTTTTTCCCCTTTTTTGTCATTACAGCTTTTGAATCTTTTCTGGAACCAGAAATTTTTTTCCTTGAATCTTTCTGGAAACAGAAATTATATAATATAAACATATTATATGAAGTGTAATCAGAAGCAAAGTTAAACTGAGGTAAGAAAATATTGCAAATATTTTAGTTATTTTAGTGAGAAAAAGAATGGTGATTACATGGCCATAAATGCCATGAATTCCATTGCTACTGAATGAAGCAAATACCACTGTGTAGTTTACTTATATGCTGTCAGACCTTAAGTCTGCAAAATGAGACATCTCTCTTTCCCTGCCTTTCAAATGAGTAAAAAGTGGTCCCTATACCTTACAGGAAGTCTTCCAGGAGTTTAACTTCCAGATTGAGGTAAAAAGATGTAAAATAAAAAATTTAGCCTACTTAAAAAAACCTGCCTCTCTATATAGACAGAGAACAGGTGACTAGAATTATGGATTCTGAAGCTAAAAGGATCATTAGATATTAGCCTGGCTTTCTGTATATTACAGGTGTTCTTTTTTTTTCTTGTGTATAATTATTTCTTTTTTACTGTATTTTTGTGTTGTCATTGAAAAAATATTCTTTGTGTTCATTGGTTGCTTTAATAATAATTTATTTGCACTCCTGCAATTTTTCTCTTTGAATTTACTAAATTTAATAAATTTAAAAATTTAAATTGATGTTTAAAAATAAATTAAATTTAAAATTAATTTTAAATAAATTTAAATTTACTAAATTTACTAAAACTTACATGTTTAGCTTACTTGAGACCTGCAGTAATGTGAGGCTAAAGAGGTTACTTTATCCTCTTAATGGTAATTGCCTTTTTAAACACAGAATTTCCAAGGCAAATTAAAACAATTTTAGTGCCATATTTTTTCCTGTGTTATGACAAAACTATTTTCTAGCAGAGACTTAAAATCTCTGACAAATTCTGTTAGAAATATTACACTTTGATTCTTGTTTTTATTAACAATTTCTTTCCAAGATCTGTAAGTTACCTATTTTTTTTCATTAAATGTGCAGAACTTTTAGCTGTGATATTATCTTATCACTTATAAGTCTTCAGTACATTGTATCTACACGTTTATTGTCCTGATTTTTTGTCTCTTTAAAGAATTAGTTTTTTTTGTAAAAAATATGATCTTAATTGACATTAATCACACCCTTCACCTTTGATTCTTTATTAAATGAATCCTCTACCAGCTCTCCTGTTTATTTTGTCTGTGACAAATTTCACTTGACTAACCAGTAGGATCATCCTGTTGTATCATGGTAAACTAAGCATTATACCAATCTTGGCATTTCCACTACCTTAAAGAAAAGGGGAAAAAAAAGGAAAAAAAAGAAAAAGATGTGTGGATTTACAGGTTTATTCCTATTAATGCAATTTAGCATACTCCCTAATTGCTAATCACAGAAAGGCTTCAGAAGGTACTCCTTCTGGGAACAGCTTAAATTTCATTAGTATTTTCAAGGAAAAGTACCTAGAGTTGAAAAATTGACAAATAATAAATTGACAAGTCAATGAAAGCTTCTTACAACAACACTGTAATTGCCTGTTTTTTTCATATTCTTCGCAATACAGGCAGTATAATCCCAGTTGTTTGAAGCATGAAAAGGTTTGATCTTTGCAAGCTCCCCCATTAGGAGTCTGAGAGCCGTGAGTGTGGAGCGGTGACATTTATAACTCTGTGTAGTGGCTATTGATTATTCTTGTATTTATGAGTTCATACAGGAGCAGATGTTAGTTGACATTTTTTGTTTAATCTCACAGACGTGCTGAAATTGCCCTTGGAGATTTGGGTGAATATGGAGAGGCATGTTACTATCAAAAACAGACACCACATGGAAACAAGCCAAGATTTTCAGTCTCAGAGAAGCATAGAAGAATCTGGGGCAATTTCTGATCAATCCAAGCTCATCACTACAAGAACTTTTAGGAATCTTGCTCTATTGTGTAAAGCCAAAGGCTTACCTTACTTGGTATCTAATTGCAGGTCTAGCTCATTGAGCTCATGAAATAAAAGGTGAAAAATTATCTGTTTTTCACAAAGATATATTGCTACTTTTTCCACATATACACTGAGAAAAACACTAATGCCCCATCTAAACTCTAATCTCCTATATGGCCTTCAGTATGCTTCTCAGAGCCTCCCATAAGCATGCCAACTCATAAAACCCACACATCTTCCAAATGGATTTGAGGTTTTTAATAAATCATTAGTCTAAATATTACATTTTACATGCCACTGGTTACACCTGGCTTTTTGTAGTTACTGAATGATTCATGGGCTGTTTGGAAGAACACACATATACACACAAATATTTATTACTCTATGTTTTGTTAAGAAAGGTTGTTGACCTCCTTCAATCAAGAAATTTAAATGCTTTGTGCCTACTTTCGAATTTTGTTGGTTGTTTAAGGTACAATCAAGGCTTGAGTGGGATTTGAGATGGAGGCCGTGATCACCCAGTTGCAAAACTGAGCTCCTTGCCCTTTGGTGGTAACCTCTGTGTGTTTACTATCTAACTGCAAGCTCTAATCACGAAATTCCAGGAGTCTGTGGTGTATAACCTGTGGTGTTGGAGGAAGAGGCATATGGTTTCTGAGACCAGGATCTGAAGAGATACACCTTTTTCCTGACCATTTTGAAGACAGAGAGTTGAGGTCTCAAACAGTACAGTCACTGTCTTGTAATAGATTTCTGGGTGGTTGCTCATGCAAGTATTGTCATTTAAGTCCACAGCATCACTAGGCACCCTGATGCTTTAAAGCCATCCCTGTTTACCATATTTTGGAACAACATGGTCTTCATGTCTGCATGAGTTCTTCAATGAGGTCTTCATGACTGCACTGAGTTTTTACGAAATGCTTTCAACACTGTTCCTCAACAAGGGTAATAAACTTAAATATATATTGTCATCATCTTACAGTTCTTGATGTTTGCAGAACTATTCATTCACACATGATTTGTAGCTGCATGAAGCTGTGAGACAGTGACAGGTCTGTGTAAAGAAATACAGGCTTTCACCACAGATCGCTTGACTTGAGAGAACAAAATTAGCAGGAAGCAGCACACACACCACATATCCCACAATTTAGTGACAAAGTTCTAGATTCACTGGGTAAACTCCATCTTTACAGGTGAGTTTTGCAAAGAAAAACTTTCAGGATTCCTGGATTTTTGAAGCAGTTGAGGGAAGAAAGTTTTCTGTCTTGCTGCTTGCATGTTTACCTGTTGCTACTTATGTGTTTACCTGTGTTCCAAATAACTTCATATTCCTATCTTTTGCTAGTTTTTGAAAAATGTATTAAAACAAATATTCACATGCTGTGCATAAGGTCTCGACCTGAATATTCAGACTGCTATCTCCTTTCTGGGATACAGCATTGTGTAAGCTAACATACAAGCACAGCCTTCTGGCATGATGACAATAACATCTGTGTGTCTTACTTACTAAAAAAATAAAAGCAGAAGTTAAAAAAAAAAATTATACTAAATATCAATTCGTGAAGTCTTAAGGAGCTTGTGGGTTAAGCCAAGAAACATTTCACTGCAGCATATCTCTGCCTTATTAGAAAATAGGCCTGATGTACTGAAAGGCAGTATTTTGGAGTTGTGACCAACCCCTCTACTCTGCTTGTAATGCTAAAGATTACATTCTGTGCAGCTCTGGGTTTGAGTAAATCATTGTTGTATTTCTTAAGGGAAATGTACTTTTCCTAATTACACATTGTAACCTTTATACTTTCCTTTAGTTGGAAGGAAAGCTGTTCAAGATAAAATCCATTTTTGTTTCTTCCTTAAAGGAGTAAAGCAGGAGAATAAGCCCTGATTTTTCTGTATCTGGTGCTGCCCAACTCTGTTTTTCCTTTGGTTAGCTCATTGATTCTCCTAGACCACAGGTTTTTTAGACCCAAACACAGAGCAACTTCAATCAGAATTTTTACTTAAATGTTTAATCTCTTATTAAACTTGACAAGTTTGCCAGAGCAAGGCCACAAGCAAGAGAAGCAAATCTAGCAAGAATTAAAATGATATATGTTACATCTGAGTGAAAGGCAAAATTCCATTGGTATGCAGTACTTATAAATACTGCCAATCAGCTAAGGGAATTTTTTCAGATCTGCTTGCAACATAGCAAGGAGTTTCTTATTAATAAGAAAGTGAGGCCAAATACCTGTATCTGTTTTGATCTGTGGATGATTTACAGGACTTCTTCTTCCTCTTTGTGCTCCATGAAGACAACATGCTTATAACAGTAATAATCACTTATTTTACCAGGTACAAAGCTAATGTTCATTGTACGAGTGGAGATTCTTATGTTAAATACAGCTTGTTCCTGGGCAAGCAACCTCAGTAATGCTGGCATGTATTCAGCCTTCTGGAAATAATATGTTGAGTCCTGGCTGATGTTAAACTAAGTAAGATGGACAGATAAACCTTCATCTCACTTCATGGCCTTGTCTGAAATATGCCTGCTTTACCCAGAGATTTAAATGATATGAAATTTGGACTAGGGAAATGTAAATGCCTTATGACTAAACAGAAGTAGTTTTATCTGAATTAGAAAAAGAAAAAAAGAAGAAAAGAGGAGACTAGCTGAGACTTTCACTTTATTTAGATGGAGAAAGTCCATCTACCCATCTGTATTTCAGGAAATACCCATGGAGTACTAGAAAGGAGAAAGCAAAATAAGGGAGTCTTCCTGACAGTCTGATACAAAGCTTTAAGAAACATGGGCTGGGTCACACAGATGGAGAATTGTGAGGTATTCACCACTGGTACAAAAATATCATTAGGAATAATATGACACATTCAGGTCTTTGTTATGTTTCTTAGAGTTTGATCAACTCCTGTGTGAGATAGAGGCAGAAATGAGAAGCCAGTAATGTGTGTGTGCTCCCTCACTGCCCCAAAATAAATGTCTATCACTTAATGCTCTCAGACTACATTTGTTCTTACCTGGATCCCTGGCTCCAAAGTTTCCTTGTTAATTCTGCATGATACCTCATATACCAAGAGAATAGATTGCTATCTGTTTTCCATTCATTTTGATGCTCATGCCATCAGCTTACTAAAAAAGAAATCCCTAAATAGTTATATTGATTTACTTAATCACATTGAAAATAATATCTCCTTTAGTCCTATGAAAAATAAAACTGTTGTGGAAAAGTGTGCTACATTTCTGTCAGATAGTGAAAGCTGGTCTGACACAGTTGTGCAGTTTTTAAATGCAAAATTTGCTGCAGGGCTATAGAAATATGTATTAGATCCACAGTAAAATTTGAGAGGGGTGTGTGAGTGGGTGTTTCATCTTTCTTTTTTAATCTTTGTGATTTGTATGTGTAAACATTACGAGAAACATTAATTGCTAGTAAGAGGCTGACATTAATTACAATAGCTGTGCTGAAGACATTGGACTTTGCCTGATGTACACCAGGCAGAATCTAACTTTCAGAAGCTTTCCACTCAGCGAGGATCTTTTTATTTCTGTCATACTTCTGTGCATTTCATCATACCACATCCATGAGGATGTATCCTTTCAAAAGCTGTCAGCACTTTCTGAACACTTGCTGTTTATTCTTTCAAAAGTTGCAAGGGAGAGGAGGAAAAATAAAGCAAGCTGATTTATAGGCTTATTTTCTCCCCACATGACATCTCTTTACCCTGTATCAGAGCACTGTTAGTTTTCTAACGTATTTTGGAAAGGTCAGAATTATGCATTAAAAAACCCATTTTCTATTTCACAGAATAATCACATAAAGTATTCTATTTCTGTTCTAAGTAGTCTAACAGATCATGGTTTGGTGCTAGAAAAGTCACAAATTCTTTAAAGATTTAGGTTCTTACCTCTTTGGGGCACAATGTTCACGTTCTTCATGTTCTTCATGTTCTTCAGTGTTTATGTTCATGTGCCCTGTTTGTACTCACATAGCAGTTCCAGGCAGGAGGAGAATGTTCCTGAGCCAGAGTAGGGAACAGAAGAAGCCAGAAGTGGACTTTGCCTGAAACCTGTTGTAAAAAAAAAAAAATGTGCTTTGACTGTTATGGCTATTAATTAGTACATCTACTGCAGTGTACTAAAGTGGCTTGGCTTGAAAACATCATCGTTTGTAGACACATCACCTGATTAAAAAAAAAAATCTTTATGCCTCATTGTCCATGTGCCTGCTAAGGTTAATATTCAGCTGATACAGTTTTTCCATTGTGAATAATGAAGCTCATGGAAACATTTTTTGCAGGTACCTGTTGAAGTATTCTTGCTTCATTACTTACAAAATATTATCAGCTACAATAAAATTCAGATAGTTTTCTCAAGATAGAAAAATCCAGAAGACACATTTATAATACAGAGTGCTTTATGATATATCAATGGAGAATTTTTATTAAATGTTTTAAATTTTCTTGCTCCATGACTTCATCTGCCTTTTATTTAATTAGGAGTAAAATGCTGTAAGTAGGTTTAAGTGGTTATAACATAGGTCCCTGAAGTTTTCCAATCAGTCTGGGGTCCTACAATACATACCATACAACATCTTTGCATATGTAGGGCAATTTAGAGCTGTACAGTAAAATACTGTAGTTTTAAGAGTGCCATGGATAGTTTTTACTGTGCATCCCTGAGAGACACGATTATATACTACTATCTACTGTCTGTAGCCGCAAGGCTGTGCTCTCACTTGCACTTTTGCTAGACCTATGCTCACCTGCATGCTCACAAGCAAAGTTCTGCTTAAACTCTGAAGAAGTCAATGAATACAATTCAATTAAATTCTAAAAAAAAAAAAAAAATTCTCACTCTGTTCTTGGGTTGTACATGATTACTTCTGTTTATGGCATAAAGAACTTTTAAAGACTAGAAAACTTGTCTTCTCTTGCTGCACTACCACTGCTTCAACAGCAGGTATTAGCCATCACAAGGTAACTTCAATACATCAGGATTTAATTTAAATGTAAGTAGTCAAATGAAACCTAGCAATGAGGTGATGACCCATAGTGATAAAAAAGATAATTAGAATTACCACTTTTCTGGCATGAGAAGAGCCATGCAGTGACATATATCAGATACTTGGGAATATGTCTAGGCATTTCCATTAATTTTGCCTTAATTTTCACTTTGAATTCAGAAAAAGTCAGCTATGAATGTTTCTGTAGGAATTAAATGCCTATGCTACCTAACCTGTCATGTTGGATTCCTTTATAGGGTTCAGTTATATTCTGCATTTATATCAGTGAGCACTGGAAAATGAAGTGTAAGCACAGATCAGAAATGCCATTGTCAACACTCTAAAGTCTATTTCTGAACAACTCCTTGGTAGTACACGTTTTACATGGTGCACCCTCACACTGCTTCTCTGAACTATTTTCTACCTCTGTGTGATGTTTACATTTGCATTTGTGCTGCTATGGCATGAACTGGACTGAAGACTTGATCCAGATCTAGAGTAAATATGAACATCCATCATTTATCTTATGTATTATTAAATATTAAACCACACTCTCACATAAGTAATAAATTGGGACTATGTGATCAAAACGTGTTATATTATAGGCATAAATTCCAGCAAGAGTTAAAAACATGCATGTCCTTTGCTTGCCCATATATCCTTCACATCAAGCCTGAAAGTGTGGTGAAAGTTCAGGTTGACATAGCTCATGCAGCAGGAGTAATGTCCTGGCTGAGAGAGGCAGATATTCCCTTTAATTTTCCCTCTGGATTTGATTTTTGAGCTTCTGAATGAATGGTTAGTCCTAGCTCTTTCCAGGGCCTGGTTCATTTCCTGTTGAACATATTATGCAGGGTAGGAAATTTAAGGGCTAAATCTTGGCAACAGCTCAGTCCTAATAGTTTGAATTTCAGTGCCTTAAGGAAAGGATGTGGCTTAAAAAATAGCTCTGAAAACAAGCAATTTTCCTTCTGAGAATAGCTCACAATATTTACTGGGTCCCAGTGCTTAAATTCTCACACATTTGCAGCATCTGGCTTTAATCAGCAGATCCAAAGACATCACGACTTGTGGTTCCCGGGCCATAATGACTTAAATCCTTATTATGAACAAGAGCACAACCTGGTTTTCATTAAATTCTTTGTAATGAGGATGGGAGAGTTGGTGGACCTAAGCAGGCAGTTCCTGTTTCACAAATCGGATACCCTGTGACACTGCCCTTCTGCTGCTCTGCTTGGTGGCTCAGAAGAGCAGAGTACAGAGGTCCTCAGCCATCCTACAAGCCTTTGGAGCATCTTTGAAGCCATTCACATTCTCATTGCATCAGGAACAACTGCTTCCTCACAGCATGTCTCCTGTATCCAAACATGACACCTGGTTCTGCCAGTACCCACCCTAAATCAGGGTTTCTGGAGGATGGAAAGCCCCTGTATTTCACCACATTTGCCTCATGACATTATTTGGAGCAAAACTATAGAAGCAGGGTAAGCTCATAAAGGTATTTTGGGGAAGGTGCTGTGCCCGTAGCATGCTCATGCTGGTTGGAAGGTAGGGGCTACGGGACAGCTGTCCCTAGGTATGCAAAACATCACAGATCGCTTGTCAGAAAAGTCTTATTGTGATTTTTCTGACATCAATATCATGAAACCTTCAAATATTATTGCATATAATTAATAGCAAACTTAGATTCTAAGATTACCATTCAGCTTCCTGAAATGCCATAAGTGTTATCCGAGGGAATATTTCCAATGGAGTAAAACTAACTGGTGAAACCTATCAACAATAAAAACTTAACTACTTTCCTTTCAACAGGAAAACTTAAACTACTAGTCTAGGATCATGTTATAATGTATGGATGTATGCTTAAAGAACAAAGAAGATTGTTTCTCCTGTAAGCATGCATCTTTTTTTTTTTTTTCCCTCTAATATGCTGCTGGAGTCTTTGCAGAGTATTTTTATTTAATCCATACATAACATTAATTTTTCAAAAATTTTTCAAGCTTACCATCAAAATGTTCTTTTTCTTTTAAATTGCTTTCATCACTTCCTAGATTAAAACATTGCAAAGACTTCACAATAATATTTTTTCTGGTTTTATGGAACTTTCCTATGCAATTATCTATTTCCTTAATAAATGAGGTTTTTGTTCCATAGCATATTTGTACCTCAGCCAGGTCTCACTGCTCCCATTGTTTTTCAAACCAAGGATGCTTACAACAAAGAATAAAAATCCCTTTGCCCTTCCCACAAAGAAAAAGCCAAACAATTCTGGGACACAGGTCACCTCCTACATGCACAGGAGACATTACATGACTAGAGGACTCAAAAGTTTAGGACGAATGCATCAGAGAGCATTCATGATTTTAAATCAAGCCAGTAACCTCACATTAGTGTTCCTTACATACTGTCATAATATCCCTGCAGGCCTGGGCAGCCAGAAATGTGCTGTTAGGGATTCCCCACAATCCCAGAGGTTACTGTCCCCTCAACATGCCTATTACCTCACAGACTCCTGCCAGCCAGGAGCTGCTGTGCTGTAGGTCCACCCTACAGGCTCCTATGGGATCAGAACTAATTTAAACATTAGTTTAGAGCAGCCCTATATTTTTGCCATTTCTGCTGAGGCAAAGGGAGAGGTTTAGGAGCAGGGAATGGGAGCTGCCTTGTTGTCTCTTATTTAGCTGTACCCAGCACAGGCCAGGCACTTCAGGTCAATGATGAAGCACACAAGGTAATCTGAGTTGAAGTCAAACAAACCTCTCTAAAATCTTTTCATTATAGTTTGCTCTCTACTCATACCAATGCTAGCAGTACTTTCCAGTCTTGCTGTAAAGCTGTCTTAGTCAAAGGGCTGACCAGAGGGGAAGAGGAAAGCAAATCACTTAGAAGACAGAGATCAAATCTTAAGATTTTTTCCCTCAGACTGCCAAATGCAGTGATAAATAATCATTTTTATATTTTTATCTATGTAAAAAAAAAAAAAAAAAAAAAAGCTTTCAAAGTGGAACAGATTTGGTTTGTAAGCTATAATAGGCCTATGTATTTTGTTGACCAACATATTCCTGTTATGCCAACCAGAAATAAGATACAGAATAATGCTAAAAGAGAATTTTGGTGCAATTAGTCAATCACTTTTAAACACTACTGGCTTAACTGAAAAAAACAAACAGCGACACCATCTGTAGTCACCCTGAGATTGAAGGAATTTTAGCAAAATGCTTCTATTGGCAGAAAATATTAAAAACTAAATTATCTCTTCTTACTGTGTTTGTTACAGGTATCCTATATATAGATCAATTCATATATGCCATTGGACTGTTGTGTATCTATATCTAAATATGGGTATCATCCATATCTCTGTCTAAATATCTATATAATCTAATATATATATATATCTATAGCTATAACTATCTCCCATATTTCTATAGTATAGAGAAGTGCTATATATTTGTGTTAGAATTTACTCATTACTAGCTTTGGCACATTTTGACATGCTGCATAAATGGGATACTGTGATAGATTAGCATTTAAGAAAACAAAGAGAAACACCTAAGGAAGTTAAAACCTCTGGAGGCTGATGGGAGTTTGTCTCCTAGCCAACAGCTGGCCATTTCTAAGAAGTGACAGCAGTTTTAACCATTGAAAAGTGAGATCAACCTGTGAACACCACCTTAAGACCTAAGCCTGGGAATTTCTTTGTCTCTTTGTTTCCTGGCTGTGAAAGGTAACAGAGCTTTAGCTGGCTTCCCGTCCCTGCCCAGGCCATGCGGCCCGGGCAGGGGCTGGGCTGGGCCCAGCGGCTCCCGGCCGGGAGATGGGGCCTGCGGGGCTTGCCCCGGGCTCTGGCCGGGCCAGGCCGGTCCCTGGCTCGGCTGCAGTTTCTGCTGTGACTGAATTCACCAGAGACTGCCGAGTAAAGAAAGAAAAAGCTCTTGACCTGCGGCGGGCTGAGACAGTGACCAAACTCTCCAGAGCAGCCACGAAGAATCTTCCATTGCAGACAACTCCAGCTGCTGCTCCGGCAGAGATCACAGAACCATCTACAAAGCCTGGGCAAGATTTTAACCTTTTCATTACCCAGATAATACTTGCAGATTAATCCTTTCTTTTTCCAGAGAGAGCAAAAGGAAGAGAGGGAGCAATCAACATGTAAAGAGACACCAGAAACTATCAAAAACAGTGAAGAAAGGAATTAAGTTTTAAATGGGGAAGAGAAAATAAGGAGATGCTTTAATAAGCTGAAAATTTTTCTGTTAATACTATGGAGATGAACAGTAGAGTTCCGAAATACTCCTTTAATTCATGACAGAGTATATTGGGAGAAATGGAGTGTTTCAAAGTGTGGATTTTGAGCAAAAAGTGAAGTGGTTGTGATACGGTGAGGTGCTGGAACAGAGGGGGAGAAGGAATAGTTGAAGATTTGTAGCTTTGTAGAGGCAAAGAGAAATATTGTTTCCAGGGAGGCTCACAGAGACAGATGAAAAGAACTTTTGCCTTTGAATAACTAACTCATCCTTAAAAATGACATCCCTAGACTCATTTGACCCATACACACCTCAGAGTGATGTGAAATGGGAGGAGTGAACTGATGACAGAGCCTTCCGGGCAGCTGGCATCAAAGAAATAGAAAGCTATAACAGAAATACTTTTCTTGTGAGAAACTCCATAAAATAGCAGAATAAAACTTCTGTTTCTCTACAAAGACTGATGAAAGGACTATATAAAGAATTAGAACTGTTTTAAACACCAAAGTTTTTTTGTCTCCATGTTGTCATGTGAACAAGGGAATGGTTAAGTAGTGGAGGAGAAAAGAGTTTTCTATAAGTTTATTCTGGTTTCTTATTCTTGTAGTTTTTATTAATAAACTTTCTTTGTTCCTTTTAAGATTTAAGCCTGTTTTGCTCTTGTTGTAATCCATATCTCACAGCAAAAAATAAGTAAGTTTTCTAGTGATTTTTTTAGTTGCTGCTTTAAAACCACGACAGATACATACAAGAGCTCAGCATACAAACAATATGATCAGAAAATGGATAATACATTAAACCTGAGGTTTAGTAGTGTGTCTTCTGTATGGCTGAAACACTTAGCAGTGTGGGTTTTCTTAGCCCACATTCAGAGGATAGTTGACTTAAGTGACTGGAAACAAAAAGTATAGAAGTGAACTCTGACTGTAGCAGCACAATGTGGAAATGAAAGTAAATGTTTAAATCTTTCCCTTTTTAAATCTTTTATTTTTCTAATTGCAGTTGAACTTTTGATGAAGCTAAAAAGGAACAATAATTACTGAAAATACTAATTTGAATTAATTTTAGCTATGAATGAATGGCACAAAGACCTTTTCTTTCCTCTTTTGTAGGTCACAAAATGAAGAGGAGACTATGGCATTTAAACCAAGTTAAAATAATAGTGCTAATTTTAACCTTGATAGATGAAATAATGATTCTGCTATAAGAAAACTACAGCATTATTCTAGTTCTAGTTTTCCCATGGGCCTGGGTATCTCAGCCAACAAATGGAATTGTGGCTGGAGGGGATGTGTGATGTCAGCATCACAGGTGTAAGTCAGGGAACGGAGCCTGAGCTCCCACCACCCATGGCAAGGCATGAGCCACAGCACGGTGTAACAGAGCTGAGACCCAGCCATACTAACAGGGAACTACATAACACCCCCACACAGGATCCTTTAGGTCACATATGGATGGAGTTATGCTTGTTTTAATAGCAGCCTTGAAAAATTGTTTGCCTTGGTAACTGGGTTTGCAAAAAGGCTTCTTTTACACTATAATTTATACTTACATAGAGAGTGTAAGTTAGAAAATTCTCCAGAAAAGATACATAAAGTGGAAATAACCAAATATTTTGAAGCATCCCACAGGGTTTATGGGGTTCCTGTCTGCATTAACAGTCATAGGAGCATGAAATAGCAAGCACCTTAAGCATTTGAAATAAGATATTCTTGCCACTGCATGAAAAAAACACACAAACTCATCTAGAGACTTTGTCATCTTCAAGAAGTCAGCTGATTGTCAAGAGACCAATGACTCAGATATCTCCTTAATATTGCTAGATGACCTGTCAAGGTTTACTGAAATTCCAATTACCAGAAGTCATTCAAGCACTCTCTAATAATAATTATATCCTCTGCTACCTAGTAGATGGTACTGAGCAGGAAATTGGAGGGAAAATATAAATCTATATTACATTCTAACGACTTAAAATTTAGTGAACAATCCAAGGAAAAAATTACTATTTCCAGATGATTGCCCCTGAACGTCATGAATAAAGATAAATATTAAGTATCTTCATTGATGCACAAGGAATAAAAACACAGCTGAAAAACAATTACCTATTCTATGTCTTAATAACCCTGTGGGTTCAGGTATTTCTCATTACCATTATGGTTTGAGAAGGCATAGGATTTTTCTTCCTCCTAAGTCATTATGGCCTCATTCCAACATTTTAATGTTTAAATGAATCTTTATCTTTCTGTTCAAGAGATCCAGCTAGTTAATGGTTGAACAGCAATTCTAATAAATGTGTTGAACGAAGCAGATGGCCATCATCATAATTTAAAATAATTCCATAAATGCTTTATCACCATTGTGTAATATTGTAGCTGTAGAGTATGTTTTGGCGAAGCTTGCACTACCATAGTTACCCTGGCCTCCAAACAAGAAGCTCATTAGTAAAATTGCTTAAGTATTTTATCTGGCAGTTAATACATGCAATCCAAGAGTGGTCATCATTGACTCATTGCAATAACAAATATGATAGGATAAATCTGATGAGACAGGGAGATTTATGGGGTCAATATGTGTGGATAAAAGAGCATGGGATGAATCCAAATTCATTAGTTCCTACAAGTCTGTGGAAAGAAGGAAGATCCTGGATGGCGAGTGTTGCAACCCGGCAGCATCCAGCACCAGCATCCATTTGGAGAGCTACAGAGCTTTTCAGAAGGGTAAATTGAAATTTTAGCAGGAATCTCGTGGTTGTGTACTCATAGGAATAGTAGATACAGGACACACAAACTCATCAGGTATTGCGACCAGCCTAAGATTGTGTGTCCTAGAACACCCCCACCTGCACTGACTAACGGGAACAGTCTCTCACCTGTTCCCTCATCCAGAATATGAAGAAAAATGCACAGCTGGAGGCCAGAGCTTGAACCCTCGACCAGGCTCTGTTCGATCTGCAAACTACTGCATCCTATCTAATTATCTCACCAGTGCATCTGTGCTGACACAAGTTGTTTTATCACACACTTGGGGAATTTACGTCAACAGTTCCGAGTGGCATTTACATTTCCACAATGTCACTTAGAGAGGTGATATGAAACATATCATATATTACTGATAAATACTGACAAATACTGGTATTTATCAGAATGTCTTAATTCCGTGTTGTTAATGAACTCAGTGTCAAATAACTCATACCAAAATTTCCCAAATATACAATTTCCTTTATCAGGTTTTACTAGTTTAAGACAAACATAACTAGTGAAGTACAAAACTTAAAATTGGTTGCCCATTAATAATTTCTTGAGTATGAGAGTGCTTAGTAAGTGCCCCTGCCTTTGCACAATGAGGGCAGCACATCAGCTACTGGGAGCATATGGGCCACCAACTCTCCTGATTTCCTGAGGGTCGCTATTTCAAGGTGCTGGAGCTGCTTTGACTTCTACCTTGGCAGTCAAAAGACACCTCAGGCCTCTCTGTGGTGCTATGCTTTCTTATGCTACTATTGCAGAGATTACATGTTTCCCCCTTTTCTATTTGTCTCTCTTCTCTATGTGGAAAGAAAGATTTTTCTTTCATTATCACCAGGGCCTGTGACACTTTTGCCCATCACAATCTCTTTAGAAAGCTGTGTCATACTTAGGTAATAATAAGAACATTTCTCAGTTTTCTTTTATATCAGTAAGTACTCAGTGGAACTCCTATTAGGTGGCAATGGTGCTGGCAAGTTATAAATTTTTGACACAAAAAAGAAAAAGGAAAAATTGGGACACAGGGTCACATACTCATTCTCAGAAGCAGTTTGGGAAATCACAATCAGCTTTCCCCATAATATTGGAAAAGCAGGTTTGGTTTGTTTTCTTTTTTCAACTGATTGGCATGTTGTGCTGGGACTCTGTGCAGACAGAGCTGCTTGCATAATTGTCTCTAAGAGATTACACCCCCAAACTTCACAAGACTTTTGAATCAATAAATCTACAGATTTTTCACAAGTCATTCTAGAATAACTAACTCCTTAAACAGAAAAAACGAATCAACCAGGGCTAAATAGATGAAAATGACAGGATTTGTTGCTGAGAAAATTCCCTTCCTTCAGGGCCACTGTTAGTTCAGAAAAATCTGTGCAGTTCCCTATGGACCCCTTGAGATCTCTCCTTTCCATCTTGGCTGGCACTTGACAATACAACTGCTCTGTGTCTTGCTGGGAACTCTTCCTGGCCTGTGACCAAGTGTCTGAGAAGTGGCTCAGGGGAGCCTCTTGCTCTCTGCCTGTCCTACCCAGCAGCCAGAGAAAACACTGAGAGCAAACGTGATCTTTTCCCCACCACAAATGCAATCCTTTGGCTTTGTATCACTTTTTATTTGCCAGAGGCTCCAGAAAATGTATTAAAAAACAAAACAAATCTTATCCAGGTTTGTATCCAATCTGTAAATCATGTAATTGCATCAGAAAACAAGCAAGAATTAAATTCCTTGGCAGGTTTCTTTCTGGTTTCTTTCTTGGTTAAACCTCTCAACTACAAGGATAAATGATTCTTACTCAGCTAATATTGCTTACTTAGCTAATATTGACTTCCTTCAAAGGCATGAAATTTATTTATGTCAGTGCCCAAGGACTAAAGTTTAGTTCTCCATTTGAATAAATGGTTTTAGCAAGTACAATGGTAGATAAATCATTGTATATTGTGGTGCTTCTGGGCACCATTTTATCTTGCATTTTATCTTGCATTTTATGCTACAGCATGAACAACTTCTGGTACTGATTCTGTTGATTCTGAGTTTGAACAGTACACAGCTTTCTCCCCCAGGTCTCTTTTCCTTCCCATTTTGCATTCTCTCTCATGTCCAAACTTCTGAGCCGCTATCTGTCCCTATAAACATCAGACCAGATGAAGCAAAATTCCCTGCCTTGCCAGGTTTAATTACTTTGTCAAAGGCAAATTCTGGATCTTTCTGAATGTTCTGCCTCAAATCCTGTAATAATGTGTTCCCTTAGTCAGAAACTCTCCTCAGCTACTCTTTCGGTACTTCCTCAATATCAATAAGAATACATTTGAAAAGTTTCTTTGGCTTTTTTTGTTCTTTTTCCCAAAGTAAAAAAATAATTGCAACACTTGACTCAGTTTTGTCGAAGTTCTCTATTCACATAACAGCTCAATGGCCTATAAATTGTGCCCATTTATAAGGGGAGTTTTAGACTGATGACTGGAATCAAAGTCATCAGATTGCTACACTATAGGAAAATTGGTTCATGAAAATTTCCTCTTAACATCTTAGTCTGCTGTTATGTAACAATTTCTGTCTTCCCTTAAGATGAATTAAGTTATAAAGAGCCTTTTTGTTGGACAGCAGTTATGGTCAATTTTAACTCCCTTAATTTATGATTGCCTCTTGGTTAAAGATTTCTGGGTATGAGGTCCAGAATTTATTAAAGAAGTTGTAAATGCTGACCTTGATCTACCCTTGCCTCTGGTGGTTCTCCTATCTGCTTCCCTGCCTAGGGGCAAGGATGCTAATGTTGAAAATGTATTAAAATATGCTTCCACAAAGATTCTTGCTAATTGGCCAGATTTTTCCAAGATCAATAGCAGGCACATTGGGCTAAGCTCTAAGTGCTTGACCTATGAATGATAAAAAAATTCCAACAACCAAAACTGACAGGTTATTAAAATCTGGTCCTAGAATCCCAGAATATTTCTCCTAATTGCTAGTTTATTCTGCCCAAAACTTGAATCCATACATTTCATGTCTCCTACTGTATCCTGTGGCACCATATTATAGCCTCTCGGATTAGCTCATATTTTAGTCAAAGTTCGTTTTATTTGGTTTTCTGGCTTGCTTTGATGTTTCCTTCAATTTGTGGAAGCCTCACATATAAAATGAATCAAGGAAAACTAGAGAGGAAATGCATTAATCTAGAACCTCTCCCTATGTTTTCCATCCTTTGTTTCACATAGTACACTTTCACTCTTCCTCTCTGAAAAACATGGTTCTGTTAACAGAAAAAGAATAAATTTTGTTTTGAGCTTGTTTTCTCCTTTGTGTTTCACTGTAAACAGCAGCTTTGCTCTTGTCTTTCAGTCCTCCACTTCAGCCACCAGTAAGAACAGTAACATTCCACCCAGAAAAGTCAAACCTGAAACTGTATCTTTGCTTGGGGGGAACATCCAGAATAGGATTGTTCTCAACTAACATAAAATGTCTAAGGATGTCTAAATCTATGCAATTGCTTTAAGCTCCCTGCCTCATCAACAGAAAAAAATATCCATGTCCAAGCAGTGAGTCATCCTATCTATTTTAGGCATCTTAGCAAGACTCTGGAGATGTTTATTTTTCTTACTTAAGAGAGATTTCCTAGCTCTGTTAGATAAAAGTCTATCAAGGCCATCAGGAGTTAAATTTTTAATTAGCATGGATTAGATTACATAAAGTAAGATAAAATTGTATGAAATTCGATCAGATTATTAAAGGTATTTCTTTGGATGACACTGGAATGAAAGACCACTTGATCTGGTAAGAATAGGAGAAACAAAAAATTCTGGTGTTAAGGTTGTCTTCTGATTTTTAACTCCATACTTGATGCACTTTTTAGTATGAAACCTGTAACATTTCCAACACTTTTCATAATTGTGTTACAGGAAATGATAAATTTCATTTCATTCACTATGAGAAACAAATTATCTTTTAAAAACAGTTTTGAAAAATGCATTTATGTTTTTCTTTAAACTAGAAGTGTTTTTTTGAATTGGAAAGCACACATTGCAAATACTTTCTGATTCATCTTTAAGAATCTCTATTGTTCTTTAAGGGGCAGCATCTTTCTCACCTTCTGTTCTGAAATATGAGGACATAGATAAGTGGGATAAGAAGGGAAAGTGCCTGCTAAAAAACAAACAAAAATTCAGTTTCTCCCGAGGGCTGCGTGTTGGGAGAAGCACAGAACCCAGGGGGAAGTGGTTTGGTGCTGGGAAGAGCTGAGTCCACTCTGAGTCAGCCTGAACTGCAGGAGTTCATGAACCTGCAAGCTTATGAGAAGAGAGGAAGAGAAGAACCACACGAAACAAAACAAAACAAAACAAAACAAAACATACTCCATATCCCACTAGTGACCCAAAGAGAAATGTGCAATTTTAGGCAGTCAAAGAAGTCATGGAATGGCGCCGGGCTAATGTTAAGGGAAATGGAACAGAGAGCAGACAGAGATTTGTTTTGAAATTTTTGTTGTATGTCTTTTTTGCAGGAAGACATAGTTCTTTCCATTTGAAAAGTGACATTCTTTTTCTAGTACAAATACACTAGACAATTCTTACTTTCAAGAGACTGAAAACCATTGCTGGTTTCAAAATGTTCAGGAAAAAGGAATAATATAGTCCGATAAGTTAGGGACTTACCAAAAAGAGTAAAATATTCTTTGAAATCCTCAGTTATAACCACATTAACTTAATTTGTTTGTAGTAACAAGATGCCTGGTCCTTATAGTTCCTTATGTAAAGAACTGCTTTATAAATGGTAGCTCAAGGTATTATCAACATATCAGCTGGACAGATCAGAGCATTTGTGACTTCTCTGGGAAGAAACTTACTGAATGTTCCTAAATATTGTCATGGTATGAATAAAACAAGCAATATGCTTGTCTTAATTTAAAAGGTTCTACATAGTATCCCAGTCAAATACTTCATGCACATTTTTCCAATTCTGAAATCCTTACCAAGGAATAGTCTTCTTCCTAATTCTATGTTTTTTTATAAAGACCTAAGTTTGAGGAAAACACAGTGAAGTCTCCTTAAATTACACATTACTTTGATCTCAGATAACCCTAAAGCTGGTGTGCACACAGCAACTCAAGTTTGGATACATAAAAATGAACTCCCTTTGGTGTATCAAAGATAGCAGTAATTTTTACTTCAGGTTATTTGCTTTCTGCTTTAGTATTAAGCCTGTTCTGAGTTAGACTTCAGTTTGTTTTAATTGCTCATTTTCTTCTAATTTTATTTTAATTTTTAGTATTGAAGTGATTCAGCAGAGTAAGGCAGAAGCAGAGGAAACACTTATCTTGCAATGTTTTGCAAAGAAATAATAGGCAGAAACTGTCTGTGACCATATTTCATGAGGGCTGGAAGACACCTTGGAAAAGGTTGCCTGTGCCAAAAACATCTCAGGTGAAGTTTTCAGTTGATAACTGCTGAAAAAAAATATCCTGACAGTCTAAATTACCTATATAGAAAAACCCAAACAAATGAACAGTGGCATTTTGGTTTCGTTTAGGAAGAAGAATTCACACTGAAGAATAAAGTTGCTGACTTTCCAACTCTATTTTCAGTGATCAATTATAAAATCACAAAAAAAATAGATAAAAAAAATGGACTGAGAAGGTCACCTATTTTACCTTTAGGATACATCAACTATACCTAACCTGTCCTGACAGATGTTTCTCTAACTTGTCCTTAAAATCCTCCAGTGATAGAAAGGCTACAGGTTTCCAAAGCAAACATATGCACCAATTTACTATGATAGGTAACTAAACAGTTTAATCAGAGATTACTTTTAATGCTCTAAAGGAAAACGTGTATAGTTTTGAAACTGCCTGAATATCATCCAGGCTGGCTTGAGAGAATCACAAGAAGATGTATAATTGCAGTTCACTCATGGTCAAGGCCAGGACTCAAGGAAGTACATCTGTTTGCTCCAAAGCATGATGGATCAATTGCTGAATGCAACTGCAATACAAAATTAGAAATTACTGGCAAAGGTACAGCATTAAATCCATGCAGCACCTGGTAAGCACACATGCACATGTAGCCTCATCAAATGCCAGGTACCGTAGTTTTCATTTATTGAGTGGGAAGAGACATAGAGAAGACATGGAACACAGCCCAGTAATGTGGAACAGCTGATTAAAAACTCTCACCACTGTTTACTTAATAATATTTTCATCTATACACACAGAACAGACAAGTACAATGTATTATAATCTTGGTTGTGCTAAGGATTTTGAGGAAAACATAAAAGGCTTCTTTTTTCTTGGTGGTTTTTGTTCCTATTTTTATTTTATTTTCAGAGTCAACCCACTGGCAATCACATGGGAGTCTTACACTGAGTCAGATGGAAAAAAAAAAAATCTGAAACTTTCATAAAAATTTAAAAAACAACCAAAGGATTAGGTGGTATCTAAATTTTTCTGAACTGGGTAATAGGTTGGCTATTGAATAACTGCACTGTAAAAATCAATACATTACTGATATTTTTCAGTTCCTCCAGCTCTCCCAGTATGGGCAGAAAACTGTCTGACCTGTGCATTGACTTGCAGTGGAGACAAGAAGGTCTTAGAGTTGTGAATGTGTACTCAGTCTCTTAAATCATGTATTTTGCATCTGTTGTGAATGATAACAAATTCACCACAGACAACACCTTTTAGAAATTGTTGGCTAAAGGAAAATGTTGGCTCAAGGGCAAAAAGAGCAAGCAAGGGTTGCAAAGAGAAAAGCAATAGTTGGTCCTTCACATATATTAGGAGAAAATATTGATGTGAACATACTAACACAAAATGATCTATTTACACTTATATACACTGCCTGCACAGAGACCATAATTCTACAAAATAAGAGGAAAAGATTTTAAAGATTACCTGCCAGACAAGATAGGAGATGCTGGGGTAATTTGAGAGGAAAAGAGATTATTAAACAAAGGTAAAAATGAAACTAAGGGACATATGAGCATTTTCTGCAAACAGAATTAGTTTCAATAGGACAATTAACCAAGGGAAATTTAGGTTAAAAATTACAAAAAATTACAAAAGAGCAGGGTGAATTTGGTAGCACTGGAAAATGACCTCTTGGCAGACAGAGACTGGAGAAACTCTGTCTCTGGATGTTTTTTAAATACCCTGTTAAAATAAACCTCTATGAGGACTGTTTATGAACAGCTGATCTTGGACAAGGAGACCAGATCAAGACTCCGGCAGCTCTGTACTAAACAGAGGAGATTATTAAGGGTTCAAAACATTTGCTTACTGTAGTATAAGTGACACAACACATAATTTGTCAGCAAAGACAAATTAAATACAAGAAGAGAGTTTCCTCCATTGCTTTAGCAGTCTGGAGCTAACAGGCTCTTCCATTACTTCTTGGTTGCAGATCTGTTATTGCTTTATAAACTTGCTCGTAGGTTTGCCTCAAATGCAAGTGAAACTGTACCAGTGAAGTTCTAGCCAAGTAGCAGAAAGTGAAACTAGGAACAAGGCACTACAAACAAAGCAGAGGCTTTTGAACAACGGAGAGAGCAATCTGTAGAGAGTGTAGTCTGTTAAAAAGGCTAGCTGTGCATAGTTGTGTTAAATGCACTCAATGTAAAAATCCTTCTGAAGAATGTTGTTTTGTGAAATGCATGAGATAAACTGTTTATTGGTCCGGACAGAACCTGGGATGAGCCAATAGATATCTATACATATCTGAGTCAGTGGGACTGACATGGTTTGTTCAGCTCAGTATGTCCACTTGAGTCCCTTTGCCTCTTCACTAGGACAAGGACAAGCTTGCACGCACTGCAAGGGATTTCCTGTTTGCTTTCGTAAAATTTTCAGTGGGGCAGTTAACCAAGTGAATGCAGTAATCCATCTATAGCTCCAGTATATTGCACAAGCAGGCTGGCTAGTCAGATCAGCTGGAGCAGGCCAGTGTTGACATACCCACCACACACTGAATACCCCAAGCACTTTGAAACACAACTGACTAGTCCTCCATGAGAAATGTGCAGAACTGATCACAGATTATGGATAGAGGAATTATTAATTTTTGTAAACCTCATAGTAATACAGGGTCTTATTTTAAGACAGGACTTTATTTTTTGTAATATTTAAGTGCCAGGTGACTTGCTTATATATGATATGCTATTAGTGGCTTACTGAAAATATTTCTGGAAATGGGGAGAGGGTCAGGCATGCAGATTCTCTCCTTGGAGGGCGTAATAGTCCCACTGCAGCTACCAGAGAATATGGGAGGCACAAATGGGCAGTTGATCTCATAGTCCTCTGAAGTGACTGCAGGACTGCAGGATCAACAAACTTGCTGCTGTTACTACAGCTATATCCCAATGGCTACACAGAGCAGTCTCCAAAAAAAAAAAAAAAAAAAAAAGATGATTGTATATCTGGTCATGTCTTGTCTCTGTGGAAGATTTTCTTCACAGCAGAATGCTGCACCTGCCAGGGGACTGCTGTTCTCTGCATGGCACTTTGAGGAAGTTAAAACACACCAGTTTTCACTCCCACTTAGTTTGGACAATCATAGAGCAGGGAGAGCACAGTGCATCATGACCTTCTAAAATTGAAGGTAATCAGTAATCTGTACTCTTTTCTCAGTCTATGAACATATCTGTGTTACCATGTGTTTAAGCAGCATGAATCTTTCCTTACATCTGTGCATTTAATTTCAATTAATTAGAAAAAGTGCTAATCCTAGTTGGATTATGCATGGATTAAATACATAGTACAACCTCTAGTAAGAAGGTTGATGCTTTTCAATGACATGTTTCACCACCTAATAACTGAACATTCTCTGTGGGTTGTATGTGTCACTTGGAAAGGGTCATACTTGCAAGGTCAAAGCACACAGTAAGATTTAAGAATGATTAAGAATGATTTCATTTTAGAAATGGGGAAAAGAGAAGCACAATGTTTTGATTTTGTTTTCCCCCTAATATGAGCAATAATCGATTCACAAACAAAACAATAACCAACTAGTTTCCAGAAATGTTGCTAAAAGCTTAATGAATGTACTTGAAAAAATATAATAAACTAAGGAATAAGTGCCCAGTGAGCAAAAAAGTAATGTTTCCCTACCTGCATTACTATTTCAGGAGAATTTTGCTTCTTAATGATCTTAGCCTATTTCTATTTCTAGTTTTGCAAGTGCTGCTTTTTGGGAGTCTCACAGCATTTGATACTTTACAGTAGTGTGTGCTGTCCCAGATGTGTCGTTCTACATGCTAAAATATATTTGCAGTGTTGCAGGTTTTGTTCTGCTGACTCTTCGTACAGTATCAAAGGCAGGTGCATGCAGGATTTGTATAAAAAATTATTAACTATCCCATATCCTTTTTATAATTAATTTATATTTTTTGTAAATATGCAAAGAATTTCAATACATCATAGGCTGTAGGAATGAAAAATGCAAAGGCTCAGTATTGGAATTGTTTTAGTAAAATTCCAGGGAGGCACTTGTTTAAAAAAATGTTACTATTTTGTTAATCTTACGGATGAACCAGATGCTCAGGAAAAGACTATTTGGGTGGCAGATTTGAGGGCTGGATTGTATTGTGAAAGCTGCCACATGTCTCTGGAGATTTTTTATTAATGCCCATCACTGCAGGGGATGGGGAGGATACACGACTTGTAAATTCTTAGAGGAAAAGAGAAGTAATTACCAAGCCAGACCTAGTCCTCAATACTGTTACTATTTTAGCTCATCTTTCTTGAGCCAGATCATCTGATATGTAAAAAGATGTGGGTTTAGCCTGAATCTCTTTAAGCACTCGCACTAAAATTGTTCCTGTTTCTGAGCACTTCCGGATAAGAATGACTAGTTATTAAATTTTAATTTTTGTTCTACTTTAGGCAAAGAAATTCAAGTGTGGCTAAATCAAAGCTATAGATGTCTTCAGAGAAGCTAAAGATCAGCTGAGCTGTTCACACCTTCACCACAGACAGTTTGTATGACTTTTAGAAAAGTATTTGGCAATACCAAAACGTAAATGCACAGAATATGTTTTTGTTGTAGGTATTTAAACATCATTCTTCTACAAAGTCTCTGGTCATTAATAATTCTCATCTCTGTAACAATAAGAACAAATTGAAGAAGTCTTTACTGGTTATATCAACCTTTGTAGTAACTTTCATTTTCCCTCCTCTCCACTCTCCCCTGACACATGCTTGGCTCTGATTCATCCTAATTCTCTTATATGATAAATTCCTAAAGCTTCTCGGAGCTGTTGGCAGGAAGAGATGTAATAAAAACAACAGGAGGGAGAGGGCATTAGTACTTATAATAACACTGACACCAAATGACTTCCACCAGAGCCGTAAACATGTTCCCAAGGAGGGGTTCACCAGGCTGCTCCTCTCTGCCCACAGTTTAGCTCCACTGGGACACAGAGTGAGAGCAAACAGGGGGAAATAAACACAAACCTAGTAAACGGAGCACAAACAGCGGAAAAGCCATGACCCCATTAGCCTGCCTCTATGCTGATTCAGCTAGCAAGCAAGGTTTGTGGGAGCACATTCATCCCACCTTCATGTGAAATCCCTCCTGTATTGATGAGCCCAAGAGTTGCCAGGTTCTGCTGTGCTTTCTTTGAGACTTGTGTGTGCCTGGAGACAGCAGGTCCCCAGCACTGGCTCCAGCACCCACCCTGCAGTGCTGGACTCTGCAGTTTCAGGCTGCCTTGCCCGGCCTTACAGGGTGCATCGAAAAAAAAAGGAAACATGGGTTCTGCTGCAGTTTGCCCAGTTCTGTGCTCTTCAATTAAGTGATACGCACAAATACTAATAATTATCTTGCCTGAATAGGTACAAATGTAAATTACACTCAAAGAAATGAAAAGAATTTGCAGCCCCCCTCAAAAAAACCCCAAACTGAAAGACCCCAAACACAAGCAACTAAACAAACAAAAACAACAAAAAACCAAATACGACAAAAACATGACCAAAAGATAAATCTGTGGAAATACAGAACCTGGAAAGACCTAGAAATAAAGAGACATGCATGAAACATGATAGAAATAAAATAATGTATAAATAAAGAATAAAACCACATTTTTTTTCAATGCTTATAAGTTTTGGATATTATGAATATAGTGAATATTTTAACTGCATTTAACACTAGGTAAAAAGACATATATAAAATGTTATTTGTATCACTAATAAACCAGCAAATTTGTATCACCAGTAAAACCAGCAAATCACTAAAAGCAAATTATATTTTTAAATGGTACTAGGACAAGAGCCTTGGGTTTTTATGTACATTAATAAATAGAAGTAGACATTTCAATAGTCAGGACAATCCTAACAATGAATGCAACTCATCTATTTATTTTCATGACAGCTTTTTACATGATTTTATTGTAGTTTAGCTGACAGACAAGGACATGAACAAAAGAAAAAATACCGCACACATTGAAGAAAATGTATCTTCTCTAATTTCTGTCAGAGTGGTAGATTGCATTGTCCTATATGTTTTTTATGTAAAGAATACACACAAGAAAAGTGCAAAACTTGCAAAACAATAGTTTATGTTCAGTAAAAACCTGAGAAGAAAAACACTCAAGAAAAAATGGAAAAGATTCCAAAAAAGATTGTGGAAGCACAGTTTTTTCCATTTCCTAGTCTTTTTTCATTTCTCTTAGAAGAAGAGTAAGTTAATTATAAAGAATACTGCACAATATCTATAGCATAACTCTTCATTCATTCAGGTAAGGAAAGAACTTGTCAGATAGTTTTCAGGCATTTCACTTGAATGCTTAAATCATGTTTTAACTTCACTTAGACCCTACTTCAGGTTCCATTTTATCTTGAGCCTCTTGCTGGGTCAGACAGAGATACAATTTTCACTGAGATAAAATATTCAATTAATAATTAAAATTCTGGTGAATTGTTTGAAATAAAGTTAGTGGTATTTTCTTGACTTGGAATTTTTCTGAAAACTACTAATACTATGGGGTTTTTTTAGACTGTATATGAACCATTACATGTTCAGGGATGGAACAGAAAAGTTAGAAGTCCTTTTCCTCTGGAAAAAAACATCCAAAATGCATTCTTAGTTGTTAATCTGATTCTAAAGAACTGTAACTTTATGAAAGTTGAAGCCACTGTTTAGAGTTTATCATTATAAACCATTGTGAAAATGTATGTGTTCACCCTGTGCTGTTACTCTGGGCATCCAGGTAGGCAGTAGCCATTGCTTTCCCCAAATCACTCATTTCATTGTAGGTTAGTGGATTAGTCAAACATGATGTCCCTTTTGTGGTTCCTTGTTAATTACTCCTGAAAACTTTATTGTCCTACCTGTGCCTGGCAGTCATTTGCAGGATTAGCTGCTCCATCACCATCCCTAGGTATCAAGGTCAGACTGGGGTGCCTGAAGTTCCCAGGATCCTCCTTCTTGCCCTTTTCAAGGTAAGATTAACATTTTCTAGTCCTCCTTTCACTATTTCAGTAATCTTGTTGTCATTAACTGTAAACAATTTCATGATATGATGTATTAATTAATTTCAAGTGGAGAACAGGCACCAACTGTCAGAAAGTTGAAGCTATGTTAGATGGCTTTGATCACATCAGTTCTACTGGTATTAAATTAGTAAAAACTCTGGAAAGAAATGTGAGGAAAATTCAAGGAAATTCGAAAGTAAATTCATCTAAAAAAAGAAATGTGTCGTTTTGTTAACTATTTTTGTTTTCTAGTAAATATTTGCCATCTAACTTGGTCATGTTTTTTTTTGTTTGTCTGGCATGATGATGGAAGATTATATAAGTACGATGGGGAAACAGGTTTAAAAAAAAACTTGCACAGTCTTATACATACATATTAAAAAGTGCAAATTCCAATTTTCTGTGGGTGCATAATGAGTAGAAATTTCTATAGAATTCTCACATTTTTGTAGAATAGATGTTTTTATAAAACATCAGGAAGAACTGAAAGAAATGAGTCATAAATACTATCAGTAGGAACATTGTGTTTATATATCACAAATGTTCTTTACTGAACAAATTGCTCTATCATGATGGTAGAAAAAACTTGAAGAAAAATAGCTTCAGATATGTGAGAGAGGAAAGCTGATATATATTTATGCAGGAATGATAAGACAAAAATCGAGGCTGCAGAAAATAATGGGAATTAGAGCATGTTATTTAAGAATCAACAACATAAAGCATCATATAAGTGCTAATTTTTCCTCAAGACTTAAAAAATGCTCCTGGAAGATAAATAGCTACTGCTCACATGCATAAGGGAGCAAGAAACACAGAGCCTGTCAAATCACTATTTCATTTTCAAAACAATTTGTCTTTAAAGAGTTTAGAGCTTTAATACCAACACACCCCCCCAGGTGTTGGTCCCCAAAAACTCTGGGGAGACTGATGAACTGAGCACTGAAAACTCATGAGATACTCATACACTTGCTAGTTACACAGGGAAAAGAAACAACCAAACCAGTCAAGGATAGAAATGAAAGGTGTCTTCTTTCTTCTCCCCTGCAGTTTGCTTTATTTTGACGACTAGTTAAATGCAGACTATTGAAAGAAATGCTTTCACCCAGAGGCACTCAGCAAAATAGCAACTGAAGAGAAACAAATTCTTTACCTGAATTTGAAATAGATATATCTTACATAAAATGCTGGGTTTTATAGTTTCAGGGGTCTCAAATGTATATAATGTGATAACACACAGCAATCAAACTTTCCTGCTGCATATTTAGAGCTATTAAAACCTTCTATGAAAAGCCTGTTAATGCAGCACACACAGCACCTGACCAAAAACCATAAAGGGGTGATGTAGAAGTCCAGCAAATCATAAATTATCAGGAAATTACCAAGGGCTAGTCATAAAAAGATGAAAAACAAAAGAAAAAACAAAAAAACAAGACAATGAAACAAACAGTGAGGATGCACCTTATTCATCATTGAAGTCCGTAAATTATCATGAATAAAAAGTGACCAGCAATGGTTGGCTCAGGTACGTGCTAATAAAACACAGATTACAGGTCTTGATCAGAGAGTTTTGTATTACCTAGCCAAGGAGGGTAAAATCTTTGAATGCCTGATGAAGTAATTATTTTCCATTAATGTGCTTAATTGCAGCTTCTGAATCAGGAAAAATGCCTGGTTTTTTGACAACTGTCATTTTGAATCTAGGATTTACAGCATCATTATCACAAAATATATTCTTGACACAGAAAATAGGACATGCAAAATGTAAAACTAAAAAATCATCTCAATTCTGAAGAGTTTGGCATCCGCTAAGAGATGCTGTAGCACACATAGATGACAATGGTTGATCAGAGATCATACAAAGAAAGCAGAAGGATAAAATGTATTCAACTGATAATTATTTAAGCAGAAGAAAAAGAATGTGTTAAAGTTAATTTTGACTTCTGAGCTGTGACTGAAGATGATGCAGTTAGGTCCCCTAGGAAATCACAGGAGGTGTGCTACACAGGACTGGATGGTATTTCCAGCAGTGCTGCTATTAAACCATGAGGCCATCAGCTGTTAAGCAGGTACCTATTATACTCTGCTCCTTCACCTACATTATGAAGGAAGGAATTCCTGCTGATGGAAAACCCCATATCTAATATGAACTGTGACTAAACAGGTGGGCTGCATGTCTACTTAAGTTCCAGTAAGTCCTGGAAGGTCTGCAATGTGGTTGCACACCTGGGACATGTGAAGATTATATGCTTCCTTTGCACTGAAATTCTAATCCAGGCTGTGCTCAATTCCACCTGCTTGGAAATTGTTTCATCCAGCAGACTGTGGGAAAAACACATCGGAGCACTTCTACCTGGAAGTGTTGAGAGAAGTCTTGCTATGCAATATTCTGGTGATAGAAGTACTCAGGACATCTGTGTCACATCACTGCCCAGCTTAAGCGGGTATTTGAGGTTCAGTCCTTTAAATCCCAGCTGATTATTTATTCATTTCTTTGGCAAAAATCCCTAGCTCCTAGCCAGAAATGAAGTCTTGGCTTTGTTTAGGCACCAGATGAGGTTCTCATCCCTGAATCCCAAATGGACAAAAATGCTTCTGTCTAGCCTAGAAAGAGGCATGTAGATCAACCTCACTACCTCCAAGGACAGCTTTGGCTCTCTTGGCTCTCACTTCTCCTTGAAATTTTGCTCTCTGTCAGGCCTTCCCCTACTTAGTCACAAGCCTTTTTGTGGGCATCTAACTCATCATGTGTTGTACCAGGGAGCCCTGTCAATGTGAATACTGTGAAGGACAGCCTAAAAATTTGATAGTGTGCAGTGTGTCTGGGAGTGCTTGCCTCTTTCTCAGTTATTGAGCAACATTTTTCAAGGGACACTGCCAAAATATGCCATTTAAAGGGATTTACATTGCTAATAAAATGAATGCCAATGAATATCCCATTTTCTCAGCCAATCCAAGGCATGGTTTCCAAGTGTATATATTAAAAAAGTGTGCTCAATATATTTCTAATAGGCACACAAAGTCTGAATGTGACCACCTCACCTCCTGTAAAAATCTTTCATCGCCTAGGCTTCTATTTATTTGGGATTTTAAATTTAACTTCTAGACTTCAGGGGGAATGTCATTCCCAACCAACCAGAATCTCTTAAGTAGGCAATTACTTGGAGATGAGAAAAGCCTAGAGAGTTGTAGCTGTGTAACAATCATATGTGATAGAAATCAAACACATGTTTCAAACCCTGTAATTCTAACTGACATACAGAATGTTAATGACTGAGAAAGGAACAAAGGCAATGGAAGCTTCAACAAATTCTCATGCAAAATTAAAAGACAACTTTTAATGAGCATTTGAAATTAATACAAAAATTTTTTACTTCTACCTGTAGTTTTGCACCTGTATATGACAAAGCTTTTCAATCTTTTTTTGTTCAAAGAAGTGTAGTGAAATGGGGGCGGGAAAAGGCAAAAAGCCCTGCTTTGGTGCTGGGAATCAGCTTTTTTATTCTCACTCTGACACTCAGAACTTTAAGTGTTCTTAAAAAATACTCTAAAATATAATTTCAAACTTCTCACGAACTATTTTTTTCCCACATTCTTTGTTTGGCTGAAGCTATATTATATTAGGGGCAAAGCTCACACAATCTGCATATGTGCCTACATAGAGATGACTAGATATTACCAGACATGCAGAAAGGCTTCACAATTTATTTACAGTTGGATGGCACTGAAATTAGATGTCAGTTGCCCAAGCATTCTCATCATCAGAATGAGAGCTGGAGTAAAGGAATTGCTGGTGCTGTTTAATTGTTTACCACAAGAGGCATTTAATAAAAATAAATGAAGATCCTGTGCTCTTGGCAGTGTATAAAGGTATTACAAGATTCTCTGAGATTTACATTTACCAATATTTTGTTAATTGTTGTTCTACTTCTGACTTAGCTGGTTGCATCTAATTTCACGGTTGAATTCCTAATATAATTTCTGAGCTTTATTAGTAGTGATCTGGTTATTAAGAGACATATGGTGAATTAAAAAACCCAATAGCTTGTTAAAAGGGGACCGGATGTGCAGTCTGTTGAAATCAGTGGAAATTTCCCTTTGACTGTGGACCAGGCTCAAGAGAAGCAGCATGTCAGCCACCAGGAATTCTGGTAACTCACTACCTTCCCACAGCCTCCCTCCAGCAGTGTCCTGAAAGCAGTCCGCTGTCTGTTGTCTGCTACAGTTTTGAAATCTTGCTATTAAAGAAGGCCACTCTTTTTTGTTGGTTTTACTTATAATTTCAACAATTTTAAAGCAGCCACGTTTTATTTGACAATATTAATTGACAGTCCATTTTTGCCTGAAAAACTTCTAAGGGGATTCCAAATTCTACCTATTGCCAACACTTAGAATAATTTCTTGACCTCTAATCAACTTTCCTCCATTGTTACTGCAGTGAAAAGTGAACCTCTGTTGCAAAAAAATGGAGACATATGTAATATATTATACAACCAGTGTGTGTCAAAGTCACAGAAGTCTTACTTAAGATCCCATGTAGGCATATATCCTTTATTGTTCTAACTTAAATACATAAATTCACTACAATAGAATAAGATCCCACAACCCTCTTTACAGTAAGAATCAGACTTTAAGAGTATTCCTGGCTAGATTTTCAAAGAAATTTATTTCCGCACCCAAGAAAGACTTTTTGTATACTTTTTTTAAAACATTTTTTACTTCATTTTTCTTCAGCAATTCAGAGTCCAACATGCTGAGTTTTTTAGGAATGCTCATAAGAATGCAGAAGGTTTACAGTTCCCAAACTACTTATTAATATGACAGTCATAAACAAAGATTAAATTTGAATCAATATTAATTCCATTATAGCAGTGCCATATATGCATTTAGATATGAATAACAGAAACAGAGACATTGAAATGCCTGCCCCCAATTCTGTTTTTTATACTCTTCCCTGGGACTTCCAAAGCTATTGAGTAATGCTGATAGCAAAGACCTGCTTTTAACTTGGCAGAGTATTGTCATGCAAAACTGTATATAACTAAAATATTAGAAAGTGTTTCTTTGGGTAAGATGAACAGAATCCTGACATGAGCATACAGAAATGGACCAGATGATAGAAACAAGCAGGACATTCTAGGCTGTGTGCAAGCACCAACATGGAAAACACAAATGTGATGTCATCACAGCAGATGTGATGTAGCACTGCCTCAGTGATGCCTTTTAGCACACTCCTGCTCTGTGGGGACACATAGTGCCCCATTTTTCACAGAGGACACTCCTATGACTTCACCAAGGGTGAGATTAAATTAGCAGGAGTTGCTGACTGCAAGTTTGGGCCCTGACCCCACTGCAGTGGTTTTTAGCCATGTCTGTGCTGCAGCAGTGTTGATAGTCCAATGCCATCAGATTGCACTGCTGCATACGACAGAGTCCAAGCACAGATTTGGGTCTGTGAACAGGCTAAATTGTGTCTATGGAGACATCACATAGCTTGCTGATGCCTTTATTGCAGATTTCCATCCACTGAACTTGTGGGAAAGGTGTTCTGCTTTTCAAAACTGCCCTCAGGCACAGCTTCCACCTCAGAGCTGAATGCTGCTAGCAAAATGAAGAGCATGGCACTGCCTGAGGCAAGATAACAGACTTAAGAGAAATGGTGTGGCCTTGAAACAAACAATTTCCTAAAATGTAGATATTTCTGTGGAAAAAAATAATGCATTAACCATTTCTAACCTGAAAACGTCAGAAATTGATGTAAATTAATGTTAGAAGCCGTCTGCCAAGTCTAGTCAGTTGGTGTCTCCAAACGTCATTGGGGGGAGCTGCACATAATGGCCTCTGGAAGCAGCACTGGTGTAACATTGGTGAAACTGAGATGGAATTAGATAGCTGGCTTTGAATGCAGTCTGCAGTGTGCCTACAGTCCACAGCCAGACAGCCCAACACCCAGAGAAGGGAGGAGGCCAATAATGCAGAGGAACTGAAGATTGCAATGCAAGGACCAGGAGAAGGGAAGGACTTCACCCACTGCATAAGGCGCCCTTGCAGACCCATTTCACTGCTCTGAGGTCTGAAGACCCGTCACATCAGGAGGGCTGCTGGGGCTGGGTAAGGCAGCTTGCTGTATAACCACCAGTAAAGCAGTCTGATCTGCTCATGTAACACCCAGCAAAGCTTGGTAAAGGTGACAGGTGATAGTAATGGGGACTCTCTTCTGAGAGGAGCAGAGGCTTGTACTTGTACTATCGTGTACTCTACCCATGTACTCTCTAGAGAGACGTGCTGTTTATTGGAGGATCACGTCAGGGATGCCACCTGGAGACTACTAAGCCTCCTCTATAGACCACTTACTACTCAGTGCTATTGTTTCACATGGGTGGCAGTGATACAACCGGGAGCAGTTTGAAGAGTACCGAGAAGGATTACAGAGCCCTGGAAGTGGGCTCATCAGTCCTTCTGGTCAAAGGGAAGGAGTTTGAAGGGGCCATTTTCCTTATATGAGAGATATAGCAGTACTCCAATAATCTTCCTAGCCCTTTACTGGATCCTCCCCAGTAGTTCCCTGCCTTTCTTGAGCTGGGGCTGGACACACTACTCCAGACATGACCTCACCAGGGTAAAATAGAGGGGGCAGGATGACTTCCCTTTACCAGCTGGTCACACTCTTTATAATGCCAGGATAGCCATTGGCCTTTCCAGCTACGAGGCACACCAGGACTCACAGGTCCTTTGCTGGAGAGCTGTTTTACTTCAGGTCAGGACCTAGCCTGTACTGGTGCATGGGTTTCTTCCTCCCCAGCTGCAGAACCCTGCATTTGCCTTTGTTGAACTTCATTAGGTTCTTCTCCACTCAACTCTCCAGCCTGTCCAGGTATCACACAGGCTCCTGGTGTATCAACCACTCCTCTCAGTCCTGTGCCATCTGCCAGCTTGTTCCTTCATCCAGGTCACTGACCAATAAGCTGAACAAGACTGGACCCAGTACTGACCCCTGGGGAACACCACAGGCCTCCAACTGCACTCTGCACTGCTGATCACAGCCCTCTGAGCTCTGCCAGTCAGTTCTCAACCCAGTTAGGTGCTAAAATATGAAAAAGATGTTAAACCATTAGAGAGCATCCAAATAAGGGTTACAAGAATCGTGAAGGTCTGTGAGGAGCAGCTAAGGTCACTTGGTCTGTCCAGCCTGGGGAAGAGAAGACTGAGGGAAGACCTCACTGCAATCTGCAGCTTCCTCATGGGGGAAAGTGGAGGGGAAGACACTGATCTCTTCCCTCTGGTGACCAGTGACAAGATCTGGCTCCCTGAGATGCTGGTCTATCTTTCAAGGAACAGTTTGCAGAACCTGAGATTGTCAACGGAATCCTGTAACTTATTTATTACACAGTGCTTTTAAAATCCATCAAGAAAAATCTACTATGCTTTAGAGAAAGGGCTCATAAGGGTTTGAATGCTGCAGCAGCCTGTGTTCCAATATTAAGGCAGTTACTTGCAATGTGACCAGCTGTTTTTTTAAATGACCACAACCTACTCCATCTCTGCAGGAACAGCATCTCTGTCTGCCTCCACCTTGTCATCTGTTCAAACTGAAGGCGGCTCTCACAGTACTCCCCTTCAGCTCTTCAGAAATGGATGAGTAGAAAAGCATTTTTAAATCTCAAGAGATTACAGGAAGAATGTAAACACACAGAGAAGTAATCCAGAGGTAAAAAGGTTTCACAGCATGCAACTCAAAAGGGATGCTCTGAGTCAGAAAATGGCTGCTACCTGGGCATTTTGAAATTAGATGCTGACAAAAAATTTAAATTTATTGTAGGTTATGTACAGGCAGAGATGTATTTTCTTTCATAGCTGCAATAGCAGAGCAACATCTGAAAGGGAAGAGAGATTTAATTTGTCTGCTTCTGATGAAGTACTCATTAAAGTATTAGCCCAGCTGAGCATAAAAGGATGTCATCTCCGCCCCACAGCTAGGAGAGGAAGCCTGAAGTACTTTTTCCACACCAAAATTATGGACTCACAGAATACCTGAGAGTGGATGACACCTCTGAAGACCAACTTTTCCATTCCCTTTGCTGAAAGCAGGGTCACCTATGGCAGACTGCTCAAAGCCATGTCCACCAATGTTTTGAAAACCCCCAAGGATGCCAAGTCAACACAGTATTTGATCACAATCACAGAGATGAAAAATGTCCTTCATAATTCCAAGTGGAAATGAAATTTGTGCTTATTTCCTTATTTCTTCTTGTCCTGTCTCTGGGTACTCCTGGGAAGAGTATGACTTTATCATCTTTATTTCTTCTCATCATCAGGCCGTTACAGGTTGATAAGATTTCCTCTGACCTTTCCCTTCTCCAGGAGAAATCCCCTCAGCTCTCTCAGTCTCTTATGGTTTCCCTGATGCTTTAAGGTGAGCCTCAGTCATTTTAGTGACCCTTTTTTAGACTCTGTCTTTATTGTAGTGGAAAAGTAACTCCAGCTGAATCTTACTAGTACTGAGTAGGGAGCTTGGATACCTTGCACAACCTGCTGCAAGGTAGGTAAAGAGTCCTAATGCAGCCCAGGATGTTTTTAGCATTCTTTGACACAAAAGACTACTGCTGGCTAATGGCCAGCTCATCATTTACCAGGACCACCAGATTCTTCTCTGCAAAGCTGCTTTTTAAGTCAGCATTTACTCATGCCAGGCGTTATGCCTCCCGTGGTGTAGGATTTCACATTTGCTCTTGTTTAATTCTATGGGTTTTCTGTTGACCCATATATTTTGAATAGTGGCAGAAACAACTGTTATATCAGGTACTCTTTCCAACTTTGTATCGTCTGAAAGCTTTCTGAAAACTCTGTCTCATCACCCAGGTTATTAATGAAGATGTTAAATGGGATTTGTCCCTGTACTGGAGGGCGGAGGTAGCTCATATTCAAGGAGGGGAAAAGTATGAAATAAATAAGAGAGAGTGGCAAAAATCTAGCCTTTGATCAGATCTTCTACTATATAACTAATCTTTATACACATTCATTAATGCAGCTGGTTTGTGACAAAAAAACATCTTTCAATCTAAGTTTTCATTTCTGAAGTCTGATGTTCTGTGACTGTGACTTGCTCTTACAAACCTTTCTACTTTTAGATTGTATCCTAAACACGCCTTGAAAGTTGAGAATTGTTTAACTTCTAAGACCAAAGAACAGTACTTATCCCAGGTAATACACTCCATCACAAAAGACTAAGAAGGCAAAAGAGACCACTCAGCCCTTCCCCCAAACCCTTTGGAAGGTCAAAAAACAAGTAATTTGCTATGACATCAACAAATCAGTAGGTTGAAACAGCTGGTGCTGAGGCCAAAAGGCTGCTAACTCAAAGGTAACTGAGCCCTTCTGCAGTCATAACCAAGCTGGGGAACAATCAGGGAAATTGCTTGAAAACCACAATTAGTCTGAAACAAAACACTGATGTAGCCTGAAACATACACAGCAGAGACAGAATTTGCTCTATCTCCAAGAAGATGCAGTAACAAAATTAGTCTGAAACATATGAGGGAACAAATACCTTTTTCCTTAACATCTTTACCTCATTTGTCTCTAGGAAAAAGAAGTAGCTTCTGAGGGGAAGCAAGATAAGAGCCTAAAGAAATTGACAAGTGGCAGCTACATACATATATATATATATATATACACATACATACATACATACATATGTGTGTGTGTGTGCACATATATGTGCATAATTCCAAATGCATAATTTGAATCTTTTCCCAAAGCTCATAAAATTCAGGTCATGTAAGTCCTTGCTCTTTCTGTATTGTAAAGAAACACATCTCACTTTTTTAGACTCAATTTAGAATTCTCTGAATTAGTGGAGAGGGAGCATTTTCAGTTTTGTAAACACCTGATGAGACTGATATATTACAACAAAACACAGCATTCAGAGGCCTGGCCTACCTTGCATGAAAAGCTGAGAACACAGCCATCAATAAGTATTTAATATTGTCTTGTAAGTTATTGATTTTTTCTTTAAAAAATCAAGGAAAGAATGTGAAAATAATAAGTCATGCTTACAAACTCTAATTGTTCCATTATGTATACAAATGTGTGTATAACAAGACTGAAAACTAGGTTTATATTAAAATCCCCAGTGGTAATAAAGATCAAATTTACCTCATTGAAAAGCAAATACAAATCAAATTAATGTACTGAATGTCTTTAAAAGCCATTTTTATTTTTCAAAAATGTTTCCTTATACTGTTAAAATTATTTCAATTTAAAATGGGATACTTATATCCTTATCAGCTGCAGACTTGTTACAGTAAGAAATTAAGGAGTTTTGTGTCATCCATCAAGAATATTGAATTTTCTGTCACTGTAACAATTCACATTTAATAAAATAAGTGCAAAAGTAGCATTTGGTTGAATATTGAGCCCAAGAAAGTATAAAAAATTGACCTACCTTTTATATCCCATGACCAGAGTGTAATTAATCACATAGTATTAATGCTCTGGAGTATGGCAAAATAGCCCACTGCAATTATTCTTAGGATGCACCATGTTAGGGACAGGCTGCTGCCCCCAGTGCAGAAATCAGGTGACAAAGTGAAAAACAAGCCTTTTGTCTCTCCACCCATGCTTGCATTGGTTGCAGTGCCAGCAGGGAATAAGTGGGTGTCAGTCTGTCAGGCTTTTCTTTTGTTACAGTCAAAGAAGACTGACAGTGACAAACTTCAGCTTTCAAAAATCATGCATTAGAGCTAAGTAATAGGGAAACTCTGCTCCTTTTCTTGTTTACCTTACATCCTGAACATATTTGCAGCTTGGGTAGATTTACTTTATTTTTCTTTTCGTGAAGATGACATGCTGATATGTTCATTATTCTAGTTTTAGGGCTGCTATGAAAACTATGAAATAGCAGAAGAGTAAATTAGTGAGGACTGGTAATGCTGTACCATAATAAGATGACTGCAGCAAACACCACTGGGCATTGCTGTTTGCATAAAACTTTTATAAGAACTTCCATTAACTAGGTGCTTTACATTCTCTTAAATGAATCAAAAAGGGTTCCATTTAGATATAAAATCAAAGCATATTCAGTTGGCACTAATTGTCTAGGAAGATCCAAGACAGGAAAAGGTTTTGACTTAGAATAAAAGTTTGTTGGTTATTGGAGGTTTTTTTTAAAAAAAACTATTTACTCTCTTGTTGAACTACCCCATTTTACCTTACTCTTTACCTAAAAGTCTTGCAGAGTGTGACCTTAAATAGGAACTGTAAAACCAAGATATTGAAGTGAAGCAACATATGCCTGGATGCAGTTGATATTTCTGACATACTGGTTTAAACGTATGAGAGTATTTTGTCTGCGCTCTCAGTAGATGGCCTAACACCATGGCAGAGGCACACAGCTGACAAGTGACACAACAGAGCACTGGTGTGAAGTGACACAAGAAGCTGAAAGGAAAGGAGACTTTTCTGTATGCTTCACTCATATGCTTTCTTTTTATGTTCCGAGATCTTAATTTTAAAGGTTGATAAATTATTTGGTTCACCAGGAATCTCTGAAAACAGATCTTGGTGCTCAAGGAGCCAAGCTAATATAAATGAAAAGAAGATACTGTCTCCTGGTTCTCTACTTCTTTTACCTTTTGAGCTGATTTTGACTTGACTACAGTGTCTAAATTTTGAGTGTGCCTGAGGAGGCTTGTTTTACTGTTCTAGCAGGCCTGCATATTCTGCGAGAACATTAAAAGATATTCATTCCATTAAGCATTACTCCATGTGTTGAGAGGAAAGAGAATCAGATGATTTGGTGAGGAGTTAATAATTTCACTCAAAGTCACCTTCTAGCTAGGAATACTAGGAGTATCAGTGTGGGAAAACTCTGCTTATTATGCCTACTGTTCATGCCCTGCCTATTCTGAGCAGAATTCTTGTGCAGAGACATTCTCACAGACATGCTTGAGCCTCCTGCTGGGGGAGAGAGAACATGAAAGCACAGCCTTGCAATAAAGTGCATGTGGCAAAGCCTTTTTTTATACTGGGGCAAGCAGTAGGGCCCCCCCACTGTCTGTGAGGATGAGCTGAGCCTACCACAGCCTGTGTCCCTGTGTCTCTGCCCACCAGGATGACCTGAGCCTGAAGGAGCCTGGGCCTCACGTGTCTCTGCTGCCTGGTCCTGTTAGCAAGGTAATGATGAAGATCTGCTCTGCATTTTGGCTGTGGTTTGGTGGTCTCCCTGGCTACCTGCATCTGTCAATTCACATGCCATGAAATACAGGGCATGAGCTGTACCCAACTGGTATCAAACTCTTGAGTTTTCTTATGTAACCTGTCCAGTTACCTGAACCTCAGTTTAATAGGTGTGTACAGCCACATCCGTGAAGACAATTCTTTCTGCATTTAAGCAGACATGTGATAACAGGCACTGGAAATTATTTGCACATGCATTGAGTTATTTTCCCTTGTAGTGTGTTATATTAGAGCCTGGTGACTTCAAATTCAAGTGGCTTACAAAGCTGTTACTTTTCTCAAAGGAATTCCTTCTTTTTTAAAGACTCCAGCTTCATTCTTATTTTGCATTTCTGGGGTTTCATATATCACTACTGCAACAGACAGTAAAATATTCAGGACCTAATGACCTCCAATATTTGGACTTACTCTGTTTTGAAGAACAGCCTGATTCCAGAGGACGTGTGAAGATATGGTTTAGAGACTGACAGTACAAGCAGCATGTACGGGTTAGAAAGACTGATACTATAAACCACATGTACTGTCTGAGGCAGAGTGATATTTAGGCCCTCCTAAAAGCAAAGCTTGTTTGACTCTTGACTCTTGCAATGATTTCTAGTCCTGTTTCTCTGTTCCTTGTCTGTAAATCCAGGATAAAGACATTTCCTTGATTCCCAGGTTATTCCAACAACTTTAGAAATTGATAATATCTTTGTTATGTTGACTAGCCAGGAAAATATGTTGACTAGTCAAGAGAAGTGTTCCCCGTAAGGCAAAGAAGATGTTAGAAAAATACAAGCTATATGGAACGAACAATGGCATGGTGGAGTTGTTTTTTTAATCAATCAGATATGTGATGTTGTACAATATTCTTTCAATAGGATGACTTTAGGATAAATTTGCTAAGCAGTAAAGAGATTCAGGAGAAAATAAATCTGATGGGTAAGGAAGATAACTTTCAACTCCTTCTTAGTGTTTAAAGAAAGTAAGTATCTCAAAAATATATTTTATTTCAAGAGCTGTGTAAAGTACACCCTATACTTTACCACACATTTTAAGAAAAACTTATTTCAAGACAGCTTACTTTACTGAAAAGAATCCTGATTAATTTTATGATAATTAACTAGTAAAATATTTTCTCAACATAAAGAAATGTTTGGCAGAAATCACAGTGCGTGGTTTTTGCACTATTGTAAGCTCTCTAAAGCAGCAGTTACATGTGTTGTGAAAAAGGAGTGTCTCTGGTATGAATAAAAGAAAATTTGTGCCACTTTGAGTTTTCTTGGGTAAGGGAAATTGGAAATTATACCAGAAGGTATGCATTTTATAAATTCAGAGATCTTAATCAACTTTGTTGTTACGTTACTATTTTGAGGAGAAAAAAAAAGTTACTAAAACTGAAAATAAGTTTATGTGTCACATTTAATCTCAGGTCTTTTCAATTTCAGAAACCCCAAATCTAAATGCTGTCTGTCATATCATTGAAACCCATGACCATACTTGCTCCTCTAACAGGACTTTAATGAAGCCACAAAAAACTTTGAAGATATAATCAATCTGTATTTCACAGAGAGTGCAATTTAGATAAAGGACAGCAATCTTTTCTGAGCTAATCACACGCAACTTCTCAGTTTCCATTGCACTAACAGGTCTTTGCTGATGCCGCCTTCTCAACACAGAACTATTCTGTCACCAATATGAACTGTGGCTAATATTAACATAATGGTTAACATAATTAACATGGCCTGGCTTCTATTTCACCTGGAACGAACACAGCCACTATTATAAACACTGTAAGATGGGTTTATGTAATTATTTTTCTTTCTTTACCAAGCAGCGTATGAGTCTTAAAACAAAGATTTCCAGGCCCAAGAAAAATAAAGCTTGACTTCTTTTGGAAATAGAGTAAGCACATCTTCAGATCATGGATTAGCTCAGGAAAAGTTTGTTTAAATGGTTGACTCTGTGAATTATAATGAAGTCACTAAAGTTGCCTATAACAACTTGTTTCTTGAGCTTGCACTCCAGTGTTCTGCTGACACAGCTGCAACAAAGATACATGGACTCCCTGAGCTGCAGGATCCCTTCTGGACAAAAGCATTGATCAGCAAAACTCTACTGCTAGCAGAGCTGCTCATTTCATTCATTGGGTGAGCACTTTGTATAGATTGAAACCGTAGCTTTCCCATTTAGAGCCCTTATCTCAGAAACCAGATTTACATTTCAGTCAAAAATCTCAGTCCCTACTTCAGTATGTTCCACAGGACTTTCTTTCACCCCATTGCGCATGATATAAACTAGAAAACAAAAGTTGCAAGACAGCTCTCACATCACAGGAAAAATTGCTTCCTGTACATCATCAGTTAATACAATTGGACTTTATTCTGGAATTTGGGTATAGACACTGCTCATCTCCACACGGGCCAGCAGAGCTATTAAGATGTCTCTATTTCAGCATCAGTCATTTGGCAGTGTATTTAAGGCTAAATAGCATCAGTAAACCTTATGGCAATAAACAAAATTGCCAGATTGACTTTACACTTTAATTAATTAGAAGGGCTTGCAAATTATCTTTACATCTTCTAGATGTAAGGCTAGCATTAAGTAAAGTAAATCACCATTATCTGTTAAAAGAAGTTGATAAAAAAACATGGATTTACAAAAAATAAAGTAATTAAAATTAATGAAAGGGAACATTTTAAAAATGTAGACAGAAATGAATCCGAGGCCAAGGAAGCATGGAAAAGAAATTTTAAATAAAAGAGTGACAGTGGCAGATGCATATATTGCTATGTGAGCTTTCAGACTTCCTTACATTTTTTGTTGCAAGGAATAAAGGAAGCTGACCACTGTGTATTCTACAAAATAAGGAATGTCTATGTGGGGACACAGTGTGCAATGCAGCACTTAGCAATTTTTTATGCTGTATGACAAATACAAGTTCCTTACAATCCAAGATGTAACAAACTGGAAGCAATCATTCTTGCAAAGGTGACCGCAAAAACTCAGCTGTTCAAAGGCTCTGCATCTTATGTGTCTCAAAGGCTGCAAATCACATTTGCTCAAAGCACAACTTGCTGGGTTTTTTTTTCTCTTCCAGAAATATGGCCAGAAGGCTTCCTTTGGGATAAGAATATTCTGCTGTGTTCCTTTTGGCTTATGCATCAGTCTCAGGAAGATGATTTATTTGAATACATATTTCTGAGTATGATAGGTAAGCCAGAAAGGAAGTAGAAGCTTCTACTACTTGCAGGAAACTTTACTATACAGTGATTCAGAGCTGACTCTGAATGGTAGTTAGAATGGTAACTAACTGAGCACAAAAGTTTTAATTTTGAAGCATGTACCTGAAAATGACTAAAACCTCATATGACACACTTAGAGAGCCCACCCCAACTTTGAGATTAATAGTAATAATCCTCATCCTCATCATCATCATCTGAAGGAATGTACAGTATACCACTGCTTCGTGCTAACGTTTAAAATCCAAATAAAATTAAATACTATTAAGAGCAGTCTTCAACTGCATTGAACAGCAGTTCCTCTCTGAGGCTCTTAGCTTACTTCTACATGTAGAGTCTGAGAACTGGAAGGGAATGTTTCAAAATGCCTGGAGTCTTTCACCTGAAATAATAAAACAATCTCAGGAGGCAACTTTGGTTTGTAGGAACTTTTAGAATGTCACTCAGGCAACAAAGCCAGAGAGGCCCATCTAATGCTCAGATTTCAACCAGAAAGCACCTTTTAACCTCAAAAATGAAACAAAGTTGATAGCCATCTTTTTGAAGCCTATTTGAAACCACTTATTGAATGACAGCAATGGCTGTCACACAATCCAAGCATGTCTGGACGAAACACACAAATGGCTGTCTCTTCACACACCAGCTTCTACAGGTACGAGTTCTCCTTCCTCCTTCAATTTTTTTTTATTCAGTATCATTGGCCCATAAACATCACTGCACACACACAAAATCAGTTTGATTTGTAGCTGAATAGAACATATAATTTCTTTCAATATAGAGTGAACATACAAGGCTATGTTCAGCTTGTGTGTAGAGACAATACATGCAAAACAAATGTACCCTGCTTTCTGTATTACAGATGAGGATGTTGGGCTATAGTCCACATAGAAGCATAAGTAAGATCTTCTTTCAGGTTTAGTATTACCTGTTGCACCTCTGCCACAAATGAAGACTGAGTTTTGGCTGTATAACTACAAGTTTGCTGACAGTTTTTATTCTGGGTTATAGCAGGAGACAGAAGGGAATGCAGCCCAGCCTGCTGGCATTATAGTGTTAAGTGTGAGAGATAGTAAAAATACTTGTCAGTTGAGTGAACAGAAGAGGCTTGAGTGCATGCAGAAATAACACTGCCTGAGGAAAAAAAAATGGCAATTTTACTTCAGAATTTTCTAGCAGGAAGGATGCTGTATTACCCGGGACATTTCACTGCTTTTTCTCCCCACTCCTCTGTGTTCTCTTGCTCTCTTGTTTTTAACTTGAGGAGTGATGCCAGGGAACTCCACTTCTCCTAAAGCATGTTGTACAAGGGCTGCTCTACAATGTCAAAGCCAGAAAAGGTCTCCATATTAATAACAAAGCAGCAGGGGCTTTGACTTCTTCACATAAGGATGCAATTCTGGATATCTTGTGTATCCTTTGCTGGACCTGTTCTATTGTTCAACGGTTTTCCTGCATCGGGGAGCCCCAAACTGGACAAAATACTCCTGGTTTAGTGCCACAAGTGCTGCACTGAGGGAAAATATCATTTCCCTCAGCATGCTGGCTGCTGCCTTGCTAAAACAGCTGAGCATGTCAAGTGCTGCCTTTGCTGCCAGAGCACAACCTTGGCTCAAGCTCATCTTGTCATCTACAGGACCCACCATGTCCCCAGCTCTTTGGTAAAATTTTTTTCTACACAGACATCCCTCAGACTGTAATGCTGAATAGTGGTGGTCCATACCAGTTGCAAGACTTTTCACTTGCTTTGTTGACCTTCATGAGATGTCAGCCCATTTCTCCAGCCTGCTGAGGACCCATTGAATACCCTTGCCCTCTGTCATAATAATTGCTTGCCCATCCTATCCCCTGTTAACTGTGGGGTGCTAGGAAATTTGCAGAAAGTGCACTTTGTCCCACCATGAGAGTTATCAAGACATGACACTATATTGGCCTGAACAGTGATCCCAGAGGGATGCTGCTAGTTACTGACTTGTCAGCTGGAATGTGCACCCATCCCACATCCCATGCAAATAGTTGTACACATCATTTTGACTGCCTTAAAACACAGGGAATGTTAGTAAATGGCCTGTGTTTTCCCCAAAAAAGAAGAGTAAAAATTCAAGCTGGACTAGGGAAGACTAAAAAAAAAGGCTAGTGAATGAACTGCTAAAGGAATAAAGGAATAACCTTTTGCAGAAGAGACGTACTGAAGCTGATGGGCTGCTGCTGCCATGAGACTTGGGAAACAGAGCTGAAAAATTTGTTCATAGTGCTTTGTTCCTAGTGCTGTGTGTGAGATTTCTTTACTACAGCCTTTAAAGAAATTCCTCTGTTCAGTTCTATAGCATTAGGCGTTCTTCTTTTTACTCCAACACTGTTCCCTAATGTCAACATAAAATATAAGAAATTAAGGTAATATTCAAAACTTATCCCTAATGATGTAACCTTAATCTCAGTATCTGGCATAAATCTAATATATGATCTAAATGACAGTTCTACTTGATAAAAAAAATCTAAAGTTAAATGTCAGAAATATAATATTTAATATTTTTATAACTGGTTAAGAGTTTAAGATTAGGAAATTCTTTCAGCTAAATTTCCCCTGCACAAAAAGTTTAAAAGGAATACTTTTGAGTACAACATTCTTCTGCTGCCTAAAAAAGCATCCCATCAGCCACTGAGGGTATTGCATGCATTTAGCAATGGCTGGAGACTACAGATGGCTGTAAACAACTTAGTATCCAAGGTGCAGATTTGGATTCAAGGAATAGAAGTTTGGGTTGTACTGATACCTGTACAAAAAATAAAAAGTATAAAAATTATAGTATATATAAAGTATAAAAGCCCAGGAATGAGATGCAGGTATGTGTAGATAACTGTTTCTGTTTTGTTCTAGTCAATTTAGCATGATTTTACTTATTTATATATTTATACACTACTGAATAGCTTTCCATCATTTTGCTGTAAGGGCACATATTCAAGGTGCTAGTACCAATAAAATTTCAACTAATTTACATAAGGCCTATTGAGATAAGATGTTCCATCACAAAATGCAGTTTTTATGAGTGTTCTTAGATGTTAATGGTGAAATGAGTGATGTTTGTTTTCCTCCCAAAGCTCATTTGTTATAGGGTGTTAGGTGTAGTCACTGGGCATGTATTTATCCTAGATTTGATGTTCTTATATGTGATAAGCTTGCTCTTCCCCAATTATAGTGTTAAAACGTAACATATAAATATATAGAATTCAATCATATTTTAGTTATTTTATTCTTGATGGATTTCAAAACGATGAATGGCTCTTTTTAACTCTAATATTTGCAGGACATACTATGAAGCAAACAAGTAGCCTTTCCTGATTATAGTCTCTGGCTGCCAAAGACAGTTTTATCACAGTTTTCTGGGGTACTGTCATGATTTGTTGACTTTCACCATCAGTACAGTGATGGTTCTCTCCCAGAAGCCGACACATGACTTACAGGATGTAGAGAAAAAATATATAGCAGAAAAAAAAAAAATAAAAAAAAAAAATAGGATTATGTGTGTATGATCTATGTCAGAATAAATCTTTGGAAGAAACTTCATTGGCTATCTCATATGTCACTTATGCTGTGTCCCAGCTTCCACCAAGCCCTGATCAGTAGTATTTTTTTGAGTTTTCATCTCAGTTATTTGGACTGATTCACACTAAGCTTGTTTCAGCCTAGGCTGAAGTTTAATTAGCAATATTGACAAATCTTGTGCACATTTTCCAATAATTATTAAAGTAATTGTTAGACAGAGTGCAATGCTATTGTAACAAGAAAAAAACCAAAAAACACTACAGCATTCTTTTATGTAGAAAAAGTGTTACAAGGATTCATGGTATCAATGACATAAAATGTCCAGAATACCCACCAGTTTTGTGGTGTTCTTGACCATCTCTCTTACACCTTCTTCTAGCAGGCCCATATCTGATATCAACAGAAGCATCAAGCAAAGTGGGTCTATCAACTTTCATTATTCAAAATGATCAAAATAAATTACCTAAAAGAAGTCCAGTATTTTTGGCAGAAATAAGAAAGGTTGATTTCTCCTGTTCCTCCTGCTTTATCGCTACCCTCATGACAGAGCTGCTTGGCAGCCTTAAATAGGACATGACATGTTGTCATCTTTCCTCCCCTATCCCTTTCAGGTCCTTCAGGGAATCTCAACACAAATGCCTTATTTCAAGGAAATAATTTTTTTTCTGCCTCTGGCAATTCTCTTTGCCTTTCATCTACTCATTGTTATTGTCACTTTTGCTCTTTTCATTGTGCTTGGGCAATGACATCAGTATTTCACATTACCACTGAGAACCTTCTCCAAATACATGAGAAAAAAAACACCCTAGAGAACAATTATTCCACTTGATGCAATTTTTTTTCACCTATCACAGCTGAAATGATGAAAAAACTATTCTAGAAGACAGAACAATTTGTGTATGTTCCAGATATTAGCATGTCTGTCTTTCACAGGAATATTAGGGACAGGATAATAGCAAAAAGTGACCCAAGCAGAGGGCAGCAATAAACAATACATGACCTCATTAAAAATCATGGACTTGAAATAGCCATTGTAACCAGGACCATGACATATGGTGCTCTGTGCTCAGTGTTGTCTGCTGTAATAACACTGCCTACACTATGGAAGTTTACCCCAGATATGTCAGTTATTGCCACTTATTAGCAATGCCAACTTTCTTTTTCTTAGCAAGCTGTTAAAACAATGACAGAAGACCAGTTAAAAACATGTCTCCTCTTACAGAACACTTCACTGCCATAGACCTGCACAAGAAAACACCAAATTACAGTATTCCTCTTCTAAAACTCCAAATCTAGGAGATGGCATATGTGAGATACTTTCATTATGATTAATGCAGCTCTCACAGAAAACAGAAAACCAGTTGGAATGGTTATTTATCAGAGGATCAAAACCTTAGGGATTTGTAATGTCCTTTTTTTGTTGTTGTGTTTGGATTTGTTATTCTGGGATATTTAAATGTGTACAAATAAAATGGAAGATTAAAAGCCTAAAGACACAGTTTCTGACTTTCTGGCTTGGAGGTTATCTTTGATCTAACCCACATACAGTACTTAGGGACACACAGCACCTTAACTCATGTATGCAGTGGTGAACAAAAAATTTTTTTATTCATGGTCTAAAAGCTTGTTTTCTGGTGTTATGTGCTAAGACTACCATATGCTCTATAATTTCTCTGTGTGCATTAATTCAGTCAAGGTTTTTCACTAGCAGCTCTGAATTGTGTCTGCATCTTTTTGTCTTGCAAAAAAGACATGAACAAAAGCAACAGCCTTGAACTACACCATCTGTATTCTTATTTGTCTGGTGGATCTGATGAACAACTTCTTGCTACTGAGGAAAACAAAGGAGATGTCAAAACCATTCTCCAGAATCTTTCCATGGCATTCACCATTTCTGCAAAGAGCACCATTATCTGTGATATAACATAAAAGGTCCAAGTGATTCAGTGAATGTACTCAAGTCCTTCCTGATGGAGGGCATTAGCGTAATACCAGTTGGTAAAATGCACACATGCATTTTCTTTATCATGTCTGGTTGTTTTTTGGCTTTCTTTTTTTTTTTTTGGGGGGGGGGTCAGATTTTTTTAAAACCCCAGATTTCTTAATATTTTTTGGTATTTAACAGGCAGGTATCAGCTAAACTGAAATACAGTTGATATGCACTGTCTGCAAATATTGGTACATACTTCTGTTGCCAAGACGACGTAGCAGAGGATGAAGACAAATTACAGACAAAATAGGTATTGACTAGCAGATTTTTAAAAAGCAAAGTCTGCAATTGCAATATAATCTACTTTATCATATGAGGTTCAGATGTGAATTGATCAGTCTGGTTCATACTTAGGAATATTTCTGGTTACTGCTGTCCATCTTGCTCTACCTAGATTTCCTGTTACAGTGGACAATGACCTGGCAACAGTTGCTGCTCACATTACTGCCTCTTGGCTGAACTAGAGGAATGAATATAATTGGAGGTAAATCTTCCAGCATTTAGAAAAAATTAAATGCTATAAAACACTGCAGGCCTCTCCTCAAAAATACACACTGTACATTTGGTGTAACAAACATATCAACCTCGTTATTAATGTTGACTTTGAAAAAAATAAAAAATCCAATTCAAGAATGGTCTTGCCTAGCAACCCAAAATGCTTACATGAAAACTGAGAGCTGCAGTTATTGTCCTCTGATACACAGGAATTTTTTTAACTTCAAAACCTGATCTCTACTTAAAACCTCTACACTGCAGTGACAAAACAGGAAACAGACTGAACATAATGGCTTTCTGAAGAAAAGGTTTTTAAGCATGAATAGTGGTCATATTCAGTGTACCACCCACAGAACACCTCAGATTTTGTGATGTTAAGGTGATCAAGAAGATGATTCACCGTGCTAAGTATGCAAGCACTGGGTACTGATTGTTGGGGAAAACTATACATTCGAAATTCACAGCATATATTTCTGTTAGGACATAGTCTATGGCAATATTAACGCTCTTACAGTTCCCTGATTAAAATTAAAAAGAAAAAAAAATAGTAAGGAGAGGAAAGGCCAAATCACTAAAGAAATAAATTTGCACATTCAATTCTAATAGTGTTCAAATAATCCTTGTAGCTCAGACCTATGATTTGTAAAGAAACTTTTTCCATTCCTATATTGTAGCAATTTTTTTGTGTGACCAGAGGACTTTTGAACAGCAGGAATTGCTGTCAGTGAGTATTCCCAGAGCAGCTGAATTTCAGATTAATTTAAAAGTTTAACATCTTATTTTTAAAATAAAATGCTTTTTTCTTCACTGAACAATGTACTTATACAGTAGAAAAAAATGCACATGCATAGAAATACTGAAGTTAGTGTGAGAACTCAAATTTTGAAAACAGAACTATTAAACTTAACTCTTAATGACATCTTAATGCATCGAGGTATGAAAGTTTGCTATTTAGAATAAATTTTACTTTGGTTCCAGTCCAAGGTAAGGTAGGAAGTAGGCTGAGGTAGATAGAGATATTAAAAATTGAGAGATTCTAAAAATAAATAAATTAGTGTTTAAATACATGTCAATATCATATGTAGTAATATGAAATTCCACTTAAAAACAACCCTTTGTTTTGTTTGGTTCTGGACACAAACATGTATGAAATAAGACTGGACCAGACAGCAATGTATACTCTGTAAAGTGCTCAGATGTAGACAGGAGAATTGGATTTTGCTGCTTAACAATATTCTTCTGGTTCAATGCTGGTATTTTTGAAAATAATTTCATTGCCTACCATTGGAATAGAACTGTATCCTAGCAATGCAAAGTAAAAAAAAGAAAAAATATTAGTGAAAGGAATTCACAATACACTCTACAGTGCAAATTTAAAATACAACTGCTCAAGCTTGCTTAAAATCAGTTTATCAATTTAGAATTATATTTATCCTACTGAAGGTAAGGTAAAACACACAATGTGCTATTGACTTGAACAGACTGTGCTTCTTAATTTACAATGACCTAAAATGTGATTAATGAACATTACTTCCATGTCAATGGTGCCTTGAAATCTCAACTCTTATACACAAGTTCAGAGGTACATCATCTGGGATTGGCACACACAGTGAGATAAAGTGAATATATGATAGAATACAATTTCCTTAAGTGCCACTAACAATTATTTTCTATTTTCCTCCAGGATATTTAATATATAAAAACAAGATTAACTCTCAAATATTTGTACTCATATTGTATTTCTGTGTAGTGGCAATAGCTTACATGACAGTTTTTTGGGGAAATGAATTTCTCTCCTCTGCAGAGGAAACACACCTTAGGAAATGTTTGTGTAAATCAGGTAGTATCCTTGAATTTCTAAGCCTTCGTATTTCAGGAATGCAAAGAATTCTCAGGCAGCTTTTTCTCCACCTCCCCACACTTAGTGCATACCACTTCTGGGCTCAGAATAAAGAAAAGAGATAAGCAAACAGTTGTTCTTTTACGGTAAAGCAAAACTTGCTCAGTTACACAGATATTGGAAGGAAAAAGAAAAAAATCATGGTTTTATTTTTTTAGATATTTTCTTCAATTTATTAATAATCTTTTATATTTGTTTATTTATGGCTTTGAGCAAAGACAAAAAAAATCTATCTCATCCCTGATCATACAATTATTGTAAGAACCAGATCTATAGTCTTCCCAGCAGCAGTAAGATCCAACCTTTTTCATGAATACATTTCATCTTGTACAGATGTGAGATTTCATACTTATGGGCCTACTTATGTACAGAGAAAATAGGTCACTTCTGAAACTAGCAATGGACCTTTATATTACAGGAATGTGAGTCATTTGTTTCTTAATCTAAGTATATATACATTCATACATACATATATATATATACGTATATAATTTTATACCCTGTACCATTTTTTTTAATTAACATACAAATCCTAGATATTGTCCACTCTATTACAAAGTCATTAAAAATTATTTATGGTTTCACTGAAAGACCATGTGAATTAATATTTCTTCATAGTGCTTAAAATAAAATAAAAATATATATAAAAATATTTTGCTACTAACCCCATTTCTCCTATTAAATGTAAACCTTAAACAGTTTTCAAGATCAGTATATGATCTTAATTAACTGACAGAATTTGTTAGCATTAAAATAATATAAGGGGTATTGTACTCATAAATAAATGGTCTTGCAGCGTATCCATAATGTTTGAGACACTTTTTTTAAACAATCATTTCCCCATTTCCACTCCAGGTCACTTAAATTAATGGCAGCAGCATGTTAGTGGGTTAATTACATCGATCTTTACTGGTGAATGTGAGTCAGCAAAAAAAAAAAAAAAAAAAAAAAAAAAAAAAAAAAAAAATTTAAAATTTAAAATTTTATTTGATGTACCACTTTAGTAAAAGGTATAACAGGCAGCATGGGTTCAAGCTCTATTAGCTTTAGAGTATTTACTTGGCTCTCAAGTACATCTGGATTCACTGCATTACGTAGTTTGTGATGTTATTTAATTTTTCCATGCATCATTAAACTCAGCTTTGATGGGAAGAGAAGAACTCCTTTGCATCCACTTCCTTAACAGAGTCAGCTGGGTTTTAAGGAACAGAATATATGCTTGTATCATATCCATAATGCTGATTCTTCAGTGAGTTAAAATTATGACACATTTAGTTTCAATCTCTATTTAATGTGACAAATCAGGCACAAACGATTACGAATTTTTTTTTTCTATTTTTTTGTGGATAAGATAACGTGAAGGTTTGAGCAAACAAAACAAAATGTTCACAAAACAGTATGCTTTAACCCTGCTTTCTGTCACCATTTCCTTTCTGTTTTGAAGACATAAAAAATAATAAACCTCATACCTATGGGCTATGTTTGACACTACATGCCTTAGGATATACTAACCATTTAATTACAATATACACAGAGCAAATCGTGCATTTCCAGACAGACTTGATGCTATATTATATTTATTTTTGTAAATTAACACCACAGTCAACTACAAAACTACAGTGAAGACACAGAAAGCACCTGAAAGTCTAAATCAAGCTGTGGTTTACAAATAATCCTTTAAATGAAAAACCTCACTTCTAGACTTAAACCAGAGATTCAAAGTCAGCATTATAGGAATTTTAAGGTAGACACAATTAATGAATGGTTATTATTTTCTAAGATACCATAAAGCCTTTTCCTACTGACCAAACCTATTTTTATTGTCTTTTTTTTTTCAAAGCATGCATGGAATATTCTCAGATGCTATTGAGGGCAAGAAGAAGAAAAGTGATGGTATTGGTGAAGTACAAGCAGTTTGCAGGATCAAGCGTACAATTTTGCATAAAACATTGCATGTAAAAGTAACACTGTAGGTTTTAAGCCATTGCATTACAATTTAACAGTTGTGTTGCACTTAGCTTTAACAAATTTTAAAACTGTAAATTTTGAAGTGAAAGCGGAACCTAAATTCCTAAACAAAGACCTTGCAATGGTACACCACACAGTAGCTATTTTTGCTCGGGTCTAAAAAGTTATTTACAACGGCAATATTTAGTCTTTGAAAAGTCTTTAGCAGTGTGAAGATCAAAGTCCACCCAAGTTCTCTTAGACAACAGAAGGGTTGCCATGCCATGAGGTTACAACCCATCCAGAGGAGGGCTAGTACCTCCCTTTGCAATGCAGGTGTTTGCAACATAATTCTTTTCCAATCTAAATTCCAATGGATGGTGCTAACATATGAAGTGCAATGTGAAATAACAACTGAATTCTTCATGAGAAATTAACAACATATATGCAATCAATGAAGTAACAAAGGTTTCAGAATATCACTCAGTCAGTGCTATGTGTTAGTTAAATTGATGTTTTTTTTTTTTTTTTTTTTTTTTTTTAAATATACTTGTTTGAAGTTTGTAGGTGTGTTGACAATTTCCCCATGAAAACAGCCAATCTCATAAACAGAGAAATCTGTTTGGCTGATTTTAATGTCAACACATCAAAAATAAGTAATATTAGCGCTAGATTTAATCTTCTGTAATGGTTGCAAAAAGGAAGACATGAACTCAAACAAGCATTTTAATTGCTTATATATATATATATTCAGATATATATATATATAAAACCTTTACATTCGTTACATAGGGCAAAGCTGTCTAAATTATTTTTCTCATAGTAGACTGCTGGGGCACGTTAGGAAACAGGCTAAAACAGTTCGGGGGATGGTGCTCGGTTTGTTGCCAGTCTGTTGCTCACAGTCACCAGGGATCATAAGTTTGAGGCGAACCGCGGTTTGTCTCCCTCGGGCTCTGTGCTTAAGACTGTGGAAGAATCCCTTTGCAGCGGCGCCGCGGGCGGCGCGGCCCCGCGGTTCGGGGGGATGGCTCCCGAGGACATCTGCCGGAACAGCGAGACCCGCTGGGGCACGGAGGCCCGGCCGGCCGGGGGCACGCCGGGGCCCGGGGCGGGCTGCGGGAGGGACGCGAGGGACTCCCCCACGGTGGGGTGAGGCCTGGCGATCAGGGTGGAGATCTCGTGGGGCAGGGAGGGCTGCGAGGCGGAGAGCGGCCGCACCTCCCGCGTCAGGTTGGTGTTGTGGAGGGCCTGGGTGCTCTTGTGAACTTCGTTCTTCTGCGGGGCTCCCGGCGGCTGCTGCGCCGCCTGCGGCTGCTGCTGCTGCTGCTGCTGCATGAGGGAGAGCTGCGAGGCGGTCGGAGAGGCGTACTGGAAAGTTCGGCCGGCCAGCGGGCTCTGTACCGGCGGGCTGCAGACGGCCGTGGTGTAGGAGCAGGGCGACAGGATGACAGCCTGCTGGGGCGGCTGCGTGCTGGGCGAGGGCGAGTGCAGGTTGGTGTGAGAGAGGCTGCTGCTGGTGTACACGGGAGGGGACTGCGTCCTGCCGCGGGACGACGAGGCCGAGGTGCTGGAATTGAGGGCTGGCATCTGCTGCAGGCTCACCGGGGCGATGGTCTGCACCATCTCCCTGTCGTGCTTCACGATCTGCTTCAAGATCTCGTTCTCTTGGTTGTTGAAAACGCCGGTGTTGAGGTCCTTCTGGAACTTCTGCAGCAGGATCGAGTTCTTCTTACCTTCACAGAGAGGGAGAAGAGTTAGTGAGCCCGAGGCGGCGGGGCAGAGCCCCTCTCTGGCTTTGTGTTTCAGCAACCATCGCTGAGGACTGTCTGCTGTAAAAGCCTCAGCAGGCCCCGGGGGGCTGAGCGGGCACGGCTCGGCCGGCAGCCCACGGCAGGAGGGGGCTGTGCCGCGCTGGCACGGCCGCAGCTCCCCACGGCCCTCTCCGCACCGCGGGCCTTCGAGCAGCGCCGCAGTCCGACACACCTGACCTTTCTCTGCCTCTTCACCTGCAGTTTACTGTTATTACTACAATTACATGTAAGAACTGTAATTTCCTGAGCTACTGTCAGAAAAAGTCATCGTGCTCTGCATCTGCATCGTCTTTCTCGTTGCAAAACTGGCTGAATTTCCGCTAAACAGTTACATAAAAGTACACCTGCCATTTAGTACGTTTCTGGGAACTAGTTACTAGGCATCAGCAACCAGTGCTTTTAAGGGTTTGTGAACTAATATGAACTCATGGATAATATGACACCTGCCTCCACAGTGAAGACTGCTGTACACTGTGACCTGATGTCTGATGGCTCAGAGTGTCTATAAGATGTAGACGCTATTCTGTCTGAGTCATCAGCTGCTCAGGAACACAACAACACTCAACTGCTCTTTTTTTGTTGGTTTTGGGCTTTTTTCCCATAAAACACTGCACTTCAGATGGGATTGCTGCTCCAAGAACAGGAGGTTTACTGCTAATAGTTTGCAAGCACATATTACTTAGAGTTGGACTGCATTTCCAGAGAGTCTTGCGAGACAAATTGTATGGGTTTTATGCATTGAGTTGATATGGAGAAATCCTCAAACTGAATTCTTGAATTTTTGTTGAGGAAGCACCACCAAACAGGATAAGTTTGCTGTTGCTTTTTGTTTTTTTTACAGCTGTGTTTTAAAATCAGTGTCAGTAATAATTATCAGAGTACAATTCTTCTGATCGGAAACTTTATGCTTTGCCTAGTATGTCCTGTTGGGAGGTCCCAAATACTGGAACAGCAAGTTTACACCTATTGTTCTGATAATCTGCCATACCTTTCAGCCTTCCACTTGCATATTACTGGATTGCTTTTCTGATTGCAGGCAGATCTGAGCGGTGCCAGTGTGCAGCCACCAAGGCTAGCAGTGCCCATGTTGTGAGGAAAATGAGAGCCCTGCTGCAAAGGATTAATTCACTTCAACAAACAACGGGTTTGTGAGTGCTGAGAGGCTTCAGCTCTTCCCAGCATTATAGATGTCATCTCTAAGCAATTTATTTAAGAAAATGTCATCTACTGCTCATGACACAGCATAAATCCTATCAAGTGCTGAAGGCAGCAAAAGAAATCTACAGGATTAATAAATAATACTAGTGATAATTAAAGTATGAAAAATAATCCTCAGAGGAGTACAAGAGCTTTCTAAAACTGGGTGGTTTTTATTATTTAAAAGTGAGATTGCAAAATTCTTGTCTGCACACATGTGTTATTTATAGATCAAGAAAACATTTACTGCAGCATAACAGAAGAAAACTTTTAAAGAGGGGTATTTTATCATGCAGCTCAAAGGAAAGAAAATGCAGAAGGATTTTAAGAATAATCATATGCAACAAAATGAAATATATACCTATCCTGTCAAGTCTATCGATTGCCACCGTTTCAAAGGCTCTTCTCATCATGGGGTACTCTTCCAGGACCTCGTTGAAGTTGTCCACTGAGAGGGAGTACAGGCGACAGTACGTGTCTGCTCGTACACTGGCAGTTCGACGGCCCTTGGTCAAAAGGCAGATCTCTGGGGAGAGAAAAATTCAGCACACACTGAAAACAGAAGTTACTGAACCCTTTGAAACTTTAAACTTAGGAATTGACTCCATGCTAACAAGTAATAATTTAGTACTCAGCAGCAATTTTTCTATTTCTGTTTACATAAGGTTGCAGGGACAATTCTGAAGGTATTTGATTCTATTTTTGGTACTCTGAAAAAATAATTTATGTCCTTTAAGAGCCCTGCCTATAGGTTTTCTCCATATGAACTCTATCAAGGCTTTTTAAAATAGTGCTTCAAGTTCTAAGAAATGATCCATCAGCTGTCAAACACAGCTTGATGACTTTGATTAACCCAAGTGATTCTATTGATTTTCTTTTAAATATACAGCTGCCATAGAGGACCAATCCCTTTAATCATTCACCAGATTTATAAAACTAATGCAATACATGATATAATGATGCAATAATACTTGAATATAAGAGCTGTTCTGAGAAAAAACTTGCAACATGAACGTGCCTTCTGTTTCCTTGGTGTTTATGTCCTAGAACTTTGGGAGAGAAAACTTAAAATTTTTATCTTTATTCTCATTAGATTAAAAAATGGAGTTCATATGATTAGTCTAGTAGCCTTTCTCTGCAAGTGCCTGCAACAGGAACAGTGGAAACTGTTATTATGGATCAGTGGAAACTTAAGCTATATGCAGAGTCTGAAGAAAAAGCCCCAAACTTTTGACTTCTAATTCTCCAACCCAGAGTATTAGGGTAACTGCATAGAGTCCAGTGTCAGTGTCTGAGGCTTGTAACAGCAAAACATTTGGGGTAAAGTATTTATGTATTTAGAATAAAATACAGAAAATTAGAAAGTCATTTGCAAAAAGTAGTGCTTGAGTTGATCCCATTTTCAAACCGGGGACTATGAACACACTTAGAAATACCAAGAATTCTTTAGCACATTCAGGGTAGAGAGAGGTAAGTTTTCCTACTCAGTTCTAGCAGTCAAAGCTGCGAGTTCGTAGCTTGTATTTAAATGCAAAAGTAGGAAACTGTCTTCTATCTTGCTGTTTGTCCATTATATGCTCAATTTCAATCTAACTACCATTTTCAAGTGTGTAAAACCAAATAATAAATAATTCTGTGGAAGACTTCAATTCTATGAAGTACCAACTTAGTCCTTGGTTTGGGGGTTTTTCGCTGTATGTCTTCAATAAATATATATTTTATTAATCTAGAATATGAAGAACCTTGGTTTTATTTTTTGTCTCATACTTCTTGTGGAGGAATTTTCACATGCTACCTAACCTGAAGGCATAGGGGATAAGATGCTTAAATTACAGTGACTAAATCAAAGTAAATCAACATTGGACCAATACTAGCACAGAATGTACTTAAACCCCAACAGCTTTGGGAAGAATTTATAGAGACTACTGGGAGAGTAAAGAATTTATAGAGAATACTGGTAAGAGACTTGACCTGAAGTCCCTTACAAAACTTAATGCCCATGAAATAGTGACAGTTTACTGTAAAGAACCAGCCAGGTATAACAGAAGTCAGTCCTTTCCTTTTCTTACTCTTAGCTTAGCCTGACCTCTTCTCCTTAGATTGAACCCACTGCATTTTAGTTACAAGAGAAGGACATTTTGCCCAAAGGGAGCAGTTAAATGCAGTCAATACCTGTTCCATTTCCTAAGATATTCTTTAGGTCTCACAAAGAATAAAGTTTTACAATACATGGTTGAATTCAGAGAATACTGTCTGGAAAGTCTGTGTGGCTAATGATCACCTCTTGATTTTCAGCTATCTTCAATTAAAATTGCTGCAAATGACATATTAGGTGTCTTCTGCTACTCTCAAAAAATACTTGAATTTAAAAAGCATAAAATTTTCCCCCTCCCAAAAAAGTGTCTCCTAAATCCCCATCATTCTCAAGAGTGCAGAAAAAAATTAGAGAAAGTATAGTTTTTATCATTAATAATCTTGACCACTGTACTGTAGATTACGTCAGAAAGATGGGAAGAAGCCATAAGAGATAATGTTGGGTTTCATCACTGGACAATGGGACTGTAGAATTCATGGATACTACTGTAACAAATAGAACTAATTTTTTTCTTCTTCTTTCATCTTCTATTATTTTTTGTCAAGTAAGGTGAAGGAAGAAATCAATGAAAACTGTGATGTGCAGACTCTGTCAACCCACAGCTTCTGGTTGAAAAATAAATGTCTGGAAGGCTTTTAGTATCTGTAATCCTACTAGTTAGATAATACAATAAACAGTGGGTCAGAAAAGATATGACAAATGTCCCAGTGCCCAGAAACTGGTCAGGGAGTGCTGCTGTGGAGGCTGCCCGCTCAGTAAGCAAGGACAGCTTTGTGTTCTCAACTCCAGTTGAATAGTCTTCAAAAGATGAACTACAGTTTTCTTATAGGAAAAATACTGTGAATGAATACCCATATACTGCATTTCCAGTGGTGTTTCTTGACTACTGAAAAGAACAGTATTATAGTCACTGACTCATCATCTATATTGCCTTGTTATATGTATCAATAACATAATTTGTAGTCTGTTCATAAGACTAAAGCGTTTGCTAATTGTATGTGTTAATCTGTCAGCTATTTGTTTGGACAGACGCTCAAGCATAATAAGAAATAATATATGAAATCTTCCTTGCCTGAACCAGAGAGCAAGAATACTGAAATGTGTTCCCATTAAACACTTGTGTTCATTTAAATAAGCCAAAGTGTTTGTTTTTCATGAAAAGAATAAAGCAATGAAAATAGCCATGATATGTTTAAAATGAGCCTTAGTGGCATCAAGTACACCAGGTGCCCTTAAAAATTACGGTCTCCTTGATGTTCAATTGATTTAAATAGACTAGGAAATACAATAATAACACAGGTGTGTGTAGTGAACCACAAAAGGCATAGAGTATTTTTATACAGTTTGGACAGACAAAGTTCTCTATTAGCATAAAAATATCGGCAGCATATTACTAATATTACCATGTACATTTGGCATAATGCATTGCCTTCATGCTGACACTTTCAGTGTGTCAAATACTACTGTCTTTCCAAACAAAAGAATGTCTTCAATTCCAATTAAAAATTATATATTAGGCTACAATGAACCTCTAATTCAATTCTGAATGCGAGTTTTACTTTAATTACTTAATCTCCGTGGACAACTGTTACCTGGAACATTATGAAACAAATGTCAATCACTGCCCTAATGGAAAGTGACTGTTTGAAAGCACTGAATGATGATAAAAACATTCATTTGTTCTTACAGTCCATGTTTAATGCAAATGTAATGAAGTCATTTGTGAAAATCATAATTTGTGGTCTGCTAGGATCAGGTCTTTCCCACATTAAAATACAGCCCTCAAAAGAATATGGAAATGGGCTCAAATACAGTGTACTTTCTTCTGTGAAGGTTCTTAACTAAAACAAGCAATGATAAAAGAGAAGCTAACCTTTTTTGAAAGTTATAATAATCAAAGCCAATCACCAACATACCAGTTGTACGCATATGTGGGATGTGGCTGAGTGACGGTGTTGTTAGTGCTGTGTTAACAGTTGGACTCAATGATCTGAAGGTCTTTTCAATCTATGATTCTATGGCAGGATTTCAGCACAAGCTGGATCAGGTTCAATTTTTGGAACACCATGAATTTCTAAAGGAGCTTGCCCATATTGGTTTCTCATAAAACAGGGAATGCATAGGTTGTATTTTATTATTGCATTAATGTGACAAAACATTCTGCATAGGAAATTTTGCATATCTGAAAGACAGCAATAAGGAAGGCTGACTTCAGGATGAGTGAGGTAATCTGAATGAGGTAAAATGAGTGACATAGCTCACAGGAAAAATTTTAAAGAATAGGATTAATAGGCCTTTTGTAAGGATCAAGTTTTGATCCCAACTGAGACCAGGTTCATTGTTCTTATGGACTGTACTGATATGCCACTGTAGTTGATAATTTTTCCCCTCCCCTGTTTTTACATGATGCCTAAATAGTTTTTTCTTTGAGAAAATAAGTGCTGTTTATGGATGTGGAGGAGATTAATCACATATTATAATTACAAGGATATATGATGTTGATCTCTTCTTTAGTCTTTGCTGGATGGGTATGTATCTACGTGCCATCCTAGCAAAAATTTCTGGTTTCCATTTTATACAGAAAATTTTTATATAGGAAAATTCCTTTGTTACTCTGAGAAGCAGTACAGTTTATGTGAGAGTGTATACATCATCTGTTCATTTTACATAAAAATCATATTCCAGATGCAATTACTCAACCTTATATGCCACATTAACATTTGACTAGAGATTAAAATCTGCAGAAATTAAAATATCAATATAAAGTTATCTTGCAGACAAAATGTGCCCACCAACAATAAACTGTGTTGCTAAAGGTAAGTTTTGAGTCCAGTAGTTAGCAAGTTCACTGAAGAACGCCAAACCAGTCCTGTCTCCATGGACCATATTTCTTAGTTTAGAATGTTACATTGTATAAACAGAAAATTCATACAATGAATTATTATATGTGCATCTTGGTCTTGCAAGGATGCGAGTTCACTTTATTAGGTGCAGAAATTAAATTTGTGTAGTAATGAATTAATGAATTAACAGTATTTTAGCTATATAGTGTCTATATTAAATGCAATTAGGAACAACTAGCAGTTTTTATGCATTTCTGTCCCCTTCCAAAGCTATGTGATTTCCCATCATCTGTCAGATTAAGCATTACAGGATCTAGTGAGATGTCCTTCCAGCTGAAGACAGCTGAGGACTACTGGCTCAGTTCCTCAACAGGGAACTTGTTGTGGGCACATAAGTTGCTGTGCATGTTGTCAGCTGTTCAGGTTGATTACTTCCAGCAGCAGAAGAAAGATGGAAAATCAAAGCAATTCAAAAGCTTGGGTCAGTCAGTATAACAGACTTGGTAATGTTTTTTGAGAACAGGACAGTGGATTAGAATATTGTTTATTTTATACAGAGCAATGAGCTACTAAATTACCATAGACAAAACTTCAATGTCCAAGTGCTCTTTCCATCCACCCATCTTGTATGACTTCAGAGTAAGCCTCCCAGAACCACTATGTTTAAGCTATGCTTATTTTCTAATAGCTCTTCATAACACCAACTTCTTGGCATCTACAAAGATTGATAGTTCTTTACTTCTTTCAAGCAGCTGAAGTTGCCCACTGAGCAGAAACTGGCTAATGGGCACCTTCTTTGTGTGGCAGTCACAGCAAGAGACATTCAGCATGGGGCACTCTGTTCACAGATTTACAACTCGTAATTTGAGTATGGCTGGATTCTTTTTCCCTTTTGGAAAGGACTATATAAACTTCAAGCAATTAAAAAAAAAAAAAATCAGTAAGCTTCTAAGCATCCCATTCTTTCAGAAATTGATTTTTCAGTTCCATGTTGACTTAAGCATCTCCAATACAGAAAACAGGGAGAAGCTGTTTCATATGAGAACATGTTACTTTAACATAAGAATCTGCAAATCTGATTCATTTTTCTTTATTAAACGCTGGAAAACATGAAATGCATTTATCTATATTTTTTCCTCATTTTAATGTGGTCTTTTTATCTTTCAGCATATTGTTGCTAGTGTACACAAGGGGTAAACCCAGACATAGGCTGCTTTTATTTATAATTACTAAAATAACTACCACCAGGCTTTACAATTACTCAGAATGTAGTTTGATACAATTAAATGAACTTCAGTTATCTGTGTTCTAAAAAATTGGGTCCTACATTTAAGAAATACTAAAAGATAGTCACTGCTCAAGAGGAACATTTCTGCAGCAAGGGAGAGAATTTAAGGAGAAAGGAAAATGGAGGTAACTCCTGCCTTTTACAGCCAGATTTGTAATCTGGACTGCCCACAAGGAAGCTATACAAAAACTGCAGCTGTTGCCACCATGTTTACACTAAATATGGAATTGCAGAGAAGTTAGTTTGAGTTAGCACATACTGCCTACATGACCTCTTCCTTTAAAATATGAGAGCAATAATTGTCTGTTGAGTTGCTTTCAAATATCTGGGTTCGTCAGTAGGGGAGATGGTTTATAAAGCAGCCTGTATACATTACCGAGTAGTTCTTGTTTTGAAGAGGGACTAAAAATGGCTGATTAGAATTAAAAGCAACTCCTGTAATATCCCATCTATAGTCTTTTATCACTTCTTAAACTATTTATCTGAACCTATTTCAAATATATCTATTTGTAATTTGTGACAGCTGTTGCCCTTATTAGTCATCCTATTAAAAATCCAACTGAACAAATAACATAAAAAACCCGAAACCCCCCAAACAAAAACCACATAGGTTAGTTTAGCTGACATTTTTATTGCCTGTTTTTACTAATTTGAACTTTCTGTCTCTGAAGACTGACACCTGAGCTCTCTGTATGTTCATTGTTTAATTTATGGTATTTTATTTAATTTAATGTACCAATAGCAAAAGAGGTAGCAAAAATTTACTTGGGGAAAAATTATTCATTTGAAAAGAACTGCCTACATTTAATTGACTCAAACTTTAAAAGAATTTATAGACAAAAACTTATTTAAAAAAAAAGTAATATTTATTTAGTGTTTGCCAACAATCCTTAGAGTATGTTTCTTTCTTTACCTAGCTCCAAATGCCACTTACCTAAAAGAAAACAGTTCCTCATTTTAATAAAAAGTGGCAAATTATCTGAGCAGGGATGTTATATTTTCATCCTGACCTCCCTTTGCTTTTTTCCATGTGCAGGTACTGAAAATAGCTGAGGCCAAGTTTTCATGACTAGAGCAGACAAAAGCCAGTAACAGAAACACAGAATCACTGAGGTTGGAAAAGACCTCAGAGATCAAATCTGACCTTTAACTGAACACCACCCATTCTGCCAGACTGTGGCACTGAGTGCCACATTTACACTTATGAACATTTCTTACATCCTCACTATTTTCCAGTGTTCAATCAAATTCTTCTAAGAAATCTCTGTAAGACAGAATAGAAGCTTAAGACAATTCTATAAAATAGAAATAAAAGTGCATATTTTATCATTAATGATATTTATAACACAGCATCCATATGTTTTTCTTCTAATTTATTAAAGTGTTCTTTGTATAAAGAGCAATTAAGATAATCTATTTATTGTCTTGTAAAAGCACACAGCTTTACTGATAATAATTTCATATGCCTTAGAACAATAATAATTAAGCTTAGGATCTAAATAATATGCATAAGTTTTTTCGTACTCACTGTGCCAAAGGCTGAAAGTGATTTTATGTAATTCATTTACTCCTGCTTTTACTCAGATAGATGCATATTGCCTATTGAAAAAAGCTACTTAGTTCCTTACGTGTTCAGTGGTATGCTCTTATAATTTTGAGTTTAGCAAGCAATAAGTTACAAATTAAACTATTCAACTTGAATTAAAATTTGCTATAAAAATACTGTACTTCTTTCCATTAAATTATTAAAAAAATTATCAGAGACTGTCTGAATTAAATATTTAGATTAAATATTTAATCTAAACTCAAATATTTAGTTAAAGTTCTGCTGTGTGAAATTGAAGATGCTTGGAAAATCTTCTTCTGCCTTATCTATGTTGACCATATTTGATTTCCAAGGCATGCAATGTGGTATTTTGTATCTCGCTAGTTATATAAAGTTTAAATTAATAAAGTATACTGTTAATGTATTAGCAGTATTAGAATTATAATTTATTTATGCTTTTAGATTGCAAGACTATTACTTGTGTTATTATGAATACTGTTAAATTTACATTTATGTTTGCTAACTAAACTCCTAAACCCAAATCAACTTTACCTTTTAGCATAAAAGAGTAAGTTATTTCATTCTATCTTCCTAAAAATTCTCTTGCCCTTTTAAAAAATGACTGGACTTGAATACCAGGAAGTCCTTCTAATTATTATTTTCCTTATAAAATACAGTGTGAAAAAAACAACACACCTATTTCTTGTCAACAAGAAATTATGCAATATTATGAGGACTACTGCATATTATGTAGCCTCAAAATGGCAGATTAGTCTGTGCCAGAAAGACATTTAACTTTTAGGCCCTCTTGCAGACAATATTTTTAGAAAAATGTTCTATACTGTTCAGCTGCAAACTGTTGTACAAACGAGTTGGCATGGAGATGTGGAGATCCTGCTCCCTTAAAGTCTTTAATTATGTCCCTGCCATTAAGAATACGAATAATCACACCTCAGTGGGGCTACTTATAATTAACTGGATTATAGAATGAATATTGAAAGACTTAATCCACCACTACGTTGAATAAGGAATATCCATATGCAGTATTTTTACAAAATGTAAAATTATATATCATATCATATCATATCATAGTGTCCATATGTAAAGTACTTCAACAGACTTTTTTCTATTTATAATCAGTATTATACTGCAAATCTTTTAAATTATTCTATCAAAAGGGAGCACCTAGAGTGTAACCAGAAAAAAATAAGTGGCAAAATATAATCCAAAGTGACTCAACATTTCCCATGGTATTGTTTTCCACTGCACTGGTCTAAAATATACTGACAGTTACTGTTCCGAAAGGGGGAAAAGCTCCATAAATAATAGGTAGGTCACAGAAGTTCTATCTAATTGGCTTTCTACAAGCTGAACCAAATGCAAGATAGAGTTTATTAGAATTTCAAGTGCAGAAGGGTAAATGTTAAAACTGCATTAAATAATTTAAGCAAAATAAAACATTTAAAATTTAAAGTATTCCATGAACTACATGTTAAAAAATACACCAAAAAATAAAAGATGCTATAATATGTCTCTGGGACATTGTCTGGGAAGATGGCAATGAGAATCTGGTTTCTAGATAGATTTGCTAGATGAATGATGACATGAAGCACAGATAGTGATATCTGCCTTTGAGTAAGTAAAATAAAACATGTATTTGTCTCTTACTACAATGTGATAGGCCAGTTCAGTTTCATATCCACACACAGTAACTCTCATATATATACATCATAATATTTTTTTTTTAAAAATCACATTCATTTCTTCATGCTCAACATAATTGGATAAAAAACAGAAAATAAAATTAGCAGTATGAGTTTTAGTTAGTCTAAAAACTGATTTATCTCCTGACTCCAAGTGGCATGATACCATTGGGATTTTCAGTGGGGGAAGAAACAGTGGGGAGCAGGATCTGCAATTGGGCAGCAGGAATTAATGTAGAATTACCTACTGGAATTAGGAAACTCCTTCAACTCACAAAACCTCCATGGGCCCCCAGACCTAATTAATAAAAATATATCTGCACTTCCTAAACACTAAGTTTGGATTTCCTTAGCAATATTGAAAGTCCTTCAGCTCTAACACAGTATCTGTTGAAAACAGAAAAGAAGGGGTTAAATTTCCCGGAACATATGTCTGGGCTGCTGCATGAAGGAAAGCCTGTGTAAACACAGGTGGGAAAACAGATGGAGCAAGGAAAAGATAGCAGGGAGACCAGTCTTATCTTGTGTCCTTTGTGATTGAGAGGAATTTTGCCAGTGACTACAGAAAAGAGCAGGATGAGACCACAGTGAACAATCAGGCCTCTGTCCACCAGTGAGAAAGCAAATGAAGTAACAGCAGAGTCCTGAACGTGTTCCCAGAAATCCTCCTTTGAGTTAGCTGTGCTGAGCCTTACTGGTTGGGCCGTGTGGGATTTACTCCTTTCTTCTCCTCTCTGTAGGCATGTCAGCCCCGCTGTAAGATACCAGTTCATGGAGGCAGTTCAGCAGGTGCTTATCAGAACCAGGACTACCTGTCCTGTTCTGTCTGTCTGTACCTGTCTGTCCTGAGTGTCTCCTCTGATTCCACAGGGCTGGCAGCTGGAGGGGCACAGGACCTCATGGAATCACTCCAGCTCATCAAAGTCCTCTGCAATAGCTTTGGGGCAGCTTGAAACTTTTATGTTTGCAGGGGTAACAATCTCAGGCAAATTATCAATGGTTAAAAGCTGCTTTTCCACTTTGTTCTCCAAGAAGGAGCCTGCTGTACGTAGCTGAGTGCATGGGAACACCATCTGACTGAGTCTGGGGTGAGGGGTATGCAGAGAGGTGAAGGGTCACAAGGTATCAGGGAGCAAAAAGGCCTTTCCAGAAGGGAAGGAGAAGTTGCAGTAAACAACTTATTTTATTTTATTAAAGTAAACATTTCTTTAGTCTATTACACTACTGCATGTTTGATGTGATTAATTATTAGAGTTTTTTATTACCAACTTATATTTATGGAGTGATTCTGAAACAATTTACCACAGCAAAAATCAGAATATTTGCACAGCAGTGGTAGTACATCAGTTTCTATCAATATGTATTGGTATAGGTAAATTAGGTAAGTATTAGGCTCTTTAGATACATTAGTAATTCTGCTTTGTAAAGCCCTGATCAACTAACCTCTTCTACAAGCAAAAGACTCATATCCTTGTGCTTCATCTCTAAAGATGTCAAAATCTTCGCATTTTGCCAATTTTCTATGTATAGTGAAGAATTAATACACAGTCTGTTCAGTAATTCCTCCTGTTACAAGAAGAGCAATTTCTAATCAAATCACTTGGTACTGAGAGGAAAATGTTCAATAGGATTGAAACCTGGCAATTTCCCTCCTACCATTTATTACTGGCATTATATCATAAATGAGTTTGAACTACCAATATATCAAAGAGAAAGACAAATATTCAGAGACAGAGAAAGCAGGAATGGGGAAGCTGTCATTATCCACTGCTGTGTACTTTGTATTCTCAGTATTGTAAACTGTAGCTATTCAGGAGCAGGGACAAAATGACAAAAACCATTTCATAATCACAGCATCCTCAAAATACAATTGCTTACATTTTTCACCTCTCTCCTGATTCCTATTCTCCATCCCAGGAAGCTGAGTTCAGGTGTGTCAATCTGAAGCTTTCAATTCAGTTTAACTTTAAAAACATGCAGTCAGGTTTTCCAACTCTCTATCCGCAAGGGATAGTACCACCTTCCTATTCTTTTCCAGCCTCTGGAGGTTGTTCAGATCTGTGCTTGCTGCTTGTGTTTTCCTCCCTTTCCCAGAAGTCTCATTGGGATGTTCCCCTGCACTGTCAGCTGCTGCGTCTCCCATTTATTTGCACCATGCACAACCTGGCTCCCACCCACAGAGTTCCCTCTCTATTTACATCTATCTTGCTCCCACACTCTTCCTTACAGTTTTTCCTATGTGTTAATATAGTCCACACCATCCTTTCATTCTTTCCTGACCTTCATTCACATGTCACTAGCCCTACAGAAGCAGCTAGAAGGAGATCATGATTTCTTGGATAAAGAGTTGGTTGTATGGTCACATCCAGAGGGTACTAGTCAATGGCTCAGAGTCCTGATGGAAATCAGTGACAAGTGGTGTCCCTCAGGGATCTGTACTGGGACCAGTCTTATGTAGAGTCTTCATTAATTAAATAAATGGAGGAATCTAGTGCACCCTCTGCAAATTTGCTGATGAATCCAAACTTAGCAGTGTGGTTGCCACTCCTGAAGGATGGGATGCCATCCAGAGGGACCTGGACAAGAAGTAACCCATGGGAATCTCATGAAGTTTAACGAGGCCAAGTGCTGGTGCTGCACCTTGGGACACCCCTGGTGTCAGCACAGGCTGGGCATGAACAGACCCAGAGCAGCCCTGCCCAGAAGGACCTGGGGGTGCTGTGGGTGAGAGGCTGGACATGCCCTGGCCATGGCACTCACAGCCCAGAGAGCCAAATGTGTCCTGGGCTGCATCAGAGCCCTGTGGGCAGCAGGGGAGGGAGGGGGTTCTGCCCCTCTGCTCTGCTCTGCTGAGACCCACCTGGAGCACTGCATCCAGAGCTGGGCTCTTCAAGAAAGGAAGGACTTGGACCTATTGGAACAAATCCAGAGGATGCCAAGATGATCAGAAGGCTGGAGCACCTCTTCTGTAAAGCAAGGCTGAGAGAACTGGTTTTTTCAGCCTGGAAAAAAGAAGGCTTAGAGTTGACCTAATTGAGATCCTCTGGTGCCTAATCAGAGTCTCTGAGCAAGACAGAGAGACTTTTTACAAGAGCATGTGGTGAAAAGACAAGGAGAAATGGCTTCAAACTGAAACAGAACAGATACATTAGATACTTGGAAAAAATACTTTTCTGTGAGAGTGGTAAGGCACTGGCACAGATTGCCTAGAGGTTGTGGATGCCCCCATCCCTGGAAGTGTTCAAGGATAAGCACTTGGATGGGGCTCTTAGCAAGCTGGTCTAGTGAGAGGTGTCCCTGACCATGGTGGGGGGAGCAGAACTAGATGGTGTTAAACATCCCTTTCAACCCAAGCCATTTTATGTTTCTATGATTCTATGGTAATTTCTATTGAAGGCAACCTTATTCCCTCCCATACGAAAGCTGTCAGTATGAGAAGTTTCTCTTCTACTTGGAAAAGGAAAAATTGCATCTACTGCTATGTTGATAGTGGCAGCAATCCCATTTCTAATAATGGGGAATTATCATAAAACAGAGTAAAAAATGAAGCAGGACATAAAAAAATCCACTGATGTATCAAAACAAACACATATATATATATAAATATATAGTTCAATTAAAAACAAATCCAGTACAAGCCACTATAGAGTATTAAAATCCCATGATTTTTCACTGACAAGTGTGAAAATACATAATTTCATTAATGTAGAAATGACTATATAACTGCACAGTATAGTGAAAATTAGTTTCATGTCTTCCATGTCTAATTCCTGTCCCTTTTATAAAAATTCACATGAGCATACCATGTGAGGACAGGGATTGTAAGGTGAGGCAGTAAAAAGTTACTGTTTTCTACAAATACCAGCAAAATGGTAAGAGGATAGTAGTATCAGAAACTGCTTTACAAATTCCTACTAGCGCTTGGAGGAGATATGTAGGATGATAATGTCCTTCTACCTGAAAAAAACCACACCTATTGGGGTGAAAGTGAGCTTCCTACAAACTGCTGGGCTAAGCAATGCTCCAGCACACAAAGTTCAAGATTACATTTATGAACACACATCAAGGTCAAGGGACAGAATGCTCTTCCCACAGAAATACCAAGGAATAAACCAGAAGATCTCTGTGGTTACAGTACTGTATTTACTCCTTCCCTCCCAAAAGAAAACCAGTGAGTGCAGATGAAGAAGGAAGCAGGCAGCAGCCAAGCCCAGATCTTTCCATTGTCACCACTTTGCGAGTCTCTCAAAAATGAACAGGAAGTGTACAGCAGAGGAGGTATAGTCTGATTCATCTATTTCACTGGTGGTTATCCAGGCATATTCTTTTTGAGAAGAATTACCAGCCAATTGTAAGGTTTATCTAGTTTCTTATTAAACCAGATCTAAGCCTGTTTTTAATTAAAAACAAAGATCAAGCAGGAGAATTTAAATGTTCAACATCCGTCCTCAAACCTCAAGGAATTTCCTCTTTTTTACTGCAAGTTTTGGTTTGCCAGGCTTTTGTTCTTCCAAGAGTCTCCATTCACTCCATTCAAGTCACTCCCAAATACTTGTGATTCTGCTTTGGCTCCTCTTCAGTCTCGGCTTTCACACTAATTGCCAGTTCTCCAACAACTTAAGGGCAATTGTTTTTTACTCGTAAGTTTTTTTACCTATTTTCCCTGATATAATGTTGTTAGCACAGAAGTATTATACATATAAAGAGTTCGGTTTTCCAAATCCCAGGCAGGATGCTGGTGAAACCCTCTACTGTTCTGCAGGTGAGCCTACAAATCTCTCCAGAGCCAAGGTACCCAGGTAACTCAGCTCTGGGGCATACCTGACAGACAGAAGTTAGCATCTCTGAGCTGGGATGAGGAACTTTCAAAACATAAGACATTTAAAAATTGAAAAAGGATCTGTTTAGGCATGGCACCCTGTCACTTGTGTGCCCTCTACTTGCTTTTGGGAGCACAGGTGTTGATGTATTGTATCGTACCTGACAGCTATACATGTAACTATACATTAACTATACATTATAACATATGTAACTGTTGTTACAAGTACCATCTTAAACATAGTGTCAGCTTCAGATTTCTCTTGTGTCCATTAAGCAAAAAAGGGATTATTGGTTTTAGGATTTGAATGCAGCCTTGATCTTCCAGTTTATTAGTTTATCACTATGCAATAGTCCTTGTGTCTGCTTTTGTCAGGAAGCTTTTACATTTTTCCTTTTTTTTTTTTTTTTTTTTTTTGATATACACTTCAGAGAAAGTGGGTGTTCTCCAGAGAGATGAGAATTTTAGAACTGTTTTTTATTTTCTGCTTTGACAATCCAAACCTTTTCAATTCACAGATATCTGATTTGCAGCTTGGTTTCTCTCTTTTCAGCTGCAGTCACAGAATTATAAAATCAGAATGGTTTGAGTTGTAAGGGACCTTAAGGATCATCTAGTTCCAACGCCTTTGCCTTGGTCTGGGATGCCATTCACTAGATCAGGTTGCTCAGGGCCCAGTCCAGACTGGCCTCAAACACATCTGTGGATAGGGCATCCAAGCTCCTCTGATTAAGACAGATCTTTCTTGTCCCCAGCTGGAAATACACTTCTGGAAATTCACAATATATGGTGTTTTGCTACAAAATACACTGAGCTGAGCCACACCACTTTTGATCTTGGGACATTTCCTATCTCAGGTTCTCTCTTCCTGAGCACTTGCCTTTTTTCATCTCTCCTCACCCCTCCATGCTACAGCAGCAGCTACTACCTTCTGTTTGCCCCAGCAGGCTTTGGATGCATTACAACCCATTTTTGCAACACCTGTCTCATCCCAGCTGCAGTTTGGATGAGCAAAAGTGCTTTGGTATGCAGTGTAGTAAGTTCCTGTAGTGTCTGGATGTTGCAAGTAGCTTATTTTTTTTGTCTTCATTCCTGTTAAGAAAGGTAGCAGTTGAACAGGATGAGCTAAATAGCTGCACTGCAACAACAGCCTGACAGTTATGTAAAATACTTTCATGTGCAATCTCCTCTGATCCTTTGCTGGTTCAGAGGAGTATTATGGCCAGATTCAGAACACAGGCTCTTGCAAACTCATTTTCATAAACTAGGGCACTACTAAGCATAGAGGAGACCAAGACCAAGGTTGCTCTGTTTCCTCATCCTCAGCATTTACCTTTTCTTTATGCTTAATCTCCTGTCTTCAGCATCTACAGTTTAATCCTGTGGGATAAGCACAAGACCTCTTTACCAAAGTACTTCTACAAATACTGGTGATACAAATCACCTTGCAGAGGCTACTTCGGAGTGACAAGGTCTTCTGGCCAGATCAGTAGGAGGTGCTTTAGTGTATTGTTCTAAAATGGGATTAGTTAAGTAACTCTATAGCCCAATTGAAACGCTGAGCCCAATTCACTTTTCTTAGCTTCCCCTTTTTGTATACCAACTAAATGGCACTGGTTAGGCTTTCAATTGAGTATTTTCAGAAAGGCTTTCAGGTCAGCTATGCTATCATTCATAGAATTCAACTACAAATTAATACAATGACCCCTAAATGTAACACTCATGGGCAGCAGTGATACACACACAAATATTCAAGCAGTTTCTGAAAAGCAGCCTTTCTGCTGCGTATGGAAGCAGACACCTATTCTATTGCACAAAGATGATTTACAGTCACAGGGAACAACTATTTTAAATAATCAATTATTATATTTAAGAAAAGCAATTGCTTTCATCAAAATATACATATTCAGATGCCTTCATCTAAGCAAATAACTATTTTTCCTTAGGATTACCAGATTAATTTAATTAGGATTAAAATTAATGCCTGATTTTTATTAATGTACATCTGTTAGAGAGCTACGTAGTCAGAGAGGAAGTCCAGGTTCTCATAGCATATATTGGAAGGATAAACATTGATGTGTGCTAAAATTCACTGAAAAAGCACTAATAACATCTTGAAATATTAATGAATTACAAAATATCCCATTCAAATAATGCTCTTCTATTCATTGCTAATTTTGCAATTCCTACTATGATTTTTACCTTTAGATTTATGGCTCAAAAAATTGTATTCTTTTTTAAGGATTAATCCTATCAATTTTACCTTTTAAAAGCTATAAAATTACTATGCAAATTACCATATTTTATTTAAATATTTTCTTGTTAAATAACAGCTATTTTAATTCAAAATAACTTCAAAATTCTGGAAGGTCATTCTGCATTTGTAATAGCTGTCCTCACAACAAATGAATGTTTTATTCAGAAATATTTTGTACACTCTTCACTGCATTTTGAATTGTGATGACTTTTAGCTAACTTATTCAGAAACCTTTTTTTGTCTTTTATGTACGTTTTTTGTTCTAGTGCATTCACTCCAGTGCTGTCATTCATTTTTTCCTACTCACCTCCAAAGTAAGAGCCATCTGTCAGCTTCAGCTCCTTGTTGGACTTGGTGATGACACCAGCAACACCATGTTGAATGAAATACATCTTCTTACCCACAGCCCCTTCTCGGATAATATAATCTCCAGGTTGGAACACCTCAAATCTCAGTTTGCTTAGCATGGCAGTCACAAAATTTGGGTCTGCATTTGCAAAAAGAGGCATTGTAGCCACCAGCTTCCGACAGTTGAAGTTGACAATCTCCTAAATGGGAAGGAAACATCATGATAATAAAGGTCAACAAATATATGTTCAATATGATGAGCATTGAAAAAAATATGTTCTGCTTTCTTAACAAAGCTTTTCTTTATGCTCATATGGGACTTTTCTGTCTCTCTATACTTACTTTATAACACATTTTCATCTGTTTCTAGGGAAGTGATTGAAACAAAAATGCAGTCTGACTTGTATTTCTACTTGTATGTCTAAGGTTAAAGGCTGTCTTCTTCTGAAGAATGATGTTACTTTTCACATTATTTATTATTCCCACTGGTGTTTAAGGGGACAGTGTGGCAGAAAGGTAAAAATTATACAGGTCTTACACTGCTTGACAACCAGACTGGCTATTGGAATAACTATATTAAGTGATGAAATTATGCAAGCCTTATGTTTCCAAATATTACACCAGTTACATCTTTCTGTTTTGAACATATCCAGTGGTAACATAAATATATATTACAGTTAGCTAGTTGAAATCAACAGGAAAATTTTCTGTGCAGTTTCTAATTTTTTAAACATAGAGACATACATTTCTGCTCTTTAAAGAGATGTGTATAATGTAGATATGGAGAAAGCACTACTATTTTCCTAGGGCCTTAAAGATTTCTCCTACCAAGGAGAAACTGCATTCATATTTACAGAGTACACTATAAGCACATCTACATGAAAAGATTAGTACCAAAAAAAAGCGGTAAATGTTGTACTTGCTTTAAATAAATAAAAACAAAACAAAACCATATTAACTATTTATGAAATATTTCCAAGCTCATTCTTGCAGACCTTACATTGTCTTGGGAAATTAACATGGTCAGTTGCCATTATGGATTTAACACTTTATGGAAAAACTGAGACTAATCAGTGTTACACACGGAGAGGGGCTCAGGCAGGCAAAATCTACTGAGGTAGCAAACCCAACATGACAGCAAGAGCAAATATAATTGTCTGTATATAAATGCAAACAGAGCAAATAAAAGAAAAATACAGCCAGCAGTCACTTAAATGTTTTGCAAAACTAAATATGCCTTTATTGTCAGTGGAGTACCCTTAGCATTTCTTCCACTAATCTAAGGCTTCAAGATTGATGTAAAGGAGTGCTCTCCTTTAGTGGTAGCTCCTTTATCAGTGCTCTTCTTCCCATGTCTGCATTCCTGCTGGAAGTGGCTCTTTCAGCTTCCCATGCATTTGCAGGCAGACAGCTCTGAGCATGAAGCTCAGATATAATTATGCCCAGATCTGAAAAATTCTTTTCCTCTCCCGTCCCACAATGTAATATCCTGCTTGCAGACATGTTGGGGAAATTCAGGTAATTTCACACCATAAGCAACAAAACCATAGTGGGTTCTTCAAATCAGTTCCCTTGTTTCTGGGAAAGACGTGGGAATCCCACTCTGAAGAGAAGCCATTTGCTACTGAAGCAATTAACAGGCAAGTGCACTGAGAGTGAGGAGAGTGAAGACACAACCACCTTTCCCTGAGAAATCACAACCTTTCCAAATAAATTTAGTGGGACTTAGAAAAGTAAATTGGAACAAAATGTCTCACCAGGTACCCTACAAACTAATCTCCCATGTAAAAAAAACATGTAACTTCGATGCAAGATATCTTCTGTGTTTGCCTGAATCCAAAAATTATTTCAAGTAACAGCATTTGAAGTGCCAGATAGGTGACATTCCAATCTGTGAATACTGCTGAGTCAGTAGGTCAAGAGGGTAATGCTAAGACACCCTCTAAGTATATTCTTTATGAGGCAATAATAATGAGATTCCATGTATGTCTTTCTAAAGCACAACGAGAAGTTTGTTTTCTTTCTTGTTTAAATTCGACATTTCTTAGCAAAGCTCCAGCTGTCACCTCCCTCCCAAAGTAAAGTTATTTGCTTCTCCCACTGCTAGCAGTTCGGTGGCATCTCTGGAGGAGCCCCAGACTACACCCCCTGTTCCCTGTGAGACTGCCTTGCTGCCATTTCCACTGATGCTGGCAACAACTATTACTTGTCTTTTCTTAGGGACTTTTCAGTAGACTTGCTACTTGTTTTCTACTTCTGAAAGTGAATAGTTTGTCTTGCATGCCCAGGAGTCAGGGAAAGGAAATTACTAAAGAAAGCAAAAATTGTCTGGAAATTATATAGAAGCTGGTGGGTGAGCACAGAAAAGGCTGGTAGAGTAGAAAGTTCACTCCAGACAAGATTAGGAAGAAAGAGTAAAATAGACTTAGGTGGAGTAGTACTACAAAAGAGAGAATGGGAGAAAAACAAAAAGAAGGAACACAAAGACACAGAAAAAATTAAACAGAAAACAGAGAAGGCAGGAAGCTTGATTTTACAGGCTGAGAAATGGAAATTGGTGAAAAGTGAGAACACAGGAACAGAAAACCTGGAGAATAGGTGTCTGGAGTGAAAGGCGTGAAGTAGGGCAGATGAAGTAAACAAAAAGGAAATTGGAAAAAAAAAGAGAAGTCACCTGTAAGATATTTTCAGCAGTATGACAGGAGAGATCATGATATATAGAGAGGGGAGAATTCAGACCTGGATGACTCCTTTGTGCAGACCCAGTCCTACCTACCCAGACAGGAATTCATCTCATCTTGGGAATCCCAACAAAACATACCCTTGAATAAGGATTTTCACCCTTGGAATCTCATGTCCTGTTATGGCTCAATCTTCTGCCCACTTTTCTCTTGCATTATGTAATCTGTAGCTGGATATACCCATGTATACACACACATTATCCTGCTCAGCCTGAGTTGCCTAATGAAGGTACCAACATAGTTACAAAACCACCCTGCTGAGGTAATTTGAGCTGTTATTCCTAGTAATGCATTCATTTTGTTGATTAGTTTTCTGTGAAAGTTTGTGCTAAAGTACAAACTTCTCTTATTTAAGATGTTAGAAGGTGGAAAATTACTGAGGGAGAAAGAAATGTGTCATTTTTAAGTGGTTTGTTTTTCTTTAAAGTGTTCTTTTATTTAAATATGAGATCATTCAGAGCAAGTAAAATACATTTCCCTGAGTCTTAATCACAGGCAGTTCTGCAATTTCAGGTTATTGTGTATTACTTTAAATATCATCCTGGGGAGAAAAGAAACAGTAAAGATTATGAAAGTGTTTTACATAACTCAGAAAGTTCTAGGAGAAAAAGTTCTGTGTTTTAAAAGAGAGGCAATGAATGAAGAAACTGACAAATTATGAGTTGACATCTTGCACAGAGAAAAATCTATCACTCATATTTTTCTTTTAATTTTTTGTTGCTATACTGGAACCAGACTATGCTGCCCAACATGATATCTTCATTAAATGAGATTTTATCTCACCTCTACTTGGTGAAGAAAATACCAAAATGAATCCTGAGGAAAGGATCAGGGAAGAAAATACCAAATGAAGCTTGAAGAAGGGATTAGGAGTGCATTTTATAGCTGAAATGGTTAAAGAGCAAGAATGAATCAGACCTAAATGGAACAAGTGTTGATCTATCCAATTTCTGGTCTCTTAAAAAAGAATTAAGTCAGAGATGCAATGGTCTGCTTTATATAAGAGATTGGTTAGGTAATTACACTGGCTTCTGCTCCTTTGTAATATATTGGATTTATTACTCATCTTGACCTTCCTGGATTTTTTTTCAAACTGAAAATAGATATAATTTTGTGTGATCCAATATTTCAGTGATGGCTTCATTGATCAATATTTCTTCATGGCTTCTCTGAAGCATCTCAAGATGTTACAGAAGCAGTTACAAGGCTGTCCTAGCTGTGACTGGAGCTCTCTGTTGGCATTTCTAAAAGTTTTTAGGAACTCTTTTTCAGAAGATTTTCAGATGTATAGTAGTGCTTTTAGTCAGACTGACTGGAAAATCCTGTTGCCATAAAAAAGGAAAAGTTCATGAAAGATCTGTTTGCCTGAAAAGTTCTTTACTTCTTCTCAGTAATCCAGCTAATAAAAGATATTACTTCCTACTACATGTGATGTTCTTCTTATGTGTTTAGGAAAATAGCTTAGCTTTGTTAGACTTTTACATACTACTGCAAGAATATATATATATACATGCACTTTTTTTTCCAAGTGTTTCTTTCCATTTTGCTTTCAAAGGACGTGAAACTAAATCAGTCTTAATTTCCTGATCACTGAAAGAAAGAACTTTACTGAGAAAACTATTTTTTCTCTTAGAAAAAAACTTGCAAATGAAAAATTACTGGCCCATCATTAAGAAAGAACTATAGGAAAAGGCATTATATTTAGGGATTTGCGGCTGTTTGAGCAGGTGAGATATATTTAAACATGGTTTTAAGGAGCTATATTCTGTATCTGTTCATGATTTCCTGTAATTTTTTTAACCCATTGGTCAATTAGAGTAAAGTTTGGCAGAAAGGAGGCATCTCACTGATACTAAGTTCTCACAGGTTTTATGACAGCAGGCAGTCATGAGGACTAGGATTAGTACCCCACTGAGGGAATGACTACATCATTATCTAACAACTTGTTAAAGGCCAGAAAATCTACATGTGGCAATGGGATGCAATATTCCTCATTTCTGTTGCACCTGAAATTGCTCAAAATGCTTTGACACATACTGTTTCAACATCTCTACAGAGTGTATGACCAAAAAACAATTTTTGATCAGAGGTCTTTCAAGTAAGTAACAACATCTATGTACAATTTTTTTCTCTTTGAATGGGATTGCCACAATTTTCCATTTTTTCAAATACATTGATAGCTTTCAACATAGAGACTCTGTCAAGAAACACTATTCTTTTTCCTTCAGGACTTGGTATTTTGTCATTTTGTCAATATAACTGGATAATCCTTGTGTCTGCTTTAGAAAAGCTCCCTGTGTAGCCCTTTTGGTCGTATATTTTAAAGCCCAAGAATGCTCTGGTCTGAGGCAGCCAACATGTCTGACCTACTGACAATGCACAAAACCTGAAAAAACCCTCTGATCTCTAGGGCAAAGAGAGTCCATGGAATCTCAATTGCCTTGAAAACCACTGACCAGCCTGTCTACTTACATTTTCAAAACCCTCCAGTTCCCAAGACCCCCAGTATACCTGGATAAAGTGTATCCACATGCAGAAAATTAGCCATGCAGCTGTGAGATAAACTTAGGCAAAATGAAGGAAGGAATACATAGGCTTTGCAGCATAACAATGAATGAAATTCTACCAGGACTGACAGGACTGAGATAAAACAGGTTGTTTTTTTTCTGTCTAGCTCTGTTTAACGCAGATTAAGACAAGTCAACCCTAAACAGAGCATATGGTAGCTGGTATTGCTGTCTTCTAAGACAAAGAAATCTTTTTTATGCCTTTGCAATCAGGAGGGATAAAGATTTGATCAATTATATTTTCTTGGCTTAGGTGATCAAATTTGGCCTTCTGCATACTTTTCAGTCATTCTCTTCTTGATTAGAATTTTCTATCCAACTCCTTATATGCATTTTTAATGCTTCAGTACTATTATTATTGCATTAAGTTCAAATTCAGACAAAATAATCCTTTTGAGGCAATATGGTTCAACCAAACCTCCAATAAAGGTATTCTGATGAAAGATATCCATCTTTTCCCCAGCTTGTTAATTGATTCAGTGGATCTTAAGGGAAAGCAGTTCTGTGCATCTCAAGCTCATCTTTGGATTGTCCATTATATTTAGAAGATTAAAAAACACAAAAAATAAAAAAGACACTATCTATCCACTCTTCCATTCATCCAAGTGCTTATCCATTTCCTAACTATTTTAAAAAGGAATTTAGCTTTCATCTTCTTCAATGTTCTCCAATGTTAAATGCTGCTGAAGTTTGTTTTCTGGCTCGAAAAGAAGGAGAGGCATTAAAACAGAAGCACCAATACAGCCAATGTTTTAAGGCAGTCTGTAAAAGAGAGTCTAATTTCAAAACCCTGAGAAGTTCTGATAATTCACATAAACACTTAAAGTTTGGGCCATCTGACCAGTCTTCTTGAAGGTTTTATCCTTTGAACTGTTCACCTGAACAAATTTTCTCTATGCTTTTTGGAAAAACACCCACAGTTTATTACAGAAGTTAATGTGGAATTAGTGCTGTACCATAACAGCAGTTTCTGGAGAGACTGTTCTGTCTTATTAACTGAATAAATAAACTGCAATTTACAAAAGTATTTAACAATCACTATTTCAGTTTTCTGCTGCTGAGTAACTAAATATCTTCATTCCAACTTGTGTGTGTGTGTACACTGGAGTGTTATATTTGTTAATCCTATACAGTATTTAAAAAATATCTTGGAGGGGGGTAATTAAGGCTGAAATCTTGGTTTAGAAGGTATTTTACATATTGAAGTTGCCCATTATACCAATGAGAATACAGATTTAAACACGTGTACTTTAAAACTGTAGCAGGAAATGAATCCTAAGAGATGTGAAGTTGAAAAAATCTTATCAGTACCGATATCCTACAGGTATCCATACAATTATCCATATTTTGTGCTAGTGCATGGAAAAGTGGCACGTGAATAGTAGCAGTGAAGTAGACTTCAAGTTTGGTGGACAATGAATGAAGCACCTTTCACATTTCCTAAGGATCAATTTCAGTAATTAAGAAAGAGGAGAAAGTTTTGCTAATAATCAGAAAACATTGTCCAATCTGCTTGCTCACAGTTTAGTCTCTACTGCAGCACTGCTTTTCCACTGTCTTTGGAGCTCCAGTCACCTCTTCCTGCTGGTTCTGGAAACCATTTTTCACTACTATTGGTACTGAAACTCCACTTGCCATCACCAATCAATATGTGGTTGACCTTGTATGTCATCTGTGTGGCAGCTACCATTTTTTTTAATACTATGTCCTCCAAAAAAACCACTTCAATCACTACTTACAGCTTTGCTCAATGAAGGCTACCTCTTACATCCACCAAAGTCAGTAAGATTTCACCAGATCACCACAAGAAAAACAGGGTTGTTTTAGAATAGTGCTGGCAAGAGTGCTGCTGTTCTCAGGACAGTGCTCGATTCACCTGATAGTGATTGTGCTTGAGGGAAAGAAAAGGAGGAGACAGTGAGTTTCACAAAGGCAGATTGAATTACGTCTTTGTGAATTATTAGGTAAAATATATTGATTGGGGTGCTTTATTGTTTAAAACACACAGTTAGGATGCAGGGCAGCCTGAAGAGTTTCTCTGACTTGAGAAAGGGAAGGCCATAAAGAGAGTAACTTGTGGATGAAAGCAGGGAGGAAGAAATCTGTGTTTGAAGCTATCAGGGGTGACTGGGGACTAAAATAAAGTTTGAAGCAAAGAACTAGGTGGTGGGAAAACATAAACATACCTTAGAAGAAATGGAAAGCTATGGTTGGGGTACAACTTTTTTGTGTTATTTCTGATTTGCACTTGTTTGATCAAGATCAGAAACTGAAGCTGTGAATGCTTCCATGGAAAGTTTATTGTGTGCTCTGAAACAGGCAAGGAATTCCTTCTGCCATTCCAACTCTCCCTCTCTGTCCTCTCCTCCTTTCTTCTGTTTCCCATGTGCTGCAACCCAAATGGTCAAACCTGAGCAAGAAAGAAGTTCTCAAGAGAATGTGCTTTACCTACGCCCTGTGTGCATGGTTTGGTTGACACAGTAGCAAAAACAACCAGGAAAACAGCTATTTAAAAATTAGTGGTGATTTATTTTACAGCTCTTGAGCAGCTCTGGATGAGAAATACTGTTATCTTGTTAATTGCTAAGTTAACACTTATTCTTCTTATAATGACTTAAAAGGCCATTGGTTCAAAGACTCTCTCTATAAATTTATTAAGTGGCTTAAATTAAATGTTACTGATTATACTGGATAAATCCCAGTTAGTTGAACATGAAATATCAACATTGAAATTATGTTTAGTATTTTTAAGTACATTTCAGTTTGCATCTATTTCTGATTTGTAACTATTTGATGAAGGCCTACTCTATATTATGTACAAGAAACATCAAACTCTTAATTCTATCTTACACACAAAATTTAGACATTGTTAGAAAATGTACATTCCACATTTTAAAGTGGTGAAAAAGACTTATAATGGTTATAATGACTGAGAATTATTTAGATTTCTTAGGCAAATGTGTGACAGGACCCTGAATGCCTGTATGTGTATGTGCTAGAGTATTTACAAAGCCAGCTATGAGGTACAAATCTATATATAACAGAAGGATATAAAAAGAAAGATAAGGAGGATGCACAATCCCTTTCTAATTCTGAACTTGGCCTTCGTCACTGCTTTGCAATGTGAACTGGGACAAGCTAATTGTAATACCATTTGAATTGGCCTTCTGAAGGAAAATAGTGACGAGGATGCTGGAGTAGGATCAGGTGCAACAGCTCAGTGATCTCATGTTGTGAGTAGCAACTTGCAATACAGGTGTAAGAAGCCCGTGACCCACATTCAGGCCACTGCACCAGAGCCTAAGAATGGAGAAGTAGAAAAATACTGAAAGTGCTGATTTTAGAGCTCTGGTTTACAGTGAAACAGGAGGATGATGCTCAGTTGTAAGGGTGAGACATGGAGGGAGAGTTTGCTCCAGGAAAGTTATCAGCAGGTCATAAAAGTGAAGTTTCTGGGAATAATTTAGTGGAGTGTCAGCCAGAGAGCCCTCAAGACAGAATTTGCTTGAAAGTACCACTTTGGCTAATATTGGTAGCTGGAGGGAAAAGAGATGAATAAATGGCAAGGGAGTTGTAAAGAATGGAAAAAATTCTGAGGAGGGCAAATGGTGACAGCAAGAACATCCTCAGCGGCAGATCATGAGGCACAAAGAGAAGGGAATCTGGCAGGAGTACACTAGCCAGTCTGTATTGTAATAACAGCTAGAGTAAAAGTAACACATCAGACTTTAAACATCCAGTAGGCAGATGCACTAAATAATGGCATGGCATGGAGTAACAGAGTCACTTTACAACTAGGAGCCAAATCATGGTCAAGACTTGACAGATCAAGGACACACACAGGAGATCCTCACCATGAAAACTTATTCCATAGAACATGGAGAAGAAGCAGCTATATAAATAATAAACAAGAAACCAGGGGAGATACCTACAACCTTCTGCTGTCGACATTTACTACTGTTGCTCTGTTTGCTCTCTGAATGCCATCACAGAGGCCTTCACAAATACTTGTGTTGTGTTTCCACTTCAGGACTGGACATGCACTAAAAGCAAAGGGGCCTGATGACAGCAAGATACTTAGGAACTGCCATTAGCATCTGTGATGAGCCCAGTCAGCCACAGGATGCAGTTCTTTACATAATTTTAATATTATTTTTCAAAACCATTTCAGTTCATCTGCCTGCCCAAAGTTAAAAATGTAACTATTAGTAGGATTTAATTAAATTGTATACATAATTAAATTGCTCACTTAGTGAATTAAACACAAGCTGAGGTTTATTTTCATAAGAAATGTATTCCTGCAATTTCTTCAGAAAGTTCTTCTTCAACTTATCTTTAGACTATATCTTAATCTGTACCTTTACGAATAAATGTATCCATATTGATTTTATATCATATGAGGACCCCTAAACCCCTTGTAACTACAATTAATTGTAAGGTAATATATTATAAATAAAGTCTGGTGGCATAGGAAGTAGGTGCTGAGACATATGGCAGCAGTAGAAGAAGAGACCGTATCAGAGTACCTAATGCAATATACACACTAAGTACTTTGCAAAGATATCAACAGAGTTTTACACAGCATCTTTCTCACACAGATATTCTGGACATGTGTTTGCATGTATGTGTAAGAATATATGTATATATGTTTTATATATATTTATGTGTATATGCATACACACACACACACATATGTACACATATGCATATATATGCTCTCCCACACATATATGTATTACATGTGTACATGGGCATACCTATAGGCCTACAGATACATGTACTTGTAGATTAAATGAAAAAACATCAAACTGTAACCAATTAATGTGTCCCATTAGAAGGATATTTCAAATTAGATTTAGCTGTCTCATTTAGAGGTTGATACAACTCACGTAACAGTGTGTGCTTGTATAACGCAAGTTGTAATCTCCAAGCAAAGAGGTGAGAGGAAAGAAGATTCTGCTCCAAGTCCCAATTATGTTCTTTGGAAATGAAATGTCCTGATGTTCTATATTCTGCAAGGACACATGATCTGTATCTATTTTCAGTGAACATCTTCTCACATGGTGGCCTAAAAATAGGCCAGCCATGAACTTTAAATAATGGCTCAGGAAGGGTATTAACCTCTTTCTCACATTCTAAGTTTGTCCCATTGCTGTAATATCAATATCATGAAGAATGTATCTGGTGCTAGAGAATGACAAAGCAAGCTACATACACTTCATTTCTACTTCTCTACAGATGTCTCTGCCTCTTAATTCCCTTCAAGGTCTGTTATACAAATTAAACTGTCCAAACACAATAATGACAGTATTTCTTTTCCTGTAAGTAGTGAATCTATTTTCTGCCAGGTGTTAAAAAGCATGAACTATTTCATTTCCAGCCCTGCAGGACGGGAGACTTTCTACTCTTGGTGAAATATGGATCGTTGTGAAAACTTGTATTTTCATAAATACACAAGTGTTTATTCAATGTGTGGCAATGATTGGTACATTAGGTTGCTGGATTTTTGTTTTGGGGACTGTTGATATCTGTATTAGCTGCATTTCCCAAATCATCTGTTATAATTTCCTTAGCATAATGCAAATTTTTCAAATATTTCTCAATAATTCTGCTCTTTTCTTATGTTTTTAATAGACACAGATACACAGTTCCTTCCTGATTTTCAATTCCATAAAATAAAAATATTCTCACTATGAAGTAAATTTAATTTTTTTAATGCATATAAGGGATATTCATGGGATCACAAAAATAGTTTTCAGTTGCACAGTGATGTAATGATGACCCTACAGGCTGAAGTTACAACTGCTAATTACAAGGAATGTGGCTTTTCTTTAAATTGGTTTATTACCACTCAGATATTTATTTTATCCACAGAATATTTTAGTCGTCTGGCAAGGCATCATCCACTGATTTAGTGAGTGCACAAACATGCAATGATCAGTTCATAAACTTGCATCCCATCTGTTTCCTTCCAGCCAAATACAGGATTTTTTTTGCCTTTCACAAGTGAGGGAAAAGGAAAATGGATTTATTGAGAAGAAAATTAACATAGACTCCACAGAAAAAGCTAAGAGATTAAAATCCTTCTCAGGGAACTCCTTGTCCATCAGTGCTCTACTACCATCAGGGCTGGCTTAGGATCCAGTGCTACTATTGAGCCAGGACTGTGCAAAGGTATTGTGCAAGAGGCTCTGAGGACAAATAAAAATATTGCCTTGAACTCAGTCCAGGAGCTACCAGGAAGTATGTACCTGTACTCACAGTGTTCTGTGAGCAACACTGTGAGTGCATGTCCACATTTTGCTCCAGCTTTTAATTCACTCATCTCTGAGACTCTCATTAATCACTAGAAGTATCATATATCAAGTTCTTTCTGTGTTAGACACTTATCTTTGAATGAAACACATGTAGTTCAACACCTTGAGCATCCATATCTACACTATATTTCATTATCTGTCCATTTCCAATAATTTCAAATATTTTAATTCAATTTCCACTTAATCCCTTACATAAAAATTATTCATCAAAAGAGATTATATTTTCAAAATGTGATTTTGGAACTGTAGTGGAGACTCCATTTTTTTCAGGTACCTAAAAAAATTCAGTATTTCAAATTTGACTTACTGGCAATAAAATTTCTGGAGAAAAGATTTTCATTATTTTCTTATTCCATCTTTTCGATAACAGTAACTATTCAAAAGTACAGGTTAGATGGAGTTTTGTGCATGTTTCAAAGTAACATACAACTTTTTTTTTTTCTCAAGTAGCACTAGGATGAAAGTAAAACAATGATTTGGCATTACCTTGAGGTGCAAAATTTAACTTGGATTATCTCCCACAGCTTTAACTAGGTTAACCTTCCTAAACCAATGGTGTATCAATGGGAAATTAAGTTCATAAATGTGCATTCAGAACAGATCTTGTGCTCTGTTGTCTTTTGCTCTCCTTGTCTGTGCCTTTGAGATCACATGCTTTTAAAAGGCAACTACAGATTTATTCATGGGAAGTGCTGTGTACCCTTCTGTATGCTGTTACTACCATAATGTGCAACTGAGTGCATAAAAATAGGCACATGCATTTGCTTCTGCATCAAACAGTTCATGGCATATTTATCTCCTCTTGCTGGCGGTGAGTCACAACTCTAATCTTTATTTGTGGTGACTTTCATGGACAGTGGCACATTTAAAGGGTGCCCCCTCAACACAAAACCTTTTGTATTACATGCCCCCCACAGCATTTTTACTGGTTCCAAACAAATTTGCTTCAAAAGCCTTTAGCCTGCTGTCTGAATTTAAATTCCACAGTGAAAACTCAAGGAAAAAATGTTCACTCTCACCCACCTCCATTAATGAGATTTACAGGAAAGGGATGTGGGCATGTTTATATTGTGTATCCCTGTCTTGTCTGAAATATGTTTTCTGCTGGAGTCCCAGCTGCATCCTGCCCTCTGCTTTCCCCCTTCCCTTTCTCATTTTTTCATTATGGAATGCCATGACTCTTTATTGCAGAAGTTGATGAGGAAGAAATGGAGAACCCTGGTAGGTACCAGGGTGCCAGATCCTGCATCTCCTAATCTTGATTTAAGAGTGACAATGTAATTTCCAGCTCTGCATAAAGAATTTTAATTTACTTATTTTTCATTTATCTTCAGTTATTCCCTAAAGGGTTCAGAGGAGCATATTTTAAATTCTGATGTTTTACTGTAATGGATTCATAGTCACAATTCAGGGATTAGAGCCAAAAATTGTTAGGTTTTAGCTAAATAAACCAAAATTTTCCACATCCTACCAAAAAGGACACCTGTCAAGCCAAAGCAAGCATGCTATTAAAAGAATGTGTTTATGTGACAAGACCTAACTCAGGAGTTATCTGAAGTATGTTACTATTTTGAACCTCCTAAAAATCAGCAATGATATCTCTAATTGCAATAGCATATTCAGATCTGATAGAAAAGAACATGTTGTGTTAGGCACCAATTTATAGCAACCTCTCTTGGTTTTCAGCAGAAACTACATGGAAATTAAAAAAAAGTTCTTGACTCTTTCCATCCACTGCCCCAAGCACCACCTTGGTATCACGCAGCTGAGCCATCCTTTGGTCTTTTAACACTGAGACATGACAGACACTTGGAAGTGTGATCTTGGGCAGGATAAAGCGATGGGTGAATTTTTTGTCTGCAGGACAGCCACTATTCTCTCATTGCACTGGACCTGGTGTCCAAAAAACGTTTCTGATTCTGCTGTTCAGATGCCTGAAAACAGCACTTCCAACAGGATCAGGCACAGACTGTTTCTGTAACAGGATTTTACCTCTCTCACAGCATCCAGTTTGCATCTAAATAGTTGGGAACTTTTATCAAATTACTTTTCTTTCTTTATATGAAAGACAACTACTGCACTAAGAATTGGGCATTTATTTGGATTAATATATTTGAAGAGCTCATGGAAGAACTGTCATGTCTGAAATATTTATTAAACAATTACAACAAAGGAACCTTGTAGGTGCAGTAATATGACTATTCAAAATCATAACTACTGAGAAGCACTGGTGTATTATTATCTGTATTATTGGAAGCAGTTAGATCTGGGACTTGTCAAGGCATGTCTCAGCTCGGGATTGATTTGCTAATAAAGCATGCCAAACACAGAAAGGACTGTGATCAAAGTTTCTTGAACATGTGGAACAGCAATGGAAACGGCTGACAATTCCACTGCAGCATGTTCACTGTGAATGTGCACACATCAAAGGACAAACACACTTGCCCCCCAGAGCTCAGCAATCAAACCACATTGTCTTGGGTCCCTGGGCAACAGCCTTGAGTGTGTACACTTTGTTACTGTCACACCTGTGGCAGAAAATCATCTTAAAACACAGTAATTCAGTCACCTGGTGATTATCTGCCCATTTCCACACTGAAATGGCCATATGCTACTCTTTTCAATTTTAAAAACTTCATTATAGTTCCTGCTAAGAACCTTTCTTTCAGCCTTGTATACTTGGACTGAAATTTAGACATAATTTACACAGATTTTTGAAAACCACCAATTTTCTTTTTCAGCAATAGTCAAATAAATCATACTGTGGTATATCAGCATTTATTCTGCAAGACTGACATGCTGTCTAATTCACTCATGATTCAGTACTCTAGAATATGAACTACAGTTATACTTTATCTGTGCTTCTGAGAAAAACAAACAAACAAACAAAAATCCCTTTAATTCACTAGTTAAAGAAAAGGAGATATTTAAGTGACTTCCAATGTGACTACAGCTATAATAAGGTTACATTTTTCTTAGTTCCTCTCTTTAAGCTTCATACTAAGGATCACTGCATATTAAAATGCAGAAATGAATTGCAATGAATTAGTCACCTGTCTCTTAAGATATAAATTTATGGAAATAAGCTGTTATGGAATCAAAATCTCCAAATACAAACATTTCTATGATACTTTATTATGTTTTAATAAAAAAATGTTTTTCTACCATCATTTTAATGTTTCAAAGTCCATACCCCAAAAATCATAATGACTACACTATTAAAAAGTATCAAAGCATTCTGTAATCTAATCACACCCCATTTTGGCCTTATATTATTACTCTGGAGATGCTTCATCTTTTGTGCACAGGGCTATAATATAGTCTAAATAGGAATACATTGCTTTGTGATTTCTAAAGATAAATAAAATTAAATAAAAAGAAAGATATTAAAAAATGAGATAAATTTTAATAGGGAAAAGGAGAAGGTCAACAATTAGGAAAGAACACTAAGGTTACCAAATTGATAATTTTAAAACTGATTTCACAAACACAAACTAATTTCTCTACAAAAATAGCTAATTTGTCTATGAGTACCAAACTGTCTGATTTGGGTCCAATTTTCTCTCAGATACAATATAAATTATAAATCCAGTAATGGAAGCTTTCCTTCACTTTATTGTGAGAGTACTTTCCTTACAAGAACTGTCACAAAATGCCACTCTTGATACAACTCTAAGTGCTGTGCCAGATGCTTCTCGTAACTTGCACCTGACTCATTAGGCTGTAATAGGTACCACAATGTACCTGCATTCACTCTCCCTACGGGAACAACAAAGGTCAAGGACTTCACACAGGTCTGCTCAGTTCCAGAAACACCACCATGTAAAGGTGGAGAAGCTTGTTAAAAAGAAATTGCAAGAAGCTCCTTATGGTCTAGTTGGAAGTTACTGGTGGGGAGCAATATTAAGCGATACCCTAAAAAAATACATGAAATAATGTATTTACCACTTAGAGTTAGTTTTTACCATTACAATTTAAAACAAAAAGTACACTCAATGGTTGGCAGTGATTAAAAAGCAAATTAATGTCAGGAATTACTTTCATTATTATAGCATCAGTATTCTTGCTGAAGACCTGGTGCTTTCACCTCTAAAAGGCTATAGTAGACCCCGGGAAAAAAAATGAAAATGGCAAGAAGAACAATCTAGCTTCCATGCAAGAAAGGATTAACTAAAATATGTCTATTTACCATCCAAAAATACAGTTTAAGGATGTTATCAGAATGATCTATAAAATCATAATTGGCATGCAAAATCAGTAAAAATTGACTATATACTGTATCATCTTTGCTACAAGAAATAAAGGCCATCAAAACCAAAAAACATTTTTCAGTCCCAAAAGAGGGTGGTGGTTTCTCATGCAGGAGGGGTTAGGCCTGTGCTCTTTGACAAAGGATGGTGTGGTTGCAGAGAGTACCTCGAATAAAGAAGGCTAATAAGTAATTGGAAGAGATGTGTATTAAGGATTACCCAGTAGACAAATGACACCAGTCTCAGAGCATCCCTCAACCTGAAAATATTGTGAGTCTGGAAGAGTCATTTAGTGACACACCATACTTTCCCTGTTCTTGTTTTCCCTGGGCATCCACCCACAGCCACTGCTGGAGAGACTGATGGCTTAGACAAAGGCCAGAGCTGAGTCACTTTGACTTACACTCAGTCACAAGATGGAACTAGTAATGTATATGTATTTAAACTTTTATAATTCAGGTGTCCTTTTGGAATATATTTCTCTTAGGTCCATGTGGGTTTTGTTGTGTTTAGTTTTTTTTAACTTCTTGTCTGTAGTGTCTCCATTTCACAGCATGACAGATACCAAGACCACTTTTGGGATTAAGGCCATCTGAGGCCAAAGGATGTTCAAGTCTTGTAGGTGGTAAGAATAATAAGTTAAAAAATGTGAAGCTTAATATCTCTGTCAGCTGAAGAACTAGAGATGATATTTATATAAAGGAAATATGCTAATTGTTTCTAACCACTGCCTCAAGAAATGAGGGAGAGAGACAGTTAATTACAAATGCTATTAAAGACAGAATTTATTTCACATGTCAACTGCTGTTAGAAGATGCAGCCTTTTTTGTAAGCTAGTCAGCTAGGTTTTCTTAACTGTGACAGCATGTGTGTGTGGGTGGTGTGTGCAGAGAGCCTGATGATTATCTTAAATTTGTTGCAGAACTTCTATGGAGCTACAGATAGGTTTGATGAATTCAGCCCTGCGTGGCCCCTAAGAAGCAATTTAAAATCTTTCATCTCTACCAAAATTGTAACTGCCAGGAGTGTCTTGATTATCCTGTTCTTGAGAAGACTGGACACTTATTATCAGATAAAGTCTAGCTGTGAAAAAGGGGATATGCTTTCAGTTCAAGTGAAATTTCTGAATTTAATGTAAAGAAACCCTTATCTTTTGTCGGAGAGCATGTGTCCTTACAAGCAAGTGTACGCATGTTGCAATTTTTGGTTACTTCAGTTTCACTGTGTAGAGCTAAGAGCATATAATTAATTGCATTACTAGTGGACTAATAGGCCCAAATGATGCAATTAACTAAACAGGGGAGAATACAGAGCTTTTCAGTCTCATAAATGTTGCCTTAGTGCCCAGACATCAAATGCAATCTCTTTGTTAATATCAGATTATCCTTGAAGGATACAGGTCAGCCACTAGTTCCTTTACTCAGCTTTGAAACACATAGAGCCTTGTACAGTTTAAAAAGGTTCAGGATTCCCTTTTCCTTTTTTTTAAATGAAGCCTTAGTTAATTTCCCACAATAAACATGGCTCTATTTCTATCACCCAACCAAGCTAGGCACTCATACACATGCATCAAATATTTCCTCAGATTTTCTTTATTTTAATCATCCAATCTAATATGAATGTTCCATACATAATGATCAGAAGCTCATGAAAATTAACATCTTTACAATGAAAATGATAACCTCTGCTACTAAGGCAGATGATTGTCCTGCTCTGCACTGGTGTGACCTCACATTGAGTCCTGTGTGCAGTTTTGGGTGCCACAGTATAATAAAGACATTAAACTATTAGAGGGAGGGTCACAAGGATGGAGAAGGGCCTTGAGGAGAAGCTGTATGAGAGCAGCTGAGGCCGCTTGGTCTGTTCAGCCCGGGGGAGACTGAGGGGAGACTTCACTGTAGTCACAGCTTTCTTGTGAGGGAAGGGGAGGGGCAGGCACTCATCCCTGCTCTGTGTGACCAGTGACAGGACCCGAGGGAATGGCCTGAAGCTGAGTTAGGAGAGGGCTAGAAAAAGGTTGGCTGTTAGAAAGAAGTTTTTCACCCAGAGGGTGTTTGGGCACTGGAACAGCTCCCCTGGGCTGTGGTCACAGCAGCAGCCTGAGAGAGCTCAAGAAGGGTTTGGACAACGCTCTCAGGGACATGACATGACTCTTGGGATGGTGCTGTGCAGGGCCAGGGGTTTGACTTGATGATCCTTGAGGGTCCCTTCCAACTCAACATATTCTATGCTTCTATAAGCATATACGGCTTTATTACTAGCATTTATCATGTAAGAATTATTTTTACCACAGATATTTGCTGCTAATTCTATGTACTTTAGCTATTTTTAATGGTTGAATGATCATATTTATATCATGCATAATTACTTTCCTGCTAAAAAAACCCCAAAATTTTAAAATGTGGACCAAAAAGAAGGTCATTGCTCTTAAGAAAAGCATAGCTGTGGAAAATTTCAGCCCATACAGAATATTTGAATGGCTGAGAACAAGGAGTAGTGAAAACCCTGCAATTTTTTTTGTAACACTTCATGATGCTATAATTATGCAGCAGTTAGTATGGTTTCTTTTGTTCTGCTTACTCCAAGTGAGGAAATAATGGTTTCAGATTAGTATCTTTGTCAGAAGCTACTTTCATCCAGCTAAGTATGTCCTGTGGAGACTCTGAATGTTTACTCTATGCTAAATTCCAAGTACAATCAAATGTAGGATTAATTAAAAACTTAAGAAATGCAGTAAATATTTATTCTTCAATGATACAGCCAGGCTATCTGTGCTATTACCTATTATAGCCTTGTGCAATTATTGGCACGTAAGATGGTAAAGCCCATCCAATATATGAAAAACTCAGTTCCACCTTTAAAAGGCTCTGATTTATTATCCATTTTTTACATCAAAAAGTAATACTACCTGCACTACTAAAATGCACATGCTGAAGAAGTAGCTAAAACAGAATTTGAAACTATTAACTAAGCAAAATACATAAGTGATGTTTTCAGGCCACAGTGCATAAGCTGCCATGAAAATTTGGACAGATTCCTTAAAAAACCTGTTCTGGCACTGCCAGTGGCCAGTTCTTATTTTTTCTCTTTCTTTTTTTGACCTTTCTCTGGAACACTACTGTGTTGTCAGTGTGCAACCTGATTGTAGTTAATTTTTTGTTATATAATAGAAAGAAGATCTGCTAAGTACAGCATAACCATAGCAAAATCAGAAGCCACTCCTTCCATGAAATTCTATTCTTCTTTCATGTTTTTAGGGGCTCATTAATTTTTGAAATTTTCCATGCTTGATCTCCCACCAGAAGTGCTTTTTGTTTTTTATGGTTGACCAAATTTGCCTTTCTGCTTCTAAGCTGTAAGAAAAAAAAGAAGGGGAAGGGGACAGGGCTAGGGGAGAGAGGGTGGAAAGAATGAAACAGAAAGGGGGGCAGGAAAAGAGGAAAACACATGTAATTAGGGTGCAAATTGCTGTTAGTAAAAAAAGTATTTTGCAATGGAAGGGTATTAGGCTTTACTTTTGGAGAAATGCTTTCCTCAGAAGTGGAAACATTAAACTGTTTCTGATGTCAGTACTGATGTGTCTGTATATGCTTCTGTTCTCTTAACAAAACACAAGCTCCATACTGGCCAAGATTCATATTTTGACTGTCACTGTAGTCTAGGGAAAATTCCCACACTTTTCCTGTCCCAAAAGGCAGATTTTTGTAGTACATTCTCCTCCTGACATATCAAAAGGTACTGAGGGGAGCCACAGTGTAAACAGGCAGTGACAAGGCAAAAGACAGGGCCCTCTACCTGCATTCCAAAACACAAACTCAAAATATAAAGGCCTCAGACTACACATGTGTGAAGGAACTAAGTAGGTCCAGAATCTGGAACTCAGTCATGAGCTATTAAATTGTTAGAACAATCATGGTTTGGCCTGATTTTGACTTGAAGCATCTAGCAAAGACCCAGCAATTTTGTGCAGCACTTACCATTGCCACTTGGCAGTTTGTAGGAGGGACACTGCTGTGGGACTTTCACAACAGAGATGTGGATAAACTGTGACTTGGCTAGGCCCTGTTTCTATATGACTATTTCAAATATGGAACTTGATTGATTTTGGCAATGGATTGTATGACGTTTTCCCTTCCCAGCAAAGTGCAGGATCCAGTAGTACAAACAATCCACCACAGAACTGTTCTCTCTTTATGCCTCAAAATGAAAAAAAAAAAACCTGACCCACCTTCACTTATCTCTCTGAAAGTATAGGTGTCATGCTGTGCTCTGTTGGATGTTTTATATACATTATACATAGCCAAATATATACAAACATATGGACACATAATCAGCACCACTCCTCCAAAAGCAGAGGATATTAAAAGGCATTACTTGGTAGCACTGAAGATTACAGATTTCATCACATACCAGACTGCTCCACCCTCACTTTGTTTCTTTTCTGTTTTCCCTGTTTATGCTCTATTCTCTCTGAATTTTTCAGCTTGCTCCTTCTCTGGGCTTTTCCCCTCTCCTTTCAGTAGAGGATATCAGCCAACATCCTTGAGCAGGTCAGGCATGAGCACAACCCAACAGAAGACAGTCTGATTTATATTCCCATTAAGCAGCTACTTCCGCTACTGCAAGATGAACACCGCTCTCGTCCTACGCTAGCAAAGAAAATTCCAACTGCTCCCACACTTCACATCAATAACATAGCAAAACATAACCCCTAAAACTGGAATACAGGCTACAGTTTCAACAAAAGAGATTTTTTTAAGGGCTTGTACCCCAATATGCAGCTTCTTCACCTCAAGTAAAGACCACCTTTACCAACTATGCTACTTTACAAAATTAAACAACGTAACTCTCCCTTTATGGTGACTTCCAGTGGTTTTATCTGTAGAGACGTGTGGCTAGCAAGTAGGGAGAGTGAAAAAAGTGTTTCACCCAGGATCATTTTAGTCCAGCCACTCTCTTTTAAAAAGTGGCAGAAAAGCAGGAGTTTCAGTCAGCAATAAGGGTGGGGTTTTACTCTCTGAGAGGATTTCACCCTTTGACATCCTCGTGTGGCAGTGATTGACAGGCTGGTCCCCAATAGAGTGTTGATCTGCTTATTTCTTTGCGTCAACCTAATATAAATTTAATTATCCTGGCCATTCACTGACTATGGTAAAGAAGATGAAATGTTATAGAATGGAAAGAGCATCTCAACACAGAAACAGCAAAGACAAGAAATTTCTTCATAGCATGAAGAGCTATTCAAATACTTTAATCTTACCTCCCTGAGAGGATCATTGAGCTCATTCAAAATATTTTCTTCATCAAAGATCTTGCCTTGGTAGCGATGCTCATAATAATCATGGATCTTCTGGCGCATTTCAGCTGGTAACTTGTGGAATGACATGTACTGTTCCACTTGTTTGTACTGTCAGGATGAAAAAAGAAAGGAAGAATCAGGAAAAAAGCCTCAAATTTTTGCTATCTAAAAGCACCTACAAAATACAAATTCATTCATGTGTCCACTCAGTCTTTACATGTTTTATAAAGTTAACATTTTTTTCACATCAGAAAAACCTCACACAAATATTAATTAATGTAAAATTACTCACATGACAGCATATCTATAAATTACAGAAACTACCGTTACCAACAAGGCTAATAATGAATGCATAGGTTTTTAGAAGCCAAACCCTCATGCTTCTCATACATTTCCTAAATTCCCAGCTGTACAGGAGCTGCAAAAATACACCAACACAATTTTTAGCTCATGCAGTAGACAGGAAAGTTGCACACAGTGTTTAGTTTGTAGCATTGCATTTGGGGAAAGCTGAAGGTGTGAAGTTTTAGAAAAAGGCTATGCTGTATTACTGAGCAACTTATTAATATTGTGTATGCTTATGAAGTTAAGACCTGTGGAGATAATGAAATAGAAAACATTCCTCAGGAGTGATGAATAGAAGAGAGAGGTAAACTAGAAAAATAGGCAAGGGATCAGGAAATAGAAGCTGAAGGAAAAAGAAGATACCAGGACCCAAGAGACTAAGAAGAGCTGACTTCATTTACTCTGTACATTTGGCTTTTTTGTTTTCACTAGTCCTCTGTCCTATATCCTGGAGATTTGGATTTGGTGGTTTTTTTTTTTTTTTTTTTTGGTTTTTGCTTCCATTTTTCAAAATGGATTGGATAGCATAATTTTCAGAAAATGAAGTCCCAAATTGACACACTCATAGTTGTATTGTACTAAACTACATGCTAATCTGAGACCCACAAAATGGACAAGTTGTCTAAAGTGCAAATGGACAAATCTACCAGAGTAAGACTTTTGCCCCTCAGAGCCCTCATCCTTGTCTCAGCTGTAAAGGATATGAAGGATAAATCCCATCTCAGGCTGAAAGGTGAGTTAAAACTTGGCAGAAACTTGATTCACATATGTAAACAGTCTTAATTTATTTTTTATTAGTTATTTTCATGCTTAATTAGGGAATTTAAACTGTTTTCAATGGAGAAACCAATGAAGTCCTAATTAGGATTGGCACCTCTGTAGAACAATTAAGCAAATGTGTTATGTGCATGCCCTCTTTGTGAACTGCAGCACATATCCTTTAACTTACATAGCTGAAGACTCTTCTATCTTCTGGAATTGAAATTAGCTTTTGCTTTGTGAAGTGGCAAAAGATTAGATGAGGCCATGTGTACAACATACATTCCAAAAATACAAGGAAAGTAATTTTGCATGGGACTATTAAACAATGTATGATGAATATGTTAGAGTGATTTAACCCCTGCGCAGTCATTTTGACCCTCTGCAGTAACAATTCCTCACCCACATCCTTTAGATGTGTGATTTAAATCTGCATGCTTGCCACTGGTTTCTGTTCTGATATGAAGAAATTTATCCATATGTTGTGGGTTAGAATCAGACATCACTATGGCCCCTAGGATAGGGGCTGCTCCCTCTACACAATCTTATTCACGCACAAATGTGCTTAAGTAACACTAATAACGAATAATCCTTGGTAATAAAAGAAAAACCTTCATTCTGATGTATATTGCAAGAAAGCAAACTGCAAAGGACTTTTATACCAGAATGACCCTGAAATAGAGAAAATTCAAGCTACAAGGAAATTGCTTGGGCAGCAATTTCCACTGCTGCCTTGCATTAGTGCTGTTATTTGAATGGGGGCTTTCTCCTGCACCAGCAAGCTCTTTACTTTAACAAGATTTATGCTTACACATGAAAATTTTAGGGAAAAAGAAAAAACTAAAACTAGGAGGAATGTACTGCTTATCACAGGCATGTCTCAAAGCTTTTTCAAATTAGTAATATATAGAACAATAGGCACAGCTGAAATTAGCATCCTTTTCTTTAAAAATCCATGAAGAAGTTAAGTCTTCCACAATTCCCAGAAGGTTTTAACCATCTAATATAATATCAAGGTTCCTTTGCAAATCTAAATATCTGAGCCTGTGAGTGGGTAGTATACTATCACTAGTCTTTAATAAATTTTTTTCCTAGTATTTCTCAGTGTGTGATTTCGGCTCATTTTCTGTAACATTCACCATTCTACTACTCCCTTCTTGACATTCTGTTCACATGTAGTGTTACCTCAAAACTTTTAACTTGCCCTCCTGTTCAGCAACTGATATTTTTCATTAACTCAGCAGCAGAAATAATTACTTTTTCAATTCCTCAGAAAAGCAAGTTCATAGTGTCAGCCTGCTCCATGTTACTGGCAGTACTGTGGGTATTCCAGATTAGTTGCCACTGTGCTGTGCCACAGGCCAGTTGCAAAAAAAAAAAAAGTGCTGAAATCAAGATACAAAGAGAACAAGACTAATATGGTCTTTTTAATTTTATGTAATAAACCAGGAATTTGTCTAAATTAATATTGAAGAGTATTTTCTTTGTGGATAGCAGAGATATCAATAATGTCTAGAAAGAAAGGTATTTTTCACTTCTATGTAATTATACTGGGTTTTGTTCCTGAGGCTTATTTCACACATTACAAAATTGCAAGTAGCTTAAGAGAACTGAAGTATTTTCTGGAAAAGATGTAAAAAAGTTTAAAAATTTTCATTAGTGTTTTGAATCCCTTAAAAATATATGATAATTCAGTAGCTTCTTGATTTTTCTAAGTATAATTTTAGATCTGAAGTGGATAAAATTGTCATTAAAGTTAAATTTTGTTAAAAAATGATCTTTTAATCATATTTAAAATGGCTGCAACAAATCCTGAGCTACCAACATTTGAACCTGCATTTTTATATGTGAGAAAAATAATTTATTTCTAATAACTCTTCTCATTAAACTACATCCTCTATCTTTTTCCCTCTAGACTTAAAATTTTGGTTTGCTTGGTTTTTTGGGGGGGGGTGGAATTTTTGCTACTTTTTGTTTTTGGGGTTTTTTTCCTTGTTTGCTTCAGTTTGTTCAGAACAGAGATTTCTTAATCCCACATTCATAAAGACACCTCTGGTATTTATTAAAATTGTATAAAAAAACTTTCAGAGCCACACTAAGCCCGCTCAAGATTAAGTTTCTTTTTTTTCTTTCTTTCATTTCTTGCTTTAAGTATGTCATGTGAGAAGCACCAGACTACATTCAAACACAAAAGTCTCTGCTTTTTAATTTGTAGTTGCCTTTCCATCCTTGCTCCTGCAGGTAGCTGTTGATTTTCCAGGAAGGACTATTTAGTAAGGGACATCTAAAGAGATGTGCCATAACTGTTACAAACATGCATTCTGGATCTTTTCAATACTGTTGCATGGAGTAAATACCATGTTGCTAACCACTCAACAACTATGTCTTTTTAATGAATATTGAATTGTTTGTCCAAAAATGAATACATATCTTAATGTGATTTATATATTGCACTGCCATAATTTCATTGATCTATATCTGTTTTATATCTATCACTGAAATGAAAATGTCCACACATGCTACAAAATAGTTGAAATAGGTAACTGCTAAGTGGATTTCTAAGTTTCAAAGTAACATTTCATGTATTTTAATGCAAAACGCTGCCCAGTAATAATTGAGTCTTGTTGTTTCAGACATAATATTATTCATGGGCTCTTTGTATGTAGCAAAATTCTGCTAATGGGCTCCTCCAGCAAAAGGTGAAGAATATGACATCAATTATATGGGGTCCATAATAGAATTGGTTAAGAAAGTACAGTCATCCTTAAAAAAAATAGGTATGGAAAAAGGCAAAAGAGAGGAAGTATGTTTTGTGCATAACAATTTGCAACTGAGGCATGGAAAATATTTTAACATTAATATAATGTTAAATCACAATATAGAAAAAAATCCCAATGAAACTAGTTAAACAGAAACCTGAATGTTGATCTTTCACAAGATATTTTATATTTATATATATGTTGAGCCTACCAGATCCTTTTCCTCAAAAAGTTTCATAACTAATTAGTTGACATTTTTAACTGAAAAATTTCGTGGAGTCCTAATAATCTTTACAGCTCAGGAATCTGTCCTTGATACAATAAATGATGTAACAATTTGAAATACATCAATAGTGTCAGTTAAAAAACATGAAACTGATTATTTTCATGTGCCTGGAACTGGTCCCACCTAAATTATCTGAATACTTTTCAAGCACAAGTGCCAAAGTTAGATTTTTCCAAAATGTCAACACTGAACAACTTCCATAACTGGGTAGTTTTTCAAGGAACCTAGGTCTCTGTACCATCAGTTCAAAGTCCAGCTTGAAAAATAGGCCTTTTGCACTTCATACAATAATTCTGTCCTCACTTCTAAGAAAGTTTGCCCCAAAAATCTAAGCAACTATAAATAGCATTTTATTGAGCTTTATAGCCAGGGAAAGCCATACCTTTGCAAATACAAAGTTCAATGAAATGTGGGGAAAAAAATTAAAATCCTATATACTGATTGCAAATGTAAAAGAAAGCAAGGATCATTTGTGAAATCCTTCTACTGAATCAAGGAAGTTCTATCCCACAATGTAGATGAAACAAATCCATCAGTACTCTTAAAATGGTTTGGAAATACTTGCCTACTATGTATTAAAGAAGAATCTATGCAGCATTAAAATGTGCAGAAGATTTAACTCACTGAGAAGGAGTAGAAAGATAAGAGGAGGAATCTGATCAGGATGAAGCCGTTCTAAGTAACACACATACTGTTTCAAGAAGCTTCAGAACTCAAATAGAGTTCTGAGCCCTTTTTTAAACTTTGGTCTAAATATATTCAGATGCAGTTTAAATCAACTAATGTTAGTACAAAATTATCTAGCAGTTTCAAAAGATTGTTTTTGGTGGATCTCTCTGGAGTGTTTTGAGTGTGTTATACACATTATATATTATAGTGTTGATGCTACAATTGTGTTTCTTCCCAGCCTCAACAGGTAGTTGATTCTGCTTTTTGTTCAGACCACAGCATTTTTGTTCAGAATTGGCCCTCTTCTCATTCATCTGTTCTAGTTTGAATTTACTTTTATCCAAGTGCAATTACTAGAGTAGTACATAATATTTCAGAGGAAGTATCACCAATTTGTAGTTTATACTGATTTCTTTCCCATCTCTTGGAAAACCAAGACACATCAAACATGTTGATTTTAGCCATTTTATGAGTAGCTCACTCAGCACTCAGATTTCTTGTTTTCTCCTTGCCACTTACAGTTGCTGTGCTCTTCATCTCCCAGTTTGTAACAGCAGCTTGTACTAGTACCTGAGTCCTGGGATTTTGAGTTTCTAAATTTCATCTTATTACTATTACTTCATCTCTTAAAACTCAGTTCATTTTATTTTCATCTTTCTGTAATATTAGCATCTGAAGCTTTATACCATCCTAACCAACCTTTATACCTACCAAGCCATTGTTTAGCACAAGCCTAATGGCAATATCATGCCTTTAGGTATTTTTCTACCACACAATCACAAATCAGTGAGGTTGGAAAAGACCTCTGGGATCAACAAGTCCCACCTATGACTGAACACCACAGTGTCAACAAGGCCATGGCACTGAGTGCCACATCCTTAAACACCTCCTGGGACACTGACTCCACCACTTCCCTGGGCACCACCCCATTCCAATGTTTAATCACCTTTTCTATGAAGTAATGTCTCCTAAAGTCCAACCTGAAACTCCCCTGGAAAAAGGTTGAGACTGTGTCCTCTCACTCCAGGTATCTCAAAGTATTTTGGTATCTCAAAAACTTGTAAGTGGACCAAAATATTCAAACTGGGGTGTAGACTGGCAGTAGCACATGTGATGGCAAAGAAAATTGCTGTCCTTCACCAAATTTGCTTGTGAGAGAATGAGGTTTATATATATATACACATATATATATATATATATATACATATGTATGTAACCTCAAGCAAATAGTTTTGTGTAGGTGACATGTTATGATCTACGTGGCAAATATCTACACAGAAGAGATCCCAGAAACATCTGTACATCCTAATACATAAATGATTTTCATATTTGTAAATTTTCATCAACTACATTAAAAAAGTCAAGCAAATCTAAAGGCAGAAAACTTATCTACCACCAAAACTGGACTTTGAACAGAATCTTTTAGAATTACAAAATTAAGACTGGTCTCTTTGCTAAACAGTCTTAAAAACTGACTGACAACAAAAATTGGATACCTTGGTTCAGTTTTCTCTAAGTCCCTAATTTAAACCAGTTATCCTGATTGTCTCTAATAAACAAAGGGAGATTACCAAGTGGTTATTAACCTCATTCAAAGATTCATTTATTTAAATGAATTATTCTGCAGCGATACATGTAAATGGCCCAATAGATCTAACTGAACTTTCAGGTTCCAGGTTTCATTATTCACCCTTACAACAGTTTCAGCCTTAAAGGAACAAATTTAACAAATTTGGTTATCAAACAAAGAAAGTGAATGTTACAGGGAGGCACTGATGAATCTTTAGTTACCAAATGCCAGGTGAGGATTTTTGTAGATTCACAGAACGGGGTTGGAAGGCACCTTAAAGGTTGTCTAGTTCCAGCCCCTTCTGCCATGTATTTGAGATTTCTAATGGAAAAGAAAAGCACGTGGGTGCTCTGTATTGAAGGGTAATAAATGAGGCTGTTCCTGGTTCGAAGTATGGGAAAGGTGGATGGTATGCCAACACATCTATGACCAGCAGATGAGAAAATGCACCAAACTACAGAATGGCTGGATGTATAAAGGACTGCATAATAATAATAATAATAATAATAATAATAATAATAATAATAATAATAATAATAATAATAATAATAATAATAATAATAATAATAATAATAATAATAATAATAATAATAATAATAAAATATTATGAAATGTCCACCTTTAAAAGGTTTTTGTACTGATTAAACCCAGGATTCAGGTGACTGACAGTTAACAAGCATTTCAAAAACCAGCTGGTCTTAACAGGTTTTCAAGCAAGCATTGAATAAAGGGGACAGCCCGAATACTTTTATAGTATTCAATATAGATTTTAGTGGTAGATTGTTTCTATAAATGCAGTTTAAAACACTAAAAAACAATTTCCCAGTATTTTTTAATCCTTATGATAGCTCACTGGCTTTACAGCTCAGAAATTATTTATATCAAAGTCCCTTTTCTCTGTGCTGCTGTGCTGTAAGGCCTTGGAACAAACTGAAGGAACTGAGGAGCTTTGACTCGCCTCTTGTCCTTCACTTTGCTGAGCTCAAGGTTTTATTTTCTGAATACACATTTTAATTTATTTTCCAGTGGAAAAAAAGGCAGAAAATCTTTCTGAAGTAGCTAAGAAGGACTGGGGGGTAGATGGGGGAAGAGCCCCAGGGAATTGTTTCAAAGCATATAAACACTCAGTTAGAAAATTTGCATATTCATAGAGTTTTAGGCCCCTCATTTCTCTGCAGGAGGTACCAGACAGACAAATTTTGAGGAAAAGAGGGAAGGTTCAACAGGGCTCCTGTGACAAAGAACAGGAGGGATGGCATTTCCAACAACTGTATAGCCAAATACAGTGTAATGTTGAAGCTACCCAAAACAAAATGCAAAATGTTATAAGGTAAAATAACATTATGTTGAGGTTTTGATGTAGTTTAGGTGTTTTTTTTGGTTTTGTTTTTGGGTTTTGTTTTTTTTTTAATGGAAAAATAACTTCCTTGGAGTGTATAAAAGTTAATGGTTTTCATGGAAAATTTTGCTTTGTGGAAAGTGTGCTTGTTATTAAAAATATCTGCCTCCCTCTCAAGCAGCACCAATGCTCAGCTCTGGAGATAGCACAAGCTGTATGGAGAAGGACAGAACTGAGGGATGATCACACATTTGCAAATTGCACAAGGGGAGAAGCTTTGCCATATTAAAGGCATGAGAGGTTTTTTTGCCTCTTTCTCAAAGTTATTCAAATGCATGGTGGACTTGGAAACGAACAATCAGAGAGTTACACTAACTAATAAATATTCAAGAAATTTCAACTTCTAGTTAAACATTAAACATATAAAAATAATCTGATTTACAACTGACAGTAATGTCTACTACATTTACATTTGGCATTCAACTGAGAGTTGACTTTTCACTCAAATTACACTGAGGACGAAAATTTAAAAAGGAACCAAAAAAACTGAACTTTCATCTGACCAAAAATTCACAGGCAATTAATTTTTAAGCATCATATCTATATTTCATTTGTTGAAATTTCTTTCTGCATAGAAGGGTAACTGCAAGTGCAATGAATGACTGCTGAAAAATTATAAATGAGAACAGTTTTTCTCCATATGAAAAAAAAGTAATATCACTTTCTGAAAACAATCTTTCAGCAAAATAAACTTTTTAAGAATAAAGGAATAAGACTTGCAAAATACTGTACAAAGATTTAAAGATACTATTTTAAAATAAAACGTTGTGCAGTTTAAGAGCAGCTACTTTGCTAAAACACTTTATTAGCTGTTGTAACTCTATTCTATTATGCAATGCTATTAAAAAGGCAAATTCAAATTACATTATTCCCCCCAAAAAGAACGTGTCATTTCATACTGTACATATCCCCCTTTGTATGGTATCTTTCTCTCTCTCATATAAAACAGTGAATTAATTTTCTTTTTCACTTAATAACTGTTTACAATCTTTTAAAATTACCTCAACCCAGCATTCAATAGTGCAAACTCTCTAGCTGACTGTGCAGTTGAATGTCTGAATATAACATGATATTACTTCAGTTTGCTAAGTGAATAACCTAATCTATATAAGTAAAAATAGTGTCTAGAAAAAAAATCTCTGAGGCTTGTCCCAGGAAGAATTTTAATAATATCAGACAATCAAAGACACCAGGCTATACTTTTCTTCGTTTGCAGGAATTTCCAATCTAACATCATAAGTGGGTTCTGTGTTAAAATAACAATAAAGGACATTAAATTGCAGATTAATGGGAATTGAATGAGAATTGTATAGCTTATATTTATTAATGTCTATTTAACAAATTTTCAATTTTCCTTGTCACATTTATTCTGAGAACCTGGTATTTTTCTCTTCTTTAACTCCTTAACATGTCATCAGCTACAAGCATTAGTCCTGACACATAATGGTGTAAAAAACTGGTATTCCTGCTCAGAAAAGATGGGTAACTCGTATTTCCAGCCCTGCCAGTGTTTGACTGTGGGAGTCTGGGCAGGGCAATTAGCCACTGTAGGATCTTGTTACATGCTTCCTCTCTGTCTGATACTGCAAAGCATGCTATTTGATGAACCTGTCATCTGGATGATATAAGGTCTCCAAAGTTATTTTCTGTTTTCTGCAGTCATTGTCAGAGTCCAACCCAGCTGTTGGTGTGCCTTGACTTGCAGTTAAAGACCCACACAGTAATAGACTGGGTCTGCTGCTCTCTATTAGCTGTGCTGATGAATCTAGCCTGGAGCTCAGCTACCAGCAGGCAGAATGAAGTAGAGAACATAATCACTGACCATCTCTCTTTTACCATAAGGGGGTCCTGGCTCTCTAATGAGGATTATTATTAATTCCTTATTACTGCAAGGACTTCACTTTATGTAAACACAAGGACCTATTGCCCTTGGGTTAGGATCTGAATGGGTTTTAGATTACTGGGGAGACAGAAAGGAGGGAAAGGCCAAGAGCACCTTCCCAAGCTAGAAAGAATTCTGGATATGTTTTCCTAAAGTGTTTAAGCTCAATGTCTGTTCAATTTCACCTGCCATTTAAAAGCATGATCTCCCATAGCTGCTAATGTGCATTTCCTATTTGGAGTGTTCATTCTCTTCCATAGAACAGTTTTTTAACCTGTACAGGAGTGGACTTGTTCATTCTGTCCTAATATTAAAAATAATCTCTTTATGCTATGGCTTCATATATGCTAGAGGGCTTCAGGCAGTTTTTGGCCATAGGGGCTCTAGCTCTCCAATGGTAATTCAACCAGGAATCTGGGAACACTGCTGTGCAGCTTGCATAGGTTAGTCTAAGTCTGGTGTTTGCATAGTTCATCCTTTCATACTGATTTTCATCCTTTCTTTGACTGGTTTTAGGAAAAGAAAGGAAGGTTTTGCATGTTGAAATATCTCCATGCTTCAAATGGGGATGAGACTGCAATTCCTGTCCCTCTCTTGTATGTTTCCCCAGCCACACTGGAAAAACAAGCTATTTCCATTTTAGAAACACCTCTTGTTTTATGCATGGACGTCTGGCATACAATGGCTATTTCATGAGCCAGCTCAATTTTCTACCTGACCACCACAACCAAGGACTACTTAGACAAAAGTTAGCACTAAGTTTAACTCTCAGGATGACTACCTGTGCTGGTAACTCAAAGATGAGTAAGCCCAGATGAGTCTTAAATGACCAGACATCTGGCTGTGTTCAGAAAAGACACCAAGCTGTGCACGTGCTAGTCAAATATTTGGTTATTTTATTTTGACAATGGCAAAGCAATAAGCTCAGCTGTCCCTCCTACAGTCACTGTAAGCTGAATTTATTAGGGCTCAAGAGGTATTTCTACAATCCACTTTCTTTACTGCTACTTTACTTAACATACAAATATTTGCACACATAAAAAAAAACCAGTTTATAATCAAACACAGATCAAAATAAAGTTTAAGTATTCCTACTGAATGGTATGTTAATGGTAAGTTAATTTTTATAGCTCTTTATCATGAGATGGAACTGAAGTGATTTGTTTAGCCTAAAAGCTATCATCTGTTTACCATCTATTTTTCACTAATTACCCCCCAAAGAGTACTGCTGCTTACAAGAATGCTTTAAACTGTCATTTTACTTACAAGCAGTAATTAAACATTGCCTTTCAATTGCCACAAAATACACAATCTCTTATTATTGTTCCTTTCAATTAGTGTAATTGAGAAATTAATTAAGTTATAGGGAGATTTCTGAATAGGATTTGTTTTCTTAGACTTTTCTTTATCTTTCACAAATTTGCTTTTTACTGCTTTAATAAGGGGAGTGAAGCAGCATGAAAACCAGGATCAGTTCCTCTCTTCACCGAGGCAATGACAGGACTCTGATTTAATGAAACAACAATCGGAGCCCCAAGGCACGAAAAGAAAAACATCTCTCCTCCATCCTACTCTTGGTGAAACTGTATCAAGTCTAAGGCAAGATTATTTTCTTTCTTAATGAGAAAGATACTGTAACAATAACAATTTATTTTAAAATATCAGATATGCTGTGATGGCCTTCTTAGAGTTGCCAGTTTTGAAGTGAAATTTAATAGCTATCCTGTCATCTTGAACAATTCTCCTTATCTTTTGAACAACTTGAATTTATTTTTCTTCTTTCTTTTTTTCCCTTTTTTCAATTTACTGTGCCAGTAAGAAAGAATATACATTAAAATAAGTGCCTAGAAGGCACAAAAGGAGACAAAAGGAATCTTTCCTCAGACAAGCAGTCTGGGGAAGCAAGAGGGATCAGCTCTTCTCTGCTGGGTCACTTCAGTTCAGTTCTGGGCACGAGCAGCACTTTGTGCAGCTCCAGGATCCACGACAGGGACATCTGGACCTGGGCACTGAACGGACACTTGTCAGTCACCTATTTCCATTCCAATGTAAGTTTTTTGGAGATGTGCGTTAAATCTGGTTATCAGAAGCACTGGTTTCCTCTGGCATGGGCTTCATGTCAACCCATTGATCCTGCTGCACAGAAACATTGCATAATGCTAAATTCTGTGTGTCCCACAATGCCTTTAGCTAAATTGGCATGCCAATTATTTAATTGTGACCATCTCACCTACAGGAAATCCAGTTATTTCAAGAAGCAAATTGAAGCAGAAATTTAAAAAGTAATATAAATGTATAATTAGGTCAAAATTATGTAATGTTGTATCTATTGTTTAATAGTTGCAATGAAAAGAAGAAGAAGGAAAGTTTTATTAACAGTGTAATTGTTACATCTGCTTGGTGTTGTGCCAACAGCTCTGCTACTAGCAGCACCAGCAGACACAAGACAGGAACACTTGCACAATACAGCTGCTGATCCTGGTAATTTTATCTCTGATAAAACCTAATTATGGCTTCCCAGTTCCTTTTGTATTAATTAGTGAAAAATGCCAATTCATCAAAAAGAGTTTGCTTTCTAATGCAGCCATTTTCACATTTTTCACTTCCATGTCAAGATACTTGCACAGCAGTAAGTTTATCATGCATGGGAAGGTCTGCTCAAAGCTAAAGGGAGAAACAACATGGTTCTTCAGTACATAAAGTTGCTCAGGTAAGGGAAGTATTGCTTTTCTTGGTCTCTGTTCAGAGACCCAAAACTTCCCTCATTTCACAGCAGTGTCTTAATGATGAGGAAATGGTTCCTCTACGCTGGGCAGGGCATCTCCTGGTGTCTTGTCTACTTGTCTATTACATGTGTATCAAAAAAAGCACAGAAAGGCCTCTTCTTCCTCATAAGGATAAAAATAGTGATGCAGATGATCACATTTCACCTTGCTTTTCCAGGAATGCATGATCACTTACATAGAATTAAGGTGGTGGGAAACGCAGGGAGTCATCCCATGCAGATGCTACTCCTGGGGAAGAAAAGCCTACAACAGGGCCATTGGCGGCAAATCATCCATGTCCCTGCAGGCATTTCACATGTAAACACCTGAGTCAATGTCAGAAAAATGAAGTACTAAAATTTTTTAAGACCCATAGGAGCTTAAAGAAGACCAGACTCTGCTCTGAACAGGTAACCTCATTTATTATTACTATTACTATTATTATTTTATGAACTATTGTTTAATATCTGCAATGTAAAAACTTGCATATTTTATTTAAGCACACAGGTATATATATACTGTAGCATGACACAATGAGCCCTTCTGCATATAAATGAGACTTTGACGACTGTAATTTTTTTTTCTAGATAATCTAAGACTCTTTGTCAAACTGCTCAGTTCTCCAGCTTCATCTAAAAGACTGAATTTAACACACAGAATCACACAATATTCATGCATTCTTCACCAATAACTGCAACAGTCTTGACAAACTGCTCTTCATCTTCATGTTCACAGCTGTTTTGTTTCATTCCTTCTTCTAAATTACCTGTAATCTTCTTTTTCTTACCCTTACTTTTTTTATAGTCTTGAAGTATACACACTTCAGAGACATCCTTAGAGAAATAAATTTATAGCATCTGTAGGCTTCTCTGATAAATGACAGCCATGGCAGGAAAGTAATACTTCATGCAACCTTTTGTACTCTCCTGAAGAGCACCATTACAGATTATTTCAGAGGAATGACTGAGCAACAGGAATTTTTACATTCCAGAATTATGGAACTTATTCACTAGGTACAGGGGAAAAAAAAACCCAAAAAACCCTTCAATTTTAATGACTTAATTTTTTAATTAGATTAAAAATGAGGTATATATGACAACTACAGGCTCTATTAGCAATGGAAAAGCCACACATTCTGCAAAGAACAAATTTTAAGGCAATTTATAGCTTTCTTCAAAGAAATAAACTAATGATTCCTGTAATAGTTCTGGTTATGAAGACATAGTTCAATGCATCAACCATTTGATCATCCAAATGCTACATGAAAAGTAGGTCTTATTTTCTAGTCTCCAAAACAATGCCAACAGTTCTTAGTAACAGTGGAAGGCTTCCTACATCTCTACGGAGATTTAACTCTCAAATTAATGTTACTGTATTTCTGTGCTGAACATTTCTGCAGAAACATTACAGAAAGTCTTTTATTCAGTAAAAGTGGTTTTATTCAAAACTGAAGTCACAGAGCTGTAGCTGTTAAAGAATGGAGCTTCTGTGAAGTAATACCTTTATTTTCTTTTCTCCTTCTTTCAGAACAAGGAGAAATAGAAAGAACTTTGACGAAGTGGGCAAAACACCTCTAAGATAATATGGAAAAACCATGAAAGGAGTAAAAAGCTAATAAGGGGCTCTTAAACAATTCTACAAACAATTCTGAAGACCTAAGGTTTTCTCATAGTTTCTTTCGCTTACAGAAATATGGTTCATAAAGTGCATATTAATTTCTTCCCATCTTAAGTGTTTTAGGACCACTCAGCATCAATTTTTAGCAAAATTTACCTTAGTTTTAGAGTCGGATGAAGGATCATTTATTTCCAGGGCAGGAGAAGCAGTTTGCACTCTAGTACCACTGGCCGTGACTATGATAGTCTGCCATGAATCCTGTTTTTCTGGGCTAATTGGTAATTCACTTGTACTCTGAACTAGTCCCTCAAACACCATTACCAGCACTGCCAACACTGTATCATGGAAAGGCAGCAGGACCCCTGCTGAAGCTGAGGAAGCACCTGCATAGCCCTGCCAAGGAGGGTTCTTCCTTCTAGGCAATGCAAAATGCTTGGTTTTGTTAAAAAAAAAAAAAAAAGTTTTTTTTGAAAGGGGCCTTTTTGGTTGTTTGTTTGTTTTTTTTCCCCCAGTTTAAAGCATGCAATAGATAAATAAAAGATCACCAGGCCCCTTCTGATTCTTCCAGAGGTATTTGGTCTAGACCACAAGGGAAACCTTGCAAAGAGAACAGCAGTGCATCCCCAGTAAAGCTACAACTGGGCTATCTGAAAAACACAAGTAGGGAGGTGCTGAGGCAAGAAAAGCCTTTTCGTTTGTATTTTGTTTTTAAACTGAATCTGAAAAAGACCTGGAAGAATTCAGAATGTCTGCCCAATAAATCAATATATTTTGAAACTGCACAGAAAGTGAAGTTTTGAGTAGTCATAATCAAATATAGCACAAGGGCTCTGCAATTCCTGAGAACTACAGAAAAAGAATATTGTTTCCACTAAAAGTTCAGTGCTACATAAGAACTTCACTTCATAAATAACAACTACTTAACAATTAGGTGTTAACCTAATGATTTTAAAGGCTAAAGCACCAACCACTTCAAATATAAGCTGTCACTTCTGTTTTTCACAGCACATATTGATGGCTAAAACAGAAGCTCTCTCTGCCACCCAGGAAGAATTTGTTAGAAACAGAATATAATGTAAGTTATAGTGTTAAATTTTATTTTGAGCCATTTTCTGCCTTTAGCCCTGGTGTGTTGCAGAAATCCAGGCTAACACACTGAGGAATTGCCTTCAGCCGCTGCAGGCAGAGACGGCTCCTTTTCTCAGCCTGCCTGATTGATCCCTCCTCCGCTCAGAACTGTACCACAAATTTAAAAGCCACATGCACTGGGGCTTACACCTCATATTAATGTATATGCCACAGCACAATGCTTTCATGATTCACTTTTTCCCCCCCTTTTTCTTCCTTTTTCACATTATTCTAGGTAATTACATCACTGCATCCTCCCCAGGAAGCTCTAACTTTCTTGACGTTAAGTGATACTGAATCGTATGGAAAATGAAAGCTTTCTTTTCCTGCCATGTCAAGCACGATGCAAGGTTTAGATGAGTGTCCTGTCTTCTCTAAACCACACAAAATAGACTATTTATGTGGAGGGTTTTGAGGAAGAGTACAAATGGTCTCTGCCAGCTGCAGAGACTACCTTAGAAGGAGACATGGGCATTGGTGGGAGTACTGGTAGACTGTATGAAAACAGTCTGAAACTATGAAATAAAATAAAGCTGAGGTAAAAAACAAGGAACAGTTAAGGTTTATGTCTGTCACAAATAATTTATGGTTTTGGCACTCTTTTACGAGGTTATACTGTTCTCTGCTATCTCTACATAAATCATAAACTTCTTCAAGAAGCAAGAGCCTGTTTCTTAAATATTTTGCAAACAAATCTAAACCACAATCTTTCAACAATAAAAAAGTGTCTTTTCATTTACTCTGTTACATATACTGTTGGTTTTATTGTGCTATTGTTTTTCATTCAGAATTATTCTCTGTTATAGCTTTGTTTTGAAATCAATGGACCAATATAATTCATTAGAGTTTTAAATCGCTTTTTTCCCTTTTTATACCAGTCCATTTACTTTCAGATTTTTTTTTCCAGCAACACTGCTTGAAGAGTAAATACTGTTGTCTGTCTTGCAGCTGCACCTGATGGAGCAGGGATTATCAGATGCTATCTTGTCTCTGCCCATGCAACCCAAAACTTCCTGCCTGGCTGAACTGGGTAATGTGATATAGTAATCCAGGTAATCATTTCATTGATCATCCTCACTTCAGTTCTCTTCTATTATTTTATTTGTACTGTCCACACATAGAAGCTACTGTTCAAAGTGAGGGGATATGCAGGTGGAAATAGAAGGCTCATCTCCATCTCTGCCAAAATTTCAGTGCGTCAAATGACTTCCTAATTTCTTTCAGATAACATCATGTACTACAGCAAAAGGATCTTGCAATCAAACAAATCCCTCAATACAAGCTCCTCTGTTGACTACAGTTCTTCCCTAAAACAAGCCAACATCCTCTACCCCCTGGTGCAGTCCTTGCTGTTTCTTACATCCTCACTTCCTCACATATCCCTTGGCTCCTGCCATTTCAAACTGTTTTTTCCTTGCAGACATACCATAGCCAGAGATGCCTTTCCACTACCTCTGTTACACTGATCAGTCATCTTCTGGGGCACTCTGCCTCAATTTTCCTTGAGTTAGCTTTTTGGGTTGCCTCTGGTGTCAGTGGTACTCCTGGTTAAGGTGGGGCCATGTCCATCTTCTGATGGGCTGCCTGATGATGCCCAAACATGGGCTGAACATCACCTAATGCTGTGCAGGAATAAAGCAGCAACAAAGACAGATGGACTCTTCAGCCAGGTGATCACTCACTCCTCTCTCTTACTTACATTCCCTGCACAATCAGGGGAAACAAAGGCCTATGCCTAAAACAATATTAAAAAATTAAAAAGGATTGGGAGGTATCCCACATAGGGGAATTAACTCCATAAATTCTAGTTATCAGCTCCTTCATATGCCTAATAAGAAACACCCAAAGACTCCACTTCTCATTTTAAAAAAGTACTCAAGTGTTTTCCTCAAAACTTACACAATTACTTTTACATTCACATCAAATTCTGAAGTGAAGCTTTGCCTCAAGCAGGTACCCAGTGCTGACCATATTAAACGGCATCGGACTAACAAATATTTTGCTAGAAGGAGACTGTATAGTTACTTTTATGAAAATTACGTGTTCCTAACCCCAACCTGTGAAAACATAGCAGTGTGAATTTTTATTTTAAACTTCCTTTTACTATGCAGAAGTAACCAGCATTTAGAAAAATGTTTTCTGAAGGGTTTTTTAATTTTCTTTTGGTAGCAGAAGATGTAAAAGGTAGGTCTAGTGTATTTTATGACAACAAATGGAGATAAAAGCATTTACTTCTATATTTATTACTGCTTCTCCTCTCTAATAAAGGTTTCTTGAATTAATATTACAATATTTTTTCAAGATTAGCAAATACTTGGACTAAACTGTTAATTTACCACACAAAACAATACAAAAGGGATTTTAAAATGTTAATTTGTGGAGAAAATGTTTTGGTCATTCTGCTGTCTTCTGCACTCCAAAGCATTTATGAATATTCCACGGCTTATTTATACAAATTATTATGTTCTCAAAGTATACATGTGTTAATAACTTGAATATTGAGAAACAAAGGAAACAAGTATGATCTACAAGCCAATATAAAAATAATCAATATTTTCTCACTCCTAATATTATATAATATTGACTGCTATTTTCTTCTACCCATCTACAGGACATAAGTACAGTAATTCTAGTGTAATTTGGATAATTGCTACCTGCTATACCTATCTGCTGTGAATCAGAGTTTTCTCTTGCTAAATTTGTAACTTGTGCTGTATCTGAACAGTAAGTTTGAAGCCCAAAACTTAGTTTCTCGTTTTTTCGTTTCTCTCTCTGTTTTTTTTTTTTTTTTTTTAATCTATTTATTGTGGGAACCCATGGTAAGTACTGTGGAAATAAAGCAGATTGTGTGTAAAATCTGACTCTGGAATAACTTCATGCCTTCACAGCTAATTTTATATAGTCATCGTGAACATGGTTGCAATTGTAATGAGCTTGCTCTGCAGTTTCAGATGGAAAACTGCTAGAAACCTAATCCATAATGCAAGACAGCAGAACACTTTATAGGTAAATTACCCACAACACAGCAATAAATCAAAGACAGTCCCATCTGTCATTCCAGAAGCAGTGGGAGTCTATTACAGTTTGGCACAGGTATGATGCAGCCGGGTGGAGAGCACTTGGCTTGCACAGTACCTGCTGCCAGGAGGGACCAATCACCTTTGCAGAGATGAAAGGCAAAAATCACCAGCCCGATTACCCCAGCAAGACTGGCCATAATGAGAAGATGAAACACAATAATGAAGTATTGGGACAAAAGAGGCGAGCAGTCCAGTGAGAATGTTCTGACTAATTTACATTTCTCTCCAAAGCCTTGCCCTCAAACTAAACATATTTGGTTCAACTTGTAGAGAAAAAAAAAAAAAAATTATTTTTTTCCTAATGTTGCATCATTAAAGGTGAGTAACTTCGGGTTTTTGATTAGAAGACAGAAAATATTTTTTTCTTTGGTTTTTGCAATGCTATCTATCATTCTTTCCCATTTCAAAAATTGTGAAGATCGATGTCAATATCACAAGTATGTGCAGAAAAAATCCAGGTAATCATTATAAACAAAAAACTGGTAAAGATGAGAAAGAGAAAGCAGTGATGGCAGTGAAGGCCTTATCATGACACAATAAATATTTTCATGCTCAGTGAATAAGCTTCTGCCTGCACAGCCCACACTGGTTCTCATGGCTGAGAATTTATGTATTCATTTATATGTCAACGTGTTGCAGTGTGTTTCTTGTTAATGGTGTGTTCTGTTATTGCCCAAGTTGATGGTTTGGTCCAAATGAGACCCTCCCATCCCATGCTGTCAATCTACCCTGAGTCTCCTGTCAATCTGTCTTAGGCCCACCTCACGCTTGGAATTCCACTTCAGAAATCCCTTAAATTTCAACATTTGATTAGTCCATGTGACCCAACTTCCCCCCCTACCTCCCTCACTGGATGATGATTTTGTGAACCCTGCCTTTTACCGTCCCCAGGATATCTCTGATTAGCTGATGCTTTGTACCCTCCCTTTGAACCGCCTCCCTATTTCAGCTGTTGCACACTCGCATTTTCTGTCTTTTGCCCCCAAGATTCCTCAGAGCAATAAATCCTCTGTTATCCCATGCAAAAGACCTCCCTCTCGTCCTTGTCTCCTCAGAGCACAGACTGACAGCCAAAAAGCCGTAGAGGAAGTGCTCCAGTGGCACCTCAGGTCATCCTGCTCTGGGGTGTGACCCACTGCTGGAGCAGGCCCAAGTGATGGAGACAGATCAGCTCCAGCCCGATGAGATACCAGTGGGTTGATTTCATCATGGCCTTAATTATGCATCAAGTTAAAAGATGCATATAAATAAAAAAATAATTTATATAATTTTTAATAAAAATTAATTTTATGTGTATGTTTTATCAAATAACAGAATACATCCTGTGACATGAAATATCTGAAAAGATTTTTCTGAGATGCAGGTGTCTTTTCCCTTTTAGAATGTTTTGCTATTGAGGGATACCAAGTGTCTTTAAACAGCTTGCTTTGTTCTAACAAATCTCACTGCTTTCTGCAAGGACCAATAAGACTCACAGAAGCCAGGAATTCTGTATCTACCCATTTAACAGTCTGTGCCCTGATGTATGCCACAACAGGGTAAGATGATTTAGAAATAATCCTAAGGGCAACACTTACAAACCCTTTTCTAACTATAAGGTACCCTGGACTTCCAAATAAACTCACAAATCGGGAATTATAACTACCAGAAACAATCCACAAATACTGTCCTATGGAATGACTCTCAGTCATGCCTAAATATTTAGGAAATAATTAATTTTCTCATTCACAATTCACAATACTGTGATGACGATATGGCTTTGGATAAAATCAATACTTGGTCCTGAGGTCCTGACATTGTATAAAACTGTTAGCAACTCTTGTACTTGATCATTCATAAAACACTTCCAAAAATCTTTACTATTTAAATACTGCACTGTGGCAAAGCTGAATGGGATATATATCTGTGTAAGCTGATGACAATTTTCTAAAAACCTGCAAAACTAGAGGCTGTAAAAAGGTTTTGCTTTATTTTCCTTGTTTTTTTTTTAAATTCTGTTTTGTTTATTTGTTTGTTTGTCTTTTTTTGTTTTGTTTTTGGGGGGTTGGTTTGTTGTTATATCCCACCCCCCCCCCCCAGTAGGTGTAACTCCAGGATAAATTAAACCACCTCCAATTTTCCAAATAAATAATTCCTTTGGGGTGGCAAGTATACTGTAACAATGCTGCATAGAAAATACAAGATTTATCCTCCAAGGAGCTCATCTTTTTCAGCAGTGACATGATATGACTTATTGCTAAAATGATGCTTTATAAATGAAAAAAGGCTACGTTTTAAGTAAAGAATCACTGGAAATTTTTGTGTTATAGTATTTTCAGGCTTTTTAAAAACTATTATCAGCACCAGAAAAGCATGACTTCCATTTTTAAAAACCATGTATAAACCATGAAAAACTACCAAACTTAGAAATCAGTACTTAATGAGTACTTTTCTGCTCAGATCAGACCAGATCCAGGAATGACATTCTGTAACTCCACTATTACGAGTTTAGCTGTATGCATAAAAATCAGACTCTGCAATTTGCTGTTTGAACATCTGGTCAATTTAAGACCAGGAAAAAAAAAAAAAAAAAAATCAAACTAAATTACCAAAGATTTTTATGAATGGCATATAATATGTAGGTGATGGAAACTTCTTAACAGGTTTCAGTCTACCTCACCTGACTCAAGTCCAGCATGGATATCTATATTCAGTTTAATAAATTATATATATATATAATTTACACACACACACACACACACACATATATATATATATCTATCTCACAAGCTGGTGTAAGCCGAGTTAAAAAGTGATGTGGTCTTGAATTTGCCATAGCCCTTCCTTTCCTATGAATTTCCATCATGACCAGTGATGGAAATGACCAGTGGCTGCAGAACAGCCCTTTCCCTCTCATGTGGATATACACAAACCCCTGATACTTACAGATGACATAGTTACAAATATGTAAAATTTTCCAGAAATATTTTCTAAGAACTAAAGTAGTTCTAATGAAGACACCAAGAACTTGGTATCTGCCTCGTTCCACTTTCAGTTTAACCACCAATTTCTTGAAACTCTGTTAAATAAACATGGAAGTGCTGTCTCCCACTCCTCTTTAAGAAAATGCAGAGGCATCACTGGCTGAATGAGTCTTGATTTACTCCACGGCAGAGCCCCTCCACTGCACCCTAAAACAACTGCAGAGAGAAGGAAGCTCAAATTGGTGGCCACCAGTTTTGGAAGGGAGGATCTGAGCTGTGAGGAGATGATGGAGTACCCACCAGAGGCTCCTGGAGGGGCAGGGAAGTGGAATGTGGTCCGTCCACTGCTCCCCCAAAGCACCCCAAGGCACTGCTACCTCTTGCAATGAGTACCGGGTAGCTCCCCATGGACTGCATGGGAAATTTAGACATCCAAACTGGAGCTGGGAGGGACAGACTGAAAAGCTGGGGCAAGGCCTCACACTGCAAAATCTAAAGCTGCTCTGCTGCCCTAATTCTGTTAAGTCTTTTTAAAATGTTTCTTCTGATGCTTAAAAAATGAAAAATGGACAATATGAGCTTCAAATCCCAATGCTATCTATGTAAAAATGCACAGTATCACATAATTGTGTAGTAGTTGCTTACTACTTACATCTTACTGGTTGCTTTTAAATTAACTTTATATACAGTTACTGCTTTTTCTCTGTAAAACAGTACATTTAAATTCCTTTCTTCTTTTGAATGAGACTGATTTAACTGAAGACATGCTAAAAGGTCATAAATTAAGAAATAAAATAATTTTAGATTAGAAGATATCCTTCGGGACATTGGAGACAGTTGTAATTTTTTTCCATTTCCTACATGTATATAATTGAATTAAATATTTTTATGTCTCTTATATTACTTGCAATTGACAAAACTGGTCTGATTATTTTTTCTTTTTTCAACACCTGTGTGGTTTGAGTTCTATTAGAGAATAAACAAAATATATGAAATTATAGCATAAGGAGAATGGATCACTAAAATAAAATTAAATAACCTCCTCAGCTAATACCTGGTATTTCATAAAACTAATTTAACAGTGTTTATTCTGTGAGGCAATCTGTATGCTACTACAAGTCTTGCCTGTATTAGCTTGTTGTTCCTGGATATTTTTTTACTATGACAGAATGTAACGGAGAAAATATTAACCTATCTTCAATCATGAAAATTCTTTGACATTTCACTGCATTAGGCGAACATCTTCCTACCAGGAAGTGCCAACATCTAAAGGAAGATATATTTAACTAATGCTCTTCACCTCCTTGTGAAGTAACTGTTCATTTTGCCTTTGTTTCACATTAGATTGTTAACAAGTTCAGCATATACATTTCTGGTTCTTTCAAATAAATGTTGCCTTTGTTGAGATGTGCTGACTTCCTAGACATTAGAAAATGTCAAAGATGTTGTCACTTAGAATACTGCCTTTAGTTTTACTGCATTCTTCTTTGACTTACACCAAAGTCAGGAAGGAGAGTGCTAAAATGGCATTGATTTGTTGATTTATTCAGTCCTTTTCTAAGGCAGAATGGTCTGTGAAACTATTACTTATATTATAAAGAGGACATGGATTGAGTATTCCTGACTTTGACATCTCTCTCCATTTTCAGGTATAAGCCCTTCACTAATGGATACCAGGATCCATACAGGATGCATGTATTAAATCTGAGAGGCATTTTTTCTGTGAGAACAGCTCACTTCAGCAGAAAAAAGCCTGAACTTCATCAGTGTGACCAGAATGTATCAATGCATTCCTTTTTTGTACCACTTTTCAGGGTACAAGTTTACTGTCCATCTCCTACATTTGATGGCTTATAATCACTCTTAATTTTCTCTGATACATTTGGTTTTGGCCCATAAGAGTAAACCCGTGGAGCAGTATTTGCCTCCTTACCATATTTTGATTTCTCTCAGCATGCAATGCTTGGCACAGGTCAAATTCTTAGATGGTGTTTGACATTTGGCTTAATGAAATAGTGTTCCTGTCTTCCTGTGTGTCGTTCTTCTATTTTGAACTATGTTCGTTCTAGTTTTGCATACCTTGAGATTTGGAAGGATCCAAATGAGGGAGATTTAAGAAAATATTTTATTTCTGGCTGCTTTTAGTGTGAGAAGGACCAGAACTTTCCTTTAATTAGTTGCATTCCACAGATACATTTATGATGTTATTCAGAGAATAATCAAATAACAACCTCTTTCTTACCTCCACTATCATTCTGTGTTGCCTAGCAATCCATGTTAATTTAATTATTTTTCATAATTCTTACAAGGAAAAAAATGGTGCCAATAAATACACAACCTTAGATACATATGTCTAAAAAAAGAAGTTGATCTTAGCCCCTTAAGCCACAAAAAATCAAAAAAGTCTCACTCTCCTGATTTTTTAATTTCAGAAGAAAAAACCAACAATGCACTCAAAAATGGATAATAGATTATATTAAAACTCTGAAATCTGTAGCTGGTATTTCTCAAATATCAGATACGTGAAATATAAACAACTTTTATATGGCAATAATTTAGAAAATATAGTCACAAAATGGTCTTTGAAATTGCCATTTATCTAGTTTGCAGAATAAAGAAAAATATAGAATATTCTTTTAAGAATTTGTAGTAATGACTTATAGTTCTTATGCTATAATCAAGGATTTATTTTAAGGTATGATTAAACTGTGATAAAGAAACAGTTAAGAAGGTACAGACAAGTCTGTATAGTTGTTATAGCTAATAATATATATAAATCACAGTCCAGGGTCCCAGAAATCAGTAGGAAAAAAATTTTTATTCAAGACATCCTTTGTCTCTAGCCCTTAATAACCATAAGAATAGCTTCCAGAAAATAAGAAACATTTTTTCTAAAGCTTATAAATATTCACTTTTTGGCTCATTTCTTAAATTTCTGATTGCCAATGCCATGCTATTCTTTACCTCTGAAGTCAGCAAACAAGTAAGAATTAAAAAGCAAAAGGGAAAATGAATGTGTTGAGAATTGCAGGAGCAGAAAAATGCCAGATATGTCTATGCTAATGTTTAATAAAGTGTTTGCATAAATTCAGAGAAAATACAAATAAACAAAAAGTTTTGTTTGTGTGTGCATAAAAGCAGAGAACAAATGAATAGAGAAAAAGTTTTGTTTGCTGTTTTGTGAAAAGATGAGAAATGCAATACTGCTTGACTGCTGCTGGGTTTTAATTTACAAAGCAAGTGCAAATGAGACTGGCTTTACTCAGCACAGTCTAAAATACAAGGATATCTTTACACATGTGCTATATTTCTGATGCTCAAAATATTGTGTTATGCTGCTGCAGCCAGAAAGGTCCGAGGATAATGATTAGGATGAGATTTCAGGTGAATAGTGACATTTTCTGACTGATTTCTTAAATCTGTGTATATGTGTGTATGTATGTTGACCCTAACCTCTAATGAAACTGCAGTCATACTCCATGTCCATGGTTATGACATTTCTGTCCCACAGCTTCCTAAAAATATCCCATTTGGATAAAATTACTTTCCTTTCTGTTCACAGAACAGACCCAATGAGCCAGTTGAGTTAGGTGACTTACCAGGATTAGCCCTTTGACATTATACTGAGATGAAAAAGGGGGTTTAACATGGTCAGTGACAGAACTCACTTGGTTTTAATGATCATCTCTACTCTCTTTCTAAACCTCTTATTCTCACTCATATTTTATGACATTACAGAATATGAAATTTCTTGCTTGCAAACTTGTTTTGAACAGCTGTTTTGTCAGCCACAAGCTTATTTTTCTGTCACTGAACTTACAGCTCATCCCGTACCTCTTCCTGTCTCTCATATATTGAAACCATGATCTTGTTGCAATTTGAGCTTAACAAAACTGAATATAAATCCTTCTTCACTCACACATTCTCATTTCCTCCCTCTTTGCTTCCTTGTAAAGAAAATCCCCCAATACACCCTACCTTTTTATTCCCCCCACTCTTTCTGGCCTGGAAAATTCAGGTCATTCCCCTTCATCCTCGGCAGATGTCAAGGTCACCCTCTTGGCTATTTAGTCTCTGCCAGGTTTCTCCCTCAGGTTTGAGTTACATCATACTGTGATTTCTGCCCAGTTTGCCTTTCTGTACCCTGTTATGGACACATGCCAAATACTACTGCTCAGGCTGTGTTTCTTATTTGCTGATGTGAACTTTGATCTCACTATGCTATGACCTCTCCCCTGGCATGACTCCTCCAGTTCCCCATTTACCATAATAATGAATTTTGTCACCTTTTAGGCACCTCAGTAATTCTGCTCATTCTTTTTGTCACTTCCTGAGGTTCATTCTGATCCTTTCTTTATTACGTCATTGTTCCCAGCCATATCTTCCAGTTTCATGCCTTCATCCACACTTGTCTCTAATTTTTATTACACAACTGACAGTTTTAATTAGTACTTAATCCAGAAAGATCAAACTCTGTACCTATTAACGTCTTTTTAATTCCAGTCTTACATGGAATAAAACAGCCTTTTACTTCCTGCTTCATAAAGAACTCTCTCCCATAACCTTTCTCTACTTTTCTACCTTTGGCCTCAATCCTTTTTGACCTGGAGAAGATCTTACGGGTCATGGATTCACATGTAAACAATACTGCTACTGAGCAAATTAAGACCTCTTCTGAGCACTTCTCTGAGGAAGTTACAAACAAAACTAATTGATATGGTTTGGTCCTCATTTAAAGGCCATTATTTTGACATGTTAAAGGGTGATCCCTGAGCTGCACTCCAAAGGAATGACAGGAATTGTAAAGACATGCCCAAACTACCAAGGTCAAGGCCCTTGTACAAGCTACCTAGATCAAACACCTACAGAATGTAGCAAAGGGATACAAAGCAAGACCAAAGCAAGGGGTAGAGCTTTCAAAGAAGAGTTTAAAGGAAGTTGAACATCAAGGACTGACTGCTCTAAGCAAAGTAGGTTTCTGCGAAAATGTACTGAACTCGTGGAGTGTTCTGAACTTCTTCATATTCAATGACATCTGCTACAGGATTCACACACTACTAGATTATTTCACGTAAAGCCATACCACCTTTTCCAGCGTTAAAACATTAATGCATTTCAGAACTTAAGGAGCTATGAGAGAACGCGTTACCTTTTCTTGATACTGCCGTCGCGATGAATCCAGGGACTGAATGAGGGCAGTGGCATGACCAACAAACATGGCATAACAGGTAGCCCCCACAATCATGCTCAGCATCGTTATCCACAGGTCCGACATGCTGACGGGGGCGCGGGCTCCGTACCCAATGCAGAGCATATGGCTCATGGCTTTGAAGAGTGCATATGAGTACTGCTTTCCCCAGGAATCGTTCTGCAAGAAAAGAGACAAGTGACTGAGCCTGCAAGCAGCTGGAGAGAAAACTACGTTTGTACCTGTTTAGTGGGATCATAGATTGCTGGCTCTGACAGAGTAGTCTGGTAATGTATCCTCTATGTTTGAGAAGAGATATGCCTTCTAAATTAACTGTTAGATAAAGTGTCAGAGATTCTGACAGATAATACTTATCACAGTGAGATGAAATAAAATTGACTATTTTTTTACACATGATTATATTCTTAAATGTGGGTGCTATCCTAATTACAAGACTAAAGGTCAATTTTATTTTACAGCCCATGGGAGATGGATTAGAAAAAACTGAGTACTCAGACTTATCAAGCACAATAACGTGGTATTTTGTTTTAATATGCATGTACATATCCCTGTACCCTATTTCTTTCTTTTTGGAATTGTCAATTTTTACACACAACCATATTTACCTTACTAGCTCCCTTTCACTTTTCAAGGACAGAAAAAAAAAATATTGTTTATTGTAATGTCTGCTTATCCTGATTTTTTGGTTTTTTTTTTTTAATATTGTGTTTATACTGGAATAATCTCAATTGAAAAGAAGTCTGTCTTTTCTCTATCATAGCAATCCTATGTTCACAGTCACAGTCTCTGAAAGTCAGAGCAAAAATTAAAAAAAAAAGGGAGGCCTAGGAGGACCTATTTTCTGATGTGCTGTGTGCACTTCTGATGTGCTACACCTTCCCAGTCTCTCTGGTAGACTGGAAGGACATGACTTCTTGCTCATAAGCTTTTAAAAATTGCAAACATGTTGGCAGCATCCTCCCTTTAGCTTTACATAAAGAGAGTCTGGGGCTGGGCTGTTCCCAGCAAAAAGCAGACAGCTTAACACACTCCAAAATGCCCTGGGACTCCTTATCAGATTCTTCTATTTTCCAAGCCAAAAGAATGAAACAAGAACAAGGAGACAAACAGTGCTTGCAGGCATGCAGCACACATGAGAAAACACAGTATTTACCACAAAAAGAACTGAGAACAAAATCGAAAATTAAGAAGTAAAGAAGGAGGAATTGGGATGACAGAAGATTAGTCAGTAATACAGTATAGTGTCTACTATACAGGACCAAAAGAAAAAACTCCAAGAAAGATTTCCAAATCAGCAGTAGCATTTATATATAAAGTTTTTGTATGACATAACAATACTTGTGTCTCTCTTCTACCCACACAAGCTGTACTCAAATGCTCTAATTTCTCACCTGCAAGCTTGCTCTCTTGCCATTTAAATGCCAAGGTTATTAACTATCCTTGTGCTTCACATCTATTAAAATGCTTTATCTAGACCTCCTATTAGCCTAAATAACTAGTAACAGAAAATAAGCTGCCAATTGTTGTACTGCAGATGACATAGTTAGTACTTATTCACTGACGTAATAATTTAAAAATTAATGGTTTCTCTGTACTTGTTTCATCTTGTAAGTCAAATCTTTTCAGAATTATGAGCTATTGCTTTTTCACAAGTTAAAATTTTGTGACATAAAAATAGTTAAGGAATAGGTTTTGAGTATCTACAGTTAAAAAGAAAAAAAAAGAAAAAAGTATCTTACATAGCTGGAAGCCAGTTGGGTTTCATTGGTTAATAAGGAAGTAAGTTTCCTATTTCAGGCATTCAAAAAATACTTAAAAATTGAATGAATTGAAGAAGCTTCCCCAAAAAGCCTCCAGATTAGGATTCAGCTATCCAGTTTGAGCACAGGAGCTCCTTGCTGTTGGGGTCGCTGCAGATATTCTAATGCAATTAGAATTAAATTTAGTTTCAGGGAAGAAACTAAAATAGAATTAAGGCACCATTTATTTTGAAGACCTTTCCCTCCAGCTGGCATCAAACCCCTTGTGCAGAAATAACTAATGAGGAAAGTTTTAGAGACCCATATCAAATTCTTTAGCAGTTGTGCTTTATATAGATTATATTGGGAAAAACAATAAACTAGATGCTGGATGAAATACATCTAGGGACTTTCAAGGCTACAGGTAGTGTTATTAAAGCCACAGTATCCACGGGGCTGTAAAATCAAACCTTCAGTTCCTGTAGGGCTCTGTAAAGTGGATCTTGCTCATAAATTTATTTGCATAACTATTATAACTATTAAACAAAAATAAAAGCTAATCTTGATACTGCTTATGAATATTTTCTATCATATCCTTGGTGTGATAAATCTCAATTAAAATACTTTCTATACAATTATATGTTTACGCCAAAGTCTCTGAGTTATTCTGAACACTAATGAATATTATTTCTTGACTGAGATACTTTCCAGTTCTGAGTCACAGTTTTAATTAAAATACCATTCTTTTAAGAAAGAATAATAAAATGGAAGTGAGGAGCAGCAATAAGAAACAAAATGCAAATAATTTTTCCTATTAATAGGGTAACAGGCTGAGTGAAAAATAAATTAAATACTACTAAAGTACTACCAGAAGGAAATAAGTGGGAATAAAAAAGCTGTAACGACAGAAGAGAAATAACTAGAGATTTAAAACAAAATAAACAAGCATATCTGCCTTTTAGATATATCTATATATATATATAGATATAGTATAGATATAGATATAGATATATAGATATATATATAGATATATATGCTCCAAAGTGTGACCCAACACCTTCGACAGTCACAACTGCACCTGAATCCAGAGTGGAGGTCATGGCCATCTCAAATGGCCATTTTTTAATACAAACAGCATCAGCTTTTACAGTGCAGCTTAATAGAGACCATGTTACAGGCCAGGCAGATTTCAGGCATTTGTGAATGGATGGTCCTGAACAGCAGATCCTCGAACAGGTAGAAAGGATTTAGCAAAAGGAGAAGAAAAAAAGAAAGAAAAGGCTGACAAAGCATTTGAATTCAGCTTGAATTTGTCCAAGGATTTTGTTGCCAAAAATAGCTTGCCAAAGTGTTTTTCTTTCTTTTCTTTAATAATGATGGGTTCTTGTAAAATCAGGTGCAAAAATTGGTCTTTTTAGTTTTCATGGGGACATTTTTTTTAAAAAATTGGTCAACAAATACCACTGTGAAGGGTGCAGATTTCAGTTGTTACTTATGCTGCTCAATGATTTATTCCATATATAAATCACTTAAAAAGAACATTGATTCTAATGTCAAGTCCTATATATCACGTATGTTACAAGCAATGTCACTAAACAAAATAAAAATTATTTAATTATTTTCCTTTTAGTGTTGCATGACCCTAGGGTTTGGCAGGAATAGTGCTAACTGTTGCATTGTGAGGGGTTGGAATTTTCCACACCCTTGTTCCAACACACTGCTCTTTGCTGTTCAAAACCAAGGTGTGACCACTTCTCTGCTAGACTACAGTAGCATTTTTTTAATAATAAGTAATTTTGCACCTGCATCATGGAATTTTTGCATAACACATTCACAAGTAATATCCCTGCGTTAATAAAAGACCACTCTATGAAATGGAAAATCCTGGTTTTATACAGGCATCCTTAATATAATCTTAAACATTAATAATAATATAATTTATATAATTACACATTAAATGTTTCCCAAATAGCCATATTCTGTTTTTAATGTAAAAATTAAAAAACATCAACAACAACAGCTACAAAAAGCTGAAAAAATCGTATATCAATTAATAAAAGAGGGCATTTAATTTCTTAGTTGACAATGGGTTGATCAGTGATTCCAGATTAGCAGTAATCGGTTTAAAAAGTTTTAAATTAAATGACATTAATTTGGAAAAACTATTAAGGACTGTAATTGTGAGAAATACCAAAGCTGTTTATCCAAGGACTGATTACATAATCTAGCTTGATGACATTAGGAAATCCTCACTTTTCTGACTGAAATGGTCATTGATAATTTTCAATTAGTTCTGTAACTACATACATTAACTTTGCAGTTATCCTGAAGAATACATTAATTCCCAAGCACTTCTGATCCTTAAAAATCTGTCCAAGCTTTTTCTTTCACCAAAGGATGTTATGGTTTGTCCCATAATTTCACGTAAGACTGCTACAAATATCTTTTTGTAATGTTAACTTTTCACCTCAAAAGAAATAAATCACAGACAGGCCACATGGCACCTCCTAAGGGACAACAAAAAAAGGCAAATTATTTTTCTAAGGGGATTAAAAAAGGGTTTCTATTTTACTATATAATCTGTGGAGGTTTTCATCAGGAAATTTTGTTGTCGTAAGACAAATCAATTCCATTCCCATATTGCAGTCATTCCCTCAGGCACAGCTTATCTTCCCTCAGCCATATCCTTGCACTGAGATATAACTTGATTTAGAAATCCTGTACCAAGGAGACTACTGCACAGACAGTAATGGTTTCCTCATTTTTGCCTCAGTCTCTTTTTTCTTTCATGTCACAATTACTGCAGGTGTCACAGAAATTGGTCTGTCAGTTTGCAAGGGCATGCTTTGCAAACATGGAGCAAGGATTGGCTTAATAATTAAGAGAAATTATTTCTACAAGGATTTTGAACTCATCCTAATTCTCCCTTCAAAATTGTACCAGAAGTGGGGAAGTAGCTCTCCCTCTCTGAAACAACTTGTCTTATCACTCACACCCCATTCTTTTATGCTCACCATTGTGTTCAGGTTCTTCTGAAAGTAAGTAGTATCTGAGGGAAGATCTTGACAGGACATAGACAGTCCTAGTAGATTAAAAAGGATCAGAAAGCATTTCCAAGCTCTAGAAGTTGGTTTGCACAGTTACACTTTTAGAAATGCCCCTGGTCTAACACTGGCCACACTCTCTCAAGCAACAGCAGCTGTGTTTTGCAGCTGGTGTAGGTGAGGAACCATTCCTTCTAGGCCACTGAAACCCAAAAATATTTATTCCATGGACATACTAGGCAGCTCCTAAACCAGCCTTACCCCAGAGCCCATCTGAATTGGGCACTTAAAATTTACTTATGACCATGGAGGCAGCTAGGTAGTCCATAACTAAGTCCATAACTCTGGTTTTGGCACTGTCATCGGAAGCCATTGCACAAAATGAATTTATTTAGGGTTTAAGAGGTTGAAGAAAGCACAAAACATCCTCGCCTACACGGTGGCAAGAGTGCACGGTGGCACTCTTGTAACACAAGAGTGGCCCTGAGAAAACATCTGCCTAAAATCCAGGAGACATGAGCTACTGCTCATCAAATTTACTGTAAAAATTTCTGTTTTCCATCAGGAATTCAATTAAATTGTATTTATGTCTTATATAGCCATATATGGTTATATAAGTTATAGCCATATACCTATTTGCAAGTAATTATTTACAACAGTTTCTAGAAGACTTCTTAAACTGAAGAGTTACCTATAATTTAACTAATCAAAAAGGCATGCTAAGAAAAGGGTATAGATGCATGTTTTCAAAATTTTAACCAGGTATGTCTGACATATCTAGAAAAAAGGCCATATGATTCTTTCTCTGTGTCAACTAGTTAAATTCATGTAATATGACAATAGAACTGGGCCTCTGTATTGAAGCTCTCATTTCTTCAATAATCCATATTTATTTATTTATTGATTGATAGATAGATAGATAGATAGACAGATAGATTTATAGTTTACTTGCTTTTCTATCAAGAAGCTGCATAATTTTCTGCCTCTGGTATCATACAGAATTACACATTAGTTAAAATCTCAGGAAACTGGAGCAAATTATAATCTCAGAATTTCAGCTTTTAAGTAGTTGTTTGAATTCACAATGAATAACCAAATTGGCCATTGGGAAAGGTTTCCAATATTTACATCTTCAAAGCATGCAATGGTGAATACACTACCATGTAAAACCTCTAGTTCTCATCACAGCTATTACTACTACGGATATCTTGTTTTCTAAAACTAGTAAACAAAGGCAAGGTGGGATAAGACTTGGAAGACTAAAAATCCCAGTGTTCTAAAATTCTTAAGAAGTGCAAGGGAGAAGAGCCTATTTTAGGAAGTGTGCAAGTAGGTATGATTTAAAACAGAAAAACCCTGAATCGGTAAGCTCAGTGAAATAAGCAGATGTCTTCAGAAACTTCTGAACATTTCTCTCAGCTGATACGTGCACAGATAACAGATGGTGTAAGTGACTCAGCATATACTTTCAAGTGCAGTACTAGCAGGAAAAAAGATTAGAAATTGTTTGGCATTGCATTCCACAGGAAAAGAAGTTTGACCGGAGGAGCAATGACTAAATATTATATATTTACTCTGTTCAGTGTAGTTACACGACTTTGCTGTCATTACAGCTTGTTCATTTTTTGGTGCTATGTCTTTGGCACTAGCCATCAAACAAAAGCAATGTAGCATGGCAGGTCTTTTATTTTGATTATTTTTCCTGATGCAAACAGGAAAATACAGAACATTTATCTGCTAATATACTCCCCCATTAAAAGCAAGTAGCTAGTGTCTACTTGTGATCACCTTTCTGAGGCAAGAATGAATAATTTTCATTGCAGAGTAAGTGTGAAAATTCATTAACAGAAGCAAAAGCGCAGATGTTTGGTTTATGCACACAGCCTGGTCTTTCACATACATTTATTATGTTCAAACAAATAGGCCCATTGTGTTCAAAGGGATGAGAAGATTTCACTGAGCTCACAATTTCACAGGGGAGGATTCCCTATACACTGCTCAGTATTCTTCATTCTTTGTACCTATGCATAGTTAAGAGATACAGTAGTGAGTTTTTATAGCTACAAATATAAAGTTACAAAATAATAAATTAAATCTTATGTGAAAAATACTTTTTCTGTTCTTTTGCCTGTGAATCACCTCATTGTGACTCATCCTTTTATTTGGTCATTGTGCTCTCTTAACTGAACCCAGATGACTGGAAAAATAACATTCCATTGCAGAGGATTATTTTAATAAGAATTTTAAGGGAATTTCAGCTTACAAAGATGTTAGAAAACTTTTTATAAAGTTTGAAATAAAAGATATTAGAAGTTCAAAGTATATTTTTCCAACATGAAAAATCAACAGTGCTAGAAAACATCCCTCTGTTATGGAATTTGACCATCTATACGAAATACTTTTTCAGAAAACTTTGGGTTTGCCTCAAGCCAATTAAGGCCCTCCAGAATAGCTCCTGAACCAGCCTGAGAGTTAGCAGACATTGACCTGCTGTCCCTTTGCATTGCTAACTAGGAAATCCAGCTGCATGGAAGCAGGTTGTGGAAGCAGCTGACTTCCAGGAGAAAAAACAGAGTTATTTAATCTATAAATTTAATCTAATCAGTACAGCCCCCTTGTCAATCAATCAGTGACAAACTAAAGGATGAATACTGGTGAAAGAATTCTTCCAAATTGTAACTGCTACTTCATCTCCTTGCCATCTTCTGGAAAAGCAAAATCAGAGTGCTGGGAAGCAGGCAGGAATTTTTAAAGGATTTGTGTTTCACTTTCTTAAAGAGCTCTCACAGGATGTGAACCCTGACACAGAGGAGTGTGAGGGAGCTCTTTGCCAACCAGTAATGATTCTTTTTTATACATGTGTTTTCAAACTGATCAGAAGGTATCATCTTTAGCAAAAACTACTGCTTCTGGAGAGCATTCCTTCTCCCTTGGTTTGAAATCAACCTCTTTATTTTATAAAATATTTTAGAAAATAGTTTTTACAAATCTTTACCACTGAAACTGCAGGTTAGTTACCACTAGTTACCATTTTTTGGTGCTATGTCTTTGGCACTAGCCATCAAACAAAAGCATGGCAGATCTTTCCTTTTTTTTGATTATTTTTCTTGATAAAGAAAATACAGAACATTTATCTGCTAATACACTTTTCTAGTGAACAAAGTTCCTTACAGAAATTTATCAAATAAATTAAAAACCTGATCAAGGCAGTTGGCTTTTGTTTTATTTTGTCATAATGCACACAAATTTTGATTATGTTCAAACCACTCTGATTTTTTAATCCTGAAATAAAGTTAAGTGCCACTGTTTACAAGAGGCTGACTGGAACAGATATACACTGCCTGCAAATGGGAAAGCATGTTCTAATTGCAGTAAGAGTTATGTGGCCACAGTAAGTGATTACAAGTGTATCTACAGGCTTCTTCTGGGCAAGCAATGCATCTTAAAAAGAAACACTTTCTTACAGGAAAAGAAGAAAGAAAACCCCAATACAATGGCATATCTAATAAGAGAATACATAAATCCTGCAAGGAAGCTTTTTTGACATAGCTCTGTTCAGGAGAGGTAAAAATTCAGTGTGCATTAAAGACAACATACCTCTTTGTTCTGCTCCTTTCATTGGTGAAAGGAGCTGGATACAATGTAAAACAATTTACTTAACAAGCCTCAAGTATTGAATCAAACCATATCTGAAATGCTTTTACAATGCAATCACCAAGAAAAGCTTTGCATTTTTAACCGTAGCTATCTAGATAGTCAAGAATAGGCAGATGATAATGTGGGCTTAATATAGAGCAGTGCTGGGAAACAGCTGAAGGAGTGAAGTGACATAAACCTGACTCATGAATCCATAGCGCACTGCTTCACTGAAAACTGCTAGGAAGAATCTACACCATCACAGACAATATTTGCCACCAGTTTAGGAAGGGGAACTTGGTGGAAGGAACTCAGCCTCTCCATTATGTGAACAACGCAGACTAGACAGCAAATTATGTGAAGCATCCAATCCCAAATAAAATGACAAATGGAAATTACATGGTTTCGGAAGTGGACGCTGAGCTTTCTGAGTGCTGTCACCATTCTCTTTGAATCAAAGGGATTTTGAAGCTATATTAAAAAAAGGCAGGAAACAACAAACCTTACAAGTGGCAGAAATAGCTATCAGGAAATATCTAGGCAAACTTGATACATAATTTGGAAAGTGCATAGACAGATAAGCACAAAACAATAGTATCCCAATGGTTTCTCACTAAGAATATTTCAAGACTTTCAAACATTTTCAAAGATACACTTTCCTCTTTGTGCTATATATAGGCATACTCTAGTTAAATACATTCCCATAGAAAATATTTTTAAGAATGTGTCCTTTGGGGAAAAAAATAAAAATAGTAGATTACAGTAGATTAAAATGGTCTAATATGATCTACTCACAAAGAGTCTGAATATGTTTTAATCTGCTTAAAAATGAATCAAGGTGAACCAATGCTACTTTGACACAGAGAATCAGCATAAGGGTGGGACTGGGATTCGTGTTACTGAATCCAGTGCTTTATAAACCAGGTTTTCTCAAGTAAAGTGGTGCTTGGTACCATATAGGCTAATTCAAATATTGTTGAATATTAGTCTGTTAATCTCAGGATATAATTTTAACCATGTTTTATTTAAGTAATTTATTTTTTAAGACAGAGGATCAGTGCTGGTTTTAAGCATTTTTTTCTCATAGCTGGTACTTTTCTTGTCAATTCTTCAATAAATTTCCTAACCTGATGCCTTTAAGACTCTAGGTTGCATCTGGTTAGTTTGCAGTTCTTCAGAAAATTACCTTACTAAATATCTGAGCTCTCAAGAGGCTAATCTGCATTTTTGGTAAATCACAATCCTTCATCAAATACTACATCCTACAAAAAGCTGTGCATTATTTTATTAGGCAGTGACAGCAGGAAGCAAAATAGTTCTGCAGCTGAAAACCTATTTTGGCTCTATGAAAGGAACAAACCTCAGTGTCAAAGCAAGTGGGCTGAATCTAGGTCAGAGGCTTTTTTCTGAGAACACATCTGAGTTTCCTGATGACCTTTTCTTAAACTCAGATGCCTTAAAACTGCAGGTGCTTACTAGAGTCGGCAAGACTTTCAAGGTAATATAATATAAAGAAAAATTATTTAGCAGCCTAAATGCCACCCACAAAATGATGTCTAGGCATTTTTAAAAAAACAAACAAACAAAAAAACCCCAGATTTAGTGACTCACAGAAATTTCATTTCCCTCCTCTAGCAGGGGGAGGTTAATCTAAATAACAGAAGAATTTCGTGACCTTGGGAGTATGAACTTCGTACTCTGAGGGGAAGGAAGGAGGGAGAACATGCTCATCTTTTATCATCCTTGAGGCAGATAACAGAGCACTTGAGTGACCCTGTAGCATTCACCCAAGAGGTGTGGAGCACACAGGTCCAGTTCCAGCTGTAAAGACAGGGAAACCTTTGTACAGCCATCAGTCCATGCCTACTTGGTCACTCTGGGCTTTCTCAGGTACAGTGCAGGTGCAGTGTCAAGCAGAGCCATCAAGGTCAGCCTGACAGTGACAGCATGTGACAGACAGCATGTCAGTCATGATCCTGTGACACCATGCCTGTGCTTCTGGACAAATATGAACATACAGTCAAAAAATGATTGGACAGACTGCTAGAAGAAACACACAGTGATAGTTGTTAAACACCTGGATACCAGCTCAGTCCCTCAGAGACCAGTTTCTGAAAATTGAAGGAAACATCACCCCATACTTGTTGTAGTTTGATCTTTCCTGGGCATCTTCCCTTGCTATCCTTGGAAAGGGAACAGGGAAACTGCAAGAAGACACTCTGCTGGTCCCACCTGAATGAACTCCCAATAGCTCAACCATTAACTGGGACACATTCAATTTGTCTTCATATTACTCTTGTTTCTCTCTCTAGCTTCCTACCTGTAAGCCCAGAGGAGGCCACAAAGATGATGAAAGGAATGAGGCACCTCTCCTATAAAAATAGGCTGAAAGAGCTGGGATTGTTCAGCCTGAAGCAGCTCTGGGAAGACCTTCTAGCAGCCTATCAGCACTAAGAGAGGGCTTATGAAAAAGGAGAGCAACTAACGACAGTAGTTTGAGATTAGTTACTACATATATAAAGAAATTCTTTACTGTGAGGATGGTGAGACATTGGAAAAGGTTGCCCAGAGAAGCTGTGGATATCCCCTACCTTTTGAAGTGATCAAGGCCTGGTTAAATGGGGCTTTAAGAAATCTGGTTTAGTGGAAGATTTAACTTTTCTTTAATCAATTTGTCATCTCACAGCTCCACAGCAAGTATTTATGAAACAATTGTTTTATCCACAGAGCAACGGTAATGCCGTATGGCTATTTAGAAATGCTTGGAAAGCCCATGGGATCCTTCCATAGCTACAACAGAAAAAGTAAAAAAGTCTCTTGCTGCAATTAAGAGTTAAACTACTCACTTTGATTACAGGAAGAAAATTATTCTGCAGAGGAACTAAAACATCCACTGGGTGAGTAGTTCACAGGAACCCATGTTCTTCAGTGTAGATACTGAGGATAAAATGCTCTGACAGAAATGGGTAAGGCTGAGGCAGATGGCCCAGGACAGAGGACAAACCCTGGGGAGAGGCCAGACATGGAATGTCTAGCACTGATGCTTGAGGAAGAGAGGCACAGCAGGAATACCACAATCCTCAGCAATGGACAGTGAAAAAGAAGAGTAAAAGTGCATTGCAATTTTTTATTTTTTACACATGGATGTCTGCAATGACCAGCAGCCCCATTTGTCCTGAGTTTTGTTTGTGAGAACCAGCACTAAGAGAGAAAGGCATCCCAAAATTTCACTTCAGACTTCAGGTACTTCCCTTTGATAGCTAAGTGAGTTGGCAGGTCTCCCTAGGCTCCCTACACCGTCAGTAAAAATCAGACTTCTGCAGATGGTGATTCAGAGTAGAATGTTAATGCAGGTGTTCTTTATCACCTCTGGGGGAGAATTTCTCTTTCCAAAAGCTGCCCAGGATCCTATTCAGCTAATGCTGCATCCATTATCTTCCTGAGCTTCCCTACTGGGCATACCTCTGTTTTTATGGATAGACTTGACACCCCATTTCTTCCTAGCTCAAATCCAGTGAAGAAAATAAAATTCCCTAGAACAGCCTCTTCTCCCAAGCTCTGGCCTTGTTTTATGATCTGTTTTTTTTTTCTCTTGGAATTGAACTTTGCAGTCAGTTCAGCACATGAGTTTGCCCTTGCAAGTCTGACAAAAGTCAGAGGGGCTCTGTAAGAGGTGCTGCAGATTTTACTCAGTGAATTCTGTTCCAGCAACCAGATTTAATGTAAGCATACGCAGTGAGTTGGTATCATAAACCACAGATAGGAGCAGGTGAGAGACTAAAAAAGATTCCAAATGAGAACAGAGGAATGCTTAGAATGCAAACATCATAATTATTTACTTATATGGATAAAGTCATACAGCAGAGAGCACACAGTGAGAGAAAGAGTTCTTGGATTCAGGGCACATATTTGTATATCCTTTTATTGAAAATATGACATTTACTTTGCTTGTAAAAGGTTGGGAAGGATGTTAACCTGGAAGCATCCAAAAGGACTCAGATTCTAAGGAAAATAGCATATTTTTAACCCACGATTGCATTATCTAACATGCAAATGGTTGGAAGCCTTTTTTAACTAGAACCTTCATGTGAACTCGGTACCTTGCTACATTTCAAGACTGTTTTAAAAATTTGATAATCCACAGCATATCTACTTAATGTTAAGCAGAATAAAAAGAATAGCCTTTTCTGAAGTTTTTTTTAGTTAGTTTGCAAAACAAAGTAATAGAACTGCTCACTTCAGACAGGGCCAGTTAAGCTTGTCTTGAAACCAATACCCCAGCAATGTTTGAATCTTTTAATAAATCTAGCAAACCATGGCACTCCACACATATATGGCACTCATTCTGAACTTTGACAAACAACAATAATTTGTTTCTATCACAACCATGATTTGCATCCTCCAAGCACATAGTTCAGACAAGTTTAAGCTGAATTAGAGCTAAAACAGTTGAAAAACTCCCTTGTAAACATTTCAGAGTGAATTTTCCATTTCATTTAAATTAGGTTTAAAATGGTCTTGAATCTGAGCTCAGATTATATGGCTATTTGTTTCTTCTGAAGTTTACAGCAAAATACCATGCTTTTTTTACTGTCTTTTAAAATAAAATTGAGAGTCATTATTGATAGGAAACACACATTATATTGCACACATTATATGCATTTGGGTGTGTTTTTAATTGATATCATGCATATTTAGTTTCTAATTCAGATTTTGCATTCAGCGTCACCGCTATAAATTTAAATGGCATTTTTTTTGTCTTTAACGTTATTATTGAGAAAATTTTTAAGAGTATTTTCTAGATGGTCTCTGGCAGATGTCTATGTATTTGCTCTATGTGTGAGCAGTAAGCACTTTATACCAAGTCTGAAAGATTTTAAAAGCAGAAAGAGTAAAAACAACAAGCTTTGTTAATGCCTAGAAACCCTTCATCTTTTATTTATCTGTACACATGCCAACTTTATGTTTCCTCAAATCATGTTGCAATGGTTGAGTGCACTGGCTCATGCTTAGAGAAAAACAAACTTCTACCTCAGATGTTCTATTTCTATTCAAACTGCCGAATTCCTTCTTTCTCCTCCCCATGCCACTCTGTCTATGTGGGAGGGTTTCCTTCACAAAAATTCAACAAGAGTGGCTTAGGTTTAGTATATTTTATTGATCTGCAAAACATGTTTACTTAGGAGCAATACACCATTGAGTCTAAAGGCACTTCCTCTTGGCATTTGTATTTCCATAAACAGCTTATTTGTCAAGATAAAGACAACAAAAACAGAAGGGAACCTCATCCTTGCTTATTCATGCAACTCAGAAATGAATTGATTTATCTCAACTTTTATATGCACAAAAGTGCATCTAGCAGCAGGATGCTGCAAGACTAAAGCCATGACAATCAGAGTTAGAGAGTAACAAGAAGGTAAAAGCACATTTAAATATTCTGTATTGCATCTGTGTTTCATATAGAGAGATGGTGCTACAGGACAGGCAGCATTTAGGTGAATGACATGGGTTATGAGAACTCATATAGAGACATCTGCATAGGTCCAAAAAATTCCAGGGTCAAATCTGTCCTTACTTACTGGAAATGTAGCATGACACCCAATGCTCTTGAGTGTACAGTTCCAGGGTGAGCTCTTCCATTTTCTTATCACACAAATCTTAGTTTTATTTAGCTCCCAGCAAAGGTTTTTATCAAGGATGACAAACTTAATTTCCAAACACCTGGAGAAAGCTATTAAATTAGACAGGTAACTCCCTCAAATACTCTGTCAACATCATTCTAGCAACATTTAGCTGAGTTTAGATTTGCCATAACCTTTCTAGGCTATATCTAAGGGAAAAAATTTAAGCCTTTCACTATTAGAGATAAGCAGAGGAATATTAAATATTACTGCAAAGAGTGACAAATGAGTGGTACACTGCTATTATTCCTGAGCAGCACCCAATTACTCTCTGTAAAACTGAACCAGCAGTCTGAGTGCACTCCACTTGAAAACATCATTGCTAAGCAGACAGCTGTTCAAAACCAGTCATGTTAATTCCCTCCCTATCTATACCAATGTAGATAATCCTGTTTTGATTATATGTACTATTGTCAAAGTGCTAGGCTACCCTCAATTGCAAGCTAACTTCATTGCATTCCAAATACAAAAGATCAAACAGTGACTAAAATGATGAATGTGATGGATTAGAAAGGGAATATGAGTAATTTGCAAAGAGTATGGGCATTATTTTCTTATTGCATTCAAATGCCAACTGCTGGCTTTCAAAGAGATTGTTTCAAAGCAACCCTCTCATGTTAGCAGTACCCCAAAATACAGGGAATATTGTGTCATTAAACAGGGTCTCATAGTGTATATCTCTCCCTGATCCAATCCACTTCTCAGGAGACTGTCATGAACATTTTGCAATAAACAACAGCAATTTGGGGGGAAATGGTTTTACTTTTGCAGCTAAATTAGATAGATTAGTACATTATTTATATCATTTTTTTTTGAGAAATAATAATAATAATAATTTTAGTGATAATATTGCTTTTTTCCCCTCACATGAGGGAAAAAAAACTCATTGCAAATTATTAAACATGGCATATGGCCAGAGAAAGTCTCACCATAAGGCTTGGTTCTTTTCCTTATGTTGTCAATAATATCTCCTAAAGCATAAATGAACAAATATGAAAATCCAGATAGCAGAAAGAAAGCAAAATATATTTTAAGGGAATTCAGTAGTTTAAGCTATTGATGTTAAAAGTACTGCTCTTACAATTAATATGTCAACATCTGTACACATATCTAGAAGATATTAAAAATTTACTCATTAGCAACAGCATTAAATAAGAGTCTGCATATTTCACAGTATATAAAGATTCTCCTATACAAAATCATTTCCATCATCTCTATTAGATTCAAATTTCTGAAAGGTTTAGGCTTCTATTTGAATTAGTTCAGGTTGAGTTTGCTCAAATGAGTATATGTGCAGAAACCAAGAAGAGCAGGAAAGCAGATGGATGAGAGCAATCTTAAAGAAAATTATCCTATATTTTTAAATGGGGCAAAATACATGCAGCCTACACCCAAATGTGTACAAATGTGTGCATCCCTGTCTTATATGTATAAATAGTATGGGCAAAACCATTTCAGACACGAAGGAAAATTAGTAGGTTGAAACAAATGAAGAGAACATAATGCCATATATTTCCTGCTTTTCTCATGTTTTGGTGACCAGATGTGAATACAAATTGAGCCTTTCAGTTTTACAGGGAAGTTTTTAGCTTCATTAAAATTCATATTAAAGTGAAAATATGAAATACTAAATTTTCCATGGAGAGAGAAGTTAATAAATTAACAGATTGTAAAAAGAAATATTATAAAACCCTCTTTCCTTCATCTGAGATTCTGGGAATCCAGATTACAGATCCTACAGACTACTGGCACAGGTCTGGTAGACAGAGACCTATATCTCAAGTTTCTCATGTATCTGAGTGACTTGGTTTAGAATTACATGAACCAGAACAAAGTATCTTGCTTTGATTTTTTTCTAATGTGAAATGTAAGCATTCTAAATGTGCAATTTCAGATGGCTTTTTTTTTAATGTCTAATTGCATCCCAGTAGAGACTTCTCTCCAGATGCACTTTAAATATTAGAATGAGTCAGATGTTGAATAGCCATAGAAAATTCAAATTTGATATGGCAAAACCCATCAGGTAAAAGCAGTAAAATCAGTGCTCTTGAGAAAATCTGATTGTGCTAAAGACCCCTTGACAAAAAGATGTATCTTGTGCAAACCACGTTTTTGTGCAGTCTTAAATCATACAGATCAAGAATTAGGCTGTGCATTTTAACTAAGGTTTGCAATGAAAAAGGGCAAGATTTGCTGAAGAACAGCTGTATATGAATGGCATTCATCTGAATATATCTACACTGGGTTTATTCTGGGAAACCTGGTCTGGCATAAATATTACAAGAGTTCAGTTTTTGGATACTCGAATCACAAGAGAAAAGGCCACCCATGGAGAGCTACTTCAAAGTAAATTTTTCGCATTTATATTCCAGTTCAATCCGGAGTACCACCACATGCAGATAAACATTTTAAATTTCCAGAGCAAAGCAGACTTGATCCAACTCCCCCCAGAACAAAGGGAACACTGTCTTCTACAACAGAAAATCTGCTTTTGGCCACGTGGTGCTTATAACACCTCTTGAATATTTACTCCAGGGCAAATGTAGGAAACAACGTCCTAAAACATGACAGGTCCAATTTATGTTTTTACTTTAGTTCACATTTTTTTTTTTGACTAAAAAATGGCTTAAGGCACAATTTATGAAGTTCTGTTATTTTTCCCTTGAATGTCTATCAAACAGAACACTAGGCTTTACGATATTATGTGCAATTTCTTCTATTCTTTCCAGTGTAAGGCTTACATAAAATATTTTGTAGTTTACAGATACCAGAAATCCCTTCACAATATACTGCAGCATAAGCATTTATGAGTTGTGCTGATTCTTGAGGGAGAAACATGGAAACTAAATTTTGATAATAAGCAAGTTCTTCCTTGCATCTGCTCCTTGACATATTTCCACTAGCTCTTTTGAAAACACAGAAAAAGCATGGAAATAAGTTAGTGTCTTTTAGGTCTATCAACTTGCTTTTGTATGCTGCCTCTAAATAATTGTTTCGTTATTCTCATCCCATATAGGGAAGAGCAGCTTTTGATCTGAAAGAAACAGAACCATGCAAGGCAGCCAACTAGCTCATGAAAGAAGTCATCCTCTTTAGCACCTGTTATCACATCAGCAGCACACTTCTTCAATCAACTCTTACAAACACGTGTCCTAATTTAGATCCTCCCTCTTGGTTGCATTGAGTACCAATATCTACTGGAATAACTATCACCAGCAGCATTAAATAATTACATCAATACTACAACATTAGCTTTAGACAGTGAGAGTAAAGTAGGGTGGCAGGGCTTATGACAATTTTGCGACCCTGAACAATTTTCAGAGTTGGTGGAATTGAATGATTGCAACTGGGAATACCTTCTCTATATGACTATTTTCCCTTTTGAGGCAGTTATAATTGAGATATTGAAGTATAACTTTCTCTATTGTTAAACTTTCTGCAAGTTTTAAATCTCTCTGTAATTGATTCTGCACTTTTATTTTTCAGTTCTTAAGGTTCTACATCTGAATTAGCTCATGGTGTTAGGACAATAAAGTAATTTTTTAATCTGAGAAGACATTAATGGCATAAATAATATAGAGAAAGAAAGAAATTCCAGTAACTGTAAGGCTGAGGAAATCTAGTAACTGTTTTTACCTTAGCACACCATAAATCTCTTGTCAAAAAAACAAAATCAAAAAATGTATAGAATATTACACCAAAGAGGTTGGAAGGAAACAAGGAGTTTGGAAAGAAAAATTATTAAAATTATTACTATTTCCCATTCTAGGCCTGCAAAAGCAGACTACCTGCTAACCTGTCAGAGAAAGAAGAAAGCGTAAGTCAAAATATATGTGGGCTTCCTAGATCCTCAGCAATTGTGGTAAAAATGAGAGCCTGATTTGTTTTTCTCTTCATTGATCATGACACACTGAATTAAATCAACAGTGTCCTCAGATACCCTATTTCTCTAGTCCCCACTATCTTGGCATAAAATTTTGGTATCACAGTTAATGCACGTCCTCAGTCTGCATAAAACCTACCTTGTCATTTAGCACTGCACATCCACAAAATTTTCCTCTGCAGTAAAATCACACAAATAAATATATTTTCCTCAGCTAATATATTTTTAGGCCTATCACTTCATGCCAGACCAGTGAAACAGGTCATTACTTCATCATCTTAATGCAGGAAGAAGCAGACTGACCTCAGTGACTAGGTCAGTGCTGAGGGCAGGAAAGACCAGCAGCTGAATTCTGAATAGGTGCACATAACAGAAGCAATATAATTACCTACTGTAGATTTAAAAATATGTGTGCCTTAGTCCTAAGAATGTCAGCTGCATATTTTTCTTTCCAATATTACTGTATTTCCAAATTGTGTTGTAAAGAGTGTCTGACTTGAGCAAATCCACCAATTTTGATCCCGGTCCCTCTCTGATTCGTAATTTCACACTTTTATGTGTTCCAAGAAGCACTGCACTAACTAAATAGGCACACACTGATATATGAGTACAAAATACATTAGAATAGTAGTAAAACTCATCAGACCTTCAATGTCTCTAGGAATCAGATGATTCCCATATGGTCCATACTTTTTAAGCATCCAGTGTAGAACTGTGGGATTTGATTTACACAAGCATTTATTGCTCAGTATTGCAAATGAAATCAGAGGAATCTAATGCTTTAAATGTGGCTCTATAATATTTTATAATAATAAAAATGTACTCAGAAACATTTGTGAAGCTCTAAATTACGGCTATCACATAATGATCAAATGCAGAAAAATCTCATGAGAAAATTAGCTTCCCTAATTGCCATCTATAGGGAAGAAGGTGCTACGCTGAAGCATTATCAAAAAGGACAAAACCCAATGCAGAATAACACATCAAAATGACTATACTGAAATCCTTGAGCTCCATTAAGTAAAGCAGAGACACTACTGAAAAAAGAAATTAAAATTGTGTAATTGAAAATTGTGTCCATTAGTAAGAAATGTTGAGAATTAAAATTGTAGTTTTGGGTGGTATATTAAATAGCTTTTTTATATATTACATATATGTTAGCACAGTTCTTAGGGCATTATAAATCCTAACCATCTCCTGCCTTTCTGAATTTCCTATCAAATATTCATTTAAAGTGATCCATTTTATAGTGAGAGAGACTTCCAGATTTTATGGCAGAAATTCCCAAATTCTTTTACTAGCAGTGCTGATACCATCAGAGATGAAGGTCTGATTTCTTTTGCTCCTGAGGAAATTATGAGACACGAACGGGTGTCAATACAATGCAAAATCCCAGGTTACTAAATCCATCCTAGAACACCCTAAGAGCTCCAAACAATCCAACTGCAAGGACAGAAAGGAAAAGACAAAATAAAATAAATCAGAGTACCTGAAGGGCTCCTGCTGAGCAAACAGTGGCTGACTATCAGGGGAAAAGCCAGTAAAGTAAGGACTTTACAAAAGCTTTACAATCTCTTTTGGCTTTTAAAAAACTCACCATTCAAGTTAAATTCTATACCTCCCCACTGCACTTGTATCTCACAAAGGGAACATTATAAATTAAAAAATCTGTAAAGCCCAGGTAAATACATTGCTTAAGGGACCAAATGTTTTCCTAACCATACAACTAATTATTGCAAATACTGACAGGAAAATATTAGTTGGGAATCTTCAGATACTGCTAGTAATCATCTGCTGCAAGGTATGCTTTATCACAGGCTGTGATGTTTAGATAGCCAGATGGCATCAGTGGCAAAAGTGTCATCTCTCATCTGCACTTGCCTAGAAATCCTACCCATGTAAGATGCGACTAGGTGAGTTCATCAGCTGGAACCCACACACTGGTTTTTGCAATTACTGTACCTGAAACTGAATGCAGAATCTTGGTTTGCATAGATTGACTATAGCAGAGGACCACTGTGCTTTTCTGGTTTTGTGTGCACCTAGTTTTACCTGCAAGTTTATCTACTCTTAATTTTCTAAGGAGCTCCTGGCTCAAACTCTGAGGCATGACAAAAATGTTTAGTCTATGAGTCATTATGGAAGTACACTAGTCTAAAGCAATGCAGATCAGAAAGCTGAGGATAAATCACACAGGGAGATGCAGATAATAGGCTTTCTGAGCCAAGAAGAAATTAGGCAGCATCATTAAGAAAGTCTGTGAAACTTCTTCAGAAAAGACCTTCTTTAGGAATTAAAAAATCCTAGTGTTGAAAAAAAACTAAAACGGCATCAAAGAGCAATATTCCCTCCTATAAATAATTGACTCTTATTTTTTCTGTAATGGATGGGCAGGAATGTGACTAAAAGTGGGGGGGTGGGGGTGGGGGGGAAGAGGGGAGGGAGAGCAGCAAACAGCTGCTACTTACTTTCGTATTATATTTACCAGTTTTCTTATTTTTACTGACCAGTACACCAATATTCTGGAAGATGTCAACTCTGGCAGTCATTTCATTGCAAGATGAGGGCCAATGTTAGGAACTGCCAAGAGGTTCAAGCTGAGAGTACAGATACAGTACAGGCTCATAATTATTATCATGGCAGAGAGTATATCAATGGGATCTGAACAATTTTTTTGAACTGCTTAGGCTGTAGGTTAGTACATTGTTAACCAGTGGTGATCTTTTACAGAGAAGGCTTTCTATTTTATAGTCTCCTTCGTGTTGCATTAAGAGGTTTCCATTAACCTTTCAAAGACAAAAATTCAACTAATTTGTTTCATTTTAATTGCATTCTGTCACATTGTTCAAAGAGGTAGTAAGCAATCTGCAACCTGGGTTAATTTTCCTATTCCTCTGTGACATTAAATTTAATCTACATTATTTTCCTTTATACTACTTTTAAATTAAAACCATGAGCATGCCTGAGGTATTTGGATAATTTTGTGTATCAGTTCAGGCAGATGAAACAGCTTTCAGGACAAGGCTTTTAAAAGTTCTTGCACTCTGCAACCTGAAGCAACTAATATGCAAAGCAGAATGGAACTATGTACCAGAAGAGAAAGCTGGGCTCTGTCAGTCAAGGAGATACCATGTCATCCTTCCGACTTCTTTACTTCCTTTATTAACAGATTATCTGAAAAAGCTTTGACTTGACACTGACTTACATTTGGAAAAACTGACTTTTTCTGGCTGAGCACATATTGGCTTGAATAAGTCTTCAAGCCAGTGATCACAATTAATACGTTTAAAATTTTACTTTGTATCCAAACCCCAGTACCAGGTGCAGTCATTTCAGTAACAAAAATTAAAATTCAGAGTAGATTAAATTGTTATGTGCAACAGAATACCAGGAGTGTAATGCTTCCCTCTTGCCAAAGCTCTTGCAATGTCAGGAACGTGAAACCATTTCAAACTCCAAAAGTCACCTTTCAGTTAGACCCTGAATACACCAGAAAAGCAGATAACCATCATCATCATCGTCATTATCATACCCCTTCTGTTTCCTCTATCATTTTAGAGGACTGATATTCCATGACAGCTTCACTGTCTCACTGTCTTTTTTTAGCATTAAAAAATTCACTCTCAGAGCCTGGAAAACAACTAAAAATGTCTTGTAACAACACCGTGACATGTCTAGAAGTCTAAACCTTTTTCCTAACAGTGGTCTTAAATATGCACCTGATTCCAGGCTAGCAGTCTACCACTCTTTCTCTTGACACTGGCCTGAAAGACTGCCTATGTTAGGAACTTTATATTCAAATTTCTCCCCAAAATTCATTCAGCATAAACAATTCAGTTGCTGCTATAAAAAAAAAAAAAAAAAAAAAAATTAATGCTGCAACTTTCAGAAAGGATCTTTCGAAGATTATATGGACAATAGAGAGAGAATATTGTTTCCATTAAAAAAAACAAACACGAACGTGGGTAGGCAGAAAGAAGGGTCTGAGCATGTGCACAGTGTGTACAGCTTCCTTAAGACTGAATGTAGCTCTTAAGGAGCAGAGAGAATTTAATAGTTTAGTGTTTTCTAAAAGTTAATTCTTCAATTAAGTGTAATCCTAGGCTTCCTTTCATTCGCTAGCATGATTTTCATCCAGATCTTTAAAAAGCTGGTAGAAAATTTACGCTTTGTAAATGTGAATGGAAGATGTTAGAAAGCAGAACACGGAATACAGCAGAATGGAAAGATGTGCCAGTCAGCACTGCGGTGACCTACTTTTATTGTAGCAATTCCATTTTTGAAGATATGTCAGTATTTTTTTTAGAAAAGCAGGCACAATGAGGTGTCAGCAAACATGCTGGTTATCATTAAATATGTTGCCTGATGACTGCAAATACTTGTCTGTCTGACTGACAGTCTTAGTCAAGGAGCTCCCACATTAATGTGCAGTATCATGTTCCTAAAGGAACGAATACTGTTACAGTTCTACAGCAGGAAAATGTGACACTGAGCAAGATGCCCAGCTTCAGTAAAGGTGATGGTTTATGGATGCTAAGATTACAAAAACCAGAGAGACACATATTTTCACATTATCAATGAGAGAGCTGCTTGAGGTTTTTCTTTTGGCTGTAGGCCCATTCCAACAATTGCACTGTATTTCCTTTAAAAATGTTATATATATTGCCACATTATCTGTCTTGAAAAAAAAAAAAAGTATTTTTCACAGCCATTGTCCTTTAAATAGAAAGTCATTACCCGTCCTTAAAAATAACGCGCAGTCACTTTCTGTCCTTGAACATTCTGTTTCCACGCAGAAAACTATCATACAACTAAGTCTATGTATCTTATTTTACTTGTAAAAATCTTGATCTGTGTGTTGGGAACAATGGATCATTACATGACTCAGAAGTTTACAAACTGAGGATAACATTACATTACGTCAATAATCTACCTTCAGTAGCATTCTGGCACTACAGCCTAAACTGAAAGCAGTGGCGAACTGAGTGTTTCCATACTTATTTTGGTGGGGTTTTTTTAGGGAATAAGGGTTAATAAACTAGAATGACCTTAAAACTTAAAGTATTTTCTGGCTCATTTGCTGACAAGAAGTCAATATCATTTTATTGACCATGAGTACTACAAAACAAACTTTAGTTCATTAGCAAGTGAGCCAAGAAAATAGGAAAGTAACCTGAATAACTTGCAGGGCAGCATATTACTAGGCATGTGTTTTCACTCTAAATTCTGTAGCTAATTGTTTAGAAAAATAATGTTTAGAAAGCACAATGAAAAATGAACAATACTTACAACCATACCGTTTAGGGACACCCAGCAATCTGGTGGGAAATCCTGGAGTAATGGTACTAGAAACTGTAGACAACCATCCCAGTGGCACAGCAGGAGCATCATTCCAATCAGATTAAAGATTCTCACCACTGCACTGGCCAGATCGTATGTCATGTGGAAAATCTGCAGACAAAAATTACAGGTGATGTACATGTTGCAAATCAGAAATGAAACTCATTTAATTCTGCAAATCAGTCAGGTTAAAGGAAAAGAAATGTCATCCTGAACTTCTAAAAAAGCTGAGGTTTCTAAGGCAGGATCATTAATTTGAGCACATTAATTTCAGCAGAGAACCATACTGACACACCTGACTCTTGGCTGCATGCCAGTGTTATGTAAGCTGCTGAAAAAGGCTTATATTGGATAGAAGTCACCCACTAAAGTGTTTTCTTAAAGCCTCCAACTCCTTTCAATTGAAGAAAGACTCACAAATTAAAAAATACCAGGTAAAGCTAGCAATACCATTACTTGCCTATGAGTTTGGTATTTAAATACTCAAAATTTGTGAGAGATTTAATAACCCCTTCAGAAGATTCACTTTTGCATTTATTACCTTCTCAAATGCACAAAATCTGATCAAAAAAACAATGCAAGTAAGTGCTATATTTTTTTGTTTTCTACTTCTATACTTTTAATCCAATTTGCATATACCAGTTCACCAATGAAAAATGACAAAAAGGTAAATTATTTCTCTTAATCATTACCACTTTTCTAAAATGTTGATAATTCTACATTTAGTAAGTAGGATTTCAATGTATTCCTCCATTCTTAAGACACAAACCATTTGCATCTGGAAAGTGTCTTACAATAAATCACACATAAAATTCTCAAACACACAGAGACATTTTCAGGCTTTTCATGGGAAAATCTGCTGGACAGAATGTACTTCCAATCTGTAAATACAGACATATTCCATACCTCTTACACAATTCAATCAACTAAAGACAAGATCCTAATATGCATAATTATCACTATGCAGAAATTACATTTAGAAACTGAAGAATGTCCAATTGGTGTTTCATGGAATTTTTAGTATAAAATACTATTTAATAGTGTGGCTAGACATAGAAACCAGAGGATTTAAGACTGAAAACATCAGATTGCTAGAAATATATGGACATGTTGTTATTTTTAAATTAAATTTTGTACATAAAAGAGGGAATGTTTGTGTCCTAACTTTTACATATCTAAACTAAAAGCCAGAGATGAAGTACCCACATTGCATGTGAGTGCAAGTACAAATATGGAGAGCACATTGTGGGGTTTTTAACTTTCTGTCATGGGAGTTTGTCATTGTTTGAAAATGGCAGTCTATATTCTGAGTCCCAAAATGCAAAACCTGAATAGTAGAAACATACCTCAGACCCTAACAATATGTACAAAACATGTTTTTCAGTTTAGGGATTTAAAGAGACTATTCCAAATTCCAACTCAACAGTCATTTGAAATAGAGACTTGTAACATAAATCCTATCCAAATACCATCTAACTGCTGTCAAAATTGAGAAGAAAACATTGATATTTAGGATGTACTGTAGATGGAAGTAAAGTGTTACTACTACACATTTTTCTTGCTAAGCAATGTATTTATGTTACAGCTATTTCAATAGCTTCAGTTTCAGTAGATATTATGAACCAAAACAGTAGATGTGTGCATTGAAATTATTTTATTTTGAAGAACTGGGAAAACAGCATGGATTACTACTGGTTTGGAACACTAGCTCTCATTTAGGTAGAACTTTGTTGACATGGTTCCTATACTACGACTGCAAAAAGCAGATAATTCCTGATCACATGAACAGTGTTAGAAGGTTTCCCTCAAGGTTCCCACTAGCCTTTACTGCCAGAGACCCAGGGAAAGAGTCCAAAACACAGCAGTTTCATATACCCAAAGCTCCTGAATCCTCACCCTGCCTCTGCAACTATGGGCTTAGGCACTATGCTGTTGGGTTTGGGCTTTTTAAGGACTACTTTATCTTGTCACTTGTTTTCTTCAAAGCCTTTGCATTATTAGCGTGCCTCTGTCAAAATGGTCACATACTGCAAGAATACTAAAAGGTTGGAAATTCAGTATGAAGCCTAATCCATCAAAGGAAATGACTGCCAACAGTCTGTGTACAACACAGCAAACTTCCATCATTTCTGAAACTGCTTGTTCCAGAGGTAGCTTCTGTGAAGCTTAGTGTTCAATGTTAAAAATGATTGAACATATCCAGGATATCTCTCCTGCATAACGTGGTAACCCTTTATCAGCATTTCAAACTTCAAATTTCATTCTTTTATCACTTATCTTTTGCCTATATAGTCTAATATTTGTGTAGTCTATCCTAATAACTGTGATGCCTCTGTATTAAAGAAGATAACTTCAACAGAAAAATATTAAGCAAGTGCTGGAAAAAATATTTTAAAAAAATCTTTGCACATCTACTCACCAGAAAATAGTATCTGATATTTTTTCTTAGAAAAGGAACTTATGGAAATGCATGTTTGGTTGAAAAAAAACCAAAATTAAATATTGCAAGCATACATTGTACAATGTAAACAGTAATATCTTCCCATAATACTGTATTGACATATTTACACTTGGGGGGGGTCTCATGTGCAGATTTTTTTAAACTAATAGCCAAAATGCCCTGTGGACTGAAGTCATATATTGCATGTTTAACGTTCTTGCATTCAGGAATTGATATAATGAAACAAGAATAGTCAAAGAAGCCATATTTTGACAGTGTTTTTTGGTAATCACAAATTACAAGTCCTGTATTAACAAGCTAAACCTCATTACAACTCTTAAGAGATATGTGAAGTGTAGTTTTCTCAGAGATAAACTGGAGAACAGGAAACAAATGCCATTCATTTGAGGAAATGGTGGCTTGCACATCAGCTGGCCCTCCAGTGGGATAGAAAGAAATGTTAAGAAGACCAGGAATCAATTTACCTTGATTTTGCAGAAAAGATGTGTGCTCAGATCTCTTTGTTTCAAAAAAAAATTTAAACATACGCTATTTATAACAAAAGTAATTCAAACATTTGCACACAACTAAAATTAAGCTCCCAAGCCCTTCACTCAGTAGCTAAATATAAGTGCTTGGTTATCATTAAACATTTACCATGCAAAAATGCCATGAAAATAAGAGGAAATTACAACTGCAAAATACATTCAAAAATTTGGCCACTTTATTTAGATTCCTAATTTCATACCAAAATATTCAGTTTAACCAGAAAGAATGTAAATTTTGGACATTTCTAAAAAAAATTACTAGAATTACTTAAGATTACTGCACATGAGAAAAAAATTAAAATCCTCCTGAGAACTCTTTCCACATATTTTGTTTCATATAATAGAAAGATTTCATTAATATTTCTCCTTTTTCATTATTACTCAGCTTCATTTCAATTATACATCATAGTTTTTGCTACGTTTGTTTGTGTTTGGCTATAGTAATAACATTTTTCATAGTTTACAGATACTTGAAAAATGTTTAATAAAAAATTTAGCCTGTGAACTCACTTCTAAGAACTCATAATTTCTTCCTTTATTAATTTTACAAGCTTTAATCAATAGCCTGGAAACCTTAAATTTTTTTCTGAATAACTGACAATGCCTCTTACAATGGTTGAAATGGAACCACAGATTAAAATTTTCCAGTATTTTGGCACAGTACTGCTCACAGAGAATAAGAAATTGCTGAAGAAGTCAGACTTCACGTGTTTTATCTCAGTTTTCACTCACACTTTATTAATGACTCTTTTTATTCCCCCATAAGAAGCAGAAAGCAGACTATTCCTTCCTCACATTTATAATGGAGTGTATACATCAAATTGGTCCTGCTAACTTTGATTTCTGAGCCTGAGATGGAAAAACTGTTCCAGTCTTACCAGCCCATGTGCTTAATTGCGTTTTAGGGCTGCCACAGTAAAGTGATAGCACACATATAGTTTAACCAAGTGAACACAAAAGCTGTCGAGGAATGCACAGGTTATCTCTTCTGCATTCTGATAACTGGTGTGTAATATTTGTTCAGTTGTGATTTTTAGTTCAGTTCAGAATCATGCAACCACAGAACCACAAAAAGGATGGAAAAGACCTCCAAGATCAGCAAGTCTAACTTCTGATTGAACACTGGCTTGGCCATGGCATGAAGTGCCGCATCCAGGCGTTTCCTGAGCATTTCCAGGGATGGTTATTCCACTGCCTTTGATTTTTGGGTTCAGTTTATATAAAAATGAATTTATATAAATCATGAGAATTTAATTCTGATTAAAAAAAAATCGTAATTTTCTAGAAAAATTTATTCAGATCTTATGTCATTGAGTTCATGCAGACACCTCTTCCACTTCTCAGAAGTACTAAAGATGCTTAGCATCACAAACCTATCTAGGGTTCAGTCTTCAAATGGAGACCTGCAACATGTCTTGGGCAATATGAAATGGCACTTGCACCAAGTGAGCTGTGTGGAGTCTGGAATGTTAAACAGCCACAGTGGGGAAAAAGGGAGAGCTGCAGGTGTGCAGCTCTGGAAGGCATGCTGAAAGCTGTACTTAGAGCAGTGAAACTCCAAGCTAGACTGCAGGGCAAAATAACAGTTATAAAAGTGAAAAGGGATTTTTTGATTCAGTCTCTGGGTCAGCCCAAAATTATTAGGTTTATTCCTCAGAGCACCAAATAAACAGAGAGTATAAACCATAGGATCTGAATTCTCCTATCTGAGCTGAATGTTTACTTTTAAGATAGCCATTGCAACAAAGCTCCCCTGGAAATAAAATAATATAAAAGGAAGAGCACAATGCCTCTTTTTTGAGCATCCATCTCTCAATCTTTAAAAAATGAAAGGCAAAAATGGCTTTTTTTCTTTATCTATTTCATATTTGACTAATCAACTTCAAAATATATTCTTCATAAATATCAATTGGGATACCATGGGCCTGATTCAACTTCTACCAGTTTCTTTGAGAGTTGCAGGTTATCACACTGTACACTGGAAATACATCTGCACAAGCAGATGTAAACATGCATTGATTGAAATGCCTGGCTATGCCCAAAGGGGAACATTTTACACTCAACTGGCTCCTGATATGTGTGCTTAATTTTATGATAAATAATTCAGCATTGATAATTCAGCAGTGGGAAAAGGTATACAGCATTATCTAATCCAATTGTATTTATGACCTTAAGCTGACGACAAATGCAGATCTGCTTCTGCTTTAGCTGGCCCTGAAGGGAAAACACCAGTGATTTAATAAACAGAGCAAACTATTTTTAATCAAACATGTTCAGAAAAAAAAGAGCTGAGAATGGCCTATTTTATGTGACCTTTAAAATTTGTTACTTTCTAGATGGAGTCAGTCTGACATTAGGTTTTATAATGTAAGTCCCATTTATTCCAATTCAAGGAAATGTACAAATAGAAGACAGCTTCTGCTGATGAAAAAGAACAGCACAACAAAATAGAAATGTGACAGGTTAAACCTGAAAGCATTAATACAACTACTTTGCTGAAGAAATACTTAGGTAAGATTTGAAAAGGTCACATATAACTGGGAAGCATTATTTATTTACCATATATAAATTCTGTAAATTGGCCAATGCCATACTAAATATTAACTCTCACATGGAGGGCATGACTTCACTCTCAGAATGTATGATTTTGTTATCCTCATGTGATAAATGTGTGGAACCTGTCTTGACATCTAAATAGAGAGGACCAGTGACTTTATCTGTACAACAAAAAAAAAACAAGCAAATGACAAAGGATCCAGGATTCTGAAATAAAATAACCAGTGCTAATTCTCACTTGTTTCAGAGAGGTGGAGGTCTCATTCATCACTTTTATTGATGACACAAGTTACCTTATTAGACTAAACATTTATCTTAAGTGAAGCAAAGTAAAAACAAACCAAAATAATTTCACAGCTGTCAGAAAGAAATAAACACAGAATACAAACAGCCTGCCTCTGTGACAAAGTTCATCTGTAACTCTCTCCCTAATTCAGAGTACCAGAGTGAGTGTGACCCTATGGCAAATAACATAAACGTAACTGTACACGAACATAGAAACTGAGGGTTTTGGCAGCTGGAAATGTACGTCTGTTCCCACTTCAGCATTATTTCAAGCATCAGCATCACCTGAACTTCAGCTCAAGCTTCTTGGCGGGTCAAATATTTCCACTGACAGCATCACTGAACTCAAGCTGGAGACCTCTGAGTGTGGAGCTGAGCTAGAAGGGACATTTATTATCTTTCATAATTATTTATAGCTTAAAAAGAAGGCAGCTGGGAGATACACGCAGTCTCTAAATGGCTCAAAATATTATTTAAGATTTTTCTTACTAGCTGAGCAAGAGGAACTGTCTCTTTTATTAATGTGAAGATGTACTTTGGCAGCAACAAGAGAAGAGAAATAAGTTATTCCCTTTCAGTCTTTGCCAAGGCAGGGATTCCCACTATGCTAAAAAGGCAGTTGAACAAGCAATGTGAATCCTAAAAAATATCACTGTCTACAACTTTTCAAATATTAGGCACCTGACTCACTTTTAGAAATTAGTATCAGATTCTGTAGTCTGTGTTCCCCAATCTTAAACACTTACACAAGCAGTTTTCATCCTTAGTGAATCTGAAACAAGCAATAAATACCAGATTTACATTTACTATGAAATCTAAAATATATCCAAATAACAAGACAATGAAGGGAGAACCTCAGGAAGTACCAAAGTCTTCACAAAAAAATGCCTGATAAAATTATTTTACAGCATTTTTGATCATCCAAATCTCTCAAACCCTGAATCCATTTTTATTTTCATTTTTAAGGCATAACTTTAGTGGCAATTACTCTACCCTCAGCACACTAGGCCTTTTTCTCAGAGACAGGTATTTAGGAGAGAGAACAGAGCAGTGCCCTCACTGTACCTTACACTGAAATGGGTGAGAAATGATCCAGTTCTCAGGCCCCTGGATCAAACAGCATAATTCAGTAAAAATTAATAAGCACAAAGCATCTATAATGCTTTCTATGCATCTATAAACATTTTTACAATCATCATTGTACAAAAAGGACACATGTAACCAACTTCTTTCAATCTCAGTCTATTCCTGACCTTCTTTTTTAATTTTTTTTTAAGGTAGTAATATTTTTATCTTCCCATCTCTGTGAATATGAAATAAAATCAGATACTTTTTCATAGTAGATGAAGTACCAAAAGACTGGATGTACATAGAAACTTGGGATTTTTCCCATTTACAAGAACTGTATTTGAAACTATTGTTGAAAAACTATTTTCTTCACTAGATCTGCATGCCACATGTCTCAGCAGATGCAGGTTTGGGAAGCAAAGGGAAGTGCCTGGAGAAAAGACAAAAAAAGTTTTCTCTTATGTGATCCTAACTCCTCCTAAAATTATCACTTTGAGATTTCAGTGGATGGTTCATTAACCACAGTTCTTTTTACATGATGCCTTCTCCCTAATTCACATTGCCACACAGATTTCTCCAAATCAATTGTCCAAATTATAATATGGCAGTGAAATGATCTCATTGAAAACAATAGAAATAATGAAGAATATTTCTTCTGGGGAATTGAAGCTGATGTCTTTCTGAAGCTGATGAGGTTAATCTTCCAAACATGGAAATAATGGACAAGGAATTGAAAATTAAAGTAATTATGTTAAATTTCCTGTGGAATAAAAGTTTTGAGATGAAACTGGTTCTAAATGCTTTCTTTTAATAGCATGAAATATCTTGCTTTGAAAAATCCCAAGAAATGTTGCTTTATGAGGCACAATTGTTTTAATGTTTATAGATTTGGGTTGTTAAGAATATATTTAAGCTGTGAATAAGGTACATAAAATTCCATACCATATTGGAATCTGAATTTTGCTTTTGACAGTCATTTAATTGAAGAGTTCATAGGCCAATAGTTACAAAAAACCCCAACACTATCAGTACAATTCACAGTAGTTGATTACTGGACGATATTGTGTGAAAATTGGAACTGTTCATCACTGGAACGCTTAAGGCCCTAAACACATGAAATCCCTTTGCTCCTACGAAAATCTTGTAATAGCAAATACATTTAAGTCACTCATATACCACAATAACACAGTCAAAAAAACCCAGGAAATAACAACTTAAAGTACATATGTGAATAAATTATTCTTCCAGTCTGTTCATCACTTGAATGCTTAAGGCCCTAAACACATGAAATCCATTTGTTCCTACGAAAATCTTGTAATAGCAAATACATTTAAGTCACTCACATATCATAATAACACAGTCAAAAAAGTCCAGGAAATAACATCTTAAAGTATGTATGTGAATAAATTACTCTTCCAGTAAGGAATAAGTGATTTGTGGTCTAAGTCAATGCTTCATAATATTGGCAAATGGTTCTAAAAATTATATGGCTGATTGAACGAAATTACAGAGAACTTTTTTTTGTGGGAAGTGGAAATGAAGTCTACAGTTAAAATCTTATTGCCACTCAAAATCACATAGAGAACATCTTTCATAGTTTTAACTGTTTAATTACAAAAAAACTCCAACCAAAACAAATCAAAACAAAGCAAAATAAAATCCTGGCCCAGTACAAAGAACATATCAGAATCATAATCTTAATAACTTGCCTCAAAGATCACTAGCAGAATTTAAGAATTCAGTTGCTTGATAGAAAAGCAACATACAGCAAAAGACAAAACCAAACCAAATAAAAAAACAAAAAAAACCCCAAAAAACAACAAAAAAATCCAAAAATAACAAAAAAACCCACAAAACCAAAAACAAACAAACAAAAAAGAAAATGAAAAAACAAACCCAACAATTTAATGAAATTGCTTTAGAAATTTTCATACAATAGTCTCTCTGCAAAAATACTATGTTTATTTTATTTTGTTTAGTACATAAAATTCCTTTGAGCTGAATTATTTGTATGTTGAATTATTTTATTTTTCTGTGTTCAACAACTGATAAAGACATGGCTATCATTAGAAAAAGTGAGAGTATTCTTGCATGCACACAAACATGATTTACTCACCGCCCTTAACACTCAAAAAGTCTCTACAGATAGCCTGTGAGCTTAAAAAACTGAGAGACTGACAAAAAAACTCAAAAGAAAAAGTAGACATACAGGTAGTATTAGAAAAGTGGAAACATAGTAAGAAGAAATAAGTATTCTTTCATCTTACTTGGATTCTTTGTTTTTTAACTATTTTCTATCTATTTTGACACTTGTGTCTGATAACTAAAGTTTTTCTGCATTTGATACAGAATCAACTCAGATTTTACATTCTAATGCTATCAGTTTTAACAATGAAAGGCTGATGAGGGGCTATTGTGTCTAGACTTTTTCCATTGTTTTTTGAGAAAATAAATTAATAATAAATAATTGAAAAATTTAACATGGTTATTTTATTACTCTAAGGTATTTTGAAAAATAAAACTGTTTGAAAAAGAACACTGTTAGTGTACAGAAGGCCTAATGTATAAGTTCCTCTCAGTGTTTACTATAATATAGTCTCTCAAAGAAAAGTTTACATTTAGTAACTTTTTTAAAAAAAAAAAAACTCCTTAACCTCACTAAACACAATGACTAATAGCAGTAATGGAAAAAGATAGATCCAGTAGACTGCACTTTCCAAAAGCTGACTCGGGTTCCCTATCAGAGCTCTTGCTGACACTTGAGCCAGTCCAGGTGATCTGGGGGCCTCCCTTCAGAGATTTTAGTCTGAACATTTCATTATTCCAGTCAGATTTTATGCAACTACTGAGTCTTGAGAGATCTTATGTTGAACATTACACAAAAAAAAATCTTTTGCACAATTAAGGCTACTTCAGTGTATGCTTTCAGTTGGCCATTCATGTTGTAGTAGACCATACACACCATTATTTCCCCCAAGAAAACCTCTACCCTCTCAACTATTTTGAATTCACGTGTCAACATTTCCGCTGATCATTTCTAGATGTTATTGTCAGATATTCTCCAGACCAGTACTGAAGTCCAGCCTGCACTTGGTAACAGGAACAACCTTCTATGCAGTCATTCCTTGCACTCTTGCACTGATCTATTACCAGGGATTATCTGTGGGATTGTCTGAAGCCTTTCCCAGTGGATCCATACGGACATCAGAAAAATCAGCTGGGTGCTGCTGCACAGAACTGCATGCTGCATCCTGTGTTCTGCAAACCTTACAGCTTTAGCAACTAACAGTTACTTTTTGGTAAATATCCTACCCAGAACACAGTGCTGACAGCTCAGTAATTTAGGCTGCTTTCTTACAGCTTATTATTTATAAAAGTGACAGAATTTCATCTGCTTTCAAGAGCAATTAATGCAGCTTTTAACTCTGACCCCCACCTCCAGTTCCAACCTGTTACAAGCACACCAGCAATTAAAGCACCCTCACATCAGGATGGTCAGTGCAGGCTGGTGCTTGTGCTTGCTCTTCCTTGACATCACAGGCTATGGTTCAATGCTGTGCTGAACCACTGCAACATTGAGCACAGCACAAAGCAAAAACATCTCTCATTTCACACTTCTTTTGAACCAAATGCATTTCACTTTTTGGCTTCTGAGCGGGATTATCATTATAACCCCTGTACAGCCTTTTTGCAGTGGCCTGCTTCTGCTTTCTTTGCTGTCTCCAAAGCCCAGCTGGAATCAAACTGGCTCATGAGCAATGGCATAACTCATATGTGACAGTGTGGCAGCCAGTGGAGAAGATGTGGTAGAACAAAACTGCAGACTGAAAACTTGAAGTAAACATGCTTTTCTTCTTTGAATTATCCCATATACCCCTCCTTTTTTAATTTTTCCTTGAACAGAAGAAAAACTTTCAAACATTTCCTTTGGGATATTTGATAGTTTTATCTTTGATTTCATTTATTTTGCTGTTACAAGAACTTTCTTGGTGCTGGTTGAATTAATTCTTCTACAATACAGGCTATGATAAACTTTTTTCTTTATCCATCAGTCTGTTTCTGTCTAGTTCCAATATTTTACAGCTCTAAGCATCCTGATGTTTTCCTTTTCTTGTTTCTCTACATTGCTTATATTTAAAAGAAAAGTAAGACTGCTAAAAGAATAGAACATAATTAATTTAAAGAAGAGAGTATCCTTATTTTCTTTTTATCAATTCTAAGCAATTCCAAATTGGTGTTGAGATTTTGGCTCACTTTGTATTTTTAAAGGCAGACTCTTCTGTTACTAAACATCTGGAGGGAAAGGATTTATTTCCAATAAGTAGAAGAGAATTTGCCCCTGATTTCTGTGCTTTCTCTTATTCTTGTTCCCCAGAGCATCTCTGCAGTACAATTTCAGTTCATCTATTCCACATTCTACTTTTTCTATACCTGTGCCATACCCTATTTTTTCTTTTATACATTCCAACGGAGAGCATGAATATTATATCAAAAATATTCATAAAAGGGTTTCCAGTTCAGCATAAGTAACCTTTCCATCCTTTTTTCAGAATGACTGTATCCAATGGCTGCCATGAAAAGGTCAGTAGCTCAACTACCACATTGCAGCAATTTTTCTAACTCCAAGCCAGTATTACACTTGCCTCAGAAACTGGTGACTAAAAATAGCTATTTAAAAAACAACAAAAAAAGAGGTATTTATGTCACTGCATTTGGTGGCACCAGCACCAGGTGCTCCAAGTGTTTCCAAAGGCCGTGGTACAGCTAACAGCCCAGGAAGAGAACAACAGAGAACACAGAGGTGGCAGCAGGGAGGAGACCCAACACATGTAAAAACCAACTCATCATGCATGGAAATGGGCAGAGATAGTGCACTGTCTGGGCAGTGCCATCAGGCATGGGGTGACAGCACCTCATGTGGGGTTGACAAGGACTGAAAAAACAGCACTGAAGCACATCCCAGAGCAACAGAAGTGAGTGCCAGGAGGAGCACCGGCCTGCTGCCTGCAGGGCTGCCTCTCCTGACATTGTCTAATGTTGTAACAGAGCCAGGAAATTTGGGTTTGCTCTTTGTTTTTTTCCAGTTGACTAGGTTTGCCCACATACCATGATCAAGAGTGTAGACTGAACCCTTCATAAAGAGAGTCAGGGTGTCTTGGAGTATTTTGTGGGGATAGTGGCAGACCCTCTTACTTATTAGCCCCTCTTACTTCTAATGAGGTGGTGAAAATAAAAAAAAAAATGAGGAGTTTCCAAGCAACCCCATCCCACAAGACAAGATAATGTTTTATCTCCAAATATTTTTCCAGCTACATAACTGTTTTGTGTAGCATCACTCTAGGAAGTAAACAGAGCAGGAGAAGTCATAGTTTTACAGAGCTACAGAAACTATTTTTCTACACAGTTCTTGTCCTGTGGAGATGCTCTATAAGCAATGAAGACAGGCTGCAGGGAGTTTTCTAAAAGACTGCTGGATGTGGAGTAGCACTTACTCAATTTTTCACCAGGCAGTATTCCCTGAAATACAATTTTTAAATTACTCCAGACAATTAATCACCTGCCCAAATGACCCTGTCCCTTGCTGAGTCCATCTGCATGGAACTTGCTCTAATATTCCCAGTCCCAGAGCAGCAATAAACAACCTTTTTTTTATATATATATAAATTAACCTGCCAAATACAGTTCTTTCTCCTCTGATGTCCAGAAAAACAAAATAATATTCATTCCTGGGTCACCCACATGTTTTCTAGACATTAAAATGTCATCGTTTTCATTGCTAAATAAATCTGAAAAAAAAATCCCAACCCACAGTCACAATTGTTCTGGGAAATCCTTTGTGGTTTGACTGGCTACCATCTGACTTCTATTTCTGAAATAAACACATTAAAAATAAATAAAGAAGTTGTCTTACTTTTTTAAGATGCCTGATGTTAAATATTCAAACTGTGTTCTGCCCAAGTCCTGCACTTACTCAGCTCATTTGTACTTTACAACATGAGCTGCAGAACAGCACATTGTTGAGAAGCAGGAGACATGGATGCTATGGCTTATACCTGGCTCTCTACTGGCAATCTGGACAAAAAGTGACAGAAGACAGAGGACTCTTCTGGGGTTGCTACCCTATTTTTTGTGCATCCAGCACATGGAGATCATATATTTATCACATACAGTTTCAACAAATAATGCTCAACCCTTGTACACCCCTGGAATTATGGAGTGGGAGTAGTCCATTTCTTTATATGAGGAGAAAAAATGATCAATGATAAATATTATTTGTGTTAAGAAACCCTAAATAATTAATTACTTTTCTTTTTTCCAAAAAAAAAACGGAGTTCATTGCACCAAGGTAACAATAAAGCAAACATTATCTCTGAAAGTCAAAACAAAACAACTAATGAAAGTACATCATTATGTTCAAAAGATGGAAAAGATTATGTAATAATCACATTCAGATCTTTCCAACATCTTCTTTTCATACTTTTTTTTTTTCCTTTCAATTGGTCTTCCCTTTCCACTTCAGTGATTATTGATTCCTCCTTTCTGAAGGAACACAATTCTAAAACAATTATCTGCTCTCTTAATATTTCCCTCTTAGCTACAAGTAGAATGTTATTCCACTAGTGTACTGTTAGTTCTTTTCTCTTCATTAAAGCACAACTGTTAAAATGGGAAAACAGCAAACAACTTGTTTTCTAACAATGGATATAATGTACTAAGATAGAAAGCATACCATCTACCTTAGCTACACCCCTCAACTGTGTTTCACTACCAAAAGCATCACTGATGTGTGCAAAGGCAGCTCCAAACAATGCCATACTCAACACAATTTCCTGCTCTCTTCTTTGATTTAAAAAAGATCTTTTCTTGATGTAACAGAGCTCTTTTCAGGGAAGTACATACATTCAGGTACCCCTGGGAAACCTTATTTCTCAGAAGTCAGTAGGAGTTTGTTGTTGTCTTCAGTGGATGCAGCATTTCACTTGATTTTCTCTGTCCTTTTGTGGCTGAATTAACTTAAATGGCAGCCTGTCCCAACCACAGGAGGAGAAAGGTTTGGGGGAGCATGTCTTCAAGAGGGAGAGACAGCTGTTTGTCAAAGACAGCCAAAAGAGAAGAGCTGCTGTTCATATGGATTTCAGTTCATTTCAAGTATTAATCCCTGTTTTATCAGATATTGCACATTTTGATTTTATGCCTGAAATAGCAAAAGGATCCTGTAATATTTCCCTACATGTCTCCACATATAAATGTATGTAAGTTCAAGTTTTATTTGTGTGTCTATACTCCTGACACTTGAGAATGTGCATGTCTCTGTTAGCAACAAACAGAAACGTTTTAAGTCTGTATGAAATGTTCTTGATTTTTTTTTCTATCTGTAGCAGTATACTTTGTCTTGCTGATGTACATGATGTACATGATGTACATTTCTTTTCTGAAATGCAAGCAATTTGTAAATTTTGCATATTTTGAAGTTTACCTAGGACTCACATGGAGACCAACTGAAGAATGTCATGTAGGCATTTACTTGTATCTTTCTCTGATGACCTATGAGAAAACACTCTGATGCTGCTTCATATGTTTTGCAGCCTCAAACACTATTTAGCAGGAAGCTAACAGGCTTCTGCCACTTCTATCACTCTCTCTTAAATATGGATACAGAAATATAAACTCTAGCCCAAGTCACCAAGCACTGAAATCCCAGACAGGGAACATGCACAACCCATACAATTCCCTTGCTATTCCTATTACTTAATTAACACCAGATTTAAAAAAGGTTAAAAACCCGTCCTGCTAAGAAACATCACCGAATCATGGCTAATCCTGGCTCAGGATTCAGAAAAAATACCATGCAGTTTAATGCATACAATGAAACCTGAGATGTCTGAACATGGTCCCTCTCTACACTGCACTGGTGTGGCTCTCAAGTACTATTTGCAATTTTGCGTGTCTCAACAGAAGAAGGGCATCAAATTATTAGAGTGTGTCCAGAAAAGAGGGACGAAGAAGGTGAAAAGTGTCAAGACTGAGAGTCTGAGGTCAATTGGCCTGTCCAGCTTGGAGAAGAGAAGACTAAGGGGGGGACCTGGCAGCAAGGTACACTTTCCTCCGGGAGGCATAGAAGGGGAGGTGCTGATCTAGTCTCCCTGGTGACCAGTGGCAGGACTGGTGGAATGAAGCCACACTGGGAAAGTTCAGGTTTGACATTAGAATATGGATCTTTACTGAGAAGATAAGTCAGTCCCTGGAACAGGCTTCCTACAGCACCAAGCCTCTAAGAATTCAAGGAATATATAAAGGATGCTCTTCACCCTGCAGTTTATTTTCAAGTCATGTGATCAAAAGGGAGTGGTACCCTATGATCCTCGTGTCCTTTCCCTTTTGAAATTCTATGACTGTATAATCCTGTTCTTCTCCAATACATAGGCTATTTCATTTTAATCCAGTAAGCTTCTAGGTGTCCAACACTTTATTAGTTGTACAACTCTCTTGTGACTAGTATTAATTTAGGCTGCAGTTTAAGGTTCTTTTGTGTTTTTCAGCTTTGGTTCTTCAGTTTTTCCACATCAGATGTCACAGAAACAACTGTGCTAAAGCCAACAGGACTGAAGCCATCATCCCCAGTGCTACTTCAGCAATGGCACAGATATTACCAGAAGTGCTGACTGCTGAGAAAAGTTTCACAGATCTTACTCTTTGGTATTTGCAGGAGCTCACCTGTCATGCTTTACCATTTGAAACTTACTAATACAGTTGATATTTGTGATCAAACCAAAGTCTATACATAAATAATGGTGATTCATATGGAGAGCATCTCTGTATAAAAGGCAACACAAGAAACAGAGAAAAATCCTCTCATATCACACATACAGACCAACTCAGAGTCTCATGCTTTTCTCAGTAAGTGAGCCAACTAGGTACCCTCTGTGGGAAAAACCCTCCAGTGTTGCTTGAGCTGTTCATCTGGATGACGCAAATGTAAAAGACACCTGGGAAGAGTCACATCTTAGTCTCAGCACCTAAATAACCTTTCAGAGGGTTTTCCAAGTTGTTTTACTGCGGTAGTTTGGGTTTTGGTCTCTACTCTTCAAGGGCATTTGCTTCATGTACCAAGAGGTCCAAAAGAGGGCTGAACCAACATGCCAGGGCTTTTCTTCCTGGTTTGGGGAAGGAATAGGGTAGAAAGTAACAGCTGTAGCTACTTTGACAGAATCTTTTGACAACCAAATCCTATGCAACCAAGACGAGAGTGATGAGCCAGCTTGGGTACTCATGCAGCTCTGCCTCAGTCCTGCATTGCCCTGTGTTTGTACCACATTAAAAGCTGACCCGTCTTGTGGGGAGTCTTCTGTCTTCACACAAACCCATGGGACAGTCACCTCCAAACTTTGCAGCCAACAGATGAAAAAGAAGAACATGATAGTTAACATGCTACAACACTTACTGGTGACTAGAATGGATTAATTCACACACACAAGAGAGCCTTTAGTTTTATGAAACAGGTCAGTCACTCAGGCTCAGTACACTCCTGTTTGTCCCCTCTATCCCTGTTGGCATGGTTTACCAGGGAAATATTCAAGCATGTTAAAATCTAAATAAAAGTACAAACATATTTCAGTGAAATTTTTTACAACTTTCTACAGAAAATTCTGTATTCAAGTCCTTGTACATATTTTTCACAAAATTCTGAAAGAACTTTAGTAGAGTATCATTCAATGCTCAGGCAAGAAAAATTTTATTCCCTGAGCTGTTATACTGCTTTCAGATGGGAGAGAATGTTTTTTGTCTTCCTAACTAGTACAGTGCTCTGTTTTGGACTAAGTATGAGAATCATGTTGGTGGCACAGAGATGTTTGGGATGCTGCTCTGTAGTGCTCTCCCTAAATCCAGGACATTTCAGTGTCCTATGCTCTGCAGTGATCAGGTGCCCAAGAGCCTGGGGGAGCACGGCCAGGAGAGCTGACCCGACCTGGCCAAAGGGATATTCCACACACAGACCAACATGGCCAGCACATAAACACTGGGAATTACCTCAAAGAAGAAAATAAATACTCAAGGATAGGATTTGGCATCTGTCAGTGGGTGGTGAGAAATTTCTTATGCATCACTAGTCTTTTTTGGGTTTTATCTCCATCTCTCCTTTTTTGTTACAATTATTAGGATTAGCATTACAATTATTGTGATTATTATTGCTGTTGCTGTTATTATTATTGTATTTGCTGTCATTATTATAATGTTTTACTTTATTTCAGTTATTAAATCGTTCTTATGGTAACTCATGAGCTCTATTTTATTTTCTTTCCTTTATCTCCTCCCCATCCCACTGATGAGAGAAGGGGAAAAGAGAAGTGAGAGAGCAGCTCTGAGGCACTTAGTTTCAATCTGAGGTTAAACCATGGCAGTTGTTAAAAAAAATAAGCTTGTAAGCCACCTTTATTTGAAAAAATATGGAATGTATTCATCATGCATATTAAACTATTGTGATTTTGCTTTTATTTACATATAAAGTATTTGATTATTTTTTAGCAAAAAAAGCATGTAGTGCCACCTAGGGGTATTCAGAAGCTTATGAATTTGAATTTTTGACAGCTCAAATATTTTGGATTAGATTTGTTCTTCATAGCTGCATTCCTAGGAATAAAAATGTGCAGGAAAGTGGATATATGACATTTTGTTTTGCTGGCCTGACAATAGGGCATATGCTAATTCTAAAAACATCATGAGATTAATTTTTTTCCTCTGTATCAGCCAGTAGCAATAAAATAAACAACTGCCATAGAAAATTGCAAAATAAATAATCCTTACACTAGAAAGAAACAAATAATAAGGAAAAAAACACCCTTGTCCTGACTCAAAACTTCCACATTATCAAAACAGTGGAAAACTAAAAATCACATTAATTGGCTGTCTCAGATATGTGAAACTCCATTTCACATGCTTGAGTTTGCATTTGATTTCCTCCAGTTCAGCATGAGCTCGGCGAGGGGGGAGGATTCCTCAGCAGCAGCATGAAGCCGAATGCCACATCAGCCACAGCATCTATTTACTCACTTTAGTTTTTATTTCTTGCATTTGTTTCCCTTTGTTTTGTTTTTCCCCTTGCTTGATAGTTCGTGTCAATAAGGGATATATTGGTGTTATTTTGGAGAGATTATTGATAGAAAAATGGATTAATCTACCATACGCTACTTTCAGATACAGTTAATTGATAAAAAGTGCACTGCTTCCAAAACGAGCCTGTAATGCACCATACCGATTACAGACATGGGCTGCTACATTAGTCAAGATTTTTTATAGAAAACACAACAGCAAATATAAAATACACTGTCAGAGAACTAATCCTTTCTATTTTACATGGCAAACTCAGAATGACCAAGCTGACTACAGCCATGAAAACGTTTCAATCAGGCTGCCTCAGCAATAGAAATTTCTCACCACCTCCCATCTATGGTCCATCTATGGTATGGACCTCCCTTACAACATTACTCCAGCATCTGACCAAAATGAACTTTATACATTAGTTTGTTCAATAACCAATATGCATTTTCAGGTGATGCAGCATAAGCATTTTCTGCCTAACCCAGGAAAGCACTTAGCAAGTACTTTATTTTAAGGGCATGAGCAAGTGCTTTGATTCAGTGGGGAAAAAAAACAACACAACCAGCCAAGCAGGGCTTTGTCCATCATTTAAACTTTGTGTAGGAAGGTTGGCATCACTGGACAGCAGAGCTATTTGTCTCTCTCTCTGTCAGACACCAAAGAGAGGAGCACTGCTCTTGATCCAATCTCCCTCTGCCCTTATGAAATATCCTGATATTATTTTCGCAAATAACACAGCAGCAAGAAGAGCTGGTTTTATTATTTTGAAATGATTTTTGATCAACTTTCAGTCTACCTGATTCTTGAGGTTATTGAATCATACCGTCATAGCAGTAATTCTGTTGTACTGTATACAGCCTGCAGAACCCCACATAACTGCAGAAGTGGTAGAGTCTACTCAGTGCAAGCTGTAAGAAAGCCAAACAAGTCATTTAACAAACAATCTCTGTTCCATATAGCAGGGTCTTTTTCACAGCTTCCTCCTCTCTATCAAACCCACCCACTCATCTCCACAAGCAAGTAATTCAAAGATGTTACCAGAATGTCTGTGAGGTTTGAAGAATCTGTGAAATTATATGGATTATTTAGAAAGCATGGTTCAGAAACACTGTATTATAATGGATTTTTCCAAATAAATTGTCCAACATTTCCCTTCGAAATCTGCAGAACTATCAACAGTAGCACAAGAGAAAGGATTTAACTCTAAAAGTACTAATGTCAAGGCAAATATGGGCTGTGGAATCTACATATCAATTTGTAAACACTTGGGTGATCGGGAGTACAATAATATTAACACAGTAAGACTCTACTAATCCCAATAGAGATAAAAAGAGAGAAAGGAAAAAATAAAGGATAGCAAACTGATAGTCCCCAGAAATACAGGATTTTTCATAGATTATATGGGAGATCAATCCTGCAAAATGCTGTGTGTATTCCATGGTCCCAATCCAGGAACACATTTAGCAAGTACCTTATTTTAAGCATATTACCAGTTGCCTTGATGAAATGGGAAAAAAAAAAACCCAAACCAACTAAATAGGAGTCTGTCCATCATTTTAATATTGTATAGTAAGATTGGTATCATTAGAAAGTTATCTTTTCACCTGTCTAAATATACACTCATTCTGGTTTAAAATCACTCTATTTTATTTGAAGAGTCTGCTTTACATCATTCTGCATACCAAAGAGCCTCCTCAATTACATTATTCCTTTCCTCTGAAGTTAGTGCTCCTGCATGTAGATCCCGAGAATCCTATTGCATCATTCTGTGAGGGTTTTCACATAAAATTCACCAAAGTAGCAACATTTTTATAGCTGCATTTCATTGCAATCTAATTTGATTTTCTACTGCAATGCTCTAGTCATCTACTTGGAAATAACCCCTCCTCTCTTCTGTGTTCTCTGAGGCTACTATTCTGCTGCTTGGAAGGAGAACAGTTATGGACAATTAAAATTACTCTAAGTGATAAAGGGAAATTATGAAATGCAAAAAAAGGTTCAGTAACTAAGTGTTTTTTGAGATGCCCTCTCTGCATTAGGTAATGCAGAGGCCTAAAAGGCCTAAAAATACAAAACAAACAAGAACCTCTCTTTGACAGACAGATTATTGACTTTCTCGTTACTTTAAAAAGTGGTTAGAGGTTATTGGGTTTTTTCCTTTATGAATTACTGCCTTTACCCAGAGTTAAATTTTTATGAGTCAAGGACAACCTAGGCCAGTTTATCTCCATCATATTCCCAACCTGCTACCTTTTCCATTCTTCAGAGAAACTTTTACAAGGGTACCAGCTAAATCTATATTCTGTGACAGATCTGCTTAATACACTGTCTTCCCCTTCTGCTCTGTAGAGGTGACATGACAACTAAGGAGTGGGTTCTAAAGTGGTGCCTCTAGCCAATTCCCCTTCCTTTCTGATGTATATGCATTTATTTGTTTAGTTCTTCATCAGCTGTACTCTGAGATCACATGGCACTAATCACACAAGAAACTCAAAAGGGGATTTATTCCTCTGCATAAAAACAGAAAAATCCACTAAGCTGTGTTATAAGCTTGGTGAGCTCTCTTAGATGAACTTTTATGTCTCTCAAGGGGAACCAGACCAAACTGTGAACAAAAGAAGACAATGCAAAAGACCATAGAAAAACCAGTTCAGTAAGGCAGGATGGGGTAAAGCATGTGAGGAATCAAGAAAATTTGCTCAAATAAGACCTCTAAGGATTGGTGATAGTAGGCAGAGGCATTATCAGCATACTTCCTGATTGGGAAAGGGAGTACCAGAGGATAGAGGTAAAAACAGGTTTTTTTAATTCTTCCTGCAGAGCTCATGAGGAGTTAGTGAGCATGTGGAACACCTGAACACCATCCAAGACCTCAGATCAAGACTGCTCAGTACCTACACCCTTCCTGAGGTACCTAAAAACCTCCTGAGACACAATACACAGCAAGCAAGGATATATGATGTTTGATATGTGGCTAAGTATCTATTTTGCTATTTCAAGAATATATCTCTAACAGTTCTAGTGTTCTCTGTTCAAAATAATAGCTCTAGCTCTAAGTTTCAGCAAAATATTGCTCCTCTACACCCGACAGAGAGATTCAGGCTGTCCCTGGCCAGTCACAAGGCAGAAGAAGTACTTTGTACACTCCTGGCCAGTCGCAAGGAGTCCACTATACACAGTTCCAGCCCAGCTCCTCTCTGGGTGACCAATTCACCCAGTCTCAGATGGAGGAGAAACAGGACTGCACAACAGCATTTCACCTCCATGTCCCATGCAGACATTTCATGCAAATCTGAAATACTCCGGTTTTTTTTTTTCAGTTTTGTAGCTTGGTCAAATGCTGTAGAATCAACTGCTCGCAAATAAAGTATCAAATTGCAGCTTTAACATGTGAATTTGGACTCAGGTCATCTGAGGGTTTTAATGGATCAACCTCAAACACTCTTATGTGAGCATACACAGATGAGCCTGTTTATACACACTCTGACAGGTTTCTGGAAAAAAATACAAATCAGTTAAATTCACACACTGACCCTTGGGATCAGATAGTGGCAAATGGTACTGAACCCTCCTATTCAATTCTAAGTTAACAAAGTAAAAATCTCAGAATAAAGTGAAAGGAAAAATAATTGACTTCTTTTGGTTTTTAGCTCATTACTGCTACAGTTAAATTGGCCTGCCATTACTTAGGAAGTTTTCCTCATAAATTTATACTGCCTGTGTCCAAAAGTTATTCAGAAATATAATCCCTACATTTCCTTCTTGCATTCCACATGGACAATTGCAATGCTTTCTCAGCAGGTCTACCAGTAAAGCCGATTAGTAGGCTCCAAGCAATTCAAAATCCAGCTGCAAGACGTACAGCTAGAAAAAAAAGAATATTTCTCAACTGTAACCCCAGCATAAATCTTTCAAAGAGACTTTTAGTGTGTGCTTGGAAACATACCACTTTGCACAGAACACAAAAAGGTACCTAAATTACCTCACTAAGTTGCTCATCACGTACTTCATTCACTGCTCACTTTCCCTTTGGTAATATGGAAAACAAGACGTCAAACGGTCTGTTTCACCGACACAGTATGCTATTATAATCTGAATTATCACAGAACCCCACTTCAATACATTACTCAGAATAAACTGATCCTGAAGGTTCACTTTTTGACAGGACAAATAATACCTTTAGAGTAGAGCACAAATACAGAACTTCTCTTATCCTGCAAGGAAATAGGCAAGAAAATCCTGCAAATTATCCCTATGCGAGTCACGCAAGCAGCAGTGCTGTTCACTGCTACCTCACCGCAGACAGACCAGGGAGGGAGAGCAGCAGAGGGCCTTGGGGGAGGCATGGCAGAGCCCTTGCAGCGTTAGGTACCTCGTGCTCACAGTGTGTGCTCCAGCTATGGGGTACAGCTCTGCTGCACTCCGGCTGAGACACGGCAGGGCTCACAACACAGGCTACGTGTGCACGCCTGTGCCTTCCCACACAATGTACTACAACTGCCAGACAACAGGAAATGCTCCTCAGGCATGGAGATGCACAAAATTAGCTTTGGACCTGCTTCTTACCTTTCCTAACTGTGATGCTATGAAATAGACTAATGGCTATGGCTTTCAAACCATCTCACACCCATCTGACAGAGCAGAGTAAACCAATTTGAGAGGGGATTGGATAAGACATTCCTACACATCTGCTGTACTTTTAGACACTCTAACATTTTCTGCAGCAGAAGTTGTAGTTACAGGGTAAAGTTTATTTCTAAGATAGTAGAATCTGCATTCCAATGTACAGAAATTAAGAGTATTAGGAAAATGAAAATACTTAACGTACTAAATTTTGCTATTCCTTATTTGGCATCAAAGATTACATACACCATTACTTTCACTTGAACAATGGCTTTCTGATATTTTTTGTTCTGCCTTCCTCTAAGTCCCCTCCAAAGGCTGAAAATGATAATTTTTTTGATGTCTCATTACTCTGAACTCACAGTCAGCTTATGTTTAGATACCAAAATTATTACACTGCTATCTTCTTTCTGTATTGAAGACATAATTTTTAACTAAAACTTGACTGTAATTTATTCATGTTTGGCATTAAGGTACTAACTAATGGAATCCAATTTCTGAGAAAAACATCATGAATAATATTGCAATAATTCATCAAAAGTATTATTTACTAAAATCAAATTTTGAATATATTTACATGATTATTAATTGAATATTCTGAGGTTGTTTTTTTTTTTTTTCCCATGTGGCTATTTGACATTTTTCAGTTCAGTTACACAACCTCCTGCTTCCTCTTTTCAGTTATTAGAGCAGAGGATAAGAAGATTCCTCCTGACACCCATTCACTACCATCCTTGGTAGAGCTGCAGAGGACACCATGACAACAAGGACACACGCAGGCACATTTTGCTGACATTTGTGTATTTCTGAAAAAGTTATCTGTAAGGGTAAAGCACAAGAAAGGAAACATTCTCCTCATTTTTTAGTGACTATCAGGTTAAGTAAACGGGCTAGAGAAATCCATTTTATCCTTGCAGATTCCCAAGAGGCCAACTGAGAAATCAGGTAAAAATTCTCCCACTACTGCCGGGAATTCCTCAAAAATTCCTGAGTGTCCAGATCCCAGCTGCTGGTGGGATCCATGTTCCATATGCAGATATTTTATCTATACACAACAACGTTTTGCAGTACATGGGAATGGGCTGCTTGTTTTTTGCAAGTGCTGTGTTTCTTGCCAGGATTGATCAGTGTGGCTGCATATGCATATTTATATGTATTTATAATGTATGCATGTATAACCTACTGTTAACACATGTTCAGCCCCACTACTGGCTGGACCTGGGTACGTGGAGCTGCAACAGCCTTGACTTTTTTGGGCTGCTGTATCTGGCAAATTCTAACAAACATTGCTGACACAAATGCAGATACTCAAAACACTATCAGGCGCTACTCAAATGGAATTAAATGTGCTCAATACATCTGTATCTGTAATTGTGCTACTATATATGATGATAACAGAATGATAAGGCTTGCAGAGCAACAAACATCTGTAAAGGGAGATAAGCTTTTGGAAATGTGGTTCTGTCATTACGTGTCTTTGTAATTACTAATAAAACAATAATATTTATGCAAAAAACCTGTTTCTCCAGGTAATACATACCAGAAACACGTAAAGCTGTCAGTGTGACACAGAAACTAATTGCATTCGGGGACCAGTATTACTGCTGACGACAACAGCAGCAACAGAGAGGCTTAGGAAGGCTAAGCACAGAGAGCAGATTTTCTGCAGGAAAGCCAAAGGAACCAAGTATCCATGTGGTCTGGAAGCATTTTGTGAAATGACAATAAATCCTCATTAACAAACACTAAATCTAAAAATGGTTACATGTCCTAAGATTAATCTAAGATCTTTCAACTTCCCCTCCTCTCAGTTAACCTCACAAAGAATTATTTGGGTCGCCAGTATTTTAACTGTGCTTTCATATGACGAACATCCCAAGGTGCACCACAGCAGATAAGTGAGATCAAATGAAAAGTACGAAAGTTCCTATGTGTCTCCTCCAATTCCAGGTCCCTCTGTTTCCCAGGCTGTTGCCTTCCCAGAGGCAGTGTCCATCGGGATGCTCCCTCCAGAGCAGGGCTTAGATGGCAGCGCTCCACCACCCGAGGAGATCTGCTTATTGGGTCTGTACCGAGACCAGTGCTTCTCACAACAGAAATGGCAAGGCCACTTGCTGCTCTGCATGAGAAAAGGAGCAGTTTCTCTCCACAAGGTCTGGGAAAAAGGTGAGGCAAATGAATCTCGAAACAGCAAGGAATTGACATTCTCGAGTAAGAACCACAAAATACTTCCATAAAATACCCTGGGGTATTGGGAACACCAGAGTCTTTGGAGATGTTGAGGTCTTTGAATACAGTTCAGGGAGTTTATATGAAATTTATCACCTAACTGTTTCATTATTCATAATTTACATTATAACTATCCCTCTCGGTTTTACTTTCTCCAGAAATTATTCTGTATTTTGCCCATTAAAACATGTAACCCATTAGATATACCTAAAATAGGGCCTGAATATTTCTAAGCTCCAAAGTATATTGAAGCACAATAAGACATATCTTCAGCTTCCTCTAAACTAATTAATTTCCCTTTACTTCCTTGAAGATCACAAATTTATATCAGTCAAAGGAGGGATACCATGGTTAAAATGCAATTACATTGCTGAATATGACACTATCACTGACAAAAGTAAAGTACTCATCACTTTAAACTAGGGTGAACCTCACTGCTATTTTTTACACCCTACTTCAAAGGGTTGCTTTGTTTTGTTTCAAATCTGAGTGCACTTCAGAGACATTGATTAAACAACAACACTTGTACAGGTAAACCCACATGAACCTGACCTATTGGTAAACTCAACTTTAAAGTGAAAGCACCAATTATGCTCAGAAAAGATTTGCAATTCAGTCTCAAAATTTGCCTCCTGCTAAAAATGAAAAAGGATCATTTTCCATCCTTGCCCTAAACTCCATCCAGTTTTAGCATTTTTTCTCAAAACATCAGCTCTAGAATTGTGTGACACTGTAATAATCAAATTTCACATTAGCTTGATTTCTTGAACAACAACAAGAACAAAGAAGAAGTATCTGTCTCTCTGAATTTCATAGTGCCCCTTTGTCACCACACTTCTAAACATACAACAGAAGGGAACATAAGATTAAGTTTTACCATATAAATAGGTAAATAAGCCAGCTGTAAAGAGAAGACAGATCATCTTTTCCCTCCCATCTCTCCTCTTCATCCAAGAATAAGGCCACAAAGCTCAAACAATACTAGATACTAGAAGATGCGTAAGGAGAAATCCTCACCCCAAAAGAAGTTCAGAGATTACACCTTATTACATGCAGGAGGATCAACATGAAACAAAGCCATCAGAAAACAGATTGGAAATACCACCATTATCCATTTCAGATAACCTGAAAAATACAAGTCACTCTCATGATTGCCCCAAAAAAGCTCACAAATAAAGAACCTGTGGGCTTGCAAAACTGACATAGGCCCTGAATGTTTTCTTCCTGTAATCTTACAATCACAACATGAAAAATAATAATTTCTAATGCTTCAGCTTGTATTTGGTTTCTGGAATCAATTATATGAGTTTTCATACAGTTGTGTAACCACAAATAAAATCTGTTCTGAAGGCTCTGAATGTTTTCCTTGGGAGGATGCTAATGGCACTGCTGAAATGAGTTCCCCTGGACGCTGTGAGCTTTGCAAAAGCCTCTAACCATATTATCTGGCAGAGCTTTTATTGTGATAACAGATCATAATTCTTTTATGCTTTGCAGCATACTGAGTAAAAAATGTAAAACTGCTATATATTCTGTAAAAAAATGGTGGAAAATGGAAATATTTTCAAAGGAAATTTGCTTTCATGATACTGTAGAAAGCAGGAGTTGGTGAGTGAATATTTGTCCACTAATGCATTTCAGCATATAATTTTCTGTTGGAAATGAGAAGGAAAAAATAAATCTGTACAGATATCTTTTTCCCTGGCATCAAGGGCGGTTCTTTCTTGTGTCTTTACTTTCTATCTGAATTTTATTTTGTTAAAACTTTTCTTCCCGGACAGTAACTATGTTTGCACATGCACAGGACTAACTATTTGCTTTGCTTTGTCTTCTCAATACAAAACAGAGTAAATACAGAAGAGGAAATTCTACTCAAATGGGCACTTGCCTAAAATTGTTTTTAAAAATATTTTTATAGTTACAGGGTAATAAGTACTCAGAAATATTTCTGGTTTCTTTTCATTACAATTGTTTCCTCATTACCCTTCTTACCCTTTCTTACAGCAGGGACCCAGATATCAAAAGGAGGAAGATAGTATATGGTCTTAGAGCCAGGTTTTTCAAAATTGGGTGCCATATTTAGGCACCTATATATAAATGGCCTGGTTTTCAAAAGAACTGAGCACTCATCAGTTCCCATTGATTTCAATAGGACCTAGAATTGATCACACCTCTGCAAATCAGGCCACTTCTATTTAGGCCTGGGCGTGTGAAAATACCAGAACCACTTTGAGCATCTGGTTTAAAAGCAACAGCCAAACATATCATAGAGTTTTTAGATAAACATTGTAGTCTCTAAATGAACTCACAGCAGCACAAGAGTTTAAACAGAGGCATCTGAGCTGTGGCACTTCTTGTTGCCTAAATGGAGTTGGTGAGAATTTCGCTGTTGAACAGCTATTCTTCAGAGCTCTTCAAGAAACTTTTCTATTTGTAAATAAAGTGGACCTGAATAATCTCATATATTCATTTTCTTTCCCAACTAAAATAACCCAGTTCTCAGTTTCCATTTCACTAGCTGCCTGCTGTGACACTAAAAATTATGTTAGTTATGTAACAACATGCTCTTTGTAGCTGCAGAATAAGAGAATAGTGACAGGGACTGGGACAGCGAAGTCCCCATGATATTTCAGCTTTAGCTGCTTAATGACAGCAGGTTGCAAATGCACTTTGCTGAGCTGGAAGGCATTTGCTCCTTTATCTGACAGAACTAGACAGCTTCAAGAAAAAAGGGGTATAAATGGCATAAACAAGAGGTGTGAACTTAATTTTTAAACACTGTATTTGTCGGATATTAAGAGACCACACACAAATGAATTTGATATGCAATTTCAGGGACCAAAAGGCAAAAAAAGCAACTTTATTATTTCACAGAAAACGCCAGATTGTCTTCAAAAACCGTAAAAATTAAATATGGTGAGGTAAACCGCTCTCCTTAAAGTTTCTATTTCTTAAAAGGTGCTCTTTCACAGACCTCAGTAAATGCACAGGGACAAAGATCTCCACAGCAGCCTCAACTCAGGCCCAGTGAATTCAAAGAAGGCTGAGCTGTGCTATGCAAATACAGAAGCTTACAATATGGAAGCAACACGTCTGTGATGCAGCACCCAACCTGGTAAGTCCTTGTCAGGATACCTGATAAAAGCTGCACAACCTCAAAGCAGCACAGAGAGAGACAAGGGCTGCAGGGGGAAGAGGCAGGAGAGGAATGGTGGAAAATCCAAATAACAGAAATAATATCGGGCTGCTCTCAGGGCCATCCCCAGCAGAGTCTCAGCCCCAATGTCCAGGCATGAAAACCACCAAGCTGAGTCAACACTACCATTGCTTTTGACTGAGGGGTGTGACTGCCAAGGGGGTATGGGATCCATCGTGAGATGCAGAGGAAAAGCCAGCTCAGAAACCTCTGCATCACTGCCCTCAGCAAATCTAATCCCAACATGACTCTGCAATTTGATAGCATTGCAATCAGGATAGGTGAGATGAGTATGAAAATAGCTGCCAGTGATGAGCTCACAGCAAGCACTTTCATGTGTAAGTTTGTAAATACAAACCCTCTCAGCAGAAAAATTACCAACTACTGCCTTTAGCCCCTAAACTCTAACCTCTATCAGCAGAGCATTCTGCAGTCTCACCTTTACTCTTCAGAGACTCTGATGAGCGTCCTTGATCACTGCTCTCTCCCCACTTCAGATACATGCATCCACCTGACTCTAAGGCATCCATATTTTGGTGCATACTCTTTTTGACAGTTATATACTCATATGTTACATTATTTTTTTTGTAACATTTGTTTTCCTTACTACAAGCTTTCTTAATTTTAATGCCTTTGCAATAAACAAGCCTTATAAACTGAGGAAAAGGACGGGGTTGAGAAATGAGGCTGTTTTGTTTCATGCTGGCAGCTAGCATGGACACTGCAGCTCTTTTATGGGAGTGTTCTGGGATGCACGTCACTGAGATGACAGTGACAGAGAAGCAGCAACAGGAAAAAGCTGTCACCTGACCTCCAAACATTGACTTGGAAGTTTACATTAAGAGCAAAAAAAGGTATTATACCTCAGTGTCACATTAAAGAAGTGTCTAAAAGCTGGATACAGCTTCATTGTGAATGAATGGGAGAGAAAAACAGGCATCTGTGATGGTAAATTGATCTGCTCCTGTTCACTAAATTCATGCTGTAATGGGCACTTCTGAAAAAGGGCAAGGGAGATTCTGCAACCTGAGACCCTACTGCTGCTTGTAATGCTGTAATTTCTTATTCTAAGTTAAAGTGTGCCAGGGATACTTCCTCTCTGTTATAGGGAAAGATATTTCACTGAGAGGCAGAACATGCTGTACATAAGCACAAAAAGCTGAAGTGTAAAAAATTTAAGCAGTAAGAGTGTTGGGGAAGCTGTAGCCTGGTTCCACTTTGAGGCGAGACTGAAATACAAACTGCTGAGACAGCTCGTTGACTTCCACCAGAGCAGAACTAAACGTCCATGAACATACAGAAACCTTTCCAGAAGAGTACAAAACATATATATCCTTGCATTGTGCCACCAAAAAAAAAAAAAAAGTGTGTTTCAGAAGCTTGAGACAAAACAGTGAATCCATTCAGGCTAACAGCTGCTGGGAGATGGAGGGAAGTTAGGACTTTTTTAACTTTTTATGAACAGTGTATAGCTCACGTAAATTCTAGGTTTTTTTCTTACTTACTTTTAGTTACAAATATTCCCTTGTTAGATCAAATTGACAGCACTTTCACATACTTCTAGAAAAGGGCTGTGGCATCATGTTTCTATTTTGAGGCTCTGTTGCACTTTCGACTCGCACAAATTTCTGCCTTTGTGATTGTTCTGCTTATAAATAATTTCTGTGTTATTGCATATATACAGGGAGAAACTCTTGATCACATTACTCCAAACTTCCAAATCTAAGGAGGAAAAACATAATAATTAAACAAGATGCTAATCCTAATGTTCCGAAAGAAATGTGGTTCATAAATAATGGGATAAGGAAAAAATTACAGATTATGCAACTACCTACAACTGAGGCTGATACCAACAAGATAGCCATCTATCAAAACTGATTTCTTTAGACCTTCTTATCAGTTACCAGCTATCTGAAATTTTTATTTAGTGCCTGCCCATTTTTATTCTATCATGTACATATTTACCATTATTACACGCTTATCACTAATTTTATATCTTCTTTTGATGTGAATGTCTCCTGACCAGGATCAGGAAAAAAAAAAAGTCAGAAAGAGATATTACGGATGCACTGAGCCCTGAACATAATGATTTTTAGTTAAGCAAAAATTGCAAGGAAAAAATACACAATTGCAGAGACTGCTCAACACTCAAGGAGTTTACCTTCCTTTCCTGTACTGGGCTGTACAATGTAAGTAGAGGGCTTTTTACAAAAATTACATGTTCCTTCTGGTTTTTTTTTCTTTCAAGACAACTAGTAGGCATTGCCATAAAATGAACTGGGGCAATGATTGGGTTACAAAAATAAAGATAAAAAGTCTATTTTGGTTTTGAGCTTAGATCTCCCTGATCTGCTTTATGGAGTAGACCTGACAAACACCCACACTAGTGCAACCAAAGGGGTGAATTCAGATAAAAGAGGTCAAGACAGGCACTTCAGCTTTTCTAACAAAGCATGTTCTCTGAAATACTCTCTGAGCTATAGCTTTTGAGAAGAAAGTCCTTCTATAATGCAGAGGTATAGTCTGTGCTCCTTGTCTGCTGTAAGGACTGTTACATTCCTTAATGCTGGATTAAAATGATTCATCACTTCTATGTCACAATGAAGTCTTACAAGTGAAGGTTTTATGTTTTCTTTCAAGTTGCTGATAAATATATAAAAGAGCATTGGAAAATGAGCAGATTCTTCCAATAAGTTGTTAATTTCTGAGTTATATTCGGGGTTTTTTTCTTAATTTGCAGTTTGTAGTCAGCATATTTAGGCCTATTAATCTTGGTATCTTTAGTTCTTTTCATCTGTTCCTAGCTACCTAACTATTATTTAATACTTTTGGGGTTTTTATTTCCATACTTACTATAAACATGTATATATCACTGATTTTGTATCTCATTTTCATGTCGGTGGCTTCTGATCAATTCAGGCCTGAATAAATATGGATCTACAAATTTTTTGACAATCAGGAGAATGTCCTTCAGCAGGTTTTTTTATAGTTTAAGACAGTATAACTCCAATGCATTGTCCTATTCAGTATAGTTAGAGCATTTTGGAATGCCAGTCTCAGACAGGTCTAAATTCTGAGTATCTCATTTGCATATGGAAAATATAGCTAAATGATAATCACTGCAATCTGCACAGTTACTGAATGGTTTTCAGCTTCCATAATTCACTATTCTGAACAACATTCAACTCTGGATTTGAGCTTTTTCACACAGGACTTTCTGGTATCAAACAAGTTATACTAACTTCTGAAAATGTTTTCTTTGGTTCTGAATTAATCAGAGAACTGCTGAGGTGGGATGGCATTTCAAGATCACCAAGCTCACCCCTTGCTCAAAGCTGAGTCACCTACACAAAGTTGCTCAGGGCTGTTTTTCAGTTAGGTTTTTTTGTATCTTCAAGGATGAAAAGGCCATTGCCTTTTGGGGCAATATGATAAACATACTTAACAGTCACTAACTAGTTATAAAACCTGGGATTGCTAGCTTGCTCCATTATGCACAATGTGTGGAGTTTTTGTTTTGTTTTGTTGTTTTGCTAAAAATGAGATAGAATACTTTTTTTTTTCCTCATCAGTCTTAACTTGGTATTTTGATTAAAGTAGTATAAAGGTCCTCAGAGGAAAAAAAAAATCTGATTAAAAAATTTTATTTCTGTGGACCCTTCACTCCTTGCATGGAATTTCAGTCCAACTTCAACCCAGGTGAGATGGATCACAAGCAAAGTAGAAGTATGAGAGAGAATACAAAGGCAAGGTGCTGCTCCTCTGAGTTTATGAACTGCCATTCACAACCACAGTTGTGAAAAACATCTCAAAGCTATCCACTCAGTTCAACAAGTGATAATCCTTGGTACATAACATGGAACTGCTACTGACACTGCAAGATAAAAGATCTAGATTTGGGTGTTGAACTTGTTTAACCAAAGTGTTTGAGTTTAATGCTTTGCACCCTCAACCGCCCATAAAAGGTACTAATGAAATGTGTCTTTCCTACAAGACTTCATATATAACTTCTTATTTTCCACTAAAATAAAAAACTGAAAACTCCTTCCATAAAAGTGTAACTAGGCCTCCTAACTCTTCATTAAAATGTTATCAAAATTTGTAGTTGTACTTTCAAAATGAGGAAACATTAATCCTGATTTCTAAAGGCCACTCTTTTTGCTCTGATGGCATAATTCTCTGCCATAATGTACACTATTGACAATTATATTTTCATTTAGTAACTCAAAGATTATTAAGAAAGTTGGCCACTACAGAACTAAGCTGTAACAAAAGTCTCTTCGAGCTTTCATTGAAAAGCTTGCTAACAGCTGTTTGTCTTGTAGATTTCAAATGGAAAACAAATCACAAAGCAGCCAATATTTAATGTGGAGAGTTGATAAATTGGCTTTTCCCTATGCTTTTTCCCAAATCTGACACAATTCAAGTGACAGTGTATAAAACCATAAAGCAGGTGATGTTGCTAGAAGGCAGACTGCAAGGAAAAAAAGCGATTGCCAAATCAAATAAGGAGACAGTCATTATGAGTTTAATTCCCCTTTCTTTGACATTTCCTCCTCAATTTAATGAGTCTCTCCTGAGGCTCACAGTCTTAGTGGTCTTCCTATGCAAAAGAAAACTTGCTTGCCAAGGAAAATAAGTCAAAAACTGTCCCAACTCTGCATCAGTGAGACTGGATTCTATAAATAACCCCCAAAAAATCTACCACATTCTCAGCCTGCAAAGTCAAATTATTAAACCTGACATCTCCATTACATCCAGCTGTGACACAATTCCTCTCTTCTTTCTGAAGTCTGCTACTGTACCTTGCAGACAACAGAAGCACTGCAGCTGTGGACAGCTAGTGTTCTCCATGAGAGAATTCAAGGTATGGCTGGTTGATGAGACGTTCAATACAAGCTGGCAATGTGCACTTCAATCCCAGGAAGCCAACCTGGCTTTGATGGATCCTGTGCTACATGCAGAGCAAGTGACCAGCAGGTCAAGGGCAGGGATTCCACCTGTCTGCTCTGCCCTCCTGAGACTGCACCTGGAGCGCTGCATCCAGCTCTGGGGTGCTCAGCACACGAAGAACACAGACCTGCTGAACAAAGCCCAGAAGAGGGCTATGAACAGAGGCCTGGAGCACCTCTGCTACGGAAACAGGCTGAGAGTTGGGATGCTCAGCCTGGAGAAGACTCCTGGGACAACTTACAGAACTTCCCAGTGCCTAAATCGGGCCTAAAAGGAAAAGCTGAAGAAGACGTTTTTAAAATGGTCATGAAGTAACTGGGTAAGGGGTAATGGTTTCAAACAGAAGAGGCTTAGATTAGATTCCCGAGATAAACTCTTTGCTGGGAGGGTGGTGAGGCACAGGAACAAGCAGCCCAGAGTAGTTGTGGATGTCCCAACACTGAAAGTGTCCAAGGCCAGGCTGAATGGGGCTTTGAGCAACCTGGTTTAGTTGAAGGTGCTCCTGCTCAAGGCAGGGGATTGGAACTAGATGACCTTTCAGGTCCCTTCCAACCTAAACCATTCCAAAAGCCTATATGATCTCAGCTCTGTTTCTAGAAGAACATAGACTTTTTAATTCAAAGTTTAAATTTAAATATAATAATAATAGTAACATTCAGCAGCTTACTGCTTGTTAGTAGACGATGAAAAACAGAAGACTAGTGAAGTTAATCAAGCTTGATAAGGGCCTGATTCTGCAGACCTGATCCTAAAGAACCTTTGCATTACAAGTAAAAAAAATTACTGTTAGTTGAATAGTTCCTAAATTTTTAACTCTCATACCCTAACAGGATACCCTGGAAGCATCTCAATTTTAGTGTCTCAATTTCTATAGGGATTAGAAAAACCTTGAAGAATACGAGTCTCAGACTGATCAAAAAGATCTAAGTACAACCATTTTTTTTTTCCTCAAGCAAAGTACTATGATCTCTGACATAACTCCTGAATTTTGAACTCCTGGCAATAATTTTGTACGTTGAGCCATGTAGTCATATTGGCTTTCATGACATACTTTCATAATTTATAAAAGGATTTATAAACTCAGCTTTTGATAACATTTTTCTAAAACAGACATAGAGAAATATGAACCAGTCATTACTGCCATGAATGTTCTCAGTTTTACACAAGGTAACCAGATGTAAAATTTTGTTGCTGCTTCTAAAATCAGGATGCTGCTTTGCTTACATTAATATATTTAACTGTCCTGTCCAATTTTATCTGCAATATTTTTTCAACACAACTTCAGTTCTGTTCAGTAGTTTATAACTGTAGCTGTACTACCAGTGTTTTTTATAATACATTCTTCTGTGCTCCATACTTAAAAATATGCTGTTGCTTTCTTTCTGCTTTCCCTCCATGTTGTATAACAAAACAGTAAGCAGAAACAGCAGTGTACAAATAAGGACTTATTCTAAAACAGAATTATATTCTCTTTTTGTGTTGACCTTAGAGGAACATGAATACCCAATTTTCTCTTTCCTGACTGAAAAAGAACAGACTATTATATCTGATGAAAAACTAGTAATGAACGAGTCTGCAGCAGTAATTGATCTTTCCACTTTTCTTCTCCATATGGCTATGTCCTAAGCATCAAAAAGCTTTCAAGTATTTTGTAACAACCTCTCCACTGAACAGTTCATTAATTCTGTAAGCAAGCTTTAAAAAAACCCAGCTAACTCTCCCTTACTCCAGTCTTTTCGAAATGCACAGAATATGTTCTTCTTAGTATGTTTGTCTGTCGTGGATGCTAACACTGCAGACATTTACAGCAGTTTACTAAGAAAACAGCCCATGACTTCAGGCATTTCCCTGGAACTCCAATATGTCATGACCCAGTTAGATATTTTTCTCTGGATCTGCTCTTAAATTGTTCACAGAAGGTCCTGTTTTGCTTGAATCCTCACTCATGAAGCTTCCTCTCTGCATGAAAAGTCTACTAGCTCAAGTTAAGAGTCTTATGTCTCACACCAGAGCTTTATGTCTCACACCTAGAGACCACTCAGAACATTAGCACAAAGAGGAGCCTTCCAACAACAAATCCTTTTGTGTTATCTGGATTCATGACAAATTTTAAAATGTCCCATCAGCCCCCTTTTCGAGACACAAGGCAGAAGAGGTTCAGTGGTAGGCAAGGAATTCTGCATTCCCACCAAGTGCTCTCTTTACCCCACAAGCCCCATAATCATTCTGGAAAGAAACATAGGATCAACATGTTTTTTTCTTTTACTGCTATTTTACTATCCAGAGGAAGGCAGAAGGAGAAGCCATCAATCCTTTTACTACTTGCCCCTGTTAATAACTCTGATGTGCAATCTTTTCATTTCAAGACCAGAATTTGATATAAACAGCACTCCATAGCATTGTTCATATTCATTTGCCTTTTAACAGTTTATAAATGCCAGCAGAAAGAACAAAGCACAGATACAGAAATCATTCTCCTTCCTTGGCATCATCCTTAAAGTACCTGAGCTGGTCGCAAGTATTTGTAAACAAAAATATTTCTCTTAATGCCAAACTGTATAAAGCACAATTAATTCAATTAATTTATCATTTTAGAACCCTAACTGATTTTAGGAGGAATTCCTTCCTCAACAGTGTATGCTGAAAAAATTCCTCTGTATTTCCCCTATACTGACAAATGAAAGCACTTTGAGAATATGTTCATCCAAATTGTTACCACTGTGTACAGGAAAAAAAAAAAATACAACAACAACAACAACAAAAAAAAAAACCACCAAAAAAACCCAGTGGTTTTAGATACAAAATCTTGTATTGAAGGAACAATGACTTGCTTTTTAAGCTGACCTTGACATACTGTCTGCCGTTCTGTGAACAAAGTAGTGAAAAAAATGTTTACATAATTATGCTTTAAACACACAAAAGTAGCTGTACTGTTCTATAGCAAGAAAGAAACTTCAGACTTCTTAAGTAGTCAGATCCTTTTTGAAGTGAACAGATGCTTTGGACTGAAATTCAAGTTTAAAACTTTCAACTTCACGTAATCTTCCATGGTTTTATTGTCCATATTGCTCACCTTCTCCAGGAGGCAGGCTGACCTAGAATCCCAGGTCTGAAAAGGCTTTACTAGAGTGGATGGGTCAGCACATAGCTCAGCCAGACATAAAACCCCACTTCTGGCCTCTGTGTCAGCAAAAAGGTCTGGAGCTTTCTTCTGTTCTACCAATTGCATCTCTTCTGCTCTTCACTGCCCTATGGACATTGGACTAAAATGATAATCTTTGCCTCTTTTTTGCATTTGTCTTCTTTTCTTCTTTGTGGTTAACTTTATCCCTTCCTACAGAAGTTAGCTGAAGTATGTGACAGGAGGCAGCATGGACAGGCCATGTATCCTTGAAGTGAGAAAATCCAGTTACAACCAACTAACTGAATTATTTCTTTAGTAGTGTTTTCAGCAAAATTTATGATGCTGTTCAGTCTTCAGAAACATTTGTCTTTATCCTCTTTTTCCAGTTTTGATTTGCATATTGCAAAGTCAGATAGACCGAAAGAGTTTTCTAGTTTGTCAATCAGTGACATTATTTCTTGTCCTGGTGCAGTTAAGTATTACTGCTGTGATGACAAACAAAACCATCAACAGTAACACACAACAAAGAAAAATTAAAAGTCTGATATGGAAGTTCACAACTTCAGGAATACGAATTACAAACCAAACCCCTGAGACACTCTTCTGTTGCCCTTACCACACCCTTCTCCTTTTTAACAACCAGGTTGTTTGTTCACTTTTGTTATAGATTTATTTCACTCTCACTTTTCAACTTCTGTCAGTAATGGCCTCATTTGGCTAACTTCTACCTCTACCACTTCTTATCGAAGTTGCTACACTGAGAGCTCATTTTTTGTGTTGAGATAAAAATAATGTGGTTCACTCTGGATCAAAGAAATTATCAGCAGATTCCTGATTTTGAAGTATTTGTATTTGAAAAACCTAAAAGTTTATGTTTGAGGCAGGAGGAAAATGGTAAACATGTGGTATACAAAGGTACACAGAAGCAGAATTCAGCAGCTGGGGGTCTATACATTAAACAATATAAAAGTCAAAAAATTAAAACCAAAAACTAAAACCCCAAACAAACAAAACAAAACAAACAAAAAACCCCCAAAACTCTCATCCAAAAGATACCTATCATAATATGTCTACAGCAAATTTCAGCCAAAATAAATTGTCATGATACTTCACCAGCACAGATTCAGCATTTTCTAACAGTAATCTGTTTTGGAATGCATTCCAATAGTAATTGAAATTATATATAATTCTGTTATGAAATAGTCTTTATCCTCAAAATATTGAGTGATTATATTCTCATCAAAACACAGTATCTGTAAGTAATAGAAAGGATACATTAGTATTTCTTGACTCCTACAATTCTCTTTAAAGATTATTATTTGATATCAATTAAGGTTTTGGAAATGCTTCTCAATTACCTTTCTGTAAATCACCAAACCAATATCTTATTGTCACATACCTACTGCGCTCAGAAAAAATTCTAGGTTTGGCATCTTACAGCTTGAGAATCCTGAATACTACATTAAAAACATGATTTAAATTGGTCAGCTGTATCAAAAAACTCCATCTTGACCCCTGTCGCTTCAAAACTTCGTATTTTTAGGTAGTTAAAATAAAGGATTTATACTTGAGTGACAAGGGTTATTCAATTTTATTTCATCACAGCATGCATACTTTCTAATTTTTGTATAATTTATCTTTATATTAGCAAACTATGAAAGGATGAGAATGCTAAGAAATCCCATGACACCATGCAACTCTCTTCCAGGGCAGAGCAGGAGAAAGTGCTGTTTTCACTTCCCCTCTTCTGACACAAGTACCAAGATGTCTCCTTCACTTTTCTACTTTCTAGAGAAGAAAGCTAAAAACTGTAGATGATTTACACAATAACAAAACGGGCAGATATGGGAGATGGCGATGTTGTTTCTCGGTCAGAAAATATTTCAGCTATTTCAGCATCTTTGTATGTTGATTTCTTATCTTTAAGCTCCTGAGTAATTTAGGATATAAACTTTCCTTACTCTTGTTTTGAGTAAGTTCTTAATCTGTAAATTCATGTTGTCAAATGCTGCTTCTTTAACTTGCCTTTTCAATCTTGAATTATGTTCTGACCTCACTGAAATCACCAGCAGAGTCACTTGCAACATCTGTGGGTCTGCGATTTTATTCTTCATGTTTAGCTGTCACTGCTAAATTAGTAAGTTTGTTTGCATATTAAGGTCCATTAAATCCACTAGGAAGCATATGCTTCATTTGTGGACAATTTCACATCTTCAGCAGCAAGCTGCTGCTCTTATTTTCACTATTGAAACTAAAAAGGTTGGACCTAAACAAAGCCAATTGCACACTTAAGCTGTACATGTCTCAGCCTGACAGGATCAGGGCCTTAAATCCTGGCAGTCCCAACTATGAAACATATTATGCAGTCAAAATTTCCTTGTATTATCTAATTTTGACAGATCTCACAAAATAAATCCAAACAAATACTTGGCATCAGGAAGAAGTCTGAATATTATTTTTGTAAAAACTCATTATAGTATTGGTGGACAATGGAGCTTGACATTAAACTGTCATTTTTTCCAAGCACTGTCTGTTCAAGACATTTCAATAAATATTGCTTAAAATGAAAATGCATGTATCGATTGATAAATGTTTATCAATTAATGCCTATTTATAAAAATCTTTATACAGTTGCATGTTTAGCAACTGGATTTATGTTAACACTGCATAAATAAATAGAAAAAGTAATTACCAGTAGGTCATTTTGTAGCTTCTTGAGATTGAGGGTTTCTGAAGAGTAGATGAGGAGAAAAGAGGTTGCATCGTGACTTCATCAGTCATTAGAATAAAACCCACTGACTCCAGCATGACCAGAATTCACCATAGGAATACAAATTTAAATTTGAAATGAGACGTGCAACAAGGGCATTCAAGTGAGGAGTGAAATGGCAATGTTTTTCAGTTTAGACTGTAACTATCTCACTTAAAAAAAACAAACAAAAAACCCCACTACCAACAACCCAACAACAACATAAACAACAACCAAAAAACCCCACCATAATATGTAAAGTGATTCACAGTGCTTGATCTTTAGGTAGTTAATTACATTCTGTCTGCACTGAAGAAAAATATTCAAGAATTCAGTAACCCTACTATTAAGTCTTTATAGAGATTTTTAAACAGAGTGAGCTTCAAGTAAACAGTTGGTTATCACAATTTTTTTTTTTTCCTGTGAGCATGTGTATGCATATATGTGTGGACAAAAAAATCTACAACGATTACAATTTAAACAAAAAAAAAAATTCAAGTTAAAAGAAAATGTAGCAATTTCTAATCTAATTATACTGATAAGCTTTGTGCATGTCAGAAAAGAAGAGTCCTCAAGAGTGAATGACAATCTAAAAGTGAATCTAAATTGTTTGATCTTTTCTAGATCTCATAAAATCAGTATATGCATGTTATGCTGCAAAAAGTATAAGGAAAAATTAATGTGCATTCCCAAATTCCTTGGAAGTACTAAGGATAAAAAAGCCAACCTGACTTTAAAATAAGACAAATGACACCTATTTAGTCTGGGGCAAGGAACAAAATAAAAGAAATAAAGGATGGTCCGGTATCAAATAAACATGAGACAGGTTAACTTAAAGACGCTATTAGGCTGTCTTTGGAAAAGAAAGGACAGTGGAGAAAAGGGTATGAATATGTGGGGTCTAGGGTACCTTTATAACTGCTTTCATTTTATCTCCTATTTAAAATATTTTTATTATATATATATTGTATAACATATATATATATAATATTTATATTTATATAAAAGGGAATATGCATATATATATATGCAAGGGAAGGAAATAGTACATAAATAGCATATCTAAAAGCAGCTGAATATTAGACACTGGAGCTCCCAGTGCAAATGGAATGATTATATCAAGACATAATGGATAGTATAAAAACTTTCTTCTTTTAGACATGGTCCTATTTAAAAAGTAACATATAGTATCTGACTCTGTCTTAGCTGTGCTGTCTCATTTCCCAAATATATTTGAGGGTCAGCCTAAATGCAAGCTAGGGATGTCTTTTGGTTTTTTTCCATCAGGATTCTCATACAAAGTTAAATTTCATTAAAGCTTAAATCAGTTTATTTTCCAATTCAGGCTACATTATGTTTGCTTTTATCTCAAGTAATTTTTCTAGCCATTACAAAATACTAGAACTGCTACAATACTGCTCATTTCCACTGCATTACTGAATGATCTTGGATTTATGCTGGACTGCTTGCTAAAATATCCTCAGTTAGGTCCTCCAAATTTTCATTGTTAGCACTGAAAGAGTTCTGAAGCAGTCACACGAGCCCTTCCCATCACTCTGGAGAACTGCAGAATTTCCTCAATGAGGTGAAAGATGCAGGGGTTTTGTATCACTTCACCTGAAAACTGCTCTCCTCAGTCTTCTGGAAGAACAGTTTCAATTGAAGCAGGTGTAATACTTGATACAACATAATCATACTATACTGTAACTACTAAATATTTTAATTATTTTGATTTTGAACATTATTTCTGTTATAAATGAGAGATCAGAGAGAAGTTTCTGATAGAACAGTATCAGTTCTGGTTTAGCAAGTCATTACTTTTGTCTGCTCCTGCTTTCACTCTCTCAGATGCAGTGATTGACACTTTAATGGTATGTGCAATAGAAGTCCTTTTCAAGTTTACTCTTTAGCAGACACCAGTATATAAAAGCAAATACTTACTGTAATAACTTTAGAGGAGTTATGACCTACTGCAGTTTCAGCTCAATTCCACCACATTTAGATAATGAGAAAAGGTAAAAAATGTAATACTAGAATACTTTCTTCATATTTTGAAATGGTTCTAGTTAAGGAAGGGAGCAGTGGTAAAAATTAACTTCGTTTTTTGAGGTGCTTGTTTCTAAAAACAAAATCCATGTTCTGCTTTCCATTTTAAGCAGCATATTATAATACAGGTAGACAACCTGATAAAAAATGAAACAAAATTCTCAGTGAGGCAAGTAATTAGTTGAAGCTATCCAAGTATAATGACTTCTGTGCCATGCACATGCATATCCATGCTCTGTCAAAATACCTGAGAGGAGACATTATATTAAAAAGGGGGATTGTTTTTTCACCATTGTAAATATAAATATATGAAAACAAATCATTTTTCAGCACATTTAAATATTGGAACTGATGAGGTTAAACCTGTCAGATGACCTAGCATGTAAAGCTTTCAAAATCAGAGGAGAGTTGTTGACTTTTACTAAACAGTAACCAGTCCTCAACCTGGAGAGGGTTGCAGGACAAGAGTCTCAATAACCAATGACATTTTGGGGTTGCACAATTTTTAAGCTTTTATATGGCATCCTTCACATCCAAAGAAAAAATAAAAAAATAAAAAAAAAAAAAAAAAAAAGGAAGAAGCCATAAGTAGAGTATGTTTTAATTTAAAAGGCCGCTCTACTTGTGAGAAAAGCAGCATTTGAACTATACAGAACCAGGCATTGGCATATGGCTGAAATACATTTATGAGCACAGCTGTGCTTGCCCACCAAAAAAAACCTGAACTTGCATGCTGTTTTCTATGATAGAGATGTGTCATGCCAGCCACAGGAAACAGCACGAGAAAGAAGAGCTGGGGACAAGGTTTTGAAGGCTGCTGGGGAGAAGGTGGCTCTGTGTAGCGATAGGACAGGCAGTTCAGAAACGTGAAAAGAAGTAAAGCATTTATCTTGCAACAAACAAACTTAAGAAACATTAATATGAATAAAAAAATGGGATTTTTAACAGAACCTATGAGTGCTGTTGTCAAGGAGACACTAAGGGTGATGAGCAAAAAACAAAAACAGAAGATCACAGAGGGCAGCTGGCAAGGATGCAACTAACAAATTAGTGTGCGTTTTATAACAAGTAGTGTTTTAAGTCAGCTCTGCTTTCACATATTTCAACATCTGTATCGGATCAGCAAGGATCAGCTACTCTTCCAATCCCATCTTACTTATTTATGATGCATTTTTCTAAAGAGGATGCTTTTTAAAGCTTTTTATAAGAAGAGCTTAAATTAATACTCTGTATTGGAAAGAAGTAAGTAATTACCAATGGGCTGGAGGTATTTTGTGGCAATATGGGGACAGAAGCTGGTTAAAGGTATTATCCTAACCAGAGACACCTCCATTTCACAGAGACTTGATCTCCTAATTAGCACAAATGTCAGATAATGTACAAATAATAAAGCAGACATAAAAAGGCACTTTAACAGTACTTTCACTGTTTATTCATTATTTCCTAATAGTTTTGCCTATCCCCAGTTCAGAACCACTTTGCTTACCACCTTTATCCGTCATTTCAAGCAGCTTTCATATACTGGATTTTTAAGCTTTGTAAGCATTTGGAGCTTTTTGAGACTCAGCTATCCTAAATACATACCCTTTTATACTGCCTAACCTGAGATTTTGCATCACCTCTAGGATTTCGATACCACAATATATTGTTGCTGTTACTCATGGCTGGAAAACAGCATACAAACATTGAGAAAATGTGAAATTTTTCTGCTTTGCAATTCCGGAACAGTTCCAAATGTAAGAGTGACACTCATGAGAGAATGAAGAAGAAAATTCATGGCATTTTGACATATGCTTAGTCCTGCCATAAGCATTCACAAAACAAAAAGTTAATTAAGCTGGATTATGATATTTTAAACAAAAACAGTAGTGGAAGGGATTAGCTGATCCTTGAGAAAAAAAAAAGACTAATCCTAGTCACCCCCAACTTTGTAGAAGGAGACACAGCTCTTCATACTTGGGTGTCAACGGTGACATAAAAATTTTGATGCAGTCTCAAAGAACTTGCATACTAACTTTTTATAAATAAAAGTTTTCCTATACTAGAAATATATATCCAGCAATGTGCAACAGGAACAGAAGTTGTGAAGGTCATTATTTCAGACTTGAATTCCCAAAGATAAACGATGCAATAAAATTAAATCAAACTGAGCATTAGGGAGAATTGGTAGCACTGTACGTCATGCCCAATCCTTTGGCAGGCTGGGAGAACACTATTCTGAGAAGTGACAGTCATCAACAAGACCTTCATCAGACCTTAAGTAACATCTGTTTGATTCCAGGCGGAATCTCCAGCACCACCAGGCTGTTAGTCAAGACTACCTGCAGCACAGTCACACCTATCTTCCCTCTAAATATGCAATATTCAGTCTGCAAGCTGATTCATGTCCTAACTCTTGTCTGTAGTCTCAGAGACTGAGAAGAGATCATTCAATACCCTCAATTATTCTGATTTCCAACACTTGTTTAATCTATATCTGATCTAGAGAGAAAAATATTTTAAAAAAAAGGAAGTAGCAGGAGCTCTACTGTCAAGACTAACCAATGATTTTCTGTTCTTATAAACCTTCAGTCAACAATATAGTTTGCTTCTGGCTCCATTAAAGCCAACTCTTCAACTTTTATTTTTTGCATAGCAGTTGGGGGACATTTTACATGCAATTTTACTTGAAATTTAAGCTTAGAGATCATAAAATTATCAAAAAATTAAGAAATATGTTTAATCTTTTTGTACTGTATCTGTACTGTTTTGTCTCTCTTGAATAAATTATGTTGGTTATTTCAGTGTCAGAATTCAGGTAAAAAACATTGTCTAAAACAGCAGTAAGTCAGAATGCAAACCATTAAATAATTATATTATAAAAAATGTATCAATGCATATAATAATACATATTTGATATTTAAATGGTGACTCCCACACCTTAATGAGATATGTAAGGTTCTAAGATTCTAAAACTATGCTTTGGAATCTTAATAACAGTTTGATAATCCAATCTACTGCTTCAGGCTTTAGTTCACACACAGATTATCCCTTCTTCTCTTGAGCAATATTTTACAGAAGTTTTATACTCTGTGATGTGTAGAGGAAGTGAGATGCAGGGAAAGGGAAAAAATTATACTAATTTATTGATCCATCCTTCAAGCTGAATAAGCAAGAAAAATTGGAAGAACATACTACAGATCCATAAGTGTTCTTCCCTAAGAGCCCACCTGGGAACATTCCTGAATAGCCTAAGGGATATCTTGATCTTATACAAATGCACTGCTTAGTTACATCAGCTAACTCTTCATCATGTCCTGTCTAAGGTACCCCTCAAGTGCAGAGGAAAATAGCAGGAGCAACGTATTCTTTAGAAATCTCTAAAGCTGCTACACACCAGAGGCAAGGAAAAATAGTTGTGAACAATTGTGTCCTCTGCTATTTATTCTCTAGGACAGGAGATAAGGGAAGTGGAATTTCATTATTCTCAAAAATCCTGCTAAAGGCAGATATTTCTTTGCTATTTCATTTGGCACTAGTTCTTAACCAAACATAAAATTTCTGTACCTAAGTGAGGCTGAGCACCCAATTCTATCTCATTCTGATACTCAAAAGATAAAGCTCATAGCTTTAAAACACAAGTGTTCTTCTTTCCAGGGGCAAATATGAAATTCTGCTCACTTTTTTTGGATTCAGTTATTTGTAGGAGCATCAAAATTAGAGGAAAGCCCTAAAATCCTTCTCAAAGCTCAACTCATGTGAGCTAGAAAATTTTATTTTCCCATAGCATTAAAACTGAAGGAATAACTATTTAATAATTAATCTCTTCTCCACAAGCATATCATCATTCTTAATTTCTCAGCACAATTACTTATTTTATGTGTTCATTAAGAAATAAACAGAGCTTTTCAAACTCAAAGAAGAAAGTACTGAGCGTATTTTAGTGATTATCATAAATCACTAAATAACATAAATAACCTAATGTATCTATTAGATAGGTATGAAAAGAAAATTCTCTAAATGCTGCCCCATCTCAGAACTGAACTGCTTTGATGCTTAAATGTCAGCTGGAAGGGTTATTTCAGATTTCTAACAAATTTCATTTGAAATGGTCAAAGTAGTGTCAGGAGTTTTCAAAAAGTTTTTGTACAATAACAAAAAAAATAGGGAATTCATTTTAGAAAACCATGCAAAATATAAACGAAAAATTCTGAAATGGTGAAATGCAATAAAAAACATGAAAGAATACAGCTGAGTATTAACAGAGTACACATAATGTTTCTGAAACAATTAATGCTTATTGATCCTCAAAGTATTATTGTGTGAAGAATGAAAATGAAACAACATTCAAAATCAATTTTTAAAACCATATTATTCAGATTAGTCAACCATTAAAATAATACTATCTTGATTAGAAATAATTTTTCATTATTGTACTCTCCAATTTATTACATCAGTATACCAGTACCTCAAAGCTGCTATCAGAATTAAGCTTAATTTCTATCTTGTTTAAAGTGGCTAGAAATGGTGTTGAAAAATAAAACCTGGAAATACTAACATAACTTAAGCAGATCTGTATTTTGCTAGAGAAAACCTAAATTCTGCAGGTCTTTCCTTCCCTAAAGTCCCATGTCACCAGGGGTCAGAGATGCTGATCCCTCTCCCTGCTGAGGTGTGTCCTGCCATAGAGAGGACGTGTCCACACAACATGAGCACACAGAAATTCCTTCTGCTGCAACCCAGGCAAGGCAAGGCAGGAGAGAAATAAAGGAGAGGGGATGGGAGGCACACATTATATACAGACTCACTGCCAATAAGGGTGACAATTGCACATCTGTTTGAAGAGCAGATCTGAACCACAAATTTGAAATATTATTTTAGAAAAGCATTAGTTCAAAATATACCAAATGAGCACAAACTGAAGAGTGAAGGAAGACACAAACAGATTGGTTTCCTTTTTCTGCAACCAACCTTGATAAAGAACTTATCCCCTTACATAACAAGATCTGTAGCAGCTGAAATTCAAGTAATGTATTGCACAATGATGGTAAAATATGAATGGTAATATAATGCAGTCTAATCAGTTCTGGTTTTAGTCAAAAGCATCGCTGTGGCATCACCACGGTAACAAAGCCCTACTTGTGCAAAAACTGAGCTCAGGGCAGTACTGACTGTTCTGAATACCAATGCTGAATTGCTGTTGCGGAAATAGCTTACAAGTATCACTTTACAATGGTTATCTCTTTGCCATAGTTTGAAATTAAACATAATAAAGGCATCCAAGCACTGGATATGGAAATATGAACGTATCATATTCCATGTACCCTTTTCTTTGCTACACATGTTCCGGTCTCAAGTAACAGGTTATTTGCAGTTGTATATCCATTATTGCAACATGGATCTGACACAAAAAATTTTTTATCCTGGTAAGAGGAAAAAAAAAATTCTCTTCAATGCACATCCACTGCTTATTAATAACTTTCATCCAAGTTTGAAACTTGTTTTCTGTCATGATATTAACACCTTCAGACATAAGTCTGAAACCTGGAAAAATAAAATACATTCAGGTGGTAAAGACCTTTTCTTTGTTTATGGACTTAAAGCATTTAGAACGGGCTTTTTTGAAGCCTGCTGAAATACTAACAGTGCCACAACCATCATTTATCTCAAGGAACACTACTCTGTAACAAAAATAACTTCAAGAAATAAAATTGTTAAGTTCTTTTAGACTACTGAAACCAACATTTCTACAACATGATGAATATAAAGAAAACATGAAAAGTTTATCATTCATTAGACATGAACAGGTACATGAATGCAGAACTGCTACAACCCTTTCATAAACAGAAGTGAGGAAAATGTATTAACAGCTAAAGACTTGGCATAGCCAGAAACAATGACCAAGAATATTACATTTAATAGAAAATGCTATCTGATATATAGATATAATAAAAATTAAAGAGATCTGAAAAAAAAGCTTTGATTTTATATTGCAATTATACCTTGTGTAGAAGAAGAACAGCAACAAAATATCATAACAAACATAGAAAAGAAAATAAAACCAGATAGAGTAGACAAGCCTGTAATATTAACAGCCCAGTAATAATTTATTCAGGTGGTAGGTTGATTGAGAGGTTGGTTCTGGCAAACCAAACTAAGAGTTTTCAACATACTTCCTTTATAAGCTCTATTTAAATATACTTTTTTTTTAATGCACTGTCCTTGTCTCATGCTTTCCCATATTGAGGACAAATTTAATTATCCTAGTGTTCTCTGCCTTGTACCTGAAATGACAAAAAACAGGCCCTGTGCAGCTCAGTCGTGCTACAGGCCAGTAGGTGCTGTGATGGACACAGGGCTGGCGAGCCATTTTGAGCTGCATCCATTTTCAAATGACTTCAGAAAACTATTGAAACAATTTCTCTTTAAATCTACAGCTGCAACAAAAAGTAGCAAAACGTGAGACGTACAGAAAAATATTTGCCAGTAGCCATTTCTGATCATAATAATGCTTATCATAATTTTTAATTCATTCAGGAAGAGAGGCCAAAATAAAACTGTACAGAGACAGAGCTAAAGAGACATTTGAAATACACTGCACTCAGCATAAAATATAAAATGTGATCAATACACTCCTTTAAAGAGAATGCAAAAGGAATGGGAACATAAAGGACTTTATGATTAGTTAAAAGGTGAACAAGTCCAGCATATTTTTGAAGGACTGGGGAGAGGAGGCTTGTGATGTGTGGGCGGTGTTCTGACATAAATAACATTTCAAAGAATCCAAAGGACTAAGAGAGAAAAGACTCTGGAATTCAATATTGAATTCTGTCCAAAACCACACAACTACATACACAGTTGTGATGACCAATGCACTATAAAAATGATGCTTATCTCACATGAAAAGATGAAAGAAATGGAACAAATAATATTGTTTTGTGCATTTTCTAGGCAGGGACAAGAAGTCCAAATTTCATCATCTGCCATAATGCTGTCTGTTGCATTAGTGAAGATGGATTGCTATTAGTCTGACAGGAAAAAAAAAAAAAAAAAAACTAAATTGGACAAAGATGCATAAGCAAGTCTCTTGCCAGGACAAACTTAACTGGATTTCAAGACTCTAAATAGGTAAGATTCTGAGAATATTCTAAAAGTACATTCATGAAAAACAGAGTTCCTAAAATAAAGTTTATAAAATCACATCAGCTGGAAAGTATTTCTAGAGGCCTTCTGGTGCAACTCTTTCCTCAAAGAAAGGTCACCTGTTATCAGGGTGCTTAGGTCCACATTCAGTGAAGTTCTGAATATCTCCAGGAACTGAGATACTGAAAGCCCACAAGCTGGAACCCTGCTCCAGTATTTCACCAGTCTCATGGTAAAAAGACATATTTACCTGAGATAAATCTCTCTCTTGTGAGAAGTACCTTCATTCTGCCATGAATCTTCATGATATGAATCTTTCTACAGTGTAAGCATTAGTATTTTGTAATCTTTGGATTTAAATACAAGGGCACCTAGTCTTCTTTTTTTTTTTTTTTTTGGTCTCAGGATACCACACTTTGTACAAGCATTTGTCCTGTACCTTTGAAAGCAATGTAATCTCTTTCCCTGGAGAAAACAGAAATTTTTATGAAATTGAGGTTCTGCGTAAAGAAAGGTTTATGGTTTAGTGATGGACTCGATCTTTTCCAGCCTGGGGGATACTATGATTCTATTACAGGCAATCTAAGTTTGTTACTGAAATTCATGTCCACTAAACGTCCTCTTATTTGGCACCTGAGGAAAGCCTAACTCCATCTTCCCAGAGACTGACAAGTTAGGCAGTTGTAGACAGTAATCAGATCCTGCAAAGCCTTAAATGAGCCTTAAATGGTGTCTCAGCTGCTTCTTTTCCTCTTCTGCCCCAGATCCTCAAGGTTCTTGACTGCCAAGCAAGCATCTTGATGGCCATCCTCTGCTCTTTGCTCCAGTATAACATCTGTCTTGTCTGGTACTGGGGAGCCCAAAGTTAGGCCCAGCACTATAGATCTGGTCTCTTTGATGTGGTGTCAAACAGAGGAGAAGGATTATTTCCCTCCATCTGTGTCCTTGCCCCTAGAGCACCAGATGCTGCTGGCTTTCACTGCTGCCAGCCCAGGTGGCTCCTGTGCAGCTCACCTGTGTTCCTCACTTCCACAGAGCTGCTGCCCAAACAGGCAGTGCCTAGCATGGACTTTTCCTAACAATACCCAGACATCACTGCACTCACCCATGACTTCTAAGTGGCAAGATTAAACAGCTGAGGGAGAAGTTTAAATACATCTTGCAATGCATAAAGACTACAACAGAGGAACACCACATTACAAAAATAAGATTCAGCAGTTGAAAGATCAGAACTGTATCAACATCAGCAATATTAGAGGTGAAAACATCACTTATGAACAGACCCAACTGAAAAGAAGATATTTTTGGAGAGAAGTCAAACAAAGATCAATAAATTTGGAGAGCAAATATTTACTCCTGTGAGCCAATGAAGGAAGTTCCAAGAGTAAAAGAGAGCAAACATTTGTGCTGAATTAACCCCTTTTGCAGACAACACTTTTCTTGAAGCTATGACTGCCAGCTGAGGTCCTCAGCTGTGGGCTGGGAGCCTAAGCTGACAAGCAAGAGACTCAGCAGAATGGCTAAGGATTTCTTGTTTTCAGATTTGTTTGCTGCAATAAACACATTGACAGAGTTCATTTTTTATTCCTGGCATCCTTTACTTTTACATTTGTAAAACACTTGTGTGTTAACTATTCAGAATGTAGCAGCTGTTAGGAGACCCAGCAGGAAAATGACCCTCTGGAGCTTGCTGTGTCTCCAAGATCACGTTCAGAGGCAAACTGCCAGAGAGGAAAGGTTTGCCATAGGTTTACAGTGACACCTTGAATTGGACTGGGTACAAAACTATCTTAGAATTAAGTTTGAACTGAAAGTATTGAAGAACTACTCTTGACCATACCTAAAAAAACCCGCAGCCACATCCTCCTTTTACTCAGACAAAAAGTTCTGAAAATATTGTTTTGAGCAAAGGATGGCAAAATTACTTCCAAATATGCCTGAAGTAATGTTTACTTTCTGCAATTATTTCCTCCACGTTAAGGAAAATACACAGAATATACAGGCAGGACAGAGTGTACTACATGTTGGGTCAGAAGTCTTAAATATTTCTCTGTTAAGCCTAATATCAACTTTTTGCTACAAAGAATCAACTGTGAACACCATTTTGAATGTTAAGTCTAAGCCTGTGGCACCCTTAACATCATTGAGAAATACATGAGCTTCTAGATAGGATGTTTCTCATGCTTCTTATTACTGTAAGTAATTTAGCCAAAACTAAAATATTTTCAACTACACTCTTGCAGTCATTTTGCATTTGGTGTCATTTATTTGACAGATTCAGACCAACAATGCTTAAAATTTTTATTCATCTATCTGAGTCTCTTTGCATATGCAAAATAAAATATTAACAGAATCTCTAGCCACATGATTTGGGAAGGAAGACTTACCTTTTCTTCTTTTTTTTTTTTAATTGACTCCTTTTGAGTCTTTATTTTCCACTTACATCTCCAGTAAGCAAAAAGTATGTTTGTGTATACTCTGGGTAACTTTCAGGTTCACGATGACACATTTTACCAGGTGTTTCCAAGACTAAAAATCCCCAGGATATCTGCACTAATTATGAGCAATTTTAGTAATTAATATTAATGTATTTCAAAAATTACCTAGCTGTCTTGCTGTGCTGACAGGTTAAAAAAGGTTATTCTGGCTTATCAACAGTCCACAACTTTGTATTTTATCTCTATGAAAACTAGAGCATCTCCTCAAGCTTCAGATAATGTCATGGTATTATTTTTCATCTTAAAAAAATACTACCAAACAACACTTCAAAACTGAATTAATAAACACAATTTCTTGATTTTTTTTTTTTTTTTGTAATCTTATCTCAATCTGTCGTGTGCTACCTCATTTTGAGTTATTTTTCCCTTTTCACTGGAGGGCTACTTTCCACTCAACCAGTTTTACAGGAACAGTTTTAACAGAAGAATGGCACTCACACCCAGACAAGCAGCAGCATGATCACATTTGCAAGTTTCAAGTTCAGTTTTCATCAGAAGTTTATTTAGTCTTGATGGAGATGTATATTAATGAGACAGTAAAGCTCCAAAATCTCTGGAGCATCTGAGCAACTTTCTAAGGAATTGGAGCATGTAGTGAATCCTTTAAACCCGTACTGGTACCTGTCCTGCCAATTATAGCCTGCTCAAAAACGACAGGGAAAGGGAAAACGAATTAAAGCATAGAGTTAAGGAGAAAAGCAACTGTTTTCAAATACTTTGCAATCATACATCAAAATGTTAAACCAAGATCTGCTAGTTTGTCAGTATAATAATGTAAAAAAAAAATTTGACCAGGAAGCCCTTTTGAAATGTCAACTACTTCATATCAAGGTATTACTGAATCAAAAGCACTGTAAAGAGTGACATTATTGTAGTAAATAAAAAAAGAAGAAATGTCACATGCATAAGATCATAAATTAAACACCTGCACAATGTTCTCCCCCTACTAAAAGGTCTAAGATTTAATTCTAATACTCAGTTGTTTTAAGATTATTGCTTTGTAATGGAGCTAGTAAGAAGTATAGGAGGGAAAAAGATGTTCCAGATTCAGTCTCAGTGTAAAAAAGACTGACTCAGCTCCCTTGATTTCATTTGATTTCAATTCACTTGTGTCCAAATGAAACAATCCCAATATTCTTAACAGAAATTATAATGATTTTATTAGTCTTTATCCAGAAGATAATTCAACAGTGACTATTTTTTTAGAAGATTATGTTTAAGTTTCAGAAGGTCCCTCTTTCCAGGAAGGTTAATTACTCTAATGTGTTTATCTAGTTCTCTATCAGTAATACCCTATGTCACATGGCAATATCACTTTAAAAATAGGGCAGATTAAACAAATCTCTTTACTTGTCCTGTAAAAATATTGGTTGTGGTTTAAAACGCACTTTCATAAGTATGCCATTAATGGCTTGTCTTCTAAAACATTAAGGCATATGTAACACTAGCATTATGTTCTTCATAAACCCTGAGGCAATGTTGAAAGAAGATAAACAGGGACTTAATTCTAACTGCTATTGGCTAAATCTAAATATGGTCTGAATAGATAAGATCAAAATTAAGCAATAGTCAAGATCTGCCTATGGAAAACAACATGCACTTGCTAAATTCTACCACAGATTATGTCTGCAGATTTAATGTTTAACATTTTTAAACAAGAAACAGAGTGTACAGGTATGAAAAAGAAAACAACTTATACCACATTTTAAACATTTAGCTATGTTGTGCTACATGGTCTTATTGTAACAGAACACAGGTTCTTGCAGGATCAATCCAAAATCTAATATCTAAATAACCCAGTGCTTAACATGCATGCCCAGCTTTTGCTTCAGCTTGAAGCTTAATTGAAATGATTGATGTGCACAATTTTAAGCACAGTCCCAGGCTCAGGAGGGGGTTGCCCACCACCAGCACCACCAAATTATTGTGTGAAATGCTCACTTCTGACAGTAGAGAGAGGCTACCAGCTCTGCTGGCACTGTGCTCGTCCCCATGATAAACCATTTGGAAAGGGGGTAAGAATGTTTGCTGATAATAATTAATTAGGGCAATAAGGACCAGGACCTTAGAAGAACTGCAAGAAGACATTGAAATGAGCTAGAGAATAAGAGTATAATTTATATTGCAGTCTAAAGTGACATACAAGGTTGAAAAAATCCCTTACATTTATATCCAAGATGATGAACACTGAGCTAGCTATTGCACAGAGGCAAGATTTTGCATGATGGTAGCCATAGAATCATAGAATCATCAAGGTTCAAAACAAGACTTTCAGGACCATGCAGTCTAATCATCTACCCAGCACTGCCCCTGAACCCCTAAACCACATCATCCAGAGCCAGAAGCCTCTTGAACACCTCCAGGGATGGTCACTCCACCACCTCCATGGGTTATCTATTCCAATGCTTGACCAGTCAAATGGTGAAAATATTCTTTCTGGGATCTGATCTGAACTTCCCCTGTCTCACCTTAAGGCCATTTCCTCTTTTCCTCTCAACGTAGGTCTAGTGGAAAAGTCCATCCCCCACCTGACTACACCCCCCTTCAGGCAGTTGCTAAGAGTGATGAAGTGCCCCCCAAGACTCCTCTGGAGACTAAACACTCCCAACTCTCTCAGCCATTCCTGACAGGCACTTCACCAGCCCCACTGCCCTTCTCTGGACACATTCCATCACATCAAGCTCCTTCTGGAAGGGAGTAGTCCAAAAGGGAGTGCAGTACTCTAGGAGCACCCCACCTGAGTACAGGGGGACAATCCCTGCCCTGCTCCTGCTGGCCACACTATTGCTGAGCCAGGCCAGGATGCCATTGGCCTTCTTGGCCACCTGGGCACAGCCTGGCTCATGTTCAGCTGCTGCCACCAGCACCCCCAAGTCACTTTCTGCCAGTGAAAAGAATGGTCTAATGTTTAGCTCTGGTCAAAAAAAGGTCTATAGTATCTTTTACTTTAGTAAGAAAGAAATAGAGACCAAAACAAAGATTACTGTTCTGTGGTATCACCTGAAGATTTCTTGCATCTTAGATGCTTTTGCCTAAATTGGAGACAATGTTCAGGATGCAAAAACAGCTGGTTTCTAATATCCATTACCCACTATTATTCATAATCAGAAGAGTTAATCTTGCAAAACAAAATACTGGACTGCTTTTAGCAACACAGGAAAAAAACTAAAAAATGAGAGTCCCAATGAAAAATAGCTTTGAAACTTAGTATCTTTACTTTAAACACTAAATGACTACACTAGTTACACTTTTCATTTCATATAGCAACTTTCCTTAGTTTTCTTTCAGAAGTAACTGAACTAAAAATAAATGTTTTTATGAAGAGTAGATAGAAGTGACTATTGAAAAAAAAAAAAATCAGTAGGTGAACAGTACTGATTTTGACAAGAGAAACAGCAAAATCTCAATCATTTTACTATGGTAATTCTGTAAGAGGCTGATGGTTATCCAGAAGTAAGCATCTACATTTCTTCAGATGAACTTTATTGCATGTACCCATACAATTTTTATCTTGTCTGGAGTCTCTAGGCACTAAGACAAATAGAAAACAAATAGCAATGCCCTTAGAGGGCATTAAAGTGGTATCTCAGTGGGTGAGCTATTGGAATGCAGATCAAGTTATTACTAGCAGCTATTAATTGCATTATGATAGTTGCTGCAAAATCTAGCTGAACTCCAGTACACAACTGTGCTTATTACATATCACAGACAGACACAGAAAACAGACCCTGTTCTAGAATAATTCAAAACTGAAAATTTAGGTAAAGCATTAAAAACTGTCAGTCTAGACGTGTCGAATCAGAAGTGAACCAGAAAGAAGTCAGCAATAAAACATTAAGTTCAGCAGAGTGTGTGGAGACTCGTGTTTCTACTTCTATAAAGAAATTAGAAAGAAGAGAAACTTTGGGGTGTTGAAGTTAAAACCAAGTAAAAGATGGGAATGACCCTGTCCCTGAAAACCTGTGTGCTCTCCAGTAGTGCCAGTAGCCTTCTGCACACAGACTGCCTCCATTTTCCCCCAGCTGCCTCAAGGCATCCTTGCAGCAGCCTCCTCAGCACCACAGCATGTTTTTGAGGTATGATGCTGCAGCAAGAGAAGTACAGATTATGACAGAATCCCCCAAATATCTTCCTCAAAGAGAAAATGGGGAAGGAGGCATCACTGTTCAGACTTGCAACCAGTTTTTATGTTTTTATGCATGACTTTAAACACTGAAGTGATTCTGAAAAGGTTGGTTAAGTGACTACATTAAAGTGGTATCACAAGGACTAAAAAGACAAGTACAGATGAATGGCTGCAGGAAGAACATCATGCCTTTAAGAAGGTGAATACTGACAAATAATTCCAGGGAGTATTAACCTTGCTTTTCTGTCAAATCCATTGAACTTCTTTTCACAGCCATCCCTTTGCATTGCAGGAATAATTTGCCAGAACAGGGCATTTTAAATTCCTACTAGAGAACACTAGAAAACAGAATTGTTATTTATAGCTGGGAGTACTTGTACCAGAAATATGAGTGATTTTTTTCTGGCCAGGAAACACAAGAGCACGTGACACATTTATTCAGTAAAAATCAGCTGAAATTTGAAGACTAGCTTTACTTTCTGTTCCAGCAGATATTTTTTTTTCAAAAATAATCTAGCAAACAGTTTCTAGTCAATAAATTTGGGAAAATGCCACATAAATAGTGAATACAGAAAATAAGTCTTGACTAATTTTGACTGCTTAATACTAATCTAGAGGAAAAATTGACTAATCTGTGTGTCACGGTCTTTAAACAAACAGACATGCTTACACTATAACAAGACTGTTCTTCAAATAGCAGCAGGTCCCATTTTGTCTAGTTGTGGATCTCGCTAATTCCAAATTTGCACTGCAGTGTAACCAAGCCCAGGCAGGCATTAAATAAGGAAACTAGCATTTCTAGAATCATTTATAGATGAGGAAATTAGTATTTCTAGAACAAGCTACATTTAGTTGAGGACGTAATAGAGAACCCATAAATTATTCCACGTGAAGGGAGAGCTTCTAATAAAATGCATCTGAGGTAATAACAGTCTACACTGAACAACACAACGGTAGGCATGAAAACTATTGTAGTTTTATAGCTTCAAAATCTATGCTGTTGCTACTAAGATAGTGTAAATCCCTAAGTATGGCTGGAAGTGGAGTTTTGGCTTGTCTCAGACAGAGGAAAGCAGATGGACACCCCACAGGGTTCTCTCTACATCTTGTGCAGCTTTCTCCCTTGATGTGAACAAGCATACTCATCATCTTTTTTAATGATAAACTCAACATTGTTTGCAAAATTACCTATGCCTACTTTCAAAAACATAAAAATGTGTTTCCTTTCTCAGAATAGAACAGTGTACATTTCAGTCATGTGGTTTTTGCTCATGTGGTAAGTGCAACATTAAAAAACAATAATATAAGTTCACATGTGATTTGAAATTTAGATTAATAAAAGTATACATAAAAAGTGCATACATTACAAAAATTGAAAGTGTTAAGCATTATTCTAAGATGAGAGGTATGTATTTATGCATTCTGGATGGAGCCTATGCTATTTGAATAGTTACACAAAAAAACAACAGCTTAATTTTGTAAATTCAAATGTTCCATAGATTAGATATGTGTTAGACAGACTTATTTAATAAAACTTTTGCCTACAGAGTGAAACCTACATTTTCCTTTTCCTCTGCCTTCTAAGAAAATCACAGTATTTCCTGGCTTAAAAATAAGTGAACAGTTGCAGTCATACTCCTTATGTTTCTTTTGCTGTTAGTCAAGAAAAACAGAAGTCTACATTTTTATGACATGATAGCGTCAGAAATACTGGTGAAAATAAAAATAACTCTGACACAGGGTTAATTACTGGCACTAATCCTTCAAAGATGCTGCCAAACCTAACCTTGCTTTTCTTATAAACTTATTAAAGATGTGCATACAATTAGTACATAATTTGCCTATTTTCACTGAGAGGCTGTAAACCTTATCTGTGCCATTCCATTGACTCTACAAGTAAAATTATTAGGAAGCATGTATTTCAGCTGCGGGTACATTGGGATATGTTTTCTGTTAATTGTTCTGTACTGCTTTATAATTATGCTTGGTTCACTTAGATTTGCTTGTGATCAGTAATTTTTATTAGGCCAGATAATTCAGTCTAGCTTGTAATGCTATATAAAAATAGAAATAAGTGTATTAGGGAAATACTTTGGGTGTACTGAAGAACCTCTTTAGAGTGAACTCAAGAAATGAATAAGGTTATCCTCAATTTGCCTTTCTAGCAGGTAACAACCCTGGGCTGACTCCTGCTGCACCTGGAACAACGTGACTTTGTGTTATCCAATTACTGAGACACGCCTCCGCAGGAATTAAGGTGCAAACAAGGCCACATGCCGAAGTAAACAATATGGATTTTATTTAATTATGATTAGAATTAACTATTATGGTAGAGCAAGACAAGGAAAGGAAAGAGAAAGGAGGAGAGGGAGCATGTCAGCATCAAATAAACTAATTTCAGGTAGGACTATAGTGCAATTAATGAACATAGAACACAATTTGATGCAATATTTCTCAAGAGCTTGTCCATGGATTGTGTAAGAAGTGAATCTCCTATGTAGTAGAGACAAGGGCAGAGACTGGATTATCATCTATAATACAAAAACTGAAGCAAGTCTTTGTTGCCTGCTCTAGTAATATTAATGTCCAGCTTGTGATACTGCCCTTTTTTTGAGCCTTGAATACTGTGTTTAAAACCATTACTAGACTGGAATTCATTATTAGACTGGATCTTAGATTTTGTTTAACTATTTGAATTAGACAATACTAAACCTAGATTTGATTCTCTCCAATGTCTCTTAATGAGCTAAAATAACTTCTTTTCTTACTTCTATGAAAATACTGACGAGTATGTTCAGTTTATTCATATTCATTTCACTTTTCCTCCACAAGATCATTTCACTTGCTCCTCCACAAGATTCATTTACTCCATTTATTGAAAAACTGATGAGTGATGAAGCTGACAACTCAAGTAACAGATGTGACAAAATTTCACCTTGTAATATTAGGTGTCTAAAAAACTGCTTACTGTGAAGAAATCAGGAGAACATATTTTACCCAATTTTTTCACGTTGCTATCTTCATGAAGAGATTTTTTTAATGTGGTTCAGGACAAGTTTTGCAGCTTAACAGAAAAGTGAATGAATGTCAGTATTAAATGAAGATAGAACTTAAAAAAAACCCCTTACAACCAGTAACTAACTGGTTGATTTTACAAAAATTCTTTACAGATGCAGTCAAAAAGGCTTACCCTCTCTCACTGATTCTTAGCAGTTTAAGCAGAAGATCATCTACTTCTAGCCTCATGGTAAAAGGCAGCCACAGAATGAGCCAGCAGCACCTCCCACCCTTCAGTGCAATGGACATCACAGTGAAAGTAAATGAGGCAGTAGAGAGAACAAAAGAAAACAGGAGGAAAAACCAGCATTGTATAAAACCACTAAAAGTCGTATTTCTGCAGTAATATTGAAACAAAGAAATCCAAAACAGTAAGATCATGAAGACTCAAAACCAACCTTGCATTAAAAGCAAACAAGCAAAGACAGTTAAAGACTCAGGTTGAGGACACAATTCTCAGTATGTCCCTGGAAGCATGGTCTGGAAGCACTCCAAGGATCAGACTGTCTGAAGGTAAGATTACCTACACCTACAGCATTTACCTGACCTGGATCTTGTGGAATACCTCTGGTCATTTATGTCTGAAGCACTATTTATTTCCTAAAGTCTTTTTTTCCCCAGACAGTTTGGTTCCCATACGACCATACTTCACTTACATAATAGTTGTGACCTCCACGTAAACAAAATGTACTCAGATGCAATATAAAGGACAACGTAAAATAATACCAAGATGATGATACCCAATGTCAAGCAAAACACAAGAAAGTAGAAATTGCTTGAATTTGAAGCATGGTGTATTAGTAAATACATCATTTAGCCTTAACTAAATTACTTTATTTAGTTATTTAACTTTTCGATTTTTTCAGTGTTACTCGCCATCAAGTCAAAATCAAAAACTGAGTAGAGAGTATGCTCCAGCATGCTCCAGAAAAACCACACAATCATGCCCTGGTGGTATTGTCACTTCACATGAAATAAAATTCAGTATGGCTATGAAGATCATATAAAGCCTAAGCTGCAGGATTAATTTATAAATGCTAAAGTCCTATTAAAGCTGCTGCCCTTCTCCTCAGATTCTTTGAAGGTTATAATAAAACATCAAGATATGTAAGGTTTTGTGACAGCCCATGAAGTTTTAGTCTGACTTTCCACTTGAAACAGTTTTAGTATTAAAAAAATTTTACCCACCTCTTCTCCTGATCCTCTGAAAACTACTCTGGTTGGTCTTCTCAAAGTCGCCTAATGCAAACCACCAGGAATCAACTTTTCACACGTGAGATTTAGAATCACAGATCACAGAATACTGCAAGTTGGAAATGACCATCAATCCCAACTCCTGGCTCTGTACAGGACAACCCCAAAAAAATCACACCATGATGTAAGAAGGGACTAGTAACGGTACTAGCTTTGACAACAGTATCACTAGCTTCTTCGTGATTGTTTAGGAAATTGGTTACCTCATGATGATGGAGGGGGGACCCCTGTTTCAGACTGTCCCACAGGATGTGCCTGTGTCACCATGGTACAGACCATGCTGAATAGCAAAACTCTACACTTCTCTGGTCTCTGTTTTGCTTATAATGGATTTTATATTAGCCATGCAACCACATCTGGCTCAAGGCAAATGTGTACACTTAGGGGCACAGCATTTAGAATAACTTTGAATCCAGTTCTGAAAAAAAAATCCTTGGCACAATTAACAGCGTACATATTACATATCACAAGTTTTCCCCAAATATTATCTTCATGATAATTTTTATATGATAGTTTTTTATTCTTGAAAAAGCAGAGAAGGTGTGAAGACCTTAAGAAGAGAAAAAACTGTTAAATAATGTATATTATAATTGAAAAGTAAAAGCCAGACAACATCAAGAGTGTTCCAGGCAGTATAATGGCTTTATCTGTTCCTGAAAATGAGTCATTCTATTTCAGCAAATGCATGGTCTTAGTCTGCACAAAAATCTGTTATGATTTTATGTAACTCAGTAGTAGAACTGAAGTGGAGAAAGGAAGAAGTCAAGGACTTGACAATGTTGAAATATCCCATCTCTCAATTAAAACTAAAATTGTAACAACAGTATAACAGTATATATAATACTGTAAAGGAAAAATAAAGGTGAAATTAAATGTTTTGATTTTGTCATGCTAAAATAGTCTATCTTAATTGAAGAATTTTTTTTTGTTTCCTCCTTTTTGTAAACTTGACATTGTCATATTTCGTTCTTTATTGAAGCAAAGAAAGATTTCAAAATCACATAATCCATCACAAAACAGAAATGCTGAACAAGAGACTGTCATGCAGCCCTAGCTGCTGTCTCTTAAAGTCACATCCTGAATTATGTTCTTTCATTCACTGACATGTCTTTGTGATCATCCTCTAAATTATTAAAAAAACCCAAAACCTTCATTTAGAGGGTACTGAAATAATAAATAATCACAAATCCACATTAAGGAAGCAATTTACTTTTCCAAACTAACAAATTTACCTTTGAGCTTATAAATGACAAAAATGAGCTTTGAGCTAACAAAATAACATTATAGGGGATGTGGAGTGGGGAGTAATCAAACATTCCATGCAACACATATCAAAAATCATGAGCAGAGTTGAATACTAATAGACAGAAACAGAATTATTACAGTGTATTGGCATTGACCATTCTCTCAGTGAAGAGCAGCTGTTAATAATAACTTTTCCATGAGCTGCCAGCACTGACATTTTAAAAGCAATTCTGTCACCAGTGGTTATAAACACCTTAGAGCAATGTGACAACTGTCAAGGCTCAGGAAGTCAAATAGAGAAAAGTTAATTTTAAATGGATACAAGATTAAAGAAAAAAAAAAAAAAAAGGCAGAAGTGTTAATAAACATCTTAGTTTCAATTTGATACTGAAATTTTGGAAAAATTTATGTGCAGACATACCATCTGCCTATCTTTAGGAATGAGCCAGAAAGCTGTCCTCATCCCAAAAGCCTCTACAGCTTCAAACAAAACACAGACATTTCTATGTGCACTGTTAACAGCTCCAAGACATTTCTGCAATGTAATAAAAAAACAAATACAGAGGCATTTCTCCTGTGGAGCCTCGAGGCCAGACCACTTATCTGAGACAAGAAATAGATGAATTATTTCCTAAGAACAAAATGGAACCACTTCAATAGATCAAAAAGGGAGTATGTAGTCATCTGATAACTGGGACCACTCAAAAGGGGGTATAGGAGTATATCTAGGCAGGGACTTAATCTGATTTTCCTGTGCTCAAGATGAGTTATCTCATTTACTGAACATTATTCTTTTTGGCATCTCTCTCTCTTTCTCCCTTTTCCCCCCTCACACTGATGAAAAATATTTAGATCTAAAAAAGATTTAAAGGTATTTCCACAATAAAGATCTGACATTGGTAGCATCACTCTTTTTTTTAAAAATAATTATTATTATTTTTGGCAACATGAATTGGCATTGGCTGTGAAAGCTCACAATTTGCAGAAAATGCCAGCTCTAATTATCCTAGAGCCTTAAGTTATCACTGCCAAAATGAAGGCAAGATTGGCATGCTACTTGGGTGTGTTACAACACAAGGTCAGACATTGCTACTGCTGTTACTGGAATTATCTACAGTGCATAAAAATAGCAGAACAAGAAAAGAAAATCCCTACTAATGGATAAGGCATATTTAATCATCTAACAGTGGAATTTTCCCTTCATTGGTTACCTGCTTACCACTTTCTCCCAAAGAAGATAAATATATGGACATAATAACATCCAAGCCTAAGAACATACATGGAACATAATAGTTACACCAGACAAAAAATATTACTACTTTTAAGTATTTTTTTCCAAGAACTGAAGCTTGCTGGCCTTGTAACTACCCAGCAGAGTAGATATCATTATTTTTATATCAATCATGGAATTGCAAAGAAAACCTCTAATCTTCAAGCAGCTTCAAGGAAATTAACAGCAGACCCTCTGGGAGTTTCCCAGTGTCCCCTCCCTCCCTATACACTTATTCACGGGAATCCCTCATAATTGTATCTTGAATACAGAGAGTCAATTAATGTAAGATATATGAAAAAAGCAAAAATTACTCAGACCAACAAAACTTAACTTGTTTTTGAAACTCTGAGAAAGCTCTTTACAAAATACTACATGGCAGGTGATATGTCACTCCAGAAATACAGATTGTTAAAATTACTTAAAGCTTATCTTCAATTTAGAATTTGCTATATTCAGATTCAGGCCTTCAAACTATCTTCCAAGTATGGCATGTTTCAGCTTTGAAACCTAAAAGTCAGTGAAATTCTCCGCAAGGAAGACTGTAGAAAGCAATGATGCTCCTCAGCAGAACTGAACGTTTCACAACTTCATTAAAATGTGCATTTCTTTAAAAAGTCTTTAACAAATAATAAGAAACCTCATCCATTAATAAAATCATTTATGTTGCCTCCTACTCTGAAAGAAAAGAACATAAAATCAAACAAATCAGTTTTAAGGAGTTTCAGAAATAAGACTTACAAAACAATATTGGCTCGGCTGGCATTAGACAGAAACATAATAGAAAGATGATCTGAGGCACACAGCAGCTCCCTAACAGCTGCAAGCAAAGGCAACAGGGGACAAATCTACTTGCCTAACAACTGCAGCAGTCTCAAAGCAATAGAAATGGGGAGTACATTTAACACTGTGCTTGATGTGGACACAAGGGAGCAAGACCAGCAGAGCATCAAGAAGGACTTGCCTCTAAGAGCCTATTCAAGTTCTTAAAAACTTGCACCCTGGTAGGTTGCTGTAACCCCATTGATCTTAAAGAAATAAACAGGATAAAAGGATAAAGACATGTGAATACTGGTGGATCCTGATCCTGATCTGTGATAGCTAATCTGCACTACAAAGAGAAAGAACATTTTAGTGATCCTTTTTGGCGACTGCTGAGTCTCACAACCTCTTATCAATAGCACACCTAAAAAGGCAAAGAACAAAGTGAATTTGTAACACTTTGTTAAGAATGGTGTTATAGCATCAGGGAAATCACTGACAACAATTAAATGTAAGCGCTGGTATATATTTAATATCATTCTGAATTGTTGTCAACCATGTCAGGGTTATAAATCAATTTGTGTTATCCTGAGAATGCCAAACTCCAACTGATTATCAATTTAAAAAGTGCTGACTGTCTAGAAATTAGCTGAGATGGGACAATATAACCTTGTATCTTACAATGCATTTTTATATGCCAAGGACACCATAGCAAACAAGCAAAAGGGGCATCTTCAGCTGTCTACTAATTTTAGGAATCTCAGATTTGGAATTCCACAGATAACTCATACTGTACTCCTTCAAGGAAGGAGAGAAAAATGTGGAAAATCAAGAACTCTGAATTGATATCCCTTTGAGGAAAAAAAAATCCTTCAAAGTTGTTGATGTTTCATGGAATAGGCAAAAACATCCCATGTCACAGGAGAAGTGCACAATCACAATGCTGGCTTTGAAACTGGATTTCAGTTGAAGAAAATGTAAACTTTGAAAGAAACATTAACTTACAACAGATAGAAAAGCAGCACTTACTGATGCTGGTGCATTTAGCATGACAAAAGGCTGGATTATAATACCTCTACATGCCAGCAAAGACAGTACTATGAACTACAAAGGTGTTATTCAGGGTAGAAACACGTTTTGAAGAATAGTATAAAATAAAAGATCTGTCACGTCAGGAATTTCTCTGAAGGTATGCAGATTTTTTTATTCTAGCCTTTTTAACGCCATGCTCCATTTTCCTCAGCCATTTTGGCTCACTGTTTCTTCTTATACTGATTAGATATAAAGGGAGCAGATCTGTGTCAATGTTAAAGCACCTTTTATCATTTTTTCAGCTACCAATAGTTTATCTCATCTCACTTGCAATCAGTAAGTAGATTAAGTCACCAAGCTCGTACAGAAACACCTCTTTTATGCATTGTAATAAAATTTCACAATGAGCAGTTAAGGATAAAAGGCTCATTAAAATACTCTTTTTCAATTTGAAGATTTTTTTTTTTATAAAACAGTTATAGTAAGTAGGAGACTGAGAGTCTAATAATGGGCCAAATGCTTCTGAAGTAGCTCTATCCATTTAAGAGTTACTATAATTGATTTTGTTCTATCTATAAAGCAGTTTTCATCAACACTTGGGAGCTGAACACTTCTCCCAATACTCAACTAATCAATAAGAATTCTTTCAAAAATTGTATGCATAACTGTTTTTCATGTACAAATACTTGATCTGCAGTGGGAAACATTGTGTGAAGCGTTACAGTCAGTCTTTCCTGCTCTCTAGAAACAGTCTGAGAATATCATTTAAGGTAACTGAATGCTACCAGTATTCCTGCAAAGCTCTGGCACAATCATGGAACACATTCTACACTTAAACTGAACAGCTGATTGAAAATAAATAATCTATTTTTCCACTTGCAGGTGAATGAAATGGGTCACCAAACCAAGTCCTAAGGAGACTCCAACACTTCCACCAGTAAAATAAGAAAATTCTCAAATTTTCAATGGTGCTACCTCACTGAATTCAGCTGAGCTGAACTCAGAGATGGGATCACTGAATTCAAAATATTAGAAGGTAAAACTAAAGAAGCTCCAGCTTTTCACTCTCTCCAGGTCATGCACCAAATTTCTACTTCAGACAATTAAATTCAATGCTACCACTGGCCAGGAGCTTGACAGAAGCTCTAATAGCCAAGCCAAAAAAAGCCCTGATTTAGAAGTGTTTGCTTTCCAGTGATTAATGGGTGTTTGTGCTCCCTGCCCAATCCTTAGAAAGAGATGGACACTTCAGATGGTGCTGCTAAGAGACATAACAAAGAATGTGTATCTGCTGACAGCTAGTCAATGGGAAATGCCAGGGCTGACCTTTCTCCATGCCATGGAACAGTCATTCCACAAAACCCACATGCAGCCTCGCTGCTTCTCCATCACTATGAGCGCTCCCACCCGCTCCATTAGGTGCTCAGTCTGGCACAAGGAATCAAATCAGGTCAGGCAGGGCAGTGTGCCAGTGCCAATTTCATCCCATGCCAACCCTGCCTGAAGCCCTTCAGACCAAGGAAGGAAGGGATTATCTTCTTCAAGACATTAGTGGATGATACAGTGGACCTCCTTGGGTTTTTTTTCTTTCATAAATTAAAGCACTGCTACTATTGGAGAAAATCTGTAATGAGGAATAAACTTCATGAGTGGAACAATTCTACATCCTATAGCTTTCATCTTGAATGGCTTGCAAAAACCCTCATTTAACTCAGCAAATATGACAAGTTTAGAAAAGCAGTTTTCTCTCGTTTCCAAGTGTAAGAAAAAACCTGGAGCATAAGTCTTCTAGGTATGCTTATTTGCACTAGCCTAAATAAAAACTTCCACTAAAACCTCTCCTGTTTTCCATCTTCAGCTAGACTTGAGGGACACAGAGCTACAAAACCAGTAGCAAGCTCTAATGCTCCAGAGCCACTGCCTGTGAGCACAGAGCACAGGGTCTGTGTCTTCCCAAAACAACATAAAGGAAGAGGTGTGGGACTGAAAAGATACTGTGCAACAAATGTCTTGAGGGCATATTTTTCAGGTGGAGGTCACTCATCTCAGCTACATCTGCAGCTCAATTTAAAAATAAAAAAAAGTTAGATAAACTTTTTCCATGTAAAACATCAGAAATGAGAAAATTCTGAAAAATATTTAACAAATTTATATATCAGCATTCCTAAATCATATTTTCAAGTGAAAAGAATTTGTCAGGTCCCAAAATTTCATCTCCCTACCCTGTTAATCTACTGAATACTAGACATGCAAAATGTTAAGTGCACGCAGATGGAGAGGGTGAAGGGTGCAAATACTGCCCTTTAGTCCCAAGTTGTAGTGATCACAACAGCCCACCTCAGCTGCTGCTTATTCCTGCCTGATGGGGTCTGTGTGTGTGTCTGACCCTACTGATGTCCTCTAGGTAGCCAGAAACCTTCTTCTCCACCTGTCCCAAAATGCCCTAAGGAGTCCAGAGAACTAAACACTCATGAACACTCAAGAACTAGAACAAGGCAATTGACCAGGTTTCATAAGAAGCAAGAATATTAATTTTTGCTAATTATTATTAATTATTCAATTATTACATGATTATAATACTACCAGAAACCTGGAGATGCCTGTCAAAACTGGAATCCCAAATCATAAACACAGAATAAAAGATGGTGGCTGTTAAATAAATGGAAAAAAAACCCTAAACAAAATTGAAAACAAAACTAAGGTTAGGTGAAGACAAAACCATCAAGAAGTCATGGCAGAATATATCAGACATGGTGATTTCCAATCAAAATTTCTTTAGTATACTAAACTTCCCAAACTGCCTAGACATAGATAAGATTTCTGTAAAAATCTGCCATTGTTTCCAGAAAAACAAATATAAAAATACAGTCAAACAAAAAATATTTACACATAAAATGAATAAAAGAACTATTCAACAGACTGAGTAGAAATTACACTGAACATACTTTCTTAGAAATTCAGAGAGATATTTTTTTGTGAGGTGCCACAAGTGTTTCTCACCACACTGATTCTGCTGAGTACTTGCAATGACAAGAACAGTCAGGAGAGAAACAAATGGAATATTCAGTTTCCAGTGACAAAGTGGGTATCAGAGTAGTGGAAGAAATTTGATCAGGTCTGTGATACCACCAGTCACATCAGTTGTGTATTTTCACCTAGCTTAAAATAAAAGATGATAGTCATGGAAGGTATTACAAATGAGCTTTTTGATACTGGTTTTCTAGACAGCAGCAGGTAACAAGAGGGACCACTTATAACAAAAAATAGGCTCTCTTGCCCGATTTTTCTCTTTTTCCTGTCCTCTTATCTTCTCTAGGTATAAGATACATAAGGGTTAATATATTATTAAAATTTTGAAGTATATTTAGCACAGGAGCTTAAGCTAGAAGTACATTGCTGCTTGGAGAACCATAGGTCAAAAGATCAAAAAAGATGAAGTAAAGAAAGGCTTCTCAACTGTGTATAATAATCCTGCAATTCCAACTTTAAATATCTCAAGCCATACCTCTGTTATGACTCAGCAAAAAAGATACTGTTTTTTAATTGGTAGGGAATAATTTTGCACTACTCAGATGAAAATCATTATCAGATGATAATCACTACTTCTAGACACCATTATGATACTCAACACTTCAGGAAAAAAAACCAAAACAAAGAAAACAACAACAAAAAACCCTAAACATTTAAAGAAATAAAGAAATCCATGGGACCATGATCATGACTCATATGGAACTTTCTAAATGAGTACAGAGTTCTGTACTCAAATAATTCATAAAGAAATAAAAACTTTACTATATATGCTTCCTTTCGCATTTCAGTGCCAAATTCACAAACCAAATATTGAACTGATCCTTTTTTTTATTGTCTATTCAAATCTGTGAGAAAGAAACCGATTCATTACATGAGGCTGAGAGCTTAAATAGAAATATTGTGTCTATAAAAAATGTGCTGTTACAACGATTTAAAATTCTTAGCTCTAACTAGGTTAATACAGACACATGTAGTTTTAAAATTACAATTTATCTGCAGACTTCAGGTCTTCAGCTGTTTTACAGAACCATGTTCACTTTACACAAAGTGTACAGGTATCCATAGACACCTCCCATAGGAGTAACAGTGGGAAAGTAAAATGAAAAGGAAGAAATTAAGTTCTATTGGAATCTGTATTGCAATTGCAATTATTTTTAAAACAACATATCTCTTCATGGATTTACTTCCATGAAAAAAGTTACAGAGTTGATACTAATTCAAGTCATACAAACTCTGACACCCTCATTTCTTGCACTTTGCAGTTATTATACCCATGAAGAAGGGGTATAATGGCCCCAAAAAAGTGTGAGTTTTAACTAATTATTTCTAAAAGACCAAGAACAATATACAAATTTGCAATATGCAAATGTTATTAGAAACATAAAAAGATATCCAAAGCGGGCTACACTGTGTATTAAGTTACCAAAACTGACACATATGCAAAAGGAAAAAGAGAAAAAAGCCTTTACAGAAGAGGTTGATTTTGCCCTGGGCAAAATGAATAGGTGATAGGGGAAAAAAAAGTGTTCATATTCATTCAATTCATCTGAAAGTCCTTGCACGAAAAATTCAAGTTACCTGTTTGGATTCAGTATTTTAAAACTTCTTGGTGATCAAAACAAGGCAGAGCTCCAGAAGATACCTTCTGCCTGCTGAAACTACATTTCAGATGCATTTTTTTTTTTCCATTTCCTTTTAAAAAGATATCTGATATTATATTTCCCTAGCTGGGAAACAATTCTCATGTGGGATGCCTAGCTATTTTTGAGACAGATTAAGACATAATTCATGTCTTTGGTTAAGGGAAAAATTGATCACTCCGATGAGAACTACTATATGGTTTTCAATAAGGTGCTTTGGAAATCCCACAGGAAGGTGCTCTTGAAAAGAGATTCATTTTAAATTATGCACAGCAATATTTGCTCTCCAGGTTCAAGTTTTGACCATAAATTTTGTATGCCACTATCTCTTCAGTATGAACAGATGTATCAACTCAACAGTGAAACTTAAAATTTTTAGTTGAGATAAAGGACTGCCTGTTTTTCCTGAATCTTTGACTACTGGCAGTCATTTAAAGTAAACTGAATACAGGATGCTTGGAGAATTAATCCAGAGAGATAAAAATTGTAGATAGGTTCATTTTCTTCTCAGAGATACAGAGTGAAGTGTTTCTATTGAATGGCACAGTGAAGGTTAGGAATCTTCACCCTTAAAGACATTCACAGAAATATGTACATGCATATTTGTCTGAAATACCATTGATCTCTCATGGTCTGGATTTGTGTTGTTTCTTGGGGTTTTCTCTATTTTGTTTTTGTTTGGTGAGGGGGTTTTGGTTGGGTTTTTTGGGGGGTGGAGGGTCGATAGTCATCTCTTTCCTCTCTTCTACAGGCTGTTCAACTGAACAAGGTCCATGGTTCTCATAAAGATTACAGCACTTGTATCATAATTGGCCTTTCAGGCACTTTCATTTTTTAGTGATGGGTTTCTCTCATGCATATACATACCTGGGATGATCCACTTGGATTCAAAGCAGGATCTCAGTTATTGCATACCATTTGTCACACAACCCCAAGACTGAAATGACACCAAATACACCACATGGCAACAGCTTCAGGTCAATAACAAGTTGGAACATTTACTGGAAAGTAAATGACTGCTACAAGACACTGTACTGAGCAGATGTGTTAAGGTAAGCCCACCGGTTCTGAAAGAGAGAATGGGGAAGATGTGTTTTAAGAAGATAAAAACAAAGAAAATGCTATGAGCTTAAATGCATGGAAAGATCATAGCAAAACACTTGCCTGGGTTAAGAAAGGAGAAAATGGTGAGAAACAGAGCATCTTTGCAGTGCAGTGTGGTGAGGAGAGACTAACAGTTTAACTGCAGCTTTCATTTCTGCTTGGAAGCAAGGAGCTCTGACAATCTCTGAATTAGGTGATTTCTCTGTTTTTTCCTGATCACAACTACAGTTCAATCATACACATGTGGGATAATATGTACTATCTGGAATAAACTCCATGAGATCCAGGTTAGAAACAACTCATTTAATATAACCTGCAAATGGTACAGTCATTTATAGACTGCCATCTCAGCTCCTCAACCCTCTCTAAATAGGTTTATACAGTTGCATCTTACTCTCTAAATGGTAAATTCAAGCCATTTTACCCATTTAAACCCATAAAATATAAAGACCATTTTTCCTAATTAACTCTTAAAATACATTCCACTGTCCTCAATGGGAGCCATAACAACAGAAACCTACTTAAAAGAGTAGTGTCAAGGGTATTTTACTGTATTAGAAGGTAGTCAAATTTGATCAGATCAAAAATCAGAACATGATCCTGGACCTATTGACATGCAGTGAATTCTATATCATTTAGTCCTGATTTATTCAACAGAATGCCCTTATGAGCTCAGGGATACGACTCACTGGGAGAATGAATAAATAAATAAAAGCAACAGTGTATGCATGGTCTAATCAGCACAGCCCAGCACAAGTTCTCCAGATATCTCCATTTTCTACCTCTCAGCCCTGTCTCAGATAACCAGACCTCTCCTACAAAATCCCACAAAATTTCATCTGCACAACATTCTGCACGTAGTAGAACCAAGAGAATACAATGGTGGGTTTGGGAATTTTTTTTTAAAAGCTGTTCACTTCAACTGACAATTTTCTTCTCAAAATAGGACATAGAATTATATTAAATTGAAATCTAATGAATTTTCTTTTCGCCCTTTAATAAATGATTACTTAATTTAAAAATTAAAATACCTCTTTGTAGGTAAATGTTAGGAAAATGTTAAAATTTTTCATATTCACTTTCTATGCATACACTTTTCTAGTTAATTTTTTACTGTATCATTCATTCTGCTGGTTTCAAATAGCAATGATGCACTGTAAAGACATCTTGCTGCTTTCTCTTATAGACATATCAATATATATGTATTAGAAATTATTACAGTGGATTATATATCTCCCATTTCAGCTGCTAGCTTGCCATATTTTACCATGTGGACTAGCAAACTAGCTTCAAATGTGTGTTTCAAAAATTTATGTTAAAGCTAAGTATTTTTAAGGTATCATAAAATGACCATAAAATATCCCTAACTATTTCTTCCCTAGCAGCTGCATAAAGAGAACGACTGACTTCTTTACTCACAAAGATCTGTAGGTCTTACAAAAAAAAAAAACAAAGAAAGAAAGGATGCTTCAATGCACTAGTGACAAGTTGGGAATATCCTTTATTTCAGTTACTGGTGCTAAATAATTTAAACAGTGATTCTGTACTGGTCACACTTAATACAAATTGAAAATGCAGAGATATCTGAATGAATTGTGTTTAGCCTGCAAGGAACAAAACTACAATTGTCATTCTTGTGAAATTTGTATAATTTTTAAATATACATTGGAAAATCTAAACTGAAAAATCCCATTCACATGTTCCCTTTCTCATCCCTGCAGGAACCAAAGGGAGCTTGTAACCCATGCACTCACTGTGGGAAGGACGCTGCAGTTATCGCAGTGTCCGAATGGTGAACCATGATGCAGACCGTGGGTGCCCGAACAGCTCTTTGGCTGTCATCACCTCCTCTGACAGCTCTTCAGCTCCAGGGAGGGAGCAGGATGCTGTGGGGAGCAGCCAGCAGCACTGTCTTGCAAGAGGACTGAACATTCCTGACCTCTCGCCTCGCCTGAAATGGGGTGCATCCAGCAGGCCATTACCCTGTAAAGCTGAGTGGGTTTTCTGCTAAAGGCTTAAGATGGAAGAACAAGGCTTTTTTTTATTTTTTTTTTTTTTTTTTTTATTTTTTTTTTTCCACAAATCTGCAGCCACGGAGGATAGTGTGTGTAAGCTCTTGCAAGTGCAAGCTCTAGCAAGTGCAAAAAAAAAAGCATTATTCCCAGAATGGGTTAAAAACAATGACCAATGAATTAGACTTATAAAAAAAACTGCTAAAAACCTGTGTTATACTTAAGTGTCAAAGACATGCTGACACTGCTCTGATAATTTTCAAAACTGATTGACTGGCATTATCTAGAAATGTTACTGCAAGGGTGAACCCACCTTCTTGGGTCTACAGCCAAGTCCCCCAGGAACATTACCATAGAAGCCAGGCAAACACTTACATAAAGAAGAAAACATTATCAGCCAGTTCAGGGAAATTTATCTCAGGCTATGTTCTACATTTCCCTGGTTTATCTCCCAGGGAAAGCATCAGCACCACACAATTACTCTCCTGGCGTAGGCACAGAAGAAAGGCAGCTCAGTTTGCACAGCCTTAAAACGGGGGTAGAACGATGAAGCAAGAAACTTTACACTCATTACACTTCCTATTTACTCTCTAGGGGAATGGATTATTCTTTCTATGAAAGTGATTATGCCTAGACCATAAAGTAGGAAATTAAAAACCAGAATACTCAGTGTCTTGCTTGCATTTCAGTAATTGCCTTCTCTACAAATGTGCTGTTCTTTTTCAACACTTAGTATTCTATTATTAGGACACCATGAATAATAATGCCTTTTAATTGTATATATCCATTATTTGCATTTCCCTACAAGGAATTTGAAAGAGTGAAAAATAAAAAACTTGAATTTTTCTCAGTGATGTTTATGGATGTATCCTTTCTCTGCAGTGATGCATACACTTCTCAAACCAATAATTTAACTTGAAATATTACCTTAAAAAATATTGTATGATTGAACACAATTTATCCACTTAATGTTAAAATGTGCAAGATTTAATATAAACAAAAAGTTTTATATGAAATGAGATCCATCACAATTTCCCATTTGGAACACTACCATTTCTGTAAAGATTGTGCTCTGCTCAGCAAAACACAGACAGTAGCCTTCTAAGTTACATGTCAAAGGAGAAAAAATTAACCACGCTGTGGCTTACATGCATGTATTAGACTGATGAAAATTTTTTTGATACACATGTTCATTTATATTGTATAACACTTTATGTTAGAATTTAGATATGTGACCTTCTTATTTATGTAACTTACCTTCATTTCTATCCACATACGCAAATTTTATTTAGCAAACCAGACCTACATTACCAAGACATAGCATCATCAGCCTCAACAATCTCAAAAAAACTGCCTTTACATTCTCTAACTTTAAGTGGGGGAAAAAAGGGCTAGTAGTCCAGGTTCTGGCTCTCTGCAGATAAGACATCTCATTGTCATAGAGACAGACTATCTATGAGCCAACATCCCAATCAAATTAGGGAGGAATACCAGCCCTTCAAGTCTCACCCAGGATTGCAGTGACAGCTAGCACAACACATTCTCAGAGGAACAGGGCTGAGCAGCCCTCTGCTTTGATAAAGCTGGAGAGGTCATCTACTACAGCAATGCTGAGCAAGGAGCACGCCTAGATTCTTCAATTTAAAATGCAACCAAACAGCATGTTTGGGTTTTGTTTCCCCTGGAGATTAAACAGAGGTGGTGCTGGTCACACATGCCAAGCACTTAATGACCACAGCTGGTAATCATGATCTGAAAGGGAAGACTGCAGAACAAAGAGGAACCCTCAAGCACACCTGCGTGTGACCCCAGCGATGGGCTTCATGTGGGAGGACACAAATTCGCTATCCATGAGGCACTTTCCATGCACAACATTCCAAAATGGGAAATATAAACAAACAAACAAATAAATAAATGACAATGCTTGTGTTTCTGTTTCCCTTCCTCTAGAACTCCCACCTCCTACTTCCATCCTCTTAATGGTAGGAAGGCAGAAAACATCAATACACAGGCTTTGTTACAGAATTCACAGACTTTGTGCCAGTAAAAGAAGGTGGACTTGCCTATGTCCTCCTTCCCCTCGAGTTACTGAACAAATATCCTCCCCTCACTCCTTGAGAGACAGACAACTTGTATCTGGTTCATGTTTCTAAAAAGCAATAAAAAAGTGTCCTCCTTTCATCTAATTTACTTCAAAATTGCCACTCAACCTGTACTGGTGTTCTTATTTGCAGTAAGTGACTAATCGACACAACTATCTAGGGCCTAGAAAATGTATTTTAAAATACCACCTTGGAAGAGAGGAGTCTGAATAAAATTGAAATAACTGAAAAATGCTGAATAAAAAGGAAGAAAAATATGTCACATCCCATTTCCACACAGCTATTAATTAAAAAATGTTAAACACCATCATTGATAGGAAAACCCCACATCTTGTAGACAGAGTCCGGTTAAAATAAAATAAAAATTAAATTAAATTAATAATCCAGTCAGTAAAGATAAGTGTTTTCATCAACACAATTTTACCAAGTACCCACCTAACTCATCATCTCTCCCTTCCCACACAACTCCCCAGTCAGTGATCAAGAGGAGAGATAAAAACCTTGAATTTTCACCTGGCTTGAGCTGAAAGAAAAAGTAGTTTTGGTTTTCTTGTAGGGGACAAAAGTCATCTATGTACCTACCACAAAAACAGCAAGCTACTGAAGTAGGAGTTTTCTTCTGTTGTCTGGATAAGTCTTTTATGATAATTTTATTTAGGAGATAAAAATGATTCAACATCAGAGAGACACATAATGTGTGTTTTTGTACCTTTGTCAACAAACAGAACAAGGAGAGGACACCTAGTGGTGGTCTGTGATAGGGCTGGCGGAATGGGAGCCACAGATGAAATCTTCAGGGCAGGACCTGATTCGGCAAAGCTCTCACACATTTCAGTTTTAATCACTTTAGTAAGACTTCCAGCAAGTGCTTATTTATGCGATTTTCTGAACCTGCATTACTGCGGTTATCAGAAAAAACCCAGCAATTTTGGAATATGGCATGTCAGTGTGAGATGCCCAGGAGTGTGTTTTGTTAAACACCAGAGCTTTACCAGCTAGAGTGGATATTGACACTGATGTTATTTTCATGAAACACAAAAAGGTTTGGCAAATTAAAAACCAGATTTCAGTGCAAGTTAAACCAAAATAAGACATGGCTGCAATTCACAATTTTTGCACATTTTGCCACGGGATCCTTTGCAGAACATAACCTTTGTTACATAACTTGCAATAAGTATTGATTCTCTTTAAAAATGGTTCTAGTTCTACATAATCAGACATCTCAGAACAAAAAATACTTAGGGCATATTTTTGGAAGAATCTATTTACTTGTAGATTTACTAGGTCTTGTCTGTGTTTAGAGCTGTAAACAGTGATATTGAAGTCTGGGTTCTACACAGTTTTTGGAAAATATTCATATTTTAAAGAGCCAGTAAACTAGTATCGTAGGCAAATGTAAAGCAAAGTTGACGTGGAACAATGTATTTATTTTAATTGTTTGTATCTTTTATTTTAATTGTTCACTGATCTATGAGCATATTTACCTAAGAATAATCTACTAGTTGAATGTAAGCCTATGTAAAAAAAAAAACATTCAAGAGTCAGAAGTTTAGGTAGTCTCATAAAACTTAAAGGAAATAAGAATTAGGTCCAGATTAAAAGAAAATAAATAAAAATCCAAAACAGGCTCCCTGTCAGAAATTACTGCAAAATTATAATTTCTGTAATCGCAAATTTAAATATAAATTCTTTTCTTGCAAATAATTTAGTTTAAGTAAATATATGATCTATTGTCAATATCTGTGTCTAAAGGACTCGAATATTAGAATTTGTAGCTAAAAAGCAGTTTCAGGGAAGAGTGAATTTGCATATTCAGTACATTATTTCCTGCCCACACATCTCCTGTGCCTTTCTTGAAGAGTTTCTTCCCATTTCCACTGCACCATTCATTTGGGTAAGTAATTAGCATCAGACTGATATGAATATATCAATCAGTTTTCATATATATTCTACCACAGGCTATAGCTGTTCCATAACACTTAATGAGGAGAAAGCTTCTGCAATGCATACATTATTTACCTCAATATTACTTTAGGTGGCTGCTGGCAGCTTGATCTTAATTTAATTGACTTAGATGATGTGGAAATAAAGAAAAGGAGCCATGTTTCACCAGCATCATGTAAGAATCTTTCAAATTTTTGCCTGCTCATCTTAAAGCTCAGGATATCAACCACCTGAATTCCAGATATGTGATATCTAAGAAAGAAAAGCTCAAACAATGTCAGCCTGCCTTTTTTCTTTGAGGATATAGAAATACAGGGATAACTGCCTTATCATCCAGTTTGTTTGTCTGTACATCAGTTATCCATGAATAACAGTTATCCAAGTATTCTCTTGGCACATTATGAAGAATGAGTTTGCTGGCTGTCCTCTAAATATTTTTTACATAATGCTTATTATTCTGGAACCAAATACATATATTTCAGATTTATCTGCACCACATTTAAAACTAATGTGCCAGCTCATATGCAAAAAACTATGAAATCCTTTTAACCAAACACAAAAAGGCTCCAGTTGTGTGCCATAAAATTAGAGTTGCTCCTTGCTGTCCATGTGCAAACACACACACAGAGAACACTAAGATCAGCACCAGTCTCACTGACTACCCCATAGGATCATCCACTTATTGTTTCCCAGTAATTCAGCAAATGTCATCCCTAACCACTTGTTTTGTGTCTATGTTTTAAAACATTAAGATATTGAAACACACATTTTCCACAAAGCCAGATATGAAAATCCATGACCTTCTGCATTTCTGATCTCTGCAGAACACTAAACAAAAATAAAAACAAACTAACAAATAAAAAAACTACCTTTTTCCTGTCACACATTTAATTTTGGGATTTATCAGAGCCTGATTCAGACTATGTATTTCGCTATGCTCTTGCATGTGAGAATTGTTTTTCAAAATCAGCCAAAGAACTTTTTGATGCTTTATTACAGGCCAAAATAACCCCCAAAAAAGAAAAAAACCCGTCTCTTTTACTTTCCTGTGAACGTATTTCATAAATTTTACTAGTGGAATTAAAGATGAATTTGCAATCAAAAAGCCATTAGCTAAAGATAAACGGAGCAAACAGCAGCTACTGCTGATTTGGGCCATATACTCTGGTCACTTTTAGTCCCACTTAGTGGCCAATTCAACCATTTTTTATTTAGAATACTTGATTTCTGTTTGACAACGGACAGAAGTGGGGGAAAAAAAGGAATTAATTTCTCTGCTTAGTAGGCCTCTACAGTGGCAAGCGACTAACTCAAGCTGCCAGAAAATAATGTCATTGAATTCATTGCAGAAGGTTGTCTCTCTGTGAAGCACAGAGGAGACAAAAGCACAGCTTTATGGTAGAACTGCAAAATATGCTTAATCATTTGCCTTCGTTGAATTGAGTACAAAACTACAGTCTTCTATTTCTGTGCAAAAACATCTTTTCAGTGCTTTACAGAGAGGCAAAAAGAAGTAGCTTTACCAAATAGAGCCATAAAGAATAATGACCTATATCAGGGGCTTTTCGAGAAACTACTATAAATTTTTTAGACTTTTGATATTTAGCATCATCCAGCATCATACCATTTTAAATTACAATCTGACTTTATTTGAGATAATTCTGCTTTTAAGTTTCTCTTAAACCAGAAAGTGCGTTTTATACTAGAGATAACCAGCCATAAAAGTACCAAAAATGGTACCAAATTGTCCTTCAATATTCATTTAATTGAATAAACCTTTATCAAACAGGTAAAAAAATATGCAAATCTATTTTAATACTGCTTTCATGATAATGCTCTACAAAGTAATTTTCCTTATGCTTACTGCTAGAAAGGTAGAAAAAAACAGCAGTTATTTTTTCTATGGCTTTAGCACTTCTGTTTAAAACACATGATGATATTCAGAACTACAGAAATGAGGAAAGGCAAGAAACAAAATGGTGGTATGTGCCAATGCATTTAACATTTCCTAGCCATGAATATGCCTAAGTGGGGAATGCCATAATCTCCTGGACAAGTCTCTATGCCAAATTGACAGGCAGCATAACATCATGTCTGGAAATCGTGGAGTTGAATGCTTAGAAGTCAGTGACTCAAAACTGCCCATTTTTCATAAAGAAGGCCAATATTTATGACACTCAGCTTACATACAGCCTTCAAACAATGAGCATTCTAGGAAACCTACTCCATGGTAAATGGTTTCAATTTCTTCTAAGATAGAAAAATATGAAGAAGTTTAAGTTCTCTGTGACTACAAGAGTATTAATAAATTCAAGTGCTAGTCACCAAACTCTAGTGCAGGTTTAGGTGGTTGTTAAAATTGCTAGTATTCCTTTCTAGAGACTTATTCTGATCATTTGGACATTTGGTAACATCATTAGGAGTCCATCAATGTGTGTACCAATGCCAAACATATTTTGGTCTCTGCCATTAGCAGAGGGAAGATAGTTACTCCCTGCTGGTTTTTTTCTAAAAAGGCCTCGCCATATTTGCACGTGTTTGTAATTACACCAGGTAGTGATGAAAACCTGTATTACATTCTTGTTCCAGTGCAGCTCTTCACAGAGATTTAATAGTGTTGGGTAGGAATAAGGTCTTAGTGAATGGTGTTATAATCATACAAATCTTACCTCTTCCCACTGGTGTATGTATCTAATCAATCTTGAAAGACGCAATAAACGTAACAGGCTGAGGATTTTTGTAAATCTCACAATACGAAGGGCTCTTGCTGTCTTGTAAACCTCTGAATCCATTCCTTTTTCTACAATGAGAAAGATATAATCCACTGGTATTGATGAGATGAAGTCAACCACAAACCAGCTTTTTAAGTAATTCATCTTAATGATTTTAGGGTCCAGTATTATTTCAGAGCTGTCCTCGTTTACAGTCCCAGTTCTAAAATTCATGATCAAGTCCAATAGAAAAACAGTGTCTGATGCCACATTGAAAATAATCCATGGTGTCGTTGTTTGTTCTGTGAAGAATGTGATTCCGACTGGTATAATGACAAGGTTTCCAACCATCATTATGAGCATGATTAAGTCCCAGTAAAACCTAGGAAAAAAAGGAAGAAAGAGAGTGGTTGATGTAATGTGGTAAAACATTACAAAATGGCCACTATCACACTGCCAACTTCACCACCAGATTTTATTACTAAGGAAATTCTTATTGATTTAACTCATTCAGCATATCCATGATCACTGAAGACAATGTAATTAACACACTTCATTATGTACCTTCTGTCTCAAAAATATGCATGTAGAATGAAGGCATTACTATGGCTTATCACTCCATGGTATATCACATATACATGGTATATCACGTATATATATGGTATATTGAAAGGTGGGCATGTGTAGGTAGCACTGAGCAGACTTATCCAGACTCCTGTCAAAACCTTTGTGCTTTTATATAGATAAAAATGATGTCTTGTGCCAATCAGAAGTGCTTTAGCAATGCAACAATTTTACTAAGATTTCTGTCCACATGGAAAGCCAAATAGATATATTAAATGTCAGTATCTCTTTTCAAATGTACTGATACCATTACAGTGCTGGAATAAAATTACAGGAAGATGAAAAAAGAACCAAAGCAAAAAATAGAAACAATAATTAGATAACATAAAAACCTTCATCCACTTTTACAACCTTAATTGAACTTTCATGCATTTTTACAACCTCATAGTCTATCTTCTTTCAAAGCTGGCTAAGAAATGTTAGAAAAAATAGCTGCAATTTGCATAGCAATAGAAAGGGATACTGCACATCACCATTTTGCTCTGGAAGGATCTAAAGGCTCCCCTCTCACACTGTTAGAATAGTAACCATGCTTGACAGAATGTGGTAGAGAGACAGACTCAAAACTCTAGTATCTGTGATGGCAATGCTGAGTAAATGCACCCATTACATAGAATATCTATCTTGATGCAAGATTTTCAAGGGACAGCAGTACATACCAGATTTTAAGCAAATTGCGATAAATCCTAAATGTTTAATAGTCAGAGAAAGCTGACTATTTTTATCTATATTTTGTATCTATATTATATATAGATATAAAATATATATATTTATCTATATTTCATATATAAATAAAATATAGTCATATCTATATATGACTATATTTTATCTATCATTTTTATCTATATAAAATTTCAGTAAAAGAACCGAAACAGAACTCAAGAAATCCTGAACTCAATGCATAATCTCTTACTCTATTCAAGAACATGATCTGGTCAACTAAAATTGATCTGGAGAGGTACAGAAACCAATCAACAACAGTTGCCCATGGACTCACTGGTGTTTCTGGAAGAGTAGAGGCAGCACTGTCTCCAGAACTATTCCCCTGCTCCATCCCTCTGTCACAATGCGCCCTGGTGCAAGGGACACACCACCAGCACATCACTTCAATGCTGACTTCCAGGCTACTTCCATCATACTAACACCAGCCTCCTGACATGCAACACTCGTCTTCGTAAAGGCTCATGGCAGCCAGCAAAAATAATAGTTTAACTGGCCACAAAACATTTCAGAACCACAAGCCTAGTTTTTGCTAGGCCTGCATAGAGAGAATATGGATTACATTAGACTTCAGGGATTGCTTCTTGTGTTACCAAATGATCATAAAAACACAGATTGGTCTGGGCAGAAAGGGATGTCAAAGATCATGCACTTCCAGATCCTGTGCCATAGGCAGGGACATCTTCAACTAGACCAGGCTCCTCAGAGCTCCACCCAGCCTGGCCTTAAACACTTCCAGGGATGGGGCAACCACAGCTTCTCTGGGAAACCAAGAGCCTCATCACCTCCACAATAAAAATCTTTATGTAATATCTAATGTAAACCTCTTTCTGTTTGAAGCCATTTCACCTTGTCCTATCACTACATGACCTTGAAAGAAGTCTCTATCCATTTTTCTTGTAGGCTGCCTTCAGGTACTAAAAGGACACAGTTAGGTCACACCAAAACCTTTCCTTCTCCAGGCTGAACAGTCACAAAGATCTAGCTTTTATAAATTACCTTTTTTTTTTTTTCATGTCTATCTTGGAAGCAAATACTTCTAAGTTTACAGAGTGATCATCAAAGAATATAAATTATTATCTGTAACTGTAAAACATGCTAAAGGAAAAGCAGCATAGGATTGAGAACAGCATGAGAATTCCCAGTTTCAAAATCATTTATTCCAAGAGACGCCTAGAGAGATTAGATTTAACTATCATTTGAGAGAAGAGAGCAGTTGGTAATGTGACTCTAACAGGTATTCAGAAACTCCATGAAATAGACAATGAAAATTATTCCCTGTATACTACAATGTGATTTGTGCCCTACACATTTTCAGTCTTGCAATAAATGTGAAACTAACTGCTAAAAATGTTCAGTTTTATTCAGGCTGTATGTATTTTTGTTCAGCACATGATAGTATTCACCATATCTGGAAAAAAAATTCCCAATTTCTCCTGTCTTTTTTAATTCCTGTAATACTTCTCACTGTGCTAGATTCCTTTTCAGTAATCTGGAATTCCTTTTCCAATAATCTGGATTTTCCACAAGGAACTACTAAATTCATACATCACTGCCACAGTGATCTACAAGTAAAATTACCACAAACACTTTTAAAATGCCATCAACCAAAGTACTTCACAAAAGTACTCTGAGAGAATAAACATCTTCAAGGAATACTTACAACTAGCCGAAAACAAATAGGAAATGATTATGAGAGGTGTCCTAGTACCTGTGGCTCACTCCTAAGGAAAATCATTGCTAATTTCAGATTGACCTTTACATTCCTCTAGCACAGGGAGCAGTGCAATAAAGGCTAACCAAAGCCACACCACAACCAGCCAGCCAGCCAACATAAGAGGTAATACAGAAACAGGTGTTTTTAACCTACGGTAATCCACAGATTAAAGGATCATCACCAATCGTGATTATGCAAAACACACTGGTGTTCCTGATGCTGAATGTCAACAGAAGTGGTGGCATCAGGGCTAAAATAACGTTGACTGCTAAGAACTTTTGTATTTTAGCCCACAGCATAATACAAGCTGATTCACTGGTAAGAAAAACCCTTATTATTTTTCATTTAGAAATGACTCAGACATTTTCTTTTAGGAAAATGTTTCCAAATGCCATTCTGTTGGCCATGCTTTATTTTATTTCAGGTGAGAAAAACTAGATGCAACTGCCTGTATTGCCCTTCTTTGACCTGTGCAGAGAAAGTAATACAATGCGTTCCTTGCCTACAGTTCAGAACATCCTACTATTCACGTAACAAGGAAGAAGCTGTAAAAATCTCACAAGACACTGCAAGGAGCTGCCACTGACACACTGAGATAGCTCCTCATTTCAAACTACTTTTAGGATTATTTACTTTTTTTTTTTTTTTTTTACTTCCCCCTACCCCAGGGAAGATGGTTATGAGTCTACAATTTATAATCTCAGGAGTTCCACATTTATGTAAGGTATTATAAAATCCTGATGAAGAGCAAGGAAGAGGTAGGCTTCTGACACAAAAATTTCGAGAATGAGGGAAAAAAGCAAGAGTCTGGGGGTGTTGAGGTCTTCCAAAGCTCAAAATGAGAAGCAAGGACTGACCTTAACCCCATAGCAAACAGCTATAGAGCTTATTGCTCACCTGAAGCTCAGTGAAGCTACTACTAGATGCCACAAACAGAGAATACAGAGGTCATCACTGCACTGCACTGAACTATTCCTGAAGTTTTTTAAATGCATCTAAATGTCCCAGAGAGATAACAGTTCTAGGTAAAAAAAAAAAAAGTCTTCAAATATTAAGGTATAGGCACAAAAAATGTGCCCATCTTGAGGCACATTTTTTTCAAAAATTTAAAATATCATTCTATACAGAAATATTTAAAAAAGCCCCAACATACTAATTACTAATTTGGAATTCTCAAAATGGTTTCATAGCCCTCTTTCAGTGATCTTTTCACTCATAGCTTATTTACTACATTTTTAAAACTTAGAGTAATAACAGTGTTTTTTCAGCTCTGGAATATGGTGCTGAAGTGTTGGTGTTTTATTCGCTGCCACAGGCTGTCCTGGATAGGATGAACAGCCTGCTCAAAATGAGTGCCTACCCAAGCAGCAAGAAAGAGTTACTTAGTACGAATTAATCACTGTTTGTATTCTTAATAATGTAAGACGCTATGAATTCTAACAGGCATTTTATTTTCCACTTTATATCCCCAATCCAGAGAAAAATGGAGTCTTAAGGAAGGAAATTTCATCTCTGAGTTAATTCACTGCATAATTTTCTCTACATACAAATTCAGATTTGCTTGTTTTATTATTTCCTTTTTCTGCCCATCAACAGCAGAGTCTCAATTTCCTTGAATCAGCATAGTTTGAGATATGATCATCCACACCTACACCCAGACTGAACCAGCAGAGCTGTCAGTGGTCTCACAAGCCACACAGCAGAGCGAGTGGCATCTCTCAGGCACTGTGTGGTGTGAGTGGAGCTGCAGAGCAGTCAGGGCTTTGCTCAAGTTTACATTTTCTCAGTTTCAAGAAAAATTGTAAAAATTCTGATCTTTTATTAAAAAGGAGCAAATCCTATCAGTAAAACTTCAGGAAATTCAGTCTAAAGACTGAAAATAAATACTCATCCTCATTATAAACAGGAAGGCCATTGAAAAAGATACTAGGTCAGACTCCTTGTAAAATACCTCTGAAGCAAAACTAGAGGCATCACAGATTAGGCTTTCGAACCTCAAATACAACATGATTTCACTCTACAAATTCAGAGAATCAAGAACAGTAAAAAATTTCACAAGCTGTTGTAGAAAACTTGCTTCTTCTTTAGCTAAACGTTGTGATTGACTAGCAGATGATCAGTGAAACGAACACCGACTTTCCTTTTTGCTTTTTTTTTTGTTGTTGTTGTTGGATTTTTTTAATCTCACCTTCAAACACAGCTTTGTTTCCTTTTTTTTCATAGATTACTGGTTCACCTTACAGAGAAATCTATATCCTATATAAAACAGAACAATCTTAACAGAAATAACAGTAATTTTAAATCTTATTGTACTGTATGGTAGTGAACACTAAACTAGGTGTTATTCATATCAGAATTTCATTCTCATAGGATGTGTTATCTTTCTCTGGTTATGCAACTCTATTAAGCTACTAAAAGGGAACAAAGCTAGATGTGCCTGAAAACATCTGCAAAACACAGATAATTACTGAGATGCGCTGAATGACAGGAGAATGAAGAAGGGAGTGTTTTCTTCAGAGGACCCAATTCTTTTAATGATTGCACAGGTGTCTGTGCCTGAAAACTTTCTGAAAAATCATCACTGCTTTTTTTTTACAACCTTAAAATGAGGATCCCAGCTATCCATTTCCATTCTGCCCATCTGTTTCTCTCTTACCAATACCCACACCTAGACAAAAACAAGCTTTCTCTGGGAAAAAGGCATACAAATTAAATACTAAATTCATTCTATTTTAGCAAGAAATATTGCATTCAACAACATCCATAGAGCAAACTCTGTTTCAATGTTGCCAATCCATACTGGATTGCTTCAGTGATTTTGGGTCAGCAGCATTTTTTTATTATTATTTTAAAATTTGCAGACTTAGAATTTATTGTAATCTATCTCTATGACCACATTAATATAAAGGCATTAAAATTACTAGTGGAGTGCCACTCATGATGGCCTGTTTTGCAAGAGCAAACAGGTCACTTTTACAGTTGTGTTGTTCATCTGCATGGATAAAACTTTCCTCCTCTGAATGTACCTCATCTTGCAAAGCTTTAGGAAGAAAAAACTTTGGGGTTGGTATTTTGTTTTGCTTTTAAAGAAAAAATTGTTTTCCTGAAAATGTCAATTTAATTTTTTCACGCTACTCTATTTCCACCTTGACTACTTAAAGTTTATATTAAGTAAACACAACCAAGGAAATGTTGCAAGGCAGAAATAAAATCTCTTTTGATTGCAAAGTGTACACTATAGTAGAATTCTAAAGTGTATCCTACACATCCAGGGGTGATGCTGAAGGGCAGAAATATAGTTAAATGACACTGTCTCAGGTGAAAATTTCATCAATGTTTGCTATTCTTTTTCAGTTTATTCAGTTGCAGTTTGCTATTCTGCTTCAATTTAAAGCAAATCACAGGCTTAATGAGCCTTCACTGACTTAGCAAGGTAACCTGCTAGAGCAGCAGAAAAGTTTTCTCTACCTGTCTGAGACTGGTCAGTCTGGGATGAGGCAGAGACTGATGTTCTGAAAACTGGGTTTCCCTGGTATAAATACAAGCAGTGCTGGACTTGGAATCGTCCAGCTTAATGGTTTCACTCTGATGGAGACTAAAAGCAATTAAAAAAATAACCTAATAATGAAGTTTTCAGACCACCAGAAATCTTAATTTGATTTCAGAATAATTCTGAAGCCATATATACTTAAGAGATCCAATGTATATCCCTTGCTGGTTTTTTTTAAAATATTGATACAATTTTCTACCTCAAAAAGATATTACTAAAGTTCAGTAATACTGAGTCTTTTTTATATAACCATAGAATGCATCTAAAATTACAAAATTCCACAATTTCAAGAAGATTTAATGATTTTTATATCTTTAAACCCACTTGGCAGTGGCAATCTGCAATTTGTTACTCAGTTGTGATTCTATGCACAAGGCAGATGATTAGATAAATGCATTTCTCAGGGGACCTGATCACAGCCCAGTGAAGCCAATGAACAGCAATTTACTACTTTACAAAGTCTTTGGTTACATAGTTTGGTTAGGTTTAAAGCTTGAGTGCTTTGAATACTAGAAAAGAAAATCACAGTACTGACCATGGAAAGGGACAACAAACCTAATTTACTTAAAATTTTATTTATTTATTTAGTTATTTGATCGTGTGTATGTATGCACGTATGTATGTATGAACATTTTCAGTATATTTCCAACTATTACTTAACCAGTGCATATTTCATCAAAAGATAATTGGTTCTTGCTACGTATTCAGCAGCTTCCATCTGAAGTTTTCATAGTATTTTACATGCATTAACAAATTCAGTCTCAGATTTCTGAGAAATAAAGGTACAGTAAGGAGAAGTAAGGCTGCACTTACTGCATACAGGACGAAAGGACAGAGAGGACAAAGAGAAATTTATATAATGTGGCAATATTACTTAAAAATTAGATGCTTAGTTTTTAGCCAATAATCCCCTAACACAACTGCTTGAATACCACTGATATTTGTAGTTGCTTTTCCTCCACAGAAACTTATTAAACTACAGTAGAAAGAATTCAAGCCTGACTTCCACCTAACCTTGGGCAAGAAAAGTGCACCACTGTCAGTGGAGCTCTGATAATGCTTTTGCTCTCCCTCACTTTTACATAACTCCTCCTTTCTGAGCAATCTGATCTACTGGGTTGCATCCCCACCAGTGGAAGCAGGGCTGGAATAACATGAGCTTCAAGGTCCCTTCCAACCCAGGCCATTCTATGATTCTACGATTCTTCAGCCCCACTCCTTATTGAAAAATCTGGGTAGTGCCCCTGTCCAGATAGCTACCAGATGGAAAGAAGGTGCTGATGAAGAGTCAGGGCTCACAAATACGTTTTCTCATAGCAAGTGGTGATTCTGTCTTTGCTTATCTGATCAAATGGACATATTTCACATCATCTAGACTGCTTCTGCATCAACACATGTCACACCACAAGCACTACAGCTTCCTCCAATCCACCTCCTCATTCAAGCTATTAGACCACTGCTCTTAGGCAACATTTTGCGTAGGGGCTATAACTGATTTGTTTCAGTTTGATATTATCAGCCCTTAAACCAACTGTAAAGTACCACATATTGGTTATCTAAGTGTCAGCAAATTTCTGCACTGGATCACTGTAAAATACGCATTCACATTCTCAAATTAGAAATGACCACTTTAAAGGCATGAAAAAAAGTTTGAAAGAGACAGATCTAAAAATATTTCAGCTGCAAAATAATCTTGTATCTCATGTTGGAACACTTGCATTAATTAAGAATTTTGTAGTGACAGTAATTTTAAGAGTGCCATTTAGAAACATGACATTTAGGATGCCTCCATACTAAAAATTCAGAGGCTTAAATTGGAAGAAGCCTTCTGTAATTCTTCTCAACAAAGAACCAAGTGAAAAGGAAGCTAGCTTCCTAATGCCCCTCCAAAAATTAGAAAAACCAATCAATATCATGTAATATTTTTTTTCCACAGATTTTATTTTAACCAATTCAATCTCTTAATTATCAGTATAATCTTGAAGTTTCTGCTGATAGGGAAAATTCTATTTTCCTTACTTCACAGAAAGAGATTGCGAGGAAGGCGTCATTTAGTAGCTATTGATAGATCTCAAGCATAGTGTTTGGTCAGCACACTGGCCATGACCACCAAATGAGGTGGGACAATTCATGTTTTCAGATTAATACCTCTGATAACAAAAAACAAACAAAGAAAAACCAAAACAAACCAAAACACCCCAAGGCTAGAACCATCAACTTAGATTTGACATAAATACTTCTACTAACAATTTTATTCTGATAATCAGAGATAAAACTGGCTTTGTGTGTAGCTGTAAAATGATACAGTACATTCAGAAGAGCAGCTTCAAAGTAGGACTTGGTGTATCATTTCTTGACAAAGTGCACTGAAGGCAAGAATGGGCACTATTTTCAAACCGAAGGAAAAAAAGAGCCAGTCTTCAAACTTCATGAAGGAAAAAATTAGAGATGTGAAAAAGCATGAAAGAACCATAGATAGATAAGAAACAAGCTGATGTACTCCCACATCATAAATGAAAACAAATATACATGACTGAGTATTTACAGTCATCCTATATATCTACACAGATGTGCAAGACTCCAATGCAAGACCGAGTAATCAACACTGCATATGTATCTCAAGTTTAATTATTATTCCCTTTTAAAACTATTTATAGCTGACTTTTGGCTAAAAAGCCTACGTCTCCTTGAATATAAAAATAAATACTGATATTTTAACCCTTTAAAATCAATGAAAGTACACTTAAGAATCAGCAAGTTCTTTTATTATAATCCATGAATATCATCACACTGTAGTAAATAATTTGCTTAAAATGGTAATAAATCTATGTTATATCCTTTAAAAATATATTAATAACTTGTTCTAAAAATAACATCAGAAAATGATGAATCTGTGTTCAAATCAAATTTAATTAAAATTTTATGAATTTTTACTTATACTTTGATGAAAAAGATTCAAATATATTTCAGACAATTTTTATTTCGTGGCAGATTCATGGCAGAGCAACATGGTAAGTAATTAGGGTCATGTCACATGCATCCTCCTTTCAAAAAACAAGTCAATACCTAGAGCTTTCATCAACACCTGTGAACATCCACTGGATTTCCTCATCTATCTGTAGGCAGGATCTCCCACACCTCAGGGAGTTTGCTTTCCCTGAGCCATACGGTGCCTCCTGAAGTGAGGTATGCTGCTGTTATGTTCTCTCTTCCTGAACAAATATAAACTAGAACAGGAACAAAATCTTGTTCCCAAGGAAGGCAATGACGAGACAGGAGAGGCGTTCTCAGTTCTTTGTTCCACCAAAGCAGAACAACTCTGAGAGGTGATATTGTTATTGGAAGTGTCCATACCAGAAGTACTATGCAAAGTCAGTGCACAGGTTCAAATCCTCTCCAGCAGAGGAAGAAAATTATTCTACAGTTTCAACATCCACGCTGAACTATTTTAATTCCTAAGAAGACAAAGAAGATGTTTAGGTATGCACTCAAATACACTGAAAATGGTTAGATTATGGAATTGTTATTTTAATAATTTTATTAACTGAAATAATAATATCAATTTATCTAAAACATAAACTAATTGAAAATACAGTGTGCACAACACGTAAGAAGTGAAAGGAGTAATCCTTCACAAGCTTGATTATACCTTTCCCCATGTATTTTATTAACACCTTTTTACAGGGGGACGCACCCCACCTTTCTTATTACTCAGCTTGTATTAATATCTCTCTGCTAGCCATTTGCCTTCCATGGTATTTAAGCAGATAGAATGCTAATTTTACAATTTCTTTAAAATTTTCCAGTTTGCATACTGCACATCCCAGTGTTACCATCCTTTTGACAGCATAGCGCTCCGCCCACATTGCCAAAACAAATCAGCGCATTATGCAGCTAGACAGAGCAGTGATCAGATAGACCTGATATTCACTTGCTTAAAACAAAAAAGGAAAACCCAGAAGAGCAAGCCAAGTAAACAAGGAAGAGCATGCTTTATGCTCAGAGATGCTCTAGTTACTGCCCTAAGTAACTGAGACCTTGTCAGCTCTGCCTCTGCTCCCCTCCCCAGCCCTGTAATGCTCCAGAAAGCTCCACGCGAGCTGGGCTGAGCAAAGCCTCGTGTGCTGCTGCTGCTGCTGAGAGCAGCTCAGCCAAGGGGGCAGGTTTGGAACACAAACCAAATTTCTGGGGACGTAACACCCATCTCTGACATTTATAAACATTGGTCAGTGTAATGGTATGCGATTGATGAATGACCCTTTTGCAGTTTAATCCAATATAAGGAAACAAAGGGTGGGTTTTTTTCAATTACATTACTTCAGTTATTCTTAAAAAGGAAACAAATTCCTTGCAAAAAACCCAAACCAGCAAATGTGAGCTTAATAATTGAATGGCTTTGTTATTTGTAGAACAGGAGATAGCCCAAAATATCAAGCACCAGAAGATGCCTTTACATGAATTGATGCTTTTTCTCCTTTGGGCACAGCTTTGCCAGCCATACAGAAGGCAATTTCCATTGCTTGCTTGTGATTAAACATGAGGGTTTATTACATTTTATCACAAGTATATGCAATAATGACACACATGACTGAGATCCTAAAACCAGTATGTAATAAATTTACAAACCATGCGTAGAAAGTATTTATTGAATTACAGCAGACTATTTGCTTGAAATACATTTGTCAAGCATTTTGTTTTAACTTAGTCATATGAGATGGTTATTGAGCCACTGGAAGATACATTTTACCAAGACCTAAATTAATTCAAAATTCTGTTCTATCTCCATTGAGACAGAATCATCTCAAGTGGAGTTGTTATACAAAATACGTACACTAGATAGAAGTTTTTTCCTCCACACTGCCTTTATTCATTTTTGTAAGAGAGCAAGTCACTTTAGGCATCAGAAAAACATGCCAGTTTTCAGACTGAAAAATGAAAGATTGCTAAAGATATTAAGATTTGAAAATTTATTCAAACTTAACTACAGGCTTTGTTATATGCCTCACCTATAAATATTTATCAGAAAAAAATATAAAAGGGAATTATTTAATAATCTGATTCTCCACTTTATATTTTGGTAGAGTGACTTTGACAGGTAACTTTGAAGTCTAAGTCTCTTCATGTAAAAATTCTTTCTCCAATCTTTGCGTGTGCAAACAAAACAGTCTGCATCCCTTAACAATGGGCTGGTCTTGACATCAGACACCCACTGCAGGTTAGGGGTTGCAGAGGGAAGTGTTTGAGCCCAAATAAAGTTGCCTATAATTGTAGCCACTGATAAGCAGCTCTAAAATAAGCACTCAGAGAAACTTTGGTCAGGGACCCATGACCTGAACTATAAACAACCGCAAAAATACCAAGGAAGCTCTTTACTTCCATACTGATAGATGACTCTTGCTTTGACACAGCAAAAAAAAAATGAGCTGCCCTTTCTGTGGTGACTAAAACACCAGATGCCCATCTTTATCTTCCATCCATATTCACTCAAAATGCAGTTGTCTAAATATAATAAATAGGTTTCTGCCTTTCAGCAAATGAAAACATTTTACTTTGAAGATCTCATAAGAGGTTTAAGCCACAAGCCAATATTCCTCAGAAAGACAAAATCTAATTTAGCCAAATATTTATGTTTCATTTTTTGGAGGACAGTGAGTTATGAACTAATCAAATGTGTTTAAAGATGTTTAGTAATTAGAACTGCCAAATAGATATTAATAATTTATTGGTGGAGAACAGAAAGTAATTGAGAGTGAAAAATTATTAACGAAGTTTTTCCACATAATCTTAGAATATATACTGATCTGTAAATTGCAAATCAAAGTATGTAATACAACAAAAATGGAAGCTGAAACATATTTGCATTATTCTGACACACTAGTTCTGGAAAATGCACAGCACCCATGGGCGATGGTTTTTAAAAAATCAAGTTTACCACTTTGGGCTCCTTATGACTGGAATTCTGAAAGATGTTCAGGCATGGAGTCCAGATGCTTACAAGTATCTAGGTCCTGAAATCCAAAGATAGATGGGTTCCTGACTTCCATCTCAGATCTTCATCTAACATCTAACATCCTATAGATTTGCACACTGTGCAGAGCACTGGGTAAAAATGACACTTTCAAAGCCGTTCCAGAAATGGAAAAATTTTTACTGGAAACATGAAACCAAGTTAAATACCATATTCCATTTGCTCATTTTGCCAGTGGCACAAAATCAGCGTGCACATTCAATGCAGACAAACTGCTATTCAGTGACACTTCACGGAATCACGAGTCAGCAGCCCCAGCAGGAACATCTGCCACCATTTTAGGCAGATTCATGGTACCTGCATTCCCAGGCTACAAAGCTAGCTCTCCTTCCCTGAAGGAAGTCTGAACTCTAGTCGTGCTATGAGGAACAAGTGTGGGAGTGGAAGTTCACTGCAGCTCTCCCATCCCTTCCACAGAAAAGATAAATTTGGTCTAGCCTGTGGAGAATGTAAAAGTTGGCTGCAGCTTAGAAATTACAGAAACAACCACAGTCACATCGAGGAGTGCTCATACAGTCCTGGGGAATGAGGGGGATGGTGGCGGAAACTGCTGAATAACACTGCCTGATTGTATAATACTGACAGAGTATTCCTCAGACCTGTTTAATGAGAATCTCCTCTTGCCAGAAGAAAATTAGTGTGCATGTGAACGACAGAGGGCAACACACGGGCAGACTAAAGAAAAATCTAACTTTAGGAAACAAGAATAGAGAACAGTTCAAAGTGAAACAAGAAATCTTAAAAGGCATAGTTAGGACCTTTAAACAGCAATGTAAAACCAGAGACATTTAACTGGATTCAGTCACAATTTATGTTGTACTTAATTCACATCTACCTAATAATACGTATATTAAATAATACAATTATTACATACTGGATTTAATTATTTTCAACACAAAAACCTTGAAATTGTTTTTTGACTTCTTTTTCAATTACAGAGAGATGAACCATCATAATAAATTCATTACTTCAATAAATAAACAGTAAGAACATGTACAAATCCTGCTGAACTTTTCAACACCCAGCAGTATATCACTGGATTTAATATTCTGTTCCAAATATCAAAACCACATTTAATTTAGCAAAAACAATATTTCATATAATACTGACAGAATGCATGCAATTAAAAGTCTGTTTGGTCATGTGGGCACCTCATGCTTAGGTTACTCATCTCTCACTTTTCCCACACATTTAACGTCTTCTGCTTAATAAGCCATTGGATTTCAGACATTTTCAAATCTGACCCTTTTTAAACGCTCTGATAGATTGCCTACCATCTGGCAGTGCTTACTCTTGGTACCACACTCCCTTTGCATTACAAAACTGTGCTTCTGATAATTATATCTTTAATGTGGTAGATGTATGCAAGACTTGAATTCCCATGCTGGCAATATACAAGCTGAAGGGACAATTTCGGCAAAGTGCCTGTTTAACAGAGTATGGTAACAGTATAGGCAACTGCATCACACTGCAGTTCTCAACAGAAAGCTGCTAACCTGTCCAAGTCAAATGGAAAATATACATTAAGGGTTTTTTTTAATTACTACAAGGCATTTTACAAACTGCAAGTGGCTATGAAGAATACCTAAACTAACTTCTCCCTGCTAGTTTGCACATACAGCTCAGTATCTTCTAGCTAACAGACTAAGAATGGAAAACTACACAGAATTAACAAATTTAAAAAAACCAAATACCATTATTTCCATTTATTTAAAGGAATAGAAAGAGATGTAGGAGACAAAAGAGATGAAGACAGAATGAGGGGGAAAGAGAAGTTGGTTCCAAAAAAAATACTCTTTCAGAGACAACATCGATCTGCTGCTAGGAACTTTTCAACGCAAGTTGCCTATAGCATGATTTCACTAATTGAAAATTAGAAAATAAGAAAATAAGAAATTCTATAAATAAATTATGTAACGAAATTCTATAAACAGAAGAAAAAGCAAGATTCAGTACTTAGGCTGTCATCTAGATAAGAATTTCCATGAGCACTGGACACACTGCTCTGAAAAACAGCTCTTAAGAACAATTGGTAAAGGGGGTATATGAGAAAGGTACCTAATTAACGACTGGAATTTGAGGTATATGCTTGATTTATTTTGCTTCCTTTGTTTTGTTTCCAAGTTTCAAACTATCAGACTAATCCCAAGCTGGAAAAGCAATTCTTTTTGTTACCACAGCACTTGTCTGGCACAAAAGACAAGGTGAATCAGAGTTACAGACAAGCTTGGCTCTTGCCTTCACTGAAAAATCAAGTGCTAACAAGCTCATATGCAGCTACCCCAAGGATCCTGCAGCCCTAGATGTGCTTGAGGAACCCAGAAGCTTGCAAGTGTCTACTGCCAGGCAGTAATAAGATGTTTAGGGAGTAGTAGCACCTGCTACAGGTTTCGCAGCAATTTCTCTGCCAGACATAAATAATAAGCCCTCCTGGAATGAACTAGACAGAAATAATTCAAGAGCCTGATGGAAAACCTCTCACTAGCCATGTGAAAGCTTGACTGCATCTCCATGGGTTTGCAGCCATGCTTTTGTTCCATCTCCTGGGTAGAACTGGATAAATCTTACTCTATGTATCTTATGAAAGTCCTGTGTATTTTCCACAGCTTTTCCCTAGAAAAAGATAGACCAATTACTTGTTATTGATATATATCATGATGTATTACTCTAAATTTACTGCAATCTGCATATTTGCATTAAGGCCAGATCATTTCATCCCCACACTGTCTATTGCTGCAGTCATGCCATGAAGAAAGGTGCTTCTTGGAGGATCTGATAAATTACTGTAAAATGCAACGGAAACAGCTAAGGAAACATCAATATTTCCACACCTGAGTCTGCTGACATAAGAGGACAAAAAAACTCTAGGCAACCAGAGTACAACATGTATAGAATTGGAAGTTTTGATTCTATGATGGCACAATTCATTCCTGTGGGGCTCTTTATATACTGGAGGTTTACTGCAAATATAAGATTGGGTGATTTTCAGACAGAATTGGATGAAAAAGATAATCACATAAACCCCTCCCCAGTAGTAAAAACTGGTTTTATGTATATTAGTTATTTTCAAGTCATTTTAAAAACAAACTCACTCAAAAACAAACAAACAAAACAAAAACAGAACCAACGTAATTTTGACTGTCAGCATAAAGTAACCTCTGCTTTTTCAGCTAAAAATAAAATATCTTAATATGACTTTTTAATAAATATGGCATTTTTAGAGATAGAAACTTAATAGCAGTAGAACACTAAATTCCAATACTGTATCAAAATATTTATTAAATGGCATGCTTAATTCAAAATATTTATTAAATGGCATGCTTAATTCAATAATAGATACACATAAACAACACTGAAGATAATCAAATAAAAACAAAATCCTATTCTTAGCTATATAATGTAACTTAACTTTTGGGTACTTCACTGGTGAAAAGGAAAATGGCTTTGGGGTTAGTTTTGGGTTTTTTAAAATATGTAATAGAAACAGTATGCAGCTCTTTTGTAATTAAATGAACATTTTCTGAACATAAGTTTATTCCATGCTTATTCCAGCTGCATAGCACTACAAGGCAATAAGATTATTGAAAAATACCATGCAGCTTGCCCAAATCTGACTATCATCAGATTAAAAGATATTAGCAGAGATTTTATAGAAGCTAAATGACAGTGTCCTTGAGGTAGTACTGACATTGACTCCAGCTGATACAGTTTTTGGTCATTAACATACCTTACTATGTGTCTAGAACAAGCTCTCCAATAATTAGAGCTAAATACACTATGATTTTTAAAATTAAATCATGCCTCTGGGAAAGAATCAGGAATTAGACAGCTAAAGGACTTTCAAGCAATTAACAAGAACTGTACAGTCAGGTTAAAAATTAAGCGTTGCAAAGTAGGTTAAAAGTTTCCTCTCTCAAAAAAATGTATATTGACATAGAAAACAGTTCTCAGGCATGCTGTTGAGTGAAAGCAAAGGTGAGAGTAGATAGTTCTTATTTATTATCAAATTAAGTAAATTTCAATTTCTCGTAATTTACAATCCTCTTTAAAAATAGTTTTTTGCCTTCTTATAGCTTCAAATCGGATCTCTCATAAAAGCTGACAAAGTTTACTTAAATATTACAGTGCCACTGATCTTAGGTAGGCAGAAATGCAGCAGTAAAGACTGATACTTTCTAGGTGATGTCTGAATTCATACATCTCTATTTCTGCTACTTCCAGGCTGAACAATCAGAAACTGAGCCATTCAAATTTTGACTTCATTATATAAACTCCCCGCTAGACACACAAGAAAACCTAAAGCAACTTATCAAATCCCATGCATCTTCCAATTAGCTTCTGTAGTCACTAAACACCCAGTTGAATCACAAATCTAGACCTTTATGTATTACTTGATGCTTTTACACAGTTTTCCAATCCACAGTTCCCTTCATATACCCAAGTCTAAGAAAGCTAAGATGAACAAAAAACTTTTACTGACTCAATTACAAGCATCACTTATTTTGATGTGCTAAATAAATGAAGTCACAGAACACATTTAAAAATGTGTAGACATGCTAAAACAACCAATTGGAATACCAGAATCAGTACATTTTCACCACAGGTCCAGGCATGATGATGATCTTACGAGACCTAATTTTTCGTAGGTGTATACAGAGATACAGATACTTCATATTTCTCAAGCACTTATTTCTCACTGCAGTAAAAACAAAAAGATCAGAAAACTGCAGAGGAAGTCCCATGACATTGACTGTCCTGGGTTAAATTTTAAAGACTCATATATAATGTCCCCAAAATATTATCTTTGACTTGTATGTTACAGAATTACTCACAGGAATTCTGTAACATTTGGTGTTTATTTTATTTTGTTGTGGTTTCTTTCTAAACTTACCTCAAAATCATGATGAACATACTTGCCTTTACACTGATTGTGTAGAAAGTGAATATTGTAAAAGTAAGCATCTTGCAGAAAAAAATGTACTTTTGTACTTGTTCGTAGGTGCTCCTAGAGATCTTCAACATCTCCCAAGTTACATAAGTAACTCAGAGAACTGAGGAATTATTTGAGTTATGCTTGTTCAGCTCTTTCTCTCCCCTAAACTTTATTCAGTGTTCAAGTAAGAAACATGACAAGAGTACGAAAGAAAATGCAGTGAATAGACTGTTATTCCAGAACTAGAATGAATGAAAACTGGCAATTGTTCAACATATAAGCGAGCTCAAACTATGCATTAGTATTCTACATATCCAGAGACAGAAGGATGTCTTATTAATAAAATGAATCACTTTTCTTGAAAAACAAGGGCATACAGCTTCCCACATGCCCTAGAGGTCTGGAAGGCAAGTGGCTGCTGCACCAGCCCTGGCTGGACTCCACTGCCTTGCTTTAGTAGCTCCTGAAGAAAATCTCAAAGCAGACAAGAGTACACGGCCCTCGTGAGTCCAAAAGCACAAAATGCACCTCTCTATCCCTATTTTCTCTCACGCATCCCTGCTTACAAGTGGTACAAAGGGAAAAGTCAGTAGTTAGCTTTAGTCAACTAGATTTCATAACAAATGAATCTGTGATAACCCATGATGAGGCACTATTCAATATGAAAAATAAGAGGGACTGGAGATAAAAAACAACCTAACGCATTTCTGTATTTCACATCGGAACATTTCCAGTAGAATATTTTGTTGCTTATTTTTGGTCCTGCCTCCTAAACATCTGATTCAGATATTTGTTGGTGCAATTCCACTCCATTACTTTGATATAATTTCCTTCCTCTTTGTAACATCCGTTTATGCATTTGAGGACCATTATTGTATTTCTCTTCAGGCTGCCTTTATGAGAGTTGCATTTTACCTGGGGAACTATTATGAAGCTTAATACATAATGGTTCTTCATGTTTAGCCAAATGTAAGGGCTGAACATCTAGCAATAGGACTAATTTATCTGTTCAATTTTTTTCTTTAGTAGAGCTAAAAGTTATAGTCACAACAGTAGTATTTGAAAATGATATATGAAAGATAGCCCCAGCTGAATCTGTGCTCCATTCATAAAAACATTTTTTTTTAAATTGTTTGCATAAGGAATGTACAGTATATAGTACAATTACAATTCTATGATTAGATTTTTTTTTAGTGAATTCAGAAATGTCAATTCTGCAATAGAATCTCATGACAAATCCGGAGCAACAAGAAATTACTACCTTGAGAATACAAAACTTGGCCATTTCATATTCCTACACTACCAGTGACATAATGTATCCATTAAAACCCATGCAAATTTATATCTGAACTATTTAATACAGACCAATATAGACATGATTTATTTAATGTATTTAATACATTATGTATTAAATAATATGTATATAATTTTGAATACATATACCTCTATCAATTACATTTAAGTCTAGTACAATATATTTTGTCTTCACTGCATATAGCATCACCTTCCAACTCTACTGCTCTATATAAACCTAAGTATGTAACAGCTCACAAAAACATAAATCTCATTAGTGTCAAGAGAGACATTAAAAACATGTGACAAAAGAGAAGCACAAGATGCTTACCCTAAGCTTCTTAAGACACAACTTAAGATAGGTATAACATGGACTCTTAAGACTGGTCCCAAAAAGCAAGTTTTAAACCAAAGCATACATGAATTTTGGAAAGTTGATTGTGAGCTGCACATATAACATGCACAGTCTATGATGTTAAGGCAACTGCTGGTGGTCAAAGACAGGTCCAAAAGATAGATGAAAATTAAAAAGAATATCGATTCATAATGAAAATGTAAGTTCAAATCTTAAAAAAAAAAAAAGTATAATTAAAAAAAAACATGAGGCACACTAAACCATGGCAATTGTGACTTACAGTTTGGCACACACGTGAAAATTGAAGCTGTACATGTGTATGACAACATGGATGAGTTGCATAAAACTGCATAATATAACAGAATGTTTTTTAACAGCAACAGAAGCAAATTCTTCTATAACTACCCAGACAGACACATGCAAATATTGTGTCTTTCACCTTGATTAAAACCCGCTGAAACCTGGCATGAAATTACTTACAAGGTATTAGCAACAAGACCTTCAATGGTTTACAGAGATTTTTATCATAAACTTCAAACATTCACATGATGCCTTAAATGTGCATACAAAAAGGTTTTGAAACTGGAGCAGCACACAAGCTAAAATAAAATCTGGCAAACATTTACTATTCACTACATTCTAAAATTTTCTGTTCAAGTTTTAGAAATTATTCTGCTTTTACTTTACTGTTATCATTAAAATAAGGCCTTGAGTTTCTTGGATAAATGAGAAGTTACCCAGAGAGATAAAATGTCAAATTTTTGTTTTTCCCTAGTGTTTCCTATTAGTTTCTACTTTGTATTATTTACACAGGGAAAAACACCCTCAACTCTGTCTGCACTGCACCTCTTTACCTGCTACTCCGACAATGCCACATCACAGTCTTACTTCATCTTGAAGTCAGTCAAAATTTTTGTCCCCACTTTCAGACAAAGGCTGTTCCCAAACATCAAGCTGACTGTAACCATCAGAGTGTGAAGGCTACATTTACACATACATGTATTATTTCCACTCAGTCTGTCTCATACATTGCTATTTCTGGTCAAAAGATGCCACTCTGGTAGAAATTCTGTTTTCTTTATAGATTGCTGACTACAGATGCCCTAGCCAATGTAGTACTAAACCCAAGATTTCCTTGACAGCGTGAGTTTCTTTGTGGGGAGGGAAGGAGGGGGGGAGGGAGGGAGGGAGGGAGATGCTACAGGGTTGGATGAGCAGCCCAGGCACATGCAAGCCAGCCCTCTGAACATTAAAGAAACTCCTGACATGCCAAAGGACACAGAGCAATTAATCATCTAAAAATCAGTCACGTGCATTTCCATCAAAAACACAAGGCCATAACATATAAAGTCATCCAAAGGCCCATGTCCACCATGAATCTCCTATTAAATAAATGAAATGTGTGTGGCAGCACCAGAACCATATGCAGTTGCTCCCATCTCCTGTCAGCTTTCTCCTGCTCTTATCCAGGGGCTGCAAGACCACAGGGCTGGACCAGTGATGCTCTCCAGAAGGCTCATTCTTCCACATATGAGAATGGACAGCTGGAGGCACTCAGTATCTCACAGAATACACACAGGACTCCAGCAAACTCTGACTGATAAATTCACTTTTGTGACTCATGCAATTACACAGAATTGTTGTCCAGCTTTAGAGATACAGTAATCCTAGCTGCAAAGTGATAGAGAAGCCTTGTGCTGGGTTTGATGTACATTAGGTGCTCAGTTTATGTAACAGCTTCCAAATTACACATTAACCTCAGAAGACTGGGAAAAGACAACCAGGATCAAAATGGTCCCCTTGTGGAAAAATTATGTAATACTTATTGAATTTAATCCTCCAAGGGTGTATCTGCCTGACAAAGAGACAACCCTTCCCTGAAACACATGCAGAATGGAGAGCCATAAAAACGAAAGACAAGCCCCACAAGGCTGCAAGTAACCAATTTACATAGCACCGAGTTCAGAGACACAGCTTCCATGCTCTGTTCACACCAAAACAAGGGGCAGGAGGGCAGCAGGATGCTGCCCACTCCTCCAAACGTCACAACAAAACACCGTTTGGTGTAGATGAGTATACTGTTTCACAAAAAACCATGAGAATGAAATCCAGAGATAAAACCAAGTATGTCAAACTATCCCAGGAAACGCATACAAGCATGCAGAACTAGGAAAAAAATAAAAGAGTCCAGAGAAGCCTATACCAGAATTTTCCCACGTTTTACATGGTTAACCCAGTATTTTCCTAAGTGTGTCTACATTTAAAGTTTACTGACATGTCTGTTTTCATATATGCCACAAATACCTTAATAAGAGCTGCATTTACAAATGCATTATATATCTTCTCATTAGGATACCATAAAATACTCAGCTTTAAACCTTTTTCTTCTTATTTTGGTAGAAAATTTAGTTCTTTCCCCTGATGGTATCAACACTGACACAGGTATTCCCATGCCGCTGTGTCAGTGTTGCTACAAATAACATAAAAAAAAGCATTGCTACAAATAACATAAAAAAAAAAAAATCCAGGCAAATCCATCCTCACAAATGAATTCATTCTGGTATAGAGACACTGTTTGATGGCCCTTGAAAGTGCTGCTGTAATTCCCATTAAAATTAAAATAAGGTGAATATACTGTATAGTTCAACTTCTTCACACATTTTGCACTGCCACCCAGAAAGAGTTGTAGCACTAGACAGATGCAATTGTTTTGGGAAAAACAACACGCACATCTTCTATTTCTCTCTGAAAGAGACCTACTGGCTAAAATATTGGGTCTGGAGCTGGCCACACCATCCCAATACTAATGAAAGACTAAGAAATTTATTTAAAAATTAAATACTAAACTTTAAAAAGCACCAGAAATACCAGTTAATTTAAGAATATGCAAACAGACCTGGAAAAACTGCAATGTTGTTTACTCCTATTGAAAAAAAAAAGGGAAACATTCTACAATCTCTAAACCTTCCCACTCAAAGAATCAGGACAGAATTAGAAGATATTTCTGTAATGAAACAAAATGAACATGTTTATCACCTATTTCACAGAACAGCTTAAAAAGTTACATGCCATGAAAGTTACATACAAATATAACAAGTAAGTTCCTACTGCCCAAAACAATGTTTGGGTGTACACCTCAGAAACCAAGCTTACAACAGAACAAGGAAAATTATTCCCAAGAATAACCTCATTCATTTCAACAGAATCCTTAAATGAATTAAGTTACTCATGCACACACACACAAGGAAGAGGATATCAAAGCCCCCAATTCCCTATGCATGTTACTACAGCACTAGATGTGACCTGCTACGTCCCCCTCTTGCTGGTAGAAAGGGAGTGTGTAGGTGCTTGGTTCGCTCTCTCCCTTTAATGCACCTGCTAATGCAGCTGAGCTGACATGCAAGGGTTGAAAAGATACTCTAGGAAAAGAACGAGTGCAGTTTATTGAGTTCAGGAAACCAGGAAAACAGGCAGGGACTTGAAGCACGATTTCTAACTGAGTGCTGCCGTGCTCCTCCACTCCTGTAGCTGTACTGCTCTCAGGCTCAGCTGCAAGCTGTTATCACGGCTCTTTGTGAAACACCTCACTCCAAGCAGTCCCGCAGAAACTTGGACTTTCAAAGTATTTCCTCCTGTTGTCACTGAAAGAATGTTCTGTTTAACCCAGTTTTTTCTTAGAAGATCCATGTAACTATTGAACATCCTGGATTTTCTTTTTTTTAAACACAGTCTCCGTGCACCGGATGATATTATGCCAATAATTCACTTATCATATAGATGCAGTTTGTTCAATTCAAGCTGTTGATTAAATATGCTTAACGACATTGATAGTTCCTCAGAAAATATCATCGAGAGTGTTACATTTGTAAAGGCATACAGCCAGCTGGCACAGAGTATGGAATGAAATAATCTTACACTTTAAATGTAATTTTAAAGGGAGCTGTAACTTCTTGCGCACTTACTTGCTTTCTGTGTGAATATTCCAATCCTGCATCCATGCAGCTTACTGTGAAAGCAGTGCTGATTTGGCATTACATTTACCTGTCTCCCTATGAAAACACAGTTTTCCACACATCACCTGGATAAACTTATTTTACTGTAACTCTGACAGAGACGCACTTCCTTCTCGCAGCGCCTGAAACAAGTGTTTACACCGGGTGCTCGGGGAAAGGCAGGCGTGTGCAGACACCGGGATTTTACTGATGCTGATGCAGCTGTGTAACCCCCCTGGAGAGCTCTCATCCCCCCCCGGGTCAGAGCCGTGCCCGACGGCCCTGCGGCCACACAGACCGGGACGGCGGGATGGAGAGGCACAGAGCTCAGCATCCTGCCCCGGGGGCTGCGGGCGGCGCCCCGGCCGGCGCGGGGCCTGGGGGGCCGTCCCCGGCGCAGCACGCTGGGGGGCGGCGGGCCGAGCCCCGGCAGCGCCGGCCCCGGCCCCGCCGCCCGCTCCGGCGCCCGCCGAAGTTTGCGCCGGGCGAGGTGCGAGGCGCCGGGACCACCCCTCTCCCGCCCGCCGTGAGCCCCGCGCTAACCTGAAGTCGCTGTAGGGGTGGATGATCCAGAACCCCGCAGTTTTAACCCTTTCCTGCTCCTTCTCCACCGCCTTCTGGCTGCCGAACATGCGGAGGGAGAATTTGTTGACCCCCGGCTGCAGCATGGAGGTGAACTGCCGCTGCATGAAGCCGTACTGCCGCCGGGGTCCCTCGGCATCCTCGAAGCCCACCACGGGCTCCTCGGCCCCGCCGCCGTCCACTTTGAAGCACACGGAGTTGCCATGCTCCTTTACGCCGCCGCTGCCTGGGCTGCTCTGGGCTTTCTCCGCCGAGGCCGCCGGCTTGGCTGGGAAGGAGTTAGCGCTGCCATCGTCCCGGCTGCCGGCGGAGGAGCTGCGCTCCCCAGCCTCCATGCTGCGGGGCGGGCGCACCCCAGCCGCGGGAGAGCGCGGGGAAGCCCCGCCGCCGCCGGTGCCCTTCAGCGGCGCGGCTCGGCTGTGCCGCCCTGGGCTGGGATGGGCAAGGCTGGGCTGGGCTGGGCAGGGCTGGGCTGGGCTGGGCTGAGCTGAGCTCCGCGCCGCCGCGCCGCCCGGCATCACCAGCGCCGCCGGCTCGGAGCGCGCTCCGCGCAGGGCGGGCTCCGCCGCCCCTCGCCCGCCCCCTGCCGGCCGGCCCGCCGCCCTGACATTGAGCGGCGAGTCCTTGAGGGGCCCGGGCCCGGGCGGGCAGCCGGAGGGACGGACAGGGGCCCCGAGCGCCGGGCCCGCGCCTCCACAGGAGCACAGGAACGCACGTGGGTGGATGTTTCACCCTGGGCAAAGCAAGGGGCAAGGCGTGGGGTGGTAGCGTGCCTGTACAGCCCGAGCGAGAAACAGTGTCTGGGAGTGATGCAGTGGGGCGTTTCCACGGGCTCGCCGGTCCCCTGGAAAGCCTCTGTTGCTCCTTGTGGAGCAGGCAGACTGGGAGAGAGCAAGAAGCGGGGATCTGTCTGGCCAAGGGGTCGAGGGGCGGCACTGGAAGTCGCGGAGGCGTTTTGGGTTTGTCCTGCTCAGAGTGCAGTGTGTGTCCGGCACGGGGACATCGGCGGAGTGTGAGTGAGCGGGGAAGGCCGGCTGTTGAGTGGCATTTATTTTCACAGACGAAACACATCAGCCCGGTTAGACACTCCTGCCAGGCGGCTCTTCCTTGTCCCTTAGCCTGGAGCGGACCGAACACGGGGCCGAGTCCATCAGCGCAGGGCACGGAACATGAGAGATGCTGCGAGCGCGGCTGGACCACCCAGGGATGCCGTCCCCATCGGGAGGGCGGTGCTGCCGCGGGCACCTGCCTTTTCTCCCTGAAAGGGGTAAAATGGCAGGTGCTCCCGAGTGCGTAGACAACCTTTTCACGTATGCCAGGAGGTGATTTGGCCTTTGTTTGCATGTCAGTAGGAAACTCGAGTCCACATTAAGTTTGCTCCACTTGACATTTAAGTACATAAATTATAATTTAGAAGCTTCTAAAACGTCGAAAAAGCTGTCGGACAGGAAGGAGACTGAGCATTTCTAGCTCCTGGTACTCCGAGAAGTCAAAGGAAATAGGGTATATATTGCCTTCAGTATCTCTACGCACATTGTCCGAGTGATTGCAGGTTGTAATTGGGAAGCTGTGGGGTGAGGTGGGAGATGAAAGAGCAAACGATAAGAAGCTGTTTACAAACCAGCTTGAGCAAGGAGGAGGGCCTTGGTCCCTGCTCTGAAAAAGGAAAGATGCTGATACTTGCCCCAAAAGCTGTGAGGTTTTTTGGGTTACAGAATGATGGGGAATCAGTATCTGCAGATATTATTACAGGAGCTCTAGCATTATGTCTGCCTGCAAAAACATGTATTACAGCATGTACATGTGGGTCCTGGCCTGCCATTTAGAATAGGTTTGACATAGGTTTGTTTTTCTCTCATTCTTGACACAATTTTCATTTTGCACATTAAAAGTAGAGTAGGAAAGAATTAGTAAAGACTCACAAGCTTGGCTCTGGTATTTTTCATGGCACTTCCATGGCATTTTTTGCTTAATTTTAACATGTTTTGTCCTTTACACAATAGATGCTTAAATCTGGGAGAGAAACAGATGTGCAAATCTGCACACCACCATTTTTATAGTGTGGGTCTGGTGCATTGGGGGCTGTATTTCAAAGTGGGATTTGAGGGCTATCCTCAGCAATTGCAGTGCTAACAGAATGCTTATGCCTAGTGCACTCCACACACCAGGTTCTGTTGATGTCAATGTCTGTAGTGTGGAAGATGTTACCATTGTGCCAGTGTGGAAGAAGATGGCAAGTACAAATGCACCAGGATGGATTGCTGAAGGCTGGGCAGTGACCAGCATAGGAAGGAATATGCTCCTAGAGTGATTGGTTGAGGACTGACACACATAAACCTTCCCCATCTGGAGCAGTACATTTCTGTAGGATTTTATTCTAAAACAGTGAAGAGTGTGTGCACAGCTGCTAATGGCTCATGCGCAGCTGCTGATAGACAAAAACCTCTTAGTGTTTTATCCCCAAATGATGGCTGCCTCCTTCCCTCATCCTATATCTGTCACCAAACAATAATTAAAAAGTAAGAAATTATTACAGTTTTTTAGCTTTCTGAAAGAATGTACTCACATCATATTTGACAGAAACAAAGGGAAGGGGTGAAAAGTCTAACACAATGCTGTTCCACACACACAGACAGAGTACCATGGTTGCAACCTTGGAATTTTTGCTGTTTCTCCACAATATATTCCACAGGACTTTTGCATTCAGTCCTTGACCTGAATGGTCTCTCCCAGCATAACCTAGGAGAGTAACAAGTAATCATGTAGAGAACAAAAACAGACTTGTAGTGGAGTAAATCAGAACAGTGAAATGGAGACATTTGCAGCTGCAGTAAGCAGATTCTGATGTACATTTTTTTTAATTGGATAAGCAATGAGCACTGGATTAATGGTGATCATGCTTCATTTATGGATGAGGAAAATTGTGCACAGCAAGAACATACAATTCCTTCTTTGACAAAATTTGCTTTCACTTGTATTTAATGTCTCATTTGCCATATTTATTCTTACTTAGCATGGACTGCAGACCTACCAAAATGACCAACACTGCCTACCTTCCCCTCTTTCTACAAGAGAAGAATCTGGAAATGTTATATTTCCCCTGGTGGCATTATATAGATATGACAGGAGTTTGTTACATCAAAATGCCTTATAACTTAAGAGAAGTTCACTTAAGAGAAGTTCTTTGTAGAAGAAAATAATCGCATTACTTGTAACATATGATTTTATGCATGCTTTTCAAACACAGCATGTGTATAAACCACACAGATATATATATCCTAGTAAAACTGACATTTTTATATTTTCTGCTCCCCATGATCAAGTATTAGATTTTTGTTTGGTTTTTTTTTTTTCTGTATAGAAGAAATGTACACTTATTTGTAAACTTCTGAATGATATTTTTCCTAAGTATTTGTATGGCCTAACTGACCTTAACAACTCAGCATCTTGCAATTTTTAATAGCAATCCTGAGATGTTAGGATGAGGAAGCATTTTCATAATCTGTAGTTTTGCTTTGGGAGAATGGATTCTTCCAAATAACTTAATGTTGTTTTCAGCCAGGAAACTGAACTTTCCTGAGGCCCACCATGATACCTTAGATGAGAGAATTTTGATTCGCATAGAAGAAATAATAGAGCATGGTGTGTGTGAATATTCCTGAAGATTGCACCATGGCTGAAAATCATTGAAAGGTTATGGACTTGCTTTAGCTGAAGGTATAGCTTTTTTCGTCAAGTTTTATTTTGATTTTGTGGCCATGTTAGCAGAAACACACAGAAAAATTAAATTTATACATGAAATTTCCAAGAAATCAGTACTAGCAGAACAAAAGGGGAAAAATATTTATTTTGCATCTCTTTCCTACATCCTAGATTAATTAATCACTACTAAAAATTTAGTAGGACATTTTAGTTGTCTGTGTGAAATTACTTTTATTACTTTCTCTATTTCATCAAAGTACTGTGACATCATTAGTTTCAGTGCCTTGTATGACTCTATAATACTAATATATACTAAGATTAATATAAAGAAAATTCTCCTTCTGCCAAGCATAGTAAATTCTTGTACCTGTAGTAAATACATTTCTCCTTCCCTTTATTTTTTTTATTTTGATATAACTTGAACATATGCAGAACAGTTCAGATGTAGAAATAAAAAATAAAAAAAAAACCAGCAGCCTGTTTATAGAGGCATATATATTTGTTCAGTGAAGAAACTGGGGCACAGACAAGCAACAAGACTTCTATGAGATGACCCAGTAAGATGCACCTGACTGCAGAACAAAGCTGTTGTCTCTCAAGTTAACGTTTCATGCCCTGTGAGATATTTTTAAGATTATTTCTCAACAGAAGGTCACCATCAAGTCAAATGGCAAACCAGGGTTAGCAAGGAAGGAAAACAATAGTTATATTTACAATTATATAACTATGTCTGCCAATTTAATTGAGGATTGATCCAGATCCATAATATGTGCTGTTTAGCTTTTGTCTCTTTGCTTGAAATTTGCAATAAAATTATTTTTATTTGATCCTACCCTACTTACGTTACTTTCCATGCATACTTACACATACACATACTTACTAGCAAATAAATGTTTTCCAATAGATTTTATATTAATATTGGCTAGTGTTTATGAAGCAGGGAGAATCTTACTTTTGCAACTATTAGCATCCTTTGATGAAAACATATTACAAAGCATTTGGAACTTCAAGTATGAATGTTACATGGCAGCTGTCCATATAATTATTTGACTGATGTTTTTGAATTTTTATTTTTTTATTTTTTTTTCTCTGTGGTACACTTTGAACATTCCCAGTGAGTACTGATAAATATGTAAATATGATCTCAGTGGTTTCTGTTCTGGCCTGATGCTGAGTGCTGGAAGTCCTACTGCAGCATCTCAGAGCAGTTCTTCAGAACTGGTACAGTTCTGGAACAGGCAGGTAAAATTAAATCACAGAATATTCCTACTGGTTTTTACCAGCTCTCTGAAGTGTCTTTTATTTATGCAAATCACTTTCTAAATTTAATGGAATATTTGTGTGCTTTGAGTGCCTATCTTTTTTGAAGAAAAATATTTTAATGACACTATTGTCTGTTTAATAACCTGCCAGATCTTTATTCAACCCTTATGGAGATAGCATCACCACAAAAGAAAAGGAAAAAAATTTAAAACAAATTCTAATTTTATTTTTTTAGTGGTATGTGTATTATTGTTTATTATTTTTGCTAATACTTGCATTGTTGGGTACCTGAAGTGCTGTAGTAATTATTAAGAAGTTGCTTTCTCTGACCAATGTTCAGCTGACTGACTAAATGACTATGATAAGGCACTTCAAATTTCTGCTATGTTAAATATATTTATTTTCTTTTTGTTTAAATGCAAATGTATCCCAAATAAATTTTGTTTAAAATTATTTTCTTAAAAATAACTATCTTATGACTGTATTGGTTTGAAGAACTGTGATTTGACACTACAAAGATATAGACATTTCTGAATAATTTTTATATAAAATATGATACTTGTTTCATACAATGCCTAATAATGTGAGCATTTCTAAAATTAGTGCATACAGGTTACTATTCAGAGTTACTATTCATGTTACTATTCAGAGTGCTATATACTGTCCTAGGCTCACTCATTTGCAGGCTTGTATCCCTTCTCTGTAATACAAGAAAAATACAGTTTCTGTAAAAATGGAAATACCATTAATTGGTCTGGAGTGTAAATTGACATTAACAATAGTTTTTTTTCTCCTGTTGCACACAATGTTCCTACATAATTGCATAATCAATCCACAAAAACAAGTCCTTGTAATTTAAAAATCCCTCCCTTCTGGAACTTCCAGATAAGTTCCAAATAAAGAAGCGTTTTTTAAAACTTGTACATTTCAATATTGTGTGAGTATCAGCATTAAACAGAATGACCTAATTGCAACCTACCAGTACTTAAAGAGAGCCAACAAGAAAGACAGAAAGGGAGTTTTTACAGGAGCGTGAAGTGGCAGGATGAGGGGAAATGGCTTCAAACTGTAAGAAAGTGGGTTTAAATTAGATATTAGGAAGAAATTCTTTATTTTGAAACTGGTGAGGCACTGGAACATATTGTCCAGAGAAACTGTGGATGCCCCATCCCTGGGAATTGCTCAAGGTCAGGTTGGATGGGGCTCCCATCCAACAACCTGATCCAATGAAAGGTGTCCCTGCCCATGGCAGGGGGATTGGAAACAGCTGATCTTTAAGGTCCCTTTCAACCCAAATCATTGTATGATTCTGTGACAGATCCTACACTACCTTTTAAACTATTATCTTTCCTGATTTTTCAGAGCTCAACTATCTTTTTTATCTTTTCATCCTAACTTTGCTCACGTCATCAGTACTGGAAGGATGCTGTTAGAAATAGCTGAAAAGTATTGACTTGTTGACTTAGTTCACTAGTTAAAGTTTGAATAGTTGTCAGATTTAATCCTGCAAGCTGCTCTCCTGTGTTCCTTGACTTAGTTTAAGTACTTAAGATCCCTCTTCACAATCATATTTTAATAAATATAGATACTAGCAACAAGAAATATGCCTGAGTTATGTCTTCTATTCAGTTCCTTATACAGAGCCATGTCTTGCAGGACTAATACCTGTCTGATATAATATTCATTAAGTTGAATATACTGCTTCAGTGTTCTAGTTGTTTCTAAATTATAGGTAAATCTTCAAATTATTACCAAGGAATTTCACTTATTAAACCAGTGATGAGGAAGAAAAACTGAAACTGAAGACTTATGAAACAATTTTAAACTGTTTTTTACAACTTTCCTGAATAGTTTTTTAAAATTATAAATATGGAAAAGTGTTTGTATTTTAATAAGTACTTTTGGAAGAGCAGTGTGAAGGTGTAACTCCTTTCAATATTGATCTAAACATTTGGTTTTACCACTAAATAAAAAGAGGTCCAGAGATTGTACAATCAGTAATCCAGAGCTTTTGTCACTGTCTTTAAGGTACCTACAAGTGTTCTGATTGTTCAGAGGTACTTTTTATTACTTCTAACTAGCTGTGGTGGCAGTAGGCACATTTCAATTACAAGCATGTATAATGAGAAGAACACACAGCACTATTCCCTGTTGATTGCACTGCCTCAGAAATGATGTCTAGATGGTGACATTGAACACACGACTCTGGAAGGATTGTCCCAGTTTTTGCTGTCAGACTTTCATTCTTCAGTTCACATGGGCAGCTTTCTTGCAGCTAAAGAAATCTCTGTTTTAGGGGAGGTGAATAAGCTATCACAGCTGGCAGAGGCAAACAGTACAACATGCACAACTGAACAAAAGTAACATCCTGAATTGCCATAAGTAATTGGAGGCAAGAGCTGCTACAGAAGACAAGATACTAGCTGTTTAAGTTTGAAAGCAGGTTCCCATAGTCTGACTTCTTCTACTTGGAATGTAGATTGATTTGTGATTATAAAGAAGTTCCACTACTCAGATGATTTTTCCCCCTTCCAGTTGTGATACAAATACATGACAAAATGGTAACTGCTATAATGGACACATTCCTTTTATAGGCTTAGTGTCCTTTTATTGAAGAGAAATATATAAAATATGCTGAGAGATGGCTGTGTGGCTGGTACATGTAGTGGAGAGGGACATGGATAGTCTTTGTAGTGCTCTGTAAATGAATTTTCAGATGTCTGTTCCATGCCTATGGCAGCCTTGCAAGCTGTAAGGGACCTTGTATGTCTGGCAAGTCCATGTCTTCTGAAAAAGTAAGACTGACTGAAAAAACCCAGCTCTCAGTGACTGAAGTTATTCACTCCCAAGGGTTATCACAGTGAAAGCATTAGGAACATGAAGTATAAGGCCTTAACCAGTAACATCCAAGCCATCTCAGATATTTTTAAAATCCATGTATCACTGGGATACTTATCCATGCTTTCATGAGAGAGAGGCTTTCTAGGGCATCATACAGTTTGCCAGAACTGTGGCTTCTGAAAGTCACAATAAGCAGTTTTAAAATGCTTTAAAATACGCTATTCCATGATTTATAATCTTTGTATGTTGTGCATTGTGAGATGTGGTTAGTATAGACATGAGTTATGCATACGCAACGTTTCAAAAATTGCCTATGATAAAAGTACACGTGAGAAAATAAGAAAATCTTAAAAACATGTAAATTCACTACTAGGAATTTGTCAGTGAGGATCTGTTGGGGAGTGATGGAGTCATGTTCTCTGGACTTTTTCTCTGTATTTTGAAAATTGTGGCACACATCCTGCTAAGAAAAACCACAGGACAGTGGGAAGCATCAGGCCTCCCTTATTTTAAAATTCATGATTGACAGTCATTTGTTTTGTAGTCATGCATATTCTTTACTAGTATTTCCCGTAAAATATCTTTTCCTTTCTTTGCCTGTCAGTTATGTTCATTTGTAATTCTAAAAGGGCTAGTCCATCATGAAATCTCTTCACCTAACAGAGGGGAGGGAACTCTCACATGGACTTGGAATCATAGAATCATCTAGGCTGGAAAAGGCCTGTGAGATCATTGACTCCAATTGACAGAGGCAAGTCCCACTAGGGACATGTTCCCAAGTGCTATGTCTACACATCTGTTAAATACCCCCAGAGATGTTGGCTCTAACACTTCCATAGGCAGTCTGTTTCCGTGCATAAACACTTTCTGTGTAGAAATATTTCCTAATGTCCAATCTAAGCTTCCCCACATAACAACTTTAGACTATGTCCTCTCATCCTGCCATAGGCTACCTGGGAGAAGAGAGCAACCTCCACCTGGTCACAATCTCCTTCCAGGCATGTGTAGAGAGTGGTAAGGTCTCCATTTGAGTCCATTTGAGTCTTCATTTCTCCAGGATATCCACCTCCAGCTCCCTCAGCTGCTCCTCACAGCACTTGTGCTCCAGACCCTGCCCCAGCTCCCCTGCCCTTCTCTGGACTCACTCCAGCCCCTCAGTGTCTTTCCTGCAGTCAGGGCCCAGAACTGGACACAGCACTCCAGGTGTGGCCTCACCAGTGCCCAGGACAGGGGGACAATCCCTGCCCTGCTCCTGCTGGCCACACTATTGCTGAGCCAGGCCAGGATGCCATTGGCCTTCTTGGCCACCTGGGCACAGCCTGGCTCATGTTCAGCTGCTGGCACCAGCACCCCCAGGTCCTTTCCAGCCACTCTGTCCCAGCCTGTGGCACTGCCTGGGGTTGGTGTGACCCAAGGGCAGGACCCAGCACTGGGCCTTGTTGAACCTCACACCATTGGCCTCAGCCCATTGATCCAGCCTGTCCTGATCCCTCTGCAGAGCCTTCATCCCTCCTGCAGATCAACACTCCCACCTAAATCAGTGTTATCTTTAGAACTGATGTAGACAAAGAGGACAGGCATTTTGCTAATGGACTTAATAAATATTTCCTGGCAGCAGAACTAGTGGGTTCCATTCCTGACTCTGGACTTTTTAACTAAAAGATTTTGCATGTGCATTTGGAAGAAAGACCCAAGCTTCTTTCTTGCCAAAGAGCACTTCAGCAAGTGTGATTTTTTTCTTAAAATTTTGGACATTCTGGAAATTGTTTTAAAAATTACCCTTACTGGGTATAAGAGAAATGTATTTTGTTTTGTCTAACCCTTTAAAAAAAATCTCTTCTGTTTTGTCCATCTGTTAAAATTCAGCCTAAGGCAGATTCCTGGCAAAACTTAAAATTTAAAATCTGTGGGTTTGTGCAGCTGGCAACATTTCTTCCCACTTTTCTTCAGCAATTTAAGAGGATTTCACTCGTTATTTATTAAAAGAAAGAATGTTTAGTCCCATTTACAACATTATGTTGTCACTACTGTTGTCTGATAGAAGGCCAGCAGCATGTTTTCTGGTGAGAGAAAAAGTAAGAACATGTTACCAGTGCTGAGTTGGACCTTCACTTTTATTTGCTCAGCCACCTGCCGCTTCAGATCTATATAAGGAATATGCCTGCCCTGCAGCCAGCAGAGAAGTACAGAGACAGTCAAGCTATCCACACAGTTGGGCTTGTTTATATCAAGCAATCTGGTGGCAGCAGCATGGAGCCCTATGTGAGTCAAGGTATTCAGGTGAGAAATGAGAGTTGATTATCTTATGCACTGATGCTTTTAGACCTCTTCCAATGCTTCTACTATCTCTTTTAGAAGGAGTTTGTGCATTCCTGTAGTAAACCACAGGCATACTTTGAAAGGAGATGCTATTATATCTGACAAATTAAATTCACAGTTTACTACATTTTTCAGATGTGTTTAGTTAAAATATTTTAAATTTCTTGTATTCTTTGTTCAAGTATTCAAAGACTAAAATCTTTACAGTATTTGTGTTTCATATGCCATAAATATGTGAGCTGTGCAAGCAGAAAAGATAATATTTATTTACAATGATAATGCATTTTTGCCCCATGTTTCTCAGTTTCTAAGACACTGAAGAGTTTACCCTTATACTAATCAACTCTACTTTGTAGAGATACTTTTTCATTAACAGAGAGACAGATTGTCTTTTCCTCAGCGCTGCAGCCCACTCCAAGCAGATGACTAAAGAACCATGGAGAGCATATGCTCAGCTATGACAGTGAATGCTACACAAGCATTTTTCCTACTGTTGTGAAATGTGGCTGTTAACATCTCTCCATTTTTCTCAGTACACTCAAAGACTTATTCAGTTGCTAATGCTGTTTGAGTCATGGAATATCTTTGCCTACCACATGGAAACAGGAGGAAACACATGGAACATATGCTTTTATAAGGAGGCTCTAAGAGAATATACAAATAGCAATGGTGGAATTCTAGCAATACCCATAGAAATACGGAAAAAATCTTTCAAAGGGGAAAAAGATATTATAATTTTCATCTGACTTTTAGAGTTCAAATGATATGTAGACAGTTTGAAAATTAGTTTATGAAAACAATCTAAAATATTAGAAATTCTACTTTTAATTAGTGAAGGATTTATATAATCCTGAGTTTAAAATAGACTGTCTTCAAAAATTTAGGTCCATTCACTTTGCAAAGAGATTTGGATATTTGTGCTTACCAGGAGTCATGTATGCTGTTTTACTTTGAAATATTATGGTGATTTAGGACTACTTATAAAGGAATGCTGAGTGAACAGATATTATCTCAGAAAACAGTAGAAACCCATAATTTTAAGTTGTGAATATGGATAAACAGACAGTTGATAATCCTTAAGGGTGCATGTTATTAATATAGAAGTCATGCAGACTATGTAGTGTAAGCAGAGAGAGATGACATTGTTCTGCATTACTCACACCATACAGTGATCCCTGGAAACAGGCAAAGACAGGGTTGACTGGAAAAGTTCAAGCAGGTCTGGATGTCATCTAGGGACAGAAAATAACTTGGCAACATTTTTAACCATCTTTAAGAGTTCTGCTTTGATAAAATTAATTTATTTCTGCTGTTTAAGTGAGATCCCACTAGTTCAGTTCTACAGGATAGACTAGATCTAAATTCTATATAGGCCTGATAATCTTTCCTAAGAAAATACTAAGAAAATCCCTGACCCTGAGTGTCTAACAGAACAAAGACATCAGAAGTAAATCACCTTTGTGGGGTGTGATGGGCATCAAGGCAGTTGTTTGACCACTGACATGTTTGATAGTGCTTTTTGTACTGTAAATGTTCTTCAGCTTTTATCATATGATGCCTTGATCCATGGTCATTGAGATAAAAAGTGATTTTTTTTTTGGTGAAACTCTGAAAGTGAGTGCAGTCATGCAGGTCACCTCACTTTCAGTCATAAATCAAACAAAGCTTTCTGTGACAAAAATAAAAAAATCTCATACTGCTCAAGATTATTTACCCTGCTTATACAAGATAATCAATTCCAGCCTCAGAGGGAGGTCACTGCCTGTGGTCATACTTTTAAAGATATTATACTGGCGTCTAGCAGGAGCATGTAACACTGCAGAGCTTGCAGGATTATTTCTGTAACATTTAGAATAAGCAATAGAGTCCATTTTAACCATGTTATTTTAAAACTAATTTTTGCAACCTAATAAATGATTAAAGCCTAATCTATCTGCACTGGTAAGCACTTTTCTGAAACTTTTAGGTGACTATCACATACTTAATTTTGCCTACCTACAGTATTTTACTGTGTGATTCAGCAAAATAATTAAGCTTATGTAGTTGTGTAGATTTCACCGTGATCATGCAGATTCTCAGGATTTGACATACACCTCATTAACTTGGGGAATTGAGATCCAAATATTAATTTTACAGGGTTGCACCCATCCCAATGTATCTTGGATTTGAGTTAGTCTTCTGAGTACAGACACTTTGGCATAGCTTTCCCCACAGGATCAATCTTAGAAAGATATCCTAGGGTGACTTTATATGAAAAAAATTGCAATTTAAGAATTTATGTTCAACAAAAGAAAGAAAATAAAACCAGGAACCTGTTTTCAGAAAATTACAATCACATCAGAGTACAGTGAAATCTAACAGGACATTCAGTGTCAGTGAATTATTTTTCAGAAGATTCATCTGGTCATTCCTGTCCCCCAAATTATTTTTTCTAAAGCTTTTTAAGTGGAGTGATGGGCATAAAAATATTCCACTATCCATAAATCTACTTTCCAGTACAAAAGAGCTAGTTTTCTCGGTTTATTTCAGATAAACACACAGTGTTTTGCCTGTTCATCATAGTAATCCATCTCTATATACCCTGACACCTATTGTAAAGACTTCAGTCTCCTTCTTTCCAAAATTCCTTCAAAAAATTCCTTCAAAATTTCATTTAGAGTGTACTAAATTTTTAAAGTTTTAATATAAATTAATATTCTACTTTTAGGAGCAGTAATAGAAATATTTGAAAATTAGGACTGTGCTTTCCTTTGCAGAATAGGGCTACTCATATAGTTTATATATCTTGTCTCTTGTAACCTTATCAAAGGCAGCTAATAATCTCCCAAATCTGTTCATAACAATCACTTGATGAATTCACTGCTGAGATTTTAAATTTCCACTTTTCTCAACTAACTTGGCACACCTCACTGGCTGATCTGAAAGCTTCATACGATTATGTATTAAACAGTACAATTTTAAGGTTATGCTAAATCTATCAACCACAAATCCAGAGTTTCTCTTTCACTGCTTGCAATATTACATATGCAGTACTTTTTCTTATGTATTATTTTCTTATCTGTATTAGGAATTATTGTATTTAGATAAATAGAATTAATGGTCTATTTTCAATACATATAGCAGCAGAATCTAATTCTGACATTTTCATGTCATTTCAATTCTATATTTTCAATTTTTTCTCGGAGACATGTATCTCACTTAAATTTTGAAAATTAGAGAGTCAAACTCAAATGGCTGGTAAATTCTTTGTGCTAAATTCTATAAATAAACTATGAGGATGAAAATATTTGAGCTAGTAATCTTTCATGCAAATTGAATTCAATCTAGGCTGACTAATGCTCTCAAAAACTCAGTAGAGAAATACTAAAGTCTTTAAGTTTCAGTCTTTACTAATAAGATTGAAAGGGTTTTGTTTCTTTGGTTTACAGGAGATAATTTAAGTGTCACTGAACTTTTTGGGTTAATAATAACATTTGCATTATTCAGTTGTAGTAGCATTAATAGGTCTTCCTTTTAAGGTTGTCACATAGAAAATAAAGCCCTACAACTTTCAATCCTACTTGAGTAAAACTATTCCAAAATATGAAGGAATTCTTCTGTCTTATCCAATAAGTCTCAAATCACAGTTCAGTGGGTCCCTTGTCCTCACATCAGTGATAGCAGAATATGTATGATTATTATAGGAATAGTAAAGGGCTCATGATACAGAGTTCATAGTCTTATGTATGTTCACAGCATTTTGTATGCTCTTTGATGTAATGAAACAGGATGTAGCTGAGGGCATTGCCTTGAGGATGAACTCCTAAAGGGACTGACCAAGGCTATGTGGCTGAAGCCTGAATAAATCATTTCACTTTTCCCAGGCCTCTCTGGCAAAGTATTACCCGGAGGATAAATGGAAGTTGATGTTCCAGTTGGCATTGAGTTTCCAGAATGAATAAAACACTATCTGGTGTTCTTTAACATCTTCTAGTCTGTTTTATCAACTGCCAGAAAACATTTCAAATTAGCATGTCACTTTCTATAGACAACTGAGAGACAAATTCTCTCAAACACAGCGTATTAGGCTAAATAATGTAACATATTGTTTGAAAAATCAATAGATCAAAGTAAGTGGGTTTGGTGTCTCACAGACCCAAACAAAAAGTACAATATAAATCAAAGTAAGCACTAAAACTCTGTGAGAAAAGTCCACCACATAACAGTAATTACTCATGTACTTGCTTTGTCCTCCCTTGCCAGTATTTCCTATTTGAAAATTATACCATCAAGAAATAATGCTAATGGCTGTTTTCAAAGGCTTTTTGTCATAACTACTTTCTAAATCTAAGCAAATAGTAAAATTCACAGGAAGTGAACAGCAGCACTGTTCTAAAATCTAAGTATAAAAAAAGATAATTTATAGGTATACTATTTTTCAATGAAGTGTGCACTCTTCTTACAGCAAGAGGTATTCAAGATTGATTGCATATTTTAAAAAATTGCAATATTTAAAAAATATTTTTAAAACCTAAGAAAATTGCAGTGTCATCTGCATTCCACCAGAAATGCCTCTTGAGAAGGGGTTGAATTTACCATCACAGATGTTCACCAACAGAAGTAAGATTTCCTTTTTCCCCAGTTAAAGTCTCTTCCTTTGTCATTCCCTAAGTAAGGGTTTTTTCCTCAGAACTACCTCACTGAGAATGACTCTACCCTGTGATGAGATCTCCAGTGAGGAAGTGATTTCTCTGTAGATCTTGGACTACTGTAAAGAAAGCTGTTTGGATTTCTTAGGTGTGAAATTAATTGAGTTTTAAAAATCAACAGGAAATCTAGTAATAAAACAATTGAGAATATGGAAATTAATTGTTTTAAAAGAAAGGCTTGAGCTTCTACTCTTTAGTTTCTTCACTTCAGAGGAAAAATAGCCAGGTCTTCTTGTAAGTATAATACTAGAAGGTCAGTGGATGAAATAAGGGCCTAATTCTGTGAATAATAATGGGACACAGATATCTTTTCATCCCTTAGGAATGATGGCGCAAATCAGAGACTTCCAGCTTCCTCCTTTCTGGCTTAATAAATCTCAAGTAACTTTTTTGGAAAATAGGAGCTGCTATGCTCCTTTGCAGACAGGGAGTAGGTCTAATAGAGTTAAACACCTCATCTGTCTGAGAAAATAATTTGTCTCAGATTCCATGCTATTATAAAAAGTGGACATCACCCCATTTGCTGACCAGTCATACCTAGAAACAAAATTGTTTGATGAAAGATGAAATGTGATTGTTTTCCAAGAATGAATACACTCTGTTGAAGCTCTTGAGTAGAATTCAAAAAGAACTTCTAAAATCTATTTGACAAATCTGGATTTTTAAAATCTGGCAATCCTCTGCAGCCAATCAAGCATGGAGGGGGCATTTCGTGGAGCATTATGGAAGATTTAAATGGTGCCAGGGAGCACAAGGAACAGGAGCTGGTGTGTCCAAACAGGACTTGGTTTGTCAGTAGAATGTGACATGGCAGTGCACAGCAGTTTACACAGGCAGGGGGAGTGGGAAAGGCACAGCCACCATCCCAGCTCCTGAGTGGGGTGTTTGGTTTTTTCCTAACTTTCCCAACTTGAACTGCCCACAGTTGAAAGTCATTCTAGTAGGAGCATGGCGACCCAGACAAACCTCCCCAGGAAGAAGGCAGCTTTCTGGTCTCTTACTGTAGGGAGTGCTTGAGCCTTGTGTTAGTACCAGAGGAAAACACATCTGTGGGCAGTGTGAGCAGGTTGATGTCTGGGGTCACAGCTTAAAGGGGAGGTGGACAGGCTGAAGAGTATCATAGAGTTCAAAAGGGACTGCTGGAGTCACATTCTTCCATTCCTGGGACAAGTTCATTGGATGGAAGATCAGCAGGAGTTGGAGGAACCCCACGCCTCAGTCAGAAAAATGAGACCTAAAAGATGGCAGAGAATGGAAATAGATCCCTGCAAAGGGAGGTAGAAGTGTTCCTTCCCAAGCACCCTCACAGAACAGGTATGAAGCCCTGTATTTTGAGGGTCAGGCAGATGACAGTGAGGAAGCAGGTACATCTGTAGAATCTACCAGATGAAGACAGTCAACCAGATGGAACACTATTTCAAGTATTAAAATAGAAAGAAGGGTAGTTGTAATGTGTGACTTACTTCTGAGGGGGACAAAGGGCCTTGTATGCCAACCAGATCCATCCCACAGGGATGTCTGCTGCCTTCCTGGGGCCTGGGTGAGGAATATTACCAGGAGACTCCCTGGACTAATCTGGCCCACTGATTACTACTCAACGCTGGTTGTCCAGGTCAGCAGTGATGAGGTTCATAAGAGAAGCACCAGGGCAATCAAAAAGGACTTCAAGGCCCTAGGTCGTCTGGTTGAAGGGACAGGAGCACAGGTGATATTTGCCTCAATTCCTTCAACAGCAGGGATGAACCCCAAAGGGAACAGGAAAATGCACATTATCAATATGTGGCTTAAAGGCTGGTGCCACAAGTTGAATTTTGGGAGTTTTGCTCATGGAGCAGTTTATGCACCACCAGGCCTGCTGCAGACAAGATGGAGTTCACTTATCTAACAAACGAAAAAGTGTTCTAGCCCATGAGCTGGTAAAGCTGCTTAAGAAAGCTTTAAATTGTATTTAAAGGGGGAAGGAGATGAGACCAGGCTCAGGGCTAGCATGCCAGAGTTGGGTAAAATCCTCAGCCCAGCTGAAGTGCATGTATATTAATGCACAGAGTATGGGAAACAAACAGGAGGAGCTGGAGGCCATTGTGCAGCAGGAGAATTATGACATAGCCACTGTCACAGAAATGCGGTCGGATAACTTGCATGACTGGAGGGCTGCAATGGACGGCTACTTGCTTTTCAGAAGCGACAGGCACAGAAGGAGAGGTGGGGGTTCCATATATTGGGAAGACTTTTGACAGTATAGAGCCTGAGGAAAGTGATGATATGGTTGAGTGCTTATGGGTGAGGATGAGGGAGAAGGCTAGTGTGGCAGATACCTGGGTTGGTGGCCTATTCAGGACAGTGACTCATAGAGTACCTTGGGAAGCAGCCTTTGAAACAAAAGGCCCTATGGACATATTTTAAAAAAGAAATCCTGATGGTGAAGGAGCAGGCTGTCCCTAAGTGCCAAAAGGTGGGCCAATGGGGCTTATACCAAACTGGCTGAAGAGAGACCCTGCACAGGAACTCAAGTAAAAAAAGTGTGTGCGTCACCTTTGGAAAAAGAGGCAGGCAATACAGGAAGTGTTTCAGGATGTCATTGGTCCATGCCGAAAGAAAGTTAGAGAGGCTAAAACTCAGAACTTAATGTGGACACCTCTGTAAAAGATAGTGTTTTTATAAATACATTAATAACAAAATGAGAGGGAAGGAAAATCTCCAGCCTTTATTGGATGTGGGGGGAAATATATACCAGAGATGAAGAAAAACGCTGAGGTACTTAAATCCTTCTTTTCATCACTCTCTTCAACCGTAAGATTCTTAGGACAATTGGTCTCTTGAGCTGTTAGACAGGAACAGCAATGGCAGAATGGACCCCCTGTACTCCACAAGGAAGCTAGTGACCTTCTGAACTCCTTAGACACTCACAAGCCTATGGGACTAGATAGGATTTATCCTAGGGTAATGAGGGACCTGACACAATAACTTGCCAAGCCACTCTGTAATTTGTTATCAGTCCTGGCTAACCTAGGAGGTCCCAATTGACTGCATGACGTCCATCCACAAAAAGGGCCAAAAGTAGGATCCAGGGAACAGCTTGACCTCAGTTCTGAGGAAGGTTATGAAACAGATCACTTTGAGTGCAATCACAGAGCACATGCAGGGCAACCGGGAGATCAGGTGACACAACTGTTGGATGCAGAGAAGACTGTGGACTACCTGGGCTTCAGCAAAGCCTTTGACACTGTCTCCCACAGTAAACTCCTGAAAAAGCTGGCAGCCCACATCTTGGACAGGAGCACTCTGTGCTGGGTTAGGAACTGGCTGGATGGCCGGGCCCAGGGAGTGGTGGTGAGTGGGGCTGCATCCAGCTGGGGGCCAGTGACCAGTGGTGTCCCTCAGGGGTCTGTGCTGGGGCCAGTCCTGTTCAATATTTTTATTGATGACATGGATGTGAATATTGAGTTTACTATTAGCAAATCCATGAATGACCTCAAAGTTGGGCAGCACTATTGATCTGCTGGAGGGCAGGAAGGCTCTGCAGAGGGATCAGGATAGGCTGGATCATGGTGTGGCCAATGGTGTGAGGTTCAACAAGGCCCAGTGCTGGGTCCTGCCCTTGGGTCACACCAACCCCAGGCAGCGCCACAGGCTGGGACAGAGTGGCTGGAAAGGACCTGGGGGTGCTGGTGGCAGCAGCTGAACATGAGCCAGGCTGTGCTCAGGTGGCCAAGAAGGCCAATGGCATCCTGGCCTGGCTCAGCAATAGTGTGGCCAGCAGGAGCAGGGCAGGGATTGTCCCCCTGTCCTGGGCACTGGTGAGGCCACACCTGGAGTGCTGTGTCCAGTTCTGGGCCCTGACTGCAGGAAAGACACTGAGGGGCTGGAGTGAGTTCAGAGAATTGTTTTTATTACTGAATATCAACATACACCTAAAGAGCTTTTGAATAAAAACCATTATTTTGTTGTAAGTCAAAATTGCAGACAATAAAAATATTTTTTCATATTGTGATATCACTCTATTGACAATGTAAGTGGTAGTTCAGTGTGCAATGTGAAGCACACTAAAGGCTTAGAAGAATGACAACAAAACTTCAAAACTTTTTTTTAAAATATAACCCACTTTGGTTTAAGCTCAGTTTGAAATCATAGAATATGAATAAAAATTGAGCTGGAAGAAATGTCCTTCTAAACTTTCACTTAACCTTAGCCTTGTTTTGTTTCAGAAGCAATATATACTGTGAACTAATTAGGGATAATAACATATCCCATGTAATTAACTTTAGATTTATTTAATAAACACAATGAGTACAGAAAATAATTATAGATTGTTATATTGTTAGGGATTATATATTGTAATTGTTAGGGGAATGGAGAATTTATAAAGACAAACTACATTGCTGTTTTAAGTTGTTAAAAATTAGCATCTTGAAGGACACTTGCACATTCTTTTGTGTTAGTCCCCCTTACTCCCATATATTAATGTGTAATTCAAGTCTTGGGCATTACCAGCTCAGCTATAACCCTAAAATACTGCTTGGTTGTAGCATCTTTTTTTTCATCTTGCAGTACTTACCAAATAGAGTAAATTAAGTCAGTGGAGCTCCTCATAACATTTTATTCAAGAAACAACAAAATCCAGCCACATTTTTGGTGTGACGCATTTTTTCCATTCTTATCCATAATTCATTTGTGCAAGTGGGCTTTTTTACATTTTAATAAACAACATGAAAGAAAGAGCTATTCTCATGACATTTGCACAACAACAAAGAAGTGTTGAAATGTGTACAGTGGCCCTTTCTTGTGATATGTTTAGGCTGATTTTTCTGATTAAGGTGTTTAGTCACCCAGTAAACACAACTCTTTAATGTTACAGCGGTCCTGATTTTTTATTTTCTAGAAAACCAAAGTATGAAGAAAAGTACTTTATCAGTATACCATTTGAATTGGGGATTATTTTTAATTGTTTGTGTACACTTCACTAAGGAAAATTACAAGGTCTGTTTTGTCCAGGAATTTTTTCCCATCTGAAAAGTGATGTTCAAACAAAACAAGAGCAAGAAAAGAGAGCAACTACTATATTGCAGAAATAAACCTATGTTGAATACAAACTATTGAATCATTTTTCAAAAAAATTATTGTAAATAAATTTCAAAAGCAATTGTTTACTAACATTTTCAGAGTAGCTGTTCAAAGCTTTCTTGTAGGAATATTGAACGCCACATATAAGATTTTTTTTTGGGGGGTCTTTTTGCATCTGTGCTGCATTTGATATATAATTTTTAACAAAACTATGTAAACCTAAAGAGAACAGAAACATTCTTAAGCATGAATCAACAGGGATCTATTAGCACACTAGGTGATGTACCATGCACATTTCTAGAGAACACTAAATAATGAATGCATAGTACATCTGCTACCTCCCAGTGGTTAGGAATGGGAAGTGTCTCACATATGAGCATTGACATGAAGGCACGCTTCAAAATCAAGGGCTAACAAATGATCTGAACTTGATAATATCTACAAAAGCACTGCTTTGGTTTTTACTGTAGTTGGCAGGACTTGAAGATATGGACAAGAGAATACTTTCTTTTTTGCACATTAATTAATAATTAATATTTCTGTCTGCTTAAATGCAAATAACTAAAGACAATCTGTCTATTGCCACTTGATTAATGGAAATTGCCTTCAAATTCAGCAATAATATTTTGCAGTGTCTCCAGTCCTCACCTGCCCTTCAACCTCTCATGAGAACTGGAAGAGCTCAATGCCCAAATGACTCCAGGGTGATTAAAGCAATTAGAAGTATTGAAACTCGTGGCTCTTTTAATTACTTGGAGCTACTTGATCGTGCACCTCTCTTTTTTTCTCCTGAAAAATGATTGAGAGGTACTCACTGAATCAAAGAATCACGGAGTAAGCTGAGTTGGTAGGGACCCTCAGGGATCATCAAATCCAACTCCTTGTCCTTCAAAGAGAGTTACACCATGTGCCTGAGTGTTGTACAAACGATTCTTCAGCTTTCTGAGGCTTGGTGCTGTGACCACTGCCCTGGGGAGCTGTTCCAGTGCCCAACAACCTCTGGGAGAAGAACCTTTTCCTGATACTGAAACTAAACTTCCCCCAACACAACTTCAGGCCATTCCCTTGTGTCCTGTCACTGGTCACACAGAGCAGAGATCAGTGCCTGCCCCTCCTCTTTCTCTCCCAAGGAAGGTGTAACTGCAGTGAGGTCTCCCCTCAGTCTCTTCTTCCTGTTCTCCAGGCTGAACAGACCAAGTAACCTTAGCTGCTGTCATACAGCTTCCTCTCTAGGCCCTTCATCATCTTTGTTGCCTTCCTTTGGACACTCTCTAATAGTTTTATACCTTTTTTATATTTTGGCACCCAAATTGTCCCCCAGAACTGGAGGTGAGACTGCCCCAGAGCAGAGCAGAGCAGAGCAGAGCAGAGCAGAGCAGAGCAGAGCAGAGCAGAGCAGAGCAGAGCAGAGCAGAGCAGAGCAGGACAATCCCCTCCTTTGCCCAGCTGGTGATGCTGTCCCTGATGCTCCCAGGACACACTTGGCCCTCCTGGCTGCCAGGGCACTGCTGGCTCATGTTCAACTTGAACCCCAGAACCCCAGGGCCCTTTCCATGGCACTGCTCTCCAGCCTCTCATTCCCCAGTCTGTCTGTACAGCCAGGGCTGCCAGGGCTGCCCCATCCCGGTGCAGAATCCAGCCATTGCCCTTGTTAAATTTCATACCGTTGGTAATTGCCCACTCCTCTAATTTGTTGAGGTTTCTCTGCAGGGCCTCTCTACCCTTGAGAGAATCAACAGTTCCTTTCAAAAATCAGATGAGAGAAGTTTTGCAATGACATCAGCCAGCTCTTTGAGGATTATTGGATGAATCCCATAGATTTATAGGGATCCAGCTGCAGCAGCTGACACTGCACAATTTCAGTGTCAGTTGGGAGTTCATCATTCTCACATTCATGATCCTCCCAGGGCACTGAGACCTCCTGTTACATCATTCATGTTGAAGACAGATACAAAGAATATGTTAAAAGAAGAACTGGGATATTTATAAAAGTGTGCTTGCCATTTACATTGTCACAGTCGAAACTGAGTATCCAGGTGCAGAAGGAAAAAGTGTTAGGGATTTATAAATAAACAGAAATGTCCATGTTTAATATGAAATTATTTTAAATCATAAAGATACAGATGTGGCCATAAAAACATTTTCATTATACTGTTGAAACTTAGGTATTCAGTAGTCTTGAAATTGCTAGGTGCTCAAGAAGTTTCCTAGAATCAAGTTAATTCCTAGTATTACTGTGTAATGTTGCATAAACAAGCCTGTCTCACACAGCTGATCATTTCAGCACAGGAATAATGCATCAATTGTTACTTTTTGTGGATAAACAAAATTCCACTTTGTTTTTGTTGAATTTTGTTGAACTTTATGAATACTAAACATAAAAGATTTAGTTTAGCTGAAATGAGTCTTTGAGATACAGCAATAAATTACTTCTATTGTGCACTGTTTCTAGTACCATGCTTCCTTCTGAATGTCCCTTTAATTTCCACCTTTGGTATGAGAAAGTGATTACATGACTTTTTCAATGTGGCTTTGAGTTAAGGTTTGGGCCTATTTAGCTATGTTAGCTAAGTTTTGTTTGGGCCCAGCTTGGGTTTGTTTTGGTGCCCATCCCCACTCTCCACCCCAGTTTGCTCTATTTCAGGTTTTGTTTCATCTTTTTGTGTTTTTTTTGGGGGGGGGGGGGGGGGGGTGTGTTTGTTTGTCTGAAGTTTTTAATCCATAAAGCTACAAATGTATTTCAGATTAAAAGATAAAATTTAAAGCTGTCACAGGCAGCTTCAGTTTGGTACCTCTATAAAAGCAGGATAACTGAACATAGTTTTTCATGCTCAATAAATAAATTAATAAAAATAACTTAGCAACTTATAAAAAACAGAGTGCTTGTACTAAAAAATTTTGTGGTGAGTCTTTGCCTGATACTCAAAAGAATAAACGTAAATAGTACAACATTACATAAATGAGAAAAAAATATAGTATTTCCTGTTTTCTTTTCAGGCCCAGGCTGCAGTCTTGAAAACACTGGAGAGTGATCTTTTGGTACACTCACCTTCTGCCAGTTTTCTCTATACTAGAAGCTGTATGTGAGATATGTAAATGCCAGCATCTTTTAACTAAATAATTACTCTTCAAATGCAACATAATATCATGAGCTGAGTGTTTATGTTATAATGCCTCTTCCCTTTCTACTACCCAGATTTTTATGATTTGTGAACTTGCTTATCCAAATTTCAAGAGGGAAAATCTTTTCTGCCTTCTGTGCTTGGAACATATTGTGCATGACATTAATATTCTTAAAAGATCATTAATTAATAGTGAAAAAATCTTGAAACACATGCAGAAATAGCATCTGGCAAGTCAACATTTCACAATTTGAGGATAAAAACATATCCAAATCACAGAAACTATTATGGTGGACTAAAAAATAAGCGAATTAAAGTCTAGAGCATTGAACCTTAGAACTGAGGAGAATGTTTAATTGTTTGTATAGCAGTTATCCAAAACTTCACTGAATCAAGCAATTGCTATTAGTGAAATAATGCACCCAAAAAGAACCAATTTATGGAAGAACAAACCAACAAACAGACTTTTTTACTGTGGGAGCACAGAATGGCAATTTCAGAGAAATTAATATTCTTATGGGAAGGTGTTAGTGAGACAGTAATTTTCCTACAAATTTTTCACTTTGATATCCAACTCTGCTATTACAGACTTCATGTACTCTTGCTATTCTTATCACTTAAGCCTGAGTGCCTTCAAGTAATGCATTAAGGAAATTGATTACCATCTCTTACATGCTTATTCTTTCATTTTTTTTCCCCTGAGAGGGAAGTTCATGCAGTTGGAAACTGTCTTCTATATTTTTATGTACAATTGATGTGCACAAAAAGAGTTATCAATCTGATTGATCTATATATCAGTCCATTTGATAGGAAGCCAGATTGTGGGAGCACATTTTTGCAGTTGGAAAAGAAAACTGAGAGGTTTGTGACAGTCAGTAGTTTCCATAGTCCTCTCTTCCAGTCATGGGCCAGTCCATGGGAGTGCGTTATCCTTTAAAAACTCAAACAAGTTCTTCCTTTATTTCTAACCTATCATTGTGCTATCAGAATAAAGTTGTTGAGTATGGTCCTTTATGAGAGCCTCCTGAGAATAGGTGTAAATCAGTGAGATACCAAAAAATTCAAAGTTGCAAATATGACTTAGAGGTCAGTGTCCAAATGGGGATATTTGATAAAACTTAAGATTTTTTTTTGTCTTCTACGTGCTGGGAACTTAATTTAAATGTATTTATATTAATTTTTAGATCTGTAGGTCTAAATCAGAGTATAGACATTTAGCTGGGGTTCATGCATTTAAATAGAGGATTAATTAATTTATTATTAGTACTGTATTTTTCCACTCAATTGAATTACCAATTATGTAAACACATTGTAAGTTTTAAGTTCTTGTACTTTACGAAATAGAGCAAGGTGTTTGTATCTTCAGTACTTCTATAACTTTCAACCCATTTCAATTTCCCCAAATACATCTCCCTATTCCTATTCTGCCTTGAAACACAAGGCTAGAGATTCCTCATACTCTGGTGTAATTGTCCCAGACATTTTTACCAAACATTTTATTATGAAACTAGTGAGGTTAAAATGCAGTTGAAGTTAAGTAAAGTTAAAATACAAACTTTTCTACCTTTTTTTTTTTTTTTTTGAGTGGAAGAAAACAAGTGCAAGTGATTGATTGTTATCATCCTGTTCTTACATCAGTAATGATGTACGAGGTTTTATTTTAGATTTATTAGACCCTCATCTCTATTACAGTGTACCTTCCATGCTGATGGTCACAACAATATAAATGAAAAAAGGTGAAAATACAAGTTATGAAACTGGACACTTAGTTACCTGAAGTAATATGTTGTGTTTAATTTTTGAGTTTCAAATCATTGTCTTCCCATCACATTTATGATCATATCTGTAAATGATTAAAACATTTTTGTTTGAAGCTGATTATTACTGAAATGCCAAAAATAAAAAGTGAATAGTATCAAATAGCAGACCCCTCTAAGAAATGCAGTAACTTATAGTTAGAGGCAACCTTTCCCTGAAGTACACCACAACAATAAAGATGAAAGGTGTTAATCCTGGTGGGATTATTTTTTGCTGAGGCAGAAATTGGCAGAAGATGTAAATCATTTATACTACACACAGAAATACTGCCTACAATTAGATCATGCCCCCAGTACAATCCTTTTGTATTTTTTTTGTATTTTCCTTTCTGGTGTGTTGGATTTCTACACTTAGGTGACCACTCACTGGGATTGTTGTTCAGAATCTCCAGTCAAGCACTGTGATGATGGTGGCCAGGTGGGGTATCCATGCAGTGCTCTCACTGAATCAAGCTAAATTCACAGAATCACAGAATGGGTCAAGTTGGAAGGGACCACAGCGGGTCATCTGGTCCAGCCTCCCTGCTTATTCCAGAGCACATGGCACAGGATTGTGTCCAGACAGCTCTTGAATGTCTTCCATGAGGGAAATTCCAAACCTTACTGGACAAACAGTTCCAGTTCTTGGTCACCACACAATAAAGTATTTCTTCCTCACTTTCAGGTGGAATTTCCTGTCCATTATTTTCTGCCTGTTCCCTCTTGTTCTATTGTGCAGCACCACCTATTAATAGACATTTATCAGGTCCCCTTTCAGTTGTCTCTTCTCCAGGTTGAACAGGCTGAACTCTCTCAGCCTTTCCTTTTAAGAGGGATGGTCACTCCCCTAATCACCTTGTTTTGTCCTCATTTGCCAATGATGATTTGGTAGACCTCTCATGTCATCTTTCCTTCTTCTTAGTATAGGTCATGGAGACCTATTCCATTCAGTCAGTCCTTTTATGGAAGATTTTTTCTTTTCTTTGATCATCCTTTTTGCCTGTCTGTCTTAGTTTTTCTGTTCTATTATAATATTGTTCAGACAGAAGAACCAATCCACAGGCACTGTTTGCAAGTGCTATACAGATTTCTATCATTTCATAATGATGTTTTCTGTTCTGTTTTTTTTCTTTCTTGATTGTTCATACCATTTTCTTTGCTTTTTCACTTCTGCTGCAAACTGAGCTGATTTCTTTACAAACTTTTCATAAAATAACTTTCTTTATTAAGCCTTTAATTATTAACAAAAAATTATTTTCTGAGTGGTTTTATCTAATAAACATATCACTGGGTCATACCTTAGCTTTCCATTGCCATGGCTCACACATACTTTTTTATGAACTGTGTCCCTGGTAATACAGCTATTTACTAGATGGACAACCTTGCCATGCTGCTAACAGGAAGACTGTTAGAACTCCATCCTTTAAAAGAGTAATGGTAAAATCATGGAAAATTGGATATTGATTGATGGGGCAGTGAAGCTCAGAACTCTTTCCTTAATCAGCACTGCCCTCTGATGATACCTTAACAAGTAACTGCCTGTCAGTCATGATTAGAGGGAGTCTTCCTCCCACACCAGCCCAAAGCCCCACCTTGTAGGTAATGTTTGGTCTAAATGATTTGCAGCTGCAAATTGCGATGGAGAATAGGTAACTTCAGAAGTAAACACAAAACACAGTTATTTCAGGAAAGAAATTTACAAACAAAGGAACCACAAATAATGAATCCTTCTTTAAAGAAAAGAGACTTCATGAATACTCTCTTACTGACTGCTGGATGTCCTATTTTTGAAACCAAACAGTTCCTTGTTTATGATGAAATGAAATAATTTGATAGACAGATGTCAGGCATGCTGTGTTGTAGAAGAGCAGCTGTTTGCAATATCATTAAAAATTCTGGCAAACCCAAGGATATTGAAAGCAGCTGCTAGACACTTTCCAATATTATTATGTTTCTATACTGATTCTTGGGAGTGCAATTCAATTTCTTAATAATAAATCTTTGAATTTTATTTCAAGGCAGCTGAATTAGACTCCTACTTCCTAACTGACGTGAAAGAAAATCTTCAATTTCTGTGAATTTAGAAAATTATACCAAGTCCCAGAAATTTACTGGGGACTCAAATATAATATACCAATGTCTTAAAAGAAAAACAAAAATAACCCGACCTGAACCAAAAAAAAACCCCGAAAAATAGCTAGTGTGAGCTTTAGAGATAATTTCCTACTTTTTTTTGTTTGCTTCCTTGCTGAAGGTGTTTCTCATTAATAACAAAATGGACAGAATAATTTGTGTACTTAATTCCTTGAGATGCCTATGTGATTGATAGAAAGGCATCTATTCTGCTTTGTTAGGAAAGTAATTGTAACTTAAAACCTCACTATAAAAGACATGAAATAAAAGTTAATAAACAGATTCTAAATATTCCAAAAGGAAAAGTCACTTAAGTATTGCATACACATGATAACTATGTATTGCTAAAAGGATAAATGGAATTATCTTTACATCTTTCTAGTGAAATAGAAGCATATGTTGAAATACTCCACCTCCAGGTGCCTACTCAAGATACCTTGAACCAGGACTTCAACCCTGATTGGTTGTTTTTTTTCATGTTTGGTTGGCTATTTTTCCCCCAGGGTTTTATGCTTAGCTGTAGGTGGGATGTAGGTCAGTAAGGCTGTGGTTAAAATATCCCTCATTCAACTTCTAGTTGGCTCATTTTACCTTTCAATTTATGCCTTCTGCCATGCTATTTGGTGTCACATTAACCACCTCTAAGTGGTTTAGATTCACCAATTTGAGTATCCCAGCCAATGCACCAAATAATATGGTGGGTTTAGCACTGGCTAAAAATACCAGTGCACTTACTCATTTCTTGCTGTGAGATATGGATTAGGAGAAGGACAAAACAGACTTAAAACTTAAAAGGTATAAAGAAACTTTATTAACAGGACTACAACAATAAGAAGCATCAGAATAAAACTTCCAGAACACTTTTCCTCCCCCTGCCCAACTTCTTTCCTTTCCTAACTGACAACATAGAGACAAAACCTGGGATGTTAAATCAGTTACCAACTATAAAATAGTCTTTCATCTTTTCTTGCAAGGAGATGCCTACAAGAATTCTTGCCATGCCATGGATACTTCTCCACAAGAAACAGTTCTCTCGTGGCTTTGCATTTCCACAAATAGCAGCTGTCCAGAAAATGTTCTACATTGTGAAATTCCTCCCATCCTGGCAGCCCTGCTACAGCATTGTCCATGGGCCATGAACTCAGGGGGTATTATTTTAAGGATGAGTTGTTGAAAGGCAAAGGTTCTCTTCATCTGTCTCTGTGGTCATCTCTGGGAACAGAGGTTTTCTTCTTCTCTCCCTGGGGTCAGCTCTCATCTCTCTCTCTGTTCAGGCTTTTCATGGGATCTCATAGCTACTCCAACATCTGCTTGGCTTTATCCTTGGATGTCTCTGATCAGATCTACAGTTTGCATACTTCATCCCCCCATACTCTCTCATGAATTAAAGGGGATAAGTTCAGTGTATCACTGTCCATCTCCATGGCATTATCAAAAGAATTTTCAGCCCAACACTAAGGCATCTCCTCATTCACCTTCTATCTAGGGCTTGACTCCTTCTTTACTGACCTCAGTGTCTTCACGTTGTCTTCTTCGTGTCCTCACTTTGTCCTTTTCTCTCACTTGAGGGGAGAATTGTGGTCTGCAGGTCTCATCTGTGCACTGAAAGGGTTGAATTTGCCAGGCCTGCAGATGGTCGTAGGCAGTAGCAGCAACACACCTGATATGGATTTCAAGTCGTGCTGGGCACCTCCCTCTGCCCAGGAGCTGCTGGGAGGGGAGGCTCAGCCTGGAGCCATCGGTGCAGGCTGGGGAAGGTTTGTTGTTGGTGAGATGTCAGCAGCCTGGCCTGGCCCAGCCCGAGGCCAGGGCCCACAGCCTCCATTCCCTCCCTGGGAGCCGCTGGGCTCCGGCCCGGCCTCCCCTAGGCCCCACCAAAGCTCAGATACCTCCTGAGGCCAGAAGCAGAGAGAGAGTTCCTGGGTTTGTGGTTTTTAAAATGTGGATCTCACAGAGGTGGATCTCATCTCTAAATGGTGCAAAATGCTGTCGTTCTCAGAACTAGCCAGCTATTGGCCTGTCTCAGGCACAGAGGAAGCTCCCAACAGCTTTTTTCAGAGAAATCACTTCTGTGGGTGCTTTCTTACTTCTTCCCCAAATGTCAATCAATACAAAACCAGCACACCACCCTTCCATGACTTGAGGTTACAGCAGGTTGTACAGGGTTGTACAGGGCCTAAGAGATTTGACCTTGAAAAACTATTTCTTTCAATGGATCTCATGTTGCACTTGCAAACTATTCTATTCATAATTATTCATGGGGTTATACTTACCAACTGTCTATTTAGCTTAACAAATCAATGCACCTGTGAAATCTCTGCTACAGCTTGCCTTCTTAAGAGAGCACCTGCAAAGCACAACTGGTTTTTATCATCATCTCAACTCCTCATTTTCTTTTTCATTTTCACTTCATGGAATTTTTCTTTCCATATTTTACCCTTGAAGTGGATCTCTGGTTTATCTGGGCTCCCTTAGAAATGTCATGGTTCACATTCCAAAGCAGGTAGAATTACTCTCTGGATGTGCCTTTTCCAGAGACTAAAGAGGAAGAGGGTCTAGGCAAACAACTTACACTACATCTCTACTGTGTAGACAGCAAAGGAAAGGAGAGACAAAGTCCCCACTTCAAATTTATAATTAAATGTCCTTTCCAACAGATAAATAGTTGGATTTTGAACATCTCTCTCTGCTGGTTCACAGTGTTAATTTTCTGGATTTTTATATCAAGGAGATATAATAGTCTATTTTGCATGTTGAATACTCAGAATCCGCATGAAAGCTTCCTTCCAAATCCACCTATTTCTGAAGCCTTTTTCTAAGGCTTGCTGACCTTGTTGCAATGTGAGTGAGACAAGTGAGACAGTTGGAAATACCCCAATACAGTTTAACAGATTTGCTCTGCTGTGAGACTGTAATGGTTCACCTCTACTAAGAATATAAACTATAATGTAAACCTGTTACCATGCAAATAAAAAACCACTTAATTTAAAATCACAATATCTAGTTATCACATAATTCTATGCTTTCTTAATACAATCTACAGAACAACCCATGGTTGAATCCCACAACTACTGTGGAAGAGAATAGCATAGCCTCTGATGGTTTTCTTTTCTCCAAAATGCTAGTGTGCTTCAAAATTATGTTTAGGACTACATCAAGCTGCTGACCACTATAGAGTACCAACTCCACCTAGACTGTAAACTCATAAATCCATGAAAATCAGAATTGAGATTCTTAATACAATTTAATGTTCTCATTATAATTTTTTCATAGAAAACAGTTTTAAAGTGATGATCTGTAGATAAGGAACTGCTCCACAGTAAGTTCTTTAAATCAGCTGTTATAAAAATACTGTATAAATAAAATCAACCTATTGGATTCCTGTATTAGATAACTTCTAAGCAGCATGTAAGAAATGAAGGAGAGAATGTTTTATTCATGTGATGTATGCAGTGTTCAGCTTCGAGAAGCCACAATGGGAAAAAAAAGGTAAAACCTTCCTTTGTTTCCAAAGTGAATATGTGGATGTAAACAATTCTTATTGTTATGAAGGAGTTTAAAAGCTCCTCAGATTATTTAAATGTTATGGGGGAAAAAAAACCAAACTTAAGAAAAATATCCATTTCATTTTTTTAGCATATGAACTGTGTTTGAAGAAAAATCCTGGGTGAGTATCACCAGAGGTGTTACTAAAGGAGCATCAGCTACTCTACAGGCAAGAGAAGGAAGTAATAATTTTGCTAAATTTGTTTCTGGATTCAGTGGTTTAAAGTAACTGACTGTTCCATGGCTTCTGGCAAAACACATTTTTTTACTGCAACTTCTTTTTGATGCTGTTTTCAAATGAGCAACAGTATCAAACTGAGTACCAAAAGCTGGCAGAGCTTTTGCATATCTCTCCCTCTTATACTATGACAACATGCTTTTTAAAGTAGTTTCAAGAAAGTCCATTCACATCTTATAGAAAGCGAGAGAAACTCTCTTTTTGCTACTATGCAGATAAATGCTGCTCGTGGTCCAAAGTATAATCAGTAGATTATACTTTATGTTATCTAGTCAATGCAATCTAGTCTGCTGACCTGGATTTCAGGTAAAGAAAGAGTCAAAATCATGAATACCAAGATAGATAATGTGTATAAAAACACCTCCTATACCTCCCATAGAACTCCCAGCAGCTTGTCTGTCTTGATTGCAGGCCTCCAGGCATGGCCTTCATACTCTTCACATTTGAATTGCATATCTCAATTTCTTTTGCATTATAGCATTAATGATGGGTAATATGTTCTTCACAGCTTTTTCAGCCTTCTGGTCCATGCACTGAGAAGCACTTCTGATATCAATCCCATAAATGATCCCAGGATCATTTGACTGCAGCCATCACTTAAGTAAAGTAAGTTTGCACATTAGATGCACCATGGTGGAGCCCCAGACTTGCCTGCCTGCCCTCATCAAGGGAGAATGGTGTCAGACAGGGGTTTCAGACCCATGGTGTCTTGAGTGGGACTAAAAGGATTTTTTGAGGTATTAACCAGACCTCTGCACCTGTTTGACACTTGCTAATGAAAATCAAAGTTGCAGGATTTGTGTTTATAAAGGGATCCCTAAAATAGTATAAAATTTGGTTGAAAATGACATGTGGGGATATTGGACCTTACTTGTCCAAGCAGGACTATCTTTACAGCTGGATCACCTTGCTCAAAACCTTGCAAATTGATAATCTCCAAGGGACAGAAATCTTAGAATAGACTTTTTTAACTTCTAGGCTACCCAACTAGTGAAAAACTTGTTTTTACTGTACCCAAACTGAGCCTTCCAAGCAACAGTTTGTGCCCATCATCTCCTTTTAGCTCATCTGGCATTATCAAGAAAGACATTGTCTCTGACATCTTTGCAAGTCTCTTTAAAACAGTTTCAGGAACTGTATGATTTACAATAAGCCAAAATCCTGAGGAGTTATATATAATTTCCCATCCAAAGAGAACTGCTGAAAGAAAGAAAGAAATTGTAAGTTTGGAAAGATGCATCTTTACTTTTAAAGATAATTACACTGATGAAATTTTTGTTCAGAGGGATAGCTGCAACACCATATAGAGATTCCTTTGTCTCATTGCATTAAAACTAATTAGAATTATATAATTACAGCTAAAAATAGAGAAATATTATTTCTTTCATTATCTTTCATTACAGGTTGATATTGTATTTATTTTATTCACAGCAATCATATGTTATGCAAGCTAACATATGATAATGAATATTTTCAGAGTGTGCTCTAGCTAATGGCATGTTCCTGAGTAAAGGGGATTAAAGTGTAAAATTGAGGCCAAAGTTAAAAGAAAGTGACTGCTCTGAATGCTATTTAAAGGAATTTAGAGAAATGAAGGCAACTCAACATTTCAGATTGCTGAGTGCTGAGGATGCTATTTCTAGTGTGCTCTGGTGAATTGGTGTGAAACTCATGGCAGCTGATACTAATTGTAATGAAAAGATACTCGTAAAGTGGTGTGGGGTATAGCTGTGTATGCAATTCACTGTCTGAATGTATGGAGAAGAGTTGCCTCAGGGAAAGTATGAAGTAAATGCTGTTCATGAAGAATAAAAATACTCAGCCCTTGAAAGGCAGATGAATGACCTGAGCGAGTTAAATATATATAACAGCATACAAATAACTGTTTAAAAAAAATCGTCGTTGCTATTTTCAGACTTGAAAGCCACAAAGTATTATGGCATTAAGCCATTTGAACGTACATCCAGATCTAAGATCTTTACTTGATTTTTCTTAAACAGGTTTCTTTCATAGGTTTTGCTGGAATGGAATGAACAGTTATAACTTAGATTTCCTGAACTCTTAAATGTTATTATTTGTTTTATCAGGTTTTGATTGGGATTTTTTTTGTGTATTACCTTTGGCACATATTTCAACAAAGTGCTAGTAGAGCCAAATTTCCATGTATTTTGAGCCCCAAAATAGAATTATTTAAATTTTAGTTAGAATTTCCATTTGGACCCTGCTGCAAATCTTAGAAGTGAAATATAAGATGTTGGTTTTTTTAAAAGCCCTATGGTCCTGTAAATTCTACATCTACAGTAATGAAAGTAATGATTAGCTATTATTATAGCTTACTTTCATGACGATGATTTCTCTTAAAAGCACAGTATGAAATCTGTGCATAGTTTAAACTGGGTCTCATAAGATATAAGAACACATTCAGGCAAAAGGTGCTTAAACAAGAGGAAAACTTGAAAAGGATGCATCACTTGCCTAAAGCTTACATTTCCAGTAATAGCAAAGCCCAACTGAAAATCAGAGCAAAATTGCCCACTGAAAATTTTTATATTTTGTTCATTTTGTGCTGATTTTCGACAGCCAAGTATCTTGAGGAATTAAATGCATGTAAGTGCAATATAGGATGAAAAAGCAACCTCAAAGCAATGTGTTACCTGGTTGCACATGAGGCCATATTAAGATCTTCCCAAATTCATGAAAACTACACTGAAGGCAATGCTGCTGGCTTTTTGACTTCTCCTGCAACAAGCATTTAAATTCAAAAAATCCTGTCAGCTGCAGACTCACAGAGGACCCTTATAGAGCACCAAGAGGGAATCTGATCCTTCTGGAAAGAACTGATACTCTTATTGTGTATACCGTTTATACATTACATAAACACAGATAAAAGCAAAACAGGACAGAATCACTTGCACTCAGTGCACTTCTTGCACTCAGGATGAATAAATGCCTCTGAGAGGATGAACTGTAATTTGAGCCTGGAGAATATTAGTGGAGTACGACCAGCCTGAGTCCATCTGAGATGAACTTTAAGTGGTTTGGTTTTTTTAATGAGGTAAAGACCTGTTTGGTTATGTATGATAAGAAATCTTAACTTGAAGATTTGAGTTGAGGTGGAGGAAATTAAGCTAGTCCTACCTGGTTGAGCTAAAGTATTGAAAATCTTGATGGTCTCTATGAGAAGACACTGTTCATTTTCTAGAATATGTAACCCTGGAAGGTCCTCTAGGCTCCTGCCCATAGTAGTATAGATACTGAAAAAGAAAAGCTGAAATACTGCTGCTGTACAAACTGAAGCAGTATCTTGTAATCTCACAATTCAGTTGTTGTTTTATTGTGTCACCTGCATAGTTTCCAATTACTCTAGCAGATTTTGTGTGTTAGGAAAACTGAGTTTGATGCAGAACAATTCAAGAACTTCTAAACGTAGGTATTTTTCATGAACAAATTTGTTTGTCTAGGCAGCAACTCTGACACAACCCAAACTGGGTTGCCTTGCATACATATTCTTCCATGTTGGTTGGGGGTCTTTTCTTTGGTTCATTGTTTGGGATTTTTGGTTGGTGGTAATGGTAGTGTTTTTATTCACTTTGATGGTTTAATCTCTTAAATTATCCTGAAGGCGATTTTCCAGTGGTGGTTAGTACCACATCTGCAATCTGAAAAAAGTATTGTACAGGATTTTTCCTAATCAAGTTCTAACAAGAGAGAAATTTTTAAATCAAATCATGCACTTCATAAATTATCTGAGAAGAATAAAACATGCTGATTCCTGTGCATATCCCAGAATGGAGTGGGTGGGGAAACATAGTCAAACTTCTAGTCTATGAGAAAGAACAATGAATTGCAAAAGAGGGATCAAAGGATAAGCTTAAGAGTGTTACTGCTGTAGCAAAAATAAGCTTAACTTTATTTGATAGATACTGTTTGGGGAGTTATTTTAATAAATGTCATTAAGTAAATGTCATTACATTATATAAATGCTGTTATAACTTTATTCTCTTCTTTGATTTTTGAATAGAAGTGCTCTATGTATTTGTAACTTGTGATCTAAAAGGACAAGGAGCTCTGAACCACACTGGGACCCTCTTTACTGGTATTGCTAACACAGTTGGATTCCTGTACTGTAAAGGTGGTAAAGATGAAGGAGCAACAAATGACTAGGCTTAAGGAACAGCAAGGTAAAAAGGTACAGCCAAGTTGGGTAAGAATATCTTGCAAGTTCCCTCTGGATTATTGCAAGGGCCTACTATAGCTGACTAGGAAAGAGAAAGGCATCTCACATTTGATCACTTTAAAAGCATAGTGCTTTTCAGTGTTTGCTCAAACTCAGCACAGTAGGTATTTGGATGTGTTCAATTTACCTGGGCTTTGAAGTCTCTTCTTCAAAAGCAGTGAATTGCAGACTGCAATTTTTATTTAAATTAAATATTAAATTTATTTTAAATTTTTATAGATTCATTTATATTAATATAAATTTAAATATAAAATATTTATAAAATTAATTTATCTATTAAATTAAATTATTTGTTTTAATATTAAAAATATTTTAAAATATTTCTGTGGCTTACATAGATTAATAGCCCACTTCATATGGCTTTGACAATGTTGAGAAATTCTGCTGGAAAATGTAACACTTCAGGATCTGTATTCTGTATAACAAGACAGAGTTTATTACTTGTCATGTCTGATACAGAACACAAAGATTGGGAGAAGGAAAGAGTAAAAGCTGTGTTTTCTTCAGCAGCAACTGTTCCTGGCTGTAATTCCTTTCCTCTGAAGGCCGGATATCCTCCTTTGTTTGACAGCATCTCAAACTTGCTGATGGAGGGCAGCTTCTGATGCTTGCTGCCTGTGTAGGCAGCAGGTCTTTTTGGGCTATGATCTGGGGCATGAGGCATGCTGGATGTGATCAGGATGCAAAAGTGGCTGAAATGCGAAGTAAGGGTTCATTAGAATTGCTACTGTGAGTGTGCTCCAAAAGGTGGAAGTTACAGAAAGAAATGCATAAACTTTGAAGATCCAGGTCAGTTTTCCTGTATTCACTGGAGCTGACACAGTGACATGGGAATTTTGTTAGTTTTCTCTTAAAATTACAGAATAGTCTTAAAATGCCATACCACTGCATTGCAGATTGTTAGCTCTAGGGCAAGACCCAAGAAAACATAATCTTTGCCCATTCCAATTTTGATAAAAATAACGAGGGGAATTAATATTGAGAGTTCAGTACAGCGTGTTTCAGGATGGGTATATTCCCAGTTAACTGAGTATGCATCTCTAGTGAATCTCTGAGATCCACTGTAGACTAGAAACAATCAGCACTCTCTAATCTGTGTCAATTTCAGGTTGAAAGATTCTCAGAATATGTTGGTTTCCATAGGCCTGTGGTCAGTAAGTCCACTGATTCTTGCACGTATCTGCTCAGTAAAGGGTAGGCTTTCTGCCATGCCATCTGGAGGAACTTCTTGTTTTCTGAAACAAGAAAAGTCCATTTTAATGTGATATGATTCTTAGAAATTAAAGCAGTTGGATCAGCTTTACAGATTTAGCCTGAGTCATGAGGAATATGTGCCTGACAAGACAGAGGAGAGCTGTGAAGTCAATTTAATTTGGCACCTATGAAATTTTGTTTACAAATCTTGAGCACAATAATTTGGTTAAACAAACGCTGCAAAACAAAATTTATGCCATGCAGAATGAGGTGTGTAATTTTCATTCTGAGAAGAAATGCTTTAAAAATGAGTAATTTAAATTATGGCTGTCAGTAATTTTTAAGATGAAAGCATACCATTTTCTAGTAGCTTGTATATTCTTCTTATAATAGATAATTTGGTTGGTGTTTGAGGTCCTCTATGTCCTACGTGTCAGAGAGACTTCCTTTGTCATGATGCAGAATATTCATGCACTCAGCTAAACCAACATTTCTCCACAAATTTCATCAAGTATGTGATGTATAAAATGGAAACTTAAGTATTAAAGCTATATAAATGAAATGTAGAGTATGTAGAATAATTATGAAGCTCTCAGATGTGTAATGGTTCAATACTAGCTTGTAGCAGTAAAAATACATTTTATCCCACAATATTTTACTTGAGTAAATTTTAGAGATTCTGACTTGTCTACATTACTTGAGTGCCAATGATTTTCAATGTGTGTTGGCTCCTAGTTTTATAAGTTATATATCATAACTGGGTAAGCGCTAAAGATCATAAGATACACAGGGCTTTGGATGTAAGCGGTTCTGGAATTAATCACTCTGGTCATTTGGAGAATTTTGCTTATGATACAGTCTCTAGTTATGTGGCTCAATATAGTCAAATGCTAAAAGCTAGATTATAAGAGATGAATGATTTAACACTTCTGTAAAAATAATAGGCTCAGATTCTCCTGAAACTCTAACCAGAAACTTGCAATTAATGATTGACAAATCAATAATATTGTGATTCCTGAGGCCATAACAACCCACTACTCATACTCTATTCTTAACTAGAAGTATTTACCTTAGGTTTCTAGGGACTTGCGAGCCACAACGCTTGTAAACTAAAGCAGGAGTTTGAATTTTTAAGTTCTTAACTCATCTTCAAATTAATGTTGACCCTTGTGTTTATAATTTTGACATTTCCAGCTTCATATACCTTCAAAAAATGTTACCTAAAGTTTCATATTAGCAAACTTTAAATCCCTGACTCAAAACACTTTCTTGCAGTTCTCAGTGAACTGCACCCAGTACAAGCAACTACTTTTTTTTTCAAAACACCTTCACAGACTTTTTCCCCATAACAGTCTAACAAATCTTAGTACACACACAGACTTTATGGAAGAAGGTAATATATTGAAATTGGGCTCCTATAGTTTAAATATCACTGTCAACTAGAGACTGCATTAAAAGTGAGGTCTGAATTTCGCATTTGTCAGCATAGTAACAGTAACTTATATGTGTTTTAATATATATGATATTGGCTACAGATAACACTGTACATCCCTGCACAGTCCATCTAAATATTTTAAATTTGGAAAACCTAGAAGCAGATGAGTAACTGTGTGAAGCCATTTTTTTAGCCTCATATTTTTTCCTAAGGTTCACCTTGCTGGTCTTTCTCATTCTTGTATTGATTGCTGTAGTAGCAGAAAATATTTGTAGCCACAAAAATAGCAAAATTCTCTGAATTGAACTTCTCTGCATTTTTCAGAGTCAAATCAGATCATGTAATTGCTTTTTAAGCTTCCTTCTCAGTTGTGTCCTGTCACACTTGATTTTGCAGTGGGTTCAGAGCAGACCACTGCAGTTTCCTGGAGTTGTCCTACAAAGTTGATTTGAGGCCATAGTCTATTGCTTGTCAGAGTAAATCTTAGTAATGATTGCTTCATGTTTGCATTTGCCAAATGTGGTGAAACTCCACTGAAGCTTTTTTGTACATTATTTATATTTATTATAATATATATATATATTTATAATTATAGATGTTTGCAAATATGGTCTTCCATCTAAGATCTCTGAAAGTCAGGTTTTGTTGGTTAATTCCCTAAATAGTGTTCAGTCCTCTTCCAGCCTCTGCACTTTAAGAGGTCACAGATAAGACCTGAGAAAAGTACTTGATGAGAAAATCTCTTTAGACTCTTTACACTGCCATCAGCATTTAATGTTTCTTAATCCCTCCCACTTCTAATTTACTTCACATGCTCAATGAAAGCACTTATCATAAAAACTAATACCGCTGCAAGGATTTTGCATATGTACAGAAAACAGAATTTAGCTGTAAAGTAGTCAACTTAATTGTCATTTTGACAAAACTAAGTGGTAACCAAGATCTCAAGACAAAAGTACATTGCAGCCATGATACTTTTGTTTGCTCATATAATAGCATTTGAGGCTATTTAAAAGAAATATTTTAGTTCCAAAGAAATACATGTAATGAATACAAGAGTAAGGTACCCTCCTCTAAGTCTATGAACATTAAAAGTTATGTTTCTCTCTATACTTTTATAATATTCAAAATACTCTTGTGCAAATATTCAAAATACTCTTGACATCCAGTCCGTAAGCAATTCAGACTACTTGTCACATAGTTCTCCAATTATCAGAATCTTTACATGGTTAGAAAATCTGCAATCGGGTAGAACATTTGCAGGCCAGATGATCAGTTTTTAAATTCTTGTTTTGAGATAGGAGTTGCTCTGTGTAGATGTTATAGAAATCTTATTCTCACCTTTTAAACGATTTGAGAAAAAATGTAGTATTTTATGTTCTGAATTCTGGTAATCTTAGTTTTTAGCTTGTCCTATCTCCCTTGAAGATTCTTGATATTGATCTAATGGTCATTTTTCATTTGTCATTTGTCATTAGGATCAGAATGAGCTGTCCCTAGGAGTTATGTGGCTTGAGAAATTATTTAATTTGTTCTATTGTCTATGATTTTGTTCTATTTGAGGTGTGTTGAGCATGATAAAATGGAGTAGTGTTTTCCAGATGTCTTTGAAAGGTTATTCAAATAAAAAAAAACAAAACAAGGAATTATCATCCTATTAATCCATAAATCTCATGCTTCATAATGGCAAATCATCAGGACTAACTAAGAAAAATGCAGCTTCTGATGTTGGGATGCCATATATAGGATTGTTCTGTCACTTACTCAAGAAGGCTTTATGTTGATTTTCCAGCATGTAGATCCCCCAAATTGTGACATGTCAAAGATGAAAAAAAATTATTTGCTTATTTCTTTCCTTGGTTAGGGTGATCTATCTGCCTTTCTGGTGTGTTGGGTGTAGATGAATAGGCCTTTTCTTATTTTCCAGGCCTGACAGAGAAGGCTCTTTCTTATCTCCTGGATTCTTACAGGAGAATGCTGGAAGGATAAAACAATGTGAAAATCAGTGAGTCACAATCTATAATTTAAACATAATTCACCATGACTCATTCATGAAATGCTTTTGCAGTTTCATGTGACAAAACAATAACCATAAGCATAATCATCACTGCCTACTCAATCTTTTCTTTACAGCTATGCAATTCCGTGATTCAAATGATTTTGGAGAGTTTTAGCTGATAAAAATCGTCACAAAACCATCAGAAGCAAAAAAACTCAATGACTTAGAGCAGCTGTGTGGTCATACTTTTTTAAGGGTTCAGCTGGCACAAGCAGCTTCAGCTGTTACAGACCTCTTTCCACTCCTTATGCAAGAAGGTGGCGACTGTAAGTGTTCTGGGATGGGCAGCCTAATCCAGACTACTCTCTTAAAACCTAGCTCTGTGCTTCCAGAAGATAACAGACCTCCTGTAGTGTTGCTCAGTATTGCAGCCACAGTTTTCTTATATTCCAGAGGCAAATTTGCCCTAGAATAAGGTCTGTGGGTCTGCTTGCTAATAGATGTTGTGGCTTCATTGAGGTCTGTAGAATAAATACGGTTATACAGCTCTTTTAATGAGTGTGTCCCTTATTATAATGTCTTGATTTGTTTCATGCCTTCTATGTTTCTTGCATGACCTAGCTTAAAACACAAAAAGAAAACTTAAAAAGCTGGATAAACAGGCATTCAATACAAGGAGTGTTGGAAGACATCAAATAATTATATCAATGTTTCCACTAAATTAGAGGAGCTACAGCACATTACTGCATTACATGCTTTCAAGTAAAAGGGAATGTAGGAAAAAAATATGGAATATTAATAAAAATCCAGTTTTCCAGAAGAATCCAAGGTAAAGAAGGACTTCCGCAACCATGAAGTGGCTTATTTTGTTACTGGAGTGGGAAGATATAACATTTTTCTCATTACTACCTAATGCTAGTAATGATGCTACAAAATGCTAGACACTGGACAGAGCCTTCTCAATAGTTCCTAGAAGCAGTGTCCTTGTAAAGGAAATTTGCATACTGTGTCTTGGATTAGCAATCTGATTTATTCGATCGTTGAAACCAATAAATTGCAATATATTAAATGGCACATAATCAATCATGGTTCTCAACATCTGTCATATTAAGAACTTCATCAATTATAGAAAGTGGCCTTCCCAAAGGGAGATTTTTCAATTGACACTGAATGATAAAATGAATCTAACTTTAAAGATGGATTTTTTTTCTTCTAGCAGTTTCATGTGACCTTTCAAATTTCTTTACAAGGTCTTTGGCAAGTTAACTTTGCATGTTAAATTTGCTCTGTGTACCAAAAAGTGGACAGAAACTATGTCTCTCTTCTTCTTCTGAATAAAATGCGTTGCTAAATAATACAGTGAGACCTGGGATTGGTGCCCTTGGTTGAGGGCTTTGGTGATATTGCATCTTTCATAATCCAGTTCAAAGCAGAATTTCCTTCAAAATGTCCCATAAACTTTTAAAGTGCATTTAGTCTCATATCTGACTAGCATAACTTAATTCATTAGACTGCATTATTATGTATTTATTGTTTATAACATTATCTATTTAGCTAGTTGTATAATGAGACATTAAGAGGAGACAAATATGTTAAACAAAGTGGTATCAAAAATTTACCATTTAAACCTTAAAATATATTCCAGGCCTTAAATGTAATATGCCATCAGAATATAAAATAAACCTAATTTTCAATCATTAACTAAAAGGGATCCTAGAAAATTGTCTAGTACTCCCATACCAAACACTAGCACTAACTTACAATTCTCTCTCAGTATCTGTGAAGTATCTGTGGTATTTAAGATATTATGGATATTCCATTACATCCACAGGCAGTCCATGGCTGAAGTCTGTTTTGTCAGAAGCATTTCTAATATCTAGCCTGAATATTTTTAACTAAAATCCATTATTACTTTTTGTCCTCCTGTGACCATGAACTGATTGCTTCCTGTCTTTAGATACATAAAAACATTCCAAAAGAGGCTTATGTAAGCTTTGAATAACCCAGGATAACTGATCTAAAGAAGGGAACAATCTTTGATATAGGATCTGCATTGGTCCCTGATCATTCTTCCTACTTTTCTTCTGTTCTGTAAAGTTGATCTACACTTTTGAAAATTACTATGGAGGTCTGACTGTTACTGGGTAAAACACATAGGTAAACTTGTGTATATTTCAGATAGTGATTATGGTCTTTTCACTTTGGCAATTTTATTTTTAAAAGGAATTAAAAGAGAAATTGCTTTTTTATGTGTGTGTGTAATATACTTATTCCAATACAGTTCTCCAGCTAAAAAAAAAAAAGTGTGCAAGGTATATTGTATTATATTGTATTATACATTATCTATTATTATATAATTAATATGTATAATATATTGTAAAATTAATATGTATCAAATGTTTTATATATTATTTATCACATTAATACAAGTGATCAGTGTAAAACAATAATTTTCAGATCTTTAATTTCAAATAAAAAATGTAAATAAACTTTATTTTGTGGTTTTATTTTTTTATTTTTTTACTTTTTTACTTTTTTTATTATAAAGTCTTGGTTATGCCATCTTTACAGATTGTTTTAAATATTTTAGTTCTGAAAGGTTTTATGGAGACCATGCCACAAGAAATGCAAGTGTAGATTACATATTTTCTCTGCAACTTAAGTCATCCTATAACTACTTGACATCTTGATCATGAGAACTATATAAATTGTTTTTCTCTAAATCCTTCTTCATTTCATCTAGTTTATTTGTGCTGCTTCCACCTCAGCAGTTTTGCAGTGTCAGATATGTGGTATCAAATCACTCTCCAGAGGAAACACAAAGGTTAGTCCTGGAAAAGATGACATTCCTGAAGGAAAGAGAAAAGAAGCACAAGGTTTTCTGGGGTGCACTAGGTTAATTGGTGTCTCTGAAAATTAGGCTGTAAGTGGGTATTGTTTCAGTTAGAAAATAGATTGGGTTTATGAGGCAGTTCTTTTTATATGATTGAATTAACTCTAAGCTTCTTTATGAGCTATTTATATTGATGTCCAAATCTTCTGCTAGCAAAAGGAAAATACTTTCTGAGGATGTAATTAATTTGTTTTCATCTATTCTGTAGCTTAAATTGAAAGAGGGCATAAGCATCCCACTTGAATAGCTTGCTAAGACACCATCTGATTTGATTAATAGTCCTCTGGATCAAATGTCAGCTTTCTTCATAAATAAAATAAATTTAAATTGCTATCTTAATATAGAAATACAAAATATATGCAGCGTGCTTCAATATGACCCCTTAGGTGCAGCTTGCAGTAACACGAATGAAAGCTCCCAGATGTTTTAAGTTCAACCATAAGGCAGTGCCTTAGCAGTGCAATCAGTTTGTCCTAGATTCCTTCCAGCATAGTTCAGGATGCTCTCTGACAAGCATATGTAATCCTCTGAGAAGCCCTGTGTTGTGAAGTTCTCTTTTAGATGAAATTTTAAATAGATTAGGCTTTTTTTATTATTTTTTTTTCTTAGGTTTAACTTTACATGCATAAAGACAGAAATTATGTCAGAAAGTATTAATATTCTGTTACTTTCACAAAGTTTTCAATTTATGTACCTGTAATATACACATCTGTGTATGTTAGAGTTGTCATGCAGCTTTTTCTCAGGGAAAAATAAGATACTGAAGGTGTCACTTAAACAACTGAAAGAGTTAGGGTTTGCTTGTTTGTATGAAGCTTTAGAATTTGTATATTCTTTCTGTATATTACAACAACTGTATGGGGTTGTCTTCTTTATTTGAGAACAGGTTGCCACTTCTTATAAGAGTTGATTGGACTTTTTAAGTTTTTCTTCTCCACCAATTAATGTTACTGTTACTTGACGTTAGTCATCATATAATCATTGATAAATTATCTTTTGTATTCCTGAAATACCTCACCCTGTAGTGTTGTCTGGCCAGCAAAACTTCAGTTCATAGAACATACTGTCTACAGAAAGCACTAGTCTTCTTTCATTTTGTTTAAAAATCTAATTACTGGGATAGTCCCATTTGAAATTTCAAGGGTTATTTTTGATTTTTGCCACTCTAGTCACCATCAGAATCATAATTTGAGTCACTGTGTATATAGCACATTTTAAATCTGAAATATCTTGTAATGAGGTGAAGCTGCCCCAGAGCAGAGCAGAGCAGGACAATCCCCTCCCTTGCCCAGCTGGTGATGCTGTCCCTGATGCCCCCAGGACACACTTGGGCCTCCTGGCTGCCAGGGCACTGCTGGCTCATGTTCAACTTGAACCCCAGAACCCCAGGGCCCTTTCCATGGCACTGCTCTCCAGCCTCTCATTCCCCAGTCTGTCTGTACAGCCAGGGCTGCCCCATCCCGGTGCAGAATTTGGCACCAGCCCTTGTGGAACTTCATATGGTTGGCAATTGCACAGCCCTCTGCTGTGCTGAGGTCTCTGTCCAGGGCCTCCCTACCCCTGAGGGAGTCAACAGCTCTTTCCAGTGTTGTATTGTCCGTGAACTTGCTCATTATCCCTTCCAGGCCACATCCAAGTCATTTACAAAGCAATTGAAGGCCACAGGGCCTAAGATGGAGCCTGTGGAGCACCACCAGTGACAGGTCACCAGTCTGATGTCACCCCATTTACTGTAACCCTTTGCACCTGACCCATGAGCCAGCTGCTCAACCACCACAGGATATGTTTATCCAGATATGGGCTAGACATTTTGTCCACAACGATACATTGTGAGACAGTATCAAAAGCCTTACTGAAACCCCAAAAGATTACAACAACTGGATCCCCTTAATCAACTGGGTGTGATACCTTGTCTCAAAAGGAAGTCAGGCTTGATAAGCAGGACTTTCCTCTCATGAAGCTGTGGTGGTTGGAACTAAGGACCGCATGGTCTTTCAGACATATATCAATTTTCCCCACAATATTATTCTCCACATTTACTAGGCACTGAAATGAGACTGACAGCTCTGTATTCCCATGATCCTTTTTCTTGCCCTTCTTGAAAATCAGAACAACATTCACCAGCTTTCAGTCTGCTGGGAATGCACAGGATTCCCAACACCTCTCAAAAATCGTTGAGCGTTTGCAACAACCAATTCTTTGACGATTCCTGGATTAATCCCATTAGGCCCTATAGATTTGTAGGGATCCATCTGCAGCAGCTGATAACTGCACAGTTTCAGGGTTAATGGGAGTTGATAGTTTTTGCACAGTCATGGTCATCCAGGTCAGGGCATTGAGATCCCCCTTGTTCCACCATCCATACTGAAGACAGAGGCAAAGAATGTGTTAAACACCTTTGCCTTATCTGTGTCCCTGTTTGTGAGGTGACCATCCTTATCCTCTAATCGACTGATGTTATTTTTACAGTACCTATTGTTTTAAATTAACTTTTAAATTTGAATTTAAATTGGATGCCATTTTTAAAAAATTTGTATTCTCCCCACATTTCTGGCCAGCTTCAGCTCCAGTTCAGTTTTGGCCACTCAAATTTTCTCCATAGAGTGAAAAACAGCATCTCTATGTCACACATGTCATACAACGTTGCTTCTATTGGACGTTCATCTTTCTTTTTTTGCCTTATTTCCAGGAGAAGATTCCTGTTCTGGCCTTCTGCCTCCCTTGTTTAATTTCCAACATTTAGGAATGTTTCTGTGCCCTTGGAAGGTGATTTTTAAAAACTAACCAGCACTGATGCACCCCAGCACCTGCAAAAACATTTTCCCAGAGACTTTACTTACTAAATTCCTGAACAGTCTGAACTGAGAAGTCAGTTCTCCTCATGTCCAGAGTTGAGGTTTTGCTGGCACATTTTGTCCTGTCAACAGAGATTTTAAACTCGATCACTTTGTGGCTACTGAGGCCAAGACAGACACTACTCAGGAGATCCACTCAGTTGACAAGCAGGAGATAAGAGGGCATCTTTTTGAGTCAGCTGTTCTCTCCCTCATGCTTTCCAGAAACAGCTCTTTGTGATAAAATACCACACTTCAGGGTAGAAAGATTGAAAACTTCAAAGGCTATTTTTTACATTTAATTGCCTATACAGCATGAAGCATTTAGGGTAGGAACCAGTAGGTTTATACTGCACTTCCATGCTCTGTCTATACTTTCCTGCACTGGTGAGTGATAGTGAGTCTTGTTTCCTCTTGTAACTTTAGCTGCTGAAAATTTAAGCCATATGTTTTCTCTCTTCTACTGCAGAGAGCTGTCCTGGAAACACAATAAATTAGAAGTTGCTGTCATGAATGGATTAATCCTTTTAAAAAATATATAATTGTGTACATTAGTTACTGTAGAATTTAGGAATTTTGTATTGACTTGCCTTCCAGATCTTCCTAATCATTGCAAAGAAAATTTTAAATAAGCTATGATTTATTGGCTAAAAATGCTTTGATTTTTTTTCCAGAATCTGTAGCAACCCTTCTTTCCCATGACTGTGTAATTCAACACGTATTTCTGGTATTATAGTCTAAGCCAATGTAATTTACAGTATTGCTAAACTTGTTTTATTTGCCCTGTACCAGACTCCAATGAAATTATTAAGTTTTTACATAGCATCTTTTTGACTGAAGGGAGAAATCTTTGATACTGGATGTAGTCCATGTTCTTTTACATCAAGTAAAGCACCAAATATTTGTGAACATAGTAAACAGAGAAAAACAACCAACAAAAGCCACATCACAGAATTACAGAATCACAGAATCACAGAATCATGAACTAGGTTGGAAAAAAACTTTAAGATCATTAAGTCCAACACCTTGTCATCAACTAAACCATGCCACTGAGTGTCATGGCTAATCTTCTTTTAAACACTTCCAGAGACAGTGACTCCACCACCACCCTTGGCAGGTGATTCCAGTGCCCAATCACTCTCTCAGTGAAGAAGTTTTTCCTGATATCTAACCTAAACTTCCCCTGATGCAGGTTAGACTGCTGATTCTGTCAGTTGCTGCCTGGGAGAAGAGACCAACCCCTACCTGACTACAACCATCTTTCAGGAAGTTGTAGAGAGTGATAAGATAACTTCTGAGTCTCCTTTTCTCCAGACTAAGCAACCCCAGCTCCCTCACATTCCTTAGCTTGTGCTCCAATTCCCTCACCAGCCTTGTTGCCCTCCTCTGATGCATTTGAGCATCTCAACATCCTTCCTAAACTTAGGGGCCCAGAACTGGACAGTACTCCAGGTGTGGTCTCACTAGTGTCAAGTACGTGAATTGTTCTAGGTCTTAAGAACAAGACATTCCTAATGGCAAAATAAGCTATGGTTTTTAGCGATTCAAGAAGATAGATTGACCAAAAATTTATTCTGATTCACCTGCAGAATGACACCTGAAACAAAACCTGAAAGTTATGTCAACTGTCTGCTGCTTGTTACCAACTGATAAACATGAGACATCACAAAATGTTCAAAACTTAGAAGGAAGCTGAAGATATCAGTCTCAGGGCTTTCTGGATAACTATTGATGTACAAAACACTCTCTCGCTGTGAGAGACTTCTCCAGGGTCAAGCTGTTCAGGTATAAGCAGTTTATTGCAAGGGTAACGAGAGGGAGAGACCCATGTCTGCCACCAGACTCGGTGTCCACGTGATCAGGGGGAGGGGAGAGAGTGTGGGGAGAGCAGGAGAGGTGAGGTTAGAGATGGAGAGGGAGGGATCGAGAGAGGGAGGCTCTTGTTACAATCCATTCTATGCTTTCCTATAGTGAATATTCTAATTCCCAGTAACCAATCACTACGAGACACACCCACTAAAGATTTTACATACAGCCTATAAGAATCACTACATTATCATATAGTTTTGCATTTCAAATTCTAAAAGCTTTACAAATTCTTCCCTTGCTTCTTGACCTTTGGACTTTCTATCTGCAGAAGGACATTGTTTCATCATCAGGGAATCTCTCTCAGTTGGTTAGGCTATTGTTCTTTAGTCATATAGTAACCAACACTCAGCATCTTAGGACTCAAAGGAAGCTTTCATTTCTATTTCGATTCTAGGCTTCATATCTTCAGAATCTTTTGTCAAACAATCATATTCGTAAGGTTTCCCTGTTTCATCTTCCCCAACAGATAACATAACTGTGAATTAGTAGTAAATGTAGTAGAAGTAAAGATTTTGATATGAAGTCACCTTTCATTGCAACTCATCCATACAATTATCCTCAAAAGTACATTAGATGAAGAAGAATGACTAAATAGATGTTCATCAGGGGCTCCACATCAACAAAAGTAAGAGTTACCTAAAAAATTCAGTAGGCTTCTAATATCTTTTGTACATTAAGGCTTGTGACCATTTTGGACAGCTGTGATTTTTTGTTCTAATTCCCCTATTTTCCAATATGATCATGGGATAGGTGTCTGTTGTTTCTTTTGTTCTAGGGCAAAGTGTGGTTACATGTCTAAGCATTTTCCTAGGTACAGGAATTTCCTTGCATTACTGAGACCTTTCTATTAATCTCTCTTGTCTGTTAGAATTTATTTAAAATGTTGGGTTTTGTTGCATTTTTGTTGGTTTTGGTTTGTTTTTTTCAAAATAAACTGATCCAGTTTTCTGTACCAGTTCATGACAATCTGAGCAAACCATCACCCTTATTTTGTGGGCAGGCATACCCACGGTTTAACAAGATCAGTAATTACTTCTGAGAAGTTAATGTGTATGTGACAAGTTACCACAGGGACATTCAGTATATTACATTACAATGAAAAAATGTGATGGGAAAAAAGAAGTTTTTTATTCATACTAACTAATTCTCTAATGGGGAAAAAAAATCAGAAAAAATCTGTTTCTCTCCCCCTCCTCAGAAAGTTTTGATAGCATTTAGCTCATTTGATTAGATGATATGAAATAAATTGTGACTATTGGAGAGAGAAGGCTACGAAGAACTGGAAGAGCATAACAAAATTAGGTGCCTGGGAGGCAGAATGACAGAAGAGACTGTCTTTTATCAGTGCAAGCAAATGCACAATAAAAGGGATAATTGTAACTGCAAACATACCTTGAGGGGTTGTTCTAAATTAACTGTACCTTTCAGGAAAAAGGATCTGTGCATGAGTCCATGAAATTACTTGCCTAAAACATAGTTGTGCACTAGGAAAACAAATAAGAAAATCAGGATGGAAGAAGTAGAGATAATAAGGATTCCTGTAATTACCTTAACCCTTATGTAATGAGGATAAGAATGAAATATTAAATAAGTATATTACCTATAAAACTTTATTATTATCCTATATATTTGACACTGATTATCCTATTTTGAAAGAGAATATATAAATAGCATAGGAACATGGCTTTTATTTAGGCTTAAATTTACATATATAATTTATATTAATTAAGTAGAACCTTTTATATCTGAACAGTCATATTTTTTTAAATAGCTGTTTTGTACTGATGAAATAGTACTTACTTATTTGCAGGGAGAAATGTGGTTCCTGGGGAAATATAATGAACTGAGGTGAGGGGAAAATAAAGGGGAATTATGGCAGAGGAAATTGTTCCACTGTTACCCCATTTCTATAGTGTTACTGGAGAAGGTGAATGGATGAGAACATATGTAATAGATCACCTTGATTGCTGTCACATGGTATATACAGGACAACCAGGGGATCAGATGCAGCCAGATGGGTTTATGAAGGGCAGGTCCTGCCTGACCAACCTGATCTCCCTTTATGACAGGATGACTGGTTTAGTGTGTGAGGGAGAGGCTGTGCATGTTGTCTGCCTGGACTTCAATAAAGCCTTTGGCACTGTCTCCCACAGCATTCACCCACACAGAACTGGCTGCTCATGGCTTGGACATGTGTACTCTCTACTTGGTAAAACGTGCCTGGACTCCCAGGCACAGTGGTAGGGAATGGAGCTAAAACCAGCTGGTGACTAGCTGGGGCTCCCACTCATGGCTCAATATTGGGGCCAGTCAAGTTTAATATCTTAACCATGTGGATCAAGTGCACCCTCAGTCACTTTGTAGATTATAACAAGCTGGGTGGGAGTGTTGATCTACTGGAGTGCAGGAAGGCTCTGCAGAGGAATTTGGGCAGTCTGGATCAATTAATGCTATGAGGCTCAACAAGGCCAAGAGTTGGGCCCTGCCTTTTGGTCCCAAAAACCCCAGGCAGTGCCACAGGCAGGGACAGAGTGGCTGGAAAGTGCCCAGTGGAAAAGGACCTGGGGATGTTGGTGCCAGCAGCTGAACATGAGCCAGGCTGTGCCCAGGTGGCCAAGAAGGCCAATGGCATCCTGGCCTGGCTCAGCAATAGTGTGGCCAGCAGGAGCAGGGCAGGGATTGTCCCCCTGTCCTGGGCACTGGTGAGGCCACACCTGGAGTGCTGTGTCCAGTTCTGGGCCCTGACTGCAGGAAAGACACTGAGGGGCTGGAGTGAGTCCAGAGAAGGGCAGGGGAGCTGGAGCACAAGTGCTGTGAGGAACAGCTGAGGGAGCTGGGATTATTTAATCTAAATAAAAGGAGGCTCAGGAGGGACCATATTACTTCCTCAAATACCGGAAAGGAGGTTGTACTGAGATTGGAGTCAGTCTCTTTAAAAAGGAAACGCCCTCAAGTCATGCCAGGAGAGGTTTATATTGGATATTAAAAACACTTCCTTCATGCATAGGAAACAGACTGCCCAGGAAATTAATGGAGTCACCGTCCTTGTGGATATTTAAAAGACATGTAGATGTGGTGCTTAAGGATATGGTTTAGTGGTAGACTTGGAAGTTTTCAGTTTACAGTTTGACTTGATCCCAAAAGTATTTTCCAACCTAAATAGTTCTATAATCCTATCATTTGAAGGGAAGTTCTGTAGCTTCTTGACTTTTGACTGAATGATGGAATCAACAGTGTTTCTAGTTTAAAAATCTAGAACAGGATAATACAGGTTCTAAAATACAGCACAGAACTGTCCACATCTGCTTTATATGGTCTCCTGGACTTTTTATTTGCAAAGTATTTATTTATTTATGATACTGCAACTAATGTTGCAGTATCATATGATAAATTTAACTTTTTTAACTTAGTAACTAGATGCTGTTGTGTGTCAATTTGCTCTCTAGAATTTGAACTAATTTACAAGGTTCACTTGAAAATTATGCTAGATTTGATATCCTCCCATGAAAAGCATTTGTGACTGCTCTATATTTTTAAGATTTTACTTTGTTCAAAACAAGTCTCAAAACAGGAAAATCTTTAAGATAATGTTTGAATTTTAAGGCATATTCTGGGAGTGACAGCTGTCAGAGAAATCCAGCCTCTGAATATCAATTTCATTTTGATCAAGCATTACATCCTAAGACTGCAATTTATTCCATAACTCTGAAGCAGTTATGTCAGTGTGATCACCATCTGCACTAGACACAATTTCAAATCAATGCTATTCTTTTATACTTCTTTTCTTGAATGGCCTTTGTTAATCTTATATCACATTGAAAAAAGGAAATTATCTCCCTATGGAGCTCCATCTATCATAAAAGGAAAATAAAATATGAAGTTCTTGGGATATTGCCTCAATTTCTCTATTGGGACATTCATAAAACAAACTGTTACAAGCAGGAGAGATAAAAATGCTAGGATTCTGTCTTATACTCAGCAAGTACCTAGATAACTAATGCAAATGCTTCATTTCAATTCAGACTAAAGAACTGATCTTGAAAGAGTTAACATAATCAGTTAACTGTCAAATTTCTGTAGGACCTGATTCTGAAATTAGCAATTTGCTGAAGACCTAGGGCTGTACAGTTCTGTCATTCTGTGTAAATTGCAAGGGTTAGCATGTCAGAGTGAAAGAGATGCTCTTAATGTTAATAATACTGTTTTTCAAGCCATTTCTGAAGTTGAATGAAAGTGCATGATATTAAAAGAACTAACTATGTTGTTTCCAGGTCCTAAAATACAAACCTGACAACCACATTGGAATTCAACCTGTATTTGGATACTTTGTTAGATTTAGTGAAAAAAACAGAGAATTTATGTCGATGTGACTTCGATTTGTTTGGACCCTGATTGACTACTGAAGGAAATCCCTTGCTGGTCTTAGCCTTTGGATACAACTACCGGATGTACCTACACCTTTGTAAGCTGCAGTTTATGTGTTTCAATTTTGTGTCAACAAAATGAAACTATGAAAACGTAAGGGAGGCCACCAATAAACCAGGACAAGCAATCATTCAGCTCAGAACCTTATCTCTGAAAGTGGATGGATGAGAATTGCTAGAGCAAAGCAAAAGAACAAGGACTTTTTTTACTGCTTTGTCTCCCAGCACTGAAATAAATATATTTCAAGAGGCTTAGTGTCTGTATGTTTTATAGTCTTCTCTTCTTCAGTTTCAGCATCCACGATGTCTTGCCAATTCCTCCACATATGTACAATCTATGAAAACAACTTTCTTATGCCTTTCAAATGGAAAAACTGAAAACTGGAAAAAATACTTTTACCCTGTTGAGGACCGTAGCTTCTCTAATTGAGGGAATCAATCTCAAATTTGGTTGGGAGGGGAAGGGGCATGAAAGAAATGGGCAGAAAATTGCAGCTATTCCCTGCTGTGATGTTTTAGTTTTATTTCATCACTCATGTGGAAAGTTGATCTGTAAGGTAGCAGTGAGAAAAGAAGACTTAACTATAGTTCTGGTTCATGTTTGGATTGTATGGAGGGCAGAATTCTTGTTCTGTTCTTACAATATTAAAGGGGAAAAAAGTCCAAAAGTCTCAGGCTTCTTTGTTCTCAGGGAAAATCTTGTTTAGCTTCCAATCATGGATGGAAGTTTGAGCTCTGCCATATATGTGTGCTGGATGCCTTCAAAAGGCAATGGTTTCTGTTATCACATGCTAGGTTTCAATAAGCTGCACCTCAGAGGCACTCAGCCTGAGGCCTGAAAGTATTGTACACAACCTGCTGTGACTTGGCTGACCTATCATGAAGGGCAAGGAAAAGACACAATTCTGTTGTACTTGAGGAACTGGAGCACTTTTACTGTAATATCAACCTTTATTTCTCTGAACCAGGTAACCAGCTTCAACACCTCTAACATGAATTAATTTAGTCTTATATTAAGAAAAAAGACACAGACTTTAAACTTTGGATTTGCATAAGGCAAAGATAAATATAAAGATATATATTTACTGAAATGAAACTGGGATGAAATAATCCTGAGCAACAATCTAGGCAGGCACTGATTGCCTCAGCAAGGGCTGTGCAGGACTGGGGTCCTGGGGACAGTGAGATGCACAGGAGCCACTCTGAGGCTGGCAGCAGCAGGGGCCATCCCCATCCAGTGCTTCAGCACAGGCAGGAGATCGAGGGATGTGATGGTCCCCATCCACCTGGCACTTCCTGGGACACCACAGAGAAAATTGTGTGTATCTTTGGTCACCTCCAGCTGCAGAGATACAATTAGAGAGTCAAGTGGAGGGCCACTGAGGTGGAACATAGTTGCAGTCTTACAATACCTACAAGGCAGTGACAGAGACGATGGAGGTACTCTCTTCACAAGAGTACAGGATGACAGGACAAGAGACAGCAGGCATAGGGATAATTCTGTCTCTATATAACACTTTTTTTCCTTGTGAGAAAAATTAAACATTGAAATAGACCTCACAAAGTGGAATTGGTAGGTTTAAGCAATGCGAGAAGTAACCATGCAACAAAATGTTTAGGTTTGATTTGGTTTCTGGTTTTGTTGCTAGCAAAGGGAGAAACTGAAATGAGGCATGAAATCTGAAACTGTCTAGGAGTTGCTTAAGCAAATCAGTGTTTTGTTCCTTAAAGTGGTCTCTTTGTGAAGGAAAGCAGCCAGACTTAGGACTTCTTATACCAGTTCATATAAACTGGCAGTACAAATAGCTATGTGCAATGTTAAGCATTCACTACTACAGATTTATTTTCTATTTCTGGCTAACTTGCTTAATGTACTGTTAAAAATACAGGATTTCCTTGGTTTGGGGTTTTTTTTAGTGTTGGTGGTTTTGTTTTTAGTTTTGGATTTTGTTTGTTAAATTTAGTTTTGTTTTTGTCTTTTAATACTCCACTTCTTGTAGCTTCTGTCCTTGAGTTAAATCTATTTATCATCACATCCTCAAGTGGACTAAAAATGACAATATTAGTGCTTGCTTGCCTTGATTTTTTTATATTTTTTTTAATTGCCTTAGCTATATATTTGTTTGGGTAGAATAGGTATGAAATTTGCATCTATTTAATTTTAGTGCATTTATGTACTTTCTTCCATACCTAGGGATAAGTTCAGATTGGTTTATAGCAATCCAATTAAAAATAAAGTGATATGTTTTCATCTTTCTTGTTTGACATTGATTCACATTCAGTTCACATGAATAGTGATAAATTGCCAACTGTGAAATAAGCAGATACTTCCAATCAGAACATTTTTAATGTAAAATTTAGCACCACTACTTGACTCAGCAGACTGAGGCTTGAATGTGAGTTACAGTGAATTTACATTTCCATCACTGAGTTTGTCCCCGGGTAGCAAGGTTGCATTACTATTTTATTGGCAACATAATTTCAGACTCTTGGGGTATTAATAACACCAGAACTCACTTTAATGTATTTTCAGATAAAAATTCATTTCTAAAGGCCTCATGACTTTGGGCCCATCACCTGCAAAATACTGGATTATTGCTGTGGTATAGTGAACTGTTACAGTTGAACGGGTAAAAAAAAGTCATAATCAAGAAATCAAACACTTTTAAGGGGCCTTCTCCACACTGCAGATTAACTACAGAGCCTTTTAGTTACTCCACCTGAAAAATGTGAAAATGGTCTGGCAGGCAGCATGAGATGCCTTAATTGTCAAATGCTGTACCCATATGTCAGCCATGTATTCCTCAATTTAATAAGTTTACCACCTCATTTGATATTTCCAAACTTATCCTCTGTTCACTATTGCTATCCTCACTCTTTGAACAGTTGAAAAATTTAGCCTGTTTATTTTGGTTTGTCCTTTTTCCATACAAATAGATACCAATTTGATGTTTGGGGAAAAGGTCTGTGTCTAACCATTAGAATAAATGCACTCTGATGAGTATGGAGCAGGAACTGAGTCTAAATCTGTGCTCTCTCAAGAGTACATTGTTGAGTTTCTTGCGGGTCCTGGGTCTTCAAAGAGACAAGAGCAGTTTTTGGTTGTTGTAAAGTTGTTTATTGCATGAATACATCAGTCACAAAGGCGAAGAGTTCAGAGTATTAAAGTCCGGGCTAAAAGTTTTCTGGCAGAGTCACGATGTTTTGAGCAGAAGCAGCAGCAGCCCTCATACCTTTTTTCTTCTTCTTCTTTCTTCTTTCTGTTGTTGTTGTTTTCACCCCAATACAGGGTGATTTTATTCATAAATAATCCACTAAAAACACAATTCTAAAACATTCTTCCTACACCAATCTGAGTAGATTCTATTCATTAATTCTAATGTGGGAAAGTAGTGTTCTTACCCAAAATCTACACATGTATTTTTTATCTGTTTAGGCAAATAATTCTATCTGGTCTATCTAGAAATGCAAGCAATGGTCTTACTGTGTTTTTGTTATGTCTGGAGCTAAGTTGATGTTGTAGAAAGTAACACTACTGGACTTCAGGCTTTAGGGCTTTTTACTAGCTAACACAGTCTCTTAAGGCACTTAAGATATATTACTATTTACTTAAAACTAAAATTTACATTCCTACTTCATGACTGTGGCTTAATATATTTTAGTTTCTCTAAAGGCTCCAGTTTAATCCCTGCATTTCCTTCTCTCTCTAAGGGACTCAGAGAGGCTTCTGTTTCATGCATTCCAACAGTACATGGCTTTTGTGTTTGAAAGCATGAGTGAGCAGGGTAGATTCAACCTGTTCCATCCAGGGGGAATAGGGGGCTGCTAGTGAAGACAACAAAGTGTAGCCTACATCATGTCAGGGTACATTAATCTACCCCTGGCTGTTTCTCTAGATGCAATTTTACACCTGGAGAAATAACTTGACCATGATGCATGACAAATCTTATTTTCTCAGGTTTCTTCACCCATATTTCTCAAAGATTAATCTGAATTCTCCAGGTACCCCAACAGGATACTATTTGTTCCCTGGTTTTGGTTAAGCATTCTTTCCAATATCAAATCCTTATACTTGTCAGGCTGTCTCCACCTGTTACATTTAACCTGCTCTGACATGCAGCCTTGTCAAGTAGCCAGAGTGCTGTCTCCAAGAGTGTTCTATGTATTAAATGTTTTCTGAACACTTTCTTGACCTATTTTGTTTCTGGACTTAATGGCATTTAAATCTACATATGTTTTTGCTCATTTCCCTTGCCTCATCTGCTCTGAGGGACTGATCCTTCTTCTTTACTTTGCAACAAATGTAAAAAATTCATTATATGGGTTCCTGTTTATGATTTTTTCCTTCTAATGCCTATATTACTTGTCCTATTCTGTTTTGAATTATCTTAAGGCTTTGTAATATCTACTATGATTGTGACTTTTAATTGATCTACTATACAGAGTATTGATAGCATTATAAAGTACTCCTAATAACCACTCCATTAGTTGTATCTGGGTGTTGAGGGTTAGGTGTCCTTTTTTTTTTTGTTTTGTTTTGTTGTTCTGGCCTGCCCGTGGAATTTTTACCCATTAGCTGCGGAGACAACCTAACTGTGGATATTTAGTGGGTGCTCGACACAGGACAAAGAGTGGCCGGGCCCGGGGTGGGGAAGGGGCAGGAAAGGAGGGTGGGGACAGTTTTTGGCTGGCTTTCTTCGGCTTCGGGAAAAGACATTCATTTGCTGGGTCGCAGAGCTGCTGCGGTGGAGAGAAGGGAATTTTCGCCATCACCCAGACGGAGCTGCTGCTTCTTCTCCTTCTCCCCTCTTTTTTGGTGGCCTCGCACCCCCTGCCCTGCCGGGACGTGTGGCAGTGCCAGGCACCGCCGCGGAGCTGCTGATACACCTCATCCACCGGCCCAGGATCTCAGCTCGTCCCTGCTGTTCCAGCCGACTGTTCCTCGGAGCCCTGCAGGAGCACCGGGACTGACTGCCTGAGGGGGTTTGTGAAAACAAAACCTCTCCTCCATCCCATCTCAGCTGAGAGAGCTGTCCCGGGGTCCCTGGTTCTGTGTTCTTGTTATTGCTGTAGTTATTGTTTGTTTGTTTGCCTGGTTATACTAGTAAAGAACTGTTATTCCTATCCCCAGATCTCTGCCTGAAAGCCCCTTGATTTCAAATTTATAATAATTCGGAGGGAGGGGGTCTACATTCTTTCATCCCAAGGGAGGCTCCTGCTCTCCCTAGCAGACACCAGTCTTCTAGAACCAAGACACTGGGCAAGACCAAAAAGCTGAGATCTGTTCAAGTTGGCTTGCAAGTCCCTCTAAGAAAAGCAAACTGGAATATTCTTCTTCCTTGCCCTATGGCTATCATCCCAAAGGTTTTAAGTAGTGTTAACTTCTATTTTTAGAATTGTCTCCTGATTCCTTGAGAGAAGAATTGTGGATTACTGCCACTTTGGATGAATGCTTTAGAAAATGCTGTGATGTATTAAAGCTTTCTAGTCTTCTTTAGGGATGATTTATCTAAATACCCAGTTGCAAATATCACACTAGTTTTTGGAACAATTCAGGCATTCAAAATAATTCTTTCATTTTTTCAGTTCTTTGCTTTCATAAAGTAAGGTGTTAAAACACAAAATGTGGATCAAATATCACTCCCACGTTAAGTGAAAACTCAAGTTTTTTTGTAATTTCTCCCCTCTCTTACTATACTTAGGGAGTTCTACCAAACAGATGGATATACATTAAGAGAAGAAATATAAAGATCAACTTCATTCTGAATTAAGTAATTCTGACCATTAGAATTAGCTAAATTTCCTGCTGTTTTAGAACGAGTTTAATGCTAAATATTTTCCCAACCGATTACATTGCAACAAACTGAAGCTGTCTATGGCTTTCCTAAAAGAAAAATTCTACTGCTGGAAATCTTGGCAGTAACCATGGGAGTTTTTTCAAGAAGGTGCAACCTTCAGGGGTCTCTGGTTCTATTGATGCTCCTTGCTTTTTGTGTAAAACCTGTCAGACAACCTCTGCAACTTGCTGACAAACTGCTCCTAATTCTGGCATGTAACTCGTAACTGGAGCTGGGCAGGAATCATTCTCCCCCATCCCTCTTACTGCAAATACTAAACACTATATATGCAATTTGTCTCTAGGCTTCTTAGCAGCAGAGATAAGAACAAACCCTCACTCTTGCTCTTACCCTTGCTCTTACCCTTACCTCAAACCCTTGCTCTTACTATCCCTAAGGAACTGGGTGGAATAGGGAGGGTAGGAGAGGATGGGGGCTCTCGGCTCACAGTTTTTTTTCTCTACTCACTTTCCCTGGGAGTAGTGACTGTCAAGAGAACAAGTTGCTTCTCTCATTAGTACAGTGGGAGCAGGTTGCAGCAAGTCTGCTTGCCACTCTTCTCACGTAGTTGCTGGAGCTGTTACCATTTTGCTGCCGATTGTGATACAGTCACCTTACTCGTGCTCCAGGCTGGCTTGAGAGAGAAGCAGACACATGATTTTTTTTTATAGTCAGTTTGTTATGACATCCCACGAGTTGTTACTGTCAGCAGCAGCCCCAATTAACCATATTTTCTATAGCTGCTGCTCGGAAGGCTGGATTAGCAGGTGACCTCCCTGCCAACCCCCAGGATAAGATCATAGCTGTGACACAGCTGCATCCCTGGACTCTCCCCAGTTTTCTTCCATAGAACTGAACTTATTCCCATATGGTTTGTTTTATCAGTTTTTAAAACAGTAATGTGTATAGGAGCTTAATAAAACTTGCCTTCTATATCTAGATAAGACTTGATCTTCTTTCCTGAAGGTAGCCTACAACTAAAAGATTGAATCTCACAAGGAATGTATTTTGGGCAGTATCACTCTGTGCTTGTCCTCTTTCTTATTTTTTCATGAATGTTTCCTGCTGTCAGACATGAAATACTGAGCTAGATGGACCTTCAGTGTGACCTTGCATTGCTGTACAAAGTGTTAGTGAATGGGAAAAGGAACATGAGGTTTGATTATTGGCCATAAAACACTGAACTCATTGGAAAATCGATGGAATATAATTGATATTCTAAATACTTTTAAGGGTATGCAGTCAGGTTGAATATTCTAGTTGAATCTCAATTTCTACACATGGAAAATTATGGTAGAAAATAATAGTTATGGAAGCAGTATTTTTCTTTATTAAAGTGATGAAAAGACAACTGCAATGTTGACCTTGATTGTAGTGGGCTATTAAAGGCACCATCTAAATTATAGTCTGGTTCAGAAAGTTCATTCCTCTCAAAGAACAGAAATCTTTAAAGAGATTTTCAAAATAGGTTCTTAAACACTAAATTCTTGTTCTGTAGATTGTTATGAAATACTAGTATGTAACTTGAAAAGAAAGGACATATTCAGGTCAAATAAACATAAGGAAAAACTGAGTTCTGAAATATTTAATTCCTAACAATGTAGAAACATTTCCTGACTGAACACAAGATATTGCACATATAACTGGCATTTACTGTCGCATCTATATTACACCACATAAATTATAAGGTCTGTTAACCTCCATGCACTCTAAGAAAAAAAAAAATATTATCCTTTAAGTATAGATCATAAAGGGTATAGTTCATAAAGGGTATAGTTCATATGATAGTTAATAAATTCAGGGTTCAACTAGTCAGTACTGATTTGTATGCATTCTAAACTGCTCATAAATGCAGTGCTGACTCTGGTAGATAGGCTTTAAATTATTGAGCCTAATAGAGGCAGGTTTAACAAATATTTTTCAAGTTCTTTGCTTCTTGCAGGAACTGTCATGTTTTAAATAATATCAGTTTTCTGATCCTTACTTGGTGTCTCCATTAAATGACAGAAATGTCAAAAAAATCTTTGATTCCACTATGAAATGTAATCATCTGGACTTGTCTGATTTCTCCACCACATACCACCACCACCACAACAGCCAGATACACGGACACTGCTGTTAGGAAATAGACAAAGTGTTAATAGCTGTAGGTAGAGCTGCAGCTCACTAAGTGAGTGGAAGCAGTTAAAAACTGCCATGTCATTTTCCTGTTTTAGTAGTAATGTTTGTAAATAAACTTTATAGATACTATTATTAAAGCAAATGTAACAATTGTTTGCCCAGTAGAATTAAAGGTTTTTGAGCACAAATCTGTGAATCATATTTCTTCCTCTCCTTTTTTCCATGTAGCTTAACAAGTCTGTGAGTTTTTGATTTTTTTCCATAATTTTGCTTAACTACATAAGTAAATATAAATATATAAAAAGTTTTAATGTACCCCTCTAAAGACATTGTGAAATTATATGAAACTGACAAGAAACCTTAACTCTCTCTTTTTAAGCTCACCAGTAAGCATTTTGCTGTCTGTTGCCATAATCTAGTCAAAACCTCTTTTCTGCATGTGTCCAAATGAGATTATTCGGGAGTACAGTCTCACTTCAATATACCGGAGGTTCCATTAGGGGAAGGATGCTAGCTACTGAAACAGCAACATCATTTTTTGTAGCAAAGCACTGTTCCCATTTGATTTTTACTGCATAGAAATAAACAGGATTTTAACTAGAAGGTGTAGATAGTCTACACAACAAATGGAAAATACTTGGTCATGCAGCACAACCTGCTCTCTACAATGAAAGGACTTTTTTGTGCTAAAAAAGCACACGTTTCCTTGTCTTGGAATTTTTTTTGAGATACCAATATCTCATTACCCTCTTTCTGATAAATATTAATTTCTGCTTGCCATTGAAGAGCAATTTCACATGCTTCCATGAAAAACAGACATACCTCTCTCTTCCTTGCAGCATTCAGAACATTCACTTTTTTACCTTAATTTGGTGCTCATGTGCTTGCTTGAACTTTTTAGCTGGGAACATATTATCTTGCCAATAACAGATGGTGGTGAATGGAAATACAGAATGTATTTCACTGAATCATTTGTTCATTAGTTACAGTTTGGATACAATTATTCTTGACTCCAGCATATCTCTTGGGAATCTATACATATTGTTCACAAAATTCTCATGGGTCCCTGTTAAAAACAAGATAAAGTATTCTGTAAGAGACATCTACATTCAAGCTTCTGTGACAGGCTTTTTTAGATGGCTACTGGGAATGCTTACCTTCTGTTTCTCCACAGTATACACCTGCTGAATTAATTGTCTCATATCAAAAGAAAGATGAGAGTCATTGATTACGCTTGATGATGTTAGGGAAATCCTCAGGGGGTAAGTTACTTCACAGTCAAAATACAGTACTGTCCTACAAAGGTTTTGCACAAACAGTGAGTATTTCAACCTCTGAAGTTAAGCTTTATTCACATCTTTAATGTATCATGAATAAAACATTCTGTATCAGTGCTTTGTAGCTTTAAAAAGCAAAAAAGAAAATTAAAAGCATCAGTACTGTATGGTTGCCCAGAATAGCCAATTCCCCCTTCTGCTACAGATAGGCTGGAGCAGAGATGTGTGAATCCTGACCACTCAGTTTTGATTTGTACTGCGGCTCCTGTAGTAAGTGAACAACTCCCAGATTAGGAAACAAGTAAGCACACGGAAAAATGTCGTGGTGGTAATGTCCCCAGCCTACAGCCAAATGATACAAATACATTGATTTTCCCTCCCTTTTTTAGGGCTGAATCAAAAGATTTTTGAGGACTATAATTTTAATCTTCTTCTCTTCTTTTTTTTTATTTCCTTATTGAGTCCATCAGTTCTGTATCCTACTCTTGTAAAACAGCAAATTCAGAAAGAGATTAATCTTGAAAATGTCTTTGATATTAGCGATTTTTTTTTTAAATTTTTGCAATTATATGTTATAATGTTTTGATTTGATTTTTGACATAAAGTGTCTCTTGCTATATCACAGCTTTTAGGCTGAAAAATTACTGCAGCAACTAATGCTGCTAATGGACATCATCATCATGGTAAGGGTTTGCTATGGTTTCAGGCCATCTTCATAAACAACCTTGAAAATTTCAAAGGAGCTTGTAAGAAATATTTTATATCCTCTTATATGAGGAAACAGCATTATGAGCCACTGAAGTGCTTCCATAAATGATGAGAACATACATTACTGTGTTTGGTAGTACCTGTTGCTGCACAAAACAAACACAGGGATGGAGATAATTGTCACATTTGTGGTTCCATGAAGATTCCATGAGATGTGAACAGCACTGGGGCTGTCCAGCTCCACATTTTGGCTTATGTTTGCTTTCTGTTACTTGCCTTTCTGTGCTCTTGCATGGTGCATAATAAATCAGATTTCTGGGATGAAACCTTTAAATTCTCAGTGTCTCTTAGGCACACAATTGCAAATTTTGCATAGAGGAACAAAATGCTCTGGAGAGGAAACTTGGATCCTGCCAGCTCTCAGGACTTTCTCTAGCACATTAATTTAGTCAACTGTTCCTTCAGGTAGTTTATCATAGATTCACCATATCATTTAGCTTGGGAAAGACCTTTAAGATCATCAACTCCAAATCTTAATTTAAGACTGTCCAGCCCAGCACTAAACCACATCCCTAATGCTATATTTCCATGCCATATTTCCATTTAAATACCACTAGGAGTGGTGACTCAACCATTTCCCTAGAAAATTTTGGAGTATGTGATTCAACATGAAAGAGCAAATGAAGCTGAGTTTCTAAGGGGGATGTACATGTTAATGTTCTGGAATTAATATTTTTCAACAAAGCTTCCAGTCATCAGCAACTTTGGTTCAGGATTCCATGAGGTCCTTGTTTCTCCTCCATATAAATGAATAGCAGGAGAAGACTACATGGTTTTAGAAAACGATCTAATAAATATAGAATGCCTTAATTAAATCACAGCTTGTAAAAACACGTTTTATGAAGACAATATTTTGAATCTTAAATAATTTTTATGTGCATCTGCAAATAAAGTAGTTGCTAGTAGATAACTGCATAATTGGCATATTTAAGTGCTTGTTTCTTAGTCTGTGACTCTAAATAGTACACACTTGTCAGAACTGCTTCAGGTTTCAGTAACTCCTTGGTGAAAATGGCTAAGAGATAGTATCTTTATTTATATAAAGATATATAATATCAAAATATCATATCTTTATTTTAAATATATTATCCTCCTGCATTGGACTGACTCAAAGGCTAATCCATTTATTTGTAAGTCCGTTCTATTGCTATAAAACAGCTCCAGCTCATCAGAACATGCTAAACTCATGGTAGGCTTACAATTACAGCTCTGAATGAGAAAAAAAATGTATAGATACATAAACTGCTTGAATGTATTTTGCTGAACTTGTTCCACAGAATAAGTATATGGGTTTGTGGTGGTTGTCTTATCACCAAATGAAAACAGCTTGAGAGAACAAAGTAATAGAAACAGTCTGGGAATCTCATTCAAATTGTCTTACAAAGTCATATGTAAAAATAAAATATTGTTTAAAATTAAATTAAATACTCAGGTTTAGTGCTAAGTAAGTAAGTAAGACTTAAAGGAAGACTTTAAACTCCATCTTATCTCATGTAGTCTGGCTTTTGGGCATCATTTTCTGCGGGGTAGGGGGAAGACAGCAGTGTGTAACTGGGGCTTGTGTTGAAGTTCAAGAGACAGACCATAGCTTCACACTAAAAATCGCATTATGACAAAAGGCCAGCCTGTGGGATATCTTCTGAATGACAAACTCAATCTTATTACTCATTAATATGTAAAAATTGTCAGGTTACAATTACAACCAAGTGGTAGTTTGACCTCTTCACTAATTACAGCGTGACCTGTGCTAACTAATGCTGGATACTCACTGATCTTTATCTGAATACCTAGGAAGAAAATTTACTTCAAGTTACCTTATCCTGTCAACTAGGGTATCATGCCTCATGTCTGAAGTATTATTTAACATCTCTGTTGACACACTAAGCTTCAGAAGGTGTGCTGACTGATCTTAATTACCATGTGTCCTTTCCATGTGATGTGCTGAAATGCATAATAATACACTGTTTAAGTACACTACATGATCCAGTAACACGCAGTCATCTTATCTGAAGTGTCTATTCCCCTAGAGGTCTTCAGGTAGGACAAAGAGCTGCCCTTCATCTGAACAGTGAGCTCAGATTGCACAGGAAAAAGATGCTGCCCCATTAAAATATGTTTTTTCATCTGTATGTAAATGTTGTATTTTCAGGACCTGAAAATATATGGAATTATTCAGAGCTGTTGGTAGGGGGAATGACTGGATGATTTAATTGGTCTCTTCTATGTCTTATTCTTAAGACTTCATGAATTCAGATGAAAATATAAATTAGGAAATATTAAAAAATGTATTTTTCACTCTTGTTTTTTGTTAGTTTTATACTTTTAAGTCAAGGGCATAAAAATTTCCTAATTTTGATAACTAGAGATATATAAAGATGTTTTAATCAAGATCTTATAGGCAGAATGAAGGTGAAAAAAAGACTGAATTTTTCCTTCAGTCTTTTTCCCCACCTCTACTTTTCTCTACTTCAGACCTGTATTTTATATTCACTCTAACTTGCAGATATTATAAAGTGCAATAAAGCTTTTCCGTATGAAAAACAGTGCAAAAATATTATTTATTTTTTCTAACTCTGAGACACAAGCTCAGGAAGGACTGTAATTATTATTCAGTTCTTAGATGTAAGAATAATTTTCTTGCTCTTAAGGGGATTGCTGACAAGTTTAAGAAGTAGAACAGTTACTGAAGTAATTCATGTTCTAAGTAAACTGTCTTTATCTGTCTGATGTAGTCATCTACCTTTCAGATTTTTTGAGCATTTTTATTCTTTAATTTATCCCAATGAATAAAGCCAGCAGCTATAGAATTGTCATTAAAGTCATCCATTTTTTGTCTTAAATGTAGCTTCTCCACATAATTCAAACACTGTGAGCTACTGGAGAAGCATGCTGTTTGGTAAAAACTGTCTGAAAGAATCTGTCATTCATTTTAAGGAAAACAATTAAGAAGACAGGATTTGTTTATTTTTCTTGGTGGTTAGACATCTATGTGTTTATGTGGGGTGTTTTGTCTACTTTAATTGCATATGCCTATATCTGGATGGCAAATCAGGACTGAATATCTTTCTATGCTCTTTGTATTTCATTGTGAAAAATCTTCCTATTAATTTTTTGAGCATCACTGATACTTCTGGGTATTGCAAAACAGGCTCAATGAATCTTTTTTTTTATTCTGTTGCTCACAGTAGAGATGGAATAATGCATTCCTCATGTGAAATGGAATGCATGTCTAATACATTTATCTTACTTCACTACTTTTGAATCCATTATATATTATCTATCCTTTGACTCTTGTGGTTTTTGTATATGGAAGATGGAGTCATCATGGATAGCAGTGTCTTTTCTCTGACAACATCAGAGAGAATGCAGTCAGCATGTGCACTGTAAAATTTACTTTTCACTATCATTTCCCCAGCAGTATAATCTCTCTTTGCTTTATGCTTTATTATGTATTCTTCAGAAAGAAAGCCACAGCACACTGTAACACTGTCATTTCTATGTAAATTATGGGAAATATCTTTGCAAATAAAACCAATGTTTTAATGTTTAAAGGCTTCATAAGGCACCAAGTAGAAAGAGTACATTAAGTTAGCAGATCCTTCAGTATTTTCCCATCTTAAATATTTTATTTATTTTTTTCATTGGAATTCGGTCGCTATAGGACACGGAATGATTCACACAGACAGGGGTCAATGTATGATAGGAAAAAGGATGATTTTATTTTTCTGACTCCAGTATTTATAGATTCTCGACAATGACCAGGGGTTGGATAGTTAGGTTACCACCTTCCCAAGCACACTGGTCATGTGAAACGTCCATCAAAAGATGTTTCTTAGAAAGAATGTATACACATCTATTTTTATAATTACTTTCCTGATGAAGTGGCTATGAAAACAAGATCAGACGGCTTAATTTTTTAATTTTCAGGGTGACATCTCACCCTTTCTTCTTTTAAAAAAGTAAAAAAAAAGAAAAAGAAAAATGAACAGAGACAATGAACAATATTTTAAACAATCAAAAAGGAAAATAACAGAGACAATAAACAATGTTCTAGACAATCAGAAGGCTCTAATTTCAGGGTATTAGAATTCCTTCAATGCTTAACTATTCTGCTTTTAATTTTATTGATACTTACATGTGCAATTAATTCTCCTCTTAAATTGTCAAACAGGCCATTAAAGTTGTGAGTCCACTACTGTTAAGAGCATTGTTGAGCTGTGAGTGTTAATTCAAGCTATTACTTTCATTTTTAATAATTGAAAGCTCTGATAGATATCTGAAATAACGCTTCTTAATATTTGCCTTAATGATATATATCTATATAAAAACATAATATAAACTTGAACTAAAATTCCCATAAGTTATATAATAATTGCTTCACCAGCCTCAAAGCCTTTGAAATAAATCACAGATAACTTCAACTATTGAGCCTCACCACCTAGATTTTTGAGCAATAATTATTATCATGATCTTTCTCTGCTGTTCAAAAGAGAGGAAAAAAAGAACAGAAGATCTGTCTCCTGTTTCACTAAAACAGAACTTGACAGGTTCAGAACTTCTGTCTGGTTAGGATCTTTTATGTGCCGCTACTTTCTGTGGCAGGAGCAGTTCATACTCATTTTTCTTTCCTTTTGCATGTCATCTGCTTCTCAGAAAAGATTTCTAGCATTTTTTGTCTACATCAATATCACATTTCATAGGTTATTTCAGAACTGTATTCTCTTATAACTGTGATTTAATATGCCATCAGCCCTTTTTTTTACCATCACATTTTTATTTCTTCAATGCAACAAACTATTCACTTACAAGGAAAATGCAGGAGTATTCCATATCTATTGCTTGTCAAAAAAGGAAAAGGAAAATAATGCTGCCCAGTTAATCAGGAAAATATGTAGAATTTATCTCCAATAAATTCTGGAAATAAGAATTTCCATATTTCCAGAATTAACTATGATAAGTGAAGCTAAAACTCTACCGTATCTGTGCTGTCTTCTCATGACTTGTGAGATACAGGACAAAATATTTACCCTGTTTCTGCATAAATGGGTACAGTTTTTAAGGTGGTGCTATGCAGAGATCTAGTTCGTAGAGCAATACTTAAACATTGCAATCTCAGTTTTCCAACCTAAGAACAAGAGCAACACAATCCTCATGGCTGTGCAAAAAATCTTTTAAGTGCAGGTCAAGTGTAGTTGATTTATATAGCCCAACCTAGATACTTCACTTAAGAAAGAGTGAGCACAATCCTTCCTCTACACCTCCTCAGACATCAGTGAGCACCAGTTCTGTACTGCTCTGTTTCTCTTCAGCATCATGGGTAAACACCTACTCACACTCCTAAGTAGACAAACAAAAGTACCATAATGAAGTGATGGAAACAGCCAGCTTTTATAAATGCTTCTCTTAGAGCAGAATGTTCTTGCTGTGTTTGAGAATGCAGAGGACAAAGAGAAGCTGTTCTCTTCAGAAACCTGCAGAGCCTACACCCTCTGAAGGACCTAAATAACATGTAAAATGAAATGAGGCCTTTTGCCACAGGGTGTTTTGAACCCAGACAGATTTATTAAGCATTACATTACCATAGGTCTTTAGACTGCTGAAAAAAGCAGAGTAATGAGTACAGAGTACTCAATATCCAGAGTTGGTGTATGTCCCATTCCTGGTAACATTCAAGGTCAGGCTAATTGAAGATGTGTGCAGCCTGATCTAGCCTGAAGATGTCCCTGATGGTTGCAGGAATATTGGACTAGAAGACCTTTACCAGTCCCTTCCAACACAGACTAAGACTTCTCAAAAAAGTGAGCTGGAGATACAATAGCTTCCCAGAATGTTACCTTGCAAGGTACTGACTTGCAAAAACTGCAATTTGCTTGGCATTCCCACCCCTCAAGCAGTGCTCATACCACATCAAGATGTGAACCTCATTAAACATATGAAGTTCTTGCTAGGACTGAGACCCCACCAATCTTGCCTGGAGCTTCCAGTTGTACCAGTTTCAGACTGGCTTAATATGTGAATTACATATTAATGTAATTATTTACAGCTTAATGTAATTAATTAGAGCTTAATTCTGTAATTCACTTGAATTAAATGATTAATTTGCAAGGCTTAGGATGCACCAGAGCAGCATGATTATGAAGCCTTAAGCTGTTCTTTCATACAAAAATGCAAACAGGTACAAACAAGCATTAAATATATTTTACCATTATGTTCTGTAAATACTTCTGAGAATATTAAGTTGAGAACTGTATGAGTATGTGTAGGCTTCCTATACAACTTGCAGACTGCTGAGTGATAATTTGTCTTTATGTCATTAAAAAAGCCTTGTCTTTTCAAGGATCTGAAAATATTCTGCAGCGCACACATACAGAGCTTCAAAAACAATTTATTTCATCAGCCCCTCATGGGATAGCACGTAAGGAATTTTTTATAAAGATTAAAGTGGAGTTTTCTTCAGTAGTATTCTGTATTCCTAAAGAACACCAAAATTCTGAGAGAGATTTTTCAAACCTTTGCTCCTGTTCTCAGATTCGCTGAATTTCAGTTGCCTGTCTTGCTGCAAAGCCCCTGTGTCTAAGGTAAAGCATACGTGAAAGGTGAGATCATTCCCTAGCCTTCATTTCAGTGTACCCATTCTCCCCTGAAACATAACAGACCTGCCTTGTCGAGGTTATGTGATAATGTGTTCTGGTGTTCACCAGTTTTGTGCTACAGCAATTGCTGCATCAGCTTTTCTAGCCAATTAATTCCAAATCAATTCAAATGTTTGTTTTCTTCCTATCTCACTTCTGTAGCTGGGGAGTGCAGCTCTGACAGCCCTCTTGAAATCAGAGCATTGTTCCTTAAATCAAAAAAACAAAGCTTTCAGGGAAGAAGATACAACAGAGCCACAGCAGGGATTCTCTAACCTGAAGTGTTGGTAGAATTAACATAATTGAGCTGTTTCTGAAATTCACGTGTCTCAGCAGAGATCTGGCAGGTGCAGCTGCCTGTGGGTGTCTTGCAGCACTGCTGCTAAGAGAATACATGCCAGCACGTGTGTTATCTTGCCCCACTGGACCAAAACCAATTCTTTAGCTTAAGTTAAGGCCTGATGTAACTCTTGCTCTTCAATTTGAGTAAGCTTGTTTGGGTCATTTTCTCATGTTCTATCTGAAGAAAACCAGACTAGTCTACCTTAAAAGCCCTGACAACTTTGTCAGCATGCAGCATTTATGGATAGTTACCAAGAATTCACAATGATACTAAGTTATACTATGTTCTGTCAAGTACTCAAGAAAAGCGTGTCTTTGGGGTTATCTCATGCAATTACCACATACAGCTACGTGCTTCAGAGGCAAAACTTCAGTACTCCTTCATCAAGAATCTCTGAGGTAAGTGTAGGACCCATTAGGGAATGAGTGAGATTAGAGAATTAGAGCGTAGAACCACTGAGAATCAGCTACAGCTGAGCATCATGAACGTAAATTTCTTCCATCAGCTCTCTGCAGCTGCAATTATGGCAACCCTTTAAGTTCATGGAATATATACTGGAAAGAGGAATTTGGTAAAACCACATAGCATCCAGAAGTGAAGAATCAACATTTGTTATACTTTGTTACAATGCCTGCTTTTTTCCTTTCTCCCTAACTGCAACAAAAAGGAAGAGAGATGTTAGGAAAATGAAGAGAGACTTCAACTTGAGAGAAACTAGGAAATAATTCAAAGGCAGCCATGTGGGTAACTTCTTAATACTGCAATTATACATTCATAGCAGACAGTTGCGCATGAAGTAACTGTAATTAGCTGCTTATGTGTCCTATAAGCAGCTAGCCCCTGTCTTCCTGTAACCACTATAAATCAACATGCAAATTAAATCCAGAGCTGCAATCTGTTATTCCAGCATGTGTGATGTGTTGGTCTCATATGTCTTCCTGAAACCTGGTCTGGCTGATGAAGATAACCAACAACTTTGACCAGTCAGTGGAAGCACATCAGCCACGTCCACTTCGGTTTTGATATTAGTACGGATTGTGCTAATATTAATGAATATCACATCAACATTGTTGCACTCATTGTCAGCTTTATTCACTGACTACTCAAATTTTCATGAAAGAATCACCTATATTCTTTGGAAGTTTTTGGGATACATAAGAAAAAGCCTAAGGCTGGATGTAGCCTTTTCAAGTTCTGCCTTTTAAATAAATCCATAATCAACTTAATTAAAAATAAATAAATTAATTAAATAATTAATTAAAATAAAAATAAAATAAAAATAATAAAAAATCAAGGGGGAGGTTTTTGAGCTGAGATGATTTTCCTATTACACAAATATACTGAGTTCAGAATGAAATGAGCTTGTAGGGTGCAGCTGAGCTTGTTGGATCAAGCTACATATATATAATTGTCTTCAGGGCTGTCTTGGGTATCACTAAGCGTCAGATCACAAAATACCATTGAATTTTATTACAAAATGGATGTAGGAAAACTTGCAATTTTCTATTCCTTCCAGGCTACACAAATTCTTTCTGAGCTGGAGAGTGCAGCTGGCAAAACTATATGGACTCTGAAGTTCCTAAAGATTCCCTGAGCATCTAAACATGCTGCAGGAAAACCCCTACCTCTAGGTCCTCAAGCATTTGCATATGTGATGTGGACTTTGAACTCCTTCTTGTAAAGAAATACGTGGCCCAAACAACAAGCAATATTGATTTTCGGGGGAGAATGGATTGATGCTCATAAAGAAAGATGTTCTACTCTGCTCAACCTAAATAATGGTCTTTGATCTTGAATTAATAACCTTACACTCATTTTAACAATAAAATCTTTCAATTCTTTTGTTTTTTCTGTATGCAAAGAGACATTTTTGTCCTAAAAGGATTCCTTCGTAGTGCCATTCAAGTAGCAAAAAGTATGAGATAAAATCTTATTTCCAAGGTCTTACAGCTACAATGCTTGATACAAATGGGAAAAATGCAATTTTTTGCTGATCTTTGTGAGTCAGTCCTAGGAACATCACTTGGTCTGAAATTTTTAACTGGAACTACAGATGGAAAAGGAGTCTGAAACTTTTAAACTCTTCTGTTTCTGAGTAGCCCCTTTGTCTGACATAGCTGCAAGATTTCAACAGCTCAAATGAGTTTTAACTGTCTTATGAACATTTAATATTTAATTGATATTCTTAAAGGTAGTAAACTTAGTTCTTTTTAACTGTGAACATCTGTATGTAAGCAAATATATTTGTTTGCAATGGTGCTGTAGGTTCACAGAATATCTGAGGCTGAAAGAGATGTCTGGAGGTCAGCAAGTATAATTCCCCAGCTCAGGGCACAGTCTACCAGTGAGTCACTCAGATTGCATCTCCATTTGTTTTGTTCAAATCAAATTCTGGTTTGATTTTTTCAAGAAAAAAAAAATTAACTGTTTTAAACAGTAGTACTTCTAATAAACCAGACCCTTGTAAAAAGGTTACATGAATTACAGGAGAATGAAACCCTTATTAATGAGCTCTGTGTCTCTTAATTTTAATTGTACTTGATTATAATCAAAATAAATCCATCTATTTTGGAATCATGCTATAATGAATAGTGACAATTCTGTACAAATGGTGTGAATAATAGTATCAATATTTATAGTGGTCGGTAATTTCAGCTTTGCAATTGCTGAATATACAGCCCAGCAGTTCAAGGACCGGTTTTGAGGTTAACTTGAAACCAAGCTGAGTTTGTTAGGGCTCGTATTTAAAGTAAACAGAAGTGATCCTAGACATCTGATATTACCTGTTGTTTGCCTTGTACCTCCTGGCATAAAGAAGTGGACTTAGCCACAAGATACCCTTTCACTTCTCTGTTCCTGAGACTTCTCAGGTCACTGATACTGCTGTCAATAACAATGCGACGACAAATTTGGTAGGATGAGGATTTTAAATGACTTTTGTTGTCCTCTTCCCATAATAACTGTGAAGATATCTTATGGATCAATTCCATCTCTTCTTTATGACTGTATAGGCTGTCTTTGCTTGTACAAGTTATTACTGGGAAAAACAAAAACAACAATGCAACCAAAAAGCAAAAAGCAAAAAAACCAAACAATAAAAAACCAAACAAAAATACACAAAAAACAAACAAAATGGCCAAAAACCAAAAACTAGCAACAAGAAAACCCAATCAACCGAACAAAAACCACAACAACAACAGGAATACCCAAAAAAACGCAAAGAAACCAGCAAGAAACCAACAGAGATTACTCACCCTGGTCTCTGGTTTGGCATAACTCTTGTGATAGCTCTGAAGGACTATTTTTAATATTTTTCTCTGTTAGATTCTGAACTTTAAGCTTAGGTAAAGTACAAAACGATATAAATTTTCAAATACCTAATGAGGGTTGAGGTTTTTATTTCACCTTTGACAGGTGAGCAGTATTTCAAACAATTAATAGGGAGTGTGAAACATACAGAAACTATATGTTTATTAAATAAATTCAAACACAGTGACAACATCTATAAGCTTATTTCCTCACTAATTTCATTTCACATTCCTATACACCTGTATAGGATTATATTAGGTAATCTGAGGGTGGAGTTTGGTTTCAATACTTTATTTTTCCTTTTCCTAGCTTTTCAGTGTCTTGGTTTATGTGCTTTGTTGATTCAAAAAACAGTTTTTATTTACAGCTCTGTTTTTGTGTGCATGATCCTTCGTAGCATTTCAGCATGTTCAACTAGTGTATGTCCTATTTTTCCTAGAGAAGGTGACAAGACTTTTTGAGCAACAACATCATTGTGAGTTTGCAAAACTTTATTTAAAAGACGCTTGAGAGTTTAATATTGATATAATTACTCTTTTATAAAATCATGGGAAAAAAAAAAGAAATAGAGAAAAGTGTTGAGAATTAAGGTGCAGGAAGAGGCACAGCATTGACCTAGATGGTCTCTGAGGTCTCTTCCAACCCAAATTGTTCTATACATTTATGAACTTGCCCTCCATGGAAGATTTGTCATGTAGAACCAATCTAGTTCTGAAATTTTTGATTTTTTTCAAGCCTACCATATATGGGTGTGTAGGAAAAACTATCCTCTCAGCTAGAATGGGATAATCCCCACACTGGAGAGCAAGGATTACAGAAGCTATTTCTAAGTATTGCAGTTTTAGATTTCTTGTTGACTGTTACTAGTAGCATGACATTAGAGATTTCCCGAGAAGATTATAAAATATTAATGGTTTGTTAACTGAAGACCTTGTTCTCCTCATCACCTCATTCACAATGTGAGTCTGTTTTGCCAGATAGGATAAGGTTTAAGTACTTGAAATTTCAACTTTTTTTTATTATTACAAGGCAAATGAGGAAATCTGAGAGACCAAAAAAAAAAAAAGGTGCAAATTACTGTAAGATGTAGATGTGACAAATCTTTTTAGGCTTGAACATTGCACATGCATGGATGTCTCTTCTACAGCACTACTGAGGCTGTTCCTTACTTAACAACACAAAAATGCTTAATATTTGAGAAAAGTCTCAAGGCACTGGGAAAAATGTCTTGGGAAGTCTTCAAAAGAAGTTCCAGGCAGGCAGTGAATGAAAAAATACTGGAGATAATGTTGAGCCTTTAAATTGAAATCTCTAACACCGTGACAGATGCAGCAATGTGGGTAAATCTTTGCTTTGAGTAAATATAGCTAAGTGCACAATTATGACATGCTTCAAGTAGATGTCACTAATCTATTGTTCTTTTACCCTGTCTTCCAAATCAGTAAATAAAACACCCTTTTGATCTTCAGAAAATAGGAAGTAAATAAAAGGGTGAACACTGGTCTCAAGGAAGCCCTTTTCCTTAGGAATTAAAAGCTACATGTGACCATGTGAGGGCTGAACAAAACTTCTTTTTCTCTCTGGGGCCTAAGCTCTTCCAGTTAGGTTATCTGGTTTTTTATGATCAGCTTTCCCTCTGTTGTACTGTTGTTATTCACACAATTTTTGTAAGTTCAGTACTTCTTTCCATCAGCTGTGGCTGAACTTGGGCAACATGTTCAAAGGATATCACAGGATCATGGATGTACATTTCCACAAAATAAATTCTTAGAGGAAAACAAAATAGTAACTTCAATGAGTAAAGAGTCCACTGTACTAGCGAAGACACTCCTGGGAAATGGAAAACACTGGAGGAAAACTCCCCAAAAACCCAAATGAAAACACAATAGACTATCTACCTACACTCCAGAATTATTCCAGATGAATTTACATTAGTACTCATAGTTGTTTACTTAAACTAGTTATTAAAGATTCTTATTTGGATTGTTAAACTGAACTAATACTGTTGGTTATAACAGATTACAACTGACCAGGACTCAATCGATACAAAATTAAAATACTTCTTTAAAAAGACAATCCATTTGATAATTCATACCTTATTCACAGTATGTGATTTTTGATCAAGAATTTCCATCATATTCGTGGTACATTTTTAATTCATTGTATTCAGCATTCCCACCCCCACCAAGAAAAAAAAAAATTATTAAATGTAACAATTAACCACAGAAAAATTTAATATTAGGCAAATTTTAAAGTTAGGTTAAAATGAAAATCCTCTGGATCTAAGCTTAAAAGTGATGAATGAAGTAACTGTAGATTTTAAAAAAATTATATATATATCTCATCTAGAATGTGATGTCAAAGGAAGAACATAAACAGTGTTTAGAAAAGCTGATGATCTGGGAGTCGTAGCTGTCAAAAGGAAAACTGAAGCCCTGGGAATTATGCCAGACATGAAGTAAGTGTAAGAGGAGACTGAATTCTGAGTGTCTGTAGGCACTGAGATGAAAAAGTTCACATTAACAAACCATGGCTATATCTCTGTAGGACAACTTTTCCACAATACAAGCATTAGCACCTAATCCCGCAGTGAGGGAGATGATGATTTAATACTTTATTTCTTGCTGATATTTTAGTTCTTTCTTTCCTCCTTCTTCTGTTTAAAGGGCCTCCCTAATTGTTAAAGTAGGCTGTTATAAGATCTTTGGACTGTACCTGAGGAAATGTGGGTGTTTCTGAAACTGCAAGGGTTGTGGAAAGAGAGAAAAGACCCAGTTCATCACCTGCCTGACTCTGGCAGAGTTAAATTTTGAGTGTTCTCTTTCAACAAGAGCTACATGCTAGAGGGGCAAATCTGAAACTAACTCAGTGAACACAGCTTGCCACAAGTCTCTCTGATGGCAGCTAGAAAATAGCCTTTTTCTCTTGCTACAGCTCTCAAAGTCCAGTTAAGAAGTGACTTTCTGTCCTGGTTTGACATGCCTGTGGATCATCCTTGTAGCTTGATGGTTGCTGCTGTTTCTACCTTCTTACTGTTTCTGTAAAAGGCAGTGGAGGCAAACCGCCCCTAATTAGTATCACAAGAGTCTGACCGTGAAAATATTTTAGTGTTTTTTTTCTTAAATGGTTATATAAAGTAGTATAAGTGCATAAAAAAGTTTTGCAAGACTGAAACCTACCCCTTTGTTGTATCAATTTTGATGTTTGCCACTTCTAAGGAGCTGGTAGAGGTACAATGTTTTTGAGGGAAATCAGTCTATTGGAGCATTTCAGTCTTAGTTGGTCATCTTGTTTTCTTCAGGCTGCTCTGATCACTATGTCAAAGCCAGGTCCTGATTTTCTTGCCAGAATCATTTTGTTGCCGATCTAATTCAGTTTTCCTGGCATCTTGAAATATATCATTAAATTCTGTAGGTATGAAAACTGGATGTATTTAAAAAAACCTCAACATACATAAACACGGACACACCAAAACATATGTAATTTTAAAAAAAATTATTTTCAGACAACTATGAAGTGCTCCTGGCAGTAAACCTAAAATGGACATGTATTTGCAATTGGCATGATATAATTAGCAGGTCACCTCAATGTAAGTGGTGTCTTTATGATTTTTGCTAATTTCATCATAATACTTTAAATTTTTACAATCTCCAAGAGTAAACAGAAAAGTAATCCCAGAAATGATGATGAAATGCCTCTTTGCTCTATTCTCAACCTCCAAAATGTTAGAGAAAAAAAATGTTGATTATATTAAGGAGGTTCTAAGAGACCAAGTATTGCATTATTTTTGCAGAAACCTTTTTATAACAGTTTCTCTCTCTCTCTCTCTCTCTCTCTCTCTCTGAATGCTTGCCTATGTGTTCCTTATATTCAGGGAAGATTCAGAATTAATTCTATAGAGAAATTAGGGCTCTGGAAACTGGGTTTGTGCAGATCAACTTTCAATTTTAAAGAAATTTAGATAGCAACTAATTGTGACAGTACAGTAGCATGTGCTTGGGGCTTTACTAAGCCCTCTTGATGACCTTTTTAAAAATATGATGTGATTTTTCCTGAATGCATGATGAGCTTATCCTAATTACATGCAAAATTACTGAACTACTCAGAAATTACTTAAAATATTGTCCTGAAATTGGCTGCAGAGAATGCTGATGGGCCCAATACTCTGACCCAATGTAAAAAAAAAAACAAAAATAAAGCTTTTGAAGTTGTTTCTGTAAGAGTAGATATTTGGCAGAAAATAAACCTCCTTGTAGGTTGCTTGACCTAATTTTGTTAGAAGGTATTATTCTAGAGATTCTTACGCAATGAAATAACAGGAGCTCCAAATTAAGATAACTTATTCATTACAATGAGGTAACATGCCCACTGGAAAACTGAAGGCTAAGAAAACCAAATGTTTTTTGAGGAGAAGTGGAAATAAAAGTCACCTCTAACTCAAAGTACTAAATACTGAGACACTGGATACTTTGTTGATAAGACATCATACTGGGTTCTAATTTTACAGAAAATCTGTTGTTTCTTAAAATTTCTCATAGAACTGAATTTATAAAAATCATATGAAAACATCTGAGATATTTAAATGTAATTTGTTTACATGATCACATTTATTCTTTATTCTTTTATTATTTATTATTTTAAACTATACATTTATTATTTATAATTGTATTACATAAAATAATCCTTTTTTAAGAAGGAGGCCTGAAATTCAAATGGATACAGGAATTTTCATATCAAACCATGAAATTTCAGCTTCATTGAAGGGATCTTGACTTACTTCACCATTTTTAAGCTTTGAAGGAGATAGTAATGTGTTTGCAAACAAAGTATTTCTGTCTGAAAACTTTAATTCAGTCCTTCTTCAGTTTTTGTTTATGTTTCCCTCCTACCTGCTCTTAATAATGTTTTAAGATTTACATAACTTTTTACAACAGCACTGGCTGATAACTGATTTTATTTTTTCCCAGTGATAAGAAATGAATTAGCAAAAATTCTGTGCTGCTTTGAAATAATATTCCAATACATTTTGTTTTGCTGCTAATTGCATCTAATTGTATTGAAAAACAGAAGTAAAACACTCCTTTTTCAATTCCCAGTTTAATGTAATTACTCTTATTTGAAGCTAAGAAATGTAAATTTATTAATCTATATTTTGGTCTTCACAGACTACAAAGAGTAGATAATATATGCTTTGTGTGTATAGACATGTACAAATGGGAATAAGTCTGTAGGCTTGAGGAAAGATTACCTGTCCTTCCAATGAAATTTGCATTTACTCAGAAATCTTGCCTGCATGGTATGCAACTTTGCCTTTCTGATGGCTTTATGGTTCAGATATTCAAACAATAGTATGGCACCTTTTACACAAATGATCATATGCAATCTTTTATTCTGCCTTTTTTTTTTTAAACCTGCAGCACTAGGAAATTCAGTTTGAGTGTATAATCTTGCTGTGGTAGGACATGTGAAGAGGCAATGTTTTTCCAAGTGAGATCATGGAATCACTCAGGTTGGAAAAGACCTTTAAGGTCTTTCAAGTCCATAACCAACACTCTGAATATGGAGAGCAATAGAATTCTTTATAAAAAAAAAAAAAAAAATTATTTAGGTTTGCATTTGAATTTAATTTTCTTTAATAGAAGACTGCATTGGTATCTAACGTATTTCTAATGTATGTCTGAGTGGAAACTGTATCAGGAAACCATGAAACTGAAGAAAATTTAATTCCTGATTTTAATTTGTTATATTTTGACACCCTACTTATCTATTCCTTTTTAGATTAACACCTATCTTGTTCATCTTGGGAAGAACAGAAGCCTTGACAAGATATTGTGGAAAGCGATAATGGCACTTACTTACATTTATTCATGTGCAGATAATGTGTTCCTCAGCCCCTAAGCTTTTCCATGTTAGACCTGACATTTATGGATGAAAGGTTCCCCTTTCTTACTGTCAGCTCTCTCTAGAACTATTTTTCCTCTTAGGAATGCTTATATTCAGGTGACATCACTTCTACTATCTGCCATCCATTCTTTCACAGACATTTTTTTAAATGCAGAAAACGTGGAAAGATTTTTTTTTTCCCTGACTTGAGTGAGCATATTATAGAAATAACCATACTAGGAATTTTAATAGTGTTTTAAGTTGCTTCATTACTTCAGCAGATTTAATGTGGATCTTGATAAATTGTCTGTCAGTTTAACAACTTGTCAAAACAAAGGCTTCAATGTCTATTTACAAAGTTGTTGATTAATATTGACCAGTGCTATCTTTCTGGTGATGTGAACAGATAGGCACTTTCTCTGTGTTCTGCATTGCAAGGTAATGGTTTATTATTCACTGTTTGCCAACAGTCTGATGGAGATTGAAGTTCTGAAGCTGGTGGATTATACTGGACATATGCTGCAAACTGCAATGTTTGATGCCTTCTAAGAGAACACAGCACCAAATCTGTGGTACTTCTTTAATGTTTAGTTCAAAATTTCATAACTCTTTCTGTTCTAGGATCAAATAAGATCAAATAACATTTGATCAGCATATTGGTCAGGCAATTTTCTTTATATTATCTCTCTGAAAATAATTCCCGATTGTTCCAGGAGATGCCAGAGATGCTTTGTTTGTAAGCACTGGGTAAAAATATATGTACAGATTATTACAGATTATTACAGATTATTAAGACTGTTTTTCAGGCATTGAGAGAAATGTCTGATGCAGGTTGTTAAAAGTACAATGTGAAAAAATGCCTTAGTCATTAAATGTGTATGTGTGAACTTGTTAAATACAACATGGATCTGAAAAGTGATGGATTCTGTACATTAATGGAGCTAGAAGATGAAATTAGCCTTCATCAGTGTAGTAGCAAAGGAAGATCAACTATGGTGCATAGAGAATGAGATAAGATTTTGTTTTAAAAGTTCTTTGAAATGACCTTCAAAAAGTATGAAATTAAAAAAAAAAAAAAGAGAGGGGAAAAAAAAGGTTCAAATCTATCCCAATGAAATAGTGGTACTATGTAGAATTAGTGCATAGTGTCTTCTATTCCCCAAAATGTAATTTAGGTAAGGAAAAGGCTGAAGGAAACAACTCATCCTACAAATCTACAGGGCATTCAAGGGAGAAAATTCTTTTTTACTTCATTTGGAATATTCTATTTGTAGCATCTTCTTGGATAAAATCTGAGTTTGAGTATAAAAACTTTTTTTTTAAGGTTGAAATCATCTTCAGTACTCACGATGCTTTAAATAAGAATGGAGGCATATCTGTCTTTAAGTTCCAGCTTAGACTTCTGACACTACTGTCATGCCAAAGAAATTTAGTGAAAAACAATAAATAACCCTCTAAGACAAAAGCAAGGGAGAAAATATTCTGTTCTTGCTTTCCTGGTATCTCTCTCCATTTTCTGGCACTATGAGAAATAGTATAAGAATCCCCTCAGACTTTCTAGTACCACTTCCTGAGACAGCTTATGGTCTATTTCATAATAAACTGGTTCTGACCTGTGAGATGTGGCCTTACATTCATACTAAACATCTTTTTTCCTTCAAACTTGACAAGATTTCAGGACAACAGTACAGACACTGAGAATCTGGTTCTATATGACACCTTGTTTGAGAAAATTGATTATCTCTGCTCCCATAGTTAGAGAAACAATAGATAGAGGAGGTCGAGTCCTCCTAAAAATGAACATACCTGCAGAGAGCAGAGATGAGACTTGAAGCTCTCTTTCCCCGTTGAGGGAAAGAAAAATTTAAAAAAAATAAAAAATACCATCTTTAGTATGTGGTGATGACTTGCATGCATTTGAAACTTGCTCTATAGTTGACAGGAAGACATGTGATGCACTGAGGTTCACATTCCGTTTTGTGAGAATATGCAGTTATTCCAAAGGTGATCCTTTAGAAGAGACTGCTGCCAGCCTGCTGGGCTTCCAAATTAGAAACAGGGCTTGCTGAATAATATGCAATAATTAAACAGTATAGGGTTTTATATGAATATAGCTGAATTGAAGGTGACATAAACAACAGTGATAAGAACACCCATGTGCCCTTATGTGAAACATAAAGTATGAAAGTAGAGAGCAAAAAGTAAACCTTGTCCTAACAGAAGGCTCATGTTCACTTCATAAAGGTATAGATCAGCTATCACAAGATAAAAGCTTCAGATATTGCATTGTTATTAGACAACAAAAGGACAATAATGCCAAGAAATCCAGGAATGGGTCTGAAAAAAACAAAAAGCTTCTATATGTAAACATGGTGCTGATGTCAGTTTGAAGCCCTTGGTGAGTTACAAAGGGGAATGACCCAGGACAGAGAGCACTGAGGAAAGAATTCAAATTTCCTGGAAACATGAAAGATATACAAGTAGATCCATATGCTGTTGCTATGTATCAAATTTGAAGGTTTTTAGATGCTTTCTCTCTCAAAACCCTCCTGGGGTTAAGTTCATAAAAATTTAACAATATGAAAGGAAATAGATCAGCTCCTCGGTCTGTGTGTGTGTATATAATGTTAAATATTATATTTCTGGCAGTTTTATTCATGAAGGAACACTATGTTATGGTCCCAAAGAACAGTCATGTTCACTGAAGGAGGCAACTGTTCTATACTGTTGTCTGACATGCAACATCAGAACGTAATAATTTTGCACATTCCAAATTGCATTGTAGAAGGAACATCTTTTCTTTGAGTGCTTTCTAAGGTGTTCTTTGAATATTATCTGACTGCCTTACAATAAACTAATAGATTTTTCTTCTAATCTGCCAGAACAGTTGGGAAGTGTCATTAATCTCCAAACTGAACCAAAGGTTAAAGTGAGTTAATTGCCTGTGACTCTGTCACAAGGTATCTCTGGAAATCATAGGACAATTCTCTGGCCTGCTGAATCTCAGTCCAGTGCCTTAACAATTTTCTTTTCCAGGAGAAATTAAATTCCCAGAAAATCTGAGAAATTCTTGTAGATTCTGCATTCAAGGGAGTTTTCAATGTTAAGGAAAAGTCACTTTTTCGTGGAAAATAAAAAATAAAAGCACAGACTTGCACTTTATAAAAATATTCTGAAAATTCTAACAAAAGCAACTTTAAATCCTAATGTGTCTGGATTTGGAGATGCCAGGAAAATCCATAGTTTATCTACAAATTACCAGGTGCTTGAGCTGAGATAGCAACATCTGAGAAAACTGGCCTAAATGTATTTGCACATTGTATCCAATCTCCCACAGTCAACAGTGCTATGAGCTAGATGTGCCTCCGTGTTCTTCTAATGACCTCCCCAAAGAAAATGAACAGGCATAGAAAAGCAGACAGTCTTTATTAGATCATAAATTAAATTCATTAGCTTTTGTTATAGAGATGGCATAAAGAAAATTCAAAGGGAGTAAATTAGAAGAGAAATCAAAAGTGGTTATAAATAACTTCCCCACTGACCATTCTGTCCTTGCAGGGCAAATACTTGATTTCTGTCAAGGTTTTAAATAACTCAGTGGCTTTCTTTTTCTTTGTTCTGCTCTTTTCTCTCTGGTTGTGGACAACTTCTTCCCATGATGTCTGGCTATTTGCACTCTACTCCTTAGTCCGTAAGCTCTGCACCACCTGCAGGCTCACAGGACTTTACAAATGTTCTCGTTTTACTTCTTCTGTTCTATTACCATCTGAAAAAGATCCCTTTCCTTCCATCCTTTAGGAGACTCCTAAACTGGCTAACTTTGTTATAAATGGCCAACATTAATTTCTGTGGAAGAGGAATGAAAACCATTGCTATCACTCTCTTCTTCATAATGGTAGCAATGCTGGACAGACATTTTAATGAACCTTTTCAGAATAATTTATTACAGTGATCATAACACCCTGGTCCTTCCTGGTGACTCATGGGGACTGCTAATCAAACCAACTATTCCATGTAATTGGCCCAGGGAAAAAAAAAAAAAAAAAACAACATGGTTTGCTTGAACAACATCCAGGATGATTGTGGGTCTGAAGCTGCCTTTCTTGGACAGGGATCAAACCAAGGTAAGGGGCTCAACCAAAAGGGACTCATTCCCCTGGAATGGGTTTTAGGAGCCAGGGATGAGACTAGGGGTTTGAGGAATTAGGGATGCTGTTGTAGGGAAGTGTCACAGAAAGGCACAGAGTGGTGTGTGAGGAGGATGGCAGGAGCTGTTTGAGTGCAAAGGGATCAGCAGGATGACCCAGCAGGGTCAGGGCTATCAGCTGCATGGTATTGTGGCCTCTGGATAAGCAGGATTTCAGGACCATCAGTCCAGCAGCTGTTCAAAGGGCTTGGATTATGTGGCCTTGGTACATAGAAAGGGGAGGATGAAAGAAGAGATGCCTGCTCTCCTTGACCACTTTAAGGAGCATGAAAAAACACTCTGTGATGAGCTACAGTGTATTTATTAGGCTCTCTGAAAGGAGGCCTGGATGTGCAGTGGGGGGCAGTGCCAACATGCCAACGTGGGCATGTGTCCTGTCCCCAGGAACCACAAGTTCCTCTGTGCCTGGGGGGTTTTGTGCCAGGACATCCCAGGCACAGATGCCTGCTGGGCAGTGGGGCCTGCAGTTCTGACACCACTCAATGCTTGGTTGCTCCTGCCTGGCCTCCTTCCCCAAGCTGGGATGCTGCTGCTCATGACATACCTGGACAGGACCTAGTGCTGCCGAGGGGGTCTGGTCTAGGACTTCTCCCTGGCCTCATTTCTCTTGTGGCAGGCAGAAGAGCAAGCTCTGACCTCTTTTTCCTTGTCATCTGGTGGTAGCACCTGCCAGATGCAATCGAAAGACAGCTGCAGAGAGGGCAAGCAGCTCTCGTCATGGGCCAGACACAGCCAAAGCAGAAGTGATGGAAGCCAAGCAGGTTGTGTTGGTCCTTTCTCCCAGGCAAATGGGGCATAGTTCATCTTCCGATGCCTCTGACTGCCCTGTCTGCTCCAGCTGGCTCTGCTGGCTCCTCCAGAGCTTCCCCAGCAGCTGGCACCATGTCTTCCAAGGACAGACATGCCATGTACTAAGCTTACATGATGCTGAATGGGAAAGTAGGAAAAACCAAAGCAAGAGGTGGGACAGAGGATTTTGTAATCTCAGACACTTGTCAGAGGAGAACAGGAATGTTACTATGCCAGTGAGGGAAAAGTGCAGTTAGAAAAGATGATCTTGCAGATGCAGGATAGCATTTTTCTGAGACCAAATTCCTTATGTTGGGTAACTGTCTCAAAAAACAAGCTTGAAACAGGATTGCACTTGTGTATCTGACCAGGGGAAAGCAATTGAAAGCAAGAGACTTTCCAACTTCCTTTTGAAATGTTCCAAAACAACAAAATGTGTGTATGTAAGGACTGTTGTACCAATAGCACAACTGAGAGTGGCTGTGTGCTCCCACTCTCTGTGCACCTATCATCCAAACAAACCACTCCAGAGATGATGCTGGAATGCTGGGTGATGACCTGGGTCTTTATCTCTGTTTTCCTATTTTTCTTTCTTCCTCTACTTAGAGTTTAAATCGCTGCTGCCATGCAATGTTCAGCCTAATTCACATAAAGTTCAAAGTTTGAATTGCTGCTCCCAAAATAATTGTTGCCATGTGCTGTTCAGAGAAGTTTAAACCTCTGCTGCTGCAGGCTGTTCAAAAATGTAAATCATTGCTGCCAGAGGCTGTTCAACCTATCATAAGGTTTAAAAGTTTAAATCATTGTTGTCATGAATAAAACTTCCTATGTTTGGCATGGTTCTGCCATAATTTCACCCAAATGTATCCTGAAGGTATCCTGAAGGTCAGCTGTCACAGCCAATGTGGCCCTGGACTGCCCTCTCCAGACCCAACTTTAGATTGGCATTAGGGACAGGATACCATTTGTTGTGCTAAAAGGAGCTGAGGACACCAGGTTCCTCTGCAGAGCCCCTTCTCTGAGAAGACCTATATCCCAGGGAGCAAGAGTACTTGTAGATTTTTCTAGGGCCTCCCCAGGAGATTCCCTATAGTGACAGGCCTTGCACTCGTCTCCTGCAGAGATTAGAGGTTTACAGTGCCTGGCCCTCTCCCCTTGTCATGACTCTGGCCCACTGCAATTGCCATGATTCACAAGCAGTGGCTGGATTACCATTTTAGCTACTGAGTGAAGGCTGAGATGGGGAAAAGGAAAAGCATTAATCTCTGTGGTATTGGGGACTGCCTTGGTCACCATCCAGCAGAAGAAGGACATGAGCAGACAGAACAGGCAGAAAGTGGAACAACTGAGTCATCAGCAGACATGGCTAGGGCTTTACAGGAATTACTAGGAAATGAGACAGCCTTTCCCGCTGGCTTGCTGCTGAACTGATATCTAGGGACTGCAGGACACCTTGGCAGAATCGTTGGATAGGGAAAAAATACTAAGGGAATAGTTGGAGAGGGCTCATTTCCTCTTTGAGGAGGAGAGAAAGTTATGGAGAGAGCTATTTAGTGGAGGAGAGAAGAGGGTGTTTAATTTAGCATATCCATCCAATGACTTACAAAATATGAAGGAATTATGAATTATATTATTCCACCCCATGGTGGAAGAGGGAGTCATGGTGGGGCCTGATTGAAGCAGTGGCTGTCACTAACAGCCCGGGAGGTGCTCAGCAAGCCACCACATGCACCATCCTTTATTCCCCTAGAAATACAGGAAAAATATTCCCAGGGCCTCCCACGAATCTGAAACCGAATACGTGTGAATGATGCCCCTGAAGGTAGGAGACAACATCCTAGCGAGGCAGGGCTGGGCAGGATGATTAGGCCTCTTGGAGAGGGTCTATTCAAACACCCATAACAGGCTATACCCCTGCAAGTGTGCAGAGATCGGGTGCCTGAGCCGATGGTGACCGATGTGGCATCCTGCCACAGCGTTGCTGTCCGGGAGCACGCTGGCTCACACCGGCACGGCGAGCTCAAGGCGGCCCCGCCGGGGAGGAGCGGGGGGAGCTGCTCCGCCCGCCCGCCCGGACCGCGGCGGTGCGGGTGCTGCTGCTCCTCCCCGAACCGCGGCGGTGCCGGTGCTGCTGCTGCTCCCCGAACCGCGGCGGTGCCGGTGCTGCTGCTGCTCCCCGAACCGCGGCGGTGCCGGTGCTGCTGCTGCTCCCCGAACCGCGGCGGTGCCGGTGCTGCTGCTGCTCCCCGAACCGCGGCCCGGCCGCAGCCCCCGCCGGCGGGGACGGGAGCGCACAACGGGCAGAGAGAATTAAAAATGCCGAGCTTCCCGTCCAAAGGTCGCCACAGCCTCTTCGGAACCATCTGCTCGATGATAATTAATTCGTGGAAGAAGCAGTCTCTGATTTTAAAGCACCCACAATATCTTTTGCTGATTCACTTCCACAAATCAGAATAAATTGCTATGAAAACCTACTGCTTGATGAGTGTTGGTTTCTTTAGTGGTGAAAAACATGTCACGTAGTGTATGTACATTATTCCCCCAAGAAATGGAGGCTTTTTAATTTAAATCCATATGAATCAATTGTATCAAGTATGCACATATTCCTGCATCTCCCAATGGATATGTGTAAAATGAAACAAAAATAGATAATAAATGCACATTTAATATTTGGATGCAGTTCTTACACCATATTGTTTTAATGCCTGAAAAATCAAGTATTTTGATGGAGACTTCAAAAGCATTTGAGTCAGAATATAAACACCACCTAGGGATCCAGACCTGGGAATCTTGTGTTGCCAAGATTCATTACTTCCATCAGGAAAAGTGCATCTGTGCTGCACTTCCAGCTCATCTCTGCGCTGACCTTCAAACTCATCTCTGTCTCCTGATTTCTGCCCTGGCTGTGACCTTCACCTTCCCCCACCCCAGTATTTGGCATCGTGCAGGTTTTAGACACACAGCTCCACAGACTTCTCTCTTCCTTACTATTTATCTTGCAGGTATGTGCAAGAATGTGGAAGTCAGAAGGAAGTTAAATAGGAGTACCATGATGCTGAACACCATTAATGAATGCCATCCATCAGCTATTGTCTCTATAAACTAGGTGTCAGAAACAGTTCTCTGTCCCTCATTGCTCTGATTTTTCAGTGTCCAAAACCATCTCTGAAGTCTGAGAATCAATCAGATTCGGCAGTCACTGCTCACTATATGTAAAAATTTCATTGCTCCAGCCCACAAATGGGACTCTGTGACAGACTCAAGTATGAACTGATCTTTGCTGTAAACAGTACTTCAAGTAGTCACAGCCCTAACTAAAGCTGTAAGCAAAATATTAAAGATGGAGCAACTGTGGGCAAGGGGAGAGAGAGAGCACGTCTGGCTGTGAGAGACATACCTGAATAAGGTCAGAGGAGGTCTGTGTTTCCTCAAATATGGAATCACAGGATCACAAAATGGTTGAGATCAAGTGGGCTGGACAGTTTACATCTCATGATGATGGTTTGTAAGAAGACATGTTTGGATAGTTTGTGGATTGATTTTTCTGAAACTGCTATGAGCATTTGTGCTTAGGACAACTCAGTACCTCTGGAGCTGTGTGCAGGTTCTGGTGACATGACTACCACAGCTGCTTCTTCTGAATTTGCCACTGAATACACCTTCAAAGTTGTTTTTTCAGGCTTCCCCTTGAACAAAAGCTGACAGGTACTGCACCCATGTTTCCTTCACAGCTCCAGCCTGTGGCACAAACCTGTCATGCTCTGATGGCAGTCTTGATTCCAGGATACAGTCCAATTCCTGGGCTCTGAAGCTTTGCTACACAGAATAGATAAGATAAGGTTGTAAGTCATTAAGTCTAGTCTCCCTGCTCAAGAAGTATCCCCTAGGGCATGTAATTCAGGATTGGATCCAGGCAGCTTTTGAATAGCTCTAATGAGAGAGACTCCATTACCACTGTGGGTAACCTGTTCCAGTATTCATCCACACAATAAAGAAGTTCTTTGTTGTATTCAGGTAGCACTTCCTGTGTTCCAGCTTCTGCTTGTTGCCTCTTGTCCCATTGCTTGGCACCACCAAGCATAGCCTGGCTCTATCCTTTTGTCACAATCTTTTCAGACACATATAGGCATCGATGAGGTTCCCTCTCAGCCATCTCTTCTGGAGGCTGAGCAGACACAAAAACTCAGCCTTTCCTTACAAGTGAAATGTTCCAATCTCTTATCAACTTGCAGGGAATCCACAGGGCCAGCACATCCTCAGCCTGCCAGCCACTCACTGTTGTACACCTCAAACAGTAAGACACCAACGGTGAGTAAGAGGCCACTGCAGCCTGTGGGCATGTATTTTACTAAGCTAATGACTAAAGATGAGCACAAAAGTTCAAACAAAATTCTTCTTTGGCCTTCTCAACCATTTTTTGTTATCTCCTTGTTTGGGGAATTTGTGGTGTCATTCTCCTCTGCTTCTAACTTGGTTGATAAAAATATGATGTCATCTTGTTCTCACTTGTCCTCCCTGAAGCCTTTTAGTTCCTGCTGGCTATCCTGCAGACAGAGAGTGTATTACACATGTAACAGAGGGGCTGGGGCACCTCTCTTGGCACTAATTCTAAGGTCTTTTTGGTTTAGGAATGCTTGCAACAGTACCTTGGCTTAACAGAAGCTCATCTCCGAGTCTTATGAGACAGCTTGTGTGGACAGCTTTTGAGACAGCTTTTGTGGACAGCTATTGCCTTCACCAATATCAAGGAGAGGGGAAATATCATCTCCTTCAGTCTGCTGGGAAAAATCCTCCCAATCCATTCCAGGATACTGCTAGCCTTGTTTGAAGCAAGAGCACATTGTTCGCTTATGTTCAACTTGGTGTCCACTGGGACCTGGACATCCTTTTTTCTTCAGAACCAGGATGAGTCAGCCACAAAAATTCTATGCAGGGCTATTGTAGGCTGACAGGGGTCACTGCCTCCAGATCTGGGGGAGACTCTGCAGGATGTGAAGCATGAGTATTTGGAGTTACACAAATGTTATGGAAGGATGCTGTGAAAATGAATGACACTCATCCACAAAAATGACTTGAGGAAGGCCTGAAGATGAAAGGAATGGAATGGGCCAGTCTGGATAGGAGAGACACAGTGCTGAAAGAGAGGGATAATCATAGGTTTGTAGAAACTTTCTGACTGAAAATGACACCAGGAGCTGTCTGCTCAAAGCAGCATCACTGAGGAGGACACACCATGTGGCTCATTTTTCAAGTCTGGTGCTGAAAATCTCCAAGGAGGCAGATTGCTCAGCCTCTGGGTAGCCTGCACCACTCTGGTCTGGCCTCACGGGGGGAAAGTAGTGTTCCTCTATGTCCAATCTGAAGCTGCATTGCTTCAACATTTTCCTACTGTCTCTTGTATTGAGAGTTTGGCCTTGCCTTCCCAACATGGAAGGTTATAGGTAGGAGATGGCTAATCTGATGTCCCACCAAAGCCCTTCATCTCCAGGCAGAAGGGGCTCCAATCCTTTGGCTCTCCTTGCAGAGCAAGTGGTCTAGTTCCCTCAGCATCCTGGTGGCCCTCTGCTGGACTCCCTTAATCCTGGCACTGTCTTTCCTGAACTGGAGACCCCAGATCAGAGGACACTATCTATACCTGCCTTAACTTGTGTGGAACAGAGGAGCATCATCATGCCCCTCCTGGAGGCTGTGCTCCTATTCCTATAGTGCTGGATACAGCTGGCCCTTTCTGCTGGCAGCTTTGCAGTGGCTCCTCTGCCACTCATTGTCTCCAGGATTCTGGCAAGATTTGCAGAACTATTTTTTCAGACTGACAGTGGTCAGTGCTTATACAGAATAAGTTTATATTGCTGAAGTGTTTGAGGAGTTATTTAAAGACCTGGAAATATTCTCAACAATGTCTTTTAGTAAAGCTTTGACCAGAATAATCTTCAGATCTTAGCATTTTTTATGTGTATCTGTACTATATCATGTTCTCATTATAATGAACAGATAACTGAGGGATCATTCACAGCCATTTAATCTAGCCCTGGCTTACAGCAAGATGTACCTCCTCATCTTACTATGTATCTTACTAAGGGCTTTGTTCAGATGTGTTTCAGCTATCTCCAATGACTAATTGTCTTTAGTCTTTCCTCTCTTTTTAAAATCTTTTTTCTAGGTTTCATTTTTCATTGTCTTTTCTGGGCTGCACCAGAAGCAGTGTGGCCAAATGGATGAGGGAGGATGGAGGATGTCATCCTCCTCTGCTCTCATGAGACATCACCTGGATTAATGCATCCAGCTCTTGACCCTCCAACACAAGAAGGATGTAGGCCTTCAGAGTGGGTCCAGAGGAGGCTGGAAATCACCAGGTGGCTGGAACACCTCTCCTCTGAAGAAAGGCTGAGAAAGCTGGGCTTTTCAGCCTGGAAAAAGGCCTCACTGTGGCCTTTCAATACTTAAAGGAGGCTGGCAAGAAAGATGAGGACACATACCCTGTTTAAATAGGACAAAGAGGAATGGTTTTAAACTAAAGGGTCACCTCCTCTCACCTGCCAGCTATGCTCCTTTTGATGTAGCCCAGGCTTTCTGGACTGCAAGAGCACATTACAAGCTCATGTTGAGTTTTTCATCAACCAACACTGCCAAATCTTTCTCTGCGGGGCTGCTCTCAGTCACTTCTCCTTCCAACCTGTAGTTGTGTCTGGGGCTGCTGCAAACTCTTTATCCTGTTTGAAAAATTACTATTGGGACCTCATTAATTTCTTCTTTGAGTTTTTTTATTTGTCTTGCTTTGAGAAAGAAGCATAGTGAAGACTAGTGAAGACTTACTGCCCCCAGGTGTCCATATGGGGATTCATTTGATTAGGAGGCAGCAATATTTCTTACCAAAATATCTTCCTTTTCCTGCCCGAGAAATCGGATTCTATGCTTTTATCATAGGTGTCCAAAGACTTTCACTGTATTTTAAGATGTATCACCACAAGGACTACAAATAGATAAGATCAGGTTTTGGGCACTGACCAGATACATGAACTGATTTTTCTCAGGAAACCTTTACTTTCTATTTTAATTTTGAACAGGCAAACTTTTAATAAATAATTTGCATACAGCTAATGGATTTGAACAAATAAAATTAGAATCTTACCTAGCTTACTTACAGTAGCTAAGACAACAAAACTGGGGGTTATTCTCAGGGTAAAATATGAAAACAGCAATGAAGGAAGCGTGGTTTCCATCCCTTGAAGAACCATAATACAAACAAACCCAAAAGAACAATAGGAAACATAACCCTCAGAAACACAGAAAAGAAGATATTCTCCAGAGGATAGAAGGGTAAGGTTCCTTAATCTGCATATCCATTGTCTTAATTCTCTGAACGTGACACTTCACACATTTCCTATGAGACACATTGGTCACTGAGTGAGGAAGTACTACTGTGTGACTGAAACAGATAGGCTCCTGGTGGGATCCTGTGCTCTTTGGAAAACTTTTTTTAACTTTGATTTTAATGGCAGCTGCCCTTTAATAGTTCAAAGGTGTTAAGGTATGTATAAGATGTTAAGATGATTCTTTTGTCTTCCTCTGTGTGTTCTCTTACAGCTCAGTGAGCTGAAGTGCCTTTGCTTGCTATCATGCAAACTTTCAAACATTGCTTGAATATTTATGGTTTCTGTTCAGTTTTGTGCCCACCAGGATTCCCAGGTACTCTCCTGAAAAGTAATTTTCCATCTGTTAAGTCCCTATCAGAAGTGTAGGGAAAGAAAACAAAGAGCTTTTAGTTAGAAAAGGAAGGACTATTCAGTCAAGGCAGGACAGATGTAATAACATTTTTAAAATGTAACAAGTAGAAGTAGCACAGTAGTTTTACAGAAGAAATTGTTAGACAAGCACTTGTCTTAGGGGAAAAAAGCTGATGTTGCTATTAGGGAATCAATCACGCATATTATTGGTTAGCAGACATCTGAACATTTATACTACTGGCTACCCAGGCTCAGGCTATTCTAACCTGACAGTGAAAATGTTTCCAGATGTACCACATCTCGGGAGCCCACCTCATGTGTTCCATAGGAGTGCCTGGAGCTGTTCTCCCTTGGTTCTAGTACTTGGCACTACTTTTTCTTGTATTTATTGATGTTTCTGTCAGCCTGTTTCTCCAGCCTGCCGAGGTCCCTCTGGAAGGCACCACAATCCTCTGTAGTATCTGCCACTTCTGGTTTTATATCATCCTCTGCAGTATCTACCCCTTCTCCTGGTTTTATATCATCAGCAGCCTTGCTGAGGGTACCCTCTGCTCCTTCATCCAGGCCCTTGATGAAGATATGGAATGGCATCAGGTCCAGCGTGGGCTCCTGAGATACCTTTCTAGCTACTGGCCTCCAGCTAAACTTCATGCCACTGATCACAATCCTCTGGCCCTATCCCTTCATCCAACCCTGCTGTCTGCTCACCTAGCCCATACTTCAGCAGCTTCTCTGTGAGGATTTTATGGGCAGCAGCATCAGAAACACTGATGAAGTCTAGGTAGTCAAGTAGGAAATATCTGCTGGTCTCCCTCCCCATTTCTGCCAAGTCAAACATTTCATCACAGATTATTAGTCTGGGAAAGCAGGACATCTCTGTGAATCCATGCTGATGGGTTGTCCTAGTTTCAGATAGGGCAGAGAGTTAATTCCCCTGCAGTTGCTGTGAGGGGCATGGAGCCTGGAGCAGTATGGGCATGTTTAGGTTGTTATTCATTACCATAATACAGGGCATGACTTTGGGTGGAAGAAAAAAGGAATGCAACACACAGTCAATGGCATTTTGTTCCTTTTTTCAAGGGGAGAAGAAAAGCAGTGAACATAGTGGTGTACGTGATCCGGCTTGGAGGTTTATCCATCCTTGTTTTTCACTGCCTTGGGTTTGGGGGAAAAATACTTCAGCTGTGGTAACATCTGCCATTTTCTCCCTTTGCTCAGGAAGCCACATGCCTCTGGCCACAGTAACAATGGGTGGGTTGGATTTCTGTAGCCATATTTTGCACGCAATACCCTATTTTATACTCTGTTTTTATTAGTGTTGTTGGTATTACTCTTTATTTTCCTCATCTAATTGCTGTTCTAGTAAATTGTTGTCTAAACCTGTAATCTCTGCCTTTTTGCTCCTTTTTTACTGCAAGGGGTGGTGGGAAGGGAAGATGTAGCTTGGAGCTTAATTTCCAGGTAGTTTTAAATCACAGCACCAGTCCTGATCAGCTTCTTTTTCTTCATGTCCAAGGAATGGTTATTCCATCACCTTCCAAACTGTTCTCAGAAGCTATTTTAGTAAACATTCCAAGGAGGGGAGTATGTCTGGGTGCAGATACAAAACTTGCATAGAATATTTAATTTATCATAATTTAAATGTCATGAAGTTGCATTGAAAGCAAGAACATCTAGTCCTTACCAGGTAGCCAAAAGGTCTGTCTCACTTCTTAATTAAAAGAAGGTAAAACCTCAATGGTTTATGTCTATGAAAATTGCTTTACTGCATGAATAACAGTCCCAAACATGCTTGCTTCTAAGGATTCCAGCACCGCCTAACATAGTGCAGAGGGACAGATGTACTGGTTATGCATGGGAGCAGCCATTTGGAATGTGGTTTGTCAAGGATGATGGTGGGGAATTGCAGATGAAGCATCTCTGGATAGCCTCTGAGGAGTCTGTGACCACTTCCATGGGTGAAAATCTTGCCAAATGTCCTTCACCCGTGCCCTCTCCCCAGTGGGCTCTCCACTTCTATATTGTGTTGCTTCTATATTGTGTGAGTTCTGTAGTATAGAGGGGATTAAACTGTGATGCTCGCGGTCAGTGGCAACTCTTTGCATGATTCATTACAGGCACTACAGGAAATATGGTAACAGGCTTGCAAAAAGATTGGTCATTCCTCACTAATTCTTCCCTTGTTCTGTTACTCTGCTCTATATTGTACAGAAGAAACTGCACTGGAGGAGTAAAGCAGTGATGCAGCCCTTGTTTTTCCTTCACGTGTTTGTCTGTACAGCAAATAACTTCAGGATATTGTACTTCTAAACATGCATTGGGAATAAACATTACCATAGTATTTAACAAACTAAGATTGAGCCATTTATCCCTGGTATCTTTCCATCAGGAAGCTTGGAAAATGCCCAGTATGCATTGCAGGTTTGAGGTTTTTGCCCTCTGTATAGAGGCAAACATTTTTATATTTGTCATGTGCCTTCTACATTTTCAAGAGTAAATCAGCATTATTTTGCTGACTGAATTAGAGAGCTGCTGGTGATTTGTGTGTGTCTGTGTTTATGTGTGTGCAGTCACAGGTGAAGTTTCCATTACCTGTACATGCAAAAGTTAAAAATCATTGTGCTTTGGCAATTGCTTTGAGATGTCAAGGAATATTGATGTCAGAATTACATAATGTATTGATATTTTCATGAAATGGTTTCAGAGACAGCCTTGTCCCCAGCAAGATACCCGAGTAGAGTACTAAAGTCTTATTCTAGTGACACAGAACAACATAGATAGATTAGAATATATTTATTTAATTATATTTTTGCATATTAAATATACATTGTCCTCCATTGTAAACAAATAGCTTAATCAGCTATGAAAAGAAATAACTCATACACTTATGAAATACGTGATCTTAATTTGAACATTTTATTCTTTACGACAATTATGTCTGCAACAAATGTGTGTCTTATTGTGTTTGCCTCCAGTAACAATTGCTTGTTGCAATATGCAACATTTTTAGCATAGTTTTGGAAGATTTTTTTCTTTTATTTCAAAATAATTTAAAAATACATGTATCCTTAGAAAATATGATTGAGAGATAAAGATTAGTATAATCTAGAAACTATATGACTTGTGACCAAACTCCTGTTCATATTTAAGGTGAATATTTCAGAATACTCATGAGAATATGTGAGGCCTTTTTTTATTTGAAAAAGCCATACTTCCTTATTTCTCTTGAGTGAATCTAACCTGGATTATTCAGAGTTGATCTTTGGCTTTTCTACAGCTTTTTTGTCACCTAACCTGACATCTTTCCTCCTCATTCTTACATCTTTAAGTCCCTATGTGTTCATCTTCACACTTAATATTATAACATTTATGTTACTGCATTTCTAAATTTCACACAGTTTTTCTGTATTTCAGAGATATTTCTGGTTTTGCTAACTTTCCAGAGAAAGCCTTCAGCCTTCACAGTCTATTTCAGTATTGCTGCTCTTAGCAGAAGCTTCAGCCTGTTTATGTTTGACCATTAATCTGTTCAGTGTAAATCATGGTAATTTTACTTCAGTCTATTAATGGGATGAATTGAAAATTAATTATATTTTAATTATATTGTCCTACCAGACAGACCTTTACAATATAAACTGCATTGTATGTTATTTTTTTAATTTGAATAAATAAATAAAGGCTATCATCACAACTAGATTATTTATTTATTTGTGACCAGTCAGAAACTATGGGAGAATTCTTTACTTGATATGAAACAATTTATTTGTCATTTAGACAAAGTTTTTTCTGAAGTGGCCTTCTCTTTGCATTTTTTTCATTGTAAGTCTATACATGTCTTTGCAAGGACATTTATTTATCAATAATCCTCCTCTCAGGTTTCATAGCTCATCTTACACTTCCCAATAAAAGAGAACACAATAGGAGAGTCTTAATAAAATTCTTAGTTCTGCAGAACTACCAGTTATGCTTGTGGTACACTCTATTTGTTCCCCAAAAACAAGACAAAAAATGTGATTCCGTTCCTATAAATCATCATTTTTTAAACAGGTCTTTCATTTGAAGTAGTTTGCTTCTGCTTTTGAGCTTGACTCACACAGTAATTCTAAAAGAAAGACAGAAAAAATATAAATGTCTAGACAATTTGCTGTCCTAGTTGCAGAACTGTAAAGAGAGACCAATTGAAGATTTACCCTTTGTTTGTTGTTTTTGCAAAGAGCATCAAAATGCTGTCTGCCCCTCAAAGTGTGTAAGTGTAATCTTCATGCTGAAAGGAATTAAAATTGGAAAAAAAAAAAAAATTAAAGAAGACTAAAGGGTTATGTTTACAATCCTTATTATATACCCTCTCCACTACCTTTCAGTCTGGGAGCTATCTTGTCACACAGTGTCCATGGGATATATATGGAAAGAAAGCTTTGACATAAACCTTTCTAAAGAGGAAAGATCTCCCTCCTATTAAGATAAACTTAGTAAGACACAACGTACACTGTAGATAGAACACAATTTTCAGCTTATTAATTTTATTATTATTTCAACTTTATTGATGTTTTTTGCCTACCAATCTCAAAAATGAGCAAGAAAATTATGATGCATAAGGCCCTGACCTTCATTGCCCTTGATAAGTGAATCAGTGCTTTTGCTCCATGCCTGTCTTGGTTTAGCATACTTTAGTTAAAGAAAACAAGAGAAAATCAGTTAAATTTAATCTCTCTTTACTAAACTCCTGAGTTCAAAATTTTTTGAGGGCCCAAAGATCCTATAACTCTGAAACACAGATTATCAAAAGGTTTTACTTTCTCTAAAGAACGGTTTGAGAGAAGGAGACAGACAAATAACCACAAAAGCTACAAGTATCTTTCTGTTTTAGCAACTTCTTCATCTTTTGACAAAGCAATAAATCCTGACAAATACAGAGGAGAGTGAAGGAGAAAGGGAATGAAGACTGTGTAGCAATTCCCCAGGGTATACTCCCAATGTTCATACCTAAAGGTCTGTCTGTTTCAGATATACCATCTTGATGTATTTTTCTTGGACAAATATTTGTTCACCTCTTGCAGATCGTGCATAAGCTTTTAACATCTGCAGTACCCTGACCCAAGAAATTCAAAAGCTCAACTGCAATCGCCTAAAGTGACCCTGAAAGAGACTACAAATAGTTCTGTATTTGCCTTCTTTTTGCCACTCATTATTCAACTTCCACATATAGGTCTCCAGCAAATCCTACTACCAGCCACCTCTGGATTGAAGTGTAACTAGTTCTGAAAATACTTTCTTACTGGTAGAAACCCAGAATGGGTATACCAGAAACAGCTAAGTAGCCCAAAGTTTTCCAGCCTATGGAGACCATATGGTGGGTTTGTGAAATCAGGAGAGAGGGTGGATTGTGTGAGAATAAGTACATATTTTCCAATGTAAGTGCCAGAAAGCATTGAATAAAGCTATGGTGTAAAGGCTGAGAACAAACCAAAGGCAGAAGTCTTTTGCATGATGTTCAATTAAACTATGGGACTTCACTGCCATAAGCTGCTGTGGAGAGAGAAAATTTGCATGGGTTCAATCAGTTTATTATCAAAGTGATGGGAAGAAAATCCTCTGCAAGTTATTAGTACATAGGCATTGTGTTCAGTCAGCAAGCCCTAGACCTGCATGTTTTTGAAGGTTACAAGGGCATTTGAAAAAACAACAGTATATTAATTCTGGTCTGATTTTCCTACTTAGGCATCCACTAGAGCCAGGTATTAGAGCATGTATAATGCGTTGGATGGACCACCGATCTATGCAGCCCTTGGGATCTGCACTCTTGTGGGTTTGCTTTGTCATTTTAGTTTCTCTGTCCTTACTTTCTGTAAGCTATTGCAAAAATGAAGAAAACATAGAAACTGAGATTAGCATAACAGTCTTTTATCAGGGACACCTCAGATGATGATTACCTTATAAAGGCTGTAGAATTTTTTTGACTGTTGACCCTTAAAATGGGCATATTCCTCTAGCTGATGCAGGAGCTGCCAGCACATTTAATTTGAGGTCTCTTAACTGAAAAATCCCTTTAGCAACATGTGCTCCTTTCTCTGCCAGGTCACTTGCCTATGAAGTGTAGATGCTGACAGTAATGTCTTTGAAAAAAAACCTGCCCTTTGGAATTACTTCAGCAAATGTTGCTTTTTCTTATAATGAGAATTTTTCCACAGTAGAATGTCTCGTCAGGCAAATACAACTTGCCATTAGTATTATTTCTTTCAGGATTTTGAAGTTAATGGTAACGTTTTAACCTGTAAGTCTAGCAAGAACTAGAATATGTACAAATCCAAATACAGATGCTGGTTTCTCAACATAGAGAAAAATCTTTTTTCTTTATACCCACCTAATTGTACTATTTCTTAGGTTTTACTAGACATTTGTGTAGGTATTTGTCTTTTTTTTCAGCTTTAGCTTTCTACAGGATTATTTGCCTAGTATTTAAATTCCAGCTGTATTTGTCAGGTAGAAAACTATATTCATAAAATGCTTTGAAGCTATCAAGTAGATTTTTATGTTATGATGTCTTCTGCAGTTTGTATGGTGATTCCTTTGGTCCAGGTATTAATTATAATTCAATAGGATAACATCTCTAAGCATTGTTTCATTGTCCATTTAAAATTAGTTATCTGATCCTGTAACTATAGGCACTCTAAGTGTAGTAGATCCAGGCCAGAGAGGAGAGAATGATAATGTCCACACAGGTACATGTGGTCTGATGCCTGAAAGCTTGAAATGAGACAAACATCATTATTTTAGAAATAAACGTGAATTTGAAAGCCTATTTGCATAAATACTATTAAAATCTTTGACTCACCTGCTCTAGGCATTTATGTCAGAAAACTTAAGGGACTGTTTTTCACACATGTCTGTCAAGCAGTTCTGTTAGAGGATATTGCCACTGAGAAGCCTATCATTTCAAATGTCAAGGCCACATATATGACTTCTCTTCTGTTGTTTTTTTTTTATGTTAATTCTCACTAACGAGAAGAGGAAGTGGTGGGTGGCTACCACAATTGAGGACTGATTTTACCAGCTACTGTTAAGAACAGTAACCCCTCCACTTGGGTTGCACCCCCATTACCCAGAATTTCATGAGCTGATTCCTTTAATGCAGCAGTCTTCAAAATTTTTAATCACACACTCCACCATTAAAAAGATTTTCAGCACACCCCCTATGTATTTTTAGTTTTTAAAAGGTTTTACATATTTACTGTTGTAATATTATGCACACTATAAGGCATGCACAAAAAAAAAAGATTAAAAAGCGTGAGATTAAGGTAAATTTTGAGGTGGTATTCTAAAATCTCTTTTATTGTCTATACAAAAAATATTTTCCCCCCAAATCTGAAAACCAGTACTTTCCTGTGCATGCACCCCACTTTGGAGACCAGTGCCCTTGTGAATCAGTTCAGACATTTCAGAAAACTAACCCTGCAAAACAAATAGATTGATTATTGCTGTCTGCACTCTCAGAACAATCTTTCTGAGAGCTCACAGGAGACCTGGGGGATCAGGAAGCATCACATTAGAAACAGGGAAGTGTGACCATCCCAGTTTCAGCAGCTAGGTCATCAGAGCCAGAGCATCATCCCCTGCCTAACTGCAGGAGTCCAGAGTCTCAGGCTCCTTTCCATGTTTTCCTCATTTGTAAACTGGTTGAGTTAACCCTTCTCAGGACAAAATTACCTGTATGGCACCCTATGTTATGGTTATTGCGGCCTTAGTCCTTGAATCCCAAAGGAAACTTTAACTACAGATTTTCAGGCACATCAAAAACTGGAGTTTACCCTGGGAATAATAAAAGGATAGTGTTATGTACTGAGCTCCCTAAGGGAAAAAAAGTGTGTACTACAGACAAGCTTTAAAAACATAAAATAAATGTTTTCTATCAAGGTAAAGGTTAAGAACATAACTTCTCATTGTGGAACTATCTTACATCCATTATAGAACAGACTCATTTGACTTGTTTTATCATCTTTATTTTCATCTTCCTGCACAGAGAAGCAGACAGCTCTATATATCATCACTTAAGCCAGAGCTCCTCTTTCCCTTCTCCCTGTACTTGTATGAGCTTTCTACCCAGCAGCCAGGGACAGAGTCATCCCAAACAAATGACCAGGACATGGCATCTCCTCACAGTCATGTCTCAGCATACCTCCACAGCAGCACTTCCTGGGGTGACAGCTCCTGCTGCCTTCACAGAAGTGAGAGCAGCTCAGACCTGCAGGGGAGGGTTTAGCACTCACAGCACTGGATGTTGCAATGCTGTCCCCCCCCACCCCTTTTTTTTTTTTTTTTTTTTTTTTACATGCCTCAAAGAATTTTACAAAAAAAATGCATCACGCTGAGTTAGGAACCACCTATACTTCCATATGGCACATTAAGGCTTCTACAAGGAAATACTGAGGACAGTGACACTTGTAAACCTGCTGCTACCAAAATGCGTAACTGCAAGAGCACTCAGACATCCATTTCAACTAAGTTAATCTGTTAAATTTGGGCAGAAGCAAATAAGGAAAAAGGAGTCTCTGCCTTTGGGAACTGATACTAACCATGGTCTAATTCTACTTCCTGACCTGTAATAAGATATATTTGTTCTTACTGCCCTATCTACACAATACACAATACAATGTTTCCCAAGGAGACAAAACTTCATTTTTCATGGACTAGAAAAGATGATGGTGAAATGGAAGTACAAACAGTGAAAACACAGACAGACAACTTGACCTAGACACAGAAATATTCTATCTGAACACTTTTTGATGAAACTGATCTCTGTCAGCTGATCATACTTTGATTCTGCAGTCATAAAACAATGTCCTTGTTCTGATATTTCAACTTCATGTCACAGCTCATCCTTTTCAGATTCATTTGGATTGAGAAAGTTATCAATCCTGTGATGTAATCAATGTAGACTACTCCTTGCAGCTGTCAGTGCTACCTGAAGTGAGTTTCATGCATATTAATGCTGAAATTTTATTAAAGCTTTTGTACAGATAATATGATACCTAGTGAGACACTAAGGAGGAGAACACAAGACATCAGGACTTAGAAGTGAGAGAGGTGCAAATGACAGAATGATGGCAAAAGTCCTTCATTCATTGTTCAATTTCTATTTCTTGATGGAGAAACAACAGTACCAAAAAAACCCCAAAAAACCCAAAAACCCAAAACCAAACCCTAAAAACCCCCAAAACCTCAAGCCTGTGAATAACTTCAGCTTCTCTTCAATAAATGATTATCAATTTGATATTTCCCTCTTTAATTGCTAATGAATCATATAAAATATTAATTACTGCTCTTGTGTATTAGGCTGGACATCTGTGCTACATTATCTTACAAACATAATGCTGCAATATTTGATACTGTTGTGAGATTAGGGTCATTTTGAAAAGCAGTCTCTGGTGATGAGGAGGAGTTTTTCTGAACTGTTGGTAAATTGGAAAAGACAGTAGAAATTAGAGTGATTTCATTGGTTAGGTCAGCAGAGAGAGGTGGCTTGCAGGCTGCACACTAATGTCTATGCTGCCTTCAGGTCTGTCAGCTAAAATTAATGATTCACTGCAAACTAGAAAGGACTGTTTTCTGAGAGCTGCTGGGGGATAAAACAGCTTTGCAAGGTCACTTTCTGTGCACACTGTTCCTCATTAACCTCCGCCTGGCCTAATCACCAGTGAAAAACAAAATCCCCATGTAGACATATGAAAAAAGGCAGTAATATCTGATTATATTTGGGAGACCAACAGGAGGTCGGGGAGCTTATTCTATGAACAATGTATTTAGCTAGATAAAACCTGGCAGAGCAAAGCTGGGTTTTACTGGAATTAATGGAAACAAAATATTAATACATTTCGTATCTAAGAACAGAGTATGGTCCTACAATAATCACTTTAGAATATGCATTTCTTTTTAAAAATATATATATATTTCACATGCATTTCAGCTTGCTTTCTTAATTTTCCACTGTTCATCAATATTACTTACACAGAAATATATTCTGAATCTAAAGTGATAGACATCTAAATTATATAAAACATTAAAACTACCACTTTTCATTTTGTTCTATTGAGATTGCTACAAGAGGAGGCAGGAGAGGAAAAGATGCTGGCAGAGACTTCCAACTCTGCCAGAAAAGAGTATATTTTGACCTTTCACCAGGATATTCATGTCAAACCAAATCCTGTATTCAAAAAATTAGATATTTTATGTCTTCATTTCCTCCAGAAATTTAGGCATGGTGTTAAAGATCTTCAGATAGGAAAGGAATTATGTGTCCCTCAAGAGACTGAGAAAAAAGCACATAAAGCAAACTTTACAAAAAAAATCCATAAATATTTTAGAAGTAGAGATGTTGAAGACTAAAACAAAGCCCAAATAAATCTAAAGTAATCGAGAATTATTTAAAATAATAACATATGCTTAGTCAACATAGTAGAAAATATATCCTGTTCATACAATATAGATTGACAGAATGATATTTCAAATACTACATTCTTAGCCAACAAACTAGAAAACATATATAGTTCACATGATATGCATTGGTATAATGATGTTTCCCAGTTGTCAGCAAATTAAGCCAGGCACTGTACACACAGTACACACAGTAACAGCCATTTTCCAGTGAACTCAGACAGCTGCAAAGCAGCCACATTTTGGCAGCCCCTTGGAGCTGCTACCTTTCCCAGAGGTCTAAATACATTTTGAGTATGCCAATGGGATTTTTTGATTTGACCTATTGCACCTTATAAAACAGATATCCTCATTCTCTCCAGAAAAGTAATGAGAATCTGGTTATTTAGTATGATGCATAAGAGCAATGCTTTCCTTTTATTTTTTTACACACTTTTTAAGGTTTCCATAAAGCATTATTTAAGATAAATAGTGAATTACAAGAGCTCCCTGATATATTTTTAATAGAGGTATGAGTTAGAGGAAGAATCTGCCACTCTTTCTATCACAGTGGAAAGGATCAAACATACTCAGTGAACTTTATTGTTTTCCTAAATCAAAATATAGGGAGCCATTTTGTTGCAATGTATCATAATAAGTGTAAGCATACCAAACAGTGATTTTCTGCATATACTGTGTATGTTAAATACTTCTGCTTTTATAGAATTATTGTGCTCGCCTAATGCTTCATTAACTCCATTCTAGAAGGTCATGTCTTTTGTACTGGCACAGCACATTATGAACTAACATGGTTGACAACAGTGAGTTATAATTTTGGAATAACACAGTAGTGTTATTCACAGTGATTCTAATAGGATCTGACAGGGAGAGTGTGTGAAGGCTGTGCAGAAGGTGATTATCTAAAAAATTCCAACTCCATGGAACATTTACAAGGATGTTTGTGCAGATCTGCTGCTCACAGAGTGTTTCTTTTGAATAAAATCTGTGATGCTGGAAAATAGTTCCAGAAACAACTGTTAGGCAAGTAGAGCCTTGCCAGGGAAGATGAGACCTATACCTTTTACAACTGATATAAATCAATGTTTCAAGCATTGCATCCTTGTTGGAAAAATCCAGTGAAGAAGAGGCAGTCCAGATTCATCCTGGCACTATCTTCTAGTGTTTTACTGAGGTGCTGACCTAGGGGGAGTCCTTTAGCTCAGGATGCTTCACACGACAGAGGGCAGATTTATAGCTCTGTTAACTCCGAGTTGCTACTGGATGCATCTCTCTGGCTCTTCATGAAATCCAGATGGAGTAGGATAAATAGATGTCTAAAGTGCCCAACAGTGGGAAAGAAAATGTCAGGTCTGACAATCTACTGCTGTTCTTCCTTACCCTCCCACTCACTTCTCAGTAACATTGCTGCCTTTGGTCTCATGCTTCCCTATCATCTGTTAGTTGTTAGAAGCAGCACTGTCTCTTGCAGTTAAAAGCAAAACAAAATAGTTCAGAAACTGTTAATTCTTTGAACAGAAAGCAGCCCTGTCTCCTGCAATGTACATGTTGCCAAATGCTGGCAGAAAGTTGACTAATAAAATGGGTGCAGAAATTTAGGAATATTACCTAATTCTCAGATAGAAAACCATGACATTCCTTAAAAGCATCAGGAATGAAAACAGTGGGCAGACTTGCAGTGTCTTTGCTGTCAGGAGGCCCAGCTGAGAGCCTCAGACTGGTGGTTGTAGCCACGGTGCTCAGGGTATCCCAGTGCCTGGGACATTCCTGTGCTGAGGACATCCCTGTGCTCAGGACATCCCAGTGCTTGGAATATCCCTGTGCTTGGGGCATCCCTGTGCTCGGGACATCCCAGTGCTCGGGATATCCCTGTGCTCAGGACATCCTTGTGCTCGGGATATGCCAGTGCTCAGGACATCCCTGTGCCGCACTCGAGTCGCTCTGGGCACTGGGGGTTCTGCAGAGCCACAGCAGTTCGTCCCAAGCCTGCAAACCACGGTGACAAAGTGACACCTTCCGGCCAAAGGAAGATTTGCAAGACGCCCAAACTGCTGTAGCTCGGAGGGTGCAGGCGTGGAAACAGACCAATTACTGTCTCTCCTGCAGCCTCTGTTTTCTTTAAAATACTGAAAGCTAATTATTTTCTACCGATACCATTCAACGGCCTAATGCTGGCAATCATAATATTCCACTGCTGGTATTTGGCCAGTGATGTTTTGGAATTGGCTGAAATAAAGAAATCAACGATCTTTTTAATCGCTTATGAATATTCGTTTAAAACCTAATGAATATTCATTACTGAAGGAAACGGAGGATGTGAAAATCTCTACAGATGTGTGGTAATGGTATCATCATTACCTGGTGCTAATGCTATGTGGCAGGCACAGGAGTGCTCCATGTGACACACACTGAACTTCTCAAGCAACCTGGGGTTCTGCAGATTGTGACACAGGTGCCAAGCACTAGCACCCAGTTTCTTTCACAGCTCGAAAATGTGTGAACAGGTAAGGCTGCTGAGTGTCCGAAGCATTTCAGGATCAGCTAGTTAATAAAACCTTTATATTATTCTTTCTATGTACTGAATTTGCTAGAAGTCTCTAGAAAATCTACCCTTGATTGAAATGTTGCCTATCATCATGGCCATTGATGAATAGAATTGGTGAGAGCAGGGTGTTGCACAATGGCAAAGCAGTACGACACCGACTCTCTTGTGAGTTGAACAGTAGAGCAAGGTTTATTACCTCAGATCTTTTACAGACCAATATGCGAAAGTACAGAAAAGAAAACTCTTATTGATCAGTGAACTAACACATCACCATCATTGGTCAGTGGGGTTCACCACCCCTCGACCTTCTCTTGCAAGAAAACAAGGAACAGACAAACAGCACCTGCAAGGCTGTCTTCTGTCTCTGACGATCGTTTTAATTCCTCCTAATGATTTCCCAGGCCATTTTCTCGGGTGAGACTGAGAAAGTTATGTGGCCTGCTATTCCACAGACACTGTGCTCCCTGCTTTCTGCTCACATTTAGCAAACATAACAGGGGGAATAGAGCAAGATGGGGTTTTGGTTGGTTGACTCAGCTGAGTCAGTCCTCTACTGTTATACCAACTGAGAGCTTATGAACTGCTGTAATGGAAAAATACTATTCTTTTAAACATGACTTGGAATTTAATAACTCAGCCAAATGGCTTTAGCTTGACTTGTAGTAAGTCAAGGGGGGAAATGAAATAGACTAGAACCTCATTTTCTCCTAATTTGTGTGGTTGGGCAAGTCAATAGTTAAAAATAATCCCCAAAAGCAAGCAATGAATCACTGTTGGTAGTAAACTGATAACCATGTAAGAGACAGTGACCATGTTCTGATTCAATATGTTGGTGCTCTGCCATTGCCCATAATTTCAGCCAGGTATACCTTACAGATCATTCCCTTTGGGGATCTCCAATTATTCATCAAACCACTGTATGGAAATCTCATTTCCACTTACAGGATTTTTTTCAAACACTGTGCTAATATTGCCTGCTTGCAGAAATCTCTTCTGCTGCATTCTTTTCAGCAACAGTCTGCCTGTGGTTGTTCAGTAGTACCACTGCACCGTGTCTCATCCTAGGCTGCTTTTTTGTGTTCTAATCACGTTTCTGTGGTCCCTTCTATCAGAGATGATAATGAGTAACTCTTTATAACTAAGGGACACTGGATAGTTTCAGTAAGAAATTGAATGACACTTATCAGCTATTTCTTCATTGTCATTAGAGCTACAACACTGATAAGGATACAGTATTTTTACTTCAGTTGTCAAATTTTGATAAATAGGATGTAGAATTTCTTTCATTGGTACTTTTTGTTTAATTGCCCAGTAGTTTAAATAAATAAATTCCTGACAAATTCACATCAAGGGTCACATGATGTTTCCTGACTGGCTTCCCCCTGTTAAAATAACTTCCCAGCTGCCTCACTTGGTCCCTGCATTTTCAGGCACAGAGTTTACCATGTACCTTTCTGTACATTTCAGAAGTTTGCTACAAGAATTTCCTTTTCAGAGGCTGGGAGTCACCAGTTACTCAGGCTCCTGGTGAGCAAGGGAAAGGAATTTTTGTGACCTTTTTGCTATTACAGAAACAGTTCTTCCATTTCTCCTTAAGAACAACATCAAGATATTTTTTTCTGGATAAAATAATTTAAATATAGGCTACATTGGCCAGTGAAATAATTGGATTGACAAATGAGTCAACAGAGTTACACCATCAGATTCAAGCCTGAATCAGTTTTTTGATGTCCAGGCTCTAGTCATATAACCAAACATGTTGCACCAGTGCCTTTAGGTGCCTTTATTTTGATCTAACTCTAATTAGATAGGGTATAAATATATACCTAGTTACAAGTATGCCTCCAAAGCACTGTGCAATGGGAGGTCATTTGCTTTTATGAATAATTTTATTAAAGGAAATTATAATCTTGAATTCCCATTTGTGGAACACAAAAACATGAGAAGTTTATTTTGCTTGATTTCCTCCCACATATATAGATAAATATTTAGCTGTTTTTTGGTGCAGATATAGCTCTTTTTTGATTAACAGAGAGGTAATTATGAAATCTTACACTATAGGATGGACCAAGGATCAATCTCCCAGCTGGACCTTAAAGTAGAAGATCTGATTTCATCTTCTGCTAAGATTTGTGGAAGAGAGATGAAAAAGCAAGTAACAGCCTTGAACCTGACTATATTGCTGCTTCATCTTGCATGAAAAGCCTTTACTTCCAGAAACACCCCAAATCTACAAAATCACCAGTGGCAAATACAACTACTTGAAAAACTTTAAAATCCCAAAAGAAGCATATGTGCCTTACCTATTGCCAACTATTGAAGGATATATGCTTTAAAGAATGATATATTTTACATTCAATACTTTCAGAGGAAGGGGAGGAATTGTATTGCCTTAATAGTTGTTCTCATTACTTAGGCCTCTGCCTTTTTGACTCCTGCTGGAAATTTTCAGTCAGTTAAGTCAGTGGGAAAGAAGCTTGATAAGTTTATGACAGTTGTGTAGGAAGAGATTTTTTGGTTTGCTTTCAGGCCAGTGTTGGAAAGGAGATGCAAACCTTGTATAATGCTGGTGTACTGGGTCTGGATGGGACAAGTCAATGTCATTCACTGCAGCCCATACAGTGCTTGCTCCAAAATTGTAGCTGAGTGGCGAAACAGTGCTGATAACACTGATAACACTGATAGCTGATAACAGCAGTGTTTTGGGCACAGCTGAACAAAACTTGCACAGTGTCAAGGGTTTCTCTTTTGTGCTCTGACTTCCCAGAGAGTAAACCCAGGCATGGCATTAGAAGGCCACCCAGTCAGGACAGCTCTCTGACTGACCAAAGGAATTTTCCACCCCCTAGAGCATCCTCCTGTCCAATAAAGGCTCAGAGAAAGTATATGAGATATGACAGAGGACATATTTGCCCTCTCAAGCAGCTGTTACACATGCTGAGGGCCTGATTCCCAGGATGAATTTGGACATCTGCCCACCAATGGCAGGTAGTGAATGAATCCCTGTTTTTGCTTTGCTTGCATGCACAGCCTTTGCTTCCCCTATTAAAGTGTCACTATCTCGATGCCAGAGTTCCTGCCTTCCATTTCCTCTGCGTCTCGCAGGGAAGCAGAAGAAATGAGCACAGTGTGGGTTTTTGGCTGTTGGCCAGGATCAAACCTCCCCCACAGTCAGGTAGGTTGTTTCCAACAACAGGAAAAGCATAGACTTTTGGGGCATATACCCCTAATACAGGTCTTCCAACATAAAAAAATATAATTGTTGAAAATAAAGTCAATAGCCTTTCAATTGTCCCTTCTGAAATATTTTTAATAAATATTTTTAATATTTTAAATATTTTATTATAAATATTTTAATAGTTTAATAATTATTTATTATTTATTATTTATTATTTATCCTGATATGAAAAACCCCAAAGTGATATGAGTGAAGAATCACACACTAGAAAAAAACATTGTTGCCTTATTAAGGTATATAAACAATTTCTAGATGGCATTTTTCATTGGGAAAAATGAAAAAATGGATAAACTGTACCTTAGCTTTTTTTGATCTAAAGAGTCTTTTAGTGCTAATTGGTGACAAACAATCTTGAAAAAAAGAAATCTGTATTATGCAGTTTTTCTATAATTATTGCAGCATTAACCCTGAAGTAAGGGAACAAGCAAAAATTCAGCATGTTTCTGCTGTCCTTAGCATACCATTAGAAAGGGTATGAGTATGGCAGGCACACATTGATATGCTTCAGGGATATCTGCCACGATTTGACCCATCCTTGGATTAGACTGTCCTTGAGACAAAGGCTCTAATCAGTGCTCACTACTGGCAGACTTTGCATTTGTGAATTTACATAATTACTTTTTAAGCTTGTCTAAGCTTTGATATTCATAATATGCTGCACCAGTTAGGTTTCAGTTTAATGATATCTTGTGGGAAAACTACAACTTAACAATTTGTACATAAACTAGCTATTGTTTTGTTTTTATCAACTTCTGTTATCTGCCACCTAATTGTGCTTAAAATGTTTTTCTTCTACAGCCCTGAGAACTCATTTTCAGATTCATAGTTAACTACCAGTGGTTTATCAGCTCACTAAGCACCCTTCTTGCTTTCATTACTGTGTTGAATATTGTAGATCTTGGTGTTGATCCCTGCACATTATTCAAATTTTTCTGTTTTTGTTAAATCAACTGTTGTTCTACAATAGGTCTGTTGCTTTTTTCCCCCATGCATTTTCAGACACTGCTAGTATGGGACCTTGTTAAAATTTTTGGAAGTCAAATACACCATTTCACTCTTACCATGACTATATTAGTTCCTTGAAATAACTCCTATACATTTGTGTGGTGACACTACTCCTATACGGATTCCTCCTCAGTGTACCGTCTATACTCATATCTGCTGATTTTACTTTTTACTGATGTATCAACAAATCTAAGATGAAGACCAGTCTACAATTAGAAAGATTTCTTTCCAGATGCTTTCCAAACTTTAGTTAATAATGAAGAGGGCAGGCTCTGAGCTGCTAGAAAGGTTTTTCCAGATGTATTACCAGGTTTATTCGTTCTAGCATTTCTGTGTTTCTTTGGTAACAGGAAGATGCTTTTCTGAAAGAACTGTTCTAAAGTGTGCTTGAATTCACCACCAGTGTTAGCTTTTGCTATTCATCTCCCTTGAAATCTATCAAACACTTTCCATTTCTTCGGCACACATCTTTGCCCATGCCTGTTCTCACTGGCTCTCCTTTTTGAAATCCTGTCACTTCTGACTCTCTGCTCATTCATGGTGTTCTGAGGGTGACATAATTTTCCTTGCTTTTCCTGCAGGTTATGCTCTCTTGCTTGCCCTGCATAGCTGCTGAAACAATGGCCAGCCACAAGACTCATTTATAGTGTGGTTTGTCCATGCTGTGATGGATCAGCACCAGAGTACTTTAATTTACACACCTTTTTCTGGGAGAAGTCACTAGGAGGACAAGATCAAGGGCACATCATCCAGCTTCTGTAAAGGATATCTGTGACCTTGCAAAAGCATACATAACAACTCTCTAGATTCAAAGGAAAATTCAAATGATACACAGTTGTTTTGTTTGGTTTTCTGACACTCAACATATATATTATGACCATGATCTTAGAAAAGATCAAGATGTTGTGCAAAGATAGCTTTTCCTGGTGTATTCTTGTAACTGTCACCTAATGTACATTCTTACTCAATACGTAAGACATAGCAGAAAAAATATTTGTCCTGTTTTTACAACTTCTTATGTGTTTTATCCAGTGGTAAACTGCCACGTCTTCCGCATTAAAATTTTGCACAGGGGTGACTGCTGCACAGTACTTGAGAGAAAATTCTCCCTTCTCTATAAAGCCACAATTCTTCCCTTACTCCACCATTTACCTGGACCCTTTTCCTTTGCATGCAGTAAGAATGCCCTAAAGCAGCCCTCGGGTAACTTGACAGCCCCATAGCTCCTGTTGAACAAAGTGAGCATGTCATCCTTAGGGTCCTAGATCTGATGTGCTGTTATCGTTACAAGCTGAAATAAGCAGCTGATGTCGTTCTTTCCAAAATGTGAGTTAGGACAAAGCCTGTTCTTTCTCTTCTTTGCACATTTTTCTTACTAGCAATGCCAGAAAGCCAGAAGCAATGTAAAATGCTTCCAGAGGTAGGGAACTCTGAAGGGTTCAGAATATTCTTTAGTTTGTATGTCTGCACTGTCAAAATCTGAGGCATGACAGAAGTGAAAATCACCTGAACAGCTTTTAAGCATTGTATCTTATTTCCTCGTGGTATCTCAAGAGCATACAGGCACATGCAGATCCTTCTGCCTAGCCTGATGTAACAAACTGATCCCACAGCTCATTTTCCCAAGTTAACTATCTGACAGAAATGCTTTTATTTACTTCTCCAAAAGCTTTTGCACTGCATTTTCTAGGCAGTGCCTATAGACACATGGATGGAAAAAACCCACTAAGAACTTCTTCATACACTCAATGTATGGGTTAAAAGTGTTAAAACCAGACACTTGGTTGAAAAAGAAAGGAATACTTTTGCTCAAAGTGACATGTCAGCTGGGAATGCTGAAATTGCCAGCGTGGGAAAACTCCCATTTCCTATGCCTACTGTTGCTCATCATTCGAGAAGCAGAAATCACATGGAGAGGTAAGACAGACATGTGCAAAACCTTTTGTTATATAGGGGAAGGCAGCAGGGCACCCCCGCTGTCTGCTAGGATGAGCTGAGCCTGATGGGGCCAGCGCCCCTGTGTGTCTCTGCTGCCTAGGCTTGGGTAATGAAATGAATGTGCTCTCTGCTTTTATCTCTGCTTTTTATCAGCGGTTTAACAGTTGTCTTTGAGAATTTCTGTTGATTCACACATTCAGCTTTTCTGAATGGATGGTTTTACCTTCTGGGATATAGATTTCTTTCTTACCACTTTGGTGGTGGCAGAGATTTGTGTGAACTCTGAGCAGAATCACTGCACCAGAACTTGCAGGTTCTGATGAAACAGTTGCATACAATGGCTGAGCTATGTGGAAAATTGAGATCAGCTCACCAAGAAAAACGTATCACTATAAAACAAATCATCCTAATTCCCAAGTTTCAAAGGGTCACTGCAGTTTGAGGGACCTGTAAATAATGTAGAGGTTAATGTATTTTAAATACATTTAAATACCACTTCTTTGTCCACAGAAACAGAATTAAAGTGAGTAAATAACAATTGTTCTGCAATATGGAAAGGCTATTGCCATTTTACTTGCATTGAGATGTTTAATTTCCAATCCATGGTATGTGTTTGAGCTGTCAACTTGTTTGGCATTTTAAACTGTTCAACCTGTTTTGCTTTATGATTTTTGGCAGTATTCATGCATTTAGCAGACTTATGACCCTTAACAGCAAAGGATACAAATTCCCTCATTCCCCTCTTTTGGAAGAACTCCAAACTTTGCCTCCCTCTGCTAATTCTCCATTTTCTACATGGTGCCTTTTAAATAGTAGATTTTTTTAAAAAAGACAGTATAGAAGTATGTGGTACTACAAACAGATTCACTTTTACTCCACTGCAGCAACTTGTCCACCAAGTGGTCTTGGCTGCACATCCTACATCTGCTTAGGATGTGACCATTTATTTACTATTAAATAACTATTAAATACTATTAAATAACTATTAAAGCAGTTAGCTTTAGTGTTTCCTAATTTTGTACAGACTTGTCCTGTGCAGCAAACTCCAAGTGGCAGAAATACAGGTAATGGTACTCGATCCTCTTCCGAAGGTCAGCCTGCCTGGTAACATCCTCTGCTAGAAGGGAACAAGCTCACACTCAAAACAGCTACCAAAAGAGGGAGCAAATATACCCTTGCTGCTGTGCAGTTTATTTAATTTATCCCATTTGAGCTCTTCTGGCAAAGACAGCACTGAGCAAGGATGTGCTCCTTAACACAAACAGTGTATGTACTAACAAAATGCCTATTATGCTTTTATGATCATAGAAGGTGGCAACCTAATGAAATACCCTTAGGTCTTCCTTCAACTGGTAACTGGCAGGAAAAAAACCAGCGCTTACTTCAATTTCCAAGGCAAGGACAGAGATTTATCTTCATGGGAAGACAAACACCAAATAAATGTGTTTTTATAGCTTGTGCTTTAGAGAAAAATTAGGACTGATACAGGGTGGGATTTACCCTGCTTAATCCAGATTCTATTTAGACTGCTATTTTCTGCTGGAAGATACCCTTTAGCACCACCTCCCATTAAAAGTGAAACACTAGATGCAACTTCCTAACTTGTATGTCAAAGTTACAAAGGGTGAATCTAGGCCAGATGAAGTGTGTGCATTTAAAAAGGAATTACACAGATTCTATTTTATGTTTGGGAATTTCCATCTAGAAGGTTACAGATCTAAGTAGAGACAGTTGGGTAATCAAGCAAATGAGCAGTCTGGGTCTAAAGATCTAAAGATAAAGGGTATGGAGAAATAAAATTAAAAAGAGGGAGTTACAGAAACAAAATCAGACAGCAGGCATTAGATCACAATCACTTTATGGTTAAATTTATTGAAATTATTTCTAAGTATACGTATCAATTCACACTACTCATAACTACCATCCTCATTATCTGATATACATCAAACAGGGTACTTCCATTTGCTTAAGCAACACAATGGAACCGTTGAGTGAGCACAGAATATAAAATCAGAACATAAAATAAGGCAAGCATGAAAAAAGCATTAGGCTTAGGAGTCTTCCACTAGAAAACATTTTGCTGTCAAGTTTCAGAGGAAAACTTTCAACAAACATATTGCAAAAGAGAAAAGCAAAATTAACTACAGTAAAAAAATTTCTTCCTTCCAGGCACTGTTAAAAGTTTTAATGTCAATCTGAAAATAACTCAGCAAGTCAGCTGATAGAAATATTATCATAAGTAATAGAAAAACCTGCAAAATCTCTTTGGTTCAATATAAAGCTGAAGACAAAAACAAAGCAGATGAAGTTTCTGTAAGGAAGTAATTTTGAGTATGACAGAATGAACATTCTACAAAAATGAACTCAATTGCCAACAGTAAATTTTGACAAATCAAGACCTTCAGTTAGAAGCTGTAAAGTTTGGAACTTGGTTTATTTTTTCACAAAGGATTATGTATGTGTATTCTAGCTTAATGAAGTAACAAGAGTACAAAATTGTTAAACTAGCAGAGAAGTATCTTCTAAGCAAGTAACTTCTAGTTCTGTCATGAGACATCTCATCTGGTTTTCTGCTTTCATCTGTTCAAGTGTTCAGCAATGGCAGATTGTTTTCAGCTGCTGTACAGAGCTTTCTACACAGTCTGAGTGGTACAACTGAAAACATGTTTTCTCCTAAAGATTTGCATTCAATCTTCCCTGTACATGTCTCACTGCAAGACAGCTTCTGCTACCTGTCTCTCAGGACCCCTACAGAACACCAATATGCAGTTCCTTCCCATGTCCCTACAACATTCTCAACTGGTTGCTTCCTCACTATCTGCACCTTCTGTTTTGGGGGAGCTTCCAGCTAGAACTGAATCATCATATGGCTAATTGTGGTCAGACAACACGTGCTGGGAAGCTCAACATTTAGGGTACCACTTGTCTCAAAAACCTCCCTTGACCTTAAGGTACCAATCAGCGTCTTTTCAATTTTCACTGCTCAGCAGTCACTGCTCAAAGGTTCTGAGGAACAATTTAAAGACAGAATATAAACCTCTTTCTCTGGCTGAAAAAGAGTTAAAGGCACATGGATGCTGATTCTAGTAGCAACACCAGTATTGATGTGCCTTCCCTCTCTGCCCCAGGATTACATGTGTTGAAGAATCAACAGCTAATCAATTTTTTTGAACAACTGTATGGTAATGCTTAAGTCTCCACACTGAAGAAATATTAATGCAGTTGTATTTGAACCCCCAGTTTGGAAGCTGTTCTAATATCTGTCCATCTTCACTAGGAATTTGGTCTCAGAGCTGCTTGTGTCTACTTTAGACCTAAGGGCAGGAAGGATTTGCAGTGAAGCAGCTGGAAGTATTAGCAAACAGCTCTTCAGGACTCTTTTTCGGATTTCAACCTTCTCTAAGAAACTGGTAAGGCTTTTGTTCATCTAAAATCCAGGAAAATATCCCCTCTTACAAGAAAAGGTTTTAATTTTGAAAGACAAGATTTGCCAAGCAGTTGCAGTTGTTAAGATTCAGTCTACCCACTTAAGTAAGTTATTACAGATTAATGTTTTGTTATTAAAACTAATTTTGTAGGTCCCTACACTTAGCTCCAACTACTGTTTGAAGGAAATTGTACAATTGTTTTGGATCTTATTTATTATCCCCTATTTCAAATGAAGTAAAAAAAAAAAAAAAAAAAAAAATCACCGCCTAGAGTTTTGGGCTTTTTTTAAAGTCACAAAGTTTTTGTTCTATTCAATGCTAAAATCATAAAGCAACTGCAGTGGGAATGCTTTGAATATATACATAACTTACTTCTCAAAAATATATTTCCACAGCTCCTTGTGTTACTTGGACCAAGAAAAGGAGAGCTTATGCTTTTGAAGTTGTCCATTAATTATGTCAATTATTAATATTTACCATTTAGTATTATTTCTTATTTCCCTTCATAGGGAAGCCCAAAAGGGTTTAAACCTAGGAGAAAATGCATAAAATAAAACCACTTAAAATGATTCAAAACTACTCACCAGCCTAAAAATAAACACCAAAACCCTCAGACAAACCAAGTAGAACATTCTAGAGGTAGGTCAAGGCAAAGCTATGCTTTCAGCAGCCAATCTGACTAAGGTAATATAGCTCTGATAGATCTAAGATGTGCTGCTTCCAAAATCCATGCTTAATCCATGTTTTCCCTGCTAATGTCAAATAAACTATCTATTGGTATGACTTGTCTATGTTAGCCAAGACTTTATAGCCCAACTGCAAAATCAGGTAGGAACTCTAAGTGAAGGCAGAAAGATTTACCATTTCTGATTAAGTGCCGGACTTTTTTCACAGATGGCATCTAACCTCATTTCCATTGCAAAATATGTTAATGCTGTTTTTTTCAGAATATAATTCTTATATCTCTAAGACTACCTTTTTTACTATTTAACTGCTTACAAGAAACAGATAACTACAAACTCTAAAATATGCCAATATACAGAAGTAACATTTTAAAACTGCCCATATTTACTTGATACAATAAAAATATCAATTATCTCAGTGAAAAATGCATATAAAAAACTGCAGATACATTGTTTTTAATAGTGCATAAAAGTCCAAAGCAAAATACAAAAAACACAGTATCTAAGTAAGAGGAATCTTTATCAATGTTCACTCCTTACAGCCAATCACCCAATGCTTTTATACTTCTCACTGTGTCTTATTTGGACCTTAACTTGGAGTTCTTCAAACTGGGAAATGAATTATGAAAAACAAAAAAATATATATCAGACTGGATTCTGTCTCCCACTTCCAACAAAACAGCCAATGCTAGGATTTCTGATCTTTTTCAAACCCATAAGAACAGTAAAATAGATAAAACAGATTTAATTCCCTTCCCTCATGTTTTCTATTTTTTTCTACATTTATGTTCAAAGAAAAATGACCAGTACGAAGAAGTTACGTGTATTTTTTTCTTCTTTCACTTTCTTAGATTCTGCAAATGCTGCCTCTTTCTTTGCATTTTTATGTAGAAAATACATTTTTCTGAAGATTTTACTTCTTCCTCTCAAAATTGATGTTTTAATTATTTCAAACAAAGGCAACTGATGCAACAGTTTTCTTACTAGCTGAGCATTTTTCAATTGCTGAATGCATAATTTAACTAAATGGTATTATGGCAACTCACTCTTCTAAAGCAGTACTGTCACTAACACCAGTGTTGAGATTTTTGTGTAAGAGAAGTAGTGGCATTCATGTTGCTTTATCCTACTATACTGAAAATTTTAGCTGCTCAAGACCCACTTTGCTCTGCAAGTCTAAGAAACAAGTTTGCTGAAAGAAGCAGAAATACCAACTAGACATTATGTATGATCAGATGCATACATAGGTATATTCCTGAAAATTCAGCATTCCATATAAATTATAATAACCAAACTGGCTTTTCAGGTCCAGAGAGTGTGAAAATTTTTTTTAAGGCATAAGGGATTATTGCAGTTATAGTCTGAAAAAGTACTGTATACCCAGTACTTATTTACTCTGAAATACCTGAGTAGCATGGTATTTAAATGTTTAGCCTACTAAGGACTACAATATAGTAGAACTGAGAACAAAGCCAAGAAAAGTCAGAATGAAGACATTTTACTGTTCTGAGTAAATCACAACTTTCTTAATTGTTTCATTTAAGTTCTGATGAAGATTCCTCTTACACCATTTCTTTGGTAAAACTGACTGCACCACATTTGCTTCATCAGCTGGTAAAAAGGCATTTTCTTTGGAGGAAATACTTTTTGTGATCTTGTATGTCCAGTTTTATAACACTCAGATAATATGCACACCCTATATTAACCATTTATTCAGCAAATAAAACACTAGTTTCAGTCTGGGAAACAAAGATCAAACAGACCAATCACAAACCAACAGTAAGCCTAATCATGTAAAAAACTACCTGCTGCAGATAAATTTTTAAATACAGTATATCATATTATCTGTATAAAATGAGTAGTTTCAGAGTTATTTTAAAAATATCTTATTACTCAAATGTAGAGGACTTTACTTCAAAACACAATGAATGTTTAAAATGCATAGTTGCATATATCTTCTGTAGCTTTGCGATGATTTCCACTTCTCTTGGCTTAAATCTCCTGCAATAAAAAAGAATAAACATATTTTATTACAATATGAATATTTATTCAGTATAATATACTGAATTACTCAATAACTGAATAATATATTCTGTTATTTTGCTGGTTAGTAAAACTTACTTGAAAAACTTAATTCTAATCAAAACATTAGTTTTTTGAATGGTCCAATTTGCAAATCACATCATGGAATCATTTAGATTAGAGAAGACCTCTAAGACCATCAAGTCCAACCATTAACTTGGCACCACCACATTTAGAAGTAAACCATAACTCTAAGTGCCACATCCACACACCTTCTGAGCATGCCCAGGATTGATGATTCCATCACTTTCCTGGACAACCTGCTCCAATGCCCGTCAGAGAAGCAAGCCTGCCTAACACTTAATATAGAACTCTTCTGATACAACTTGAGGCCATTTCCTCCTGTTCCATCACTTGTTACTTGGAAGAAGAGACTGATCTCCACCTTGCTACAATCTATTTTCAGGGAGTTAAAGGGAACAACTGGCATTTATCCTGTTAACACATCAAAACTTTTGACACTGTACATGATGACAAAGCAAGTGATTCTCAGAGAATAATTCTTATTTATTGACTGAGTGCTATGTGTCAAAAGAATTTTTTAAGAATGGAACCTCAGACCCAACATGAGATAAATCCTTGTATGCTGGTTTTGATTGGAATAAAGTCAATTCTTTTCACAGCACATGGTATAGGGCTAGGTTTGGATTTGTGCTGGAAACAGTACTGATAGCACAGGAATGTTTCAGGTATTGCTCATCAGTGGTTACACAGTCACAAGGTCTTGTCCTCTCCCTCACCAGCAAGGACGCTGGAAGAATATAAGGGAGGCGACACAGCCAGAGCACCTGTCCCTAGCTGATCACAGGGATTCTCCATTCCATACAGCATCATGCTCAGCATGTAAAGCTGGGGGAACAAGGAGAAATGGGGAGGGGACACACATTCAGAGTCACAGTATTTATTTGCTTGATTAACTGAAGCAGCTATTACACATTTTTGAGCATGATGAAGCCCTTCTGTCCTGGAGACAGCTGAACATCTGCCTGCCCATAAGAAATAGTGGAAATTTATTAGTGGAATCGTTTCTTTTGCTTCTGTGTTCAGCTTTTGCTTTCTTCTGTTAAGCTGTATATCAGACCCTGAGCTCACCTATTTTTACTCATCTGATTCTGTCCCCCATCCCACCAGAGAGAGCAACAGCAAGTGGCTGCGTGGGGCTGAGTTGCCAGTTAAGAGTTAAATCTAAGAGGAACAGAGACCATATCATCTCAAAGTATTTGTTCTGGATCATTTTCTGAGTATGTGAACTCTACCTAACATGTTTCCTTCTGTTCTTTAAAACAAAGGGTATGGTAACAATCTTAACTTGGGTAGATGGCTTGTGATGAGGATGAACCAGCAGTGATGTGAATACAAAATCATTCACACCTCTCATCCACAGATCAGAGGCTGAGGTGCCAGATGCAGAAGAGAAACAAGTGTGTGTAGGATCGCTCCTCAAGTGACAGACTATCCTCTGACAAGCATTTCCAGATGGCGTAAGTAGAAACAGCCTATAATCAGACTGTAAAGAGGGTACAGAATCAGGAAGTTCATTATATAGCTCTTGAGGGACTACACACACTCTGGTTCCTCATTCTACAACTAGTCCTTTCAATCACCATCTATTAAGCTCAGTCTTCTTTCCCAGACTCCTCTAAATCTCTCTAGCACTGTCATATTCCCCACTTGCTATAACAGAGGATCCCTCCTCCATAAACTCCCAACACACTAAATATAGCCAGAAAGAGTGGCATTTTGAACACAGCAGTACCTTTATGCATCTCAGCATCTACCCTGGCATTCACTGAATTCTTTCATGATCAGGAGTCAAGCAGGTTAACCTGGGTCTCATTTTAAAGACTGCATGGTTTAACAGAGCTAGTAAATCACAATGACAACACAATTGAGTTAAAATGATTTAGACTCAGTTTCCTGTTCAACTGTATCTGACTTTACCTAAACAATGATTTAATTACTATGTTACTTCCACATAAAAAGAAAGATTGGGACAGCAAAGCAGACTTCTTTTTCCTAGTATTAGCCTGCCCAAAAGATAAGTGAACTCTGGTCTCTCATCTCTTACTTACCTTTCAAGAAACCTCTTACTTACTTTTTGAGGTTTACTTCTCTGCCTAGAACTACTTGGATCTCCCAGCAATGTTTTCTTCTGATTTACTACAAGAAAAAAAGCAAAAATTCCAAAACTGAACAGTAAGATATTCCAGAAGTCTCCTTCTGGAATAACTGTAACTAGATATTATGCTGTGACTTGAATTAGAAGTTTTCTTGCTAAAAAAAGTTTGTGATTCACTAGGCTCCCACCTAAATACACTGCTGGATGTGACATTTAATTATAACCTCATCAACCAAATACAGCTGTATCAGTCATCCCTGACATAACAGACCAGACAGGCTCCTTTGGAGCCACTCTCTGGTACACAAATCCATCTTCTAAACAGCCAATAGTTGAAATAAATTTCAGTTCTTGAATCATGGAAGTACATAGGTAATAAATTTTCCTCATATGTGTTTATCTAAGAATTACACAATAAAGATTATAAGCAACTGTGAAGAACCACATCCCACAAGGACAAAAACGTTATTTTGGTGCACTATTCTGTTATCATCCTGGTATTTTCAGCATGTTTATGAGAAGCAGGCTGTGCAATAAAGGCAATTTTTCAATTTTCAACTCAAGACATAGCCCCAAACATATAGCAGTATAATAGCATACTATATTCCCAAGACATACTCCCACTTTATTCTGTAATTGAATTAGAACTTTAAGTCTGTTCAGATAAGTGAAAAAGCACCAAAATGTATTTTCAGCACTGAAAAAAGGAGTAAGAAAGTGAATACAACACAGGAAAACTAAGGAGGTCACTGCAGCAAAACAAGAAATCGAGGAGGGAAAGAGATACTCAGAAGAAAAAGGGAGACAAATACAGCAGGAGAGAAGGGATCAAGGAGATAAAGAGCAGACTGGACACATATAAAAAGAGGACCTGTTAGGCAATTTTCCTCTTGTTTTAAGAAATAAATAGGCTAGGTAAGGGAACCAGGCTTCAGCAGATAGGCAGAGAGACAGGTATAGCATACTTCAGCAAGCAAGCCTAAAGAAATAGATTACCCTAAGCACAGGGGAGCCAGCATAGGAGCACAGACCCTGGAACAGCAGAGGAGCAACTGAAGTGCCTACACCTGGTTCCTTTGGTTAACAGCAACGCAGCCCAAACTACTAGCACAGTGCAATCTCCTGAGAAGTTGGAGTTAGCCCCCAAAACAGCCAACAATACCAGCTCCCAGCACCCCAGCAGCTACAGACTTAGCTACAAGAGTTAGGGCTTTGACCACGTGCCAATGAGAGAAATGTATGTTAACATGGACAACTATACTTAGAAAAAAAAAAAAGTGCCTCTTTCAGGTTGCACTTTCACCTGGAAGTAATTTCCATGAAATTATAGTCTTCTAGAATTAGCTTATAATGAGGATGCATTGTGCTCTCACAAAAAACCAAAACAACCCCAAAATCAACACAAAACTAACAAACCACCAAAAAAATTCCTCATTTCAAAATCAAGCTCAAGGTGGGAAAGAGTGTTCTTCTCACTCTGGAATTAGAAAGTCTTAAGGAAAAGAATAAGACATTCTTTCACATTGACCATCATCCCCCTTACCAATGAGATCAACAACAAGGTATAATTTTGTACAACACAAATACACATAGGAACAAATATTGAACTACAGTATAGGAACTTTTTGCTTACAGTTTCTCAATTTGGTCAAACTCTTTTCCACCTCCTGCAGAACAAAAGAAGTACTACATAAAAGTATCCATTTAATAAATATAAAATTTATTGTTTAGTACATTTAGTAATTGTTTAATCAGAACAAAATGTTATTTTTTTATTTTGTTAGTTTTCTTTAATATGTATTTCAAATTACCTTGTTTATCTATTCAAGGGAATTACCTCCGAATTGTTGAAAAAGCTTATTTTAATGAAGTTTTATTAGTCTTATTTTAATAAAAATCATCTTTTATATAGGTCTATACCTATCTATATAGGTTGATACATTTCTGTATTTTAAAATAGAGATACCATGCATTTATGTCTGTATTAGACACATGCCTTTCTCCTTCTTATTGAATGTCTCTGAAGAATTTTCTCCCATCAAGGCTACCAAGAATTGCTTCCATTCCTTAGCACTCCCTCAAAAATTATAGCCTCAAAATTCCCTTGTATTGTAAGGAAAAAAACCACCAGGACTATATCAAAACTGTTATGGGTAAGTAATGTTTAGTGAAAGCTCCTTTCATTGTAGTGTTTTATATGAAAGAATTTTATCAGAAATACAGATGTGAAAATAACCCATCTTCATGTATGATGCACTATGGGTAATTTTCTACTTTCGGCTGTAATTTAACAGAAAGCTAGAAATTAATTTAAAAAACCCAAATCAACCAACCAAAAACTCCCCACCAAAACTTACCTTTTCCTTTCCTTTTTGAATACACCTCATAGAGGACAATAGTAGTTACGAGAATAGCAACTTCAGCCACAACTGCTATAAAGGGTTTGAGAGGTGCTGAGATGGAAAGAACTTTAAGTTCAAACCTCGCTTTACTTCTCCCTAAATCAAAAACAGCTTCACACCAATATACACCACGATCTTTCTTTGTGAGCTTGAAGATCTCCAGACGGCTTACTTTGGCAGATTTTCTCATAATTTCAAACTTGTCAGTATGCAAAATCGTATTAATGGGAGCCTGAAAAAAATACATTGCAAGTCTTAATGTAATGAGAAGGCATTTAATCAAACAGTATCATCAACATTCAGTCCTGTATAGATATGTACAATGAGTTAGGAACAAAAGGCATTCATGAAGCACCATTACCCCACCTTAGAGGGAAGGACTTATTTTATGGACACCCTAGTTCCTTCTAGACTACTCACTGGAGGAAAATACAAAGTTTCAGTGGGAAAATTGTCTGACCTGTTTTAGTTTATTTACAATCACACAAAAGGCATCTTTGGTTCTATTGACTCTCCAATGACAAAGGACATCCTTGGCTGCCAGATCTAATGCATGGGTTTCACCACACCACAGAACACGCACTTCCAAGGAAGTGGAAGAGGGGGCTCTCCCTCACTGGGACATACACTGATTCTCTTAAAAAAGTCAGTGCTGATCTCCAGCATTACAAAGGAGACAGATCTGTTTGCATTCTCTCAGTTGACAGTGCTGCCCCTCAGAAGAGGGATGAAAAGGAAGCTATGCTTTCTGCATCTGTCGTAAGGCTAAGAGATAGAATTACTTCTACCTGGAGGAAGTAAAAGGTTATATATCATCTTACAGGTGAAAGGATGTCCCACTGTAAGATTATTTTTGTATCCAGTAGCAATATTTGGGTAGTATAACCATTATAAATACAGTAAAAACAAGTCTCTCAACACTCACCGCACTTGGGTGTATGGCAGGGCCTTTTAGTATGAAGAAGAAATATGCAAACCAAAACAAAAAACTACATCCCTATAACAAGGAATACTTGCATATATTAGATTTTTTTTCCATTTCCATAAAGGTATTTCCATTAATGGAAATGCCATTTGTAGAGCTTGCAGTAAAGTACAAAGTATCTGTACTTATTTTTTGTCATACTGTTTTGCTTGGCCAACAGAGGGAGACCTTACCAGCTCAGTTCCATTGGTCATATACCAGGTCCAAGCCTTGGCATTATACTCAGTTTTACAAACCATTACAGCTGTATCTCCTATATAAGTGATAACAGGTTTTTCTCTTCCTTCAGTCTTGGGTACTAAGAACAACGAGAGAAAAAATCAAAGAGAGAGATACAGGTTTTCATTAGTGTTACAAAGAACGTGTTTAGGTTGTTCATTTATAATACTCCATTCACTTTTTCTAGTTAAAACCCTCATGGTTCTATAATTCATGACACAACGTAAATGACGAGTCATTTCGGGCTGCTATTTCAAGTATATAATCTGTGCAGAAGACTAGAGGAATCCTATTTTCAGTTGCTGCGTGATCTTGAAAGTTGCCAATTAATATCAAATGTCAAGTGAAAAAAATCAAACCATGATTTCTACCCTTGCCCACATTTCCTCTTTCCCTTCCTTGGCAGCTGCAAGCTATATGCTTCAGTTCTAGTATAGTAGAAACAAATACGTAATTTTCCTGCAATTTCACTCAATCTGAAGAAACTGATGGAAGTCTATTTCAGCTCAATACAACTTCATAATGGTATCTGACAAACTGTACATGCAGAGAATGTTTCTGTAACTGAAGAAAATCTGCAGATTGTTAGATATTTGTAGTTACAAACATCTTCTGAGCTGAAGCAATGACTTTTGGTGTATGCCAATAAACAAGACTTTTGTTCCAATCTTGCTGAGGACAGAATACAGTCAACAAGAAATAAGACATCAGTTTAACTTTAGAGCTACTTGTCCTAGCCATCGTAACTGCTTGTGACCCACAAGCTTCCAAAAAGATGTGCCCAGAAAGGCAGTTGAACATACAGACTATCCCCCAGATACTGTTAGAGCTTAGCAAACGCATTATACTGAAGTATATGTACTTCCTCTTCCTTTCCCTCTTTATTAGGATTTTTACCAATAGGCTTCCCTCAGATCCACCCATTTTGAATTTTACTTCAAGTCTGATTGCTCTACATTTTAAGTACAAATCCAGTACATACTTTAGATTTTTGTGATCACACTAGACTAAACAGGCCAAGTATTTGCTTTCAGCAGTTATGATGAACGATTTGACACAAGCTAAGATCGCTCTTGTCCTCTCACCTTCCTGACCAGTGGGCACAAATTATTATTTAACCAAAAAAGTCTGCTTCTCATGTTTATTCAAACTTAAGTTTCCTATGCAGAAATATATATGAAACCAATTTGTTAATAAGAATGCTGTTTTCAGTCTCAGAATTTGCTGCACCATACAACAAGACTCTTTACTAGTGAAGTTGTCTCACTCTAATGAGTGCGATTTAATCATTAATCATTAAACACTATCCTTTTAAACAGTAGCAGAGTATCTTCCGTGCCATCATTAAAAGGGATGACCTTACTAATTACTGCTGCAATCTCCCTTGCAATGTAGAGAACACACAAGCAGGTTGAGATAAAACACCCTGCATACCCAGCGCAACAAGCTGATGCAGCAGTTGAAGAGATTTAGCCACACTGACAAGTGGCAAAGCTCAGCTACAGGCATGCCACCAATACATGTGATTTAGCCACGATTACATGTGAATTAGCAACAACTAAGGAAATTAATATCTGTTACAACTTCTGGGATCTGGCTCTGTAGCAGTTAAACCTTGAATACAGGCAAGGCTTGTCACAAGTATTTTTGCAAGTGGATCATACCGAATTTGGTGACAAAATACTTCTGCTGCACAGACAAAGCCAACTTTTGAAGAAACAGACAGGTGTCAGCACCAGCAAGCGCACCAGTCAGATTTCCACAGTTTTAAAAACCAGAGCTATTTCACGGTGCACGTATCTCGGAGTGCTGCTTAAAGGTCCCCTGAACAAAGGGCAAATAAATTAATCTGTTCTACCCTTTTAGAAACTAGCAGCACTTCACATTTTGTAATATCCATGAATGTCCTCTGTTATTTATTAACTTCCTGTAAATATCTAATTGCTTTCTGCAAATCTGAGTAAAAACGTAACTCCTCAAAATCTGAGGGGTTATGCCAGGCCAGAAATCGGGGGGCAGAAGAGGAGAGGTAACACATCCAATAATCCCACAAACTGCCCTGTGGAAAAGCTATTGCAGTTAGTTACAGCAGTGATGACTTAAGTCACTGAGTCTATACCAACACATTACTCATCTTTCAGTTTGAAAATTGTTCTCCCTGCATTATTGACTGGAAGATTCAAGGACTTCTCTTTCCCATTTCCTTCACTATTGCATTAATCTTAAAAAGCATCAAGCCAGTACTTTTTATGGCATCAGAAGTGGCAGCATTCAACCATCATGCAGCAATTCTCTGATCTTCTTCTAATAAATCAACCAGTCCTATGCACTGTCCTGGAAAAGATGACTTTCCTCTTGAGTCATTGCTGCCCTTACCATAATAGTTATTGTGTACTTAGAGAAAAAGAAAAAATAAAGTCTCCTTGGACTTTTTTCCATCTACACTGACTTGGCTGGCTGTTCAACTAAACCTTAGCCACATGCTGACAAGAAAAATACATAATTATTTTTTAGAGATTAAAAAGCCTGAATAAACTTAAATTTTTGTCTTTATGCAGCACTGCAAGCTAGTTTCTCCTGGCTGAATGTCTGAAAGCAGGTATCAGTATTTGATATTTGAACCCACACAAGTTCATTCAAGTTCTATTACTGGCTATTCCACAGAACAAAGGCAACTTGCAGCTGAAGAACTAGAGAGCCCCACTGCTTAATTTAGCTGGGGTTAAGGTAATGATTTGAATAGTTAGGGTTTCTCAGAGCCTGTGTTTCGGGAAAAACACTCCTATATCAGCCTTCACAGATTAAATTACTGCATTGCTCTTTGCAAAATTTGGATGAACAGAGAAAGGAGTATCTCCCATTAGAGTTATTCATCAGCTCAGCAGCTTGTATTATCATTTCCACACAACTGAATTTCACCTAGTACTTCCAGAGTAACATTACTGGAGAACACAAAACAGAAGAAAGGGCAGTTATGCTGCCCAATGAAGCACACTAATTGTTCATCTAAATACTATTCTTATACTATTACAGAATAAAAGAAGCATTGAAGTAATAATGTAGTGTTTCAGAAATACAAATGCAGTTTTAAAAATCCTGCCTCCATTTTACCAATCATTACTTCACTTTTAACACCGAATCTCAGATTCAACTTGCTAACTATTTGCTCTGCTTTTTGAAGATATTTCTGAGACACCATCATTTATTCTCATGTCCCAGAAAGTAAAGTGTATTCACATCTACTGTAGAGATGGAGGAAAAATCAATTTGTCAAGAAGGGTGAAAATAAAGACTTCATGCTCTTTCAGTTACTAGAATTTTTTTTAAAAGGCTTTTAGTTTTTGGTTCAAAATTCTTCAATCCATGCTACAGAAATTACTTTGATAGTTATTTTCACTTAGTCTGACTCTACTAGTCATAACTTATCAAATTATGTTGCAATTTCCATACTATCCAGAAAGAATATTAATAAACCTTTGCAGTGGTTAGCTGAAACAAAAATTTAAAATAAATACAAATTAATTAAATTACCATGCAAATGAAATGTAGCACTGAGTTCTTTTTCACCTTTCAGAATACAAGTGTAACTTCCCAGCTGACTGCTTTCTGAAATGGTCACTCTAAAAAAAAGAAATCATTAATTTGGGGGCTTTTTTAATATTTTCTCTTTTTACTGCTACAGGTGACTGCTAATTAGCATTCTAAAAAACCCAGTAAGAATCAGTAATGGAGCAGAAAACATCACTGCAACACTAGGATTCAGGTTTAGTGTAATGCAGAAACGGTGTCATGTTTTTAAGAAAATGGAAAAGCACAAGCACACTTTGGATCATAAACACCATTTTCACCCTTCACACTGACAGAAGGCCACCTTTATGCAGCATTATCACAGATTACTGAATTGGACATGGGTTCACCATCTGAACTGTGAAGCGCATCCTATATAGGGCTTTAGGAAGAAGAAACCATTTAAGTAATCTCATCAACACAAAAAACAGTTTTAAAGAGCTTTCATCTAATGAAGAACAGCATCTTCTTCACCGGCAAACTATGCATTCTACTGTCACTTTGAGAAAGATTTACAAGTCTATGTATATGGAGTATCAGGAAAGTAACAGTTTTATTCTTATTGTATTTTCTACAACCAAAATTTATGTAAATACTACTGCTCCTAAAGCTATGGAGAAATCAACTGGCAACCAGTCAGTTAAAATGTGCAATTGGCCTAATTCTAAAGAACAATAAATTGTATCAATTGTAGAAAGGCTTCAACATTTTTTGAGTTTCTGTAGAAATCTGAAAGACTTAAGAAAACCTTCAAAATATCTTTACTGTAAAATTTCACGTCTACCTTTGTTAACTATGAAGAAAAGAAAATGACCATTGCTACCTTCCATACTCTTGCAAAGCAGCAATGAGGTGGAAAAGAGCACATGGAAAATTAGGGAGTAGAAAAAGAAATTGCTAAAATATTTTCATCTCAGACTGATCATTATTTCACTTACTGAAAAAATTGTTGGACTTCAAGGAACTGTTTCCTTCTTCTATGTTCTTTTTTAGAAAAAAAACAACCTTGTTTTTCATGCACTAGAGGAAAAATAGGAGCAACCTTTCTCCTTTCCACCAGCTTCAGTATGTTGATTAATCTTTGCATTTGTCCATTTTCCAATATACACATTACTAGTACTGGGCAACATATATAATATGGTAACTCACTAGAATCTGCAAATCACAGTGTAAAGAATGCTACTTACTGGATGCTCCAGCTGTTCTGAGTTTTAGTGGTGTGACTGATTGTTTCACCTCCCTTTTTCCAAGTCACTTGAGGATTTTTCAAATTGGAATCCTCACCTAATTTGCATAGAAGTTCAACTTTAGTTGGACTGGCTACAGAGATATTTTTTTCCACTGGAGCACCTGTAAGAAAGTTTAAGAACGTTTAATGAAAAAAACGCATTTCCTCAGTCTGGGCAAAAAAACTTCAGAGACTGTGTTTAGATATACAGGATTACAGGTCAACACAGGTGCTCTTTATACTCTCCAGGACAAAAAAGCCCCTGCAAATACATAAAATAACACACTCCCATTTTGTAGGTAAACTTCCTAGAGGGCTCTAATATAGAAGGATAGATAATCAATTCACTGAGAGCAAGAGAGACTTAAGAGATAGACTTAAGCTTTTACATTATTTAATCCACACAAAAAAATATTAAGTACTTAATATGTCTATAGAAAATTATATTATTAGTGTCAAGAAGGGTTAAGATATAAGTATATATAACCATCTGGACTTTAGCCAGCTGCAGATTTTTATGATGCTGTGAGATACTACTGCTAGGGAAGCTATAGATAAAATGTACACCCTTAACACTGCTGGATCATGCCTTTCATGCTGCAGTTACGCAACCTGACACAAATCCTCTTCAAACCCATTTAGGGCTGGCTTTGCCTTCCTGGCAGGCCAGTAGAATTACGGAGGGAAAATACTCCAATACAGTAGAAAAACTTGTCAGTTTTTTGTCTTCCATGAGCATAGGTTCATAAAAACCTAAAATAAGCACAGCCAAAAAGTAGGTAACGGCAGATATCTTCTCCAATCCATAGAAACAGCCTTTTATAAGAAAACACTTTAGATGTTGTACCTGTTAGCAGTGACATTTTATTTCGTAACTGGCCTTCTCTTTCATGCCTTCTAGACAGACGTTCAGTTAGTCATCTAACAAGAAAATTTATTCATGCCTCACTTCAATTTTAGATGTACTCTGTATTATTTGGTGGTCAATAAAGTGTAGGTGTATTACACAGTTCACATTCTTTCCAAGAGCAAATGAAGTTTTAAAGTACAGCTCACTGACTTAGTAATGCAAGTCATACCTATGCAGCAGCAAAGTCTCACTGGAGTGAGTGCACCAATTCCAGAGTAAGTGAACTTTACCAGGTCTGGCAGAGACATTTACAACCTGAAGAACAGCATATCCAGAATTGCAAGTCCCAGCCAAAACACTTCAGATCTGCTGAACTGGAGATAAACTTAGAAGTGCAACACATCAGTTTTCCATTGCAGAGCAACATCAGTTACTGAAACTCATTTATTAGAGCAATTAGGCTGAATAAATGAGCCAAGCGTAACCCAGCTTGTTGAGGCTGCTTATGATCAAAGTAATTTTACAACTGGAATTGGTTTCACAGCAGCAAGAGTTTTACAGTCAGACTAATTACACCAGCTGAAAATATTATCTGTCCTTTACGAAATTATTTTAAAATTAAATCCATCCTTTGAATGAACGAAACATAAAACCACATGATGTTGAAGATTCACCAATAGCAAGACTGATTTTTGGGGCATCCCTGTACTAAGAGTGCAGATACCACAACAGGAAACAGAGAGTACTTTAAGTTTCCTGCTAGAAGAAAACACAGCATAAATGCTGCAAAATTACATCCTTAAAATATCATGCCAGTATTTTGCAAATCTTCCAGAGATACTTCAGTTAGATCAGTTTCTCCAGCTAACCAAGAAATAACAGGATACTATTTGGCAACTAGGAACTTTGTAAGTACTTTAGGAACAGGTTTATTTTTGCTGTTCTTCATGCTTTAACTCGTGCAATGTTGCTAAGCCAACACCTGCTGTTCAGCAAGTACTCTAGCTTATGTGCCCTCTGCAAGTGGATTCACTAATGCAAAAAGCTATCATTTCAATTGATTTGGAGGAAAAGAGTTATGAATTAGTTTTAATGAAAGTAGCAATCTAATTCTCCACTGAAAAATAGGTATTAGAACAGAGAAGTTAATAACAGCATAAATGTACTTACTTTTTACTGGGCTCATCACATACTCACTGCAACATCCTCACTTTATCAAGAACCTGCCATTCTAGATGCTTCTACAACTCATATGGAAGTTTGTGTGTACTTACATTCAATATAAATTAACTGGAAGACAAAAAATAATGCACTCACCAGATAGGACTATCTCATATTCTGAGTCATCCTTGCTTGCTGGCTTGAGTTCTTGTGTGGCAACATCTGGACCCAACAAGATTTGGGCAGAAACAAAGTTAAGTTATCCTATGTAAGTAATCACACAGTAGCATCAATGCGGTTTGGCAATTATCAACTATAACAATTTTAAAAGGAGAAAATGGACCTTGCCAAACGCAGACTAGGGTGGAGATCCTTTTATAGACCTGTGTTAGCATCCATAATCTTAAAGCAGCAGTGTTGTGGGGTTGCTGTTATAGCAATTGCTAGATAATGGTTTTTAGCTTTATTGTAATGTTGAATTTGTGAATATCAGTGTCTAAAAATGTCAGAGCTACTTTATAGCCTGACTCAAGAAGTCACCTACTGCCTACATACATGACTTCTACATCAATGTCTAAATAGTTCTTGAAAAAAGTAATAAGCTTTAGAAAAAAATAATGAAGCCAAACCAACCATGCAAGAGAAACAAAACCAAAAAACCACCCAACAAAAAACCCCAGAACAACAGAATGCTACCATTCCCAAAGCTACTACAATCTAACAATACAGCCAGGAAGTCAGAGGCAGACAGTCTAATCTAAGGTGCTTCTTTAATGAATGCAGGGTAAGAACACCTTGTGGTTCACTACAAAATGGTCAAAGATACTCACTGCTCCTCAAAAATTCTGATATATAGCAGGCAATGCCCTTCTACAAAGGAAATGTTAACCAACATATGTCTGACCTAAAAATATTTTTCTCCTTTTGTGAAGAAAACCTACATTTACAAGGTATATGGTCACCAAAATTCCTTTTTGGTGCAGCTCTGGATCACATACCCTTCAGAACATATGAGATCTTTTACAAAGCTCTACAGAGCTTGATACAGCAATTCTTACCACAGCCTGTTCCCATCACCTCTTCTCACGCATTTCGAGAATAGAGAAAGAAAGCAAATTAATAAGCTGCAGCTCAAACAGATGTAGCCCAGCTACAATAATCTTATTTTAATTAAGGTGATGAAAAGAGAAAAATAGATTTAACCACCAGCCCAAAAGATACACTAAATGTTTTACACCACACATGCTTTTACACACTTGGAAAGTAATTTCACTGTCAAATGTTTCATAATGCATTGCAGAAAGGTATGAACAGTAATTAGAGACTGATTCTGCCTAGTCACACAGCATTATAAGAGAAAAACATCCTGGCTTTTGTAGAAGAAAAGAGGCTTGATTACATCATGGATCAGAAAGATTCATGGATCATAAAGATTCCAAATCACAACTGAGAAGACAAAGGAACTGGGCTACAGCTTTAGCCCTCCCACTGAGAGACGCACTGGGTAGCCAAACTGATCACTCTGCAGTAGAAATAGCTCCTCAGAAAGCCTACATCTCATCACTATTGCTCCTTCTCTTTCCCTGCATAAAACACTGAACTCGAAGGTAAAGCTCTTAAACACTTGCCTCTGAGCTACTGCTGAGAGCATCTGGCTGTGTTGAAGGAGGTCCCTGCTAGTGGTTTGCATCTAAAGGCATAAGCAGAGGTACATCTGCCTTTTCAAGTTGTTGGCCAGTTTCAGAAAACATCCTATCAAGCTCACAGCACAAGGAATTCTGTGCCTCAGGCAACCAACCTTTCTGCCAGGCTTGCTCCATCTGCATTTTCATACTTTCCTTCAAGCTTCAACCAGTTTAAGCAAAAATAAATGTGTATATTAAGGTGGTTGGTAATGAAAATTACGAACTAAATACCAGGCTATTTCATTTGGTGTTGTTGACAGCAGATTGTTGTCAATCTCAACTGATAGTAAAAAATGGCTTTTTAAGCAGAGAAATCAAAGCTGTCTTCAGCAGTAGACAATAGTCCTGTTGGCCCTAGACAAGAACACAAAAAGCCTCGATCTCTGCCCCATGGAGAAGTAAACCAGTCCAAGTATTTACCCAGGAAATAATATCAAGGCTTGAAAGTTCTGGCAGATCTTAACCTGCCTGTGTGCACAAACACTCAGACAGCATGGCAGACTTGTCACAGATCACCCACGTTTATGTCAGTCGAGTACACTCATCACCTGCTTTTTTACCTAAATCTCTCACAACGATACATTCAGAAGGCACCAATGCTAGTTCATATGGTAGATCAAGCCACAAAAAACTCATCAGCCTTTGAAATGTCTTGCAACAAATAGGATTTTCATACTGATTTTCTTCCTCAATTCACATATCAAAAGGAAATACTGAGGTGAGGTCATATTATATGAAACACTTTCTATGTCTCATAAATGTGTGTGTTTATGTATGTAGAGAGTTATTCAATTTAGTAGCTATTGCACTCCTACTTCTCACATTGTGCTAAAAAGCTCCTAAGATGAAAAGCAGATAAATACCCTTGATCTCAAAAAAACCTCCAACTTGTAGGTGAAATTAACTTGCCAGCACTTGACTGAGTGAAATGTAACTCAGCTCATATTTGACTTGACAAATCAACATGAGCTTTGGGACAGCACTGAAATTCTGATTCTCTGATCTTTATGGGGAAAGACAAAGTAGAACCAACAATCATTCGTTTCTTGTCCTGCCTGGAACTTATTCTCAGCACCCTGTAGAAAAAACAATTAAGGTATAATGGACAACAGACAGTTTTGACACAGCCATAATTAAGAAAGATTAAGCTAGCAGGCATGGTGATGCAAGGGCATTTTTATACCTTTCAATAACATACAGGCATAACAAGCTCTCATATTAAATAATTATTATGTCTAAAGGCTAGAACACAACTCCCTGCAGAGGTACTAGTTTGGGCACTTTCTGACCTCCAGGGTCATTGCCTTCTTTTAAGGCATACATGTCTAAGGGCAACACGTCATGAAAATGGCAGTTGCATAGCTTTTTCCAGTTCTGGAGATACCCATGACACTCAAGCTCTTGCAGTGGCTTTGAAAGACCTAGGAGCTGTATCTGTTTCTTCCAAAAAGTCACAATTTTATTTCAAGACACTTAACCGTGAAAATGTAAACTCTATATGATAAACTAGTATCAATAGGAGAAAGGCATAGTTTTAAAAGTACTGAAATGAAACAATTACCAGATGATTCATGTCCAGGTTGCATCTTAGTGACAGAATTCACCTGTGTCTGACTTGAATCTTGTGTTGTCATAGCTGGATCTAAAAAAAAAAAAATCAAACCAAAAACAACATCAGAAAAGGTTTAAAGAAACTTAAGAGTTAGTAAAAGCTAGTTCATGAAAATAATTCCAGCAGAATGTCCTCAACTCAGCCTCTCCCCTCCATTTTTTCCCCCAAGTTCTGAGCATACACCATTATAAAATGCACAATAATCGTTTTTCATCAGTTGTTTAGCTCACTTTAGGCAAGAAAAGATTAAAGAATGGAGACAATATTTGATCTCTAATTTCCGTAGAGTTCTTGCCGTTAGCTTATGGCTAAGAAAAGCCATTCTCAGAATGTTCCAGCAACTTTTTAAACTGTACTCACATCCTTTCTGTTCATGGGCTTTAAAAACACCACTTACGCCACTGACACTGGTCAATAACTTCAAACAGATTAGAAAATTTTCCAATAGAGTAAGGACTTCATTACAACCTTACAAATCTAGTGTGATGAACAAGCAATGACCATATCCTCCTTTGCTTCCACTAGCACCTCGATAAGAAAAAGAAAAGACATCTGTATCAAACATTAACTTCAACATCCAACACTAATAAATATTTCCAACTTTCCTCAGTACCACACTGCAAATCTGATCCTGCTCCTATGATACAGTTTTTACAAGAACCATTTAAGAATCTAGTATGCTTTAATGTTCTTGACTGGAAAAAGAACAGGAATGAAAGAGGCAAAGGACTTGGTTAGCAGCTGTGTCACTCTTAAAAACTCGAAATATCTAGATGTTTTAAAAGAATGGAAATGTCTCCTCATTCCTTTATTTCCACTTTTGGGTGACAGAACTAGTGTTTATTTTGTACTATCTTCACTAACAAACGTATTCCAGGACGTAGTTTAGAGCCACAGCACTATTTATAGAAAGTGATTCAGCCACAAGAGAAAAAGAGGACATGTATTTTGCATCTGTAATTGAAGTCTTGGGAGAGGGGTGGAATTGGGATCATGAACTCTTCTGGACACCCAGGACAGCAACAAACATGCACAGATCACAAAATCACAGAACATTCAGAATCGGAAGGGACCCACAAGGATCCAATCCAACACTTAAGTACACAGTGAAAAGCTAACTCATATTTTAAGTGCATTCAATCTCAAATGCACTTAAGTCAATTCAGACTTGAGAATCACATACTTTCTGCAGAAGATGAAGTCAGCACTCCGCCATTTCACAAATGAACATTACTTACACTCCTACCTCATTTCAGCACCAATAGGCAGAGACAATCTATAGATTCGCCACTGGAACCTCCAGTACACAGTTACTCCACTACTGCCATGCTTGGCTTACACCATCTGCTGTCTCCATCTGTCCATCATACTTCAAACAGTTTGGACCAAGAGTAAAACATGGTAATTGAAAGATATGATTAAAAGAATTAAGCAATACTGGTCCTTAACAGCAGCCCACTTTTTTATCAGTCCACTGGTCCCACAGCCAGCTGTTCCCTCTGAGCCCTTCAGCTAAGAAAAGAACTTTTAAAATCTGCTCTAAGGATGTACCAGCCTATGAGCCAGACATTAAGAAGACTGAGTCTTACTCTTTGCCTGACAGAGGTACTGAGCACAGAGAGCTATTATTTTTCTGATATTCATAGTACAACTGAAGAAAGGTCCAAGAATTTTTATAACTGCAGCATCTTGAGGCATTTTAAGTATGTCATGGATCACCTGCACATTAATTAAATCCCCAAAGATGATAAATTTAGAAGGTGCCAGTGCCAAGCTGTACAGCAGCTCTGTTATCTCTCTGCAATAAAGGCTGATAACCTGCAATGTGGTTTGCATACTAACAGGGTTCTCATCTTGGCTTTCTTCCTTTATCCTATCCTTTATTTCTTCCTTTATCCATGTATCAAGTAAAAAAAGTCAAGTAGTAGTATTTTTTGTCACCCCTGCTTCCAGATCTTTCATCTAATCTGTGCACATGTCAAATTACATAGAACAGAGATAACATTGCACCACTCTCTTCCTCTCATGTATACTTGCTAAATAGCACTGGTGATCAAAATGGGCCAGCACTGCATTATTAGTGTCATCCAGCCAGGCAATGATGTAAGCAAGTCACGCGGAGTAATTTCTCAAACTATTGAGTCATGGCTGCATGCCTTAGCCTATAATTATTCTGCACTAGATTTAATCAATAGTGTGATAGGCTATAGAGTTCTCATCTCCTTGATTTCCATGCAGGAAGGAATATGCAAGTGTATGACATCATGAATTTAATCTTCTACATTGCCTCTGCTTTGTATGGTAGTCAGAATTTTGGGAGGGACAAAAGCATGGATGTACCATGCTTACTATTACCAGAGTAACTTCAGGATTAAAAATTTCCTTGCTCTCTTTCAGCCAGAAAAGCAGCTGAGTAAGAAAAGGCTGAAATAATATTTGGTTTAACATCTTTATCTTACTGCTTAATTTAATACCAATCAGACACTTTTTAAGTTCACATGCAGTCAGTAGCATCCAAAACCAGCCACCAGAACCTCCTAATGCCCCAGAGACATCAGAGAATCAACATTAAGGCCTTCCAAATACCCTGATAAAAGCTGTTCCCTCAGGTCAAACCAGAAAAACACAACTTGGAAGCAGTCTGTAAGGAATGAGGTGTGCTCTACACTCATAGTTCCTTGATATCTTCAGGACTAGAAAGTGAGAGATGAGATGTGGTGGGATTGCTTTTCCTAAATCAATCTGGCAACATTTGCTGCAACTAAATTAAGAAAACCACAAAGGAAATCAAACAGAGCAGAAAGATCTGAACAAGTGTTCTGACACTCAGAACTTACTCTTTATGCAAAACAAAAACAAGAGTTTAGATTTTTCCAAAACAATTAACAGTTACATGACTAAGATAAGAATAATAAAATAAGTATCTTCTTCAAGATATTATCTCAAAATAAAAATCTAATAGTGCTTTTGGGGAATCTGCCTGACCATCTGCAGACTATGTAATCCACTTTCCTCAAACTCAGTTCTTGTATAGCAAGTGTTCCCTTTGCTTACTTTTATTGCAAGCATTTCTTTTGGTTGAAGAGCCCTCACATCCCCAAAACAAACACGATTGCTGGACTTCACTGGAAAACAGTTTTAAATTCTTCTTCCTTCAAGTGACATGAACTTCCCTTTGCTGCAGCTGTGTAGATAGTCCCTGTGTTCAATTAGCTTTATACACATTTAGTTAATGACCAGTGAAAGAGTAAACTACCATTTTTTGTTTAAATCATCACAGAAGTCACAGTATGATGCCTCCCTATCTAGTTCATACAGCTATAAAAACAGTTAATAACAGAAGTCTGGAAAACAGGTTCACTCTATACAGATAAGCTAGTGGCTTCTTTTTGAAGTCTGCTCTAAGCCACACAATACACATCACTTTAGGAAGATGGTAGATCTGTGGAATTTTTGGAAACACAAAAAAAGATTTGCTGTTTGATTCACTTGTTTTGTTTTTTTCTTTGAGGTGCTATAGTTTTACCAATGGCTTTACATAAACTTAAAATTGCTTCAGCCACCATCAGGTATGATTTTCGAAATTAACAGTTATCAATAATAAGTATCTTATGGCAATTAGCCACATGGTGACTCGCACATTCCTACAAATATCACACCATTTACACTCAAAAAACTCAAATGAGTAAACTGTTCAAAAGGACTTCAATCCTGCTTTTACATATATATGCACATGTATTTTAAAGAAGACTTAATAGCTACAAAGCAGATTCTTGTCTTTGTACAGACTTAAATATGCATTTCAAAGGAGACTTGAGAAGTGCAAAGTACATTTCCTTTCACATTAAGTAAAACTACAAGAAATTTTACAGACAGTACCATCACCTGGGAGCAGAACTGGTCCTCTAGGTACCAGGAAGTGCAACTGAGATGAAGAAAACCTAACTGCTTTTATTTCATACACTGAAAATGCAGCTAAACCACACTGAATTCAAGTCACAGCATTGGCGTTCACATACAAGTATGTGTATGCACATATACACGGGACAGTACTCTTGGCCCAGCAAGACCTGCTCCAAGAATCTCACTCGGAACAGCAAACACCAACAATCTGGTAATTCCTACTACAATCCTTCTCTGCTACTGTGCAACGCCTCAAAAAGAAGAGAAAATTAACCAAAATCCACTAGTTTTAGAAACACGATCGTATTTCCTGAGAAGCAGCTGGCCTGCTCCTGAACTGCCGAAAGCCTCTAGAGGAGGAATGGGGCCCAGAAGGCTCAAGTCCCTCTTTCTTCATGGATTTTAAATGCCATTTTTAAAAACGCAAGGCAAAATCCTAAGGAGTACCACTCATAACCCATTAGGCACATTCGTATCTCAGTAATGTGATCTGCAGGGGGGTTTGCGGAGTTTTTTATTCAGCATTTAAACGCTTTACGCAGTGAGGACCGGACAGAAAAGAGACACAACACCACACCTTCCCAATCCTGCACCTGTGATCCAATTAACCCTTCCATAAGTAAGGGAGAAGGGGCTGAGGCTACAGGACGGCTGATCACCGATGCGGCTCTCCCCATCTGCCGCCGCCCACCACCTCGGTGCGGGGGCATAGCGAGAGCGGAGCCCCGCTGTCCCATGAGAACCCCGAGCACTGAGGGAGGCAGGGGCGCCGGGCAGGATCGGGGCCGTTGAGAAAAAGAAACGCCTCAGCTGCTCCCACAGGCAAAGCCGAAAGGCAGCCGCCGTGCCGGGGCAGCGCTGCGTTCCCCCAAGAGCCGGGGGGGATGCTGCGGAGCAAGGAGGACCTTTGCTCCCAGACGGTGCTCCAGTCCACCTCACACCGGCCCGCCGGACACAGAGGGCGGAGGGGGCCCGACCCGGGGAGAGTTTACATTTACCTGCAGGGGTCCCGCCCGAGACCCTGGTGCCGAGAAGCAGTAGTAGCAGCAGGCGCCCCAGGCCCCACTCGGAGAAGGTTGAAGGCATGGTGCCCCCGCCGCGCTCCCCTGGCTCGGCCCGGATCCGCACCCCACGGGCTTCACCACCTGAGGAAGCCTCAAGCGGGCCGGAGTGGCTCTGCGGGAAATCCTGCCACTCCAGCAACGACAGGGACAAAATGCAAAGCTGCTCCAAATTCACTGAGAGGAAAAAAAAAAAAAAAAAACAGGCCAAAAAGCCGCGGAGGAGGCGTTGGGGCCACAACCGTTCCCCTCTGCGGGAGAATGTGCTCAGTGGAGGGCCCGCCGCGCTTTAAGTGGCGGAGGAAGGGCGGGGGCGCGCACCGGTGGCTAATTGGACCGAGGCCTCGTCACCTCAGCCGTCCTAGAGCCCCCCAGGCACCGGGAAGCTGACCGGGCAGGTAGCGGCACAGGTTCGGGACTTACTTTTGGCCCGAAGGGGTAGTGGCTGCAGGGCCACCTGGCCAGGAGCACTCCTCGGCGGCAAACGGCTCCGGCAGGTTTTGCCCAGAAAAGGTTGCCTGAGGCAGAGCCTGTGTGTCCCTGCCCTTTGGCTGGCAATCTTATGGAGAGCCCAGCTTCAAGGGTCAGCAGCTCCAGGATAGCTGGGTTATACTGTATGGGACTTGCAACTCTTTTGCATCCCTTTTTCTAAATCTCCCAGATTGTGCAGCAGTGCCCAGGGAGCATCATTTCTAGCAAAAGCTCCTCAGGTTTTGGATTATAGCTAAGTAAAATTGTTTGCCCTTTTTTTTTTCTGTATACGTGTGTGCTTACCTAGTAAACCCACTCATATGTATGCATATATTAATATATGTGCATTATATGCATTTCTGTTTGTTGCTTGGTAAATAACAATTCTGACAGTGCAAAATGGACTCTAGCAAGGTGGCATTCTCTGAAAGAATAACTTCGTGATGGGGTACTTCCTTTTTCTTCCTTCTTGTCAGCTTCAGCTTACGCAGAGTTTGTGTAAGAGGTTTGTATCAATGATACAAAAAGGTCACTGCAAAAAAGCCCTTACATTGTCTTAGCTCACCATGCTAACAGAGCTGTAGAATTTTATGCAGAGTAAATGTCCAGTGCGATGACTTTCCAGCACCAGACATGTTCATGCTTCCGTCCATATTTTCCAATACCAGTACAGTGATCTTCAGGATAAAATTTTCATTCATAAAAACTCCCAGTAAATGCAACTGATGGCAAAAGAGTAGGAACAGGACTGTTTTGTTAGGCCCTTTGCTGCGTGTTCCTGAGTACTAACAATGCAATGTGCTATGAGGAGAGATTGAACCTCCCCATGTTTGTTAATCTGCTAGCCTGCTAAAACTGAACAGAGTGATGGAATTCAGAGAGAGAATCCAATTCAGATAAAGCTGTTTAGGAATGGTAGATGATCTTCAGCTTTTAATAGAAAAAAATTGGCTGGCACTTGAAAGCTGTTTTATCTGAACCAGTTAGGACTGAAGAGACTTATCTCTTGGTAGTGGGGGAGGGTGAGGGATAGGAGAGGAGAGGAGGAGAGGCAGAGAAGTGTCAACCACCTAAAGATATGAAAGGACTGGTTTGTAGTTCCAGTTAGCTCTCCCTGGAATTGGTGAAAACTTTATATTCACTTTATTTAGTGGTTGGTTATGCAGCATCTTTTGGTAAGACAGATTTTATCCACCTGGAACCAACATGGATTGGTTGGTAGAACTGTGTGACTAAACACTGGCAGCTGGCACAAATGGATTTGCTGGGACAGTCTCATCTGGGACCTAGCTGTAGCTTTGCCAGCTCTTGCTCAGTGGAAACTGCAGAGGTTCTGATGGAGACAATTTGTTTTGAGTGACTTAGTGCTTAGTCCTGTATAGGACTGTCTTCTCTTTTTCACCAAGTTAACTTTGGTGAGCAGTCAGAATATGTGATGAACATCTTTGCAGGATTCCATCTCAGCTATTGTCATCTCGTAAAGGTACATCCCACACTTAATGCTCAATTGAAAGAAAGCAATTATTGAACTGCTGCTGAGGGAGATATGTTTTCCTATATGCATGGTATGAGATACAGAAGGCACAAGTGGAACAGTATGAAAAGTAAAAAGAAAAGCAAAGGCAGGAGGAAGGATGGCAGAATGAAGGCAAAAAAGAAGCAGAGTTTAGAGGAAACCAAACAGCCCTTTAAGGGTTTCCATGCTCCAGAGTTCACCTTAGCATTATAATATGCTAGATTATACTACTTCTTAAGAACTATAGCTATGTTAGGTAAAATCATTCAAAGAATGAGAGGTTTCAGAAATCATAAGGTTAGTGATAATAATGATAAAATAGAATATTTGGGGTGTTAAAAAAAATCAACTATTAGCTTGCATTTGGAAACATTGTCTGTTGACTAATTAGGAAAAGTGTTTAAATTTTACATACCAAGTCTAATCTCTTCCATTTATTAATCTCCAGCATATTTTCCTCTTCTCTCACTTCCACAGAGACACTTACATGGTAGTTACTTGGCAAATGTGACAATTGTTTTAGAACAAGGATTCATATGTTGCACCATACTCTGGCTTATAAAAAACTTATATTTTGTAAAACCTCTGATACATTTATTCAGCTGATTCAGGAGGATCTTTGCTGAAATTTTACATGACAAAAGGAAAGTAAATGAGACTGAATACTGATATATGTTGGTTATTGGCTGAATAAAAATGTGGATTTTAATTTGTAATTATAAATTGTAATTTTTACAGCTCCTTTCCACCAACAACCAAATCCTGTGTTCTCAAAGCCCAGTCTTAGGCATTCATTTATTTAGTTAAAGCAGTAAAATAACCAGAGGACATATGTGATCCAGCAGTTTGCTTGGCTGGAGGTTTGCTTTTTATAAAATCAGTTCAGATTTTGAAAAGGTGACTAGTATGTATCTGAGAAGAGCTTTGAAAAAGAAGGAAAGGTCTGAAAACCATTTAAGGTGAAAGTTGACTTCAAGGGAGGGTGCTTAGCAGCTTTCAATATCTGAAGCTGAATCATCAAGACCTTATCAGGCTAGATTTTTCTTTTTTTGGGGCATGAAATTTTTAATTCTAAAAGCATGAAAAGAAACATGCTTTCTTAAAATAGGAGTAAATTTCTAGTAAATAGGAGACACAATTTAGAAATACTTTAGAAATAAGTTTTGCAAGGTATCAAGGAAATAATTTTGAACGGCCAGGAGATAATGTGTTGCTGAACAGTGAATCACTATCAAAAGGATGTCCTGAAATAGATGTTATGCAACACGTGAATTGGGGAATGAGTTCCCCATTCTGTGGTAACAGTCAGGTTATAATAAAATTTTTAGAAAACAATGCAAAATGTGCATGTTTCTGAGAGCCAAAGTAATATACTGAGTGCCAGTACAAGACTACAGACCAGTATTTTATTGTCTCTGGCAAACATTTATCTTTTGCTTGTTCACTTTTAAGGATTTAACTAAACAGAAGTCTTGTCTGGATTTAAAATTACAGGCCAAGTTATGCAATCTGCATATTCTGCAGTTGCTTTCTCTGCACTGTCTGCATCCTGCTGAGTGGCTGTAAATCCAAATATCTTCTGCTACCTCCTTGAAGACAATTTGCAAGATTGAGCATATAATCTCTGTTGAGAATTATCAAATGTTAAATGTTGTGTTCTAAGATCAGAGGTGTATATGAAACAAAAATTGGGGCTATAGTGCTTTAGGATCATATTTTTTGAAAATCTTAGGTTGCTGCCAGTACCAGTTATTGAGATTGTCAGTGCTGGATATCAATACTGTCAATACTCAGTTGTTACTGTGAGGGGTTGCAGATTATGCAGTAAAGGCTTTTTTCACATGGCCAACACACCATCATAAGGAACTGGTATCCAAACATTCAAGCAAGATATTTGGCAAAGAATTTCTTCTGCCCACCAGTCCCCTGCTTTCTGATATCTGAACAAAAATCAATTTTTTAAATGGAAAGTATAATGAAGAATCAGTACTTTGTTGAAAACACAATTTAAATTGCAGCCTTACGTACAGACAAGAAATGTGTACAATCTGTTAGTTTAATGTAGAATTAAAGTTCACTGTGATACAAATGGATACCACCTCATCACAGCGTTTGCTTTGCAAGCTGTGCTTCAAAATTTGCAGAAGATATTTTAAATGATTCAAACAGGATCAGACTTCAAGGGAGGAAGGGAGGCAGCATTCTTCATTGCAGTAATATACTTGTAAAAGTAAGGCAGCCTCTGATCTGAATACAATTTAAGAACAGTTACTCTAAATCTGAATGCAAATGGAGAACAATTACTGTGATTGTAATTATGATGAAGGCATACAGGTGAGTCTCACCTACGGCTTTAATATCAACATGGAGATCATCTTTGATGAGTATTTTTCACAAATTCTCCATTTTTTCTAACCTTTCTGACTTTTAAAAACAGCCTCTTTTTTGGCAACAATAAAAAGTCATGAGAATTTTATATATAATATTAATTATAAATGAAAGTATCCTCTATTCTGCTGCAGTAGTTGCCCAATTATTACTAATAAGTAGAAGCACTAAATTGTCTGAAGAACCAGGCCTTACTTATGTAATTACATTTGGGATACTTGGGGCTCCTACTCTGGTATGATCTATGTATCAGAATGCTTTCTGTTTCTTGTGGGTATGGTGACAGAGTGTAGACTTTTTCTCATCCAAATTATGTGTTTTATGGTTTTCCTGGATGGGGGGGGTTTGTAGTTTGTTTGGGGTTTTTTTTTTGGGTAGTTGACAGAAACTTGGTTTCATCATTTTTTTTAATTTTTTTTTTTTTTAATTTGGAAATATGTTTGTCATTTTGAAGATAAAACCTGAAGATAAGGCAGCATAAAATAAGTAACAAACAGCATAAGCCTTCCCTGGTGGAGGAAAGCAATCAAGTTAAATTCTGCTCCATTTATTTATGAGCAAACTTCAGTAAACTTTAGAAAGTCTGACAGCATCCTTTTACATTGAGCATTTTTTTTTTCCTTTAGTTGTTATGTATTACTTTAGAAGGGGAAAATAGGGCTTCAATGAAAAAAAAAGTGAAGAAAGCTATGTAACTAAAAGTGCTATTTGTATTTCCAAAACCCTTTAAACAGCTTTTATTAGTCTTTTGCCATTTCATTCTTCTGTCTCTTAAATGAAAGCTAAAGGTTTTGGTTTTTTTGCTAATGACAGGACTCCTACTCCCAGTGACGGAGCAGAAATAAGGAAGATGAAAAAGGTTGCAAAAGCCATAAGACAATCTTCAGCACTTTTACTAACTACAGAGCCATCACAACCAAAACCAGAACTGAAGTGGAAGGAACTATGCCATCATTTGATCACATTACAACTTTGCAGAAGGCAGGTAAGATATGCCCCTGTCCTCATCAGCACAGAGGCAGAGACCTCAGTCTGTGTGTATTGGACATACCTAACCGTAGAGAATCATCTGAATGAATGTGCATATTCACTCTCCTAAATTTTAAGAATACATACTCATACTGGTAGAGCAATACCATCTAAGACAGCAGAAACAAATGTACCCTAGAATTTCCACATTATGGGAATATATCCAAGCTTATTGTACCATACTCTTCCTGTTAAAGAGAAAATTCAGTTTTGATGCTTACTGAGAATGATAATTCAACTAGTTTTTAATTCATCCAAATTCAACATTTATGTAACAGAATACAGAACTATTTAAATATTCATTGAAATGATGCATACTTAGAACTTAGAATCCCCTAGTACTTTAATTAAAAAGAAGTATGTTGGTTCAGGGAGAGGTGGTCTTGGATAATTATCTTCATGTGTGAAGGAAAGCACTGTTTTAACATAGAACAATTTGCAAACATTTCTAGTTCTTTGCATATGGAAGGGCTGTTTTCCAGTCTGCAAATATTTTGTTTGGAGAAGTGGAAAATATCAGGCAGGAGAGTTCAGAGGCCATCTGAGGCCAATATTAAGCCATCTGAGCCTTAATATTAAGGAGATTAATAAGGAAATTATTGCCTGTTGCCATAAGAGTGATTATAAAGACTCAGGTTTTTCATGCCAAGAATCTGTGGAATACTTATTTTTCCCTTGTTTTCTTTTTCAGGCAGACTGTGCATCATAATCTTACTGTTTTTTTGGTGCCTAAAGCAATATGCATGCTGTAGTTCTGCATGGGAATAATTTTCATCCAGTGGTTTACACTTCATTAGAAGCATCCAGTGGGATGAATTAGAGGAGCTCCTGTGCCAAGTCATCTTTTATCTTTTTAATCCTGTAAGTACATAAATTTTATTTGACACTGGTAATAATAGAGTTAAAGTGGCTTTTTCAGCTGAGATTGTGTCACACCAGAGTTCAAAGATGAACTTCTGAGTGTGACTTTTTAACAGCAGATTTGTTCTGCAAGGCATTTCCACAAAAGATTCATCAGGGTTATATTACAACTTGGGTAATACTTCCAGAGGCAAAGCACATACATATATATTTTTAAAAGTGGAAGTATCCTAAAATGTATTGGTGTATAAACTGTGGATTTCAAAGTGAAAAAGAATAACAAGTAGTTTTTCATTTTAGATGTTATTCAGCAATTGGCAATATATTTCCAAATACTTCTCGTCTTGGTAAGTTGTGGGAGGATTAAACAAAGATAACTTACTCTAATTGAATTTTACCTTACAATATAAATTTAATTTAAAAATTATTAATGAAGAGAAGAATGCGCACAGCATATCCATAGTGAAAAATCTACAGAGGTAATATAAATTTCTCCAACAATAACTGATAGCAACTTGCCCTAACTTACCTGGCTGATCTATGAATTTTATTTCTGGTTTTGTAAACCTCAGAAATACCAGGGGGAATGAAAGGCGTATTTTCATTTTTTGTTGATCCAGTTTCCTCTGTAGTGTGTTTTACCTTCTTTTGGTTGTGAGAGTTACTGGAACCAATACTTAATTGTATTGTAGCATTTAAATATCTAGTGTCAGAATTAATTAACTGTAATTATTGAATTTTGATTGATTTACCCACAAATTAGAGTTAGCACCACTAAGACCATGTTTTATAAGAAAAAAATAATTTCATTTGGTTTTTAAATAACTCGTATAAGAAGAACAATAATTTGTATCTCACAGTGGTAGGGCTTTAGAAAACATACTGCTAAGGGTTGCTTAGTTATTTGCTGGAACATTGTGTTTCAGATAAAAATGTTAAACATTCTACTTAGAGGATATTGGGTCTGATTATTTTATTTATTAATTCTGAGTATTAAGTTTGCTTATATTTCTGAGTTTGACTCAGGGCTGTCTGAGGGAAAGGTGATCTCTCCATGTGGATCCTATTCCCATGCTTGGCAACATTTAATGTGTTTGTCCTTACATCAGCCTCGTGGGTACTGTTAAGTCCAGTGAAACACAAAGTGGCTCACCCGAAATAACCCAGGAAGAGGGCTACATTTAACTATTCTTTTTTCTATTTTTTTTCTGCCCCATGCCAGGTTCTTTTTGATTCCAAGGATAAAGCTGAGTAGGTAGAAAAGGCTACTTAGGGTGCACTGGAAAAGTCAGAGGCATTCCCTGATGACCTTTATTACTCTTCCTTCTTTTAGGAGAGAGCAAACCTTGCCCTTTGTACAGACAGCATGTTTGGACTTGGCTTGGGAAGAATGAGAGTTGCAGTCTCTGGCACACAGTACAGATAGCAGGTGAGCATCTGAGGCAGAAGACAGCTCTGTGAACACAGTAATTTTGATGAAAACAAATGTTTAAGCACTTCTATGCATTGGCATTGTTGTAAATTAGATTCCAAGTATGACTGACCTGAAAACCGCTGTTCATGTTTTTTTAATCCTCTAGGACTTCTGCAAAGGATTTGATTGTAGATCTTTAGGGGCTTCATGGTTACAGATCTCCTTGATTTGTAGCTAGTGTATCAACTACAAAAACTGCTTTCCTTTTAAGGCAAAGCTTCTTACAGAGGTGTCTTTTCTAGGTTTATGAAAAATTTTGTCCAGCTTTACTGTAAAAGTGGTGTGCTCATTTCTACATTTGAACTGTCTTGGGATTTTCAAACCAGAAATAAAATTTCAGTTATAGTTGTATTTATACACACTTCTTTTAAACATGCTTGAGAGTTTCATAAAATTATTTCAAGATTCCTATAAAATTGTAAAGACAAAGCTTATTAATTCTAAATTACATTGGGTCATTTTCTTCTCTCAGTTATACACTCTTGAGGATAGTGGAGCTTCACTAGTATGATGCATCAAGCCAGGGGCAGTGCAGGTGTTAATTACATTTTTAAAAATAATAATTAAATAGTTCTTATTTCACACAGAGACCATGAACTCCATGCAGTAAATTAATTGAATTTAGGAATAGGAAAATAAGAGAATAAATCTGGATTGCAAAGACACTGACAGAAATCTGTGACTAGAGTGGTTGGAAAATAAATTATACGCTGCATATCACTGTTTCATTTAATCTTGATAAGGGAGGTTGGACTAGATGTCCTTTTAAAATTCTCTTCCAACTCAACCCATTCTATGATGATTCTATATAGGCATGGGACAAACCGCCTGCATCATCATATCAGTTTTATCAGTGCATAATTCATCACTATTTCTACAACTCCTTTGTAGCCTCATCCTTGAACAGTGAAAAACAGTTCTTAGGCAGTTCTCATGAGAGTGCACTAATTTTTCCAGCTGTTGTGTACTGCAGAAGTAGCTCTGCCCACTGAAACCCTGTGAATCATGTATTTCCTTCCAAGTAGGAAAAGAAAAATGGCCCATCCATTGCCCATGAAGACCTTTGCACTATTTAACAGATCCTCAAAGCATGTGTGATGTCTGAGGTAGAAGCAGTACAGGTGTTATTACTGGAGAAACAGCAAACCTTGCAAGGGAAGGGCATCTCTATTTGGGATTGTAACAAGGAATATTTTGTAGTCCATGAGACACTTAGTTTTATCCTATTGGCTGAATGAGTGATGAGTATGCTGGTTTTGACTGCAATAAAGTTGTTTTTTTTCACAGTAGCTGGTATGGGACTGTGTTTCAGATTTGCTGAAAACAGTACTGATAATACACAGATGTTTTGGTTACTGATGAGCAGTGCTTATACAGTAGCAAGGCCTTTTCTGCACCTCACCCCATCTCACCAGCCATCCTAGGGATGGCTGAACATCTGCTTGCCAATGGAAAGTGGTGAATGAATCTTTGTGTGCATGGCTTTTGCTTTCCCTATTAAACTGTTTTTATCTTGAGCCACAAGTTTTCTCACTTGTATTCCTCTGATTCACTCCCCCATTCTGCTGTTGGGGAAGGAATGAGTGAGTGGCTCTGTAGCTGAATTGCCAGCTGGGGTTAGATCACAACATGACCTTTCAGCTCTTTCAGCTGCCTTTATTTCACTTCTTCTTTTTTCTTTTTTTTTTTTTTTTCTTAATGAATCTCTTTTCAAGTACTTTTTTTTTTTTTTTTTTTTTTACAACATGCTAAGTTGATACCACAATAAAGGAGAAGGTTTTTACTATCTAAAGATTTTCCTAAAACACATACTGTGTAACATTGTGAACACTCAAATAATCCACATTTTGAGATTTTCAGAAGAGAAACTTTCCAAAAGAGACAGGATCCTATAATGGCAACCTGAAGTCAACTGAAGCCAGAAGCATCACACTTCCCAATTCTTTGTCTGCCAAGTATGCAGCTTATCTGATTCACAGTATGACTGTCCACATTTAGTCCTAAACAGAAATCCTCTGTAGTTCACAAAAATTAAAATTCTGGGCATTTAAAAAAGGAAGCAAAGTACAAAAGGGAGATCTCTCACAAAAGGGCTGAATTTCTCTGGGAACTGAGCAAACATTTCTCCAGAAGATTTCTACTGAGAACAGAAGGGCTATCAAGTAGCACTTTTATGTTTCTTATTCAGATAAAGCCTTTGTTCAGTGTTTGCTAAATTTTCCCTCTTAGAACAGAAGCTACTGAAGGTTTCTAAACTGTACATTTGTTTATTTCTCTCTTGGTGTTACCTATCTGCAATATCTTTTGCCATTTTTTATGTGTGTGCATGTGAATATTATCTGAATGAACAGGTACACTCATCAGCTGTAGTTCTTATTGGAAAAGATGAGATAGGGAATGTGAATATCATCCCTAATGCTAAGTTTATACTGTGGTTTGTTTTTTTTTTTATCGCTTTTCTTCTTTATAGACCTAGAGGGAAAATGCTGTCTATAGAATACGTTTAGAGCATGAGCTACAGGCACAAAAAATTGCCTTGTTGGAAATATGCACTGTTTTTCACAGTTTGAAGTAGCAGTTTTACTGTCAGTAGGCACTGATTAGAGAGCAGGAAGGAATGTGCTTGGGGTCATACTGAACAGTGGTGTGTAGTTTGCTGTCCTTTAGCAATGGTTGAGTCTTACCCAAAGTCCATGTACTTCTGGCATGGATGAACTTCGACTTGTGTGCAGATTTGGGTCTGTATCTGGAAAACAGTGTAGACATATCTAAACTAGTCACGTTTATATAAACCCCAGCTATCCATGAATATTCAAATCAGGCTTAAATTGAAACAAAAATCCTTTATGCAATGCAAGATTAACTTTTTGAATGATAATGACAAATCATTAGTTTTCTTTCACAGATACCACTAAGTGCCCTGGGGCATAGCTCTGCAGGAAAGAAAACCTCCTTTTTTCAGGTTCTCTCTCATTATCTCTAGATAACTTCACTGATATACTGACATGCAAGCATGCAGGATTCAGTGACAAGAGAGAGTAGATGGGTGGTGGTAGCTATTTTATTTTGGGAAGTAAGGTGATCTCAACTCTCCTGGAACATAAATTGACCTTTATGACAGTCTTCCAATAAACATATTTTTAAATCAGGCTCTGTTTTTCAATTCAGCAAGCTCTGTTAAGCTAACAAATTTACATATCTGCAGTGAATCAGTGGTGGGTTAAATTTGTGTATATCAGAAATCACTGATGCATACTAAGAAAAAGCCTTCTCTTTCAAAGACATCCAAAAGTAACATATATCTTAAAATCATACCAAATCTGCCCTTCTCAGAGTTCTCACCAAATCCTATTACAGATGTATTTTATTAGAAAATAATAAATTGGAAAATAAAATTGGAATTGTTTTGACTTTTTTCCACTTTGTGCTGTGCTTTATGTAGGGTGCAGTTATGCTTTCTGGCTAAGCAGATTCATTTCTGAACCTCAGTTTTGTCTAATGACCTAGCAGAATATCCTAGTCATAGAATAACAGAAGCCTTTAGGTTGGAAAAGATCTCTGAGATCATTGAGTCCAATGCTTGACTGATCACTGTGTTGTCAACTGGGCTATGGCACTAGTTGACGCTTCCAATCATTTGTTGAACACCTCCAGGGATGATCATTCCTCCACTTCCCTGAGCAGTCCATTCCAATGCTTAATATCCCTCTCTGTAAAGAAATTTCTTCTGTCTCAATTCCTTTTGATGTCCAAAACTGGCACACCATCTTGTTTCCTGTATTTATGACACAAATCCACATTGGAAAAAGGGTCGGCCTGCTTGGGATAAATTCATCTCCCGCAGATACTCATGAATTGTGTCTCTTCTGAATTTCAGCTCCAAACAATGTTACATGCCTGATCGTAAACATCCCTACAGCAAGGCTGTGTTTGGACACCACTTACTACCAGCAGGTTAGGATCCAAGGCACTCGTAGCTAGTTGGTCCATGTGTAGTAGACACTGGGAACACATTTTAAAACTGTAGTTCCCTTGTTTGTATTTGTCTTCGAAACTGAAGAGAAATTCCTGGAACTACAGTGTATGGTACTATTTTAAACAGATGAGAATTTAATGGCATTATAATAAGTAATGTGCTTTTTGTGTGTAATTTTCTACCAGGTTTAGAATCCTAGTGTGTTTTGTTATTACACTGGACACTCACGTGTTTACTCACTGCATCCTTTCATTCTAGAAGCCATCAGAAACAGATTTTAAAGACATCTTCTTCAAAAACAGATCAGCAGCCCACGCTAGTTTTATTTTTCTGAGCTATTTCTTCTTTTAGGTGGGACATGACTAAAAGTATTCCAGTTGTTTGTAAAAGTGCTTACATTATTCCTATACACTGCAATGTGCTTGCACTCTATATACTGCAATAAAGTTTTGGCAAAAAAGCTCAGAATGCAACAAGAATTTATAGTGCACTGTATAAAGTATGGAATACTTTAATGAGAGAAACAACATTCACTCATTGCTTAGATAAGCTCATTTTGACTGCTGACCTGTAAGACAGAGGGAGAGGTCCTCATTCTCCAGTGACACTAAAAATCTGTGTAGTTGCAAATTTAAAAACATGTTCTTGATCCTTGCTGGAAGCTACTATATGTTTGGGTTTTTTTTAAGATTTGTTGTTTTGGTTATTTTTGTGTGGAAGTTTTACCACTCGTTGAGGTAAATCATACATTTAGTAAAAGGCCATTGTTATAAGTATTTATATTGTTATGATTTTAATTGTTAGTCTGTTGGTATGTTCTTGTTCTCCCCTATTAACTGTGTTGGTTTTAATCCCAGTTGTCACTTATGTAAACCCCTCCCCTTACCCCAGTTGTCAGTTATGTAAACCCCTCCCCTTATTCTCGAACCTTCCCTGCCCGTCACCCCGGCCTGCCCTAATCCCCTATCCATCATTGTAAACCCGACCCTTCCTTCCAGAACCTTCCATGCTCCTCACCCCTAGTTCGGTTTGTGATTGGTTCCCTAGCTGCCGTCCCGCCCATGACATGTCCCTATTGGTTCCCAGTAGTGCAACTGCCCTCCTTCACTCCTCCTCCCCTGATCCCTCATTGGACCCTGAGTTGTACCCTCCCCTGGGGATCGAGCGGTATATAACCTTGTGCACAGCTGTGTTGGGGGGCTCCTTCCTCGTCGGGTTGTGAGTTGCAGGGATCCAGGCTACCCTGTCTTCCTACTCCTGTTGGTATTTTTGTCATCGAATAAAGGTTTGGCTACTTCTTTTAACATCCAGAAGAGTCCAGGCCCTTGTTTTTGACAGCCATAGTCAGAAAATCAGTATTCCTAGTAACTGAATTTTACTGACGATCATAGAATGGTTTGGGTTGGAAAGGACCTTACAGATCACGTAGTTCCAAACCTGCCATGGGCAGGGACAACTTGTTCTAGACCTTGAAAGGGCAGAGTAGAGAGGCAGAATCACCTCTCAGCCTACTGGCCACTCTGCTTTTGATGCAGCCTAGGTTGGTTTTCTGGCCTTTGAATGCACATTGCTTCTTGACAGAAATATGCAAGATGATGAACAACAGTCATACGACTGTAGATCAAGAAGTGTGAATGTTTTAACGTGGTCTGTGCAATTTTTTTCTGTTATCTGATTATGGCAACTCAGCTGTTGAATCTTATTCATCTTTCATGCTTGGTATAGTAGGTTAGATGGTGACAGTGTTAAGTGAATTCAAAACACTTAGAAATATGAGAGAATGCTGAATACAGAATGTGGCAAGGAGTTCTTTTTGTTGCAGTCAATACAAAATTGAGATGGCCTTAGAAACAATGCCTTGATTCCTCCTTGTAAAGATTAAAGTGCATTATTTCAAACAGTTGAATGCTACAGTTAATCCTAGCATACCTACTTAAATGCTTCCAAGGACATTCCTGTAATCTGGTAATTAGCAAAGTAAAGCTTTAGTTATCTAATTGTAGTTGACAATTCCAGAGTTATAGTGATAATGATAAATACATTTTGAAGAATTGAGGTGCAGGAGCTTTTGAGAGCTTTCATTTATTTTAAGGAGGAAAAAATACAGAAGTCTGTGTCAGATGTTCAAAGTTTGCTTGGCATAGCATATTGAAGTTCTGGATGCCTCATGTTGAATATGACACCCGTCAAAGAGGATATAGTGAGAAAGGCAGGAAAACTATTGTTGGGAAAAAAATTGTTGTGTATCTCAGTATTTCTTGGTGTGCCTAATTATTTATTTCTTTCTCTTTTTTTTTCTATTTTTTTTATTCCCTTCTTGCTGTGTCTGCCCAAGCCACCCTGAATTAAATGTTTTCCTCTTAGTAAGAAAAGTTGAGACTTGAGAAAATTGTTCCTTAGGGTGAGACTCATGTCTTTTTCTCCTGTTTTTGCTTCAACTATGTTCACTCTTTGTTTACAATCCAGTTGTTGTTTGAGATTTTGCCTCAATTGTTTATTTTGTAGAAGCAAGGAATTTATATACTCTTGCACATAAGCACCTGCTCATCTATCTATCAAATTCAGTACTACAGTGAGCAGTTTGCATATGTTTTTATGCTTCTAGCTTCTCATAATTTTTATCTTCTCAGGTCTTACATTCCCCCTCTCTCTATTCTTCCCTATTTCTCAGGTTTGTCATGAGACTCTTCTGAGCTTTGTTCTTTTAATAGAATTATTTCTGTCCTAGGTTCAAAAATACTTTTATTTTTGTTCCTATCTGGTTTTGTGAATTTTTTTCATTGTTTTGATAGCTATGCTTGTACAGACACTTCAGTATATATATATTTTTTTAAGGAAAAAAGCTAAAACAAATCTGCCTTTGTCTCTTCAGTATGCTACTTAAAATACATAACAGATACTGCATGCTCAAGGTAAGAGTTACTGATACCAACATCACAACTAAATTGCACTTTCTAAGTTTAAAATTAGAGCAGATACAGAGATGTGTCTTAGGGATTGACCCTGACCTGAGTTGGCTGATGAATGAGAAACAGTGAAATTATATCCTCTCAATGTCCAAAGTGGGATGAAATCCTAAACTTGGATGGCACTTGCACCACATCAGGTTCCATCCCATCCCAGAGGGGGTCTCTCCACTCCCTCTGAAGTAGCTTTCACATTTGTTACAGAATAATTAAAGATTAATTAGGTGACAAAGGCAGACTGAAAAGGGGCATGAATCTGTGGCCATGTGGTCACTGGGGAGTGACTGAAAATACTCTAAATGCCATTTATGTACTTGGTTCAATAACAGTTATTGAAACAGCATCTGGTATCAATTTTTTTATTTAATTTCAAATTTAAAGTTTTAAAGTGTTATCAGTAGCTCTCAACTCATGTGTTTCCTGTGATAGAAACATTTTTCAGCCATATGATGGGAAGCAGAAGAATCCCCTTTAGCAGGGGAAGGTGCTGAGCCCATGCCCCAAGGTGTTGAAGGCACTCCGGGTAAGTCCAGCACCTCTGAATACTCCAGCCATTACATAAGCATTTCATCTAGTGACAGTTTAATTAATTACAGACCTTGAAATGCAGACCAAAAGAAGAGCCTTGTGATATTAAATCCCTTTCATGTTCCTGCCAGCCCCTGAATCTCAGCTGTTGAACAGGGGCTTTGGCAGCGGTGGGGAGCACTGGAGGAGGAGAACCTGTAGCAGTATCTGTGCCACAGCAGAGTGTCCTACCTGCTGATCCCTCACTGGCTCCTGGAACTCCCTGCAAGGCTGTCCCCCAGCTGTCTTGCTTGGAGCTAGCTGTCTTGCTAGGACTGGCTGCCCTTAGGGAAGGGAGCTGGTTCTTAGCAGTGCTGAAATCTACCCTGGAAGACAGAGGAACACCAGGAGGGTTATGGTGCAGTCTGACTGGGGATGCTGAGCACCTCAGTGCCATCAAAATGAACGTGTGATGCACAGAGCCCTTTTGAGTGATGCCTATCAAATGCACAGCCCGTGGCACTTGGTGGCATTTGACTGCAAGGTAAGCTGCCTGCTAAATGGTGTTTTCAGGCTGAGTAGAAAATTCCTCTTTGAATGCCTACACCAAGGACCTCTCTTTTCCCTGAATCTGGCCCAGGTTTGTACTAGCTGTTGTTTGATTGCTACATACCTACTAAGGGTTACACTTTCTCTAAAAGAATCACACACTAATTTAATCAGGAAATGTAATCTTCCATTGCCTCAATACAGGCAAACTCTTTTATTATTGTCACTGTGAACCTCCTCAAAACTGAAGCGCTTTTAAGTAGTTCAGTCTTTAAATATCTTCTTTTATTCTCATTCAAGAAAGTCTGGTTTTGATAACAGTCAAAGATTTTAGTTTTTTATTTCAGCTAAAAAAAAAAAATGGTCCAAGGAGAAATATGGTAGTTTTTATTCATTTAATTATGGGGGTATTTTCTAACATAGAACAGTGAAATCTGGCTAACAACATATAATTAAAGTAAAATAATTTTATCTTTGATTTTACTGTTTTAGTGATTCTTGAAGTAAAAATACACCTCTGTATATGATTTTGCTCACCCACTACTTTTAAGCCTCAGTAAGAACTGCTCCTGTTGTACAATAATCAGCATTTCGCCTGTATTTTTATGCATGCAATTTGTCATCAGTTTATGCCTCTTTAAGGCTTGGCTGCGATTTCTTAAAAAGTCTGTTCTAGTTGTAGTGCTCAAAAATTACTTTTTCTTCCTGAAGCTCCTTGGTAAAAGACAGAAGAAAGCATAGTGGCAGAAGTATTCTAAACTGAAGCAGATGGCATTTTGGTTTTGTAGAATATAATGAAGCTTGCACATAAAGTTAATTGTCCTATAACCAAGAACATTTCTTGAACTATGATGAAAATCAACCAGACATTTCCAGGAAGAAGGATTTTCACATAATTTAAAAAAGTGTCAGTAAGTAACATGCAAATAAATATAATAATTTCAGACTGGGAAGACTTGGGGAGGTCAACAAATAAGCTAATTCAAGGAGTTTGGCTGGCTGATGCTTTTGAAAATGATGACGATGGCTATGTTTAAAATTCTCATTTAGACAGAAACTGTAATTCCAAGTACTGAAACATCAAGATTAAGAGAAACATTGAATGGACTCATCCCCAGTCACTTCCTTTGGGAGCTGTCAGTAGCAGGATTAAATCAGAATTGACAAATATATCAAATGGTCATTTGAGAAGAGATTTGTTCATTGAAGTTGAAATAAGCTTTATCAATACAAAAATGTAAATGTCTTTTCAGATCAAAAGGTAGTTTGAGTAAGGTGTTTTTAATGATCTCTAGCATAGTGTCAAGACTATTCTATTTGAATGGAGAAAAGTGCTTATGGTTCATTTTGGAGAAGAAATAAAATAATGTGCTGCTGTGACAGAGTAAACAGTGGTGGTGTAAACTTATTACTTACCGTAATTTGCTGTAATTTTGGGATGAAAAAGATGGTGTTAGATCTGAGCACTTCTGAACAAGCATCAGAGAATATTGATATAAACTACAGAGACAAAATTAGTGTCTTTGATGTAAAACAAAAAGCATGCAAGATCTCCCTTGCTTGTTTTTACTTTTTTTTGTGTTTTTACTTGTCTCTGGACTGTCTTATCTCTTTCAGTCTTTCCCATTTTTTTTTCTGTCAACATATTCTTGGATTATAACTCTTTGCCATGGTATATATTTAAAATGTAGAAATTTTTTTATTCATTCATTGAGTGTGTGTTACTAAATTTTATGCAACATATACCGTGAACTTTATATAATACACAGAAAGAATTGCCAGCCATAAGTCTTGCATGTGCAAGGGGACAAAGTGTTCATATCTGATTATGCTGCCTTCCATCAGCATTAGTGGAACTCTTATTATAACCCAGTAGTCTGTAGTCTGCATATGCAGATGGCTCTTGATTCACTACAAAATAATTGTTTACAACAAACCCTTCTACTTGGTTTTGCTTAAACTACAAGTGGTCATGTTTATGTTTTTTCAAATACTCAGGAGTGGTTTTTCATTTCCTCAATACAGAATAGAGCACTGAGTAGTAATGATCTAATTCAGAAAGAGGAAATCTCTAATGCATATGAGATGTAAAGTAGTATTTGGAAGATATATACATGATCTGGAACCTATACAGGGGGAAGAGGGGAGTTATCACAGGTATGATTACAGATACGTAATCATACCTGTTTTTTGAAAGATCATATACTTTTACCAAGGAAATGCTGTTGAACTAGAATATCAAAGTTAAACTATGACACCAACAGAAGAGAGTCAGACTCCATCTGGTCCTCCAGGGTCTGTGGGAGACTTTGCTTCCTTAATCTCAAAGCACAGATTTTGGCTGTAGCCATATAGGATATTTGTTGTTTCTTTCTCCAACAATTCATCCATTGTATTTTCTGCCAGCCTGGACATTGTGTAATCACATTGTCTAGGCCATCGTTTCACTGTAACTTCAGCTGAATGAACTTCATGCCTTTCAAAGGAAATCTGTCATTGCTTTTTGTTTCACTTCCCCCATTCCTACTCCGACTGTTGAAGGAAATCTCTGCATGATGGAGATCGAATCTTCTGTATGATTGAAGCAGAGCTCACAGCCTGGCAGACAGCAGCAACAGAACACATGGAGCTGAAGGTGTGCTATGGAGAAACAAACAGGTAGTCAGGGGACATCTCCAGCCCACAGCATTGAGGGAAGCTCATGACATTTGCAACAAGTCAGAAAGGGGGAATGCGTTTCAGAACAAAGGCATGCACTTTAGTAGGACAGGCAGCTTGCTTCCAGCTATAGAGAGAATAGCTAGGGGAGTCTACAGGAGCCTTATCTCTAGTTACTTACCCCCAACTCTGAGTGTTGCAACAATTTTTGTCATGTGCAAATGACAAACAATTTTTGTCATTGCAAACAAATTTTGTCATTACTTATAGCAGTGGTCAGCATACAGTTGAGAGAGATGAGGGGATGCTTCTTGTCAGAAATTATCTAGAACTCAAGCTTCTGCTATAAAAGCACAGTTGCTTAGGAAAAAAAAAAAAAGTGAGGCAAATTTTAAATTTAAACCAAATCATCAGTTTCTGCTGTCCACTTGGCTTATGTACCTACCACATTTATTTTCTTGTTCACCTGTTGTGTTGAACCCCACACACTTACTTCCCAAACTCCTCAAGTACCCCCATATCTTAAAAGACTCCAAGAAAAAAAAAGTTGCACCAGTCAACCTGATGTACAGTCCTAGAACTGAAAGAATATGTACAGCCCAAAAGCAATTTTTAGCTTTCAAAAATAATAAATATAGAAGGCCTCAGATATCTAACTGAGTATTTCTAATTACATACAATTAAAAGACTTTTACTCAGATATCTATTATTTGCTATGATCTTGAGACAGATATCACAATGAGATTTAGCAAATCTTTTTACATTTAACTAATGAATGGATGAAGTTATGAAGCACAAACTTTTCTATCAGTTACATCTGGATGTAAATGAGAAAGTAACCACAGAGAATAATTAGAGAAAGCTGAAAACAGCCACATAAAAAGTTTTATTCTTTGTGCTCACAATGTGAAGCTTGATGCCAATACACTATCTTTACTGTTAAAAAATAATTCAGGATAATGTGGATAAATTGACTAAATCTATAGCTGAATATCACAGAGGTAAAAGAATGAATACAAGTGTACAGGTCTCCACACTCATTTATTTCTGAAGAATTAGGAATGCTACATTACTTTCTTAAAATGTAATAAGGCCATAGGACAATACTTAATTTTAAAATGTGAAGAATTTAATGGGGCATATGCTACTAAAGAAATTTAGTTTCTGAACTTATGATCAAATGCTTGTACAACAAGTAACTATGCCTCTTTTCTCCTGCAATATTTCTTCGGAAATTTTCTCTTCATAAATGGTGTTTAGAACAATTTATTGGATAGTGTCGCCACTCCTCTGTAGGCAGCAAGACAATTGAGGGATGGTCTTAACAATGTTTGCTTCTATGGATCATTGAAGTGGGAAGCTCACTGCTGGTGCCTGTTTAGGTGAGACAGTGACATTTGTTATTTCAGGCTGCAAGGAGGCTTGTCTTGAGGCTCTGTGCCCTCATAAACTGGAGCACACAGATCTATTCCCAGACTATCTGAAAAATCGAGACTGATGTTTACCTTGTGAGGATCATTCCTTCCTGGGTAGTTTGTGTCCTTTCCCACTTGGCAGCCTACCTGTCTCAAGGTTCCAGCTGTTTTGATTACCTGTGTGTTAAGGAAGTAACTGAGACAATTGCATCATGTTTTGTGGCCACCTGTTTTCTAAAACCTCCCTTGGTGACGAGTTACTTTGTCATCACATCACATGTTTCAGCAGTACAGCTCAGCTAGTGTTTTTTAGGACTTCTGATGTGAAGTGACATATTCTGTACTTCAGTAGAAGGTTTATATTGTAGACCATATGGGTTATGCTCTTGTGCAAGGGGTAGGTAGACTGCTTGGCTCTAATCAGTGTATGCATGATGACATTTGGACTTGGGAAATGTCATAATTTGACACTGGCCCAATACCAGGCACCCATGAGAGTTGCTCTCTCACCCTCCCCTGCCACAGCTGGGTAGAGGAGGGAGAAGGGAAAAAAAAAACTAACAAAGGGTTCATGAGTGAGACAAGGACTGGGATAAATATTTCAAAGGCAAAATAGGCTCAGCTTTAGTTGCAAAGTGAAATTTATTACTAACAGAATCAGAGGAGGATAATGAGAAGTAAAAGAAGCTCTTAAAACACCAGCCAACCCCTCTGTCTTTCCCAACAGTGCAGAGAAAATACAGGCATGGGAGTTTTGGTCCGTTCATCACCAAGATTTTCTTTGGCTGCTCTAGGAGAGGAGTCCTTCCCATGAGGCTGTGGGGTCCCTCCCACAGGAGACAGTTCTCTGTGAACTTCCCTGGCGTGGGTCCACTCTCACGAGCAGCAGCCAAACATCGCCTGCTGCAAACGTGAGTCCCTCCCATGGGCAGACAGTCCTCCCAAAACTGCTGTGATGTGGCTCTCTTCCCATGGGGTGTAGTCTTCCACAGACAGGCTGGGTCTTCCCACTGGGTCTTCCACTGGGTGTTCCACTGGATCACAGCCTCCTCCAGGCATCCACCTGCTCCAGTGTGGGCACCTCCCCCAGGGCTGTGGATGGATCTCTGCAACTCCATGGATCCCCATGGGCTGCAGGTGAATCTCTGCATCTCCCATGGTTCCCCACAGGCTGTGGGTGGATCTCTGCATCCCCTGTGGTTCCCCATGGGCTGTGGGTGGATCTCTGCATCCCCTGTGGTTCCCCATGGGCTGTGGGTGGATCTCTGCATCCCCCATGGTTTGCCATGGGCTGCAGATGGATCTCTGCATTCCCCTTGGATCCCCAGGGACTGCAGGGGCACAGCTGCTTCACCATGGTCTCACCATGGCTGCAGAGGAATCTCAGCTCCAGGGCCTGGAGCACCTCTTGCCCTTCCTTCTTCATTGACCTTGGTGTCTCCATGTTGTTTTCCTCACATGTTCTCATCTCCTCCTCCTCCCCTCTGACTAGAAGCTGAAACCTTGTGCCTTTGTTTTGATTTTCTTAAATGCCATCACAGAGGTGTTACCAACCTCTCTCATTGGCCCAGCTTTGTCCAGCAGCATGTCCTTCTTCAGAACCATCAGGATTTGACTCTACTGGACATGGTGGAAGCTTCCAGCAGCTTCTCACTGGAAGCATCTTTATGGTCTCCCTGCTACCAAAAACCAGGCCATACGAAACCGATACAGGAAACTTCTCAGGGTAGCTACAACTGACTGGTGCAGTTTTCTCTGGTCCTGTCCCCTCTCTTCAGTCAGCATGTTACTTGGTGTACAGTGTTGCAAAAAGCCATGTCAAGAGCTGATCTTGCTGAAAATAGCTTTTGATGTAAACTGGATTTTCAGTTTCATTCCCTGCATCAGCTAACTGTTTGCAAAAGCTCAAATGGTACACATAGGCAAAGGTAGAAGGTAAGTGGACTGTGGAAGCTTGTGCTGAACCTGTGAAATTTCATCATCATTTCAGAGGAGGAAATAGGGAGGAGAAGGAGGAAACTGCCTTCTATAGGTATGTTGTTGACATTCACATAAAAATTCACATTCAAAGTTTAGTGTGGATTGTTTTTTTTCTTTCATCTCTTTATTCTATTTTTGCATTTGTTCTTCTGCTTGAGTGTATGCTTTTTGTATTTTACAGCAATTTTGATTGATCATGTTTTGACCTGCTTGATGTTCTAGTTCAAGGAACATGGCCTTGAGAATACTAATGACTATGTCAATCAACAAATTTCTTCAAATTAAGGATTTTCAAACTCCAAAGGTGCTCTAATTATGCCTCATTTTCCTGGACATTGTTCTTATTTCTTCTTAGTAGAGTATCAGAGTATATGAACAATTGCTCTTTTTATCAAGTAACAGAAATGCCTTCTAAGGGAGATTTTGAATTTTTTATTCTGGTTAAATGCATGAATAGTTTATTTTTTCCCAGCAGAACATAATCTTCTCCTTCATTGAATAATGTGGCATGTGCATTCACTCCAGATATGGAAAAGTTGAACTGAGTTCCTTGCTCTTCAGGAGACACATTTTATGGTCCTGAACAGAGTGCCATAAATATACAGCTCTCAGATGGGTGCTTTTTCTCTGTGCTTGTAAAGTTGACTCTCTTTGTCTAAACCAAAACATTGAGCAAGGGCCTGGGGTCCTCCTGAGGGATTTCAAACAGTGGAGCTGAAGGTTCATTGCTTCTCTGTTCCAATCAAGGCAGAAAGAAAACTGCACCTGGCTTCTACCAAGTATTTTTGCTAGGAGCTGATGGAGTTTTCTAGAGTGGGGATCCTTTTTTGAAGCTATTTCACCTTCTGTAAAATATTTACCTACATGTCAAGAGGCATTCCATTAATATGAGGCATTGACGTGAGGTCTCCCCAGGCCTTGTAATCTGAATAAAAGGATGTTTCTTCATAGTGCAGTTTTATGAGCTTTAGTTTTTCTCAAATGAGTGTCCCAAAACAAAACTTCCTGTTTCAGGCTAAAAAGATCATTTTTTTGCTAAACGGACCAGAACTTCTCTATGTCCTATTTAATTCTCAAGAAGAGTTGACAAAAGTAAGTTTAGCTTTGTAATAAATAGAGACCCTTTTGTTCGCCTAAACATGTAAGATACGATGCTTTGCAAAACTATGCTTTGTGTAATAGAGATGAGGTTGAAGGCTGCTGCTGACGTCTGTATAATTATGAGAACAGCCTTGCAAGCTCTCTTGAATTCCAGAAAGTTAAGCCACTCAGATAAGCCTTAAAAGGAGAACAGTGAGGAAAGGTCAAAAGAGGAAGACTCCTGATCTTCATCCTACGACCACCAGAAGGAAAAAAGCGACCACCAGTGACCGGAGGCACATGCGCAGAGACACCCGAGAAAGGACACGTAACCCGGAAGTTGGACCACTTAAAAGGGAAGACACGGAAATCGGACGTGCGGCAGCCGAAGGAGTAGAGACTCCCCTGCCGCCCAGCGCTGATTTTTGCTTATTGCTTGCTTGCTGTAATTAATAAAATTTTTACCATATCACTCTCTTGAGTGCGTTCATAACAATTTGGTGCCCGTGACTCGGATGCAATCTGTAGGACAGATTCTCGGCACTACCGGGGGGGCGCCCCGCTATTATTTAGCGGCCTGGGGGGGGCCGGTTTCTGCCTCGGTTGCACTGACGAACCTAAAATTAAAGAAATAAGCAAAAGGGAGACCGGTCGACCCCTTAAAATCTGTGCACAGAGTCCAGATGAAGATGCGGGACGTGGGACGCGTGAGTATAACGGGGAACCGTTCGGTCGGGGTCGGGATCCCGGAGTGCGGCGATGTGGTGTGTGTGTGAGAGGGGAACTGGCAGCCAGATTCCCCAAGTGAGAGCGGACCCTTAATTAGTGCGTCTCCCATTAGCCCGCGAGGGCGTGGGCCATGAACAAGGGGAAGCGAAAGAGACTGTGTGATTTGGAAGGCACTCCGGAAGAATGGGGCAGGGGAAAAGCAAGCCCCCTGTATCTATTAAACTCCCACCGGTACCTAGAGATAGTCCGTTAGGTTATATGTTAGAAAATCGGCAGTATTTCCTGGGAACAGAAAATAAAGATAAGGTGAAAATGATTCATTATTGTGTAGAAGTATGAGGAGGAAAGGAAATTTCAAAGAAGGTATTTTAGCCTATATTTAGATCAACCGAAGATTGGGTTAGACAAAAGTTAAATTCCTGGGTAAACAAAAAGATCCCCTTTAGTTCAGAGGAAAGTGCTTATGCAGAGATCTGGGTAGTAAATCCCGAGGTTTTTATGTTTAAGCTGACAGAGAATTCGGAGGAGGGGAAGGGAAAGAAAAAGAAACCTCGGAAAGAAAATACTTTGATAATTCCCCCTCCATTTGTACCACCACCTCCTCCACGGGTCCCTCCCCCTCCGAACCCCGAGGAGGAGGATTTAGACGTGCCAGATGTGGGACTGTGGAAAAAAAAAAGGACACTTTAAGAAAGAATGTAGGGTAAGAATCCAGGATAAAAAGATGTTTAAAGAAGATTAGGGGGGGTAAGGGGCTCTTTATTATGGGGACCCGAGAACATCAGAAAGAGCCCTTGATAAAGTTAAAAGTGGGTCCCCAGCACCAAGAAATAACATTCTTGGTAGATACTGGAGCTGAGAGATCAACAATTCAGTTTTTACCTAAAGGATGTAGTATATCCAAAGAAACTACTATGGTAGTAGGGGCAAAGGGGGAACCCTTTGAAGTGAGGGTTATTAAAAATGTGATGATAGAATCAGAGTCAAAAATTGAGTTGAGGAATTTTTTTGTTAATACCAGAAGCATTAAGAATAAAGTAGGAACAACACACCCCTTAGCACCCTCAAAGTTCAGGGAAAGTGGAAAGGTGGAAAAGATGAATGGAGAAATAAAGAAGCAACATACTAAGCTAGTAATGGAAACAAAACTATCATGGGTCAAGTGTATTCCACTAGCCCTTCTGAATATTCGAACCCAGCCAAGGGCAGATTTGGGAATTTCCCCTTTTGAGATGCTATACGGTATGCCCTATAATATAGAAGAAGTTCAAACACATCCAAATGTGAGTGATCAATACATCAATGAGTATTTGATAAAATTAATGAAGTTTAAAAAAGCATTGTGAGAAAAAGGGATGCTAGCTCAAAAACCACCATTAGATTTTATATTGCACCAGGTACAACCCGGAGAGTGGGTGCTGATAAGAAGTTGGAAAGAAAATCCCCTAACACCGAAGTGGGAGGGGCCGTATCAAGTCTTACTAACAACTGACTCTGCAGTTCGAACAGCGGAAAAAAGGCTGGACACATGCGAGTCGAATAAAAGGACCTGTGAAACCACCAAAATCTAATAACTGAGAAGTGGGTAGCCCGGCTCGGACTTGAGACTTAAGATATCCTGAACAAAATAACATCCCAAAACTATTAATTTGCTTAGAAACTTATGAATAATAAATTCCATAAAGGCTTTTATATAGAATATAAGATACCTCCATCTAGTAGTGAAAAAAATATATAATAGAGGTGTTAAAATAGGCTGTACGTTATGCCAAAATTGTTATCCTTTTGTCTGTTTTAAATGTATAATATGTGAAGAACTCTGGTGGACCCACTGTCATAGAGGCTACCCACCAAGAGGCGTGTGTAACTCTTGCTACACTGCCCAGAGGGATCTCACTGATTAGGCTCTAGTAACTAGAATACAAGCAGGAGAATTTGAAAAGGGATCAGAGAAGTGGTGGGCCATCTACTCAAAAGGAGTCAATCCCTTGTATTATTGTTGTCATCCAAACGAACCTACGCCTTTTGTAGCAAATATAGTAGCTGGGTTGTGCAGACAGTAGATCCAGAAATTAGGGTGTTATACCCCTTTAATAAAGCATAAAAGTTGGGAAAAATACATACAAAGAATTAATAAAAGAGGAAATAATTCCCCTCCTGAAGAGTACTCTTGCTGTCGAGAAGATGGTACACCCTGTGTCCCGTGGCAACCAGGTTGACGAGGGAGGCAGAGGAGTAAAAAAACCGTGGAGGGAAGCATTCCAATATACATGGGACCAAAGGATCATGGTTCTGGAAATGCCACAAGAGTGGGAATGAGACAACCCAGCGAAGTAATTTCTAGGGAATCCAAATTGACACCTCACAAAAGAAAAGCCTCTATTATAGTAGGGGAAGCCAATGCTCATTAAAGAAGTCAGTAACAGTTATAATCTTAATTAGCACATTTAATATTAGTACAAGTAAGACTCACGAGCCCTTCAATTGGTCCTTAATCCGATGGGAAGACCAGGTCGTTATCCAATCACAGATCACCTCTGAAGCCCCTAGCTTTCAAGTTACACTAGACTCTCTCATTGAGTGGAAGGGTACTAGTTATAAACCGCCTGGGTATAAGGTACTATATATGTGCCCAGCTTCTAATCCAGGCAGAGGATATTGTAATTACCCTGGCGAATTTTATTGTAAATATTAGGGCTGTGAGACAATTTCCATGGGGTGGAAGGTACAGAACCCAGATAAGTATCTAAAGGTTGAAAGGGGTCCACACGGATGCATAAAACCCTGGATAGGTCCCTCAGGGGCAGTAACATATGTTGGGACTTGCAAATTTCACTACATCAATATAACACAATCCCAAGACCCTGGGTGGTTATTAGGACGAACCTGGGGTCTCAGGGTGTGGGAACCTGGAAGGGATCGGGGAGTGCACATTCTTATAAAGAAAGAAGTAGTTCCCCATGATTCGGGATTTGTTGGACCGAATCCAGTGGTGTGGGGAGCCGTAGACCCCAATGTAAGGAATCAAAATAACCATTCAGAAAAACTAGAAAATAGCACCCAAATAACAATCACGATAGGGACATCCCAAGAATATGGAAACAAGGCTCTTTGGAAAATTTTGCAAGCTACCTTTAAAGTGTAAAATGACACACACCCAAATTTAACTAGAGAATGTTGGTTATGCTATAACATTAACCCACCCTTTTATGAGGCCATAGGCTCCATAGCAGAACCAAAAAGAGCAAACGGCACTAATCCTGCCGCCTGCTCATGGAAATCAGGAAGAGAAGACACCCCAGGAATAACATTATCTCGAGTTACTGGAAAAGGAAAATGTGTGGGAAATGTGCCCCCAGATAAAATTCACTTATGTCAAACAAAACTACAGATTAATGACCCTAGTAAGCCAGCTCAGTGGCTAATTCCAGCACCTAATACTAAATGGGTTTGTAACATTTTAGGAATAACCTCATGTGTTTTTATAACAGCCTTTAATGAAACCTACGAATTTTGCATACAGGTTATAATAGTTCCCTGGATTATTTATCATTCTGAAGAATATATGTATACACAATACCAAAATTCAAAGTTGGTGAAACGAGAACCCCTCACGGCACTAACAGTAGCCATATTGCTAGGTATAGGAGGGGCTGGATTAGGAACAGGTGTAGCATCCTTAATGAATCAGCATCAGGGATTCAGAGAGCTTAGAATTTCAGTAGATGAAGATTTAAGAAGAATTGATAAATCTATAAAAGACCTCACAGACTCCCTAGACTCGTTGGCTGAAGTAGCCTTACAAAACAGAAGGGGATTAAATCTATTATTTTTACAGCAAGGAGGCCTGTGTGCAGCACTTAGAGAAGAATGTTGTGTATATGTAAATAAAAGTGGGGTAGTAAGAGAAACCATAGCTAAATTACGAGAAGGACTGGAAAAGAGAAAAAGAGAGCAAGAAATGCAACAAAGCTGGTACGAATCTTGGTTTAACTATTCTCCCTGGTTAACAACTCTAATATCTACTATAGCAGGACCGCTAATTTTACTAATCTTAGGACTTATGTTTGGACCTTGTATTTTTAACAAAATCATTAGCATTGTGAGAAGCAGGTTAGAAGCAGCTCACCTTATGCTAATACGAGCTAAATATGAAGTCTTAAATGGGGAAGAGACAAAAGATTATTTAGAGTTAAGTAAAAGAGAACTACAAAGATTTAACGAACAAAAGTGAGCAATAGAAAAAGGGGGGAATTGTAATAAATAGAGACCCTTTTGTTCGCCTAAACATGTAAGATACGATGCTTTGCAAAACTATGCTTTGTGTAATAGAGATGAGGTTGAAGGCTGCTGCTGACGTCTGTATAATTATGAGAACAGCCTTGCAAGCTCTCTTGAATTCCAGAAAGTTAAGCCACTCAGATAAGCCTTAAAAGGAGAACAGTGAGGAAAGGTCAAAAGAGGAAGACTCCTGATCTTCATCCTACGACCACCAGAAGGAAAAAAGCGACCACCAGTGACCGGAGGCACATGCGCAGAGACACCCGAGAAAGGACACGTAACCCGGAAGTTGGACCACTTAAAAGGGAAGACACGGAAATCGGATGTGCGGCAGCCGAAGGAGCAGAGACTCCCCTGCCGCCCAGCGCTGATTTTTGCTTATTGCTTGCTTGCTGTAATTAATAAAATTTTTACCATATCACTCTCTTGAGTGCGTTCATAACAAGCTTGATAAAAATTTTTTATTGATTCAAATACAGCAAAAGTCTCAGATGAAATGACCTCAGAATCCCAACATTGCCTTGACATTTTGATGAATATATGTATCACTTCTTCATTTAAACTCCTTTCTGTGGACATCTGTTGAGTACTATATTGCTTGAAAATAGTTCACTCTGATATTTTTAATAATTTATTCATGGTATGTTTTGTGATTATGTTACATAATACTATGTCTTTCTAGACCATGTAAACAGAAAATAATAATTTTTTGCTTCAATGTAAATGCGAATACTGGTACTGGAATTATCATTTCTGCCTATTGATATCCAAAACAACCATCCTGCTGAATATTTTCTAAGATAAGCAAGTGTAAGGGGTAGGATTATAGTCAGGGGAGGAATTTTTAAATGTCTCCATGAAGACTTTTTCCTACTGTTTACTCAGCTCTGCTCTTGTGACCATGCTTATTGAAATGTATAAATCAGACCTGAGTATTTTAGAAGTCTATCCATCTCTATTTCTCTTTAAGCATTCTCTTTTCAGTATGAAATACTGCACGAAGAGCTACATCTCTCTTGTTTACAGAATTCAGATAATTATGTAGGAAGATGAAAAACTAATTTAATAAGGAAAAAAAAAAAAAAAAAAGGGCTGATAATATAGAAATGTCCGTAGTTGCATAAACAGAAAATCACAAAGACAAGAAAACTAAGGTAAATCTCCTTATGTAATATTTTATCACTGTTCTGCACACCAGACCTCATGCAGCTTATATAAAAAACTAAAAGAAAGACAGTGATGAGCATATTAGTAATTAATTCAGGTGTATGTAAATGCATAAAGAAAATTTGTTGGCACATTATCAACTGATTATTTTGACCCTTGTAATATTTTACAAATGTATATGTTTTCAGGATTTGAAAGAAAAAGAAAAAATCAAACATAAAATGTTATATAAAAATATAAAACAACTGAAGTTTACATTTAGAAATAGTTAATAATGACCTAGTATCAATTGTGGCTGCTTTTCTGTACTATTCCTACATAACAAGAACAGTGTAATTGAGTTAGTCTGTTTAGACAAGTGTATACTTTATGTTGTGAATATTACAAGAAATTGGTCTTATTCTACACAAGCTATAGCAGAAACACATTGTAAGCTCTGTAAAAAAACCTTATCAGTCACAAGACAGCTCATCTATATTTTATAATATATTTAATCAGTGCTTATGGGTTTTAGATGGGACAAAGTAAAGACAAAGTTCAACCAAAACAGATGGAGTTAAAAAAAAATTTGTAAAATGGGTTACTTCACTGCTGGCAGCCTAGATCTCATTTCAGAGAAAGAATCAAAGCAGAACTGAGAAAGAAAAGGAAAGCTGAAAAGGTCACAGAAGATCTGAAAAACACACTTACTCCAGAAACCTTTTTTGCATGTTTTTCATTGATACTGTTGTGGTTTTGAATTGGTATGATACCCCTCTCTCTGAGCTAAGGTAGAGAAACTGCCTACAAGAGTGTATCTTTACTTTTAGGATATAACCTTGGTCTTACTGCATGTTTTGTGTATCAGGGAAGTAATGGAGCAGGTGGACACTGTGACTGCTACACCCATACACTGCTGTAGGCATTGCTTCATTAGTGGTCATACCATAGAACCATAGAATGGTTTGGGTTGGAAGAGACCTTAAAGTTCATCTAGTCCCAACCTGCCTGCCATGGGACACCTTCCACTAGACCAGGTAGCTCAGAGCCCCATCCAGCCTGGCCTTAAACACTTTCAAGGATGAGGCATCCACAGCTTCTCTTGGCAACCTGTGCCAGTACCTCAACCACCCTCACAGTAAACAGTTTCTTCCTAAAATCTAACATAAATCTGCTCTCTTTTTCCTGTCACTATATGCTCTTGTAAGTAGTCTCTTTCCATCTTTCTTGTAGGCTCTCTTCAGGTACTGGAAGGACACAATTAAGTCACCTTTCATCTTCAGGCTGAATATTCCCAATTCTCTCAGCTCTTCCTCATAGGAAAGAAGCTCCATCTCTTCAACTGTCTTTGTGTTACTCTGAACTGGCTCCAGCAGGTCCATGTCCTTCCTGTGCTGGGACCCCAGCTCTGGATGCAGTGCTGCAGGTGGGTCTCAGCAGAGCAGAGGGGCAGAGCCTCCCTGCCCTGCTGCCCACGGGGCTCTGGATGCAGCCCAGGACACGTTTGGCTCTCTGGGCTGTGACTGCCATGGCCAGGGCATGTCCAGCCTCTCACCCACAGCACCTCCAAGTCCTTCATATCCCAGCTTTCCAAATAGATATCAATATCTTTCCAAAGATATTGATGAATCTTTACAATAAACACTAAATAAATAAACAATAAACAGTAAAAACTGTTTTGGAACCCTTTTCAAGAATATGCTGTATTTATGAAGGCTTGCTTTTAGTATTAATTTAAATTAGATAAATGGATGGATAGATAGATAGACAGACAGAGAGACAGATCTATATAAAATATTAGTGGAATAGGCAAAGCATCACTAGATTTATGTAAATGCCTCTTTTTTTAATACATTAAAAAAAAACCCAAAACAAAGTATGGATATGGAACAAATAAGACTTGTGTTAAAAACCTAATTAATAATTTAATTTTAGTTCATAACTTGTCTTGCTTATATCAATAGGACTATTCATACTGAAATCTTAGATATGCTTTGCAAAAGCAAGGTCTTCATTAATAGCTAATACCCATAGACATTATTTTATTTAATGAGAAGCAAAAATGTTGACATTATGTCCTTTAAAAACCCAAAGTACCTAAATATTTCTTCTCTTCCAAGTAAAAGCCATCTCACTCATTTTCTTCAAGTTACTTCTTAAATTGTTATTAGTTTTGGTTTTTACCTCCCCTTCTTCTCTTTCCCCTGCCACCTTGTACATTTCCTTGAGACAGATCTTTTTGTTTTAAGTATTGCACACTTTCTTTTACATTTGATATACTTGTGGCAATCGTGAGCATGGCTTTCAAACAAATTGCATAACTACCAAAAGACATGGTCAATGTGATGAATACTTTACATGTTTGGCTGTGTTTCCTGACAGCTACAGAAATAAGTAAAACCCCACACAATGCACTCTCTTCCATGATTCTAATGTTAAATACAATGTCTGAGCTATTATTTATAAAGGAGAAAAAGCTACTCCAGCTCCTGCCACATGATACAACTGTTCTACCAGATGAGAAACAACCATAAAAGGTGACCTGTAAACAGTTAAAAAGATAAAACCCTTAGCTGTTGATGCACTGGATGGGAGACTGTGGGAAAGTGACCAAGGAAGACACCCTTAGGGAGTCTGAAAGTTTGGCTGTTGTATACAAGCTTGGGATGCTTTTGGTAAGAGTTAGATGAGACAGTTGCATAGGCTCATTAATTATGGTAAATGTCACTTTCTTTTATGTTTAGTTCCTTAAGATTAAAGAGAGCCTTGGTTTTAGAAGACTGACTGAACATTGCATTAACTCCCGGTTCCAATCTTCTGAAGGGAACAAATGCAGGCACCCAAATCTAATTATGTCTGTGAAGTTAAGCACGCTTGTGCAGGAGTGGTTGAGCAAACACTATATGACTTTGCTTGGGTACAGGAAAGAGTATAGCTGCAGCAGCACGGAGGCTAATCTTCTCTCCAGCATCTCATTTAGGGTTTGATCAGAGATCAGTACCCCACAGCCTGTAGTGTACATGAGACATGGTCTACTGATGGAATTAGTCCTCAGTTTCTAGGGGTTAACCTTGCAAGGTGCTGAATGCTTCCCACCCCATCAATTCCACCTAAACAGGAAATACTTGGCAATCACTTAATTTGGGGTTACATATTCTTAGTTAAGATCAGGCACAGGTTGGCTGCAGTGGAGTTCATTACAGCAGGAAAGTATCAGTACCTGATAACAGATGGTGACTTGGTGAATGATATTTATTATAGCAAAAAATGGACTAAACTGATTATTTTTAGCAAGGTAAGTATTTTATAGTTTGAGTACTTTCTGGCACGACTATTTGCTATTAAGAAATTGCAGTCTGGATAAGAGAACAGAGTAGTTTTGTTTTAAGGCTTTTTAACCATGTGTTTACTCAGAAATTGAGAAATTTACCGTTTAGTAAGTTCAGCTGTGCTTAATGGTGCCAGAAATAGTAAAAATTTCAGGAATTCTGTACCCTTGAGCCATTTACTAAACTTCTGGGACCAAGTGTGAACTGGGAGCAGTTTGCATGTCTCAGGGTAATAAATTCAGCTATTCTGTGTGTTTAGCAAAGCCATCCAGGTTCCCTATGAAGTGACTGGGAGCAGCAAAGCTCTTGGGAAGGTTATTTAGAAGAGTTGTAAAGATGCACAGCCTATGGCCAAGTAAGGAAGGGAGCTGAAATTCTGCTTCTCCCCTAGGCTTAGGTGCTTATCTGCATCCCTGGAGACAGGTGCCTCAGACTCATGGGAAGCCTTTGTTATGCTTAGGCTGTAGGGTGGACCTTCAGCACTGATCACTGCTTGGCTTTAGGCTGTAACTGATAAGAGGCACAATAAGCTCAACTTAATGTCAGTCTATTATACTCTCGGGACTCTCAAATTCTAGAGAAATATGTTACCCACCCTGCTGCAGAGTAATCGACAGTTGAGGCCCCATCGCTTCCATTAGAGAGCATTGCCATTGTGCAGCCAGGAATGCCCACGACTTGTGGAAATAGCAAGATTACTGGAAAGAGGCAGCTCAGTTTAGGAACTGGCAGGTACTTTTGGGCTTCCCTCTGGACTTTTTTGTGACTGATATCACGAAGTTGGGTATATAAGATTTAAAAGTATTCCTGCTTGCCTTTCTTTTTTAACAGTTCCTGTAAAGAAAGTTCTATTTCAGCCCTCCTAATTTATGAAGTGAGACACCAAGAGTGAGCTGCAAGCAGGGTACTGAATGGATTGGATACATAGATATTCACTATCGAAAAGAAGTAATAATGAGATGCAAAAGGAAAAAAAATGTCTGAATTGTGTAAGAGTTAGTGAGGAAAGGAAAAATAAATGGGAAGTGAGGCAAACAAGCAAAGACTGAAAGCTGAGCTGATACTAGTCAAGGAGGAAAAACAAGAACAAGTTAAAACCATCATTACAAAGTATACTACTAAGAGTTACAATGAACTGTGTTGTCATTTGGGACTCTAATTGCATGCTTTACTGAACATTACTAGGAGCATTTATCATGGCTGCTAGCAGCCATAGGTTTAGCTACTGTGGGCCTCAGTGCCATCTGGATGGATGAGCACTCACTCAGTCTTTAATAGAAAGTTAGAGATCATTGTCATAGCAATTCATAGCAATTCATACTGCATCTGTGTGTAGCACCTATACATGTTTATGTTTTGTTTGAGGTGACTATTGCTGCTGTTTAATATATGCACTTTTTTAATTAAAAAAAAAATACAGTTGCTTTGGAGATTTTAACACTGAATTGAAAAAAATAAGGCTTGGTCCTCTATCACTTCAATGTTTTTTCCCTCTCTATTACTATTTAAATTTTAAAAAAAGAAACAAAACAATGTGAGAGTTTTTATGCTCCCTAGGCTATCAGACAGCCTAAAGTGGTTCATAAAAACTTACTGAGGATTAGACAGCTGGTATTTTAAGCTATTGTTTCATATTGTAATTGAATACATTACTTTTTAAAATTAAAAATATTTGAAGTTTTTGTTAAGAATTAAAGAGTATTGTAGGTCATGTTATTAATTCCATTTTAACTTTTTTTTTGAAAGCAAAGGACTTTTATTAATGGACCAGTGCTAACTCACTCCAAAAATCAGTAAAGATGCTTTACTTAATGTGAAATTCAGTCTGAATCATGTTATGTTCACTGTTTTAGTGTGTTTTAAGTCAAGTAATCACAGTCGTGCAGTAATGACTCAAAGAAGTCAATACATTTATAGCTTCACCAGGAAAACATCACTAAGGATTGTATATACATAGAGTGCCATTGACTACTTGGATGGACAGTGGTAATGATGTAGAGCACAGGTGACTTTGTATCTCTATTAAAATTCATACAGGCTTAAAGGAAAAACATAAACTCTGAGTATTTTGACTTGACTACTACATCAGAATATTAGAATGTAGTTGCTGATAATTGATGCCTAATTAAATTATACCAAATAATACCAAAGATGTTTTTATGTGATGTGTCACTTCTCTGTTAGTGTGAACAGTGCTGTGTTTACCAGCTAATCACAGAATCAGAGAATGGGTCAGGTTGGAAGGGCCCACAGCAGGTCATCTGGTCCTTCCTGCCCAAGCAGGGCCATCTAGGCCACATGGTACAGGAGTGCATCCAGATGGTTTTTTAATATCTCCAGTGAGGGAGACTCCACAACCTTCCTGGGCAATCAGAAAGAATTTCTTCCTCATATTCAGGTAGAATTTCCTGTGCATCAGTTTCTGCCCCTTGCCTCTTGTCCTATTGCTCGGCATCACCGAGCAGAGCCTGGTCCCTCCTGTGGCCCCTCCCTGCAGACACTGACAGACACTGCTGAGGTCCCCTCTCAGCTGTCTCCTCTCCAGGCTGAACAGGCACTGCTCCCTCAGCCTGTCCCTTAAAGTTATGCCTTGGAAACTTTGTAGCCCTGAGGTGGATGTGCTTCGAGGGCTCCATGTCTCGTCCTGAGGAGCCGAGAACGGGACACAGCTCTTCAGATGTACCTCACCAGGGCTGAGCAGAGGGGATAGGATCGCCTCCCTAGACCTGCTGGCATTGTTCTTTAACGCAGCCCAGGATACCACTGGCCTTCTTGGCCACAAGGGCACACTGCTGGTTCATGGACGGCTTTGCTTTAGAAATTACCGTGTCATTTTAAAGAAGCTTCCTGGAAGGGCGACATTGTGTTTTATGCCTTACGAGTGGAATGGTATTGATCCTTTAAATGTTCTACCCCCGGAGGTCACTGTCTACAGACACCTCTGAATTTCATTCTACTGGTGACTTACAGATAGTCCTGGACCTTGGAGAGAAATTAGAGGTTTGGTTTGGCTCATACTAGAGCTTTATTTGGAGCATTTAAAAGTGGAGAAAGATTTTTGTTGCTCTCTTAGAGTGTTGATGGCTGTTTTGTGGTTTTGGATTATTTTTCTAACCTCTGCCCTTTTGAACACTCTCCTGCACTAGAGATATTAGACACATGCTAAATACCATTGCCCTAAATTCTGTATATTCCCTACAATGGCAAGATTTCAAGTTTGGTGTTTTTTTCTTTTTTTTTCTTTTTTTTTCTTTTTTCTTTTTTTTTTTTTTTTAAGACTTCTAGTGTGTGTTTATGCATCACAGGAATATGTTTAGAAAAACATATAAAGAAGAGAGTTGGGGAGAGAACAGGGTATCCTGATGCTTACTGAAATATTTCTATTAGCTTTACTAATAGGTGGAAAGGGGGGTTATTTCTGGCATAAAATGAAAGAAATCCACCTAGTCTAAAAAACGCAGAACCCATTTATGAGCAGAAATTGTCTGACCCTATGCATTTCCTCTCAGACACTGTTCACACATTACTGAAACACATTCACTGTGTTGTTTCTCTTTTATTTTCCTCTGTTACATTTTGGTCTAGTCTCCTCTCATACATTTTCTAATCATGTACCTCCATTAATTTATTTTCTTTTCACCTCATTTACAGCTCTGTAAATATTTTCAGGTTTCCAGGAGCACAAACATAGAAGTTATTTGTGTTTCTTTTTTACTTAATCAGCTCAGTACAATGTAACTGAGCTGAGCTGAACTTGGGAGAAAATTAGAAATTACATGAACCTCTTTTCAAAACTGAAAAGCAACTGGAGAGACGTATCCTGAATTCACTTGAGCGGTAAGTCTCTGCCTCAGCCAAAACCAGAGAGGTACATCCCCTATAAAGGGATTAGAGCATGCAAACAGATACCTTTGCAGATAACACTTAGGGTATCTGGATGCTGAGATCTTGTCAATCTTTACAAATTTAGGGATCAATTCTATGGATTCACTTTGACTTTCCAACAAGTTATTTTCAGTATTTTAATAAATACAATGACCTCAAGCTATGATCAGGCTTTTCCTCACTGAAACCTGCAATTCCTGCCATAAATGTACTGAAATCATCAGGTAAATCAACAGCCAAATTGACTTAAGAAAATAGGAATTTAAGAGCCACTTACAATAAATAAAAATTAATTTGCAAACTTGTTCAATTTGGTTGATGCTGTGAAGCCAAACATATTAACTTTCTTGAACATGGCGTTTTTATTTTGTGGATGACTTTTCAATTTTCTGTTACCAAGCCTATGAAAACAGTCTGAGGCTTAAAAAGGCAGTCAAGAATTGTGCTAATTGACATGACACTGAGAAGAACCCTGTGGTTAGAATAAACTCTAAGCAAAATTGTCAGCATAAATATCCTGCAACTGGCTAATAACCTCCCCCTTTCCTGATCCACCTGGAAGGGATAACAGAGACCTTTCACTACAAGATTCAGGACCAAAACCCCACCAGAATAAATCAAGTTCTGATTAAATCTTTAAACTGTGATGAAGGGGAAGGCAGCAAACATGGCTACTGATATTCTAGTTGGAAGAGCTAGAAAAACACCTCAAGACCAACGTTGAATCACTTGACATAATGAAAGTGTCTTACCACATTATACTGTATTTTGGACTACAGTGACAATTTCTGTATGCCTTGGAAAAGACTTGCTGAGTAAACTCACAGAACCATAGAATGGTTTGGTTTAGAAGGGACCTTGAAGATCATCTAGTTCCCAACCTCCTTTCCAGTACAACTTCCTCATATAAATCTGCTGAAAAGCATTAGCCTTGTACTCCCTGTTACCAAAGCAGAAGGAAAAAAGTATAAGCTTTCATGGTAAAAAAAAATCTGTTCCTAACTGTATGTAGTTTTAACCAAGGACAGACTCATGAAAAGCAATCTTGGACAGTTTCTACTCTGAAAATTCATCTGGAAGTCTCCCTTCAAGATAAATTATTTTCTTAGGAGGCAGAAAGTCATATCATCTGATGGATTTAAAGTTCCCTTCTATTCCCTACTACAGATAGGAAAAATGATGGAGTTAATTTTTCATAAATTATTAATAATAAATTATTTCATAAAAATACTGTGTTTTTCTTTTGTGCTTGAAATCAGTAACACATGATTAATACAAACTTCCTAAATGAAAAAGAAAACCCCACCTACTAGAATAACTGAGCTCAAGAATGAATAATCAATCCATAGGAGCGGTTTAGAGCAGGAAATACATAAAACCTGAATTTTGTGAATATTCTTTCAGTTTTATAATCAAATCTGTTTCTAAATGCTTTCAGACCTAGTTTTATTAATTTTGGTGAAATTTTGGTGGCACTTTGGTGAAAGAACACCTGTTTTTGCAGACTTGATGATTCCTTCCAAGTTATATTATGGTCATTACTTTTTCTGAACTAGACCCCCAAGCCTGTAACTTGGATGAGCGTCCACTGCTAGGCACTGGACCGCCCGAGCCCCCTCTCGAAGCTCTTAGGTCTGCGAGACATTTTCGCTGGAGAACGAGGGTAGAGGAGCGCAATTAACACCACGACGGTCACAGAGAGGCTCTAAGTCCTCCTTTTTCTGTTTCCATGGGCACGCACACCCGTCGACAGGTCGGAGGCGGAGGCGGGCAAGGGACGGCACTTAGCCAAGGGTGGGCTGGCGGGCTGTCCTGCCCGGGAGCGGCCGGGCCCAGCGCTGCTCGCTGTGCCGGCCCGGAGCGCAGCCGCCGCGGAAGAGGCGCGGGGCCCGGCGGTGAGAGATCCGCAGCCCCGGCAGCGCAGCCCCGCAGCTCCCGGGAAGGGCGGCACGGGTCCCGCCGGGGGCACGGAGCGCAGCGGGCCCCGTGCCCGCCCCCGCCGGCCTGCGCAACACGGCGCCGCCCCCTTCCTCCCCGCTGCGGCCGGGGGGCCGCCCCGCCGCCCGCAGGACTCGCACCTGGCATTTCTCCGTTGCTCGGGGGGCGGCGGCAGGCTGGGCCCGGAGCCCGGGCGGGGGGGGGCGCGCGCCGGCGGCAGGGCCGGGACCACCGCGCCCGCCGCCCTCCCGGCCGTCCGCACGGCACCGTGGCCCGGCCTCCTCCTCCCCCCGCGCCGCCTCCGCCGGGGGAGCCGGCGGGGGCCGTACGTGCCGGGCCGGGAGCGAGGGGAGGGTCTGCGGCTCGGCGTCGCTGCAGCAAGCGCCGGCCCCGCCGCGCCGCCGGGGACCGGGTGCGGGTGCCGCCGCCGGCTCTCCGCGCTGTGCTGCTGCTGCGCGGCGATCGCCGCTGCTGGCGGGAGGGGCAGGGATGTGAGCGGCAGCGGCCGGGTCGGCTTGGCCCCCCCGCCCTTTTTTTTTTTTTCCCCTTTTTTTTTTTTTTTCTTTTTCTCTCGCCTCCAAAAAAAGACCAAACCAGCCAGCCAACCAACCCCAAAAAACCCAGAGGGCGTGGGGGGGGTGGGGGGTGGGGGGATCCCAAGTCGCCGCCGCCACCCTCCGCTGGATCCATTGTGAGGAAATTGCCATTCGCCGGCAGCGGCGGCACATCTGGGCGGGCGCATCTGGCAAACAACATCGGCTCCCCCCGCCTGCCTCCAACGTCCTCCAACCGGCCGAACGGATCTCACCGGGCCGCCGGAGAGGCTCCTGCCCGTCAGCCCCGGGCTCATTCTTTCGGGCTGAATCTTAAAAATACCCTGGCAGCGCGGGGGGTGGGGTGGGGTGGAAATAAAGGCTGCTATTTTTTTCCCCTGGGCTTTATTTCATGGGGATGTGTTCAAGACAAGAGAGGATTCAGAAGGATATTGACGTTGTGATCCAAAAGTGCAAGGCGGAGAAGGACTGCCTGTTTGCAGGTGAGTTTGTCCCCGGGCGCCAGGTTGGCGGCGCGGAGGCTCCCGTCGCCGCCGCCGCGCCCGCCCCGGACCGCGCTCCCGCCGTGCCCGTGCCCTTCGCCGCCGTTCCCGGCCGCGGGGCCGCTCTCAGACCCCGTCTTCCTCCTCTCCTTCCGAGGGCATATGAGGGCAGAGGAGATCAGGCGCCGGCCGGGAAAGGGGCGGAATCCCGAGGCGGGGAGCGTAGCGATGGCCACACGCAGCACCGGGAGCGCTGGGTGCGAGCCCGAGCCCGGCGCAGCCCGCGGCCGAGCGCAGCTCGGGGGGGTTTCTCTAGGCGGCTGTTCCCGGGCGTCCGCGCCCTGCCGCCCTCGGCGCCTGCCCTGATCCCCGGCCCCAGGCCGGTGGCACATCCAGCCGCAAACGGGGCCCGGGCCGTGCCAAGAGCCCCTGCCGCCCTCCCCTGGGGATTCGCGGCGCCCCGGCGGTGCCGGTCGCGGTGAGCCGTCGCAGGAGCCCGGCTCTCGGCTGCCTGTTGCCGTGTGTGACAATGGAATTCCCTGCCGTTGCCATAGCACCGGGCACTTGTTGCGAGGGGCTGGGGGGAGATGCTGCATTTCCTCTGGCTCACCCCGACTCCCCCTCCACCGCCCCCGTGTCGGGAGCTGAACGCTGCTCCGTAAAACCTCGGCTACTTCAGCCAAAATTAAGACAAGTTGTAATAAAGCAGCTCTTTGTCTTTCAGATTTCAGGTACTCAGACTCCACCTTTACCTTCACCTATATTGGAGGCTCCAAAAGGTACTTTTTATATAGTAATGACTTCATTTCCTGGTGGCAGTGAAATGCAGTGGTTCAATAACGTGGCAGGTTTTTTTGTTTACTAATCTTTTGCAAGAAGGATGATTAAATCATTGGCCTTCGTGCAAATGTAAACTGAGGAAGAGGTGTGGAGACAGGCGATGAGAAAGGTGATCCTAGCTGTCAGAGGCTCGTTCCTCAAAGTCTTGCTCTGAAGCTTTTTGTCTTTGTTTCTTTTCTCAATTTCTGTAAAAATGTAGGATTCCTGCCATATGTAAACCTAACAGTAACATTACAAATGCATCAATGTATGGTGTGAACTTAATTCATGTTAAAGGACTGGGAAAAGTTAAGATTGTAATGACAAATAGGCCAAATTTCACATCAGCAGCTTACTTCGATGCATGAGAGCCATATTTGGTCTCATGGCAGATGCAAGGCTGTCTGCAGTTGACCAAATTAAATTCCTGGGACTTTAAATGAAACGTCAGTATAACTTAGAAGGCTAAGAAAATGTTGTATTGCATATTTAAATATTATTTTTAAGTGGATCCAAGCTTGTGGTTATAAATTGGATTGTACCTGTACACATTCTCAAAATATATTTCAGCATTTGTTGTGCTTGTCAGTTTTCAAAACAAAATTTATGTAGAAACTTGAACACATTCTTCTGTTTTCCCTGATTGTTAGTTATTATTTACTTAATAAGGTGTTAAAAGTAAATGGTGAGTTGGTCTCTTTAGCTAGATTTTTAAAATTTGATTTAGCAAGAAGTTTTGCATTTATTTTTTGGTTCCTTTTTTTTAATAATTCAGTTTCTCTGGTATCTTTGTCAGTTATTTTTCTTTCTGGGATACATCATGTTAAAGTACTGCATTCTTCTGTATTCTTTGGAAGTGAACCTTCAGTGGAGGCAGCACTCCCACAGCCATCAGTGCTCTCTCTGTACATACTTTGGGATCTGGCTGTAGGACCAGACTCCCAGATGGTCCCCAGGCTCCAGGATTGTTCAGAAAAATGTTTTCCCACCTCACTACCCTACCACTTCCTATTAAAGGAAAGGATAACTTCTGTCATATTCAGAGAAGTAGAATATTTCACCCAAATATGAAAAAATCAGTAATTTTTTCAGGCAGCTCATAGTGTACTTTTGCCTTCAGTATTTTAATATAACTTTTGTTTTGTTGTGGTTTTAAGACAGTTTCGAAAGGATTGATACTGAAACACAGGCCTCACTTGTCATAAGCACCTTAGCATAGGTATGAATTCACAAAACCTTAAAGGTGTGACTGCTGCGTAATCACTGTAACTGAGTAACTGCAATCACTTTTGCAAGCAGGGCCTAGCCCTGGTGGGCTAAGGTGATACGAAGGGAGAGGCATTTCACTGTTGTGAAAGGCTAGAAAAATGCAAAGTCATAACTTTTGTTTTAATAGAAAGCAGAAGAATGTAATCAATAAAGCACAGTTACGGCAAAGCATGGTACCAGTTAGATAAATGTGATGCATATGATAGATCTACCATGTTTGCAACCCTAAGATAATGAAACCACAAGTTATGTAAGATCCTAGCCCTTAAAACTGTACCTTTTAGATAAGCAGACAAACAAGGGTGGATGCTAGAATTGTAAAGATATAAAAGCCTGTGTAAAATGAACCACAGTCAGACATGCATATGGAGGTGCTAACCCCTGCATGTTCTCTTGGTGTCAATAAAGGTGTAGTTTTCTTTACACTACCTGCTGTGGAGCAGATTCCTTTGAATCAGTACAGTAAAAACTATTTAACAGAGACACTATTTATCATTTAAATAAAATGATTGAATATGAAAGTTACGTTGAGTTGTTCTCTAAACCAAATATCATAGCAAGAAAACAGGAAGTTAAACTTGTCTGTTGTTTCCATTTTGTGAGCTGCATAAAGTAAAAACCCTAATGGCAAACAAACTGGTTTATCTATGTTGAAACAAAGTGTTGGCACTTGCTCAGTGAGAAATGGAAGATGTTCCCCAGCCTTGAATTTTAACAGGGGTCAGCATTTTTTTAAGAAATTGATGACTGAAAATCAGTCTCAGGACCTTAATGATTCATTGAGAAATGAAATTGAGAAACAGTCGTAATGCTTACAGGAATTGGTGGAAGTGGGTTGTTACTTAGAGCACGCTCAAATTCCACTTTCCTTTTCACATTTTAAGAACATTTAAAAAAATGTCCTTTTAGAGAAGGGTTTTGTTGGTCTCTGCGTTCCCTCCTTGTTTGTATTCTGATTTAGGAAGTTGTTCAGCGGTACTCTTAGTGTACAGTGTTGTACTGAGTGGCAGGCTTACGGCAGTAAGCTCTCATACATATAAAGTGTGTAAAATGAAAGCTATTCAACAAGACTTCAGCTTCTTACATCAGAGGTGTGTGAGTGGTTTCTTCTTAGAGGAGGTTCTCCTGGAGCAGCAGCTATATGCAATACGTGGGGCAGTCAGGCAAGTCTCCAGTATTGGGTCAACAGCAGTGATTTATACATGGTAACAGTTTAGGAGAGTACAAGGTCATCCAAGGAGCTTCTTTTTGGCCTTTGGGTATGAGTTTTTTCTTGCTGACTGCTGCAGCTGTGCACTTCCTGAGTGGTAAGACCATTTTTTGATTGTTGCACTCAGGAGTTGTCCTGAAATGATACAGACTGTTTTATCTCATGGTCATGGACTCATCAGCCAGCAGGCCTTGTTCAGTTGCTTCAGATACTCAGCCCAATGACTTTTTTCAGTCCACAGGAGCACAAACATTAGAGTGATAGGCAAAGGAATGGATGTTCACTGAATGGGTGTTCAAACCAAGAAAAGGTTTGAATGAATAGGAGTAGAAGTGGTATGTAAGGAAAATTACAGGACTTGAGTACTCATTATTAGCCATGCTTGGAACTAAGAATTTTTCATGCTTTGTTTCCTTTAAATATTTTTTTTAGGTCAGTGTGTAATACGGCCTTGGTTTAGCCATAGTGGTTACATGGAAAAGCAGAAGCCCTTGAAAGAAAGCAGTCTGTTTTAGAAGCAAGATTCTTTGGCAAATGACAGTACTAGCAAGTTTATGTCTGTTTATCAGTGATCTCAGAGCTTGATACACAGTACATCGGGGTAAACCCATGGAAGACAGTGTACTGTGTTATTAGAGTGTACACTGCATTATTTCAGTTATTATGAGGACCTGAGATTTGTGGTTTTTTTCTTCAAACTGCTAAGTTTATCTGTGTGATATTTTTTTCCTTGGGACCAGCTTCTCAGACTTTACCTGATTTTTCTCTTGTTGCTTGGATTGATTGCACAGCCTCCTTCTGCACTTCTGAAATATTAAGGTAGTACATGAGCATGCTGCAGATCCATCCAAATAGATAAGCCTGATACAGAGGACATTTATTATTGCTTATGTGGAGTTAACTTGCAATCCCATAGTAAATTAGTAGTAGTTCAGACAATCCTTTTAGATTGTACTTCTTAATGCATTGTGTTCACGCTTCCAGATTATTAGATCTATTTGTCACTGCAGAGATGTGACCTGTTTTGGGAAGGTTGTAATTAGCAATTTGTCAGTAAAAGCACATCTTTGTGCATAATGTGTGTACTAAATAGAGGACAGATTATTTATCAATTTTATAGATTTTTATTTCATTGTCAGAAAGTAATAAGTAGGTTGATTTCTTATAAAAAGAGGTGTTCAGTCAGGTGCTGTGACTGTGCAAGATTTACTCTCCTTTAACTATATATAGAAGAAAATTTAAAAACTGCCTTATTTTTTATTTTATTTCTGCAGGATCTAAAACATACCAAATTGTGAACATGTGGAGTTCTCCACTTTAAAAGAATCTCTGATTCCTTTTTCTGTCCCTGTATGAAACACTGTTCCTCCAGAAACCATGCAGACTGAACAGATCTGCTGATCTGTCATCTTTCAGATAAAAATGCGTGCTGCCCTGAAGTTGTTTTCACTTTATATGTCATTTGACATGCTTTACATAGAAGCAGTGCTTGGTTGAAAAAATATATTTTCTCTTTAGTATTTTTCTCACCCTGATTTTTTTTTTCCCTGAGGCTAAACAAGGACATCATATCAGTCCTGGAATACTTCATTCAAATATGTTCTTGACTCTCACTGGCAGAGAAGGACAATAAGGCAAGCACAACAATGACAATTAATATCATCATATTTATGACGACAAGGTTGTGCATGAGAACTAATAATGAGATCTAATACTGCAGGGTATTGCAAGTAAACTAGATAACACCTGAACATACAGATTAATTTTGCCAGCAAAGTTCTTATCTCCTATTCATGCAGTGGACTTATATTCTGCCTTCTGTACTTCACCACAATGATTGTAGCAATGGCAGTTCTGAAAAAGCAAGGAAATTTTTGTCTGAAGTATTTGTTTATTTTTGCTTATAATAATGACAGTTTGTTATCTTACATGGTTTTCATTTGAATATTTGCCTTTTTGTGTTTTATTCAGGAGGTTATTTTAGTATCAGGAGCTCTCATCTAAAATGACGAGTTAATTTCCACTTCGCTGTTGTAGTGAAGCATTTCACAGATAGGGAACTGTGCCACAGAAAGAGTGACTAAATTGCTTGTAACTTTATAGCTAGAGATGAAATTACTATCTGAAGTTCTAGCACATTATGTCCACGATGTGTTTAAACCACTTGACAGTAAATAGGTACAGATAACCTGTTTCTCCCTTTTTATGGTATGCTTTATTGCTGCTTTGGTGGATTTATAAAACTGCTTACATGAGAGATTCCATTTGGTGGAGAATTTTGAAATTCTGATGTAACTCTGCTAATACTGACGTCTTTGGTATACAAGTTGTAAAGAAAAATGTATTTGGGATAAATGATATATGTTATAATATTGATGTTCAATTTATGTAAAATATAGGAAGAAAGAGAAAACTGAAAAACAGTTTTTAAGCTAAAACATATAATTGTATTAATCAGAAAATAGCAAAATGAAACCCATTTGTTTGGTTGGTTTTCTTTATTTCCAAAATAAGGTAGTTTAAGACCAGCATCTTTTGGATTGGTCTCAGCTCCTCTGTCAGGTTCATTTCATGGCAGTGTGCTCACTGGCTGTGCTAGGATTGGAAGGGGAAGGTTGGACTGTTCCTTTTGGAAACAATGGTAGCTTGCATAAGATGAAAGTGTTCATGAAAGTGTGATTTACGAAAGTGAGAACCTGATTTTAATGGAATCCATTGCCCTGAATGGATTTAGTTTAGATGTAATCGGTTTTATGCAGAGCCTAGGAAGGACTGGTGCAAGCACAGTTCATCTTCTGTTGCTGATGGCTGTGTGTAACTTTGTGTTCAGGTTATTAAGTACGTAATTGAGTTCCTAAAATCTACTCTTACAGTAGAGGAGGGGTGGAAACTAGGTACAACTGTCTATTGCTGTTTCAGAATACCTGGAAATTTCTTCATCTTTCAATTTTAAATTTCCTATCAAATATGGCTTAGTGTTTTTTGCTGTTACTATGCCATTTCCTACACTGTTTGCATTGCACTGTTTCGAGAGAGAAGTCTGTGATACGAAATGGGAATTTAGTTTAGCTATAACATGGCAAGAATAATTTTTTCATTAAAGAATCTGTAGATAAGTTGATGTTGAATACGGCCTTGGGTACTTAAAAAAACAAGTTTTGGGTCAGATGTTACTAAAAATTCAGTTTTAAAATCTCTTTAAGACAAGCCGTTTCCATTGTATGAGCTTCTGTTAATGCACCTTCATTCTAACTTCATACTATGTCTAATATTGTCTGTGTGTAGTATGTACAGGAAACCTATCCATACCTTCCTATAGATAGTTTTTTTGGTAAATACTGCAAGAAATTCAGTAAGTGTGACTTAAGAAATTACTCATCCTAGAAAGAAATCTGGTAGAAGACAATAGTGAAAGTGAATCATTAAGTGCAATGCTAAAGGGTTATGAAAAGCAAAATCACTACCACCATTCTGCTCACAGTGTTACTGAGCTTGCCTTGTTTTGCTGGGTTTGTCCGACAGCTCCTTCTTCCCTTGCTGTTAAAAAGTCTGTCTGAAATTAACTCTGTCCCCATCACTGCATCACGTGAAACAACATATACTTCAGGGAGAACATGGTTTTATGGAGATCCTCTACAGGTCTGGTGAAGCAAGTTGCTGTCCTCTTTTAGCTGTCTGCAGTACCAATACTAAGAACAATTACTTTAAATTGTGAACTTCTTCCTTGCAGTGAGAAAGATGTGGTTTTAGGCATTTAAATTAATGATCTAGTTTTCAGAAGTGTCAAGCTGCCACACCACATAGCAGTCTTGGTATTAACATGGGTTGTTTAGCATTTTTTAAAAGCATCACAATTTTTATTGCAGGTGTTTTTGCCATACAGGTGTATGTACTGTTTTTTGAATGGTTTCCCAGCACAGAGTTGGGAAGAGTGTTTGAATGTCTTTACAGAAAACAATTTCAGTAATTTTTTTTCTACTTTCATCACATATTTTAACATATTAGTACCTAAAAATAAACCTGTAGTCAGTCACTGTTTAAAGTGTTAATGTAGTAAGACATTTGAAATTTGAAAATAGAGTTCACTCTGCCAAATTTAATTTAGATCATTTTTCTCTATATTGGGACTAAAGGCTATTTCTGCCTTTTCATGTTAATCTCTACTAATTTCCCATATATTTCATAGCTCAGAAATAAAGAGCTGAAGATACCCATTGGCATGTTTTTTCCCATGGATTTCTTACTGTGTAGAATGTGAATTCTCATTTGAGTCAGAGTTTAACCATTCCTGAGTCAAAACAGTTGCAGCACCTAGAGTGAAAGTAAATTTAAGCTTGCTGAGAGAGTTCACTTAAAATTAAATATAAGAAAGGAATGAAATGTGAGTAAATTTAAAAAAACATCCAACGTATAATTCTGCTTCAGCATTAACTAAATCCTATGGAAGAGGACAATTTGTGTCCTCCTTGCTGCAGAAGGGTGAAGATTATTCCATTTTACATGGAATATGCCTTGTCTGAGGAAAAGGAGCTCCTTTTTAGCAACATAAAATTGACTCATAAGGATAAACCTACTGTCCCATGTAGCAGTAGATAGAAAATCTTACTGAAAGAAGACAGCCCAAACAAGGTACAGAAGAAACATCTCCTTTCCCTGAGAGCCTTCTGCATGCTCACACAAGACAGCATCCATCCCATTTCTATGGGAGGAAGAGCAAGAAAGAGCCTTGAGTAAGGAATGGGGGCAATTGCTTCTTTTACAAGTCAGAGTTCTCCTGGGAGTTCCACATCAGAAATTATATTCCCCTACTGCTAGGGTGTCCAGGTAAGCCATGATACTGCACTTGCTCATGCAGGGCAGCAGGCAGAAAACAGCCTTGGTCCAGTGGTGGTGGAGCCTGCTTTTCTGTAGCCTGCTTAAAGGCAGCAGATCTGTGTGAACCTTCCTTGTCTCCTCCTGACTGTGACAGAAGATAGTGGCATATCCTGGCAATTGGGATGGAACTGAGTTGTTCCAAGGGAGAGCTCTGTAATGCTCAGTGGGAGCCTGTCTGGAGCCAGAAATTAAGGGCAAAGAGGAAGAAACTAGATAACCCTTCAGATGTTTCCTTCCAGCCTCAAGGCATTGATCAGAAATAAAAAGGGCAACTGGATAATGACATGTACTGTTTGCCAAAACAGAGTGCAAAAAATGGTCACATACCATTTGTAGAAAGTAGGGTGTAATTAAAGGATAAATTCCTTTCAGATTGTGTAGCATTCTGCATTTCATCTTGTGCAGGTTGCTATCTTCAAATCTTGTTGCTTTATATAAGTGTTCCATTTTAAGTTTATAGAGAAGAATTTTTCACATTAAGAGCCAAGCTAGAAGACAGGATTACTTTGCACCATTGAGCTGTCATGTTTCTACCCTAAAAGGTGTAAGGTGTTTGTGACAGACACTGGTTGCTTTCAGCTAGAAAAAATAGGCTATGGATTAGACACAGTATTTCAGGCCATTAGCTTTTCGGCAGATTACATATTTTGTGTGTGTGTGTGTGTGTGTGTGTGTGTGTGTGTGTCTGTAATCACTCATTCTTGCTTGCTCTTCTTCCTTAATGCTGAAAAAGTCATCTTGGATAGGGAGTTCTCACCCCAGAATACTCACACATACAGTAAAATAAAATAATTAGGATATTCTGTCAGTCTGGAGTTGATAAATGTGTTGAAACCAGGATGTATCTCATTGTAATAAAAGTACCTGTTGATAGTCAACTTCTTTATCTGATTCACAGCTCTGAGTCTAGGGTAGTTTTGCTGATGTGATGAGGCTCACTTGTGTGCACAGTGATACTGCTGATTATTAGATTTCATGCTGACTACTCACAGTGAATGATAGTGAGTGATTTGAGTGATTTTTTCACCTGAGTGGGGGAAATTCTGAAGACCTGAGCTCTGTTTTCTGTCATCTTTGCAGATGTTTTCTCATTTTTGAGTACTTTTGTGGGTGGTTGGAGAGCTGCAATCTGTCCATGGAAAAAAACTGTTTCATGCATGCTTTGCAGGTTGCTGGTGTTGCTGAGGGCACAGACAGATGGCCAGTTGTCAGACTCGTGGTCCTCCTCTGTCTTTTTAGCCTCAACATCTGAAAAACTGGTTGTCACAGAGTCATCTTTTAAGAATGTAATCTGCTGGGCCACATGAAAAGCGTCTTTACTCGTCATTCAGTCAGAATCAGTATCAGTTCTTAAGCTGAGTCTGAAAATGGTTCAAGATGATTTTGTAGCTATAACCAATTACTTGAAAGAGAAATGGTGATTTCTGCTCAAGGACTATTCAGTGAAAAAAACTAAATGGATCATACTGATTTTGTCTATATTTAAACTGTGTGAAATCTGACATTTCAACATATATTTTTGCAAAACAGTGGGAACATAGGAAAAAAGGTTTTACAGTATGTCAGACCAAAAAAATGTGACCTTCAGGTATTAAAAACTTGCGGAAAATATACTTGGTTTATACTTTAGTGCAGCAGCTGCAGGCACTAACAATAACCTTCCTTTACAGACAGGGACTTACATAGTTTGCTGTTTTAATGCAGTTCTATGACTATTAAATGAACTCTTTCATACATGGTTGTAGCTGTAGTAGAGTTACAACTCTAGAGTTAAAACTGGACATAATAATTCTATTATTTTCAGAAAGTATAATGTTAAAGAATTATTTTGCTGTGAAGATTTTTAAGTATTCTGTAGAACAAGGCTTGTTAGACTTGGTATAAAATTTCAATACTAGGATTTTGTAGGCTTGTGCTGAAGAATGACTACTGTTTGTCAGTGGGTGTCAAGAGAAGTGAAATTGGATATGTTTAAGTGGCATCAGGAGGAACATAACCTTTGCCTTTGGTATACAGTCTGGCTTTCTACATGTTCTCTGTGCCAGATTTAGCTGTTGATGAAATTTTTACAGAAAACTTCAGTGTTGATTAAAGCATTAAGTAAAATTACATGGGGATAGCACCTACAAGTTCAGTTTTTGTTAAACTCTTTTGCTATGTAATCTAAGGACATTTAGAATTCTGTGTTTTAGCTGTTGCATTTTATTTGTTCATTTTGGTATTCTAGTTTTAAATTATGAGTTGTGAGTGATTCTAATGCTTCTTTGGTTTTACCTAGATATGGTGAATTAGAAGAATTGCATTCTGCCTGTGAATCACAGATGGGGAGGAAACAAGTACAGGGAGACCCCAGGCTCCTTTTGTACCTGAATTTATATCTTAATCATAAGCATTTACTTGTTATGGATTGTCCCTCTTGTGATGAATAATTGCTTATTATGCTGTTTCTATGTTTAAACATCAATGATTAGATATTAAAAAATAGTACTTAATTTACTTATTAAAAAAATTGCTTTTATATTACATATAAAAAATATGCCTTATTTAAGGCATGAAGAAACACATTCATCCTGCAGTTCAGCAGAAAACTGACCTTTGCCAAGGACAGCAAACACAAAGAGATGTGCAGGTAAAAACCTTTTGTGTCTAGCACTGTCTGGCTTCAAGGCAAACATGGATGTGTGGAAGATGCTGGCCTCCCAGTGGGCTCCTAAGGATTAGGCATTTGCTGTCCACAAACAGAACGGGAGTTAAATGAGTTAGGTTAAAAATTACAAAAGCTATTGGTTTTATGGAGGACATAAATCAGTCACCATTTGGGGTCAAGAAAAGCTGGCTACAGTCTTATTTCACCTATTAAAAGGGCATAATCAGCCAGCAAGACAGTGAGTCAAGTCTTTGACTGGAAGACCACTGTGAAGGGTGGCCTGTCTTGTGTGGCATGGCAATTTCCAAAGCACATTTCCAGGATATCTCAGTGTATGTAAGTTGCAAAACTTTTGACATAAGTACTGAGCAGATCATCATAAATTGCTGGTATTAATGAGCATTTTTGTCCTTCTTGTGGCTGCTTACAGCATATTCCTATCTTTATTTTGTCCCAAGTTAACTTCTCTGTTGTACTTTTTGTGATGTAACATTATTACCATATTGTCAGCTAATTTAAATTGACAAATTGCCATGGAATTTGGTAAAGTCATGCCAGCTTACAGCATTGCGGACCTGTCTATAATTATATTCATCTTGTTAATGAAGTTTAAATAGAGCAAAGCTAAATATAAATGTTATCTACTTCGACTTCTAATGGAAAAGTTTAGTATATGCATGATGAGCTACATACCAAAATGAAATTACACATTATTTGTGTTTGCTTTTTAGGTGACAAATAAGGACATGTTTCATCGATGCTAATGAAGTGAGATACAAAGTATAGTTTTTAGGAATAGTTTGTACTGAAGTGGGGAGGACCAAAATGGTGCAGAGATGCCTGAAATAATAGGGATTTGAGATGTTCTCTTACAGAGAAACAGGTTTTCTCAGCAGTGTGGCATTTGAGTCTCAGGTTTGCATGGGGTCAATTCGTAGGCAAAGGCCAAGACACTGCAGTGCTCCCTTTTTTTGTTTCCAGTGCTAAGCTGAACTTGGCAAAGCACTGACCAGTTTGTAATGGTGGTGGTCTCACGGGATACCACAGGGTAAGGAAGACCTTATCCTGCAGAAAATACACCTCTGTGCTCCTCCTTGGTCAATAATGATGACTTCAGTCTACAGAAGGTAGAGAAAATTTGACACCAACTCTGATTAATTTCATTTTGTCTGTACCACTGAGAAGCATAGTCTCCTTGCAATTGTCTTCCTATTTATTCCCAAATTGTCATTTTCCACCTCCTTTCTTACAGCCTTTTGTTTTCCAGAGGTGCTGTGCATACTGATTTATTCTGACAAAAACTGCTGGTTGTTGTGTTCATACTGTTGGAGCAGACAGACATGAAACAGCTGGCACTATGCAAGTGTGCCATGAAGGTTAACAGCATGAAGCAGCTGCAGACCAAGCATCTCCCAGTTTTTTCAGCTTAGATACAGATTCTGAAACACTTGTTTGAGTTCTTTTGTAGTTTTACCAGAATAATGGATGCATGTATTCATTGCTGTGTGGCTAGGGAAAAAAAGCCCAAAAATCACTGCTGAAGAAATTGCAGCTGCTGCCTGAGTTATTTGCTGGTTTAGGTTTAAAAGTCCTTTTAAGCTGGGGTGTTTTTGTGATTTCTGTTGTACCTAAGTAAGTCTAAACAGAGATGTTCAGAAGTGGTGTGTGATCTTTAACTGTAGATGCTGCACAGGTTTAAGAGTGAATTTTAGCTTGAACCAGTAGAACTTGTATGGTTTTAGCATTATAGAAAATGCAAAATAGAGTGGCAAAGCAAGTAAACCCAATGTTGCCTACACAGTTTCCTGTTCTTCGTATTACAGGCTCCTTACTCTTTTACAACCAAACTCCGTGGACCTTTGTGAGTCTCTCTCCAGTAACTATTTTTAAATTCCGTTCCCCTAAATAAAGGAAATCTGATATTTCTATTAGTAATAATGTATGGTTCATTAGGTACATGGTGCTCTTAATTGTCACTTTGAACACTGGGGGTGTTCAGTACCCACTTTTGCAATCATGACAATGTTCTTTTCATGTATTTGGTCAGTAATAGGACTGCTTGATAGTGACTTTGTAGTGTTAGAGCTTTTCCTTGGTAATTCTGCTGTGATTTATAATAGTCACATATGAATATAATAGCATAAGTCACAGATGAATTACTTGTCCTGTTAGTGGAGTCCTGATGGTGAAGTTTCACTGGTGCAAACTGGACACCTGGACATCTTGGGTATATCTGTGATTTTTTTAAGGGTCGGGCTTAAAAAAGGTCTGCCTGTTGTGCAGATCACGATCCTCAAAGGCAGAGGGTGAGTGAGGTGTGTATGCAGGACCTGTAGTGCTCAGGAAGTGTGCTGGGGGGGTGTACCAGTAAGTACAGCTGGAGGGGTGAGCTGTGGACTGTGCCCTGCACAGCCATGTGAGTGGTGGGAGTGTGAAATTCTGGTGCGTACACCCTCCCCAAAGGCTGCTCTGTCACACCTGGGACAGTGCACTGGAATCCACCTGCAGTGATTGTCTTTTTCAGAGCTTTCAGAGCAGGACAGAGAGCTGCCCCAGGTGAGCTCTGCCTTCCATGGGACAGAGCCTGACAGTCTGCCACGGGAACCTGTGCTTCCAAAAGGCTGCTCTCCTCCACCCTCAGGGTGAGTGGGACTTAGAGACTAGACAGCAAAACCCTGCAGGGCAGTTTGGTGGGAGTCAGGTCAAGTAAAATAAACAATTAACTTCTAAGAAATAGTATTTAGACTGGGGGAAGCCTTTTGTTGCCAGCAAAAAGCTTGCCAGGCGAATAGAAGGAATTCTGTAAATTCAGTATTGGTGAAATCTGGGAAGAGACGAGTTGAAGAAGGATCACAGACATTTTTTGTTACCTCTGCTTCCCAGAGGTCTTGGAGTCCTTCAAGTTAAGCATAAAATATTTGCTACTGAAGAGGAACTACACAGAAAGTATCTCTTTGGTGTTGCTGATTTTATGCAATAATTTAGCATGAACCAACCTGCAGTATATCCAGCCACTCCAGATCATACCCAGTGTGCGCACACACGTTGATTTTTGACAAGTGGTGTCAGCCTTCTCGTTAGCATTCTGTCCTTTCTCAGAGGATTATAGATCTGAATGCATCTGAGCTCTTCATAATAAGTTAGTTTTCCCCTTTCATTTTTTTTCTGCTTCATATCTGTGTGTATTTTTAAAATACGCATGCAGATAGGTTACAGTTACACCCTTCATTTCCCTGTTAAGTTTGTCACAGTGACCCTGAGGCTGGCAGAGGTTCTGCAGCACTCTTTGGGGTGTTGCTGATGTGTGACTGAGGGTGGGAGATCTTTGTCACAGCAAGAGGTTCACTCTTTCCTTTTTGTTGCTGTTGCATGAAGGACTACAGAAGCTAAATCAGGAGGAAGTAGGTCAAAAAAAGACCACAAGGTCGATAATCAGCTGTTACATCAGTTTAAGGTGCAAATCTGCTTGTGTGGGGGAAGGCGTCTTTATTAAAGAGATGTTTAATAGATGTTTTTCTGTGTTACACAGAAAAGACAGAGTAAGATGTACAGTCCTCTAAAATTAATACATGTTAAAAGATAATAGGGACACTGAAAGTATCTGTTTTCTCATTATCTGTTTATGTTTTATTTTCTTTGAGTTGTTTGTAATTTATTTTTAATGGCAGTAATGAATTCTGGCAAGAGTTTGAAGCCGGATGTGCTATGTGCTACAGTAGCATTACTTCCCTAAGAGATACAATGCCAGGTTTTGTCTTATTTTAATTTGAAGGGTTGAGTATGACTAATAGCACACTTTCAATAAAATTCAAAAAGTAATAATTGATGCATCTGACTGATGTGTATTCAAGGCTCAGATAGATGAAACAGTCAGGCTGTTCTACCCCTAATAGCCTCAAGTTCCTTGTTGGGTACAGCCCATAGCTCTGCAGTGGCACATTGTGCCAGTGATTGGGACATTAGCTGCTACTGACTGAGTGAGAATCCTTTACAGCTCCCAAACTTCAGTGATTTCAATGTCTAATGATTGCAATATGCTCATGATTAACTGCGTAATATGCTGTACTGGAAAAAATGCTTGGTTGGTGAGGTGAAGGCTGAGTGGGCTGGGGTGATGTTGGGACTTTCCTGCCTAGATTGTTTCAATTTCGAAGTCAATTGGTCAGAACTGCTGAGGTTTTTATTATTGTACTTGATAAGTTTCAGGAGATTATCACAGAAACATTTTCATTCTGCTGCTAATCTGTATGTTGACTGAAACAGAATATATAAAAGGTTTTTTCATTTAGCCTCATCCTCTCCACCTCTCGACTATGCAAACAGATGAGATGACATAAGCCTAACTAAAGAGAAAGCACAGTTCAGTTTCTTTTATATGGTAATTTTTTACCTTTACTATTCCATTTTTTCAGTTGAAGTTTATTGGAATAACTGAGGCAAATATTTAACTTTTGATCAAATTTAATTTTTAAATAATCCCATTTATATTTCAAATTGCTTTGATTATTTCTGTAGCTGCAATCATCTGGATAAAGCAATGATACTGGCTTTATTTACACTCTTAATCCAGTGTATCTGCTTGGCTGTCTAGCTAACTAACACCCCTCCGCCCAGCTCCTTATGTTTAAGTGTTATATATATTTATTTACAGAGGCTTAAAGTACTCTCTGATTCCTTAATATAATTTTCATTAAGACTGACCATGTCACAGGGTCAAGGTCATCAGTGGCATTTTGAGAAATTCAGTTTGCATTATTTCATAAACAGCTGCTTCACAGTTATGTTTAGTAAAGTAGCAAATGAGCCTGCAGAGGTGTCTTACAAAACAGCATGGTAGAAACATTCATATTTTAAAATTAAATTTAGAGCTTTATTTTCCACTAACAGTGAAGATGGATGAACATGCCATGCAAGTGCCAGTGTACTAGTAGGAAGGCAGTGGGACATTTCAGCCAGAGAAGCAAATATTTGTTGGTCTTTTTTGAATGATTTGCAAAATAACTCTGGAACTTACTCAGTTCTTACAACACCTATCTCATAAGGTGTTTGGCCTTCCTCTGGTTTCCTGTACACTGGAGCTGACATGGGGACCCAGCTGTGGGTGGGACTGTCAGGGTGCTGAGGAGAGGCTTTGCAAAGTGTCTTGAGGTGTCCAGTAGGCAAAGCTGCCAGGGTTATGTCAGGACTTGCATTCCCAGGGAATTCAGGTACTTGGCTCCTGTCTGGAGTCATACAGCATTAGGTATCTATGCCCTTTTTGTCTCAAAATATGTCTAAGTGTTTTGTTCCAGTGGTTCCCCTCCATCTAGTGGTGTATGATCCTGTTCTGTTCCCAGGGTGGAGGTGTCAGGATTCCCAACTCTGAGACAGCAAAATCCAGCCCCACAATTATGCTACACCAGCATGAAAATAAAGCCTAAAAATTTCTTAAAAACTCTGCATGATCAGGTCCTTTCTCACTTTTTACCTTTTACCTTTTCTACACATTGGTTTCAGGATCCCTAAATCCTTTGTAAAGAAATTTTGGGTGTGACTAATAGTGTAGGACTGCTTGAATGAATGCTTTGGGGCAGCAATATAGGTGCTTGGTGGAGACAGCTCATTAGGAATGGAGATGCCAAAGACTTTTTAATGAGCATTCAATCTTTTGTCTCTTGGGTCATCTAAAAAATTCTTTTGGTGAAGTGAAAATCAACTGAGTCAGTCGACATATGTTCCTGTATTTTTCAATGGCATTTTGCTCTGAATCCATCTTTTAATATGGAGCAGTTATGAGATTCGTGCTTTACTGTGGTATTTTGAGTGAAATGACAGTGGATGTCCAGCATACTCTCTGTGTGAGAGTCAGGTGCCACTGAATTGTGGCATCAGGCCTTTACATCTAAGATACATTTCATGCATCACAGAATTTCCTGGGTTGAAAGGGACTATCCACAAGGGTCATCAAGTCCAGCTCATAAGTGAATGGCCCATATGGAGACTGAACCCACAACCTTGGTGTATTTAATTTAAAGAAAAATAATAGTTGATCTTTTACCCTCATGCCAGTGAAGTCTACGCATTGTGATCTCCAAATCTATATATCTCATTCTACAACTTCACCTCAGACTGCCTTGGTACAGTGTGGTTTATAACCTGTTTCTGCTCTTGTGTGTTCTCCTTCTCTGATGGTATGTTTCAAAAAGATTAGATATAATGGGGAAGAAGGTCTGGATGAGATTTCACAGCTGGGTATTGCACTGATGACATAATGTAGCTTATGAACTCAAGCATCCATACTGTATGAATAGATATAGTTGCAGTCATGTTTAAAGTGGTGTCTGATGGAATGGGGAAAAGTGATGTACCAATGCATCACCATGAACATCTGTGGATCTCATCTGTGGAAGTGCAGTTCTAACAATTTTAAAACATTACGATTATGCAAGTCTTGTCCTAATGTAGCTTTGGTGAATGTGTCATGACTCAGTGAATGCTGTTGTCTCATTACATTACGAAATCTACAGATGAGAAGGTTTGGTGACATCAGAGGGTGTCCCTGGCTTTACTGTAGTGCTTTGGGATGTTGCATTTGGGATCTTTCATTGCCTCATGTCCAGACTCAGACTGGAAATCTGACTTGGGAGCATAGCTCAGACTAGACACACAGAACCAGTGCTCAGGTGGGTGTGCTGGAGCTGCCTTACCGGTTGGGAGCCAGGGATGGGTGCACAGAAGGGGACAGTCAGAAGACAGCACTGGAGAAGCTGAGGGAAATGAAGATGGCTGGGTATTAGTAGAAAGGGCAGAGGCAGTGACAAGGAGACAAATGTGATTTGGAAGGGGAACTGGAAAGGTAGGTGTCAGAGCTTGAGTCAGAGAGAAGATGAGCATGTGAGGAAAGATGGTGTCTCAGGGAAAAAGAAAAGTAACACTTGAGAAAAAAAGGAAAGGAATGTGTTATATAATAAGGAAATGTAGCATTCCGTATTGAAATAATTAAAATAGGCTAGGAATAAAGGGAAGAATAAACTTCGATGCTTTAGGGAGAAAATGGATTACACAACAATAAAATAAGAGTAAAAATTAGAATCTGTAAGTGCATATGTATTCAGTGCTGCTGTATAGGATAAGACAGGCTTTATCAGTATGTATTACGGACAGAAGTCTGTATGGACAGGTAACTGGAACATCATCTTTTCTTACCAACTAATTCTTGATGAAAGGCTTGAGGTCTCCAGGTCTGGCAAGTAAGTATATATTTTTTTATTCATGTGGATAAAAGGATAGTCTTCATTAGTCTCATTCTTAGAAATAATTGGCCCATTTTAGATTTTAGTTTTTTAAAAAAGAAAACTAAATCTGTTGGAGGAAGTGCCCCCCAAACATTACAGTCTGATAAAATCGTAAGATATTTTTAATGGTGGCCATGATCAGATTCAAAATTGCATGTAAATTAATTTGTGTACCTATAGCTTGTAAGTGTGATTGCAAACTGTAATATAATCGCTAGATATAACTCCTGGCTGAACTAACATTTTCATTTCAGGCAAACAAATTAAAATTGCATTAATTATACTAAACCGTTTGGGTGTATATAGCGTAGGTTTCTTATTAAAATACTTTCTTGTCTGCAGTCTGAAAACAAAATACTTGCATATTTGCACGCATACAGTTGAAGCATTTTTAATGTTTGTAACATCTGTCAGTGGGATTTTAAGTAAGGTTTGTAATCCAGATTCACATAAATTTACTCATATAACAGGTTACTGCAGGTGACGATCAGTTAAGGGCTCACAACGAGGCCTGCAGGGATGACAGAATTTTATATTTGTAATCCTCCAATTCTTTAGTATATAACTCTGAAACCTATACAGTGTTAGCAACAGCTTTCCCATTTTGGTCAGACAAAACAATTCCTCTCTAGGCCTGGGAATCAAGGACACCTTACTGTCTCAGGCCCCGAGAAATGTAAAGAAAAGTGAGTTAGGGGGGAGCACACTTGGAGTAAATTACTTCATTATCTGGAGCTGTAATTGGAAAATTAACCCCCAGCATGCAAATGGCCCAAACTTATAAAAGTGTGAAAATAATTGACCCATCATCCATTTTTGGGTTGTAGCCCTGGGGTGGGTTTTGTCTGCCCGAAATGTACCTGAAGGCCCTTCAGTAAATATAACTGCTTTTTATTCTCTTAATTTTGTCTGGCCTTTTTTTTTCAGGTAGTCCCAAAAAGGCATCAGCAGTAATCAGTAATCAGCGGTACATGGAGACTGTGGTGAGCCACAGTGGGGTGTGGGTCTGTTGCTGCTCCTGTTACATGCATTTTAAAAGCAGCTGTTCACAGTATTCCAAAAGTAACACCTGAAACAAGACTGGTTATCATTGCAAAATATGTTACTCTTAATGGTTTTCAAACTTCCTTCAAAGCTGGAGATGCATGGTTCTCCTGGGACCTGCATGAGTTAAAATGGAGAAGGGAGATAAGAAAAGCACATCTGGATGTATTTGAAGTTTTAGATAAAAACTTGAAGTGCTGCTATATGAGTGCCACTACGTGAAATCCAGCTTCACAGCATGTACTGCTAGGAGCATCCTCCTTTTGCTGTCCCTGTGAATCCCACGGGACAGCTCAGCCCCACGTGGCACTGCCAGTCCCTTGCTGACCCCAGCCAGAGTCACTTGGGGTTGACTGTGCTGGCTGTCCCCTCTCCTAGACTCTTGCCCATCCCCACTTACTTGATGCTGTATAAGCTCTGTGCAACAATACCTGAAAGAGCCCTGTGTTGCCAACACTGGTTGTCATAGAATCATGGAATGGTTTGGGTTGGAATGGACCTTAAACAGCATCTTGTTCCAAGATGGGTTGGGACCCTCTGCACCAGATTGCTCAAAACCGCACCCAACCTGGGGCTGAACGCTACCAGGGATGGGGCATCCACCACCGCTCTAGGCAACCTGTGCCAGTGCCTCACCACCCTCACAGTGAAGAACTTCTTCCCAATACCTAATCTAAACCTGCTGTCTTTTAATTTGAAGCCATTCTCCCTTGTCCTGTTCCTATCTGCCCATGTAAAAAATCACTTTCTGTCTTTTTTATAGGCCTCCTCCAGGTACTGGAAGGCTACAGTGGGGTCTCCCCAGAGCCTTCTCTTCTCCAGGCAGACCTGTCAGCTCCCTCAGCCTGTACTCAGGAGAGGTGCTCCTAGCCCTGTGATGATTTTTGTGGCCTTCTCTGGACCCACTCCAACAGGTCCACATCTTTCTTAAGCAAATGGTTCTTCAGCATCTTTCCGAGGAATATGAACTCCCTTTTGATACTTTTCTGTCTCCTTGTTGCAGTCTCTTTCAACCCTATGTGAAAGAGTTGGACTGGTCTCTTGCGGTCACATAGCCAAAACACAGCATTGTACAAGCTATTGTGAAGAAAATGAACTTGAACCCAGCCAAAATCTGTACAGTACTTTCTCATGTACAATTCAAGGAATTGGTGGCACATAAACTAATAGGATATGTGTCAGTCTGCTCTGACACTGGCATTTATGGGAGTTTTTCTCCCTCCAGGAAGAAGGAAATAAGTTGGTAATTATTCACAGCTCAGCAAGTCCCTTTCTGCCCTTGCTAACAATATGTGAATTGTGAACAATTTCCTTTGAAATCAATAAAGTTTGAAGGAATTATAACAAAGCAAAAAGAAGAAACTTCTTTCATCTTCCGTGCTTTCTTTCTCACATCTTAGACTGCAGATCAGTGATGCACAATTGGAACTGTTGTCACCTATATATTTTTTACATAACATCCTAAAAAGTTTTTATGTGCAGTGGAAGAATGTTAAACAACTACTTGTATCTGTTCATAAGATTGCTTTAATTTCTATCCCTCATGTTTCATATCGGTGTAGCCACTAAATCTGCATGAAATTAAAGTGGTGAAATGAGACACCAGGTGCACTTCTCTGGGTTCAGTGAAGTTAAGTCAGGTCAGGACAGCATTGTGCATTTTATTCTTCAGAGGATTTATTCATGTGACCAAGAGCTATTTTCCTTTACTGATTCACTTTAAATTAAATGTTCGATCACTTCTGTTCAATAGACACAAGAAAGAATATGTCTGAGGGAGAATATAATTTAATTCAGATCTTCTTTCTTACTTCAAAAGACTTCTGGTAGCAATGGCAACCCAGAGATACATAGTACACCCACAAGAAGGATGATTGACATTTTTATGTCATGTATTTAATCCACCAGTGCTGAGACACTTCAGAATAAAAATATATGGTCCCATTATCTGTTTATGTTTCCTAAAGAAAAGAAGAATGCCTGATATGCACCTGTAGAGCTTCGACAGGCTGTAGGTTAGAGACAGCAGCTGTGTGCTCTCTGAAGGTAGTGTTGGGAGTATCAACCCCCTGGCTCCTGTTCTTTGAGGAGCTTCCTGTTTTCTACAGAAGTAAGATGTATGTAAAAGGCTACTGCCGTTGCTTTTTTTTTTTGACAGCATCCCTTCCAAATTGTTAAAAATGTGCTGCTGAAACTGTGTGATCAGTGAGGTCTGTAGGTAGTCACATTTGTGGGCAGAGCTGCAGCTCTGCGTTCCAGCTGTGCAGAATACTGTATCTGAAGGGGAGGGAGGGTGTAATGGTCATGCTCTTAGTCTGCTCTTTGCTTACATAGGAGTCCCAGATGAATATTTTCTGTACCAAATCAGAGACACCTAACCTTGCTTCCATTTAACTGTAAGTGCTCAAATTCTGCTGGGAATGTGGCCTCTGTCTGTCCGTAGATAGATACATGTTGCCAAGTCTTTGGGTTTATAAAATATCTGTAGATATTTCGCTAATCTTCCTGCAGAATCTGAGGCTCTTCTTTACAAAGGAGTTCTCAGTATACTTCTCCTTTCATGAAAACTGTTTCTACTGCCACGTTTTCTACATAGAAGGCATTTTGTGTCGTAAATGTTGTTTTGGATGGAAACATAAAATCATGTTAGAAATACTTTGACAGGAACAGATTACTGTATATCCTAGAGATGCTCAAAATGTGAATTCAGATGATCTTCCTTAAAGAAGTGAAATGTTGCCAAGTTATTATTTTGTCCTTGTCTTTCATAAAGAAGTCTACCTGGTCACCCATGGTGGTTTTGAAATGCACCATTGTCTCACCTTTGACCCAGCAGTGTCTGACATGTCTCCCTAGCTAGATCAGGATCTTTTAGAGAAACAGTTGCTTGGCCATGCACTTTAATTCAGAGGAGGCATTTTAGAAACAGGTCAGATACAGTACTGTCTTCAGCTCTGACTGCTGTGAGTCCTCTTCCAAAAGCAAAGTGGTGGGGGGTGGCAGTGAGAAAATGGTAAACCAGGACAGTGAGTTGGATTCCAGGACACAAGGAAAGCCACAGGGCTGTTGTTACCTCTGCTTGGTACTGCACAGACTGTAGGAGGTGGTGTTTGGGTCATGTAATAGTAGCTTCTGCTTTCTTTTGGGTTTTGTAGAGGCTGCCACTCTTTTCTTTATTTCCTGTGTTCCCTGGGAATGGCCACTCTGTTGTTACCCTTCCACATTTAGAACCAGCTAGTTTACAGGTCATGGAGCACTTGCTGTTGCCTCAGACTCTGCACTGCTGATTAACATTTGTTTCCAGACCTTCATCACTAGGGAATTTTTATGCTTTAAAAAGTAGCTGTCAAGTGAGAAGTAAAGAAAGCAACTAGAAGCAACTAGAAGGTAAGTTCAACATGGGTTTCTTGTCTCAGTTTTGCTTAATTTAGCCCATAGTATACACAGGAGCTGACTGGTTTGTTTTCTTTGCCAGTGTGAACATCCTGTGGCCTTGAATCAGGGTCAGGCTCTTTGCTGATGTATAAACCACCTTCCAAGAGTCCAGGCTAATCTCAAAACTTGGGGCTTGCTGACCTGCTGGAAAAGCCTTATTTCAGCCTGTCTTTGGCTTGGCAATTCTGTGCATGTATCCTTCCCCTCAGTCTCCCAGAGATCACAGAATACAACATTGGAGCCTGGACTCTTTGTGCTGTTTGCAAATTATTTATTTCCAGACTTAAAACCTTTTCCAGAGAAATCAGAAAAGCCATTTTGTGTTCAAGTAACCATGCTCATTACTTACTAGCTCTTAATTACTGTGTTGGCTATTTTTTTCTTCCTGCCAAATTAGTAGTTGTTATTTATCTACTTTTAGTGGAAGGAGCACGGTTTGGTATGTTATGAGAGTGAAAAGCAGCTATTAGACATAAAAATAGAGGCAGTTCATAAAGGCAGAACAGAATTCTTATATGTTTTATGCACATGGATTAATTCACAATACTGCAGACAGCATTTTCAGTTGTCTCTTGTGCCATCTCCTGTCTTTCTTTACAATTTTTGCCATGATTTCAGTTTTTTGTCCATTTTTTTTTTTTATTTGTAAAACTACAGGCTTAAGATGCCCGAGGCAGATACTCTTTTTTCCCCACGCCATCTCTCTCGCATGTTGCTTCTGCTGTCTTGTCCTTCTTTGGGTTTCATGTGCCTGCGTGGAGACTGTAAATTTGGAGAGGGGGTACTCCTAATAGTGTGCAGTGCTCCTTTCCTCTAGCTGCAATAACTGCCTTCCCACACAGCAAACCCCACACAGAATCACAAAGGTCCTGTGTCTGTGGGCTGAAAGGAAGGCTAAAACACTTGTTGGGGAAGATGATACCTCTGCTTAGCAGTTTTGAGGAAGGAAACTATCAGTTTCAAAGGCAAGACCTGATAGTGTGTTGCCAGAATATTAGTGTGATGAGCACAGAAGGTGTGTAGTTGTTTAGATGGTGACTTCACGACTGAGATTTGGCAGAAAGATTAGCATGTTCTAAGCAGTAGAGTTCCTGTTTTGTAGTATATGGTACTCAACTATATTGGTAAAATATTATTTCTCATTTTTTGGTGCCTCTCAGCTGTCATATTCTTAATCTTTGTGTGATTACAGAACAAATGGTCAGTCTGGTGAGTTCAGTTTGTTGCAGAAAACATTTGTTCTCACAAAAGCAAGACTAGAGTATTTCCAAGTAGTTCTGATGGCCAGAAAATAGTGTTTTAACTATCAATTAGTACCTCAATTTCACCAGTATTGCCCAGGAATAATTTGATTTTACTTCATTCATTCAGTATTCTACGATTTATTAGTTTATTTGCTTTGTTAATACAAAACCATGACTGTAAAACCTTGTCACTGTTATGGTATCCGAGGTTGAGGAAGCAAGAGCAGTTGTAGTTTCAGCACCAGATGATCTCTGCTTCTCCAGCTGAACTCTACTCTCCTGTTATGGCTATTCTGAGAATTGTAAGGATGTCCATTTATCTGTCTAGCAAACATTATTGTATTTTCTTTTTTTTTTCTTTTCCTTTTTTTTTTTTTCCCCACTTTTTTTTTTCCTTTTGTTTTTGTCTTTCCTTGAGCAATATTTACATTTCTTTTTGTTCTTTGGGAATGTCTACAAACTGCATATGCAGTTGGTACTTTAAATCTCTGTGGATATGTATCTTTTGACCTGACATTTCAGGGCTTAGCTTTCTGTCGACTTAAAAGAAGAAAATTTCACAGTTCATGCTTGTGGCCATGCAAGTTATTCTCTTAGGAGTTCTGACATTCCTTGATACATCTGAAAGCTTTTTGTTGCAGTGTTGATACCAGATCGGGCAAAGATCTTTATAACCAAGATGGCCTCTCATGTGTACATCTCTCCAGACTGGAAGATTTAAGGCAAATAATGCAAATGCAAGAAATGAAATGAAATGAATTGAGTATTTACAGAAATGAGGGTGCAGAGGCTGTGCAGTTCCAGGGTGTGGTTTCTCATTGTGTGTAATCCAGCCTAGCCCCAGACTGCTGCCCAAAGGCAGCCTTTTCATTACCTCCTGCTAAAGGGTGGTATATGTCTATATTAATGCAGTTTCATTTCCAGCAGTGCCTTGATTTGCTATAGAACTGGTGAATGTGGCTACCCAGTTGTTAGATGCAGTACAAGAGAGAGATTAAATAGGTTGCTGGTTCTTGAGAACAGTGAAAGTGATGAGGGGAGAGAAGGGGGAGTGCCTTGCTGGTAGCACTCCAGTGTTTAGGTCAAATTAACCACAGTTTAGAACTGCTCTTTTGGGTGTCTAATATTTAGTCATCTGTGAGATCTTTTAATAGCACTGTAACTCACTGCCCTTGCTTGCCCATCTCACCTGTCACTCAGAACGTTTCATTCTCCCTTGGTTTTAGCTTGCTTTGCCTCATCTGTTATATTTATACATTTGCCATTGCAGACATAGCTGTATGCCATACACATTCTGATAGAGAAAGCCATGAGCATCTTGGCTTGCTCCCTTGTGGTCTGGTTTGGATTTCATTAGGCACACACCTTCTGGTTGCTCTGGTGCCCGAGATGTGATGCCTGCTGTAACATCTGCTCCTTCAGAGCCGTGTCTTTGTGCAGACAGCACGTTCAGCCGATCTCTCACTGTCACGCTGCAGCGGCACGACCAGGCACATCCTTGCTGCACACACACCAGTTAAGGATTCAGGAGCAGTTCTCCCACCAGGCTCTGGTTGTAGCTGTTAGGGTGAGAATTAGCTATCAGAAAATTTTCATAGCCTTAATATTAATCACCGCAGGGCAGCAGTGCTGGCATTATGATTTCTAGCTATTTGTGTTTGTAAAGCAGGTAATTGTGATAACTAGGCGGGCCTGTGGAGAGAGAACTGAGAAAGGAGAAGTTAAAGCTCGAGTTATTGACAAGCTTTGGATTTGCCTACCTATAATACTGCTGAGAATGAGATGGACCTCCTGAAGATAATTTGTACTGTGAGAGATCTGGCTGGAGGTTTGAATGTAAGATTGAATAGATTCTGTAACACTGAATCCTGAGCAACTATTTCTGAGCAAGTCTTTTGTGGTAATGCACTTGGTAAATGTATGACTCTCCTGAGAGAAACTGATGATGTCAGGGGATAGTTTAGACACCTTCCTTTTAATTATTAGGTACTTTTCCAATTTCTGACCACACTATAGGTAGTGAACCAGCATCTCTCCACTTGTTCTTGCAGAAACGTATTCCTTTACATTAAATAGTTGCTCTTCCTTTTGCAATTTGGCCAGACACAAGCTACACTCATGACTGCTTTGTTTTTGCTTGGCCTCCCTGGTTAGATCCCTCTGTCTCATTGTTCAGTTTGGAAATGACTGCGAGCAGCCTGGTACTTGACGTCTTATTTCAGGCTGAAAAATAAACTCTGATCTTTGTAATTTGGATTAGTGTGTTTTTTGCTTTGGATTATTGTGTTAGGGCCTGTTAAATTGGCAGTAAATGTTTGTTAACTGCACCTTTGACGAGTGTATATGATTAAAAGAAAGAGACTTTTATATGAGAGGGTTGTGACTGAAAGACAGCTTTTTGTTCATGGCTGCATTTAATTTATTCTGCACAGTTTGAAAGAATTCAGAGGTTTAAAAAGTGGCAGCCATTAATGTGGCATCTTAGTGTTTGCATTTTCTGTTGAGCCATCCATTCATAGTATAAGCAAATAGTGTAAATGCAGGAACTCTGTGTTCCCTAACATTGTGTAACAGTCTTGTGTGTTGGACCTGGTTGTTCCATTCTAAGGGCTAATTTATAATACAGTTATATATTGTCAAATCACATATGGTAGAGGTGGAAGCAAGAGCCTGTGGAGAGAAATTCCTCAGTACTTTACAGAAAAAATGTCTTGCACAGGGTTCTGCTAGTAAAAATTGGATGAAAAATCTATTCTAGTGATTAAGGGCATGGCTGTCCTTTTGTATAAAAAATAGAAATGTTAGGCTAAAATTAAAACAAGTGTAAGTATGTAAGAATACTTGATAATCTGCATAGTTAGTTTTCTGACATTGGTGGAGAGTCTCAATACATGGAGTGTAGACACAGCTCCAAAATGGCTATAGAAGTGCTTCCTTTTCTCACAAGGCATAAAAAAAAATTAAAAAATGCTGCACTGACATCAATTTTCATTCCTTGGTGTGTATTTTGTACTTGCCTTTGATGCACTATGCCTGATAGACCTGTACTTGAATTTATACTTACAGATTACCACCTTCTACACTGCATATTAAAGAGTGCAATGTACCCAGCTGCAGACTGGGCCCTCAGCCAGGACTCATTTCACTTGTGTTTGTGTCTTTCTGCAAGGGTGTGCCTTCATTTCTCAATGCATGTCTTCAGATTAGGTTTTCTTTGTGACACAGATGTATTCTTTCTAACTTCAGCTACTTGACTATAGCAGATACTCCAAGGAGTGGAATTGATTGAAAGGTGTATTATGTAATATAACTCTCTAGATTCCTTGAATTAATATAGCATTTTATTATTTCCTGTATTTTCTGTCTCATATTTGCTGCTGTGATGTTTATGTGAACAGTGAATGTTCAAAATAAGCTGTTTTCTCCATGCCTTCTCTTCTCAACTGTTATGGTTCCTCATGGAAAAATAACCTGTTTTCCCATCTCTCTGGATTTTAGAGAAAGCAAAGAGTTACAAATCTCCTTTTGTGTCTTTCAGATTCCTGTATTAAATCAATAGGTGTTTTTGCCTTTGAAATCCATGATTTCTAGACTATTTATTGAAGTGGGACCATTTAGACTGTCATGCTGTATATCATATGATTCAGTGCTGTAGGTTTTCAGTGCTGTAATGAAAGCATTGTTGACACAGTGTATACTTCTGTTTGAGTTTTGTCAATAATATATTTCCATATGAAGAAAGATTCCTTAAGAAAGGAATTTTAATAATGCAGGGAAAGGGTAGGGATTCTGGGAATGAACAGACTCCAAAGTAACAAAACTAATTATTTAGCTGAGATCCATTTTAATGTGTCTCTAGGTAGGAAAAATGTTGAAGCTGTTTGGAACTCTGAGATGATCATATTAAATAGCTTTAATAGCTTAGCACTAATATAATTCAGTTATTATGGAGGCAGTGGGACTTGAGTTTTGTGCTTGATTTCCTTACTTGATGAATACAGCCTATGTGGAAAGTCTTAGGAGATATACCTATGGATGCTAACTATGAGCAAAAGCAGGGAGCACGGTGTCTGTGGAAAAGCAGGCCACATAATTTTCTGTCTCACCTGAGAAAATGGCTTCGGAAATCATAAGAAGGAATTAAAACAATCCTCAGAAGAATCCTCAGCCTTGCAGGTGCTGTTTGTCAGTTTCTTGTTTTCTTGCAAGAGAAGTTTGAGGGGTGGTGAACCCCACTGACCAATGATGGTGATGTGTTAGTTCACTGATCAATAAGAGTTTTACCTTTCTGTACTTTGTGTATCGGTCTATAAAAGAAGATCTGAGGTAATAAACCTTGCTCTCCTGTTCAATGCACAAGTGAGTCTGTGTCGTGCTTCTCGCCATCCCCAGTTGAGTGACAATATACCTTCTCTATCCTCAGGTTGTGGTAAGTTTCCTCTGCTTGCATTAGGAATAATAATAATAATAATAATAATAATAATAATAATAATAACAACAACAATAACAATAACAATAACAATAACAATAAATTTTATTATTATTATTATTATTATTATTATTATTATTACTATTATATTAATTGATGGCAGTTAAATGGCAGTTAAATGGGAATTGTTAATTCTGTGTCCTAATATGAATTAAGAAAAGAGGGAGAATATTAATTTGATATAGAAGTCTGTGTGTTCTCTGATGAGTCTCATGCATCTCATCCCTGTTAGTGCTTGCATTTAAACACTCTGGAGTACTTGGAAGTATAGCCCAGGGTGGATTTTAATCGTCAAATGCAGTTTTCAGCCAAGTTTTGTTTTTCTCTCCCATGAAGAGGCAAAGAAGTTCCCTGCTATAGCGGTGCTGCTGAGGTAATCTTAGAAGGACTCACTAAACTGAGGGGATGGAGCAGTACTAGGCCTGCCTTGAAACTTAGGTCAGTCCTGCTTTGCCAAGTACCTTGTTTTATTTTTCAGTTATTGACGAGTCACAGTCACAAGACAAAACTTGTGGAGGACTGGTGTTACTTACCTGGCAGTTTTTATTGTACAGAAATAATCATGCAAAGCCATTACACTTCTTTTCACTGTTTGGTCTCCAATGGTGTTAGCTACTGTAGTGAGGTTTTATCAGCCATTATCTGCAGGAATTTGAAAAGATCATCTTAGTGCCTCCTACCAGGGCATAGAATATGGCTGCTGAATTTTTTGGCTGGCACCTCTAGGCCATTCAGGATGGAAAATAATTGAAAGGTCTAGATCAGTTACCTGATCTAACTAGTTACCTATCAGTTATTTGTCCAGTGTATGTAGGTGAACCTACATTAAAGTCAGAAAAGTCACATCATTATACACCTTGTGTATTTGCCAAGTCCTGGTATGGCCATTCCTTTCCAGTTTACCTTCAGTAACTCACATCTAAATCCCCTGGATTTTTACTGCTGCACCCTTTGCACTTGATCTACCTGGCAGCTGAAGGCAGCAAAGTTTGAATTCCTTATTTCAGCCCAAGACATTTTGCACTGTGTCTCCCGTGAGGCTTCTGTGCCTTTTGTCCCTCTAGAGTTCCTTTTATAATCTCTTTGCAATGAAATGTGGGGTTAGTTGGTTGGTTGGTTGAACAAAGGACATGACGTTTCTTAGCTCAAATTTCCAGGATTCATTAAGACCATATAAGTGTATTTCAGCTGTAAGATGTTTACCATTTTGATTAAAAACTCATCTGTTTTAAAAGGGTGTGTTTCTCATGGAATTTTTTGTTCTTCTGGAGACCTGATTTTCCATGGTTAAATAAATGATGTGGAGTTTTAAAATTCATTCCATTTTGCATAATAAACTACAGTCTTTTTGCAGCTCCGTGCAGATAATGAGAAAAGAAATGGATGTAAAGAGAAGGTGAGAAAATAAAATGCAGAAGAAAATTGGAAAGAAGGAAAGAGTCTGATAACGCAAATCAGGAAGAAAGACCTCATAGGGGAATGAGGGAAAGGAGAATTTGACAGTCTCACTATAGTAGAATGAAATGAAGTTTGTCTGTATATTAGTAAGTGATTAAAATAACAAAGAGAAAAAAAAATACTGAAGTAATATTAAAACAGTGCAATTTTAAGTGCAGTAGTCCTTTGGAAAAGTAATTTTAATAATTTAATAAGTAAATGTGTACTTTAAAATCACAAATATGTGCTATTAAAATAAAGCTTTGGAAATCTTACCTTTCTACAAAACCTGTAGTCTTCTATTTGCATGGCCAGCAGTGGTCTCCTAGTGTTGTTTTGTATTTGAAATTCAGACTTTAGAAACTGTCAAATTAATGCCACCAGATTTAAGTTTTATGCTGAAAATACTGTAACTTTTACATTTTTAAGTTAAAAGTAGTCCTGAATTTATTGACACTTTATGAGGTTTTTTTACAAGATAGAGAAGCAAATTGGCATGGAATATTAATAGCATTTTTTCAGGCTGCTCAGTCCTGAGAATTAAATTGGTAATTTTTTGTGAAAAATTGGTAATTTCTTTGTGAAAAATTTTGTGAAAAAATGTGAAAAACAAGCATTCTTCTGTTTGCTGGCTGAGGCTAACAGAGGCTCCACGTCACCCAGGCAGAGATCAGCTGGAATTCTACTCATCAAACCAAGTGTTGCACTTCATCTAAACATCTTGTTTAAACTGGGGGAGAAGGAAAAGGATTTTTTCTTTTAATCTTAAAAATATTCTCCAACACCCTGACAGGATTGTTTGCCATTGGGCTCTTCTGGTTTTCTTTCCAATGACTTCCCTCCCTACCCTGCACACCTTTTCCTCCTGTTAATCGTTGTGAAATACACATCAGCAAAGATGTTTCTGCCAGACTTCTGACCTCACCATATCTGAATGGGGTGTCAAGGGTGAAAAGTTTATCTCCCTGTAAAGGAGGTAGCAAGCTATCACTGAAAGTACAGGATTGTCATCCTGATCATTTTGAAACTGAGGAGATGAGAAATAAGCATTTCTCCATTCTTGTTTGTGTTAGGGCATAGGGCATGAAGGGAATAAAAAACCCTCTGAGAAAAGGACATGCAGATCTTTCATATTCAGCAAGAGGGTTCTGTTCTGACCTGCTCTTAAAAGAAATAAAGTCTTATACAATACCTTGAAAGAATGATAAATCTTTAAACCCTGTGCAGACAAATAGTGTTCTTCAATGATATATTGTTTTGGAAGTTCTCAGCTAAGGAGAGATGTGTTATGCCTGCAAGTATTTCAGATGAGTTACGACTACTCACGACTAATACGAAATCTGAATCCTGAATGAAGACATAGTTGGACAGTGGTCCAGTGGCACCAGGTTCTACTGATCTCCAGAAAATAGTTGTCTCTTGTTCAGCAGAGGATATTATATTTGTACTACAAACTCAAACAGATATGGCCAGTGTATGATCTGTGTTTTATAACTACAGGTTTACATGGTGGATGTGTTCTATTTATTCTGGCTTTATTCCTAATCCTGGGAGATACACAAAGGGTAGTTTCTTCTCTAAGGTCAATATAGAATAGTAACTCATACTAGATTTTCATGGCTTAGCACCTGCGTTTGTCATGATTTCAGAAATGAAAGGGTTCATCAGCAGCAACAGGCCTCCATATATTATAGCTGCAAGTGCTTCGACTGTGTGAGGAGTTTCAAGAACATCATGGATGTGTTCAAAATGCAGTGAACAGAAAACCTTAGTACTTCTGGTGCACTGTTTTGCAGTTTGGAAACTCTCATGTGCCTCTGGTTTTGTTGTTTGTTGGTTCAGATGGTTTTAGGGAGGGGGTTGGGGTTTTTTTGGTTTGTTTTTTAAAATTTATTTATTTAGTTAGTTTTGTTTAGGTCCTTCATTGTATCATGCACAGACATTAGTCAGTCTATTTGGTGTTACTCGCTTTTAGGACTGCATGTAGTAAAAAGTCTGGTAAGTAATCTATGGATGTGTATTTGGTAGTGACCTGAGAGATGAAGAGTATGAAAGGGCATCTTCAGATCTGTGCTCAGATCAGCAGTCACTGGGCTGAGGAGTTTTTGCACACAGGAGACTGATTATTCTGTCTACATCTTTAGGGCTGGTGAACCTGTGGTTGCTTCTGAACATTTCTGTCTCTGCCTGAAAGCACCTGTCTTCTCTCTTTGTATGATCAGACTTTGATCTTTCCCCCTTTAAGTGTAAAATCACAGGCTGAAAGACTACTATCTCAGATAGAGATCTATGAACCATGTCAAATATTTGTTATTGAACAGGTTTAGCTGGATGCTTGTGTTTTCAGTGGTTCTAACAGAGAATGGACTTGGTGCTGTGTAATGTTTAAACTTGAATAAATAAATAAGTTTATCTAGTAAGTAAAGAGAGAACATGGGAAGGAATTCCTGAATTGTCACAGACAGCCTTATAAAGTAGTGACTTTGCAACACAGCAAAGCATGAGAGAAAATTGTCTCCAAGTAACAGGAGGCACTTCAGTTAAATTAATGTATATTCATGTTTCATTGAAAATGAGCATATATGGCTTCCCTCTTAAACTAAGAAAAAGGCAGATCTTGATTTATGTTTACTTAGAAAGTGTAGGACCTCTTGGGGTATTCTGAATTTGGATAGCCTGTTGTATGGAGAGAGTAACTTTGCCTCTTACCACTCCCAGAAGTATTTCTTTTTGATGCTTTCTTCTTCCGCGGTGGCAAAGAACAAAGTGCAGTGGCCTGCCCCTCACCTAGCCTCGTCCTCTCCTGTGTGTGGCAGCAGGGAGGCACCATGGGGTGATGGCAGAATGGATGCTCAGAGTGGGGGATGCAGCGTGGCTCCCCGGGTTCTGCTGCAGGGATACTGCATACTGGAGGTGTATAACAGCAGGGGTACTGGAGAGCGAGCAGTGCCCAGTCCCTCACCAATTGATGAGAGTTTTCTGATCCTCCTTGAAACAAGCTTCTTCTAGACCCCAACCTTTCAATAAAGTCTGTTTTTGTGTCACCCCTTACAACTCACTAGAATTTCATTACAGTCACTGCAGGATGAATGCTTTGCCATTGCTGGGAAAGACTCTTTGCCTGTGCTGCTGAGAAACCATGAGTCAGCTTGCTCAAGGGAAGGAGGAGGAGGCGAGGAAATCTCCTTTTATGATGAATCTTCCCACACTTCCTGCTGTTTCTGTTTTGAGCACACTGGTTCAGAAGCTGTGGGCTGTTTTCTGCCTGGCTCTCTCAGTGTGTGAAAATTGTTCCTTCCCTAAGAGGGATCACCTACTTGTCCTGATGTGAGGTGACAGTATCTCACGCCTTTCCCCATCTAGAACAAAAGGGATAATCTCCACTCAAAGCAAAGCACAGTGTCATGGGGAGGACTAGGACAGGAGAAAGCCCTTGCTGGGCTCTGTAAAGTTTCAGAGTCCAGCAACGTTAGAGAGGTTTTCTGAGTTACTCTTTACTCTGAGAGGCTGCTGTTTAGTCTAATCCTGTGGGATAAATATATTCTCATTAAATTCACAGGGACTCACATCCTAACTTAACTAAGGCATGACTGGACTCCCAACACTAACAGCAAAAGGTTTTTTGCAAGTAACATTTGTGTAGATTATGCAGTGAAAACCCCCACTTCTGCCTCTTTGCTTGAAAGGTCATACTCTGAGGCTGAGTACAACACTGCTGAAATGGTTTTAATATAATATGATTCTGGATAAAAATGATGACAAAGAGGTAACGAAACAGTGCAGTTCACTTGCTGGAAACATCTTGCAAGTGCTTCAATTATATTGCATGCTTGAATTGAGAGCTGCTACAATAGTGACAGGAGGAGGAAAATAGAATTGCTTCATTTCTTTTCTCCCACCCACGGACGTTTCTCAGTGTGGAAAATGAGTCATCAAGAAGAGGTATTTTTACTTTGCAACAGACATGAGAGAAATGTTGATCTTCAAGCAAACAGTGTGTCAATTGATCTACTAGGCAAGAGGTCTGATCCCTCTTGCACAGATTTCCTTTGGAGCCACTGCGAAGTCACAGCAGGAAGCAACCAACACATCACCCCAGAATTCACAATCAGCTCAGGTGTGGCTCCCACTGTGGCAGCTGTATGACATGGCTGACCTGAGGACTGTGCCAAGGTGCTGGGGTATGAGTCTGCGTTGACAAAACTGGGGTAGATCCTCAGCAGAGACTGGTGGTCCCAGTTCCCTCTCTGCAAGCACTGCCCCAGCCTACTGGCAGTGGCATGATGGGTTTGCCAGGACAGGGCCTGCTTGCCAGCTCAGCCTCAGCTCTGTCAGATATGGCCAGGGACATCTCTTGTTTTTGGAGATGTACACTGATATATTGCAATTTAAAGAAGTTTTTTAGAAATCTCTTGTCACAAGTGAAAAGTTAGCATCAACTAAATCATGAGGTGGTGTCGCCCTGAGAATCAGGCCTTTGATACTGTTTTTCTACAAGTTCTAGGCACTTTCCCAGGAAAGTAACTACAAACAGAGGTGTTTATACAGTCCATTAAAGATATGCCTTTTGATGGACATTTCTCATGGCCAGTGTGGATGGGAAGGTGTTAACCTGACTATCCAATCCCTGGTCGTGGTTGAAAACCTACAAATACTGAAAGAACAAATAAACAACTCTCTTTCTTTCAGCACAACTCGAGCTGCGTCCGTGTGACTCACTTCATGTCCACCAGTAACAAGGTGGCCTCTTGGTTTGAGAATATAATCAACTGGGATGTCTGGGAATGCTGCTGTTTGCCATCCGAGAATTTGAGCACTAAGCTAATTTTAATTTGTATCTTATTTTGTAGTGTAAGGCTTCAATATAATGTGTAACAAACATAGGGATTTTATGCGTCACTGTCAAAGCATTTTGCAGAAGGGGAAGAGGAAACCTGAGGCTCAAAACCATGTAAAAGAGTTAATCAAATCGATCTGCAAAGCACAGACCTCATCCTCACTGTTTCTCACTAGACTACACTTTCATTCCTCTAAGCTCTTCAAAGGTCCTGGTGGCTCAAAGGAATGGAAAGCAACAAACCTGCAACTACATTTCTACTATTTCTCACCCCCAAACTAGTATTTATCACCCAAAACTTCTTTTACTAGAAAACCAGTGTGACTGTTTTTTCCCTTTTACTACCTTTTGTACTTTTGTTAGTATTTACTCTCAGATAACAAGCTTGCACACATCTGGAGAGCTTTGTGTGTTGTTCTGTATAGGGTTTGCACGGCCAGGTTTTGGTAGCAGGTGGATTAATAGGGGTGACTTCTGTGAGAAGCTGGCAGCAGCTTTATCCACGTCCAGCAGAGCCACTGCCAGGTAGCTCCAAGATGATTGTACTGCTGGTCGAAGATGGGCCTAACAGAAAAGGTGTTAACACCATTGTGATATTTAAGAAGGGGGAAAAAAGTTATTGCACAGATGTAATTGCAGCCAGAGAAGAGAGGAATAAGAAGATGTGAGAGGAGCAACTCTGTAGACACCAAGGTCAGTGGAGAAGGAGGGACAGGAGGTGATCCAGATGACAGAGCTGAGATTCCCCTGCAACCCCTGCTGCAGACCATGGTGAGGCAGCTGTGCCCCTGCAGCCCGTGGAGGTCCACAGGGATTCAGAGATCGACCTGCAGCCTGTGAAAAAGACCTGCAGTGAAGTGAGTGGGTGCCTGGGAGAAGGCTGTGACCCCGTGGGAAAGCTCTACAGGAGCAGGGTCCTTGCAGGGACCTGCAGACCCGTGAAGAGAGGAGCCCATGCTGGAGCTGGCAGAACTTGTGCCCCTGTGGGGAGCCCACACTGCTGCAGCCTTTCCTGGAAGGACTGCACTCCATGGAAAGGAACTGCTGCCCGTGGGATGGACTCATGTTAAAGAAGTTCATGGACAATTATCTCCCACGGGAGGGAGCCATGCTGGACCAGGGGAAGGACTCCTCTCCCAGAGCAGCAGCAGGAGCAATGTGTGATGAACTGACTGTAACTCCCATTCCCTGTGTCCCTGCACTGCTCTGGGGGAGGAGGTAGAGCTGGAAAGGAAGGAGAGATGGAAGGAAGGTGTTACTAATTTTATTTTAATTATCCTGCTCTGATTTTGTTTAGTAATAGAATTCCCTTAATTTCTTCAATGTAAGTCTGTTTTGCCTGTGACAGTATTTGGTGCGTGATCTCTCTCCCTGTACTTTTCTCATTAACCTTTTGCTACATTTTCTCTCCCCTCTGCACTTGTGGAAGGGAGTGATGGAGAGGCGTTGGTGGGCACCTGGCATCCAGCTGGGGCTAACTCACCATGATAATTGATCTTTGGAAGTTTGTGAGGATTACAGTTAGGATATCCTTAACCATGCCTTGACAGCTATATAGTTCTTCCTTTTTGGATAACACAGAAGGCGCGACACTTGTTTGTGTAAATCCAGCACAAAGACTGTGTTTGCTGGTAGGTCTCAGTTGTGGTAGCCTGCCAAAGGTGAGGCTGACACAGCTCGGTGTCACTAAGTCCAGCTGGTAGTGAGGCTGGGCATGTATTGCCAATAGGCATGATATGCATCTACATCTCTGTATGACTCTCCCTGCATCCCGCTCACCAGACAGACCAGCTTGCTGCTTATGAGGGGCTTGCTGCTCATGCTTACCCAGTGCAGGGCAAGAAAACAACAGCTCTGGTGAAACAAGACCAGCCTCTTTTATTCCCTTGTCCCTCTGTTTTCCCATGCTTGTTGCTATTGCCCTGTCCCTCTGTTTTATTACCTTTCAGACCACCTTTGCTCACCTTTGGTCCTTACCATTGCAACACTTCAGGAGTTCCCAAGTGCCTTTCCCAGGAGCTTTGTAAAGTGTCCCCTGTCCTGGCAGTAACCTTGCAGTTTGGAAGATAGTGCAGGAAGCATCTCCCATTGAACCCCGTGTTGGGTGTCAGCCCCCAGCCATGGAGCAGTAACTCCCTGGCTCTGCTGGGGCTCCCCTGGGGCTCCCCTGGGGCTCCCTTGGTCAGACCAGGCTGTTGGCCTGCCCTCGCTGACTGGTGTCACTGTGAAGGGAGATGCTCACCCGACTTGCCAGCAGCCTGAGTGTAGTGCAGAGAGTCCCCATTTCCAATACATGGATTCACAGCTTCCCCACCCCCAGGGAGCTGCGTGTCACGACCAGTGGCTTCAGCTCTAGATCTTGTCACAGGTGTCCATGGTGTGTGAAAGCTGTGGAGATCTCCCTCAGTTGCTGAGTTGCATGAGTTGACTCATCAGGCTGTTTCCATATGTTTTTATCTGTCTGTTAATAACTTTCATATTTTCCTAGGCAGAACTGAACTCCTAGAATCCTTGTTTCAGTTTATTTAAATTAAATGTGATTTGAGTGCAAAGTGATTTCAGAAAATTATACTTTTTTCCTCTTTTTTTTCTTCTTCTTTGGCTCTCTTCTTGCCTTCTTCTTCTTTAGATCTCTTAATGGATCATAGAGCAGATAACTCACTTGAATTTCTCGTGCTGGATTTTCACTTACTGAAACTTCTCCTTGCCTGATCCTCTGTGGAGCTTTGTAACCACATGGAAGTAGTTTTTTTCCTGTGGAAATGGATGTCAGGGCTCCCATTTGGTTTAGGAAGAGCTCTATGTAGAAATGTAATCGCTAGTTCCTCTTTTCAGTCTCACATGTTCTTTGGGTTAAAACATACCCTCTTCCTTGCCCCACTGTTACAGAAGAGGGGCTGGCATGTTCTCAGTTCTTTCTTTGAGAGAGAAGGTCCATTTGTGTCTGTGGATTTGAAAGAAGAGGTGCAATTAGAGTCAAAACAACTTTTTCCTCCGAGTTCAGTTTTTCTGAGGGACTAAGATCCACTGAGGTCACTGAAGGGATTGCATGATCCTGAAGAGGAGAGTCCTGTTAAATACTTTATATGCCTAGACCTCCTGAATCAGCTGTACCCTTTTTTTCATATTCAGATTTAGGTTTAGACTGTAGTTTCTGCTTGCACAAATACTTTGATAAGAACAAATGAAACTCAGTGGAAATACATTATAAGAGTAGTTGTTGCGTATGTTTGCCTACTTTATTAAGCACATTTACAATATGCTGCGTTTTTGTTTCTCTTCTGATCTAATATAGTAAAAATAGTACATCAAATTAAATTAGCTTCATTTTATACTTACTCAGTAGTGGATGTAGTGTCTTGCAGGATCTGCTTTTTATTTTTAAAACAAATCAAACAAATGAAACGTAGTTTTTTCCCAGTAATTTAATTTCTTTCTAATTATAATTTTCAGAGGCAAGTGGTTTTGATATTAGAAAGATGTAGTATGCATTATGCTGATGTTCATTAGGTTAGAATGATATGGTGAATTCACAGAAAGGGAGGGACAACAAATTGTTTGAGAGATTGAATTTGAATTACTGTAATTTCTCATTAAAGCCTGGATTCATTAGTGAAGTATATCAAACGAGGAATTTTCTTTCTCACATTTCAGTGTGATATGTGTTGCAAAAAATGTTTTCTAAAGATATGGAAGAAATTCTATAAAGCAAAGGATTTGTTTGCCTGTAGATTAAAGTCTCATAACTAGCTCCGTATGATCTTTTTCTTTCAATTTTGCTTACTAGTTTTCTGCAGCATTGCTACATCTGTGAGCTCTGGATTGGCTTTGCTGCTGCTGTAGAGCTTTTGGGAATGCTGGGATGGTGGCTGTGGAAGTGTGCTCATGTTCAGTGAAGTCTTGTATGATTGTGTTGTCCCAGTTTAAGAGGTATAGCTATACCTCTTCTCCCATTGGAATTGCCTCTTGTTCCCAGTGTCTCTTATGCTATTTACAGACATAACGTTAGTAAAATTTCAAGCTTTTAGAAAGTCAAACTGGTTACTACACATCTGGTTCTCTTTGCAGACAGTTTAGCAAATGTGAGGACACTAAAATCCCCTTGCTCTGAGAAGCAGTGGCAGTTGCATGATCAGCTGCTGTGACCTGATGTTTATTAGAAATTTGGTAAAAATGTAGAGGGAGTGTTCCAAAGGTAAAGCCCAAAGTCTTTGTTTTATTGAAAATGCAGTCGCTTTCATGTGAGCTTTTTTACTCTTTTTAAAAATGGAAGTAGCAGGGTTTTGCAGTGTGTGGAGAAGCAAAGCTCTGTTGTCTGTATTATGTGGATTTTCATCGCATAATGTACTCATGGTTGGATATACCTAGCTAAAGTAGGCAGATAGTAGATGTAACATTCTGGTTGTGTATCTGATGACTTGAAAAACTGTAGCAAAAACTGTTGGTCAACCTACCTATTGGGGCATAGGTAGTAAATCACCTATTGGGGTTGAAAGTATCTGTGTTTGGCAGGAGATAGTCAATGTGAAAGACTGATACCCTGTGGATAACAATAGTTTTGCTGCCATTGAAGAATGTCCTGTGGGGAAGGATGGTTTCTGTCTTGTACCTGTGATAGAAGAGATCTTTTGTTATCTGTCCCAGACTATTTGTGGAACGTACACAATTCAGTGTCATTGCTGAGTATTTGTTTCCCACTTACGAAACAGAACCGTCCAGGAAAATACCTCCAATATCAATCCCAACCAACAGCACAGCATTGTGAAGCTTACAGCCTTCAGACTGCATTCCCACGTGCCACATCCGTGTGTACCCTACACTGGCCCAGAGATGGCAGCCCCACCATCGCACAGGGCAGCCAGCTGTGGGCATGGTCAAGTGCAGAGCCCAGAGAGAATGCAGCTGAGAACAAGAGCAGGAGATGTGTCCTGTGGTGGTCCACCAGCTACAAAAGCTGGGAGGAGAAAGGAAAGGTTTATTTCTGTTCCCTTTGACAGAGTTTTGAACCTGAGTAACTCGGGGTGAAAGCATTATTTGTGTGGTGGTGATTGTAGTTTGGGTTTTGGGGGTTTTTTGTAAAGCTTGACTTTTTTTTGCTTTTACTACTAACTCCATTGTTATTAGATGTTGTTAATTAAAGCTTTTTGATCTGATTGAGTAATTTAGGCTAAATTTTGTTTGAGTTTTCCTTTGAGCACTGAGGGTCTTACCCTGCAAAGTGCTAAATAACCTTATGCTCCCACAGCCTTCTCAGTAGGAGCTGAGAACACTGCACTGCCCCAGGCGGTGGCTGGGTCTTCATGAGGCCAGGTTACACACAGTCTAGTGTATTTTAAAAATATGATGAAGGTTTGCAAATGTATTTTAGTTAATACATCATGGCCTCTCTTACAGTAATAGTTCCTGTGGCTTAATACATCACCGTAAGTATTTTGTTACACAGTAAAATCTCTATTTTTTCAGAGACCCTCTGTTGTTTATGTCCTGTTGTGAAAGAAGGCTGCTAGTTTTCCTTTTAATTTTGCTGGTGCAAGTAAGTGCTGCTGCTTTACTGTTCCATTTCACCACAGGCAGTAATTTCAAATGGCTATACCACTTCTTTTGGGCTTAATGGCACTATCAGATGATGGAAAGTGAGTGACCTTTCTAAACAGAGCAAACTGTAATCACTCTGCAACCAAGTTCCTAGTTTTCTCTTGTGGAGGGAACAGCCTCCACAGTAACCTTCTAGCACCTGAGAGGCTGTGAGAGAGATGGAGGAATTTATTGGTCAGGTGCTCCCATGACTCACATCACCAGTGCCTCTAATAAACAGTCCTGTGAGCAGTTTGACCCATGCATGTCTACTTATAGGTTTTTCAAGGGAATTCTTTTGAGATGAGAATATGGTGTACCCACCCACTTGTGCCAGTATTACCTGAAGGTTTTTCTGTGTGCATTCTCTTCCCTCAAGACCCCATGCCTCAAATTTGAAAAGCAATCTTCACACGTGCTGACAGTTACATTATTTGGGCTCTTCCTACTGGTAACTATTTGCAGTTTGGCATTTGTATGTTTTGTGTGTCCTGACATGCCCGAGATGACACTCCGTATCTTAGTAAAATTGACCCAGATTTTAAGACGTAGATGTCTGCATCAGATTTTTTAAATCTCTATATTTAGGTTCCTCTGTACAATGGCCTCAGTAAACAGGATGACAAGCACTTGCAGGTTCATTACTGTTTCCACTGATGCTTTCTTTGGAGTCTGGGCCACTGCTAGCTGAGCAGTCCTTCAAGTCAGTGCAAGTGTACGTGGTGTCAATGAGACATCCAGAAGGAGTTATTCTTCAGTGCTTGATCCTTTCTTCTTTCATTCAGTAGGTTAATTGGTTTTGTTCTCTTCAAGCCATCTAATTTTTCTCTACATTAAGTCTTCATAGTCTGTCTTTATTAAACGCTCTGAGGAGATCTTCAGATTAAGAGGTCTGTGTTAGTGAAAGGCTTACTGGTCTTAATCTTGCATTAGTGGAAGACTGAAGTTCTCTAGCGGTGTTTGCTTTCATTCTCTAAACTTACTAGAAATGCTTAATAATAGACTGCCTGATTGCAAAACTTAATGCTTTACAAGTTGTTTCTCATTTTCTGGATACCTTCCAAATTTTGGTGATAATTGTGGTGGGTGAATGTGCTAAATAGTGCAAAGAGTAAGGAAGAGATGAAGTGAGTACCTCATGTTTGACAATTTTTAATTGCAGATTTTGCTCATGAAGAAGCTGACAGAAGGATAAACCTTCACTTTTTTCCTGGTGTTTTTGCCTATGAAGTTTCATGGGACCAGGATTTCGTTGTATGTTTTGAAAAGCGTTTTCCAATTTTGAGTACTTGAGCATGAGTCCTGTTTTGCCATTCTCTCAAAGGTATTTAAATGCTGGCCTCATAAAAGGTGCTTAGGTAGTCAAATCTCTTTTAAGATACCTAAATTTCTACCAAAATCTGCAACAGAATGGAAGTTTTTATACCTTAGTGAGTACATTGCATTAACTAAAATGGTGGATATGTACTGATAGTATTTTCCAGGGAATATAATCAGTTTAGTTTTCTAACTGCCATTTCTGCACAATTTTTGTTGACTAATTATTTTTAAAATCTGGACTCTAAGCCCTTTTTTTTTTTCAAAACTGCTGATTGTTCCTGCTGATTTCTCTTGGAAATCAGTGGTTCAGCACATATGAAAGGTAAATCAGTGACTATAAAGCTTTGTAGTTACGGATCACTTTTTGAGAAAGTGTGCATTTTTTTCTTGCTGGGAGGCATACAGCAAGACACAGCTGGGAATAGAACTATCTCTGCCTTTGCAAGAATACAGGGGCTTCCTAAACCAGTGCTTCATCTGACATGTAATTAGTTTTTTGAGAAGACAGGGATCTAATTAAGACTGGTAGAGTTTTTTTCTTTAATTTTATCTTTACAAATTAAAATGGTATTTAAAATCTTAACTACATGTTGGGGTAGGGTGCTAACATTATCTGCTGTTTTTTGTTCTATAGTTTGCTTAGCATTTTCTCTAGGAATGTCTGCCAGGCAATATTTAAATACGGTATATTTCATAAATACATGGTGATATGTAAATTATGGTAAGTATGGTAAATTTGGGTATAGTATAAAGTTAATATTCTGTGAACAGTCCTGCATCTTGAAGCAATCTTTGGCTCAAGAACCGCCCATATATTTAAAATTGTTCTTTATTAGATGAGCTGCTACTAAATATACCTAAATGCAAAAAAAGAAAAAAAAAAAAAAAAATCCGTATGCTTCCTATTGCTTTCTGTCATGAAGAAGAAACAGATTGTGTGATATTCAGGATTAGCTAAAATTTGTGAGAAGGTGGAAGAACTGTTTCAGATCCTCGCCAATGCTGCCACTTCAAATGTATAAAAAGCTCTTGAACTCAAATTCCCTGCTGCTGTTATTCTGCACCCTGTTGAAATATAGTACTGGGTTATGCTTTGAGTTTTTTTCCCTGAGTCACATTGAGAGTTGTCAATGTTGTATCCAACCTACAACTTTGCTCTCTGAGCTACTAGTGAGAAAGGGAGGTTATATTTGGCTCATTAACATTTTACTCATGGAAATTAGCAATGGGAAACAGTTATTAGTAACCTTGCCATTGAAAAATTTTTCCATTATTTTTACTTAAACTCCTCCATCCTGGCTTTAAATGATTGTGTGATTAGCTCTCTACCCATTCTCTGGAAGACTAACTCGGAGTTTAATGGGGTTCTCCATTTCTGATAGTCAAGTTTTACCTTCTCCTCTAATTTCACATGGATATGGCTTGCCATTCTCCCCTGAGCCATTGTGTAAAAATTACACCTGTCTTCATGCTGATACTCTGCAAAACATGTTGCAGCAGCCATCACATTTCCTACCATGCTTGCTCATTGATTTGCCATACTCTGAATACCTGGTTGCCTGGACCCACATAAATATTTTTGACCACTGGCCATTCTTCCAGATTTGTGAATTGAGAAACAATTTGTGATTGTTTCTTGATGATTGCTGTATTCCCCTCAATTTACTGACATCTTTCTAATATTAAGGACACCAGGACTGAATATTGTGTTAGAAGGGTACCTGTGCCCTCTGACTGAAACTCTCATACCTGGAAAGAAAGGAATAAAAAAATATTTTGTTGTCCTCTCAAAAACTGAGTTTTGCATTTTATTTGCTGTTTGTGAGTGCGTGCTCTTCCATGATGATTGTGTAGTGGCAGAGACAGGAATCCCTGTAATTCTTGGGTCTTTTGGGCAGAGGAGACAAATGCCACTGGCATTGCCCCAGCCATGTGGCATGTCCTTTTGTGTCTCTAACCAAAGAAATCAGAACGTTTTTGACCATGTTAGTGCAATGGGACAGGAGGATGAGCCAACCCCATAGGTTTGCAAGCAGTCCTTGCATCTGTGTGCAGGAATAGCAGCTGTTGCCTTGGGTTTAAATGTGTGCAGGATATGGGTCAGTGCTGTACCACAGTATAGTAATTTTCAGAGGTGCTGGACTTCACCTTAATGATTTGAAGATGGGACTCTGTGTACCTGTAATCAATGGATAAATAATAGGCTGTAGGTATGCCAGTGGTCCTGAATTATGTGAATGGATTATATTGGCATAAATAAGCTGCTATGGGCAATTTCACAGGCAACATGTATTAAAAATCTTGCTCTGTGTGATTTTGTCACGTTGAATGTGTATACTTTTGGTTTAGAACAGTTTTAAAAGCAATAGTTTGGCATTCAAATAATGTATTTGGAAGTTATATGTTAAACTTGTACTAATGCTAATGGAAGCTGTGAGTATGGAAAACAGAGAAAAGAATAATTTTAGTTCATAAGTACGATATTTCAGCTGTACCAAGATGTATTCAGGGGTGACTTTAGGGGGAAGGGAAAAATTTGACTTCTGTGAGATGTATCAAAGAATGGGTGAGAAAGAGTATTTAAATTTTTTACTTTTTCCCTGCACAGCACTGCCTGTTGCACACCTAATTAGATAAACAAGCAAAATGCCAACTAATTAATGAATGTGTAGAGTGGTCAAAGAACAATGCCTAAGACTTTCCTCCTTCTCTGAGGACTGCATGCAAAGGAGAAGGGCCCTTCTGCTTAGTACGGATATAATGAAGTTAAACAGTGACTTATACGGGCTTAATTTTTGGTTTTCATAACTACTAAAATGCTGAAATTATAAAATTATCCGATAAAATTTCTTATGTCAAGCTTCTCTCTTCATGGATAGCTGTAACTGTTCAGCTTGCAGTTTACCTTGTGTAAACTCTGCTTTGGGGTTGTGATTATTTTCTTTTTGTGTCCTTTTATTTTAGTTTTGAAAAATAAAAACACAAAGGCTTTGTACAGGGGGTGGACAAGATGTTACTCTTCAACTGATCTGAATTAAAAATCCTATTACTTGAATTAGAACCACAGGAGGCTCAAAACAGCCTTCTAGTAGGAACAATGTGGATCAAACCCTCATGGCTTTAACATAACTCTTAACTGGCTTCAAAAAGAGTGTATCACAGCATCTTCTAACAGCAGTGCTCCAAATGAATGAAAAGATGGAAGCTGAAGAGAGAAAAAGCTTTATTCTCTAAACCCACCCACAAAAAACCACCCACAAAATTATGAACAGCACCAAAAAAAACCCCAAAACCCCAGATTAAAAAAAAAAAATCAACCTCTAGAAAGCACATGGTGGAAGAAAATTGAGCCCATCATGTAAATAAGGTGGCTGAAGGCACATTATACTACATGCTGCTCTGGCTGCTGCTGAGCTGGGCGAAGAGGTTACTGTTCTGAGTTTTTTTGTACTGTTTCCTAGGGAAGACTGAAATTGGATGAAGAGCTAATGGGGAATATGCAGGGAGAATTCAAACCCATGGGATCAGTGGATAGAAAGAAGAATAGTATATTTATGACATAAGTATACTATTTATATAAATATATTATATAAATATACTTCTCATATATTTATATGAGAAGTATAAAATGTGTCCATGTCGAGAGGTGGGAGCTGCACCTGGTCAAACAGGGCAACTTGAAAACAGGAGGTTTTAGTAGTTCTCAGTGAAATGGTCAGATTCTGGAACAGTCTGATTGTAGGGAACCTGGTTTTGCACATGAAGACATACTTGCATGTCACTCTTTCCAGAGTGACACACAGCATGTACATTTCCACCCCCACAAGTGTTCCTGATTTGCTCATTTTACTTTCAGAAGTGCCCTCATGTTTGCTTGAATAATGATCAACTTGACGTAGATGATGTTGTAGAATTTGATGTATTTACTAGAAGCTTTTGTGCCTTTTTCACTGGTAGCTTTGCTAAAGGGAAATGTTTGAGCTGCAGTTTCCCGTGTCCCCTTTATTTGAATGACATGGTAAATCAAGCAGGGTTTTATGAGTAACATTCCCCATTTGATTCAGGTGCACTTCAGTTTCATGAGAGGACCAGTAGCTCAATTATTCTTAGTGACAAATTCAAGCTATAATAATTTTGACTCAGCGCCTCTGTACCCCCAGGTAATGTCAAAAAACGAAAGCAGTGCCATTTTTGACGCACTGACACTGCTCATCTCTCTTTGGAGTAGTCCTGATCTGTCATCAATAGATGTGCCTGGGACTTTTCATATGTCATCACACACGCACATTCTCCATCATCCAGAGGAAAAGATTACTCAGAATCACTTGTTATTCTTTCCTGTATAATTGCTGATGCATCATGGGAAGTTACGAGGTATGGTGAAAAGGGCTTGTGCACAAATTTCAATTCTTTGTAGGCATCTGTCTAGCAGCAAAAATAGCTGTGACTAATGCCGGGTCATCAGCTGTTGGATCACAAAGAATACAGAAACTCACTGAACTAAGGTGTTTCAGGAGATCTAAAGTGGCCTGAATATCTAAAAAAATTGCTGAGATGCAGACATGTACAGTCAAAACATTTTAAAGGGTACTTCAAAAGTTGTTTAGAAATCCATTAAGATTGTTTTAATAAAGAATCTAGTAAATGGTATGGATGTGAAATGGTTGTCAGTCCAGTTGTGTAGCAAGATGCAAATATTAAAAAAAATCAAGGGAAAAAAAGTGCTTAAAGAGATTTGCACCCTTTGGAATACATACTGAATTTTTTAGCTTGTTTCTAGAAAGTAACAGAAGTGTGGTAGAGGGCCAGAAGTCTTTTATTTTCTGTGCAATTTGCCTGTAATCTTCTTTGACAAGCACTAAAGTCTCCCTTGGACCTCAGTGGGATTTAAGTTCAAATTCTAAATTCTGTAAAAGAAAATAAATCAGTCTTTAATATTGTGAGATTATTCTTGCTGTACTTGACTGGCAGTCACTTACTCCATAGCTGTGCAAATATATGCATGAAAACCCAAGTCCACCTCCTTTTTATTTTTGTCTCATTAGTGGTTTCTGATGCTTTCTCCTGGAAGATAAAGTTGTTTTTCACTGATTGTTATTCTATTTAATGACATCAGTTTTAAAATCACTGCTTTAAAAAAGGTGGAAGTCCTGCACTTCAACAGTTATTTTCCCATGTGAAAAAGCAAAAGCCTGTGTAATTATTAGTATTTTAAAAAACCTCATGCAAATTTTTATTTCCAGAAGCATATTATGAGATAGACTCTCTTCTATATTTCTGTTATGATTCTAACATTGTTCATCTGTCAGTGTGTTTGAAGATACACGTCACTTTGTGGTTAGTGTTTTATGCAACTGAAACATTTACTTAATTGTGTTTATGGTTTTGTCATCACTGAGACTGTATTGTAGCAGTATCGTGAGTGAATGGAGTGCAGTGCCTACTGGTTTGTATTGGCTAATAACATTCATGGATTCACTAAGTTTTGTGAACTTTTTTTGTTGTTTCCCTCAGCTTTAGCAAGGCTTTGGTCACTGTCTCTCACAGTTGCCTCGTGGCAAGCTCTGGAAGTGTAGAGTGGGTGAGAGAGCAGCGAGGTTGATTGAAAACTGGCTGAAGAGCTGATCCCAGAGTGCTATGATCAGTGGTACGGGGTCTTGTCACAAGTGGTGTACTCCAGGGGTCAATACAGGGCCCTGCACTGTTTAACTTCATCAGTGGCTTGGAGGAGGGGTAGATGCTTCCTGTGGTAGTTTGACATTAATTGACATTTAGGAACAGAAGTAAGAACCACCCACAGAAGTGGTTTCTTTGGGAGAAGCTGCTGGGAGCTTCCTCTGTGCCTGAGACAGGCCGAAGGCTGGGCTCCTCTGAGAATTGACAGCATTTTGCACCACTGAAAATTAGATCTGCCTCTGTGAATAGCACCTTTTAAAAACCAAACCCTTCCCAAGGGGGGCTGAATCCTCCCTGGGGAGCCCGCCAAACCCTTTCCAGCGACACTGCCAGGACAAACCAACCCCCAACTCAACTGAAATTCTGCTGCTGCTGAATTTACCAAAATCTACAAAACAAAAAGGGGGGGAGCCATCAGCTCACAACATACTACCTCCAAGTGCTGATCTAACTACTAAAATCCCAATACGACCACCAAAAAATCATCCCACATAAAGAGCTCCAACCACTACCCCAACAAAAATCACATAACCATCCACAAAATTAAACAAAAAATTTAACCCTTTCAATACACAGATAAAACCTAGAAACCTGATTCCTCTCTTCAAAGAAAAAAGAAGTAATGGCATGTATAAAAGCAACATAAAAGTATCAAAATCAGTAAAAAAAAGTCAAACCTCAAATAAAAAAAAAAAAAGAAATATGGAATAAAACTGAAATTTTCTTTTAGTAAAACCATAAAAATAAACAATGATATATTATTTATTTTATTAATTTATTAAATCTTATTTCATTCATAAGAGTATAAGAAAATTAAGTATTCAGCCTGTAAATCTAAACAAAAACATCCATTAATAAAGCTAAATAAATGTTAAAATAACATTTTAATCCCATAAAACTCTTCTAAAAAGTTAATAAAAATGCTTTGCCCTCAGAGAGAGAAAAAAACTCCCTCTATTCCCAAAAAAAATCACAAAAACAAATCAAAAAAATTTACCTTTAAACAATTCATCCTTAAAATAATACCCCATAAATTCATAACCCATAAACACACCTCTAAAAAAGCTGTAAAAATAAAAGAAAGTCACAATAACAATTTTTTCCCCCAAGCAACTGCTATTTGTAAAAATAAAAAAACACAAAAAACTTGTTTCTTGTAAAAAAATCCCCATAACATACCAAAAAAAAAAAACTCCTCTCCCTACAAAAACTGCAAAAACTGATAAAAACTCTTATATAATTAATACTACTTTACCATCCCATCGGTTAAAAAAAAGATAAGTTAGATAGGGAGAGGAAAAGTTTCTAAAAGTTTTATTCTGATGTTTCATATTCTTATAATCCTGTTAATAAATTTCTTTATTCCTTTTAAGTTTTAAACCTCTTTTTCCCTTCTCTTAATCCATATCTCACAACAAAAAATAAATTTAATAAACTGTTTAATAAATTTTAACCAACACAAAAACCCACCACATTATTTAATACATTAACAAAAAAACTCAACAAATCTAAACTTCTGCACCTCCCCAGGGAGTTCACTGATGACACAAAGCTGGGAGGAGCGGCCGATACCCCAGAGAGCTGTGCAGCCCTTCAGAGGGACCTTGACAGGCTGGAGAGATGGGCAGGGAAGAACAATCGGAAATTCAGCAAGGGAAAATCCAGGGTCCTGCACCTGAGGAGGAATGATCCCATGCACCTGTACAGGCCAGGGCCCGACCTGCTGGGAAGCAGCTTGGTGGAGAAAAACCTGGGGGTCCTGGTGGGCAACAAGCTGACCATGAGGCAGCAGTGTGTCCTTGTGGCCAAGAAGGACAATGGTGCCCTGGGGTGCATCAGGAGAGCATTGCCAGCAGGGAGAAGGAGCTGATCCTGCCCCTCTGCTCAGCCCTGGTGAGGCACATCTGGAGAGCTGTGTCCCAGATGAGGGAGCCTGTGGGCTCCTCAGCACAGCAGAGACATGGAACTCCTCGAGTGGGTCCAGTGGAGGGTTACAAAGATGATCAAGGGACTGGAGTATCTCTGTTTTGAGAAAAGGCTGTGGAAGCTGTGCCTGTTCAGCCTGGAGAGGAGACAGCTGAGAGGGGACCTCAGCAGTGTCTGTCAGTGTCTGCAGGGAGGGGCCACAGGAGGGACCAGGCTCTGCTCGGTGGTGCCGAGCAATAGGACAAGAGGCAAGGGGCAGAAACTGATGTACAGGAAATTCCACTGAACATGAGCTTTTTTGTGTAGGTGAACTGGCACTGGAACAGGTTTACCAGAGAGGCTGTGTAATCTCCTATAAAGAAAATACTCAAGAACTGCCTGGATACAATCCTGTGCCATGTACTTTGGGGTGGGCCTAGGAGGTTGGACCAGATGACCCACTGTGGTCCCCTCTGGTTTGACCGATTCTGTGATTCTGTGATATGTAACAGAATAATAGCATAGCTGAGGTTTGAAAAGGCCTCTAAGATCATCAAGCTCAACTCTTAACACATCACTACCACATGCACCACTAAACCATATTCCCAAGTGCCACATCCAGGTGCCTTTTGAATACTTCCAAGGATAGTGGTTCCACCATTTGTCTGGGAAGTTCCAATGCCAAATCACCCTCTTAGTGAAGAAACAGAATAGATTTTGTATTATGTAATTGTAAATGTACATTTATAAATGCATTCTAAAATTCTCAGTATTTTTTTTTGCTGAAGACAAAAGTGAATGCCAGCAGTAGTTGTTCACAAAATCTGCCAGGTAATAAAATGCAGAATGCTGCCACAGTTCTGTGCATGTTTCTGAGTACGAGCTTCAGTGGACCACTTCCTCAGCTGATGTGTGCAAAGTGGGATACAATCTTTCAAAAGCTCCAGAGTGGAAATCAAGAGTATTTTTCCCATACTTCTGTCGTTTAAGAGCTCAACTGAAATGTAATGAAGTGTTTCTCAGCACAGCACTCATACGTACCAAGTGATGGAGTATCTTGCTAATTTACTTGTTCATGATCTGTTGAAAAACCTAACATCGCTCATGCTTGTGGCAGTTGAACACCAAATGGAGAGGTTTTTATTCAGTTTCTTTGTCATAGCTGTACATAACACAGTAGTATTTTTTGCTTATTTTTCAGTTGTTGTTATTTTATTTGCTCTGTTTTCAACATAAAATGAAATGGTTATCTCCAGGCTGTGACTTTATAAGACTTGTCTTTTGGCAATACCATTTTGCCATAGAAAATTGCTGCTTCTGGCTTCCAAGTCTTTTCTGCTGTTATTTGCATGAATGTAATCTATGTACAAATTGGAAGAAAGACTTGACATTGAAGTCTTCTGCAGTGTGTTTAAATATTAGTTTTGAATTGTACTTCACATAGTCTAATTCACATGAGTTAAAAAAAAAAAATTCTTTTTTTTTTCTGTTAACTAATCCAATTTTTTTGTGTAAATAGTGTATCTAGTTTTTCATCTGATCAGTGCCTAAATGCCTTCAACTTCTGCCAGTTCTCAGGCACTTTTTCAAAGGTCATCTCTTTCAGAAATGCAATCTGAAAGTTTTGTTTGAGTGCAATCCCACAAAATGTCTTCTGAAAATCCTAATTTCTATCCTGTATGTGTGATGTGATTTATTGTCAGGTTATAAGGTTTCAAGGTGGATCTCAGAACAGAGAGTGTTGAGAGTGGCTTGTGTTCATGGTGAAAGCCTTTTGAAACCAAGTTTGTTTTTTGTTTGAGGAAAAAGGCTGGTTAGAAGTAAAGCAATACGAATGGTGTGGTTAGAGGATCAAATGGTGGTCTTGTTGAAGTAGACAAGGAGACTAAAGGCTGTGACAGTAATAAGAATCCACTGAAGAATTTGTATGAATTTTCAAAGATAAGAAAACAAAAACTTGAAGTATTTACTGTATAGCTGTTGAACATTCATGAAATGTTGATCTGCTGTGACATGTTGTGTGCCAATACTGAAAATGTATGAACGTTGTGAGTTTATAGCTAGTTAGTGGTGAAAGAATACAAATCCAGTTGCATCTTTTCATCTGGATCCTATTCCTTTCTACCGTTTCACCTAGAAAAGAGTAAAACCATCATGTCTCTATCATGTTTTACTTTAAGAAATAATATGTAGATCATTATTTGGCCCAAAGTTGTTACCGGCATACTTTTTTTGTTTTGTATCAAACTTTCAGTAATATTTTTTTCATCTCACCAACTTGTTCAAAAGCTGACCCAGGCATACAATCAGTACTACAGTAGCATTTCATATTTCAAGTTTATTCATAGCTTGCTTTGCTGAGTTTTAGTATTCTTCTTAAGGTGTAAAATTTTGTGCTTATTGCATTGCATCATTGATGAGCTAGATCTGAGATTTTGTAATATTGTAAGCAAAATCTGCTGTGAATTCTGTAGCTTCAGATGTATTATGATTAAATCCTATTTACTCTCTTTTTGTATTTTGTTATAGATTGGCATTACCATCAGATTCCACATGACAAAATGTGATGACATATTTTCTTTCTTCATCAAGTTTGCAAGCAATAACATTAGGACATAGAGCTCAGGCTCTAATAGGGATGACTAAAACTGGAATGGAAACTAGATCACAATTTCCACACTTAATAAGGCAGTAATCAGCTGTTGCCATGGGACAGAGCTGGTTGAATTGTCGTAACTATTCTATAGGCATAAATCTTAGACTTGCACCAGATGCTTCACACTGTTCCTGCTGTGCAAAACAGCTGGAAATTCAGCTTATAGGATTTCTTTCTTAGAGAGAGACAATGGGTGGCATAGAGCTGAGAAAACCTGAAATTGATGGGAAGCTACATCCCAGATACTGCATCACTGCTGTGGCTTTAGGATGTGTACCTGATCCTTGGGTTTGTATCATGATAGGTAAAATTGCAGTTCAAGGCTTGGGAAGCAGTCTTACAAATGGAAGTAAGGAGGTGAAGCTAGTTGGTTTCCTTTTTTATGAAGGTGCTTTGCCACAGTAATTTTTGCTTTGCTCTCTTCTTCAGTTTTCCACGAGTATTTTTCTTTTCCCTGGAGATGCAGTTTTGGGGTAACATTTTGCCTAGTAGTATAATAAGTTAAGACTTTCCACACCTTTTTAACGAGCTTTGAGAAATTGTACTAATGTCAAATGCAGATGAATCTGCTTATTTTACATTCCGTTGGGAAAGATTAATTTGAAAAATAGCAATTATGTGGTGCAAACCCATCTAGATGATGAATTAGTTCTCCAATGGAGATGAACTCTTGCAGAGTAATTTTTCTGTAGAAGGAATAGATATGGTTAAAACACATTGGAAAATTCTTGCAATGATACCTCTGTGAGTAAAATTGTTGCTAAGCCAAGGCTGTCAATGAGAATATTTCATGCAATAAGAAGTTTGTATTAAAAATGCAAAACATGACAGTTCCCACTAATTTCTCATGTAGTACTTTATTATTTGTTAAATAACAAACATTTTGCTAGGCCATTTTGAGTACGAAGCTTGTTCTAAGCTTAACGGTCGAGAAACATATGTACTGCAAGATGTCTTCTGCAGAGGGTCTGAGCTGAGTAAAACAGAAATAGCACCATCATGGAGGCTTTGTTTACACCCAAGAGTTTAACTGTTCCTGTAGCTAAAGCAATATAACTGAACGAGCAATGGTGAATGTGTTTATGGGAACGGGAATAAATTACACTGCTGGAAGCTGTATTTAGTAACTGCAATAAGGTTGTACAGAGGAGCTGCATTGCCAGAAGGAAGAATCACTTCCCTCACTGGAATAATCATGTTGTACTTCTATGTGAGGGCCATGCCTAAATTAATTCCAGTTGCATTTCTGGGTTCTTACATGAGAAAGCTGCTTCAATAAAAGCTTTCTTTGGCTTTGGGAGGATTTGACACTGAGAGGTGTTGAACATCTGCATAGTCACTGAAGTCTGTGCTGTTTAAGGTGCTGTAAGTCATCACGGTCTTATGTTTGTGGCTTGGCTCTAAATCTTGTTAAAACTCAGTGGGAAAATGCTTGGGTGGCTGGAGGGCAGAAACCCTTGGAGACCTTTGTTTGCCTGGTATATCTTGTTCTCTGACAAATCAGGTGTGCAGGCAGTAGGAAGCAGTTTATCCTGAGAGTAGAAAAATGTGCTGAGGGGTGACTATGTGTGACAATCACAGAGGCGAGCTGAGATAAAAATCCAAGTTTTGTTTTTTTCAGAAGTTTTATTTCCACTTTTTGCTTCCATGGTCCACACGTAACTAACACAAGATGACAAGCTGAAGGAAAGAACTACCACCTCTTTCTTGGGGGGGGGGGGGGGGTGCAGGGGATTTATTCTCCCTACTGCTGGTTTCACTGGGCTCTGGGTCAGATTCTGAGTTCAAACACTCAGGTTTGAGACTGTTTGTAACTTGCGTTTTCATTAACCTTTTAATTTATTCCACCTCACAAGACAAACAGTATGTCTGGTTACTAGTTTCCGTTTGGCAGCACCACAGCTGCTGCTGGCAGAGATAACCACAATGAAGAAAAAGGAAGAGAAAACTCAGTTCCGTCGGGTTTTCTGCACATTGACTAAGCAGAAGTTAACTTTGAAATCAAACCCAGCTTCAAAGTTATGTTAGGTTGCTGAGATCCTTGCCCCAGCTGAGTTTTGGGTATCTGCACTCACAGAAGTTGTGAGACCATTCAGCCCCTGTTCGTGTTCTCAATATTAGAACAAAGCCATGCACAGAAATTCTGGAGGCAGCGAAGAGGTGTGCCAGCAACCAGTCTAAAAGAGTTAAGGCAAAAGTTCCTCTTTCAGTAGTAGAAGGAAGAAGTCATAGTTACAAATGTTTCTAGAAGATGGGGTTTGGTGAGAACAGGCACACAGTTAAGTTTTCGGGAATTTTTGGGGGTATTCTTATTTATTTTCTGCATCACAGAGCAAAATTCTCTATACATGACTGCACTGAGATATAACATTTCCTTATTTTGGAATACTTCCTTATTTAAAATAGTGATATTTTACATGATGACAATTTAATTAGTTTTAAATAACCCAGTCCTTAGAGAAAATACTCCAAGATGAGGGGATACAGATGCTGTCTATTCAAAATGCCTAAAATGTAATTAAAACAGAAAAGTCATAAAATGTTGAATTTGTACAGCGATGGGATTTTAATCAGCAGTTGTGTGGCAAAATCCATGGTCAGCTGTAATAAATGCTCCTTCTACTTCAATTTATGAGAACACTTGCAGCTGTTAAAGAAACAGCCATCTTTGTGTGTTAAACAATACATAAAGTATTCTAGAATAGCTGGTGTGCAAAAACAGGTGACAGAGCTGCATGTTAATAGATTGACTCGCAGAAGCAAGTGTGAGGGACCTACTTTTTCATATTGATTGCCTCTTACAGTCACTGGATTGTGAAAGTGGAACTCATTTAATGGAAACCCTTGAGATGGAAACAGGAAAAATCATACCTGGCTTCAGTTTTTTGTCTACGTGGAAGCTGTATTCATATTATTTAGATAGATCATCTGAAACAATTTTCAACGATTTTTTAGCAAGTGCAATACATACCAAAATTTCTTAAGAGGACTGTACTATCCTGCTTTGGTTTAACTCATTACAGACATGGACCCACACCATATATTATTTAAATGCGTAAGTTGACACAATATATAGGATTTAGAATTGGAAAGAATATGAATAATGCAACAGAAATAGTTGTGCTTCAGTGTTGAATCAGTGTGTTTCATAGTTGGATGTTTTTAATGCAAAATTAAGATGAACACTAAACTTAAAACCAGAAGGACTTGGTGGGTAGCTAGATAACTGAGCAAACCATCATGCCCATTTGTCCTGCTCTCAGCAGCGAGTTTAGTGAAGATCTCGCTGGAAGTTAGGGAAAGCAGCTGTGAACTGAGCTGCAGAAGGTGCAGCTTTTGAGTGCTTTTGATGGTGTTTTTGAGTGATGGTTTTCTGATGAAGCAGATTCAGGGAATCCACATAGTGAAGCTGCTCTTCTGTGGCTCTCTCAAATTGTAATTTGAACACAGCCTGACAAAAAGGTACAGATACTATGTAAAATACAGAGTTTTGGTGGAAGAAAGGAGCCCAAGACATCCAGAGACTTTGCTGAAACTAAGAGAAATGTACAAGAATGGAGAAAGGCCTCCTGCTGAGTCTTGAGTCAAACACAAAAACCAGATAGATGAAAAAGTGGGCTTTACTAGTTCTCTAGTTCTGGTGTTCAAAGAGTGACCTTTTTTTTAATCAGAAGTACACATATTGTGAAATGTTACTCTAAAGGGAATATAATGCAGCCTTGATACTCCTTTTAAGAACGCTGAAATCAGGATGTGCCAATTTAGCAAAGTAAGCTTTCAAAATGGGCATGACGCTTTTTATTTTCAGCTGAGCACTTCAAAAGCCATCAAAATTGATGTTACCTTCTGTTCTGGGAACTGTCAGGAAGCTATAAATAAGCATAAAATAATACAGGAGCAGGAAAAAGTGTTGTGCCAGCAGTTAATGTTGTTTCTAATTTTGTTGTTGTTTTTTTTTTTCTTTTTTACAGTGTGTCCTATTCAGTGCATGTCTCTGAGGATTACCCAGGTACAGTGCAACATTCTTGCCCATGACACATGTACACATGTTACCACGATTTGCTGTATTTAAATGAGAACGGGTGTTGATGTCTTCCAGGTGCATCTTGTACTAATCATCTTCCATCAGTTAAGATTATTTTCACAGTCACATCTCCTTTTCAGGCATCATTTATCAGCTGGGTCAGGGTGAGAACACAGGTTCACGAGTTTAGGCAGACTGTCGCTTGGGGTGCTGCAGCCAACACAGACAGGGGTGAGAAAGTGCCCAGCTTCTCTTTGGCATGGTAGATGAAGCTGGAACTTTCAGGAGCCTGAGCAGGCTGGCACAGGGCCAGCAGAGCACTTGTGTTTGCGACCCTGATGAGGCTGCTCGTGTTGTCCACGTTAAGCCTGCAGACTGTGCGCTGGTGCCGCTCGGGGTCAGTCGGAGCCAAGTGCTCGTGTGCTAGGGCTGGCTCGCACAGGTGTTCCCAGCACAGCCTCCCCTGAGTCCTCTGAGCTGGGCTGGCAAAGGTATTTATTTGTGTAACCACGTGGCCAGCCTTGACAAGGAGTGTTATTCCTAGGAAACAGAAGCAGGTAAGAACAAAAGCAAGTTTTCAGGGAGGCAATTTCCCCAATTTCCTTCACAAAGGCACTGCACAGACACTTCAGGCAGCACAGGCTATCAGAAGCAGAAGGAGGGAAGCAGGGATGACAGGTGCTGTGCAAATAAAGGTTTATGGAAGTACTGTTGTACTGCGCCACATTGTGCACCAGTGATTATTTAACAGTGTAAGTACCATGAATGATATGAAATCCTCTGTCCTTTTTTGACCTTTATCTGTAGTTTTTCTGAAATGTTTCTCAAAGAAATATATTTTCTTTTAGAAGCTCTTAAGAATTATGACTTTGATCTTCTTCACTGATAAGCAGCAGATTCTGATCAAAACACCAGTGTTTGAAGCAGATACAGAAAAAATCAACAGTGGTGCTAAAAACAATGGATTCTGTGAAAGAATACTAACAATCTTTATTAGATTTATTTTTCTAACCAGTGAAAACAGTGGAGGAGAATGATACTAGTCTGTTCAACATTTAGAAATGAGAGAAACTGAGATTCATACAATGCACAGTCACACCAGTGATAAATGGATTTACTGAATACTGCATTGAGCTGACAATGAATGGAGGGACAAATAGTTGAAAAAAATCTTCACCATGTGTTATTAACAGTTTCTTCCATTAAATATCACAAAATTTGACCTCTGGGAACCTCTAAGTAAATGGTAAGCTGAAGCACTGAACCAGCAGCAGTTACTTGGACAGCACATGAGAGCTCATTTCCTGGCAAACTCTTCTGTCTGGTAGACCTCAGAATTTCCTTGTGGGTGTTATTTGCAGCATGTCTTGATAGCCTACAAGCCTGAGTGACTTTGGTGTCCCTAAAACCTGATGAATATTCTGTGCCATCATGCCCTATATTTTACAGGCAGATAGCATTTGAACATTTCACACTGTAGTTTGGAGTGGAGAGTAAAGCAGTACATGTTTACTGATTAAAATCCAGCCCTTCGGGGCTTTAGATGAGATGATTTCATTCACATCTCCAGCTTTTGCAGAATATATGTGTGTTTTATGATGAAGAGATGTTCAGTGTGTTGGGAACGATAAGGACTTTTTGCCATTTTACAGCTTTGATCATAAAACACTCATTTTGACTCGATGAGTCTGATTCTTTGTCGCCTGTTTGTGTCCCAGATTTCTAACCTAACGTTATTACTGACTCTGTCTGCCTTCTCTGACATGTATCTTAAGAAAGGTTCTAGTGTCAGGCTGTGATGGTATCAAGTCTGGGAAGCTCTGTGCTGATGTTCTCAGCTGGAAGGTGTTTTTCAAGTAGTGCTGTAAGTTGATAGAGTTCAGAGCAGCATGTGCACTCAAATTTCTCACAGGATAAACCTTTACAGATTAAGGTTTAAGTCCATTAGTGCATAGCTACAGAAAGGTTGTACCCTCTGTAGATTAAGACGGTATAATACAGAGTGGATCAGATTTGTAAGTCCAAGACAAGGCTGTCAGAGTTGATCATCAGATAAATTGCTAATGTGTGCAATAAATATATGAAAATAGAATAGAGTAGGATGTAACTCAGCTAAAAGGATACCCCAAAAGTAAATTTTGGATACTGAAAGAAGAGCCTTGGGTAGTATACATACTCCCACAGCCTGCTTTGCTGTAATGTATGCTGCATCACCACTTTGGTACTGACAACAGTGTGTAGCTGTTGCTGAAGCTTTACTTCTTGAAGCATCAAATACAAGCAGCTGGGTTTTAAATTGTACCTATGGAAACGGTAATGTGACATGACAACTTTCAATAATGGAAGGTGTTTGAAAGTTTCATGTTTAAAAGTGAAAGCTAAAAATGTGCTCACAAAGACACATTGAGGACTTAACAGGAATAGTGTTGAGACAGCAATGTCTGAACAATATATATCCATTGCTGCAGTTGTGAAAACATAACTGGAAAGTTTAGAAGCAGGTATAACAGTTTCAGCAAAGTATTGCTGCAACAATATTTTCCTAACATTGACACCAGTGGGGAGAATAATCCTTCTTAGGAGCAGTTACAGTCTATAACATCAATGAGAAGACTGAAGTCCCACTAATATGAGCATATCATGACTCCTGTGGGAGCCAGCAGAGTAGCAAGCATTTTGCTAATGAATATATGTTCAGAATGATTTGTGCTGGCTGACACAAACTTGTAGAACTGCTATAGTCTTTTATCCCAGTGATTTGTAGGTAACACATCTTTCTTAGACTTCAACAGATTGCAGCAGAGATGGAGAGAATCAGTTTGGCAGCTAGTTTGCTGCATCCCTCTGCTAGGTCCAGGCACTATGTATGTCCTCCAGTGAAGAGGACAGGTATTCCTAGGTGTCAAGTGTTAGAAAAGGGTTGTTGAAGAAAACAAATCAAAGCCATTATCTTAATTTCAAATCTCATCATATCTCAATGGAAGAAAAAAAAAAAAAAAAAGAACCCTAATAGCTGCCAAATACCCAAGGAAAAAAAAACAGCTTGGCAGTGAAAGTCATATTATCCAGCTGCCAAGAAAGAATGGCAATAGACATAAAAATATAATTAAAAACTATGAAACCTCTAGCTGAGCAGTCCTTTTTCCATATATGTATGTCTATTCTGTACAGAACATACATTCTGTTCCTAGTTTTCTGTACAGCAATAAGCTGTAGCACAAAGATTTCCTCTCTGCCTTCCATGCACGTGGCGTTAGATATATTTAGAGCCAAATGATGGCCTCAATTATCTCAGCTCATTAGACTCTGTAGCAGTAACTTACACTCCCAAAACTGGGAAACAGATGTGCTTGTGTTTTATGTGCAAGGTGGACATGGAAATGATGGTGGCAACAAGGTGGAGAGTGTAAACAGAGGCAAGGCAGGGCTTCTTGCAGAGGGCAAGGTGCAGCTGTCCTGTGGCTATAGCTCACACCCATCCTGCCAGCAGACAAAAGTGGGAGGAGGAATGAGTGCTGACAGAAGAGACCCCGCTTAGTTCACACAACGCCGTGGCTGTAAAACACGTCCCTGTGCCCAGTGTGTGGCTGAGCAGCCACAGACTGATGTTTGGCTGTGCCCACAGGAGTGCAGGGCTTGTGCTCAGTGGTGCTGGGCTCCTGCAGCATCGCCTGCACACAGCATGTGTGTGTGGAGCCAGCCACAGATCCCTCAGATTGCCTCGAAGGACAGCACAGGAGTGGGAGTAGGCGAAGGTGTGGCACAGAGCCAGGCCTGGCAGGTGGGTGTGAATGTGGCAGAAAGGCTGTTTCACAGGTGGCAGCCAAGAAAACCCATCAGTGTGAGCAGTGCAGCTGCTGCCCTGCCAGGTCTGGCACACAGTGCCAGCCACAGCCCATGCTCCCTCTCAGTCAAGGGGACTAATAACTGAGATGATGTTGCTGAACTTGCCTCCCAATAATTGTTAACACCTGTAACATTTCACTGGGAGCACTCAAAAGCTTTGAGGCTGCAGCAGTATGCTTAAAATTGCATGTGGTTTCATGTATGTTGTTGATACTAAAAACTGTAATACATAAGTCCTTTTTTCATTCTCTTATATGTCACTTTATCTGTGATTATCTTAATTATCAGCCTTTCTGCACTACAGCATAGGTTTCAATTCAGCCCAGATCATTAGAAAACAAAGTGTCATTACTTGCATAAGCAGTTCAGCAATACATGCAGAATTAGCTCCTGCAGATAGTACAAAAAACCCTGCTGTTTCTTGGTTTTTGTTAGTAAACATTTAATCAGAAAGCAAAAGAAGAAACCAAACCAAAAAACTCCCAACAGACACACTCCTCAGTCTAATCCCTACAATTTTTAAAGAAAATTTGGTTAAATAGAGTTATAACATTCATAGGTACCAATGTTTTTGTTAAGTGGGAAGGATTTCTTTTCAGGTAGAAGAAAGGTTATCCACTGATTAGAAGACACTTCAAATAACCTTTATGTGACTAGGCAAAATGAGGCACAGGTATTTTGCATAATTGGCTGTTAACACCCAGCTCTCAGTGCAGCTTTCACTCTGCATATCAGATCTAGCTTGAGTTTTGGTGTCAGACATAGCAAAAAACATGTAACAAGTATTAATTTTGGAAAAGGTTGGCCACTCTAAGCCTTGCAGGCTGGTTCAGAGCAGTGCTTGGTGTGATTCACAAAAGCCATCACATCAAACTCCATGGTTTTGCTTTATAAGGTTTAGGTCTGAATCTCCCATACTTATAATATTTTTCTTTTTTATTAAAAATTTCAAGGGAAAAAAGGAACACATCAGGAAGGTGGTGATAGTGTTCAGCTTCCCTAAGCATCTGGGGAGTGGTTCCTTGTGGTACAGGTCTGGGACAGGAAAATTGGAAGGGGTTGACAAAGCACAATGGAACTTCACCATGCAAAGTGTTTTTCTTTCGTAGATAACACTTACGTTTCCAGTTCTGATAACGATGAAGATGTATTAGTCACAACAGAGCCAATTCCAGTAATTTTCCACCAAATTGCTACAGGTAATCCTACGTCTGCAGAGTTTTACCAAATTCATAATTTTGGAAGAAAGATAAGATGTTGTCTGCGCTTAGAGGGAGATGTGATTTTGAAGTGTTCAGCTATATAGTTTGCTGTTTTCTCTGGTCTTGTTGGTCTCTGATCTAGCAAATTGTCCTACACTTCAGAATAGAAGAAATTAGAGTATTTCTTTTGGGGGTCACCACAGTTGTGTGCAGAATTTTATCTTTTGCTTTTAATGTCTTGTAGCCTGTGCTAGAGCAATTCCCCTTGAATACACCTAGAGGTGCATAATACTTTCCAATTATGAGTTTTCATGATCACTTACTTAAAATTTCACTAAATCTTCACCGTTGCAGATGAAACAGTCTATAACTACCACCACTGCCTCTGGTGAAATATTTCAGGAAATTTGAAACAAAATGGTTCAGCTGTTTCACTAAATTAGACTACAGAAAAACAATTTATTTTTTCCCATTGATTTTGGAGCCCTCTCATTATAAATTATTTCCTTATTTTCAACAAGTACTTGATACATGAAAGGGTATGCTTGTCAGACATACAGGCACATTTATACTGTATTTAATAAGACTTTGTGCACACTCCATTGAGACATTTTAGATTCTGGCAGACAAAGTCTGTGATTTTTTCAGGCTGCAGAAGAAACTGTGCAGAGCACTCTTAATTCTGGCAGCTCTTCAGATAGGAACACTTGACTTTGTAATTTTTTATTATTATTATAATTCTTTACGGCTTTTTTTTCATAACACAGAATGATTTTTAATTCCACTGGGGAACCAGTATGATCTTTAGTCTCTGTCTCATTTATACAGAAGTAAATCAAGAGTAATGTTACTGAAGTTATTGCAAAGGCACACAAACAAAATCTTGCTATTATCGTCACAAGTTTGTGATAAATTTTACTTGCAAAAAATTTCTTTACTTTGAAAAAAAATTAAGCCTGTAATTTACAATAGAGCAAAAACCTACCTTTTATATAGAAGACTTTATTTTTCTGAGGGGTTTGATTTTTTTATTCTTTTATAAATTATATGAAATAAATGAATGACACTAAATTGTAAATCACAAATTGGGAAAAGCAAATGTCCCAGATGGATCAGCTGAGTTTCAATTTACACTTAAAAGAAGTCTTCTGGGAACTAAAGGCTTCCTCATTTTAGACTGTTGCATTGTAAACTCTTTGATGATTTTCATATCTGTAACTTTTTGTTCCTTATTTGCTCTACTGCTGCAGCTAAGAGTTCCAAGTCTGCACATGCAAAACTATTTCATTTTTTTTTTCCACACATATGTTCCTTGTTTTCCTTTTTTTTTTCTTCAAGAATTAAGAAAAACCAGTGATGTCAACTATTGCTTATCCATAAAGTCAAAATTACAGAGGGAGAATGGAGAGGTATGTATTTCTTGTATGCATATTTTAACAGAAATTATTTTAAAAAGAAAAGAAAACAATAGAATATGAATGTTTACCATAGACTTCCTATCAAAGTGTCCTTATTCAATCTGTGCATGTTTACAAAATGTGCATGTTTTAAAAGGTGACCATATTTCTTTGGGTTTCATAAATGGCTTAACCAGTGATTCACTTGGTTGGGATAGAGATTCTCCTGCTGTCCTAGGAAATATGTTTTTGATGTTTCAGTTTTTTTTGTTCAACAGTGGTATAGACCCTGTTGGCCATAAATACACAGCTCTCCTGGAAAAGAAGATAGTGATTCCATTACCTTTTAACCTACTTTGGCACATAAGACCTCATCTTAATTACTTCCAACTCAGTGCTTCTTCATATAGCCTGCAGCAATCCCACTGCAGACTCTAGGAATCTGCAGGACCCTTCTCACCATATGCAGGGTGTTGAAAACTAGGGTCTTACAGGCACAGTGGTATTTGTTTGCCCTGTGCCTCTGGCACAGGTCTCTGACCAGTCTCACTGAGACGTTCAGAAGTAGCACTAAGGTGAAATCTGCTTGGGGCTTTACAGTGCCATGGCCTCAAAGAGGTACCATGTAGGCTCCTGCCTCAAGGAGAGACTGAGTGTTGTCAGGACTTCAGGTGCTTGACCTAAAGTCTTCCTTTGGTGAGGGTAGGTGCTGAGTTTCTTATCCTGGAAAGGGCAGGTAAGCATGCCTAGATGCTATGTGTATAGATTTTTTTAGTAAATGAAACGTCATTTGGTGTGAAAACCTCCACTGAAAACAGTTTGCTTCTACAGCCTCATCATTATGTTCAGTGCTCTGTAAACATAAGAAAAACAAGTGTGGGAAGAATTTACCCATTTCCTTAAAAGCCAGAAATACAGTTAGCTTCTGTGGGACTGAGTTTGAGCTTGTGTTTTGTTCCGAGTTGAGTCAGCTACTTAAATGTGAAAGTACTGAAAAAACACCCTTTTTATAAAGTCTCTTAACACTGATGATTTCTCTTGGCTAGACAGTTCAAGGCTTGGTTAGGATATGATGGGTTTGTCATTATTCTAACATGAGAGTTCTGTGTGGAATTTTTGTTGAGTTGATTTCTGTTTTGAAACAGACTTTCCTCTGAAGTAATTTTATTATAAGACTAAAGGTATTATTTTCAATGAAGTAGAAGCAGAAATTATTTCTATGCTTTGCCAGAAGTTGCCATGAGATAGGATAAATACACTTTTGCACTGTATGTATACATACAGTGAGTAGAGCAGGAATTTAGAGGCATGGGTAGAAAAATGGAATTACAATGTCTGACCATAGAAACTGGGGATAAATGTATATACATACTGACATTTATGGCTGTGGAATTTAGGGGAAACTGCTACTGTTTTGATTCTTATATCTGATTTCTATTCCATTATTACATGTCTATGTAGGACGCAAATAAGAAAAAAGGGGTTAATGCATTATGTTGAGGTTGAAGTGAAGAATGATTTTACCAGGTGTTCTTTAGGGGCTACTACTCAGCACAGAGCACAGAAATAACACATGCATTGTGGGAAACAGGAATTACTCTCTCAAGGAATTATATAATTATAAGTAAAGGTTCCAGTAGAGAGAAATGGAATATAATATTTCATCTCATGCTGAGTTTCAGTCAGTGCCGGATTAGTTCAGTTTACTTGATGATATTATTCACGAGGCAGCCTATTTGAAACAAGTTTTACTTAGGTAAGCATAGGATTTTCTAATTCTTATTTTTTACTGTCTCAGTGCAGAGCTACTCAGAAAATTAAGTTTGAAACTTTCCGGGCACCAGGATGGAACCTTCTGTTTAAAAATAATCATTAAGCCGTAGAATGTCAGGTTTTCACAGAAGTAAACATTAGATATTCCATGTTGGACTTAGATTATTTCCTGAAACTATTGGGGTTTAATTATGAGAATAAAGTAAAACAAAACTAGTAAGTAGGTTGCTGACACACCAAAAGATCTATGTCCATAACCAGTCTTGATGTGAAAGTTATGCTTTGTTTAGCAAAAGCACAGAGTGAAGTATCCCCATAAAGTCTGCTGAATTATCCAGTTCTTTAAAATACCATGCTGTGTTTGCTACCACACAAGTATTATTTCTCCAATATATATTCAAGGTGTTTTTATGTACCCTGTATTAGGTGCTTTTTTCATGTGATATTTCATCATTCTTAAAATGGGTCCTCTGGAAAAATTATACTAAATTATATTAAAAGATCTCTTCAGGAAGGATGCTATTTGTAAAAGCATAATTCCTGTAGTTACATTTAGAACTGTACATGCAAGGTCAACATATTACTTTTATCATTAACTTTCCTTTTCCATTAAGGAGTCACGGCACAGCAGCACAGTTGAAGAAGACTCTGAAGGAGATAATGACTCTGAGGAATTTTATTATGGAGGACAGGTAATGCAGGAAATTTTTTGCACAAGTTCCAGGAAATTAATATTTGAAAGTTCTTATGTTCAATCCATTACAAATTGATAATAATCTTTAATTTCTTATGTTTTTTTCATAGGGTTGAGTAGAGTGACGTGTATATATATACATAGCATTTTATGACATAAATATTGAATGTGTTCAAAGTTATAATTATAAAATATTCAAAATAAGATTACTTTGCTTCCTTTTGCAATGCTTTAAGAATGGAACAAGCAAATACCCTTCAGAAAGCTTGAAAATAGAAGGTAGTTGCTTACTTCCAGGAAACAGATAACTGACTCTGTAAAGCTTACCCCATTATTAATACAAAGGGGAAGACAGGATCCAAACCTCTTTCCTTACAGAGAATTGCCATTTTTAAGAGTAAAGAGCACTGCATTTTTATGCAACTTTTGTATTACAAAAAAAGTCTGGTCTAGGCAATACTCCATTCTTTTTCTGAGCTCTGGAGTAAAATTCACCTTGAAAAATGCTGCATATTTCAGATGATTGTAGTGCTCTGTGCCTTTCCTTCTTGTTCCCTCAGCAGCATTAATTCTTACATTCTCTTGTATATTGGGAAATAAAATCTTTACACGCCTTTTTCTTTTGCAGTGCGCTTCATGCTGCTAGTCTCTTTATTCAGATTTCTCTTGTATTTCAGCCTCAATGTTTCCCCAAGGAGTCATTCCTTGCTTATATTATTAGAACTGTTTATTTCGATGAACATTTTGGCGAGCTATGGTTGCTGTTTGTGAAGGTTGTCCCTTGCCTCAGCCTTGAGGCTGAAGCCGTCGGTGCCCTGGGTGCAGAGCCAAGGCTGCAGGAGCACGGCAGCAGTGCCAGCAGGGTGGGTCAGTGCAGAGAGCGTGGGATGCTGATGAGCAGGACATGGCTGAGCCTCTTCCCCTGCAGAGCCAACAGTGCGCTGGGGTTAGCACACAAAATTCATGTTGGGATGCTTTACAGTAAAAAAAAAAAAACCATAAAAAAAACCAAAACCAGCAAAACCCCACAAACAAACAAACAAACAAACAACCCCGTGGCCCTGAAAAGCTGTTAAAAGTTATTTTGAAACTGGAACTGAAATAATGTATTGTCATTGTCTGAAATAGCTCACGTGGGGAATTGACTCATGTTCGCTGTAGAAATGACTGCAGGAATTGCCTCCCTTCAGCTGCTGACTCCTACAGCCCCATGCTGGGGAGTGCTGTGGAGGACCATATACATAACTCACTGCAAAGAGCAATGTTTTATTTTAATCTGCCTGAGAGGAAAAAGCTTCTGATCTTGTCCTGTGGTGATGAGTCGTGTGTACTCGCTTCATTTTTCAACTCTGAAGAAAGGGCAGTAACCTCAAGGTGAAGGAACAGGCAGAAAACAGCTGGGAGTGCTTATTTTTTGAACCAGGGCTAATACATTTGGTATAGGATGCCTGGCTGTGCCCAAATGAATTAATAAATATTAACACTGCCTGTGAGGTATGAACACTGATAGCAGTACATCGTTTTGCAAGGCGTAAAAGAGCTGTGTAATAAGACAAGACCGGTTAGAATTTAAGTGCCTTATATCAAAATGGAAACTAGATTATATTGCATTGTCTTCTCTATGAGATAATACATTTAACTGAAAGAATAGTAACTGGCAAAAAAAAAAAAAAAAAAAATCAGGTCTGCAATAAAAATAAAATACCAGTTGATTATTAGTGTCTTGAACATAGAATATCTATAAAGAAAATATGGTGAAAATGAAAGAAAAAAGAAGACATCACAGAAAGTGTATTTAAAAAGAGGAAAAGAGAACATGTCTAATTTAAAATTTCATGGTCAAAAAGACTAAAGTCTAACTAAGTCATTTAAAGTTAAAAGATAATACTGAGGACTCAAAAAATAAATAGAAAATCAGGTAATGAGAATAGTCCCTTGAAAGACAAAAAAGAACAATCCTTTTTCAAAGCAGAGTGTTTGTAGGAGTTGTCAAATGGGCACCAGGTGTATTGGGGAGACAAAAGATTTGACCATATATGTGGAAAACAAGCAAGGCAGGCTCCTTCATTTGAGAGAAGTGTCTGCTGTGCCCACAGAGAGAGGGGGCAGAAACACTGACTATAACAAAAAGAGGGAGGAGAGGCCAGTGTAATTGTGTGCAGTACAGCTGGCAAGGATGGAGGTCAGGGATAATTCTTAGCATTTCTAAGTGGCTACAGCTGGAAAGGCAAGAGAGCTGCTGCTGATGAAGCAAGGGCCATGGAAGATGAGAAATGGAATTTGATGGGCAGTGTAAAGAAGATGCAACCTTTTGCTCATAAATGAAATGTTTGTATCCACTTCCAAGGCACCTGCTTGTAATCCTCCCAAAGGATTTAATGGATAAGTACTTAAAAGTAGCTAAGTGGTTCAACAGTGTAAAACCTATTGATTTTCAATGGGATTTAGGCTTGTAAATCGCTTAATCTCCTTTTAAAAAGCGACCTTTTGTCAAATAATCTGAATAAGGTCTCAGATTAAAAATGGAGACTTTCTAAACATAGACCTTTCAGTTGCAGCAAAGTTACCAGATTTTTTTCTTTTATATTCATTTTTTTCTGCAACTCTGTTAATTCTTGCTTTGAATCTCTATCTTCTGCATTTGCAAATAAGAGCAGGAGATGAAAACAGAAATTTTCTGCCTTTGGCTCTCTGCATGTCTCTTGTGCTTCAGCTGCAAAACATACTTGAAAATGCAGAAATACAAACCTCTGACGGCCTCCTCTGCGTACATCATTATGTCTATGGCACTAATTTGGGGGTGGGAAGTACCATACTGTGGTCTTAAAATTTGCCAGAGCACTGCTTTATTTCCTTTTTGAGTTCATAGCCTCTTACCATGAGAAAATAGATTAGAAAAAACATTCTGCTGAGCCAGGGTAGTGTTCTGCATAATGTTCCTTTTGTATTTTGCTATTATTGAAAGAGAAGACTGATTTAACAATCTGGTTTAAGACCAACAAAGGTGGCAAGTGCACCACAGCTATGATTTGTGAAATGATTGCTGTGCTTTCTTTGGAAGCAGGACAGCAATTATTTACGCATCTTTAAAGAATTCTTCTTTGAGTAATGAGCATGTAAAAAGGATTGTTTTCCCCCTACCTAAAGTGAAAAAAATGACAATAACTATTTCTTTCCAGTGCTCTTCTACTTGGAAAATTGTTCTGACATGCCTGCCCAAACAAAGGAAGGATACTTTATTTATAACCTTCTGGTCATGAATATCACTTGTATCTCTGAAAAATACATGTCCATGCCACGCTGATGAATTCTGTGCCTTAAACTTAAAGCATTCTAGGTCTAAGTCTAATCAAATTACTTTCTGCTAATTTTTCAAATATAAAAAGGTGATCATCTGATTATTAGTTGAATACTACTGAAATGTAATTAAATTAGCACATCTCTAAGCATCAGAGCTGAAAATGTCATAGCACTGGTTTCCTACAGATTTGGCTGTAAAAATGGAAGTTTTACAAATGTACAAATGCAGTTGGATGTGGCTCTGAAGTAACAAGAATCCTCTGCAGAATTCCTGTATAAGGTTATATAGATGTGTGGGTCTAAAGGCATAAATTACATTCTGCTGCTTTGTTCTCTGAGTATGTCAAATCCTATGCTCATTTCTGAATCTGTTCAAGTCTGGGGAGTTCATTGACATCTGTGGAATTACTGTCATTCTAGTTGTTGTAAAGACATAGATTTAGGTTCACACAATCAGGATAATTTTGCTTGAGAAAAAGGTAATATTAGACAGATGATGAATATATTTTTACATGCCCAGAGAGGTACTTTGGACCTCATAGAGGATAGGAGGGTATTAATTATTTTGACTAAGTAGAGTCCAATGAGACCAGCTCACAAGTTTTGCTTTTTAGTGTAAGCACAAACATAACTTTTTCCATTTTTCTTGTAGAGTTTGAAAAAAAAAACCAGGAGGGTTGGTGTCTAGATGTATACTTCTTTATTACCTTCTCTGGCGTAATACTTAACATGAGAAAGTGTTCTTTTAATTTTTTTATTTTTTTTTTTTTTTGGTCTCATATTATTGCACTGGTAGGCAGAATGCAGGCAGTGAGTAAGCTAAAAATGTAATTTTGATGCTGAGGTGCTGGGTATAGAGAATAGTTTCATGCTTCTCTTGTGCCCAAGCCACCAAGCCATTCTGTGTCTAGTATATGAGAGTGTGACAACAAATGAGAGCACGTCAACCTTTGTGCTGTAGTGGTTGGACTTGGATGACAGGACTGGGGACATCTGGTTCTTATCCTACTTAACATTTTTAAAATACACTAGTGTCCCAGAACAAACCTTGGGACAAAATAGGACAGATAAATGAGTCCTTTGCAGCTTCTCTTCTCAAAAAAACAAAGAGAACCCTCAAAACACTTCAAGGCAGAGGTGCCTGCTTTGAAAATCTTGCTACTTTAGCAAACGAGGTGGCCTCAGGGCTTCAACTTGTCCCTTCTGAGTGTGGCATTGAGAAATCTTAATGCAATGTATTTTACAGAGAGAACTTTCAAGAGTCTAAATCAGGTGCCAGAAATGAAATACAGAACTCTCAAGATACTTTTCTGTCCCCAACAGGTTAGCTATGATGGAGAACTTCACAAGCACCCACAGCTGGAGGCTGATTTAACAGCAGTGAGAGAGATCTATGGACCTAATGCAGTATCTCTCAGGTATGGCACTGGCCTTTCTGTATTGTGGTGCCTTTAATGTTTTGGACTTTGAATTCTGTATGGACCTTCCCTGACTGCCAAAGCACAAGTCTTTTCTGGTGATTCCTGCATGTTGTGTGACAAAAGGAGGGAGCACTGCAAACCAGTATCAGTGCTGGGTTTTGGGGGGTTCTTTTGTGGAACAGCATGCTTACAAGTAGCTGTGCTGAGAACAGCCCTGTTGCAAAACATCATTGTCTTTTGCAGTTCTAGTGAGGCAGTTGTGTTTTGTTGTAAATTGCTATTCAACATTTCTTTAAACCCTTGTTAAAGTCTTTTCCTGTCATATTCTGTATTTTGCCCTGGAGGTGAACAAGAGGAATGGTAAGAGGTTTAATAAATACTTTCCCGAGGGAACAGCTGAAGGATTTGGATTTGTCTAGTCTAGGAGAAAAAGAGAGGAAGAAGACACAATAACAATTTCTTGTCTTCAAAAAAGCTGTTTGTAGGTAGAATGAGTGATCAAATATTCTGTACAGTCATTATAAGGGAGACAGTAAGGAGCTAGGGTTTGCTCAGAGATTAGGAGAGTTTTCTAATTGTGAGACTCCAAAGTTTCCTACACAGGGAAGTAGTGGAACCTTGGTCAGATGTGAATTGATAAGAGTAATTTTACACAAATTCTGTTGGGCATGTATGAATGTGCATGATTCTGCCATAGTGCATATGTGTGTGTGTATATATATATATATATATATATATATATATATATGCATATATATAGTATATCTATTTTAATATGCCTCAGGTACTTTATAACTTCATTTTCCATCAATGTAATCTTAATAATTCCATAAAAATAACAGGTAGGTAAGATGTAACAGACCTGTCAGATGCATTGCAAGGAAAATACCAAAGTAGTCCTACAAATCAAGGAAGAGAGAGAGCATACCTACACCTATGGTGTACTACACCTTTTCAAATCAGATGGAAATTTATTACACTTTAAGAACCTGGGGAATTGAAATCTGAATAGCTGTATATAGGTTTAGGAAATGAATAAATATTTATTTGCTAAACTGATAACTATGAAATTCCTTCAAGCTCCTAAAATAGAAACATTATATGTAACCTTTCAAAATTTATTGAATTAGCAGTTTCACTAGAAACACTGTGATCCCCTTGAATTCAGTATAGTAGAAACTGGCACCTGTGGCTGCTTTTGGCATGTGCAAAACTTCAATGCTTTATCCACTTTATTTCAGCTGAAAATATTTACAGATTCTTGGAAATACACCCCACAAGCATTAAGCATTCATTTTCATCCTTCTTGTGCAGCTCCACTTCTCTAAGAGAGAAGTTTGTCTGACAAGGGTATCCACTGAGAGGCATATTTTGTAGACAATTTTCCCTTCTTTCAGTAATCTCTTGCTGTCACAGAATCAGTTTTACAGTAAAAGTACATGTTTCTGTACATTCATTCTTTTCACCACTGCCCTCAGAAAACTTGCCACAAAAGCCCTGAGAAGTTGATCCATCCAGCTGGTCCAAACTCTTCCATATCTCTTTACATTGCTTATTCATTTATGGGCAGAGGACCTCTGGGAGCTTCAAAATCAAGATGTGTTTATGAAGCAATTGTAGACAGCAGATCATAAGACGTAGGGGTTGGAATAAAACATGATTTCCTCCTCATGTCAGCTTGGGAAATTAAAACTTAGAGTTAGGATCATGTGCCTAAAATCCATCTTCTAGGATAGTAGTGGGGTGGGGGGGCAAAGAGATTTCAGTGAGTGTGGAAATGTCATAGTTAAAACTAACTTTTATTTTATTCATTCTTCACTAATATTTCTATTCCATTAATTCATCCATTCCTGTTTCATTTATAAAATTGTTCTTGTTTACAGCATTTTGAATCTCAGTTATGTGAGTATCACCAGCCTGCATTCATAAAAATTATTTAAGATAGCGTAACAATGTTCGGATCTTCTGGAAAGTGAACAAAAAAGCCCGATGCCACTGTTGTGTAGGGTAGTGGCTAAGCCATTCAGCAGGTGGAGAGCTTCCCTGTTTCAAAGCCAGGTTTTCAGTGAGCTGTAGGAGGTCATCGAGTGCCTGTAGGTCTGTAGGTGAGGTGACGCTGGAGCAGCGCTAAAGGTACCTGGGAAGTCTGCAATACAGCCCTGTCCTGCCATTCACCTGCTCTGTGTGTGCCATGTGGGGACAGACCTGATCTAGAGAAAGAACCTGGGTTTTCCTTGACCAGAGAGAACCACTGAGTTGCTGAGTTTTGGTAGAAGGGGCTCCCTTCACCAAACTTCACAAGAGCTCAAGCAATTTCCAGTGCAAACTCAGGCCTGCCACAGGTGAGAGGTCGCTTTGGTAGGAAACAGTTACATTTCAGTATTTCAAAACTGCTTTATTGAATGATTTAAAGTTTAACAGAAAAGCATGGAAGTTGTAACTTTTCTCTAAAAAGTTCTTTTTCTGTTTCTCTGTTTCTGCTGTATCTCTTCTGTATTTTTCTTTATATTCTTTGATTTCTCAGCCTCCTTTGGACTGAATTCTTTTGGGATCCTCCCTCGTGGGGAGCCCTGCTTATCTCAGTTCTTATGATTCGAAGAAAACTCCCGAGCTCATTAGAATCTTGTTTCTCGTGTTTATTAACAGGTGGTCACAAAACTTGACAGGTCTCTCCAGGCTGGTTACAAGGTTAATCTTTGCAATTTGGCACATTTCTTTATTCTGATGGTACAAACAAGGCCTTGTGGCTCACTTTGTGTCTGATGCACAAAATGGCCCCGAACTACGCAGTTCTTTTATCTTTATACCTATTTTTACCCAATTAACAATAGACATGTATATTATTTTTCTTAATGACCCAGTGACCCATCACCTCTGTGATGCACTGCGGCATTCTCTATCCAATCACTTACTATTACCCAAAAACCTCAGGGAGAAGAACATGAAGAAGAAAGAAGAAGGGACAAGGGACAACACCCTAAATCCTCCATCTTGTCTCCTGTTCTCTAAACTAATCTTTTCACCCAGTGATTTAAAAAAACTTTCTAATCTACACACTTACTCTTTTAGCTTTTTCTATCTAACTTTAACATCTGTTTCCATGTTTCACCATGAAAACATGCTCATGAATTTCATATTATATGAAATTCAATGTTTTTCTAGATCTTAGAGTTACGTATGAGAAACAAGGGCACACACTCTGTATTCCAGACTCCAACAAAAGTCACTGTGAGAACAAAAACAGAAACGCAGTTTTAAAGTTAAAAACATCCTAGTGACTGGAAGCTAATCTGTGAAAATTTGAGAGATAGTACTTTTATATCATTGTCCACTTAAGTAGTGTAAAGGAAAAGGAAAACAGTTTTTTGTTTAGGTGTGTGAATAAGTATTTTCTAGCCCTGTTCTTTAGAAGTCTTCAAGTGTGTTGTGGGAAGGCAATCATTACATCAGAAAAAAAGAGGCAGAAAAGTCGCAGTTTAAATGTAAGATTTCAGATGTCAATGTTAAATCCTAATCTTGCAATACCACACGTAACAGATAAAACAGATAACTATTGCCTTGTGCACATTACAGGGCAGTCTTTATTTTTGACAAACAAATGCCTGAGTGTATGAAGCAATCCCCAGGTATAACTTGCCATCCTCTAGGCTGTGTTGTATTTGTCTTCTGTGGTTTATCTGAAGGCTGTTCTTAGGTTACTGGCTGTTATCCAGAAATACTCTAGAAAATTAACAAGGGTTTTCTTGTGTCATGAATGGGAGCAGCATGTGATTATTAATTTTTCTTTGTTCATCTGTGCAATACGTGAGACAGAAATACACAGCAGCAATGGAGAGATTTTTTTGGGAAGTAATGGAAAAGATTTAGCCTGTTTAAGCAAGATCCTCTGAAAAAACCTTTTAAGTGCAGCAGACGGTCACCCACTGGGAATATTGATCCAATCTATGTAAATATGTATTTTATAACTATTCTGATTTTACAGATAAGATAATCCTTTATAAAATCTTCCATGTTGTAAGTACTCCTTGACTGAGGAGTATCTTAAAGAGCTCTAATGTAATGTAATTATTTCCTTTCAGGGAATATGGAGCCATTGATGATGTAGATATTGATCTACATATTGATGTTAGCTTTCTTGATGTAAGTAATCTAATCACAGAATTACATAATGAACATTAATACCCATTTAATTTTTCTGTACATCATACTCTCTAGACAACCACTGATACTTTCCTTTTTTGGAGAGTTGATCTTCACAAGTGAGTGTCACATTATTGATTGATACACGATGGAAAGGTTTTCTTTCCTTTTGTGACCACATTGTTAAAATGCTATATTAGGCTTTTATTTGCTGCATATATATTTCCTTCCAAACATTTTTCATGAGTGGTAAATGTTTTAATATATATATAAATTAAACATGGGGTTCTTTTTATGTTAAGTTAGACATGAGTCAGGTGAAATTACTTCTTACAGTCCTGAAGGGAAGAGGACTTTGCCAGGAGTGCTCCTGTACCCTGATTAGAGAGAGAGGCTTGACTGGCAAAAGGACAGTGGTGCTGCTTGTTGACTGGCAGCCTGCCTTCTCTTGCTGTTGTGCTGTCATTCATCTTCACACTTCCTCACCTCATCTGTGCAGCAACTTCCTGGCCTGCATATAATAAAATAATAAAGAACAAAAATGAGAACCTTTAAGTGCATCATTAGCTTCTGCACAGATAGGTCTTATTTTCAGGTCCACACAGCACATAAGATATTTATTGAGCCTTACTAAAATTTTAAGGAAGTCTGATCATAGCTTGGATTATTTAGATCAATTTTAAGGAGCAAAAGCTTCCTTAGCCCTTAATTATGAGGCTAATTTCTATTCTGGTTTTTTTGCTCCTTTGCTTCTCAGCTTTGAAGCAGCACCTGTTGGTGGATGGGGATGTGTCTGCCTGCAGTGTACATGCAGTGTTGTGTATAAACCTCTGCTTGATTTAAATAAGCTCACTCAAGAACTGGAAGCAGTCTGACGTTGCTCTTTGGGGGTCGTTGATGTGCCATAATTTGTCCTGATTCTAAAGTGTAATGTTGGAGTAGATACTAAACAGCTGGGTAAATGGATGGATGGTGTTTTTAGCAACCCAAAAGCAGAATGACAAAAAGCAGTTCCTCATGATGGCTAATGATGTCTATTGTTTTCTTTTTGTCTTAAACTAGGAGGAGATTGCTGTGGCTTGGGATGTAATTCGCACAGAGCCTATAATAGTGCGCCTGCACTGTTCTCTTACACAGTACCTAAATGGTCCAGGTTGGTCAATTGTGTATTCTTCTTGTGCCTTGTGTAGTGTGCAGTCTGAGCCATGGGATAGACACTTATTCACTACCAAGTCTTTGGCTCTGCACATGCTCAGTTCTACTGCTGAGACGAGTCCTATTGATTTGAAATTAGGCATACATATATTTGCATGGCTAGGCCCTTCCTAGTGACACAGGCATCTAATTTAAACTTTCATGGGTTCATTTTGGGAACTTGTTTTCCTGATATCCTTTGAGATGCAACTGCTTCCCCTAGGAACCAGGGTTAAGGAGTAACGACCTGGAGTTTCTAATATGTGATTTTGTAATTTTTGAAATCAAACCTCATCTGCACAGATGAGATATGACTGATCAGTCATATCTCATCATGAAGACATACACAGACCTGTGCAGCATATTAACATGCCCTCCTTCATGCAGCTTTAAAGAGTCAGGCCATGATAACTGCCCTTTCAGCTTCTGGTTTCTATATAAGTGTGTGTATGAATAAGTGTTATTCAGGAAATCTTTAGATCTGAAAGAATTTTTAAGTGATTAAAGTTTCCTCATGAGAGAAAAATGTTCAAGCTCATGAAGAATCAACTTATTTTGAAGATTTGGAAGCATTCATATGCAAGAGTCAACTTCAGATATATTTTTACAGTGTAAGTCAGATTCAGTTTGGATAATAACTTGCCCAGCCTTGGAGACTTGCAGTACAGGCTGTCAGTTCAGGCTTTTATCTGTGGGAGAATTCTGCCTCTGGAAAATAATAGATATTTCCAGTCCTGTTTATCAAAATCTGTCCCAATGAGCTATTTCTATAGGATGTTGCCTGACGATTCTAACTATGAGCTATATTCTGTTCATTCAAATAAGCATTTCATTATACCAATCTTTTTTCCCCTTGACTTTGGTCTTTTTGTCTGTGGTTTATTACTTCAATCATTTTTGTCTTAAAGTCTTAAAATACACATTTACAATAGCAGGAAGCAGAGTTAGTATTCAGAACATTTCTATCAAAATGTAATTTAAAAAATGAAGAAGTGCAGCAAATAAGAGAAGGTGAAGTGTGTAGAGCAGCATGCAGTGAGAAATGAGAAGTAACAAGAATATAAATTCTGCATTGCTGACAAGGTTAAGGTGGGAAACATAGTTCCCAGGGCTGCAGCTGACTGCTTGTGGGAGTGCCCAAGTTCTGAGAAAAGCAGGAGTAGGGCCACAGGCAAGAGCTTTGCTGACGCTGGTTTTCCTGAGCTCAGCTGCTGTTGCAGCCATGTCCCTTTACTTACTAGAAAAGCACAGTGAGATCCACCATCTTTTGTGTTAATTCTGTGATTTCCTCTTCTGTTTTCTTGACAATACTGGGCCAGAATTTTATGCTGTAGCTTTTTCTCCTATACTACATTCTGGTGGTTGAGAAACAGGAACACAGTTCATTCCAAAGCACAGTGGGGGATATGAGTACCATCCTATAGCTGTTTAATATACTGATTTTAGATAGTTCTAGTAGTTAATAGCTTGTCTCAGTAGTGTCTGTGTGGGCAGTTTGTCCCTCATGCCTTAGAAGCCTGTCTTAGAGAGGATGAATCAGCCAGTGGAGGTATTGGCATGTCTCCTCTGAATGTAGAGTCTAGAAAAAAATTTGATCTAGATGTCAGATTTTAAAATTTCTCTTTGTAGGTACAATGATATTTAAAGTATTCCACATCCCACCAGCCCCCTGCAGTGTGTCTGAAATTTGACAATCCAAAGATATAGCTATACTTAATGAAATCATCCATCCCCTTTGAAAAAAAGCATTAGTTTGTATTTAAAAGATGAGTTTATGTTTGATGTTATTTGAATAACAACATTAGGGAAGAGGTGACTACTGACCTTTGAACTAAGTTAAATTGCATGGCCAAGGTAGATATATTGTATTTTATTATCAAATTTAATATATATTAAAGTAAAATTAAAGTGCTAACTTTGATATTCTGAATAAAATCTGGCTTTCTGAGTGGTCAGAATAACATCAAAATACTGATTTACCATTTCTAATAAAATGTGAACAAACCCCAGATTTTTTGTTTTCATTTATTTTTGATTTTACTTTAGTCATTATCACCTTATGCAATGCAAAGTATGCAGTCTGTTCATGCTTGTGATATGCTTTGGCTGTTGTCCTGCCTTGAGGACCTGCAGCTCTCTCAACAAGTACTGGGTTCCATCTGCCACTTCTATCTAGCAAATGACACTGAATGATTTTAGTAATGCCACTAGCTAATTTCCATCCTTTACCCTGTACATTTGCAATTTCCAACACGAATATGGACATAGCAGTGTTAGGACGGGTCTTGAGGAAATTTCAGGGTAGCCCTTGGCAACTGGAATTCACGTATCTGGCACTTAGATGATGATTTTGGATCTTGTATTCAATCACCCTCAGAAACAAAATCCAGGTACTAATGAATTCAGTTTCAGTCTCGGCTTTCTTCACAGCCACAGGAACTCTACTGTGTACAGACTACTTACTTGGGAAAATAGTTTAAAATACTGGGTGAGGTGAACTGACACTCCAGATGCATTTCATCTGATGCTGCTTGCTATTTGCATAGTACGTGTGTAAAAAAAGATACATTTTTGTAAATAAAATGGATGGGAAGAGATACATTTATGAGAATTCCATTTGTAAAACTGTAAATTCTATTGGCTGATATTCCAGAAAGGACCATTCCTTTCTTAATATGCTTAGATGGCACGTCAACTCTTGCCATTGCTTCAATTTAATTGTCTGTAGTCAAGCTCCTCATAGAAGAGGGTCCTTAAATAAGACTTACGTGGTCACAAGTTTGTCATTAGTGCTGTAACATCAAATATCAACAAAATTTCCTTTTTCCCTAGTGCCAACTGTGGATGTATTTCAGATCTCTACTAAGGAAAGATTTGGGCTGGGACATCAGCTGAAAAAGTAAGTCTAGAAAAGTACAAACCCCTATTTTTAGGCAAATACTACACTCTTTAGTTTCCAGACCATTTTAAGTAAAATAAAATTCATATTGTCAGATTGGATGTTGAATCAAAATATCCTGAAGTTGTTTTTCTTTAAATAAAAGTCAGTATTTGCCATTATAAGTTTGGGTTTAACAGCTATTGATGAGAACCTGATTTGTGTTACTTGCCAGGGTTTCCTTTTCTTTTCACTTTGGTGCCTTTAAGGAGGCCATAAACGTTATAAAGACCGTATCTAAGAATGTTCAATTTCATGTTTCTGCTTAGATGGTGAAACCTCTGAAATGGGAGTCTTTCTGAGCTCAAAAATCTCATGCATACCCTGAGGGAGTTGTGCTTTCATGGTTGTCTCTAGGATATACCACAGTAATTAGGCCATCCACTTTTTGAGGACAAGATGGAAGAATAGTCAAAAAAATTAGCAGCATGTGGTCATAGTACAACTCATATTAATACAATTTTGTTGAGTCATCTCTTTGCATATGCTTTTGTACATTTAATAAATTTTTAAGTATATAGGCTTTAGTATCTCACTGTTACAACATTAAGAAACCCCTGACGAAAAGAATCCTGTTTCATGTTTTAAGAAATTCAGTGAAACATTTTCTTACAAATGAAGCAAGTTATTAAAATCTCTATGGTACATGACTTTGAAGAACAAAAAAAAAAAAATGCTCCCTCAGAATGAATAGTCTGTTAAAATGTTTTACTATTTGTATATACCTGTCAGTGATTTTTGCATCAGGTAATTACTCAAAGTTCCCATATGAGATTTTCAAGAACATAGCTGCACAGCTCACAAATGAGTAGGAGTAGTAAAAACAGCTGTGAGCCCAGTGGTCCCTCATGGCTGAGGCAATGGGATATTTCCTTTTTGCGCCAAATTCAGCTTTGACTTCTATCACTATTAAGTCCCCCACTGCCAGGTTAGAGTCAGAGAACAAGGTTCTGCTTAGCCATGCAGATGCTGTAGCCTGTGGTCATGTGAGAGGCAGACCCCTGTAGCTGGCTTTGATGCCCTTGACTCAGTTTGTCTGTAGATCTCCATGGGAGGTGTAGACTGCATAAGTTTTGGAGTTGCAATGGGTTTTTACACAAACTGTATTCTCATAAGAGTCCCATGTTAAATTATTTCTATGTGGGGGGAAAAAAAAAAAAAGGGGTTTGAGGGGCTGGGGCACCCAATCATTAATCCATATGCATGACAGAAAGCTGCAGAGTGAGAACATTGCATTGTCACCTGCATGGTGACCACTGAGACCATAGTGTGAAAATGAGTATGTCCTGGCTGGGATAAGAAAATCTTTCTTTTCTATCTTAATTTGCAGAATTATGCAGACATTTGTTACACAACAGTGGAAGAACAGTAAAGAAAAATCTAACTGTACGCACAATAAAAAGGTGTCTGACAAAAAGGTGAAATCCCCTCTGCACATCTTTTCTACATTGCGCAGGTAATAGCAAGGAAAATGAGCTGTTATCACCCTAAGCTGTTCAAAATCCACAGCAGACTTGACAAGGTGAAATCTTGACTTTTCTCCACAGAGAAAATTTATATCTATTTATATCTTACCTCATGGGTTTCCAGTCCTTGCATTACATGATATCAGGAGTGAGCTAGGTACTGCTGCAGCTTCTAGGATTATTAGAAGCAAGAGCATTTCAGTGCCCTGCTTTCTGAAACAACCTCAATCCATCTAGAACTGGAAATAATTATTTTAACTTGTGTTTGTATTTTTATTTTATCTTTGGTTGAATATTTTTATTCATCAAGAATAAAAATACAAGTAATACTTACGTATAGCATATGTTATGTATATTTAAAAAAACGATGTTTGTACAGCTCATCTTTATACAGCAGTTTGTATATTTAGTTCTCTAAAAGTGGAATGGTCTTTAATGAAAGACTGAATTTAAAGATGCTGAGCACCCTCCCCTCTCCAGTATTTGACTTCATTAATGTTTTCCACTTCTGAAATGCAGGCACAGAATTTCAAAGAGAAAAGACATTAGAAAGCGTAAGAAAGAGTTTATGAATAGTTTGAATGAATTTGAATGTAATACGATTTCTGCCAGTTGCTCATACTCGTAAGTATATGTAGAATCAGGCTCTGATTTTGCCTTTTTTAGGGTTGTAACTATTTACTCAAGTGTGTTTTCCTGATTATGGAGAGTTGACAGATCACCCCTTCAATTCAGTTACTGAATTTGAATCGAATGTTTCTTTGAATATTCCTTATTTTTCACAAATTTTGCCATTCTAAATTCAGGGTATGAAAAGGAGATATAGAATACAGCAATCACTCAGATTGAAAAAGGAGGGAATGTCAAAGATTACAGAAGATTGTCTATTCAAAGGCAGAGGAGGAAAGACAGTGTTTTAAGTAGAAGTCTTACCCATTCCATACCACTGAACATGCCACTGCCAAGCACAGGCTGTAGTCTGGGGTTTGTTTTTATTCAGAAAGGGCATACAAAACCAGCCCATTCTTTCTCCTCTTGGTCTGGGGGTTTAAGTCCAGAGATGGCTCAGCCCAAATGCAGGGAATCTCCCCCAGGGCGCCATTCCTGCCTCCCATCTGTAGGAGGGTGATGGTGAGCCAGCTGCTTACAGTGAATCAGCAGCCTCCACGTGCATCCTCCACTGTCAACACTTGCTAACAGGGTGGGGAAGCCTGCCAGCTCTCCCCTTGGGCTTTTACTTCTCTATTTGATGAAAAAAAAAAAAAAACCAAACCAAAAACCAAACCAAAAAACAACAACAAAAAAAACCAAGACCAAAACCTAATTAACTAAAAGTCAACAAACAAACAAACAAAACCCCCAAACAAATAAACTCCAAACATTGGTGTTGCATATAAAACATAGGAAAATGATTCAGCATACCTCTTGCATGTTCTTTGCAAGGACAGGCAAACGTGAACCTTACAGAAATGTGACCGTTTGTGTGAACATTGTTTCGTAAAAACCTTTCTGCATTCGTAATTTAGGTCTCTCACATTCTCATTTCTGGTGTTACAGAACTAGGATTTGTCTATAACACGAAAGAAGGGTATAAATTTGTCTTTCTCAAAGTGCCCAGTTTATTATGATGTTCTTAAAATAATGTCCTTTTCATCTGAATTAAATTTGATTTAATGTCTCCAAGTTTCACTGCTCATTCAATCTTCCATTGGATCTGAACATAGAATTTGTTATGCTGTGTCCAGAATACAATGACTTTCATGGGATTGTGTCATAATCATTACATAAAAAAGATAGATTTTGTTAAGGAAAATGTGTTATAAGTGGTAGATTTCATTTCAAAGATAATTTCCTGAATAATTGGCTTGTTTTGAGACATAGAGACCTTAACAAAAAGCTGTAAGGTCACAGCTCTAACTTCTGCTTAAGTACTTAAGTACTTAATTGTCTTTTTGATTAATGACCTGTAAATAGGAGTAAGTGGTTTGTTTTGGTATTGGAAGATGTTTATACGCAATTGTTATGTTTTAAAGGTTTGGGTTGCATTTATCACTAGGGAAATGATGACAATTAGAGATGTCAATTGAAAGTGACAAGTGAAAGTGTTTACATCTGTGTGATCTTGCTTGATTTGCCCAAGATTTTGATTATTCTCCAACTTTGCCATCTTCTTTATTCTAAGGTCGCCAAGTTATCCTCCACCTGGCTGTGGTAAAAATAAATCAAAACTGAAGTCAGAACAGGATGGCATCTCCAAGACTCACAAATTACTGAGAAGGACTTGCTCTAGCACAGTGAAGGCGGAGGATGTGTGTGCCACAAAATCTCACAGAACCTTTGGCCGCTCGTTATCGAGTGACCCTAGGGCTGAACAGACAATGGCTCTTAGATCGCACAAACTGCTGAGTCGCGCTTGCTCTGCAGCTGTCAAGCAGGAGGAGTGCATCACTTTAAAGCCCCATAAGGTGTTAAATAGGTCGTGCTCTGGGGATCCTCGATGTGAGCACAACAGCACCTTGAAGCCCCACAAACTTTTAAGCAGATCCTACTCCAGTAACCTTAGAATGGAAGAATTGGATGGATTGAAGAATCACAAGTTGCTCAGCAAGACTTACTCCAATGCCCCTAAATCATCCAAAATGGAGCCTTTCAAGGAGTCCACCATGGCAGAGAGCAGGAGGCTCTCTCTTACCTCAGGGCTTATTGGTATCTTAACACCATCCTCATCATCACCTTCACAAGCTGCTGTGCGTAGTATTTTTTTTGTATTCTGCTCATTTTCCTCCTATTGTTTTCCAAATGTGCTATTATGCTTTTTGTGCAAAGGCATTAATGCTTAGGATATATGTAAGTGACTATATTGGATATACTGGAAGACAAGAGCAATGAAGTCAGCTTTTTAAGGAGGATTCAAACAGCTGTGCATATACATATACTTAAGTTATAAAATCAGAATCTGCTGGGGTCAGGACAGAAGTTTTATGTGCTGTGTTGAAATGCAGCTCAATGGACAGCTGCTGATCATGGGAAAAATTCAGTCACCCACTTCTTCCCTGCATACTTCTTGCAGGAAAAAGGGAGAGTGTGCACTTCTGTGCTGCAAAATTAGGTTGGTTGCAGAGAACTTTCCTCATTTCCCTGCTTGCTTTGTTGGGGAAGCCACTGTCCATTAGATGGTTTGACTGCTACATCACCTCTCCTTCTGGTCTTTGCATCTGCCATTATCATCATCATCATCATCATCATCATCATGATCTTCACCATCATACTGGAATGAACTCAGTCATGGTTCCACTCACCTGTTGCACATTTGTGATTTGTGAAGGGTTAAACCTTCAAATATGCCTCATAACATCAGAGGCCAGACAAGGAGCTTGGGTCCATGCTGGCCCTCTTGCTTTCCTCAAAGACATGATCAGTTGGGAAAACAAAGGATAGCATATACTCTTACATTTAAGAAAGAGTTCTCAAAATCAATTCGTCTGCCTATGCCTCTTAAAAGAAGGCTTTTTTACTTTAGAAGGAAGAGTGGGTTTGTTTGCAGTCTTTCAAGACAACAGCCTGTTTATAGTGTTTGATCTGGGGAGAAATGTTTAGAAAATAGTTCTCTCCACTCCCTTTGCCTGGTGGTACCTTGAAAGCTGATTCTTCCTTCAGATACCATACATATGTTTAAAGTAGTGCATTCTGAATAATGAAGTTACATTGAGTGCACTATGTTTCATGGCAATTTAGTTTAGTAAGCTTTAAGCTATACTCTTCAGATCTAAAAGCAGGGATACACTATCGTGACATCATTTATATATGTATGCTGTGTTGTTGATTTATGTGATATGCACAGCAAAATTAATTTGAGCCATCAGACTTTCTGCTTGTTGCAGTTTAGAGATGCACTTTTTTCTGATTCAGCAGAGGATGTATTAACATAGCAAGACTTTTCTCTCCTGACATTAACAGGAAAAGTCCCCCTGTTTTATGTAAGATAATGCAGAGCTGTATAGGTTTCATTATTGATGTTATCAGCTGATGGGGAACAAAGGCAAGCCCTGTTTGGCAGCCTATAAAAACTACCCGTAATTTATTGCTTCCATGCACTTACTTTGAGGGAAGATCATCACATACATGGTCAGATGTAGTTTGACTGATGTTAGTGGAAGGGGATCAAGAGCCTATTTCACATTTTATATACTGGCACCAGATATATGAGTAGCCTGAGTGCCTAACTGCAATTTGAAGTCAGTGGGATGTAGAAGTGACGAAACAAGATACTGAGTTCTCTTCAAAATACTAGAGTCTCATGTATGCATACAAGTAGGATTGTTGCCCAGAAGAAAACTGAAAAGCAGTTAAGCAATTAAAAAGTAGAGAAATGAAAGGAAATAACACTGTTTAAAAAAACTGCCAAAGCACTATAAATAGAGCTGATCTAACTCTACTTAAAACAAGGTTTGATTGAAAGAGATGTCAATCTGGAGGGAAGTCTGAACCTTACTGACTCTACTAACAGAAGTTGTTTCTAATTAATGTTGTTGTGTGCTGAAAGAAAATTAATTTCAATAGTATCTGAGCGTAAAGATCTGTCAGCATGGTGTCTGCAGAAGTGACACCTTAGTTCATATAAAATAAGAAGGTTTTCAGCCTTACTGAGAGTTACAGTAGTCTTTAAAGCCTTAATATACAGCCCAAATTTGGATAGGCAATGCACAGTGAAAATGTAATGGAAGTTACCAAACATCAGTTTATTTGGATGGAGTGAAGGCACTGGTGTTTTCATTGGAGATTAAAGTTTCTCAGATGGTGAGATACAAACCTTCATCAGATTCAAGAACTAGAAAGAAATACTAGAAACCTACCCCATACTCAGTAAACAGTAAAAGGATTGATTATTCATACTTTGGGCCACACAAATGAGAGATCTCTTTAGATGCAAACTGTTTACATATTTACACACAAAAACTTACAAATGCTTTACCATTTCCTTATAATTAGTCTGTCAACACTGAAGTTGCCTCAACTTTTTCCTTGCAGCAAAATTATGGTGCAAAATGCATTCCGGTGCGAGACCGTGGCTTTCTTGTACAGGTAGGATGTCATGTCCTGTTCATTTATGAAACACTGTGGAGCATGAGCTGACTGTTAATAATTTTTAAGCAGATACTATTCTCATTTTCATTGTTCTCAGACTATTGAATTTGCTGAGCAGCGGATACCAGTATTGAATGAATACTGTGTAGTTTGTGATGAACCTCATGTGTTCCAGAATGGCCCTATGCTAAGGGTAAGTGGTATGCTGGTAAACAATGCATTTTATAGTGCCTTTAATAGCTGTAGACCATAAAAACCTGTTGGAAGACTATTGAATAATTTCAGATGGAGTTTCATTCTAATACTCTTTTGAGATGCAAAAATATGAAGCATATTAACTAGATTTTGCTGTAAATTTGGAAAAAAAACTCATACGAAGAAGGGAGAGAGAAATTAGGGTTGTATCATATCACAGATCATGTAAAGGGGCATGTATTTCACTGAATACTATTGTGCTGCAGTCACAGTCACATAACACAGAGAAATGCGTTACAGTGCTCTCCCAGTCCTCTGGCATCCTTCTGAGAGCTTAGGGCACCTCATCCCTAAGCTTTTATCAAGCCATGAGCATGGTATTTACATACACTGGTGCTCATACCAGCACTCTGCGAAATTCTTCTGACCTTGTTTGGCTCACAGGCTGCTTGAACGAGCCGTCCTCAAATGTGATAAAAGTCAGTAAAAGGAGACGCTCCGTAAAGTGCCTGATCTAGCAGTAAATCAGTCTAGGGGCACTGTTGTGGCTCAGTGTGCCTGAAGCCTGGCCAGTGAGCTCTTCCTTTCATTCCTGTATGACCAGGAACAGAATTTTGCCTGCTGATCATTGTAGCCTCTCTCATGCTGTTGGTGAATGCGTACAGTGGAAAGGAGTAAGACTGGACTTGAGATGCACACTGGTTGGAGTTGCTGCCTCAGTGCAGCTTGGGAAAGAGTATATTTTGACACGGTGCCAGAGCTGGCTAGCTCTCCCACAGCTCTGTGCTGAGAATGGGACACACCTTGGGAGCGGGCTGACCCAAGGTGCGGCTTAGACCAAATGCTCTACGGCACTGGTCTAGCATCAGGTACAGGGTGGAGGCAAGGACAAGGAGAAGGCCTTTTGTATGAGTTCCAAGGAAGGTTTATTTCCAGGGAGGGTCCAGGGACAAAAGACAACAAGGGCACAGCAGCTTATATACAGGGGAGGATCAAGGGGAGGGCACAAAACTTCAACCAATAAGGGACATCTTGGGGAGGAGTACAGGGTGGAGTTACGTAAACCAATAGGGATGACAAGGGGAGGAGAATGGGTCACATGGACCAATGGGACATGGAGGATTAGGGGAATTCCAAAGAGATTGTTTGGGTAGGGGGTTGGCCTAAGGGAGATTAACAACTGAGGTGAGGAGAGACATGGAACATTCGGGAACAAGGTGCAGGTATTAGGGTAGATTGACAACTTGGATAGGAGGATACAACTTGGACTGAACCATTAACATAGGGGACAACAAAATAAACCATTAAAAGGAAAAACATGGAAATACACCACAACATCTCCCCCTTTTTTGTTTGTAAAGCAGAGTTGTGGTTTTGACCGATCCATTCCCATTTTGGGTACACGTCTCCCCACCAGGGCTGCTCAGTGGGCACTTCCACTCGATTAACTTCTGCAGTGGGAGAGATGGTACCAAGGACATTTTTCATTATTATCCTCTTCAGGACGGAGAAGGCAAATAAGGGATATAACAAACAAGACCAACAAAAGAGCACATTACTTGTAGTTTATTTGAAACAGGAACATAAGTGAATCAACTGGGGGATCAGGTTCTCCTGTTCCTAGGTGCCGGTGGAAAGATGCCACAGCCACATTTTTGATTCAGCTGATCATAACAATGGCTTAAGGATGTAAGGCTTGATCCACTTCTGGAGGACTCACTTCAACCCAGAGGGCATGGATACTCAAGTGTACCCATGTCCCCATGTTACCAACTCATGTGGGCCCTCGACTTATCTCTGTTTTTGGAGTCTTTATCAACATTGTTGGGTGTTCTCTTTGCTCTAGCTATTCTTGAAATGCCTGACAACAGGCAGATTTAAGTTTTCAAACAGGCAATTCAGGAAATTTATGGTGAACAATGCTTTGCAGAGCTTTATTTGGGGTGTATCTATGGTGGTATTGCCCTGCTGCTGCCCCAGGACTTGCTTGAGCAATTGATGGGTTTGCTCAATGATGGCTTGGCCTGTGGGGGAGTAAAGGATGCCCATTTTATAATTTACTCCCTATTTCTGTAGGAACTCCCTGAAGGCCTTGGAGGCATATGTAGGACCGTTGTCCATTTTGATTTCTTTAGGGATCCACAGCACAGAGAAGGCCTACACCAGATGTTTTTGTGCATCAGCGGCCTTCTCCCCCGTGTGGGCAGAGGCATAGACTCCTCCAGAGAAAGTACCACTGACTCATGGATGTACTTCAGCCTGCCAAACTGTGGAACGTGTGCCACACCTCACAGCGGTTTTGGCCTCTGGGGTTCACCCCTGAACTTAAGGATGGAACAGTGTGCCTTTGGCACCTGGGACATGTAGCCGCTATGGCCTTGGCTTGATCCTCCCTCAGATAGAATTGGTGTACCAGGCCAGGCGCATTTTGGTGGAATTGCTGATGGCTCAACTTTGCCTGCTGAAAGATATTTGGTAATTTGGTCATCTCAACCAGGGTGGCCAGGGCATCTGCTCTTCTCTTTCCTTCTGCAATGAATCCTGGCAGGTCAGTGTGTGACCTTACATGCATGACATAGAAAGGCTGCTCTCAGTGGGAGATGAGAGAAACTAATTTCAAGAGCAACCTGAAGAGGTCGGGATTTGAGACCTCCTTTAAAACAGCGTTCTCTGCTCTAGACACTACCCTTGCCACATAGGCCAAGTCAGTGACTAAGCTGAATGGTTTGGGAAACCTCTCATAGGTCCTGATGACTGGAGCCAACTCAGCAATTTGAGGGGACCTCTGAATTTCCTTAACACTCATCTCCCACTGCTGAATTTGAGGATCACTCCAAGTCATTACTGACTTGTGGGATGTTCCAGATGTGTCAGTAAATGCTGTCAGAGCAGTCTTAAGTGGTTTCCAGCTCTGTTTTCCTTATGAAATCAATTTGAATGCTGAATTAAGTAATTTGTGGGCTGGACTATGGATTGAAATTTGTCCAAGTTAACTATCTAGAGGGACTTGGAGTGTCTCATTCTCCCTGAGCAACTGCTCTAGAACCTCTTTCGTTAACTTACCTGATGACAAAGTAAACGGCAGATCAAGTCACACCCCTCTAATTCAGGCATTCTTGTCCTGGCCTTCCTTAAAATTGAGCCATCAGCTCTTTTGGCTTTGTGATGCTTTTGGGCCACTGGTGCCTGAGGAACACCCACTCTCTGACTAGGAGTGGATCCCTGTGGCCTTTGTCCCATTGGAAGATTAGGCCATGGAAGTATGGCAATTTCCCTAGAATGATAAAATTGAAGGGGAGGTTCAGCCAATTGTCTATCTGGCCCCTGAATTTTTATGATGCTCTTTGATTGTTTTGTCAGTTGAATGCCCCCAATGTCCTAGATGCTACCGGCAACGGGTTGCAATTCCCAATGTGATAGCCATTTACTGGAGGGTATGATTGTCACATCTTCGCCCATGCCCAGCAGTCTGTTGAGGTGATGGTAATCCTCACCTTGGTGGAGCCCACACCCCATCATTGTCTTTTTTTGGCCCATTAGCTCTGCCCAGTAGACACAAGGTGCTGCATCATCTACAGGACGTTTGTCTGGCAGAGGTATGGCTTGGGCGATGATGTGGCCCTTTTCAATGACATAGGGTGGGTGGATGTAGTGTGCTGTGAGAGTGAATCCTTCCAGCCCTAGTGTTATCATAGCTGGAGACACCTCAGTCTCAGGGGGCATGTACTTAGTGTCCCCGATAACGATGTACTTACAGTCAAGGCTGGTGAGCATGTCCAAATCCCATGGGTCAAGTGACACTACCTGCCAATGCCTGGTCTCAAAGCTGACTGGCTTGGTGGTACACAGTGTGAATGGTGCATGTGGCTTCCACAGCCCTCCTGGTCTCAGCGATGACCTGCCTCATTTTTATCATCATGTGAGGCAGGTCCGCAGTCCTCCTTTAGTTTTTGTGAGGCTGTTTCCCTTTTCCCCCCTGTAAGTTCATTTGAAACTTCCCTAGGGGTTGTCTTCTTGGGCAACCCCGAGCTATGTGTCCCTCCTCCCCACAGATCCAGCACTGTAGTGGTCCTGGTGGTCTTATGGTGGGTGCTGCTGTTGGTGTTTTCTCAAAGCCTCTCTGTCGTGGCTCCAGGATGGCAGCTCTCTTGTTGCATGCCTTTATCATTAGATCAAGAGTTGGTGGTGGCTGGAATGGCAGGGCCTGGATAATCCTCCTGCAAGTCTCATTGGCACTGGGCCGAGCTACATCCGCCATAATTTGATCTTGCAGTTGCTGACTCTCCACCTGACCTTCCACCGCCACCCAGAGCCTGTCTACAAAATCTAGAAAGGCTTCATTTGGGGATTGTTTAATATCAACGTAATTTTGTCTGGGGGCCTTAGTTGGCAACAAAACAAAAACCTTCTCAGCAGCTCTTTTTATATGATCTAATACAAGCCACGGGATTTTCTCTGCCTGTTCGTGGGCCTGTTCCCATTCCCCCTCACCACTGAAGTGGTCCATTGAAATAATATTATTATCTGCATCAATCGCGCAGTCCTGGCTCAGTAATAGCTCAGGAAGGACCTGCAATAGCCTCTTCCATGTCTTTTCCCACAACAGATATTCTGATGGGGAAAGGAGGCATGAAAATACATCATGGTGGTCAGCAGGAACTAGCACGTTTGAGGAAAAAGTGGCCTTTAAAAGACCCCAAAAATACTCACTTTTTCTCCCTAACTCTTGCTGTGCTTTACAGAGGTCTTTTTTATTTTGATAATCAAAAGGCTGCCAATTGCGAGTGCCTTGTACCCTGCTGCGTTTTTCAGGTGCAGCGAAAGGAATGGCCTCCTATTCCAGGCTCCGGTTCCCTGGCCTGTCACTCCCAGTCCCGATGTCATGGGAACCAGAAGTTGGAAGAGGGACTGAGCTACATGAAAAGGAGGAGGGATCAGGGGCAGAGCAAAAACCAGAAGGCGAAGTACTAACTTTCATGGGAATTGGGGATGGAGCTGGAGGAAAGGGAGAAGTACCCAAGGAAAGTGTGGAGTCAGGGGACAGGAAGGGGTTGGGACAGGAATAGGAAGGAGGAATGGGGAGAAAAGGGTTGTGCGAAGAAGGAGCACAAGGGAGGGGCCAAGCCATGTGGCCACCGCCATCTTGTGCCTCCTGGGAACCATTTTGTGTAGCAGAGAAGGTTCTAGGGCTGACTGGGGAGTTCAGGGTACGGAGAGTTTGAGAGCAAACAGGAGATTCCAGAATATTAACTTGAATTTGAACAGAACAACTTAAAACTGGGGAAGAAGGATTGAGGGAAGGGTCCCTGACAGCACAGCCCTCACTATCAGGGCAAGGGTACCAAGGAGGCTGCGGAAAGCCAGGGAGTCGGTAGCTCTCCTGTACTTCATGGTGGGCTGCTCCATACAGACCTTCTGGTGTAGGGGACAAGGGTTTAGATTCAAGGAACAGAGAAACCGGGGAGGTTTGTTCAGGCTGTTCCTCCACTTTCCTGTTTTCTGAAACAGCCAACCAAATTACCACAAATAACGAAAAGTATCTGTCAACAGAGGCGTCTCCCTTGCCACCCAGTTCTTTAAATTTCCTCCCCACTGAATCGCAAAAGGGGACAGTGGGCACGTCTTTGGGAGACAGCCTTGGGAAGTGGAGGAAAAGCACTGAACAAACTGTTTAACCAACCCTCTTGAAAACCTTTTCTTCCCACCCTCAAGGATACCCACAATTTGGAAATAGATCCCCCTCTGCTGTGCTGATAATCTTGCACCCATCCTAACACTGGGCAGTACCAAAACTTGAATCAGCAGAGCAGAATCAGCCCTCCCTCACAGCAAAAGGAAGACTTAAAAATCTTAAAATACAGGTCCACGGATCAATCCAGGGGACGGGTGCTCCCCACAACCAACCCTTTCCCTCTAACCAATAACTACCCTCAGCCTAGCCTGAGAGATACTTACCTTTGCCAGGTCCGGTGGATGGGTGCTGCGAGAAAGGTCCTCCACACAGGAGAGATCCTCCAGATGCAGGAGGACTTCCTCTCCCCCTCTGGGAGTGCAACCACACAGAAACTGGTCTTCTGCAACCAGAAGCAGCTGATAGCCAGAACTTCTAAGCTCTTCACAGCCTCAGTCCATCCACAGGGTCCTCATGCGAGGGGGTTCCACACTGGGAGGGCTCCACTGCAGATGCAGTGCCAGAGTCCCAAGCTAGCCCGCTACCACCACGGCACCACACTGAGAGTGGGATGCACTCCAGTAGCAGGATGACCTGGAGTGCAGCTTAGAGCTATTGCTCTATGGTACGTTATAGCTGTCAGTGCTGAGTGTGGAGGTAAGGATTGAGGAGAAGACCTCTTGTATGGACTCCAGGAACAGGTTTTTTGTCTGAAGAGGTGAGGGACCAAGACCAGAAAACAAACCTGTGCAAGGGATTTTATATGGGGGAGGTCCAGAGGATAGACCTCTACAATCTCTTAGCAAATCAGGGAAAACTAGGGGAGGTACAGAAGGTGGGATTTACAAGGTTCCAACAAATGGAGAAACACAAGGAGGGGACACAAACTGACCAGCAGGTAAACAATCCACTGGGGTGTTGTGATTTAGGGGAATTCCAAAGGGGAGGTCCAAGCCAGGGGTTGGCACAAGGGAGGATTGACAGGGAACTCACTGGAACAGAGGCAGGGATCAGGGTGGATTGACACTGAAGGGGGAAGGCACAACACAGGATCGACATGCCAGGGGGAGGGACAGAGAGCGTTCTGGGTGAGGAGGCAGGGCTGTGACAGGGATTATTGCCAGGCGACTGAGGAGGTACAACTTGGGGCAAACCAACTGAACTGAGGGAGTGGCAGAACATACCAACTGAAGGGAACATAATATTTACAACATAAAGAACACATATGCACGGCAACATATATTAACAGAATACAATTCTTAGCTTTAGGACTGGTCTTGCAGTTTAGAATCCTCTTGTTACACCTGCCCTTCATCCAGTAATGAAACATGAGTAACCTTAAAAGTTGAAAGCCATGGAAGCTAACTCCAGTGAGTTAGTTTTAGATTTTCAGTGGATGGTCTCCACAGTGTGCCCAGCAGCTATGCATATGCTGAAGCAGATCTTGTCCTTGATAGTTCCATGGAACTAAATTCGGGAGCATTATTGTTCTACTTGGTAGCAGCAGTTACCTCAGTGGCATTCTCCATGACACTGGCTGGCACCAGGGTCGGGCATTCACCTGCATGAGTGGTGTGCAGATGGGCTTCTGATAGGATTTGAAAAAGCATATGTATTTATTCCCAGTTTACACTCTTTTAAGTCAAGGTTAAACACCTGTCATTTTGGATATCAAATCAATGTTATTTTTGCCTCTTCAATCTCATATCTATCTTTTGAAAGCAAGGTTTTCTGTCACATTAATCAGTAGCCAAAACTGATTAGAAGCCTGTAAAAAAGGCATTAGTTCCTTACTGTTTGTTTTTGAATGTACTGCTATGTATATTGAATGTGCCAGCAAGAGACGACAAAATCAGTAACGCTTGAGGAGTGATTAAAGTTTGAAAAACATATTTAAGTTATTGGAGTTTATCTATTATCTATAGGTCAAAGCAAACAGTAGGATTTATTCTATTAAAAAAAAATGGTAACTTATCTGTTCCAAATGAAAAAAATCTTTATTCCTTCTTTCCCACCATAAAGATTAAAATCTCTCAGAATTAGTATTTTGTATTTTCAATTTAAAGAAGGGTCATTTTATAGCTATCTGTTTAAGAGTTTGTCAGCATTTCACAGCATAAGAAGCTGCAACCATATTTGCCCCTGAACATACATATATTCATCAGTGACTTTGAAGTAGCATAACCTGACAAGCTTGGCAAAAAATGAAGGAGTGTCATTATATAACCTAGGAAAAATTAGATACCAGGAAGAAATCCAGCATGCTCTGTGTATGCTTGAATGACTCAATGAGCAATATAGTGCCATTAATGAGTTTGCAGTTCTGTAGAAGGTGCGAAAGGATCTCAGTTTGAATTGAGCATTAGCTTGCTCTAGAATGTGTTAAGGAAATTTATGCTTCATTCTACTGAGAGTTCTGGCCAGGGGCAGATTATAGTAGTCAATTTGTCAGGTTTATTTGCATGCTTCAGCTGCACATATGCATACACATACATGCATACATATTTATGTGTGTGTATGTATATAATGTGTGTGAAGAGAAAGAGTGTTTTCCCTTTAGTACCGCTGCAGGACTAGACTTCAGAAATTGAGCATTTTTGTTAGAAAGATGCAGCAAGCTTTCATTTAAGGCAAAGCTACCTGCATTGTAGCCTTATAGAGGATCCCTGGCCTTTGTAAAGAGTTTTCTCTTTAGATACCACAGTAAGCTCACCAAGTTTCGTAATGGTGGGTACCTTGCCATGGTGTGCTTAGCAAGAGTGTCCAGATCTTGTTTTCTACAGATGCCTGCATCCCACAGGCATTACATGCATAGGCTCTCTCTGTAGCAGGTTGTGTCACAAGAGGTGCCACAGACTAAATAGCTCGAGGTCATTCACCAGTTTCTCCCTTTAAAGTTTAGTTCCTCCACACAGATGCACACAGGTTCATGTCTGGGTGTGGGTACTCTTAATAGTGAGTTTCCATTCTACGTTTTGGACCATTTTTTCCAGCAGCAAAGAAGACCTATGAATTTATAAAAGCATAATAAAGTTATTGCTTGAAAAGTCACTTTAATATGTTTATTGGTTTGATTTTCTGATCTTTTATGGAGTTTTATGCAGTTATAAAGAAGCCGCAGATAAATCTGATTCTCTAATCCTCCCGTATGTCAGCCTGGTTCCTTTCCTGAACTATAGTGTAGCTTATTAATTGTCTTAAATGCAGTTAAAAAATTCAACAATTGCCATCACAAAACAATTACAGTCTTTTAATACTGTGAAGTGCTACACCTACTTACAAACTCTTGTGCTGTACATAGTTTTTCATGCTGGTTTTTACTGACTTGAAAAATTCAGATGTCTCATTCCTCACAACAGCTGAAGAAACCATGTGAAACTGAGAGGTAAAGCTTTTTCTTTCTGAAGGCTATCATTTTATCTGAGTTATAAAGTATCTTTAAATCAATCTCAGCAAGCTTTCTTCTCAGTATTATGTTTCATTTTCCTAAATATTTTTTTTTCTGGGGGGAGTAGTCTGGCTTTAATATCTATTTCAATTTAAGTTATTTTTTTAAAAATCCTGACATCTTTTTTCCCATAAGATAACAACCACTTGATGACAACAAGATGTCTCATTTTGTATGGCTTAATTTAGGCAGTAGATCCACATGGTAGGCATATCACTCTATTGAAGATTCTGTTGCAGAACAGCTGCATGACATGATTACGTGTTTGGATTGATGATTTTACAGTGGACATCTGTCTTGCTCCAGAGCCCTCAGTAATTGTCTGATCATGCAAGTGTTCCTTGCTGGTTCAGGGATCCCATTGCATATTGAAATCTTTGGGTGTTCTTAGACCTTCTTGGTCCTTTAGTGAGGATAACGGGCTGCTTTATTGGCTTACTGGAGGTGGATAAGTAAAAAATTCTTATATTTCTCTTAGGAATTTCTTTATAGAGCAAAGTGAGTATCCTTGAGAATAAGTTTTCTTTTGAGCTCCAAAATTCCCTGAAATACAGAAGGTAAATGCTCAGTTACTCTGTGTACTCCACAAATTTGTGTGTGTAGAAAACAAAACAGATTAGGTAGATGGGATGACCTTAGAACATGTCCAAACCTAATGCCCTCACAAGGAGCTGCACCTGTGAAAGGGAAGAACAAAAGTTCTCTTGAATAGAGGAAGGAGTCTTGGAAAAGTACTGTGACACCTCGTGAAGTTGTAACATTTTTCTTTATAAAGAACCATGGTCCATGGCTTCATTCCATCTGCTTTAAAAAAAACCCACAGTAGTAAAGTAGGCAATGTTTTCCTGTAAGTATTCACGCCTTTCCCAGATAAGATGGAGATGAATGAAATTTCTCATCATAGCATGTTTCTTTTGCATTTCTTTTAAAAGCACAGTGAGATCTAAGGATTGCTTGCAGTGCACCAGAAGTTATAAAAGCCAAATTGAATGCTTAGAGATATACACACTTATAAAGAGTACCACCAAAATCAGAAAATTACTTGAAATCACTGTGTGGAATGTTTTGCAGTTGTTCTGCAAGGCAGACGAAAAATGCAGTGAGTAAATGGATCCTAAGAATAAAAAACATTATTTAAGCTCTTACATAACATGGATCAGTACTGTTTCATGCAGTCATTTCTAATGATGATCGGAATCCTGCATATTTGACTTATCACAGAAAGATTAAGAAACAGCTTCAAAATCACTAGCAAGTGTTGGGACTGCAACCTGTACATCCAAACAGCTCCCTTAACTCATATAAATTGTCATAGTGCATCCTCCTGCAAGGCAACTTGTGCTACATAGCTCTCAGGAGATCTGCCATCTTTTGAAGTAGCTCCTTACTCTATTTTGAAAAAGGAGGAAGTGAAGAGGTCAAACACAGGTTTTATGGAGGAGACATACGAGGCAGACATGGTAAATCTACTGAAAAAAGTAAGGTTCTGGTCATTTGAATTATTAGCCTTATTTTGCTGTCTTTGAATTTGTTTTCAACAGAGAAGTTGTTTAAATGAGTAAGAAAGGACTATTATTTGTTTGTAATTAATGGTTAGATTTTGATTGTTTCAATAACATATTGTGAAATGCTTTTTCTTCCCCCTAACATTTCCAGCTAGTTGGTATTTCATTCACATCTGTGTTACTGAAATAGTTGCATAGATTATCCTGATTCCTGTCAAACATTGTCTGTCAAAAATATTGGATTAAATATTAGAAATTAAGTTAGGAAAGTTGAATGACTTCCATGAAACCCATTCTGAAGTACTGATGTATTCCTGCATGGGGCATGTGTCTCTAGTGAAAAACTCCTGAAACTGGAATTTATTTCATCCACTGCCTTTCACTGGCTTTTGAAGATCTCCAAGGATGGAGACTGCACAGCCTCTCTGAGCAACCTGTTACAATGCTTAATAAAGCTTAGGAAAACCTTATTTTAGCTTTGTCTAAAATTTTGGATAAAGTTTAGACAAAGTTAGTCCTGTATGAAAGAATAAAAGTACTGAATGACCTTTAAAGGTCCTTTTCAACCATCTGCTTTGGTTCCTCTAGCTAAAAAATGTATTTTTCAAAGCAGATCTAAGAATGTAATAAAGAAACCGAAGTGTTATTTGGTTCAATGTTAAAAGGCTATTAACTTTTTTTAATGCTGTATGAAAGTCTTCCTTTTATTATTACTAGAATATTCTAGGGAAGAACTAAGTTGCATTTTAATAATGCAATAGTGTTGCTGCTGTAACAGTAGAGAAATAAGTTGCTTTAGGAATCCAGCATGTACTTTTATTACAAACATTTATAGTAATGAGATCACAAATCATTAACAAAAGTGGTTATTATATTTAAGGGTCTGGTTAAAAGAAGTGTAATAAAAATGTGATATCATATATGAAGACTAGAGTAAAGAAAATGTCGTTCCTCTCTTAAAGAAGGGCATGAAGGAAAGGATCCAGAGAACTCCATCCTGGTCATCCCCACCTTGATCTGTAGGAAGGTGATGACGCAGCTAAAGCTCAAACCATCTCCAGACACATTATGGACAAGAAAATCCTCATGAAGAGTCAGCATGGTTTTGCCAGTGGGAATTCATAGACTTCCTTGACGGAGCGGCTGGTCTGGTAGATGTGGGGAGAGCAGTGGATATCGTCTGCCTGGACGTGCCTAAGGCTTTTGGCAGTGTCAGCCATAAGATCCTTTTAGACAAGCTGTTGATGCATGGGCTGATTGAGGACATGGGGAGGTAGTCTGAAAACTGGCTGGATGTCTGGGCCTAGAGTGTGATGTTCAGTTGAGTAAAGTCTACTAGTGGTGTATCCCAGGGTTCAGTAGTGGGTCCAGTCCTGTTTAGTACCTTCATTAATCACCTAGATGATGGTGTAGATACTCTCTGTATCCCCAGAGAGTTTGCAGATGATGAAAAAATGGGAGAAGTGTGCGGTTCTCTAGAGTGATGGGTGCCACTCAGGGAGACCTTGACAGGCTGGAGCAGTGGGCTGCCAGGAGCAGAATGCAGTTCAGCAGGGAGAGATGCAAAGTCCTGCAGCTGGGGAGGAACAAACCCAGGCATCACTGTATGCTGGAGGCCACCCAGCTGGAAAGCAGCTTGGCCTGGGCAGAAAAGGATGGCAGCTTGGACACGAGAAAGCAATGTGCACTTGGGGTATGGAAGGCTAATGGCATTGGGGCCTCCATTAAACAGTAGAATTGTCTCTGTGGGTGGAGAGATGTGATCCTGCCCCTGCACAAATCCCTGGTGTGGCCACACTGTGCCTGTTCTCTGCTTCTCAGCACAAGAAATGGATGGTGCTACTGGAGAAAGTCTAGTGAAGGGTCACTAAGATGATTAAAGGGGCACATCACACAGGAGGAAAGGCTAAGAGCCTGGAAAAAAAAAGGGCACAGGTGGAATTTATAAATATTTGAAGGAAGGGTGCAAAAAGAATGGAGCCAGGCCCTTTATGGTGGTGTTCAGTGACATGAAAAGAGGCAGAGGATACAACCTGAAACACAGGAGGTTTCAGTGGCACAACAGGAAATACTTTTTACCTTTTTGACCTTTTCTGAAGGTGACTGAGCATGGGAATAAGTTGCTCAGAGAAGTTGTGTTCATATTTGTGGAGGAAGTCAAAAGGAGTCTGCTCAGGGCAGTTGGCTCCAGGTGACTGTGCTTGAGCAGGGATGTTGGACTAGGTGACCTGTGGAGATCCTTGCCAACCTCAATCTTTCTGTAATTCTTTGATCGTATTCAGCTTTTTACATAGTATAATTTGTAAAGTTAATGTCTATCTTGCTGTTCTGTGCCTTTCCAAATTCCTCATTTGCAAATGCTAAAACCATTGGCAGAACAGCTTGACTGAATGGTTTTAAAGACCTGTGAGACAATTCTACAGGACAAAATAATCTCAGAATATATTCAATAAGGTAATTAAAAGACCATCTGTGTATCAGTATTTTTTTTTTAGTGAAGAAGTCTCTATAGAGTGCCATCTTGTGTTGAAACCTCAGACTGAGGCCCCCTTAGAACAAAGAAGGAATAAGTAAAAAAATCAACAAAATAAAATATTACAGCTAGTTTCTTTGAAATTTGTACTCTGGTGCACACATTTCTACTGTTTATTGTTTTTCCCATAAAATATAAACAGTAAAATACCATAAAGTAATATTTGAAATACCTGCTGTTATTATTTAGCTTTAAAAATAAGCACAGTCTTGTCATTATGATACTTTTTTCCCATTAGTAAGCTTGCATTTTTTAAAATGTTTTTTATCCCAAAGAGGTCTCAGTTATGTTTTATTTACTATGGGTGAAATCTTGCCCTCGGTGGCTTCTTGTTGACTTGAAGAGGTCTTGGATTTATTTCTCTGTGCTTTGAATACAAGTATCTTAGACACCCATGAAAACACAGAAGCATTGAGTATACCACTTAGCCCTGGGAAATTTATTGAGCAGAATAAACGTCATTGAACTGTGGAGAAAAGTGTAGGTGTACAAATATGTTTAGTCAGATTGTAATTAAGCCAAGATGCTTATGGAATTCCAAGATTTTTGTGGAATAACACTGTGGTCTTTCTAATCCTTATGCCACAATATAGGCTGGTTTTATCTCTTCTTATGAGAAAAACCTTTCCAGCTGCAACCTGTGTTTTAACAGGACAGATTTCAAATAATTTATATTTTACTGACAGAGCAAAATGACTGCAGTATAGCTTTTCCTGTTGCCAACAAGTTACCAAGTGCACCTTGCTGATCTGTAGTATTCTATAAAGCTTGTTTGTTCACCATTTTTTTATGTATCTGTGAAGTTAAAAATATATTTCTTGAAAGTGTTTACGATGCAGAAAAAATCCCCAAAAAACCTAGAAAATAAAATTTGAATTGGGCAAAACAAAGCCAAACAGAACAAGTGACATTTCTTATAAAACCACAGTCTACTCTCATCTTTCTTCAGGCTGTATCTGATCACCACTGTGGTATCTCCCATGTCATTGTGCAGCATGTTCCATGTAACACATGAATATTGAGAGACTATTCAGAGAGTTTACCTTACAGTAAAACTAAGAGTTGGTGTGGTGGAAAGTAGGAAACAGAACAGAGATTTGAAGTTCCATTTTGTCTCCTTGTCTGTTGCTTTCATTAAGAAAAGTGGGATGGTCACTAATGGTTTCCCCTTCACCATTTATTACATTTGCTGTACGTCAGGCAAGGAGCCTTCCCTGAAGCATCTCCTGTTAGATCAGTAGTGTGTCAGTCACCTTACAGCCTCATTAGTGTCTGTGTGATATCTCTCAGAATACGGGAAAGCGTGGCTCGTTGCTCTGAGCACAGCTGCAGCCCACATCAGAAGGTTGCTATATGGATATAGACTATGAAAGTTTCAACTTTTTCAAATTGAAAGAATGTTTAGAAAGTATTTTAGGTGGTGTATTAGTCCAGGAACCAGGATATGTCATAGTGCGTAGGTGGTTTGTGTGTCTGCCAGTCTCAGTCACTGCAGAAAGAAATGACGTTTGCATTGTAACACACGGGAACTCTGTGCTTTTTTCACCACAGCAGCAGTTGGGTGGGAGCTACTGATCATTCAAAGAATGGGGGTGGCTAAAGGAAAAGTCTGAAAATCTCAAACGTTCAGAAGATTCTCTCTGGTTCTGTCATTGCCTTCTGAGCGTTTGGAGTCTCAGGTTAACTGCCCATGTCTTACATTTTTCTGGTTTTTCCCTACTGGAATAATGATCCTCCTAATAGTGTTTCAGCACCAGTGATCTTCACTTAACTAATAGTTCTGTGAAGACCAATAGTTTTATGTTAATTTTCTATTTTCAAGAAAAACAATAAAGTCTGTGTGAGACCCTGGTAGCTGCTGTTGTTGAGGGGAATTTCATTTGCCTTCTTCAGGAAGTGAGCAACAAAGTTCCCCAGCCAGTCAGCTCATACCCTCAAGGTGGTGGTTGTCATCTGTGGAACTGTGTGCACCTAGGATGAAATTAATATTCCAAAATAAATGTTTAAGCATCTAAGCCCTATTTTGTTGTGTATTTTTCCCTTGAAAACAGTGGAAGATAGTAATCCAAGAAATAGTGATTAATCTGTACATTTGTGGCTGTAAATTCCACATCAGTAAGAGCATATCTATATTTCAGGTACAGACACAAAAATTCTTAGGAAATTTAGCTTGTTGAATTTTATATAAAAATGAACCAAAGTAAGAGTATCCAAAGATGACATTGGAACAAGACAGCTTTTATAAATGTGTCAGTGACACTCTTATTTGTTTAGTGTGGCTAGGGACATTCCTCATATTTATGATCTGAAGTCAGAACAATACTGTTCCTGTCCCAAGGGCTCACATCCTATGACAGAAGAGTGAACACCATAAAGGGAAACACACTATCAATAAGGAAACATTAGCAGCAGAGTAGGAACAGCCTTGAATTCCAGTTTTCCCATAAAGCCTGTGGTTTTCTTTAAACTTTGCCTTCTATAATTGATCGGTTAACTTAGTTTTCATGTTTTCATTGGTTCTAGCATACACAATTGCAGGAAAAAGATAAGTAAGGAAATGTAACACTGAATAGGTAAGTCACAGAGTGCGACAAACAAGAGCCCTTCAAACATTTGCTTCCTAATTGCAAGCTAATATTTTCATTTTGTAGGGATTTAAATAATATAAAATGTTGAGCTTAACTAGTGACTATAGTAGAGGACACTGAAATGGCCATAGCAACATCTCTTGGAATACGATTGGTAACACCTGTGGGAAATTTAAGTTAAAAACATCTTATTTTGTTAAACTGAGATAAGTTCCAGAAACAGAATTCAAAAGTACTTTTAAAATGACTGTCATGTGGGCTAAAAGGCGTCCATGCTAGATATATGGAGACAGACAGAAATGTTCCTTTAGCTGAAGGGCTGGGATTTTTTTCCCCATTGTGTTGTATTGACAAAATATGTGGTGGACAGAAAGGTTCATCAAATACACAAAATGAGAAGAATTTTATAGACCCTAACCTGTTCCACTTTAGTGATGAAATTCTGGTGACTTGCTTGTCCTTATATCTCGAGCTTGCCAGTGTCAGCCTGAGGCAAAAAAACAACAAAAAACAAAAGCCACAAAAAACAAAACAAAAAAACCAAACAAAAAAAGTTAAACAAACCAAAACAAAACAACTTTTGAAAGTCAAGGATAAGTGCAATGGCTGTTCCTAGCTTCCCTCTCCAGGTACTCAGACACTTTGGGGATCATAACAGAGAGGCAGGAAAAAGAGAAATGGTGGCAAATTGTATGTTCCTTTTGCCATCGTTAAGTCTCAGGATAACTTACTTTGCTGAGACTAAATAAAATATCAAAAACAAGTATTTTCTTACAATTTTCTTCATGACAAGCATGGCCAAACTTAGATTGCTCTGCTATTCCAGAGTTATTCCTTGCTCTGAAATAAAGGAAGTCTGTAAACACTATTGATTATGATAGTTACCCCAACTAAACAAATGATTCAATGATCTTCTAAATGTGGAAAACCCAAGAATAATGATAATAATAGATACTTCTTGTCCAGCTTGCCACGGCACAATGAATCTGATCATGTTTGGCTTCATCTGCTGCCTAATGCAATGTAACATGGCAGATAAACTAAATCAAATGGGTGACACTATCAGACTTGGAAGATGATAGCTCTTGTAAAGCAAATGAAGTGAGACTGTATCAATCCAGAAGATTTCAGATGTTTATTGAGGTCTTGAATCTTTGAAACCCAGCAAATTAATGTTTCAAATGCTGCAAGGCAAGTGGCTGCAAGTACAGCAGTATGCTTATTACTGGCAAAGCTGTTGCCTGAAACAGAATTCATCTAAATTTTAGGTTTTATTTGTGTGTTTAATTATTGTTTTAATTTCTGCAAGTGCTTTGTAGATGCAGTGGCTTGAACTTCAAAGGATACTGCTACAAATGCTTTTGTACTCACTAGAGTTGTGATCACACAACTTTTAGTTACGAAGATAAGTTTAAATTTCAATGAGCTAGGGTTTAATACTATGCATTCAAATAAATAGTATCCAAGAAGTATTTTTGATTGTTTTCAACATTGTCATAAAAGGTTGTGTTTATTGGGTAGTTTTAAGGAATGTTTTCATTTGTATTTCTTTCAACTATTTGTTCATTTTGAATATTTGTAACAATTCATTGTGTGATATTACTTGAACCTTTAAAAAGTTGGTCTGCTAATTAATTATCTTTCAGTAAATAAGATGGAGTTGCTGTAAGGGTTGTAAACACTTCAGAAGACACCATGAAGACATACTTATTTTCATTACTTAAAGCTGTGTTTCTTTTTAATTCTGCTTTGTTTGCTTTATGAAAGCAAAATGTTCAGTTCACACTCAATATGCAGTTTAGATAATGTTTTTTTATTTATGATGACATTGTGAATTATTTTTTAATAGGCAAGAGCTGGTTCAAAAACAAGGGTTTTTTATTTTTTTTTGTTTAATACTTGAAAAAAGACTTGAAGTACCTTTATTTCTTAAAATAAGTAGGCTTCAAAATGCAGTGTTAATGCTGTCAAAATGTAACGGATTTTCTTACAGTCTACCAATAATTTGTTAGATTGTCAAAAATTAAAAATAGCCTCTTCAAGAAATTTGTCTTCCAGATCAGATTTTTATGTGTGTTCTGAACAGCAGTGTAAGAAACTGTGAAGAATAAACCTTCTTCCATTAGCTTCAGGATTTGTTCTCCATTAAGTTTAATTATGTAGGAAGTTTTCAGATAGATAGTCTTAAGAACATTTGAGTAGTATGCCTGAAATTTTGGTTTTGTAACTGTGCTGGGATTTCTTTTAAATTTAGCCTCTCTGAGTAGTTAGGAGTTTTAGAGTTCTTTGCTCATGCTCTTCAGGTTATTAAAATGTTTCTCTAATGTATCTTCCTCAATAATTGATATGTATTAATTATTTAAAACTATTGTTGCAGTTAAAATATGAAGAATTGGCATTAATTGTGTTTGGGTTTTGTTATAGATATGACATCCTAAAAGCTAGAACTCAAATTAGAACAAAAATAAAATTAACTTTCTTTCTTTTTATAGCCCACTGTTTGTGAACGGGAACTCTGTGTATTTGCTTTCCAAACTCTAGGAGTGATGAATGAAGCTGCTGATGAAATTGCAACTGGGGCGCAGGTAAGATTATCTACCTTTTCTGTAGTTTACTCAGTCCTCTCAGTCTCTTCCAGTATGTGTTTTGACTTGTCTGCACCATAGGAGTACTGCTTGGTAAATATTTATTTGTCCAGTTATAGCTGTAAATGTAGTGGTTTATGTGTGGTGTATTCAAACAGTACTAATGAGGGGTTTCCATTGTTTTGCTTCCATGTAATTAGAGTAACTGTGTTTTCGTGCCCAGTTGTATTCAATTAGGTCACCTGGGTTGTTAATAAAGGCACCCATTGTAATTTCGAGATAATTCACATTTATTTTCACCTAATGAGCCATTGCTAGTCTCATGCAATTAATAAGTTACTTCCTCTTCATGGTCTTGGGATGCAGGGATCCACTAAGCATCTGTTGTTTTGATCGTTACACAGCAGTGGGGAAGTCATTACTGATATTGCTACATAGGGTTCTTTCTTCTTCTCAAGGAGCAGGAATTTAATATAAGCCTGCTTCCTGACTCTAGATTCAGTTACTGATGTAGTTATAACCCTATCATTGTTTTCTTAAAGTATTTTGAATTTGAATTTTCAAGTCACTAACCTCATGTTTTATTAAAAACGAAAGTTAGAAGATCTTATGTTTAATGTCCCTTCAAGATCTTATGGTAAAAGTCTGCACATCTTAAGAAAAGTGCCCTTGTGTCCAATTTTCTGGTTACTGTGCTTCTGTGTAGTAAGCAACATGGGTTTTTCGGAAGACCAAACCTTCAGTTTATTTAACTTTAACTAGCACTGGTGAATATAGTCACTGGTACCTGAATACAACCATGAGCATATCCTCAAAGGAAGAAAGTTGGAGCAGTGTTGACCAGCTTCCTCACTTGAGAATATGACTGTGGAATCAGAACACCAGCTCTTCATCTGATGTCTGAAGACCATTGGATAGCTATGTTTGTAGCATCTAGATACCAAATATCGGGATAACAGTTTAGGCTTGTAAGAAATGGAAGGAGCTGTGCAGATGAAGCCCTATTTTTTCCTCAGTCTGAAGTCCTGTGAGAATTTATTTTTTTTTTAATTCAGGCACATGTTACGGTACATGTACATTTAGAATTGTAGCATCACAGAATAGCTGGAGTTGGAAGTGACCTGTGAAGGTCATGTAGTCCTGTGCCCTGCCATGAGCCAGGAAAACTTACACTTGATAAGGTTGCTCAGAGCCCTGTCTGACTTGACCTTGAATGTTTCCAAGGATGGGGGATCTACCATGTGTCAGTGTTTCATCACCCTCACTATAAAAATCTTTTTTATAACTAGTCTGTATCTCCCTCCTTGAGTATAAAACCTTTACCCCTGGTCCTATCACAAGAGGTTCTGCTAAAAAGATTTTCCCCATCTTATCATCCCTCTTTAAGTACTGAAAGGCTGTAATATGGTGTCCCAAAAACCTTATCTTTTTCAGGCTGAACAACCCCAGCTGTCACAGCCTGTCTTCATCAGGAGGGAATTCCAGCCTTCTGATCATTTTGGACTTGCTTCAACAGGTGTAGGTCTTTCTTGTCTTGGAGACCCCAGAGCTGGACACAATGCTCAGGTGGACTCTCATGAGGGCAGAGAGGAAGAATCCCCTCCCTCCCCTGCTGCCCACAGGGCTCTGATGCAGCCCAGGACACGTTTGGCTCTCTGGGCTGTGACTGCCATGGCCAGGGCATGTCCAGCCTCTCACCCACAGCACCCCCAGGTCCTTCTGGGCAGGGCTGCTCTGGGTCTGTTCATGCCCAGCCTGTGCTGACACCAGGGGTGTCCCAACCCAGGCGCAGCACCTTGACCTTGGCTTTGCTTAACTTCATGAGATTCCCATGGGCTCACTTCTTCCACTGGTCCCTCTGGATGGTTTCCCATCCTTCAGGCACATCAGCCGCACCACTCAGCTTGTGTAATGTGCAAATTTGCTGAGAGAGCACTTGAACTTGAGCACACTGACCTGTGTCATTAAATAGCACTGGTCCCTGTATTGCTCCCTGAGGGACACCACTCGTCACCAGTCACCATCAGGACACTGAGACATTGACCTCTAAGCATCTGGATGCAACCATCCAACCAATTTTTTATTGACAGAACTGTCTGTCCATCTAATTGTTCTCTCTCCAATTTAGGGAGAAGGATGTTGGGGGGGACTATTTAAAAGACTGTACAGAATATGAATGACATCTGTAGCCCTTCTCTTGTCCACTGATGTGGTCACTCCATCACAGAAGGCCACTGCATTTGTCAGGCAGTTGCCCTTAGTGAAGCCATGCTGGCTGTCCTGAATCTCCTCCCCATCTTCTATGTGCCTTAGCACAGCTTCCAGGAGGAGCTGTTCCATGATCTTCCCAGGTACAGAGGTGAAGCTGACAGGTTGGTAGTTTCCAGGGTCCTCCTTTCTACTCTTTTTGAAAAGAGGTGTGATGCTTCCCTTTTTCCAGTCATCTGTGACTTCACCTGCCTGCCATGCATTTTGAGTTAGCATGGAGAGATAGCTTGGCAGCTCTATCAGCCAGTTCCCTCAGGATTCTGGGATGAATCTTATCAGGTCTCTCTGTGTTCACATTCCTCAGGGGCTCTCAAATCTAATCTTCACTGACAATGGAAAGCACTTTGCTTCCCTACTTTCTGTGTTGAGCTTCATCCACTTGAGAGGTGTGTGAAGAGGAGACTGCCAGTGAAGGCAGCAAAGAGCTGTCAGGTTCCTCGGCCTTCTCATTGTCTGCCATTACCATTTTGCCAGTCGTACTCAGAGAGGGATGCACTTTCTTTCACCTTCCTTTTCTGGCTCATGTGCCTTCAGAAGCCTCTTCATTATTCTTTGCATCTCTTGTCAAGTTCGTCTCCAGTTGCACCTTGGCCTCCCTCACTCCATCCTATAAAATATATAATATAATTATTATATAACAAGCAAGCTATGTCCTTATATTCTTCCTAGAATATCTATCCCTGCAGCCACTGCCTGTGCATTTCCTTATTTTCTTTTAGTCTTACCAGCTGGTCTGGAGTCATCCATGCTGACACCTTGTCTTCCTTTCCTGATCTCCTACACATGGGGATTGAGAGCTCTTGCACTCTATGGAAGGCATTCTTCAAGATCTGCTAGCTCTGTTCTGCTACCTTGCCCCTGCAAAGTTTTCCAGGGGGTCCTGTTGAATAACTCTTTGAACAGCTGGAAGGTTGCTTTCCTAAAATTAGTAAAGAATTAGGTATAACCCTTTTTAAGTAGAGCTAAGTAAGTAGAGGAGAGGTGGCCCTGGTTAGCTCTCAGTGTTTTATGTAAGTATCAGTGTTGCAGGTATATGCAGAGCTTGCTCTAGATCTCTGGAGTACCTCTGCATTTAGAGAACTTTACTGTAGAGTTCTGAAGTGATTACAACCTTAAGAGTGCTTAAAAGTGCTAGATAAGAGATTTTGTCTGTTGTCCCATTGGACCTAGGTGGCTAAGTTCTGCTAGGTTTCACTTTAGTGATGGTACTGCAGCCAGCTCATTTTTTTGGATCCGGCTGAACCCCCATTCCTGTTTGCAGAAAGAATTTATCAATTCTAGAGTTTGATCCATCTGAGCTCTTTTTGTCATTAGTTTAGGACAGTGTGAATCACAGCATAACCTGTCAGCACAGTGGTTATTTCTCCACATTTTGTCTGATCAATCTTCCTCCAAATCCTTTTGTCTACTGAAGAAGCGTAAATACAGGTTCCCGTCATTAGAAATCATATCCTGTTTTGTCTTTTGTGCTTTCAGCTAGTTTTCTTCCTAGGGTGCACAACCCCACTTTGTCACTCCAAATAATACAGTGTCTTCTCCTTAATAAGTATTTGTCCTTTCTGAAACTTTCCAGCCTGAACTCAGGTTGCCTTGTATTAGTCATGTAAGCAAAATGCTTGAAAATTAGATGATTGATTTCTTGATAGTACCTACTCCATGTAAAGAGTCTCTTGAGAGTGAGAGGCACTGTCTGAGGGACTGATGTCACAAGAGGAATTGTCATCAGCAGGTGTTGTCCTTCATGCAACTATTTTAATCCTTACTTACTTCAGCACCTCCAACTGAGGAAGAGTTCACCCCCGGTTTTAAGGACATCTGCTAGATCCACAGCACTTCCTATTCCCAAGGAATGCATATGCAAGGCTGTATTATAAGGTTTCTATTAGATGCACCACCCACTTTAAGTTGTTTTGCACTGCATCAACTCGAAACAATGACCTCAGGGGAAATAAGGTGTAAAAAAAAGAGCAGAGTTGGAAACAATCTAGGAGTCAGTAGTTTGTTTAAAGGAGGGCTTAGGGATAGTGTCTTGAGTAGAACTGTGCTGGTTTTAGACAGTATCCCATCATGCAAATGATAAAGCAAGACAGCTTTGAGTCCCTGCATTAAAAGATCTGGGGACTCAAACAGCTCTTCCCTAGCAGTGGTTTGTGACAGCAGACTAAGAAGTGCTTCTAAGAAGCAGAGTGAACTCATGCTCAATTTCACAGTAATACATTTACGCAGGGGCAGGACTGCTGCCTGATCTGGTTGCTGATCTCCTTTATAAATGCTAGTGCATATGCCCTATTTTGAAACATTCATCACACATACAGCTAGTACAAACTGGAAAGTAATCAGTGAGCCATTGGGGAAGGGATCATTATTTAAGTAATTTCATTTTTCAATATATGTGAGCTATTTAGTAACTGGAACTAACAGACTATATTAAAACTGACGGAGAAAATTGTCCATTCATGCTGAAGGAGCAGAGGAGGAGAATGGCAGCTATATGACTCACCACAGCAGAGTTCTTTTTCCCTTTCATCATTATTCTTATTTTCATTCTGGCTCTCTAAAGGACCATAATTTTTTCCATCCAAGTGATCAGATACAATGACAGATATAGAAAATCTTCTAGATGAGTGTGAGCTGTGAGATAATATCTGATCTGTGTGGAGTTGTGGAGGGAACAAGGGATATCTTCTAACTCCAGCTTGTCTTGGCTTTTCCTTTCTTTTGTGGAAAAGTCCGTTTTCACACAGAACTGCTTTCAGAAGGTACAGAAAAAACACGGGGAAATAAGTTAATCTGCAGTTACTTTTCAATGTAGTAATTTTGGATTTCATTATGAGCTGGATTTATATTTCACAGCTTCCAGAAAGCTACTTTCTCTCATGTTTGTTATTGCTGTATTCTATTTTTAACATCTGAATTACATGTTTTGAAACAATTACGTGGCTATCTGTGTCTAAGTGATATATGTGCTTTTGTGCACACATGTCAATGTGCACATTGTGTGCACAATCCTGTGGAGAAATTGTGCAAATCATAGATATTCAAAGTGTTGTAATTTTGTACAACAGGATGGAAAGAAGAGTATGCCCCAGTGTGAGCTGTGCAGATGACTGTTAAATCATTGCAGTATTCTGCCTTTAGCAGAAGCAGTGTTTTCAAGTGTTTTTGTGATTACAGTCTTCAGGAGAAGAGCAGAAAGTGGTACAAATTTGACAGATTATTCCTTATTCTTGAGCAACAGTTTTGCTGGCATGTCTATACAAAGATACACATATCCAGCACAATTTCATTTCCTTAGTGAATAAATTTGATACAGGAATTCACATGTGTGCACAAGACAAAGCAACACATCAAGCAATATATTTGATATTATAATACTTTTAGGACCAGATACTGGTTCTATTTACATGCACGTGGAATAATGTGCCATGGCTGAAACCAAACTCTATTGAGGTCAGTGGAAAAAATTTAGTCTTAAACTATCTCTTGTGGATAACACAGTTTGGGCAATATAGGTAACAATGAAATACAATATATCTGTAATGTGTATATAAAAAAAAAAAAAAGGCAGGCTGTAAGATACAATATAAAACATATTCAACATATTTTGAATATAATACATAACAAATATGTCTTTCTTTATCCCCAGGTGGTTGATCTGTTAGTATCTATGTGTAGGTCTGCATTAGAATCACCTAGGAAAGTTGTCATTTTTGAGCCATATCCTTCTGTAGTTGATCCTAATGATCCTCAGATGCTGGCCTTTAACCCCAGGGTAAGTAGCTACCTTTAATTATTTCATTGTTGGGTTTTAGTCATACATGAGATTTTAAAGCGAAGACTTCTCAAGGCCCAGTCTCCTTTATTATGTGATACAGCTCCAGAATATAGCACAAGCATATTTTCAAAACTTTGCAGCTCATATTTATTGTCTTTGAAAAAGTACTTGAATATAGACATGTCCTGGTTCTGGCCAGGACAAGGTTAATTTTTGCAGTAGCAAGAATGGGGCATGGCTAAGACCAAGAGGTTATTCTATACCAGCTCGTATCATTGCTGGGAGCAGGGGGAAGGGAGTCTCTTCCAGGGAAAAGAGGGAAAAGAGTTCCCATTTTACTTGGCAGATGGAGCAGTTGGATATTGTTTGTTGCTGGTTTTCTTATCTCATTGCTGTTTCAAGCTGATTGTTCTTACCTCAACCTGTGCCTCTCAGTCCTCTATCCCACAGCAGGGGGAAAGTGGAAGGAGGAGGGGGAAGGGGACAGTGATCAGTGCTTGGTTTTAGTGGGAACACTAAATTGGAGAATACCATCCCTAAACCTGACAAAACTGTAGCTTATGTTAAAACCAAGAAGTTCTTCTAAGGGAAAGTTCTAGATGCAAAATTTTATATTCTAGGTGTCTTTCACTTAATGTGCACATTGGACACAAAAATAAAGTTTGCCTTTGAGAGATATAGGTCCATCTTTTAATTCTTAGAAGTGTCATTGCTGTCATCTCATTTTCTCACTGCAAGCAGTTATTTCCTTGTATGTAATTTTATCAGATGTTGATAGTTGAGTTTTGTACAAGCATCAATTTTGAAGTAAAGAATTGTCCTAGTATTACCTGCTTCTGGGACTCCAAATACTGCCTTTCAGGACAGCCCTCAAGCCACAAATATTCCATCTCCCTAAAGCCATCTCCCCAGAGGCACAGAAGAGAACTTGGCATGTCCTGTGCTGGGATCCATTTCACTCTTTCTGAACAAAGGCCACCTAGCAGGAGTTCTTTCTCAGGAAAGACTGAGGTGTTCTGTAGTGTGTTGGCAAGACCTGAAGGCAGGAACAGTGGAGATGCTGAGGGTGACATGTCATGTGGAGTGGTGAAGCATGGACTGTTAAGCCTGTTCATTCAGTATAGGTGAAGCTGTCTGGGAGTTGTTCCCAAGCAGTAGGTCAGCAAAGATCAGGGTGAGGCAGAGGGACCACTGAAGGATCTATGAAGTTTTATAGACCTGCTAGCAAAGGAAACACATCTGTTTATACACATTTAGTTTAAAATCTGTTTGAGACACTGAATTATTTACCTCAAGAGCACGGTGTCCAAATAACGGTGTTTAGTTACAAATATTTGTTTAAAAACCAGCTGATTTTTTGAGTGTTTTTGAGATCCCAATGAAATTCAAAGAAAGATCATAACAATATTTTTTCAAGGAATTTTTCTAGATGATGAGTGAGAGTCTGTGTACAACCTAGAAGAAAGGTAATGGTTAGAAATGTTTGGAAGAATTTATTTGCCCAGCATTTCTCATAGCTTTGGTTTTATACGCACAAAGAATTCAGGGTTTTTTTAGAGCCAAAGACTGACACTTATTGAACTTACTTGTGTATTTTATGCCACATCAGAAGAAGAACTATGACCGAGTCATGAAAGCATTGGACAGTATCACTTCCATCAGAGAAATGACACAGGTAAATTTAAAAATATTTACCTAACTTAGAAACTGTTTCTAGAACTTGAAAGATGTTTGTATTGCCTGCTTATGATGGGTTTGGAAGTCAATAGTATCAACTCTCTCCTGTATAATTGTAATAATATTGAAATGTTTATTCGAAATAAGAAACCTATCCCTAATGCCAGTTAAATAAAAGTAATGAATTAGAACTCAGATATTTTGAAGTTTAAATAAAAGATAATAGAAGAATGAGACATTGTAATGAGGACATCACCAGCTGCTGAATTTCTGGACATATCAAAGGCAGAGGCCTTTACTTCCAAAGCAGAAGAAATTGATCTTGTGTCAATGTTCTGAATGGTATTCCAAATTACATGATACTTATTTCCATTACAGCAAAATTCTCAATCAGTTAAGTATAGCTGGGGACTTGGAAGGTTGGGTCTCTAGGGTTTACTGTCATATTCTTTCTTATGGCATATTTGATGGTCATATTTCTGTTTGTTTTTATTCTCTTTTCCCAAGCAACCCAGCTGATTATAATTTGTTGTTTAAATCTCTTCCATGTATCTTGCTTTTCCAACTGCTATGTAAATCTATCCTCACAATGGTTTTCAATCTTGCTCTGTGTGCTCATTCACAAAATACTTTGGGATTCTTGAGTGAAGAATGTGGAGAGGAATAAAATAAATTGAAAATTGAAATTCACATTTTTTTGTTAATTTGTGTAACATCTTGTAAAAATTTAAAAAATTGGGTGTTTCCGTGATTGCTTATGATGCCTTTTAAAGATAAAAAATAGTTACCATTCTGGGTTTTTTAAATGTTAAAACAATTCTTGGACTAATGAGTTTATTCTTGGACTAATGAGTTTTAAAGGAATGTTTTGCGTTGTGATTGAAATCAAGGGTGGTTTTCAAAGAAATTACAATTTGATATTGTATTTATACCTTGAAATAGTTAAAAATACTGAAATGGATTATTTTGGGTTTCTTCGAGAGACTTAATTTTGTGAAGTTCCAGTCCAATTTTTTAATCAAGAGCCACACAAAAATAGATGTCTTCTGCTGTTCTCCCTGAGATAACCAATGTTTTCTATAATACAGTCATTTTGATGCTAATTATATGCTTATTATCTTACTCCAGGGAAAATAGTTGCTATATTAATTCTTGTTGTCAAAACACATTTATAACTCTACTATGCTGTATATCAGTAAAGCTGCAATTGAAAGCTAATAATGAGTCCCATGCATTAATTTTAATAGATGAAATCATGGGCAATGTAACATACAAAATTGAACCTAGAAATAACATAATTACTCTTTTCTAGGCACCTTACTTGGAAATAAAGAAGCAGATGGATAAACAAGACCCGCTTGCACATCCTCTTCTACAATGGTATAAAGTTGATTCACATGAGATAATAATTATTAAAGTATCATTTTCAATGAATAATCACTTAACCAATGTATGTGGTATAAGGCCAGACTAATAATTAACATTGGTACTTTCAACTGCAGCTATTCTGGACTGTTTCTGGACTTCATCTGGGTCCTCTGATCTCATTTTCTAGTTAAGGTTTGGCCTACTTCCATCTGATAGATTTAGAGGCTTGCAGCTGGGTGCTTTGTGCTTGCCATTCATAACACATTTTTAAGAAGTTAGGTTTGGTTACCACGTCTGATACATCTGTTTCTTATTTTAGGGTTATTTCTAGTAATAGATCACATATTGTGAAGCTACCGGTGAATAGGGTAAGTGTCTGTGGGTTTTCTTATTATTTTCTGATTTTTATGGCTCGTATTAGCATCTTAGGTGGGAGTATACTAGTGAAACACAGGTGCATGCATTCAAACTGATTGCATGGACTTTAATAGAGAAAGCAGTTCCAGGTCATGATTTGTAGAAATATGTGAATATGTGAAATAGGTCAAGGGAAAACTGTTCATAAAAAACCTGTTTGAGGTGAGTAGCTCAGATTCAGGTGTCTACCTTGTAATTGTCTGAGATTGAGAGAAACATCAAATTTTTTTTTTGTTACCATATGGAATATTATATGCAGAATTGTACAAAAAGCTGTGCACACTAAAATGATGTAGCAGGAGAGCCACATATAATCCCTGATTAAGGGTGTAGTAATATGCAACCTTCCAAATAACATTAATTCAAAGATAGCTCTGACCAGAATACTAAAATGAAATTGTTCAGTTTCATTACTAGAGCCATTTTAAATTGAAATTAGTTTCAAAAATTTCTTTTATGTTTCATAAACTGAAAGTAATTTTTACTGTTTGATTTCAACTTGAAACTGTGGAAGTGTGACCAGTTTCAACTTAGTTCACGTAGTTATTGAGATACAGTCGTGTGTTGTGTGGAAAAGCACGATATTTTAAGGATTGCCATCAGAGAACTGCAGTACTTTCATGTTAATCAACTTCTCTTCACATGTGCACTCTTATATTTTACAGCAACTAAAGTTTATGCACACTCCCCACCAGTTCCTTCTTCTCAGCAGTCCACCAGCCAAAGAATCCAATTTCCGAGCTGCTAAAAATCTCTATGGAAGTACCTTTGCATTTCAGTGAGTACATACATTCATAATAACCAAAGGTTACTGAAATGCCATGCTATTTTTTGCTTCTGGCATTTGAGGTTTGCAGCTGTGAATCCACTATTTTAAAGGATTTCTGATGTAATTTTGCATTTTACACTGTGAATTATACCGCTTTCTTTTTCATTTCATTCAGTGGTTCACACATTGAAAACTGGCATTCCATCCTGAGGAACGGTTTAGTTGTTGCTTCCAATACGAGGCTGCAGGTAAATAGACGAAATAGATTTTAGCTAACCTAGATTTTAGCAGGCTGGTAACATACTAGCTTTGGCAAGTTCTCAGGGGGTTTAATTCTGGTAGCCAAATAGCTGGGAAAATGGATGATTTCAAATACCATCTTTTTTCCTGGAAAAAGTACTTTTCTGATGCAGCTAAGATGAAATAATGTTTCTGCTAAAACGTCGAGAAAATCCCTTTGTGGGAATCAGTGTTTCGGTTTTATGTTGCAGAGCAGCACCTCCAGGAGGCTTCGCTCGGTACTGCTTAAGAGCAGTTGCAAGTGAAAGTCAGAGCTGCCTAAACTGTCTCCGTGTAACAGGATCCAGAAACATGCTAGAGTTCTAGGAACTGGGCTTGCAGCACTCTCTCTGAGTCTTTGATTTCTTTGGGAATAGAAGCGTGAAGTGCGCTGGCCAGGAGGGATCTAGTGCAGACTTCTCAGACTGCTATTGCAGAGCAGAGTAGGCCCTACAGAAGGACTGGGAGCTATAATGTGGAGTATTTTAGCATTGTGGTTTTGGCAGCTCTCCCCAGAGCTGGGTCCATGTACCTTGGAAGAGGATCCCAGGGCATATTTGGCCATGTGCAGAAACACTCTTTGTAGGCATCCTTCATAGTAATACTAGATTTAAAAACAAAACCCACAATTTTATATATAAATCTTAAGTAAAATTTTGTTTGGGCATCTGTTTTTTTTTTTTTTGTTTGGACATGGTTTCCAAGATCGATCGATCGATCTGTCTATCTATCTGTCTATCTATCTATCTATCTATCTATCTATCTATCTATCTATCTATCTCTCTATCTCTCTATCTCTCTATCTCTCTATCTATCTCTATCTGTCTATCTATCTATCTATCTCTATCTATTTTAGTTTTATACTCAGGGCATGATTTTTTAAATTACTTCCTTGAACACTGTTATTTACCTGTCAATAAATTAATAGGGTGAGCAAATGCATTATGACCTATTCCTGTAATTATTACTATTTTGTCCAGGTAACCAAATTAATGCTAAGTAATCCCTCTGCTCTTTTTCAGCTCCATGGTGCAATGTTTGGAAGTGGAATCTACCTTAGTCCATTGTCAAGCATATCATTTGGTTACTCAGGTGATATTTATAAATCACTTTAAAGTTGGAGAAATATAGGGGTGTATCTAATTCTACTAGCTGTTTCTAAACAGCTTCGCTGTTTAAAACATTGTATTCAATTTAATCTTTGTCAACCATGATTTGATTTATTCAAAAAAAGATAAAATCTTATTTTTTAAATATAAATAACAAGAAATTAGAAAATTCCCTTGTTAAATACTGTCCTTATTTTTCAAGGTGCTTAGAATTCTCAAACTGTGCTGGAAGTAAATATTAGCTAATACTGAATGCTGTATGTAGTAGAGCAGGTCTTGATAATTCAGCTAAAATCCAGCTTGTGATTTTTATTAATACCTGCCTAAGTCCATCTAGCTTTACATATGAATTCATAGTCTTTCACAACTTGATCTGACAAAACAAGTATTGATCAATAGACATGTTCAACACTGTATATTTAAGAGTATTCCCAAGTATCACCATATTAGGATTACAAAGAAAGTACAGTTCAGCATGTTTATTTTAGCCTGAGGAGAAGGAATATCATTTGTCCCACTAGTGAATCCTAAAGTGACTTGTGCAGAGTTTTCCATGTAAGAATTAAATAATAAAAAAAAAAAAAAACTAAAAACAAGACACACAGATGTGATGTGTACATTGAGAAATTGAAGGTATTTTAAAACATGGTGACTTTCTTCTTTAGGTGTGGGGGGGTATTTGCATTTCTTGAAAGTGCAGGTTTATAGCTCATGTATGTTCGTGTGCCTGTAGATGATTCTGAGAGTTTTAGCTATGCTTTCTGATACTCAGTGTTTCTAGGTCATGTTTTAGGAGCTCAACTTTTGGAGCTACTATTAGAGGAACTTCAACATCAGTTATCTCTAGATGTACTTTTAGCTTTTCAGAGATTACAGGAGTATGAAGGCTTCTTAGGTCTCACTAAATGTACTGGTTGAAGTATCATTATCTAACAAAATGTCTTTCCTTTTGGACAATACTGCTTTGTCAACTTCAATGTGTTATTGCTCCCTTCTCTTCCTGTCTTGGCCCCTTCCATCCTGTATCCTCCAGAAAGGAGGCTTGTGTTCCACTGGCATGTGTAGTCCTTGATGCCAATACAAAACATAAAGGAGTCCTACACATTCTGTTCCTTCAAAGAGTTAGACCTCCACATAATTCAGTCATATTTGCAAAATGCCAAATAATTGAAGTATTCAAGGTCAGGTTAGATGGGGCTCAGAGCAGCCAGGTCTAGTGGAAGGTGCCCTTACCCATGGCAGTGGGTTGGAACAAGATGATCTTTAATGTCCCTTCCAACCAAAACCATTCCACTATTCAGTGAAATACAGGATGCTGGAAACTCAAGGAAGCCCGTAGGATCATGCAAAACAGGAATTTCATATAAACCAACATGAGGAATATGAATGAGGTCTAAGGGACAAATGTAGATGTTTCAGTTTCTGAGATGGAATTGGATCAAATGTGACTGACAATTTAATATTTTGTGTAGATAAGGGGGTCAAACCAAGGTAGATTTCAAAACTTAAATTGCCTATTCAAACAAATTAATTAAATTTTTAATAAAATTCCATAAAGTGCTAAAGATGAATATCTAAAGTTCTTTCTCTTGTGAGTTTTGCCTTCCCACCCACAGTAAATCAGACTTTCATTTCAGCCTGATTAGGGTCAAGTAGACTGAGGACATGCTGACCTACAACCCTGTTAAGCTGCCACATAAGAATATTCCTGATCTGAATTCAGTGGCATTTAAGCTCAGGTTTATCTGCTTTTGCATCTACGTAATGCTAACTTGACTTTGATAAGGTCTTTTCAATACAAGCAGAGGTACCTGTAATTTACAGGAATTATATTGTGATATTCTGTGGCAGAGCTTTTTGAGTGCCATGCAGAAGACTGGGATTCCCACTGTGCTACCTCTTCCATTCTCATCCTTAACTCTGCTTTTTATGGTATTTATATGCATCTTACATGATTTTAATATTCCTAGGGATGAACAAGAAGCAGCAGAAGGTGTCAGCTAAAGATGAACCAGCTTCAGGCAGTAAGGGTGGTAATACATCACAGGTATGGTACAGCAACCATCTCTGGAAGATTTGTGGGATTTATTATTGGGAACTCAGTAACTGAAAGAGAGGTAATATTTCCTTTGTGCAAGTTACCAGTGTTATTGCATTGAATGAAATCAACAACTTCAGAGACTGCAAATATCAAATACAGCCCAACTGCTCTAGTAAAAATTTATGGAACATAGTGCAGATCTTGTGCTGTTCTTTTCAAAGCAGAATAATTTAGGAAGAGAATAAAGATGAAATACAGGTCGCATTATGACCTCTAGCAACCCCTTACCTTCTGATTTTTAGACTTCCACAACAATAATGCAAAAGAAATTGAGAATGGTTATTGCTGGGAAATGAGCAGCATTTAATTTATAGCAAGTAATTTTTTTTCTTTTTCACAAATTTTACGTATTTAACCACTAAAATTCTGCTGTATCTAAAGCAGACTCACAGCATCTGTGTGTAGGGCTAAATTTCAAGAAAGAAATATTACATCTGTCTCTATGATTAGCACATAGAGATTACAGAATAATCTGGCTTTGCAGATAGATTGGTACATCCCAGTAGAAACTCTCAGAAGTAGGAAGGCAAATAAAATAAAAGGGTGGTGACCAAAGAATTAGTTACTAAATTCACCTTTCTTTTCCTTTCCTTTTCTGATATCAATTTGTTTATCAGTAACACTGATATTTCTGATAATATCTTTCATTTTGTAACAATTAGGGACTTTTGGATATTATTTTTCTGGATAAAAGAGTTCAAATTTCTCCTACAATAATGCAAATAAGTAATTTGGGTTTTTTAATAAATTCTATTACATTTAGAAATAAGATAGAGACATTATAGAAAGATTGCTTCTACTTTTGTTCATTAATAAAATAGCAGCTAAAAATAATAGCACTAAAAACAGGAGCTCTCTCGTTTGTTGCTTTTTTGACTCTGTTTTACTGCACTAATTCTATTCTCTCGCTTTTTTACATCTCAGTCACAGAAGAAAGGACAGCAGTCACAATTTTTGCAAAGCCGTAACTTAAAATGCATAGCCTTATGTGAAGGTAAGCTGAAAGCCCTCGTGAAGCTGTTTCAGTCGTGGCCACAGGATGCACAGCTTACAGGGTGCAGATCAGTGGGAGCTTTAGTTGCTTGTTTACGTAAGAAACTACTGGTAGGTGTAGGAGTACCTGCTCAGCAGCTGACCTTAATGCTTAAGTAAGAACATCACCCCTCTTTGAACAGAACCTGTAGCAAATACGGAATTGTCAAGGAATATCATATACATACAGTGACTGGTCATCTGGTCTGTGTTTCAAATGTGATCCTCTTCCTGAGCCATCAAGAAGACCAATGTCCTTTATTTGAAGCACTGACTTCTTGCAAACCCTTGACAAATGCCTTAAACACATAAAAGTCAGAAAAAAGCCACCTTTCATATAGGAAATATATGCCAAATAATTTTTCTCTGTCAAACAAGCATACTGATAATCTGGCAACCATTATGTTCTCTTTGTTTTCTTCATAAATTTAGGGAAGTTAAAATCTAATACTTGTGAACAGTCATTCTTGAATTGGGTATTCTTTTAATAAGTAGTGAAACCTCAGCAGGTTTTGAGAACAGATTATGACATTTCAATAAGAAATGCACCTGTAGTTAAGAACTAGTCTTAAAAATTATATTAAATCAATTTGGCCATCATGTGGGCCATTTGTTTGTTTTAAAAACTGAAAATTAAGACAGAAGGTATAAAATGTGTTACTTCAAAATAGAAGCTTTTAGTTGTATATGACTAAGGATCTGTCAGTCAACATGAAAATGCAATTTGAGCTCTACAGAAAAATACAGAAATTTCATTCTAAAACTTCAATAAGGAACAAAATTAATTACTTGGCCTTTAATACCTGAATTTTTAAATTTAAATTACATCTTTCACAAGGACATTTTTATCATGTTCTTTCCTTGCACTTATTAATGAATTACCAATATTACAAGAGTGAATTTTAAATATTTGGTGAAATACATTTTGCAGCTTTCATATTCACTTCATTTCTCTGTGTTGAAAAGGTAGTTTAGGGGAGATGATTAATATCATTAATCTTTACACAAAGATTTTATGTAAAATTATTTACAAGAAACACTTGTTAAAAATTGTAATTCATGAAATAAATAGTATCAAAACTGAATATGCATGCAGTTACGTTAGTGTTAGAATAAAATAGACCAGACTATTTCTGTTGTGAGCAACCTACAACTGTCACCCAGGTCCAATCCTGACAAGTTCAGGGCTGCCCAAACATTAAGGCATGTCATTAAGAGCATTATTTAAATGCCTCTTAAACACTGACGGGTTAGGCACACCAACCACTCGGTAGGAAGACTGTTCCAGGGTTTGACCAGCTGATCCCTGCCAGCAGCCAAGCCCTACACAGCCACTCACTCACTTTCCCCCAGCAAGGCTGAGAGAAAGGGTAGAAGCCAGAAAGCTCATGGGTTGAGATAAAGACAACTTAATAGGGAAAGCAAGAGCCCTGCACGCAAGCAAAGCAAGACAAATTAATTCACTGCTTCCAACGGGCAGGCAGCTGTTCAGCCATCTCCAGGAGAGCTCAGCCCATGTAGTTACTTGGGAAAACCAACATCATCACTCCCAGTGTACCCTCCTCTCCTCCTTCCTTCCCCCACTTCATATACTGCACATGATGCCACATGGTCTGCAATATTCCTTTGGTCAGCTGGGTTCACCTGTCCTGGCTGTGTCTCCTCCCAGCCTCCCATGAATCACCAGCTTTCTTGGAGCATGGCAGTATGAGAATCAGAAAAGGCTTTGGCTGGCTCTGTGTGAGCCCTGCTCAGCAATAACAAAAACATTTATCAACATATATATTATCAACACTGCGTTCAGTACAAATCCAAAAACTGCCCCATGCCATTCACCGAGAAGAAAATTCTCTACCCCAGTCTAACCCAGCATACCACCCTCTCAGTTAAGAAATGCTTCGAAATGTCCAGTCTAAACCTCCTGCAGCACAGCTTTGAATCATTCCCACACATCCTGTCGCTGCATACCAGGGAGAGGTGCTCAGCACCTCCCTGTGCCCTTCTCCTCCTCAGGAAGCTGCAGAGTGGTGAGGTCACCCTCAACCTTCTTTTCTCCAAACTAGACAAGCCAAATTCCTCCATTAGTCTCCAGGACGTGTTTCTCAGCCCTCCCACCGGCTCAGGACACCCTGAAGGACCTTCCCATCCTCCTCCACCTGCAGAGCCCAGCAGGGCCCAGGCCGAGGCCGCCCCAAGGCTGAGCCCAGCGGGACCATCCCCTCTCTGGGCCGGCTGTGCCGTGCTCAGGGCTCTGGGATGGGGTTTGTGCTCGGTGCTCTGGGATGGGGTTTGCCCTCGGGGCTGCCCAGGCACTGCTGAGCCACACTGAGCCCAGCACCAGCCAGCCCCACCTCCCTCTGCAGCTCTCCAGCCACTCCTCTCCCACTTTACCCCTGTGCCTGGTGTTACTCCATCCCAGGTGCAGAATACAGCACCTGGACTTGTCAAATTTCACCCCATTTAAGACTGCCCAGTGGCCCAACCTATCTAAATCCCTCTGCAAAGGCCTCTTGTCCCTCAAAAGAATCCACAGCACCTCCCAGTCTGGATCATCAGCAAATTTGCTACTGGTGCATTTACCTGCTGCATCCCGATGGTGGAAAAATACCCAGAACAGAACTGGCCCTGGAATGGAGCCCTGAGGAACACCACTGGTGTGACCAGTCACCAGCCAGATGCTGCCCCATTCACTACAACCCTTTGGGTTCAGTCCCTCAGCCAGTGCTTCACCCACCATACCATGAACCTGCTCATCCCACAGCTGGACAACTTGTCCAGAAGGATGCTCTTCAAATGCATATAGTTAGATATCTTCAAATGCAGATTGATGGTATAGCTTCTATTTAGCAATAAAAAGCTTTCTTTCCTGTTGTCCTCATCATGCTGGTAAACAACCTATCATCAAATACATAGAGTAAGTTTTGGCAAGGTTTTTGAATGTCTTGAGTCATAATTGCTATTTGTTTTAAGTATTTGGTAATATTGGACATCCCAAATCCACCATATAGTAGTTTCAGGCTTTGTCTTAAGCGTCTTGGTTTTGGATCAGCCATCACCAAACACAAATATCTGTTCTAAATGCTGATTGGATGTCTCAGACCCTCCTTAACAGTCCTATGGCTTTTTAAATTCAGTTTTTAATAAATGCATTTTTAAATTCCATTTAACAATTTGCATACATCAAGCATCTGTGTTTTCAGAAAAGTGTGTTTTGGAAACAAGAATTAAGTTCATCTTCCTTTTTGTACTAGCATCCATCTCAAAATCTGCACTCCAGCACAGACATGTAGAGGAAAGCTGCACATTCCTGAAAGACTATTTAAAATCTATAAAACACAAAATCTTTTAAAGCAGTGTTTTCCAGGCATGTTTTCATCACTATGAAATTTATTCTTTCTCTGATAGTGATAACCTCACCTGATCTGCACAAACATGGGGAGATATGGGTAGTTCCCAACACGGATCACGTGTGTACAAGATTTTTCTTTGTGTGAGTACAAAGCTTCTCTTAAACATTCAGCTTTATACTAGATCTTTTTCTTATGTTTCTTATGTTCCAGTAGTTGTAATTAAAGTAGATAAAAGACATTTCTTCCTAATTCTGTTTATTATTCCTCCATTTTTTATCTTTCACTGTACTTACTTGTGCTAGAAATGTATGGATAAGCTAGTGTCAAAGGTTTAGTAAATGTCTTGTTTTAATACAAATGAACAGAGAGTTCATAATTTTTCCTATTCAATGGCATTACTTCATGTTACAGTAAGTCTGTCCATGTATTGTGAGACATAATTTCTATTTGGCTGTATGTATTTAAGCTGAGGAATCAATTAAAGGCTTCCTGTCTGTGCTGTGAGCATTTCTCTTTCACGTAACACTTGTCCCCTTTGGGTCCTAGTGGCTTACTCAGCCTCAGGGCTTCAGTGACAATGGCAGCCTTACCACCTGCCACTCTCCAGAATTTAGGATCTGCATAGAAAGATGAAGCACAGCAGAGCACTTCAGTAGAAACATGTTAACATATGGAATAAGCACTTGGAGAATGAGAGTTTTTGATGTTTCTACATAGATTAATAAAACACTAATATGATATTATTTTCTGTACTTTTTTTTTTTTTTTAGTTATGAAGATGGTCAAGTGGGTGATACAAGTATAAATACACAGGAACCAAACATTCATAAAGAGATTCTTCGAGTCATTGGCAATCAAACTGCTACTGGTTAAAAGGACCACTGTTATTTAATTGATGTGAAGCCTTCCTCAGTCTCAAAGCTGGATTTTGAACTGAAGAAGATGCAAAAAACTAATTTATTATTACTACACTAAGCAAATTAACCATTTGAATACTTACTGTTTTCTTACTTAGTATTTCGTATCTCATCAAAATACCTGAGATGGTATCAATTAGCAACTGCAGGGGTGCAAAGTCTATTATTATACTAAAACAATTAATAATTAAACAGGCATTTGGGTTGCTCACAATAAACAGACATTAAAAAGGACTTTTGTGCTCATATTTTTATACTAAACTTCAATTGGAAGTTTTAGTACTGTATACTGATATTTTAAATTTAGAATGAATTACAAGTAAGAGAGAAGATTTTATAGCGGAGCACCTGTATTATACAGGATACTTTGCAATAAGTAAAATATTCTCGTATTAAAACACAATAAGAGGTTGTCTGGAACACGTAAAATTGAAGAGAATGGTTACCTGCAGCTATCTTTGATTCTTTTTATTTTACACAAATGCAGTTAGCATTTAAACTCAAAGGTGAGACAACAATGCATTTTTTATTTACTGGGTGAAACAAAGCAAAATGAATGTGACGGTATATGTTTAGCTTTCTTTATCTTCTCTGGAACACTGTCTTACCCATTAAGCAGCTCAGTTGCATTTTTTAATTATACAAGCCTAGGAAACACCTGGAAAACCTAAAGCTGTTAATTTCCTTTTTAGAATTTTTGGTTTTATATACTAGATTTTACAATTTCATTAGATCAACAAGGTTTTTTAATGTTTGCATCTTAACTTCAGTGAAACTGCTCTATGATGAAATTTATCCACATATTTTAAAGTATGTGCTGAGTTAAGGCTTTTACATGGTTGAGTTGATTGTTGGTGCATCAGAAAATATATACAAATGCAAAATTCTCCTGATTTTGTCTTGGTAAAATAGTTTTATTAATTAATTCCTAAGCTATAAGAAATCAATTTAAATATCTCTGTCTTTTAAATTAACAACTGTTTTTTCCAAGTGAGTAGGATGGCAACACAGATAGAGAAGGGTCCAGTCTCCAAGACAAAAAGCATACCCTGTGCCCTGCTGAATGCCCTTGGCAGCCCTCATGGTGGCTATCCTGAAGCATCAACCACACCCTTGAATATGGAGAGCAATTCAGCTTACCCATCTGTGCAACTACTACAAGCCACCTCAGAAAGCAAAAATAGACTGAAACCTCTCTTATGTTACTTTCATAATAAAGATACTAAAGCACCAAATAACAGCACAACAGAGCACAGGTGTGTTTGTTTCTTTTAAACAGAACTGAATTAGGTATGCTGTAATGGGTGGTTCCTTCTTTCTAGTTCATGCTACGCTCCTGTGTTACTTGCTGCAGTTGACGTGCCCTACAAGTAAAATAGTGGTATTTGGCCTAGGAGCATATACCTGGCGCTGTATTTTAGCATTCTACACTTAGTTGATTTAGTTTTAGTTTTTCTGGGCTCATATCCAAACTTGTAAAGCAAATTCTGTTTGCATATACCCATTTTGCTTTTAGTTCCATTGACTTGCACCCTTATTTGGTGGACCTCTAAATTGGAAAAGCGCTACTCTCTTGTCTTTCATGTTGGGATACGGGTTAACTTCCTGAAACAAAGAGGTTTCCTGAAATTCGTCCGTCTACATGAAGACTGCCGTAGGTTGTGTGACTGCTAAAAGTCAAAATAATTCCGAAGTGGAGCTGAAACCCTGGCATGACCATCTCTGTGTAATGGTCCTGCCATATGTTTCTGAATCACTCTGTTTTGCCTAACAAAAAGAAATGGGGAAGCAGTCCACAAAGATGTTCTATGATTATTTGCTGGGCTGATAGTCCACCACTCTGGGATGCCTCTTACAAAAAAACTAGGAGGAAAGAGACATGACCATGAGTGAACTGGAGAAGCCAAGTAAACAGTCATCTTTCCCATCCCCTCAAGCTTATAGCAGGGTCAGAAATGAAACCCTTGAAGGAAGGAATCTGAAATGTAGCTAATGAGTCGACCTCTGTTTGCATTGTGGGGTCAGTCGTAATACTGGTCATGCCTGGTGCCATTGTAAGTACAACCCCAGGACAGCAAAGGGAAAAATACATTGCTGCCAAATTTTAAGACTGCTCAGAGGTTTGTTTTAAATGGATGAACCACAGTAAGGGACAGTGTGGGGGAAAGCAGGACTCCAGGCTGTATGGAGGCCTCGCTGTTGTAAGGTGCCTATCTCAGGGAGTGCTGAGGTGACCGACTTAAGGAATGGTGAACAAGAGTAAGAGGTAGAATGTGACAAGCACAGGTGTTACAAACCAGTGGAAGAGGGCAAAACCTTTCAGGGAAAAAGGTAGTTCTGAAGGGACAAAGTGGCATTAGCAGCTCAGGTCCCACGCAGTACATGGCAGGAAAATGGACTGGCAGAAGCAAGCTGCAGCATGGGGATGTACAGCCTGTGGCAGTGTGGGGCAGCACCATGCTCAGGGCAACAGGGCCACTTGAAAATACGTCACTAGGCTACAGCGCAGACACAAGCCCAGTGTCACAGATAAACAGCAGTTGAAGCAGAACAAAATTCTTTGGCCAGAAACTCAGTCACGTTTTTCTTTAGCCATTATATTAATGAGAAACTTCCAAGGCTTTGTATTATTTGCAGGTGAATTTGAATCTTCAGATTATTTAACAAAGTTTTAGTTCACATTATTTTTAAAAAATGAGGGGAAGGAGGGATGCTCACTTGGCATCTGTTACTCAAAAATAAATAATCCTTATGCAGGAAATATCAAAGCTGAAACAAAGACTTATCACAAAGGAATTGAATGAAAAAGCCTGAGGATAAGATTTTCTTTAAAGGATTTGTCCTTTGGGTATTTATGCAAAGGTGGAAGTTGCATGTAGCCAAACACTTCCAAATAACTTACATTAACATGAATTCCAGGGGATGAAAAATAAAAATTCCAGGCTCATTTGAGCAAGACCCTGTGTTATGCCCAAAGCCTTTGCATTTCCCTTCCTCTCACATATTGGTGATGGATCAATCATTGTAACTCATGCTGTAAAAGATGCAGGCTTTCCACAGATGGCTTTTAATCAAAGCAAGTAGAGCCCCAGGCTCTGCCATTTCTCTTGGTAGAAATTTCCATTAAGGCATTGCTGTCACCATACCCAGTATGGAGCAACCAAGGGAGTTCTTGGTAAATAACTTTCTAACTACTTGCAACATCTTACAACAGAATGCAAGCCCTCCTCATGGTGAAAAGGTTTGACATAAAAATTATGTTTGACCTTTAATGTTGCACCCTAATTATGAATTGCTGTATTTATACTGCTGAATATCTTAAACATTGAGAAAAGAATCCAGAAAGATGAGTTTAAATCTTCCATGAGATTCAGGCGAGTATTTAACATTCAAGGGCTAAATGAAGGAATTTGAGGTATCTTTTTCTGTGATAGGAATCAACATGGCCCTGTTTTCTTCAACAGTCCTACACTGTTTTGTTAAGCTGAATATTTGGCTTCCTATTACTTACCCTAAAGTGGCAAGATTGTGTAATATTTTGATTAATGTTTTACAGGAACTAGTCAATGACACTGGAATTTTTTAGGCTTAAATTTTTCCTCTACAGCCCTTGAAAACAACTCTTCATGAAGCTGAATGGATTTAACATAATAGTTGTTGGTACTGAAAATGTATCTGATGAATTATGCTCAGATTATACTTTTGTTAATACAAATATAAAGTCACTCCAGATTAATAATTTGTGCACAGATAAATTATACTTTGCTTATAAATCACTTACTACTGTGAAAACAATTAGTATAATTTCTACAAGGATAAATACAAAGTAGAAAAAAAAAGGCAAAAGGGAACAACTGAATTAAGACATTCATTGTTTAGAAGGAGATAGTAAAAAACCACAAAACCTAAGCAAATGAAAAAGTAGAATCTAGTTACCTAAGTATTATATTAATTTAGATAGATTTTTTTTCTTGGCTCTGGGAAATGAAAGTGAGATACAAGGAGTATGAGCCATGACTCACCACGTGCAGCCTCTGCTGGCAGTGCTGCTGCAGCTGGAATGGCCCTGGCCACCCATTCTCTTCTCTTCTGCGGCACACAGCATCCTGTGGTGTTTTATTTGCAATACTGAGGTGTTAATCTGGTGTCTGTGCAATTTCTTCATTACAAACACCACCTCACGGTGAAGGATTAGCCTTTTGAGTAAACCGAGCAAGATCTGCTGCTTGTAGAGCAGATACGATCCTGTGAAGCACCAGAAGTTGTTCAGAAAGGCTCTTTAGTCCAGTTAGATGAATTTATTCCTTAAATAAATTCCACTCAGGAGTGGAGTGATGTGCTTCAGAAGGGGATAAATAAAAGGGGATAAATAAACGGGGATAAATAAAAACGGGAAAAATTGCTCCAAGTAGAGCGTCATTCTGTGCGCACCGTGCTGCGTGAAATGCACAGGGATGTCGCCAGGAGTTTGAATTTCCCAATTTGTGTTTGGAAACAGGTCTGAAAGCACTGACCTCCTCTGTCTGTCCTGGCATGTCAGTGTTGTACTCCTGCTCTCCGGCTGCAGCAACAGCCACTGACAAGAGCCAAAGGAATAAGACAGCTTGAACTGCTGTTCCATAGCATTTTGATTGCATGCTCCTGCTAAGTTTCAGTCTGCCACAGGACAGCTATGATGTAAATTACTGCCCATTACACTTTGCATTGGGATTTTGTATATGTACTAGGCATAAGGCTTTTGTAAAGGGGAAAAAAAATAGTTTTTAGATGAACATATCTACTGTGTTGAAAACCTGTTGAGAAGATTGCATTAAACATCAAAAAGTCAGTAAAAATAGTCCTTATGCATAGCCATTTAATGTTCTAAAAATAATTTTTGAACTTACCCAGTATATATTGTATCTTTTAATTTTAACAAACAGCCACTCCTTTATGTAAACATAAAATATGCCAATGTTTCTTTTAACTCTATAGCCTTTTTTTCTCCAAATAAATTTATTAAATTCTGTGCACAAAATCATACTGCAGCCTGCTATTTAGCCTATGGTGCCTTAGAGTTACTCAAATATTTAACAAAATGGAGATAATGTAAATACTGCCAGAAGATCACTAAGGCCAAATATTTTCTCTATTCACTTTTTACTGCACTTGCTTTCTATTGCTATTTAAGCCTCTTTTATTCAGCTTTGTAATAGCTATAGCATTGTAGCCAATGTAAATGTTTACCTTCAATAAATCAGAATTTGTTCAACAAGCACTGGGCATTTGGGCACTATTTTGAGAGATCTGTTCGAAGTTAAAACAGCCATCTAAGAATTAAACTGCATCTGAAGCAGTTTCTTGACTTTTTCTAATCTCAATGACATCTAAAAGTTATGCCATGCTTTTACACATGTTTTTGAAGTAATTTTTGTTTGCAGTGATCTTTTTAAAAACACTTAGATGAACAGTAAAAGCAGCTTTTCTTGCTGTGTTTATCTGAATGGGTTACCCAACTATAATAAAAGCATTATTTTGCATGTATAGTATCATAAAATGCATAAAGATGTCTCAAGATGCTTTATATAATTGCTTTTAAATAAGTACTCTGTTTTTCTGTAGAGCTGTTTTTGTCATGAAAACACAGCAAATGTATGACAAACCATGTCATACTTTAATGTGGCTATGTTTAAAGTATAAATACACATCTGCAACTCATAAAATATGCAGACATTTGTGGGACTGGTTATTAATTCAGTGGGTGTACTGTTTTTTTCACTGCTTGTGTGCTCATTTTAATTATATGGGTGGATGTAGCTTGCAACTTCTGAAAGTTTTACCTTTTGTTTCTTAAATTTATTATTTTGTGATTGCAGATTTTGGATTGAAAGAGTCAAAGTGGTGCTTACTATTATTTTGACTGCTGTGAAGTGCATTACACATATATGACTATCAGAGAGACCAAAAGATACTTCATTGCTACTCTAAATGACTGATAATTTGCCTTTGATTTAAGTGTAGAGACTGAATTCTCTAATGGAAGAGATTTTCCAAATTTGGGGGATCTTAAATTTGGAAGCAGTAATTCCCAAACTCACAAAAGTGAGTTTTAATCAGTGAGGAAATCTCAGACCTCTGTAGAATTGTTATCCACAGAGAGCAGAAGGGACAGAATTTATATTTGCTTTGGTTTAACTTAGTTCATTTCCAAGTGGCTGCATCACAAGTTCTCTCAATATGCACCAATATTAAGTGTTCTGCTGAGAAGGTCTTTGGTGCTTTGTATTCACCTGTTGAACAGTTCCATGTGGGACCCAAGAGAACAGTAATCCAGACAGTAATTGACCGCAGTAAAAAAATTATTGCAATGCACAAGAGCTACTTTCAAATGCACACATTGCATTTTTATCAGGAGGAAAGGCAGAGGATCTTCTAAGAGTATATCACCATTGCAGAAAGGGTGCATACACTTTTCATTAAGCCATGTTAGCACACTTGACCAACTTCTCTTTTTTGGAATTAGTATGCAGTGGAGATTGGAGCAAGTAATTTTGCACAGGGGTCACAGACTTGGCCCCCTCCAAGAAATGTCCTCCTGAAATACTGTGAGGCAACTCAAATAGAACTGCATCAAATAAATTAAGACAGTAGTAGCTGAGGGCCACAACTTTGCTGTGCCCTAGCTCTCAGCACTGTGCAAACAACTTGAACAGAAGAAAACTTAAGGAATGGACCAAAGGTCTCAGTGCCCTTGCAAAAGCCTAGTGTTGAAACAGGTGAAAAAAGGAACAGCACTTGGAAAAAAATATTAAATTGGCATTTTTATTAGACAACATTGTAGATCCCTCAGGCTGATTTTCTTGAATGTTGCTAACATTTTCCATTCACAGTTAAGGGAGAGCAGTGTAGTTCAACACGCAGAAATTGAAGCCTCTGAACTGGGCATAAGACCCTTTTAGCATCAGCACTGCTTATAGCAAACCCATGTGCAAGGCGTCAGTTATTGGATTCCAGCCAGTTCCAAGAAAACTGGCATTTTGTGAGATGCTGAAGCTGTGGGAATTACACTAGCAGCAGGAACAGTGACTGCTGCAGAAGCAAGAACAGCACAAGTCTCCAGGGATTGTGTCTGGAACAAAATACAGGAACTCCTGGCTTATGGCTTGCTCAACAAAAGCCAGAGCTTATCATCAGCAAAGCAATTCTAATTTGTAACTTTTAAAGAGAAAGCTTTCCATTGTTTGGGAGAAACAAGAAGGAAAAAAAGAGCAGTTTTCTTCAACCTGCTGTCCTGTAGCTGGATAGTTCAGGCTAGTAGCATGTCAGGGGCAATAATACTTGGCATGTAGCAGGTTTATTTACAGCAGTAGTTAGAAACTTTCTTAGGGATCTCAGGCAGAATGAGGAATGTCTCAATTAGATGACAGTTCCTAGGAGCTGGTCATATATTTTATATGTATTCTCATGGAGTCTGTATGGGTAGCGTATTCCAGAAAGGGAATAGGTGGCTGATACTGTCCTTGCTGGTTTTCAAATCTGATCAGAGTGTTCTTCCCGTGTGAGCTGCTGAACAAACAATTTTGCTGATTGTTTAAAAGAAAGAAACAGTTCATCTCCTGATCTTTCCATCTCTCCTAGACAATAGCTTGGAGTTTGGGTGTATTTCTGTTCACAGCCATTGACCAAGGTTAGTTCAGTATGAATAAGGTCAAAGATGAGAGGAGTCAGAGGCTAAACCAATTGGAATAAATATTAATGTATTTTGAAAGTATATAGATGAAAAAAAGTAAGTATATATTTAAAATTTTGGGTATATTTCTAGGAATGTGAGCTGAAATGGAACTTATGATAAGGATCACAATATCACTGTTTACAACACTTCTGACAAATGCAATGTATTACAAACAGGTTGTAACTACCCTCATGTGGTAGGCTTTGGTAGATCTAACTTGCTGACTTTTTGTCAATGACATATTTTGCTAGAGGCTTTTAAATTTTTGCCTGTGGGGAATTCAGTCACTCCTCTGTATGTGTTATCACGTAGCTGGCATGTTGTGCTTCTTGTGGTATTCCACATGTGTGAAATTGTATTATTCCACTCCTTGGCTTTTTATTGTCTTATGAAAACTTTGATTTCATGCTTGCCATTCTAAGCAGTAGTACATGATCAAAAATCTCAAGGTCTTCTAGCACCAGTCTCATTTCAGATTCCTGCAGATACTTTATGCTTTGGAAGTTTTCAGCTTTTTTTTCAGCTGCATCTCTTGACAGTACCAATAACTTTCAGTCCATTATATGCCCTGCTTACAAAGGTCTTTGGGTGGTTGCTAAACACCTTCTTAAACCTGAGAGGTGGCACTTCTGTCTCTCTGAGAGTTGATTTATCTTCTTTATTAAGATATCTTTTTTTTTTTTAAGTTTCCAGTGGTCTCTTCCACTACCAAAAAATTGCAAAAAAATTAGAGGATTTGTTGGGGAGATGATGATTTTATGTTTTTTATGTTGTTCAATGTCTTCAAATTCTGTGTATCTATGCTAATGTGACCTGAATTTCTGATCCATTGCAGATCTCTTTCCTGTTGCTGTTAGTGCTCATAGAGCTAGACTTTAGAAAAGCATCAGATATGAGCACTGAAGTACAATACAGAGTACATTTTAGTTAAAATGCAAAAATGTGCAGCCATGAATAGTAAAAAAAAAAGTATTGAAATTACAGTCCTTCCATATGAAAAGCATGTGTGCAAACGACTAACCTACACGCAAGAACAAGAATGTGTGGCCAAATAGGTATGCCAAAAAGGATGCTGTTAAAGAGTTTTATAAACACTATTTCCTGTCATAATTTTCTTTCATCTAAGGAAATTTGGCAGTGTAATTTCACTCCCTACCTGTTGTTCTAGCTTTGTCTTTAAACAGGATTCAAGTTGAATTGCTGGTCTTTCCTTCACATATTCTTCTTTTCCTGTATTTTTTATGAGGAAAGCTTACCGGGGTCTTAATTACTTTAAAGAGTGTCACTGATCTCCTAAATTAATCTGCTTGAACAATTTCCACAGACTGACTTGAAATGGGTTTTTTCATCAATAAGCTACCATAGGCATTTGCTTCCTTTCCATGGAGATTTTTTGTGTTTGTAAACCTCAAGTCTTGAGTTTTTCTACTTGAACAAATCTTTTCTTAAGGGGATTGAAAGACTTGATGGTATGTGTGCATGAGATTTATTATGAAAATTTTACTTTGTCTTTGTAAGTGGTGTCTCAGTGGCCTGGGCAGCAGATGCTTGGTGTAGTGCAACAATTTATGAATTGGTCCCAATGAGGACTGATTTTGATTTTGGCTTTTAGGGTATCATTGACCCATTGGATAAAGCTAAAAATTCTGACTATTCTGATCAAATTCTGTTGTCTGTAGATTATGTTACTTTGTGTAAACTGTTCCTTTACATTATCTGCTCTGTGAATCTCTATTCATATATATTCCTGCCAACTCTACTATGCATGAATGCAAAGAAAGAAACAAAGGTACAATAAAGATGTGGTTCATGGTCCCTGCTGACTGGAAATTGTGTGTGGGTTCATGTAGGGTAAAATTGTGCAAGAGGTCGCTCTAGCAGTTTTGTGAGCCAAACAGTTGCCTTTCATGCTCAGCACTATCCTTGCTGGGCCTGTTCATTTCACTTGCATAGGCACAGCCATCCTGGGCAGATATGGTTTGTTTGTCCAGATCAAGATCTTTGCTCCAAAGTGACAAAGGTGTTCTTTGGTGGATGATTACATTTATTTGGGCACAATTGTGCTTGCTTTTCACTTTCTACAGTTTCCTGTGACAAAAGTAAATGCAAAATTATGGATGAAGGATACTATTATTTTGACTTGTAGCATTATTCCTACATCATGAGTAAGTATAAGTGATTCCATGGCATTCAGGTTTCTACATACACTTTGGTGTTCCACAAAAATAGACTTTGGTTTTCTCTGACTAGACATACATGCATGTATCCTTTTTAATTTTGATATCTTGAATACAAGAAAGTGGAGACCATTGTTTTATATACACAGATTGTCTGGACTTGCTAAGAAAGCTGAGCAAGTAGAGTTTAGTTATGAACAACGATTTATTTCAGTTCTCTGCTAAACAGACTGCTGAATTATTTGGGTGGTTTTATAAAAAAATGTGAGCAAACATCTACTGGAAAGTTAATTCTCTCTGTTCAGAACAAATTCAGAACCAAGCTTCTTGATGTGCAAGGCTTGTTGTTCAACATATTCCATCCCACCAGCCCTAAAATGAGGATTTGATTAAATACTTGTACTTGCTGGTTTTTTTCCCTTTTTTTTTTTTTTCCCCACCAGAAACTTTCTCTGGGCAAATAACTGTATCCAAAAACTTTTCTAACTGTAAAAGCCATTGCCAGTTAATCACAGCTATGTCAGTTTAAGGATGTGATTTCCACAAGTTAGTCCCTTAGATTTATGGTGCTCTCTATGATTTTTATTTTCCCCCCACATTATGAATGCCTCTTTTCTCTTGAGGGTCATAAAAACTTGAAAGGTATAGTAGCAATATACAAAGCAGACTTCCTTGCACCCTCTTGCTGGTCTGCATAAAACCTGAATTGAGGTACTCATTTCCTGCAGTGATTAATCAACATAATGTGATCACTTGATGAAAATCAGGCTATAGGAGTTAGATATTTTGGAGAGGAATGTTGGGCTTGAGGTTTTTGTTTCACAGAGCCCTTTCAGCATTGAGTGAAATTTATTCTTTCTCTTGTGATTTGAGCTCATCTCTGTATCTGTAATTTTGATTTTATTTCTTTAGGTCAGGATGTTGGGCCAACCAACTGAGGGCTACTTAACTGAGGAAGCAATTTTGCTTACAGTATTGTCCTTCAGTGTCCATACTAGACCAAAGAGCTGGTCTGAAATGCCTCTCCAGTGTGTTTTTTGGTAGGCAGGGTTTGCCTTCTGCAGGGTGCACTAGGCAGCATGCCTTAAAATTTGTCCATTCCTGAAAATCATCTCTGAACTGAGTACTATCTTCAGTTACACCTGAGCCCTGGGGTCCTCCACCTTCTCCAACTAGCCCAGATGCATTTTACTTGCCTCATGGAGGTTCAAATGGAGCCACTTGTTTAAAATTCAGCTACAGCTTCTCCAAAGGCTCACTCAAAGTAGAACTCATATTCTTGTTCATGAAAACACTTATCTCTGTGCTCACATATTAAGCATTTGCATAAATGCTATCTTGGAGCTATACTCTGTTGTTGCCACAAAAAGCATCAGAGGCCCAGAGGACCCCTCCCATGAGGATATGGCAGGAGAGCTGGGGCTGTTCTGTCTGGAAAAGAGAAGGGTCTAGGGAGACCTTAGTGCAGTTTGCCAGTACTTGTAGGAGACTTAAAAGAAAGACAGGGATAAGGTTTTTACCTGAGCCTATTGCAATAAGACAAGGAGTAATGGTTTTAAAATAAAAAAAAAATATTGATTCAAACTAAATATAAGGAAGAAATTATTTACAATGAGGGCATTGAAACACTGGAAACATTCAAGGCTGGATGGGGCTCTGAGCAACCTGATCTAGTTGAGGATGCCAAGGCTGATTACAAGGAGTTGAACTAGACAGTCCTTACAGATCCCCTCTAACCCGAACCATTCTATGATTTTGTGGAGAACATTTACCAGAATGTAAACACCTGGCTATTTCCTGGCCAATCCCTGAGGGTTGGAAGCCTGTCTCCTCCCTTTTCCCAGTACTAGCCAGACAGTATTGCCTCTGTCTTTTCTTGTATACACTTACAGGAATTTCACAGGAATAGTGGCCATGCCACAGGGGCACAAGCTCTGGCCCAGCATCAAAAAACCTGGCTAGGTTTGCTGCGTTACCAGAGAAGCCATAAAACACAAGCTTTTGTTCAAATGATTCTTCTCCTGTGTAAATGAGGTCAGCTGGTAGAAAAATAAAACAAAATGTGTGAAGTCCCTGATGGACTTAGGGAGTGATACTTCTGAGATCTAACACCAGTGTTGCAGTAGCAAAAATATAACAGCCTGACTTGTCAAACTCTCTGCTCATCTCAATCAGATTTGGATTCTCATCGATGCTATGTGAGATGAATGCACTATACCCTTTCCTGCACACTCCCATTAAATATGGGTGTGCATGGTAAATTCAAGTCAGAGCCTGTCTTCTACACAGCAGTCCTGAGAGAGATCAGCCTGAAAAACTACAGAAATGCTTACAGTGTGCCATACCTAAGGGAAATAGTACTAAGAATCTGTAACTGTGAGGGTAGAAATTTCTTTCTGAAGAGGAAAAAAAAAAGTCTTGTGTCAGAGACGTAGGAACAGATGGTAGTGATTTATCCTAAGTAGGATGTGGGATTTGGGTTCTTCCCTCTGTTCCAAGAACCCCTTTTCCATTATCCTCCTTGTGGTGCAGGGCAGCAGTTCCCAGTTCATAACCCATGGAAAACCAGGCACGCCCAACACACTGCACCAAAAGAAGATGAGGACCACACATGTAATAAACTGTAATAAACAAAAAGAACTGAAAGCACAAAGAATGCATCTTTTACAAAATGCAAAGTGTTCTTCAGCTTATAAAACTAGTACAGTAAAAACAAATATTTTCTGAGTTATGTCATCAGTTGCACGGGCTGAGAGGAAAGCTCTTCCTTGCAACACTGACAGTGCAAGCATTCCTAGAGGAAATCCGGCTCAAGCACTATGCTGATGATCCATTCCTTCAGCCCCTCACTCAGAACTGACAGTCTCAGCCAACACCAGCTGTCAGTAGAAGAGTCCAGGAGAGAGGGAGGTTAATCTATGAAAGGTAAAAGAATAATTTAATAGAACAAGATCTGCAGAAAAGTGGGTGTGTGGGCAGTGTGTTTTCCACCAGAAAAACCAGTAAGTGAATGGATTCTGGGTAGTGTTCAGCAGGTAGTGAAATTTGTGTGCCATTTTATATGCCCACTCATTTTCCATATAAATTACAGGGCTATCTTTATTGTTGTCCTTTTCTCATAAAACTAACTTGAATCATTCTCATTGGACTTGCTTTAACCTGCTTCTAAAATTTGTAAGTATCCTAAGCATCGTATCTAGGCAGCTAGAATTTCTGTAGAAGACTGGATACCAAGACATTTCCCAAAGCCAGGAAAAGAAATGTCATGTCAAAGAAAGGGTGAGACAGCAGTGTGTGCCCCTCACAAGGTCTCCTCTTCCTGGTGGAGAAGATAAGAAATTTAATTATCTCAATGTAAGTAAGCAAATAGTAGAACTGAGTTTTCTACTAGTGATAAACTATATTATTCTTTCATAAAAGCCAATGCCTTCTTTGGCAATCATTAATAAGGAAAATGGGATGAAAAATGTCAGTTTTTCCTAAGAGAGTATATGTAATACACCTGCCTTCTCTGCTCATTTTTTGTAGAAATATTTGCCTGCGACCACCCAGCATACTCTCTATAAAAGTACTATCTAGTTCATATTATCTGAATTTGATGTTAATATTGGCTTGAATAGGGATTTATACTGTCATGGGGAAAGCAGACTCATCTTTGGGATATTAATTGAATTTATTATTAATAAAAATGAGCAGGGCAATGAGAAAAAAAATAAACCTTAAAAACAGGTTTCCCCCACCCTTCCATCCTTTCCAGCTCTACCTCCTCCCCCAGAGCAGTGCAGGGACACAGGGAATGGGAGTTACAGTCAGTTCATCACACATTGCTCCTGCTGCTGCTCTGGGAGAGGAGTCCTTCCCCTGGTCCAGCATGGCTCCCTCCCGTGGGAGATAATTGTCCATGAACTTCTTTAACATGAGTCCATCCCACGGGCAGCAGTTCCTTTCCATGGAGTGCAGTCCTTCCAGGAAAGGCTGCAGCAGTGTGGGCTCCCCACAGGGGCACAAGTTCTGCCAGCTCCAGCATGGGCTCCTCTCTTCACGGGTCTGCAGGTCCCTGCAAGGACCCTGCTCCTGTAGAGCTTTCCCACGGGGTCACAGCCTTCTCCCAGGCACCCACTCACTTCACTGCAGGTCTTTTTCACAGGCTGCAGGTCGATCTCTGAATCCCTGTGGACCTCCACGGGCTGCAGGGGCACAGCTGCCTCACCATGGTCTGCAGCAGGGGTTGCAGGGGAATCTCAGCTCTGTCATCTGGATCACCTCCTGTCCCTCCTTCTCCACTGACCTTGGTGTCTACAGAGTTGTTCAGCAATCATATTCTCATCCCTCTCTTCTCTGGCCACAGTTACAACTCTGCAATAACTTTTTTACTTTCTCTAAGTACATTATCACAGAGGCATTACTGTAGTTCATAATGTGCTTGGCCTTGGCCAGCGTCAAGCCCATCTTGGAATTGTCCGGGATTGGCTCTGTTGGACACGGAGGAATTTTCTGGCAGCTTCTCACAGAAGCCACCCCTGTAGACCCATCACTACCAAGACATGGCCAGGCACACCTAATACAGCAATATATCTTCTTGACTAGGGTAGGATAAAATAATTTATCTTTGTGAATAGCTGAATATTTACTTTTTTGTCTGTGAAATGTGCAGTCCAAAAATGTGTGATGTTTCTACATATTCCTTCAACATGAGACTTGAGAGATTTGATTCTCTTGGAATATGATACAGTTTCTTTCCATGTTTTTTTGGTGTGAGAATATGGGTTGTCCTTTCACTGAGATGTTATCTAGAGTAGGGCTGCAGAAATGTACCAGTTAAGGTTCACAACATGGCCTATAATTTGCACATCTTTATTTTATATTATTTGCACTTTAGAAGAAGATTATTAAATAAGATTTTTTAAAAATTTTATTTTACTTGGAAAGAACACTAGCAACGATCTTTAAAAAATAAAGATGTATATTGGCATGCCATCAACTATTAAATGAGAACACATTTGAATGTATTAAATCCTGGCAAAGAGGAGCAGGTTTTTGCCACGGAAAGACTGGCCCTGACATCAGCATGAGAAGTACACATGAGATACACATTTAGCAAATCTTACTTGCCAAAATGTACTAACATCTCATGGGGTAAGTAAAAAGTAGTGATTTAAAAGACAGCCACTCCCAAGCACTCTCTGGTCCTACACCAGTGTTTCCTCTGATTTATTGTTTTTTCTCTTCACACGTATGATGTGATGAAATGATACATAGACAAAAGGATAGGGAAGCTAGACTGACAGCAAAAGTGACTAACACCAAAAATGATCTTTAGCTGCTGGGAACTGATATCCAGGGCATAAGAGTAGATATACCTATTTGTTTTAAACATTTGCTTATCTAGAGCTTTTGCAGAGACCATGTACTTCCTTCTGCATATTTCCAAGGACACTGATCCAGGTGTTCTTGCTGGATTGGTGGTAATAAAAATTATTTCCAAACACGACGACTGTGGTATGTTAAATACTTTGTATAAATAGGTGAGGAAAATCCCTACCATATATTTGTCTCTCATCTATTTTAATTAGAAATGGTTGCTGGCTCATGGGATACCCTCATTGTGACAATGCTTTGATTGACTATAATGTCTTGTTCATGAATGGATATTTCTTTTATTTAAATCTCACACCTACAAATTGTATCAACTACATTAAAGTTTGCTTACAGTACTGTTAAGGGAATTATTTTTGTGTCTTTCAGAAAGGGCCACTGAGGCAGAGGCATACATGCTGTTCCACAGAAAGACAGTACATCCAGGCAAAGAATGTGATTAGTGCAAAGGTAGAGGTAGCACTAGGCTGGTAGAAGGGAGCATGCAATGGCCAGCTTGTGGTTCAGGGCATCTGCATGTCTGACACAGTAATGTTTAATTTGTGGCAGAGATTTCTGTATGCTGGCACTGGACAATTAAACAACATTATTATGTAGCCTAGGAAAATTCCAGTTTGTTCTCCTGCCTCCAGACTGACCAGCAAGGGAACTTCTCTACCAGGGAACAGGTATTTGGGCCAGAGCTTCTTACCATTTTTGAAAAGGTAGTATGCAGGTTCATGCAGCAGAAAATATTTTTCTGGCACATCATAGCAAATTTATGTCCTTCACTAAAACATGTATTTAAATAATCATAGAATGACACTAAGGTCATCAGTTCTCTTTTATTACTTTATTCCTAAATAAGGTATTGAGTTCAGACAAAAGTAGGAAAGAAAGGGAAAAAACCAGAAAAACAGCAAGGTTTTCCTGATAATGTCTGAAAGGAACCATCTCCTCAGAAAAAGAGCCAAAATGTCAGGTTTACCTTGCACAGTGAGTAGGTGCTGCCACTCTGGGAGCTGGCTTACTGCCTAGCAGTTGGCTCTTTGGGACGGGCAATTAATGGCAGTATATCACACTACAAGTCCTTGCAAGACACAATTTCTGGTTATGGAGATGGAATAAAGCAGAAACGACAACATTTCATCTTGAAAATTGTGCTGAGAAGCAGCAGGAAACCCTGATGGAAGATGTGCAGGAAGAGGGCATTTCTTAGACTTGTTTTTCAGCTTAGTTTATATATCAAAATGGTGTCCTCCTGTCAGCAGCACAGTGTGCTCCATGCACTGTGTGAATATCCATGTCCACGGTTAGATTGCTTCCCACTGCTTCTTTAGCGAGAAAAGATCTGCAGTCTGTCCAAAGATCAAGGGTGAAGTTTTCATAAGCTGATTTGTGGGAACCTTAAATTTCATTTTAAAACCCTTTTTGCTTACAGTCCTTCTATAACCTCTTTACTACTCAAGCATATTGATTTCTAAACTTTTATAATTTCTGTATGAACATGGACAGGTGCAGCCAGTTAGATGCTGATTTACATCATGACATCTGATTTCTTACTGCCCCAGAAACAAGACTGCACAGGAATATTTGGAAGAAAAAGCAATTTTATTGAGAAGTGGCAATTCAGTAAAGTTTACGAACACTTTCTGGATGGCCCATCCATGGAAGTGTACAAGGCCAGGTTGGTGGGCAACCTGGTCTAGTGGAAAGTGTCCCTGCCCATGGCAATTTAATTCTATGAGTCTATGTTTCTACATATTGTCTTCTGTGAATTAATATTAAATAGAGACAAGCACAAGCACTGCAAATGCACAGCTGAGGAGGCTATGTTCCAAAATTTCTGTCTGCTGGGCAGTCAGCCAGCCCCCAGCAGTGTTAAGGATCTCTGCTTCCAAGGATACTCAAGGATTCTTAGGACTCTGGCAGGGCATTAGGAAAATAGGAACTGGGGAGGACTTCAGGATGCAGATGGTCAGTGTCCTAAAATTGTGCTACAGCACGTTGAGCTACCCTTGAGAGTCATTGAAATGCTCACCTCTAATGTTTTATTTTAGAGTTTTTTGTGTCAGATTTTCCACTCTGGTAGCAGTTTTGTAATGCTTTTATTTCACTCTAGGAAACAAGACTTCTCCTCAAAGAGCTTAGTGCTGAGTGCAAATTCAGGCTTTGAACAAGAACCAGTTCTTGAGTTTGGTAGGTGTCTGTAAAAATGTTGGACCAAACTTGACCATCTACAGTGCAGCTCAGAGCTTTGTGAGAAGGACATCCAAGCACTGTAGTAGGTCTGTTACTGCCACTTGTACAGCCAATACTCATGTAATGTAAACTTGTGCCTCTGGTAATTCATACCTGATGAATATTGCACTCAGAGTGTTTTATTTTCCCTTCCTGCACTGCTCAGGTCTTCTGAGGATTAATTATACCAGTCTTCATAAACCAATTAATATATCATGTCTTCATGCCACCCAAAGTCACCTTTCCTTTGTTTTTTCTGCTCCAAATAGTAGTGTAAGTTAATATAATGTACCACCACCAAACACTTTAGGGGGTAATCTGTGTTGCATTCATTTGTAAGCATATTTCTAGCCTACACAAAACACATTTCTTTTCCTATTGCAAACCCCTTATTTTACAGATACTTTGTTTTTCTGGGAAAAAAAAACCCAACCACTTTGAGTTTACAGCTGTTTTTTTTCACCACAGGTTATTTCAACATATATTAAAGGAAAAATGTCTTCAAGCTTAGTGTCTTGGGATCTGAGTTGCTGTTACCTCCTCTTCCATAGCTATTCATGTATTGTTTTGTATTACACCTTCTGTCCTGTACCTGGTCTGCATGTGACAGCATAAAAAATATGCAGTATAGGTAAGAATTATTTTTTAAAAAATCAATTTGGAATCACTGTTGTTGGACAAAATTTTTTAAGATGTGTGGCTGAGAAAGGCCAATTCTATCTACAGAGTTGACTAAATTAGTTTGGAGATAAATTGCAATGGCAAAAAGACGGTTTTTAAAATTTCTTTAGGAACAAAACTAGTAATACTTGTAATAGATTTTAAAGCCTCGTCCCTTTTCTTCCTCTAGACATGCTTACCACAGCTTCCTGCATGGTTCTGTTTTGAAATCTGTGCTGATTTTTAAAGTCTTTTGTAATATATAGTTGCTAACACCACATGGTTCCATAACATCAGCTGCAACATGTTTGAAAGCAGTAATTGGACAAGGAATCCTTCCAGGGAAAAACAAATCATGTCTGGTTGTAATGGTCTGAATAGCTATTATTTCCCATTCTGTGTAGTATTTGTGCTATTTTGGTGGAAACAGGGAAGTAGATCTGTTAAAAAACAACAGAGGAGTGTGGCAGAGAAAGATGAAGACAATTTTGTCCCTAGAGATGAACAGGATACAAAATTACACTCAATTTTTTAGCAGATGTAACCAATGGGAAAGGGGTGAAGTTGTCTGCAGTTTTCATCCAATTAATATATGCTTTCCTAAAAGATATCTATAAGGCTTAAAAGACTCACAAGGGGAAACATAATGAGTTGTGCTGTGCAGGAACTGAGGTAAGATGGATATGTCTATTTTTCAAAGTATTAATTATATAAAACTCTTCATTAGCCTTTCCCTCTTGTCATCTGATTAGACAAGTGGTAAAATTGTTATCTCACAAATTTACTACCACAGACATCGGCCTAGAAGTAACTTACAACTATTCAAGTGTACATGAACTTGCCCACTAGGGCCAGTCCAAGTCCATTGACTATAAGGCAGAATCTTTAGAGGGACTGCAAGTATAGTGGTACTAAAATTAATGAAAATATTCCCATACATATTCCCATACGAGGCTAATTCCCATAGGTAACAAATTCTATGAAAGTAACTCATTGTTTTTTTCACAGGAGAATTCTCTTAATGAGACAAGGTTTTCCCCAAAGATGAATAAAAAGGTGAGAAAACAAGCCATTATTTGCAAATTACTTTCAACAAGAAAGAAACTGTGGGGTAATTATGGATAGTCCTTTGAGAATATGAGGTCTGTATGCAGGGTCCAGAAGACAAATTAAATTTTAGGAATTACTAGGAAGGAGTTTCAGAGTGAAACCTGTGGTCTGTATACTGTTCAGATACTGAGTTCTACATATCTTAAAATATAAAAATATATATAATTATAATTAGATAGTAGATATATATATTAGATATAATTAGATATTAGATATAATAGATAAAATAGATATTAGATATAATTATATATTAGAAGTATAATTAGAAGGGTGGATATGTGACTAGATGCTCCACATGAAACAGGCTTTAACTCTCCAGCTTGTGGAAAAAGTGTCCTTAAGGACAAAAGCTATGTGAAGCTGGCACCATAGAGAAGGTGAATAGTAATGATTCATCATTATTATAAAACAAGCACCACAAAGCACACAATAATGTATACAAAATCAAATATAAAAAATGAGGTGCTTTCCTCATGACTCACAATGACATTATGAAATGCATTGCCGCAGGATGTTGTAGAGGTTAGAAAAATAAATGGGATTAGGTAAGTTAAAAGAGGGTGAATTCATCAAATCATATGATCCTAATTCAGTCTTTAGTTCATCAGATCGTTCTCGTTCTAGCCAGAAGTCAATGGGAGTAAATAAGAAAATAATCAAAAATCTCTTTTCTTGTATAGGTGCTACCAGGCTTTGCTGCAGACAGTCTACTGAGAAAAACATGCACTTGTGTCAGATCACAATTTTTTTACCAAGCTGTACATCTGCTTTGAAATGCATCTAACTCTTTCTGGTGATATCAGTCTTTACAATTATTTTCCTTTCATATTTGAGTTATGGCAGGAAGAAATATTTTCAATACCCATTATATATCTAAGTTTTTCTGTTGAGTATAAAAAAGGAATGATTTAATAGTTTTGCTTGTAAATGTATTTATAAACCTATATTTTACTTGTTACATAGTTTTTGAATGGAATGTAGAGAGAAACCTGACTGGTAAAAGAAGGAAGCAGGTAGTTTCTGCCTCGATAAATTGATCTGGCTTTACTAAAATGCAAGGTCCTGTGCACACTATGAAAACAATTATTTTATATATTGGCTCAAAATTTCATTTGGTTTCAAATTGTAATACAAAAAGAAAACAGATAGTATGTTTCAGAGAAAATGAGCTTCTGAAGTATCATCTGGATATATCAGGTGTGCATCCATTAGGAGCAAGCTTCTTGGCAACCATATGAATACAACTCCTTTGTTCATGTTTTCATAATAATCTTTTTACAAGAAAATAACCAGTTTCCAGTTCCTGCCTTTTAATTCTCCTTCCAGGTCTAATTTTGCTAATAGAAAACATGATCTTGACTGATTCTTATCCAACTTTGATGTCTTCCTGCATGCCTTCATCTACTCTAATTCACTCCTTTTCCTTTATTTTATTTCTCTTTCCCCTCTCTTCCCTGATCTGTACTCTCCTCTCCTCAATCTCAAAACAAAATATAACTTGAACAAGTAAAGATACCATCATGGTATGCTTAAGGTAAGCTGTAAATATAGAAGGGTACAGAAACCTAGGGGCTGCATATCTGATTAAGTTCCAGTCCTTCTGCTCAGGCATACAGACACTGTTTTCAGCATTGTGTAAAAAGCAAGCAGGCTTTGGTATGCCTTATCAAATAATTGTTTTGAAAGGGCAAGCTCACATGTCTTCTAAAGACACTAATCCCACATCCACATTAAATCATGGGATGAGAGAGGGAAATACAGACTGTAATTTAATATCAATTATATAGAGTATGTTTCAGTTGCACTGGAAGATAACAATATAGATGGAGGCAGAGTTTACAAATGATCAGGAAAGTGGTTCAGGATTTTAAGTCAATATTAGAGGAAGAGTGAAAAATCCCTATTTTAAAAGAACAGAAAACATGAATCAGACATCATTATAAATTGAAAAAAAACCCTCTGATTCTAAATTTCAGCATGAACATATACAAACTGGATCCCAGCAGACCAAAATGAAAAGTCTAAATCAGCAGAGTGCTCCTGAGTTTTCATAATACATATACTGAGAGAATATGAAACAGCAGGGAGATTTCACAACTCTGTCCAGTCAAAACAATGGAAAATATTGTGAATGCTCCTAAGCAGCTGTTGCTCAGCTACTGCCAAACACCTGAGACACATTACAAAAAGAACTAGATATTCTCTGTTAAAACATGGAAAATATGAATGATTAAGATGACAGTGTGCATTTGATCTCTGTCGCCTCAGCTGAAGTGCCCCAAGCATTGCCTAAGGTTTTGCTGCATGCTGGTAGCTGCCAAGTCCTTGCCTTTGCAGAAGGAGTTTGGTGATGACTTGAATTGTTTGTACAGTAGCTAGCACAATAAGTTAGTTGTTGAGAGACAAAACAGTAGGAATAATAACAGCAATAACAATAAAATAATTATAATGCACTTAAGTTTCAGAAGTAGATCTTAAAGCCAGGAACACAAATACTTACAGTTAGTATCAAATAATGCCAATAGTAGTAAAAATAGTATCATTGCTTCCTGATTCTCCTCAGAACACACTTCTGCCTTGAGGATTTTTTAAAAACCCACCAAAACACACAGTGACAAAATAATAAATAGCTCTGATAAAATAGAACAGAAATTAATACCTCTAATATTAGTGTATGTGTCTTCCTTTGCTTTTGTAAGGGACAATGACTTAAAGGATTGGTGTAATGATACCATGAACTTCAGCTCACATAAGGCAGACCCTGAATAGTGTCCAATAAACAGTCAAGTATTACACTAAAACTTTCTTAATAGATCACTGGAATTCTAGAACAATGAGCTTTGCAGTTGGTAATGACTTCAGTAGTGATACTGGATTTACCCATGAAGCCCAAAGCAGTTGCCTTAAGTACTACATGAATGCTAGCGCAGGATTCTAAAGTCCTGAAAAATGCCTGTATCAGTGTCTTTTGCCTGTATCTATGTCTTTTCAGAAGAGTTGAACTTTAGAGAAAAGTAGATAATTCTGATCATAATCCCTGAAAAATCTCATACTTGAGAAACAGAGTTTCAAATTATTTTTCTGTATTAGTACTGATTAGCTGCATTCATATGTACACTACCTGGATATTTTTCAATTCTTAAAATAGTTTGATTGTATAAAGACTGTAGCAGTTCTTCTTTCCTTATATTTTTGTATTTCAATCTAGCTGAAACACTTCAAGATCTTCTGGAAAGGACCAATGCAACGTTTCTGCAGGAAAATTGACAGTAGAAGGGAAATGCTGATAGTAATGTCTCAGGGTTGACTGTATTCTGTGATGCTGTTTCCTGTGTGAACCTCAGCTGCAAATACTACAGATTTTTTTTTCTTCCATGCGGCTCACCAAATCCTCACGCATTCTGTTCTTAGTCTCTGAGGGTAAGAAAAAGTGTCTTCATGAAACTGAAGAACCCAACCCTGTAGGATCGCCTGTCTCCTCCATTATTCCTATCTGGCAATTTACATCTGTATATTTAACATACATCTAAGGCAAGCATGCATAATTCTGCCAGCATGATCAGCTGCTGATATATTGTGATTCATTGCTGTGATATGAGTCATTGTAAAACATCCCGTTTCTTCAGAAATCATCAAATTCTACCATCAAAGACAATATGATCTGCATTTGTATTTACATATGCAGTCTTTGATAAAGCATTTACAAAACATCTTGTCTTGGGCTCCACTCACTTACCTTTGCAGAGTAGTCCATGCCCTACAGGTCAGGTTTCTCATTCTTATGTTCTTTCAGCGCCACTCACACAACAATTCTGGATGTGTCTGTAGTGAACTCCAAATTCTTATTTTCAGCTGCTTTGGTTCCATAGGCCTGTAAAGGTTAAGTGCCACAAGACAATAGTGTTTATTTGCCACACAGATGTTCTGAAGTCTGTAACTCACAGAATTTTTATTCTTTTTTTTCCTTTTACAGATGCTTTTGTTACAATGTTTTTTGTTAACACGAGCTCTGTTATTGTCTACCAACCTGACACAATGTTCTGAGATGGTCTGATATGCCTGTTTAGGTACAGTTTATTCTCTGCCTAATACTTTTTGTACTATCATTTCTGTAATACAGATCATCACATTTTGTCTGCTTCATCTCCTGTCTTCAATGAAATTTAATGCTGTTTTGGCACTACTGATATTTTTCCATTAACTTTGGGCAAGGGGTACGTTATGTGCAGCTTGGAAAGGAACCTAATGCTGTCCATTTTGCCTTTTAGATTTACTCACTGTGGGAGACCTGCAGCTTTCTGGAGCCTATTTCAGAATAAGAGAAATGTTACAAGGCAATATTCTAATTAACAGATATGGAAAATGTTGTATGAGCAAAGAAATTTTTTGCCATATGTAAGAGTCAAAGACTTCTCAGATATTGAAGGTTGTGTATATTGTCTTCATTGTACATTCAAATCTGTACTTGGAACATATTAGCTAGCTTATTGGCTAATACTAATATGGTTTACTGTACTTTTAGGCCTAAAATCTCTAACTATGGCATTAGTAGTCTTTCCTAAAGGATTCTGCACGAATTTCTATCCTTTTTAAATACTATTATAACAGCAACGTAAAGTATCATGGAATACTGGAATGGTTTGGGTTGGAAGTGACCTTATAAATCCATTAAAAATCTAATAGTGAATATTTGCAGAAAAAAATTAGGTTTGGAACATTTGCAACAGTGAAATTACTTCAACTCTTTTAAGCAGCTTGCTAAAAAAGTGGACCCCTTGAAAAATTAATTCCATTATCTCCGTAAATACCAGCTAAACTTACACTTACCAAGCATGTCCTTCTTGGTATGGAGAAGGGGAAGTCAATTTCACTATTCTGCTATGTGAGATGTTGCTTCTGTCATTTTCTTGAACACTCAAACATTTTGGAAGGTTGCAGTGTTCTGAATGGTCAGGTGATGGTGTTCAAGCGTTACAGAACTGGAACCTGACCAAAGTTGCAGTGAGCTATTGCTGCCAGAAAACATCTACTACCCCATTTCACGGGGACTTAAGAAGGTTTCTGGATCACTGAAAGCAGGTCGTGAAAACAGAAACTTTGCTGGCTGAGGCAAGTGAGGACATGTTAAGTATGATCATGTTCACAGTGTATCCTCTTTGGCATATCCCATGTTGACAAGTCTTTGAGTAAATAATATGTCAATCAATTCTACAGGAAAATGGTAAAATCTGACTTTGTGGGCTACTTCAAATGTTGATGATATTCATGGCATTTTTTTGGACCTCCTGCATAACAAGCTCTGAAAATCTCTTCTGTAGGGATCTTTTTGTTTTGCTCTTTTTCATAAACTTGCCACTGAGATTTTGTGAGATTGATTCCTAAAAACTTAGCACCCCAGTTTAGTGTGATAACAAATCATGACATTACTCTGTGATATTTCAGGTACTCAAGCTAGCAGTCACATATATGTCATCCTCTCAAAGAGTGTTTTCTACACTGCAAATGCATTGTCTAAAGTTATTCTGATGTCATGATATCCCTTTACTGCTCACAGCCACAAAGAGAAGTTTCCATAGATTGATCTCGGTTCTTGTCAAGAAAATCAATTTCTGTGTTTATGCAATGTAGTTTACTACCATCAGAGAGACTTTGGTGAGGTTATTTATGGCCCTGATGTACCAGTAGACAAATATAAACTATTAAGTTTGAAAATTGATCCAATTCCTTCCTCTTTTTTTTTGCCATGGATTACCCTTCCCAAATGAAACTTCCCAAATGAAATGGTTGTGGAAACCATTGCTTTTGACAAGTGAATTCAGAAAAACATGTTCATTTATTTTGCTTGTGTTTCTGGGTGTTACATGTCTGTCATTAAACCTCTAGCAATTTAGTGTGAAGGAGTAGTTTTGGCTCCTTGAAAGATGTCACACCGCTGCAAACATATGTGTCTTTTTCACCCCTACCACTTATAGTGCTGGAGATGTTACATTTATAGCAGTTTGGAAGATGGCATCCACCACTCCCAGATATTCTCTACTTCCTAGTGGTGACATCAGTAATTTTAAAAGCCATTCCCAAGGCTGCCAGTGACAAAAGTACTAACTGAGAGTCTCAGGACGACTATAAGAATATCTTCTGAGGAAAAAGCTGGTGCAAACCAGCTGAGAAATCAGGGTTTAAGATTCTTCTTCTTGCATAAAGAATAACACTGTACTTGGTCATGGGGTTGTTTGTTCATTTTGGAGGACAAACAAAAAGTTGACATGTTCCCATGGAGCAGAGAAACTGAATTATGATTAGTGCCATCAAAACCAGAGGATTCTAAGAGCAAGGATGGAAAGATTTTCCTATAAATTGAGCAATCATTTTAAGCAGCAGTAAAGAGTGAGACAGTGTGGTGCCATTTGATGCCTCTCGAGGCTGCATTTAAATCTTTTATTTCATTTTTAATTGCATTATTTCATGCATAATTTGCCTCTAAGAGGCTAGGACATTTCTAGAATAAATACTAAAATTTAGATTGCTTTGTGACAGGAAGGAAAAAAATACTCCCATAGCTGGTTATTTATTTCTTTGTTTAGTACTTCACGTAATACATCACTTTCCATCTGCATCTGCAGTATATTATAAAATAAAATCTTAGGTTTTTTTTACTTTTTTATTTTTTCCCCAGAAAAAGCCCTTAGTAGATGTCCCATGTCATAAGAGACCTCCTTAAATAACAAAGATGTTGTCATCTGTCAGGTGCTCTGACTACTCATAACATTATTGATCGAGCTAAAAGTGTGTAAAACAGTTACCAGAAAGTGGGAAACTGAATCAGAGGATGGGGGGAAAAGGGAAAATTAATTTACACTTATTAAACTGAATCATTAGGACTTCGCCATAATATGTCAGTCTGAGGAACTGTGACCAATTGAAGATTATTCCTAGTGTCAGGTACAAAAATAACAAATTAACTGATTAATGGCACTGGGTACTGTCCTAAAGTCTGGATTAGGTCTGAGAAATAGTATTTTCAGATAACTTTAAAAGCAATGTGTCAATGTACATATAAACTTGTTATTCTTCTCTGCTAAGATTTTAACATAAATTGGGACAAATTTTTGGTGTTTTACTCCTCTTTGTCCAGCAGTCAGAACAAGACCCCTGCCTGTCACTCCTACTCTTTGCCTCTCTTTGCCTCAGCATGGAAGATGAGCCTGAAGTCTGAGGCTGTGCAGAACCATGCACACAGACAACTCTCTGGTGATCATAGAATTTTTAATTTTTTGTGGCAATAAAATTTAAGTAATTTATACAGTTTTTTTTCCTTGTCTTTTGCATTTGGATCTGTTCTGCTTTTTCAGAAGAGTACCTGCCTGAAGAAAGCTCTTTCTTAGGGTCTGTCCTAACCTCTGTACCTCCTAAGGACATCCAGGAAATCATCTAATACATCAATTCCTCTTCTGGTAATGAGTAATCCGATTAATGTTTAGGTTAGTATGATCCCTGAGGCAATTTCTGGGGGTGGGGGTAGTTATATAAGGTCATTTAATGTGAGTGGCATGTTAAGAGTTTAAGTAATTACCTACTTTCTTCTGTCAGGGTAAAAAGGTAAGAACCTCTTTGGAATAATTTAACCCATCCTAAGCTACACACGCTTAAGGGAATGAGTCAGCATCAGGAGGTGCTGTTTGCAGGTAGGAATCATCTTGAATTCTAGGTGGGAGCTGGACGCTTAACTAAGTAGTCAAGAAGGTAAAGCTTTCAACTGTATCTAAGCACCTTAATAGCATAAATAAAAACAATTAAAAGAAATTAGGAAAAAGTTAGGATCCAAGTCTGACTTTCCTCTCTTGAACCCACTGTGTACCTTGGTGTGCCTGGAGGCTTTTTACGTTCTGCCTTTGACTTTGCAGATTTTATCTTACAGCTTATTTTTAGACCTGAGCTGGACATTTTGACCTAACTTTTTTAACACATTTGAGCATCTTTCTACTAATGGCATGACAGAGAATTAGTAGCATTTTCCAAACCCCCAGCTAAGTTCAAGTAGCTTCACTGGTACCTTAAATCCAGTGTATGGTGTTTCTGCTTATCTAGTTCTAGGTCTCAGGGCCAGTGGAGAGCACTTGGGTCATGGAGAGTCCAGAACCAGCTCCTTAGGGTCTTAGAATCATAGAATCATTAAGGCTGAAAAACACCTCCAAGATCAATGAGTCCCACCTTTGAATTATCATCAACTTGTCATAAAACATAGCTAAAACATAGCACTTAGTGCCACATCTAGTCTTTCTCAAATATATCCAGGATGGTGACTTCACCACTTCCATGGGCAATCCATTCCAATGCTTTACAAGACTTTCAGAAAGGAAAATCTGAACCTCCTGTCACAGCTTGAGACCGTGTCTTGTTTTCCTGTCACTGGGTGCGTGGGAGGAGGTCAGCCTCCACCTGGCCACGCTCTCCTTTCAGGCAGTTGTGGAGAGTGATAAGGTCACCCCTGAGCCTCCTTTTCTCCAGGCTAAAAAACCCCAGTTCCCTCAGCTACTCCTCATTTCACTTAATCTCTAGATCCCAAGGCCTAGGGACCCCCTAGGTCACTGTATCTTCTGGCTCTTTGAGTCATAGGTATCAGCAGCTTTGGTGCAGACTGAAAGAAACATTTTTGTTGTTGCTCATTTGTTGGGTTGGGTTTTTTTAATTACAAATTGGAAGTTATGTTTAGTTTGGAAATTCCATGTGATAAAGTCTGAAATTATTATAAATCATTCAGAATGGATGTATAGTTTGCCTGAGAAATACTTGCTGGTTCAGAAGGGATAGTGAAAAAAGGGTTCAGAGAAAGAGGAATAGCTGTATCAATTTCTAAGAGCAGCCTTTCTGGAGGCACTCTGGCTGCAGCAGCACTGCCTCGCTGCAGCACACGGCAGATGTCAGGCTCACGCCACCCAGCAGCAGCAGCAATAGCAGCAGCAGCAATAGCAGCAGCAGCACTAGCAGCACTAGCAGCAGCAGCAGCAGCAATAGCAGCAATAGCAGCAGCAGCAATAGCAGCAATAGCAGCAATAGCAGCAATAGCAGCAATAGCAGCAATAGCAGCAATAGCAGCAATAGCAGCAGCAGCAATAGCAGCAGCAGCAGCAGCAATAGCAGCAATAGCAGCAATAGCAGCAATAGCAGCAATGGCAGCAATAGCAGCAGCAATAGCAGCAATAGCAGCAATAGCAGCAATAGCAATAGCAGCAGCAATAGCAGCAATAGCAGCAATAGCAGCAATAGCAGCAATAGCAGCAGCAGCAGCAATAGCAGCAGCAGCAATAGCAGCAGCAATAGCAGCAATAGCAATAGCAGCAGCAATAGCAGCAGCAGCAATAGCAGCAGCAGCAGCAATAGCAGCAGCAATAGCAGCAATAGCAGCAATAGCAGCAATAGCAGCAATAGCAGCAGCAGCAATAGCAGCAATAGCAGCAATAGCAGCAATAGCAGCAGCAGCAGCAATAGCAGCAGCAGCAGCAGCAATAGCAGCAATAGCAGCAACAGCAGCAATAGCAGCAATAGCAGCAATAGCAGCAGGAGCAATAGCAGCAGCAGCAGCAGCAATAGCAGCAATAGCAGCAATAGCAGCAATAGCAGCAATAGCAATAGCAGCAGCAATAGCAGCAGCAGCAATAGCAGCAGCAGCAGCAATAGCAGCAGCAATAGCAGCAATAGCAGCAATAGCAGCAATAGCAGCAATAGCAGCAATAGCAGCAATAGCAGCAATAGCAGCAATGGCAGCAATAGCAGCAATAGCAGCAATAGCAGCAATAGCAGCAATAGCAGCAATAGCAATAGCAGCAGCAATAGCAGCAATAGCAGCAATAGCAGCAACAGCAGCAATAGCAGCAATAGCAGCAATAGCAGCAGGAGCAATAGCAGCAGCAGCAGCAGCAATAGCAGCAATAGCAGCAATAGCAGCAATAGCAGCAATAGCAGCAATAGCAGCAATAGCAGCAGCAGCAATAGCAGCAATAGCAGCAATAGCAGCAATAGCAGCAATAGCAGCAGCAGCAATAGCAGCAATAGCAGCAATAGCAGCAATAGCAGCAGCAGCAATAGCAGCAATAGCAGCAATAGCAGCAATAGCAGCAGCAGCAATAGCAGCAATAGCAGCAATAGCAGCAATAGCAGCAATAGCAGCAGCAGCAATAGCAGCAGCAGCAGCAGCAATAGCAGCAATAGCAGCAATAGCAGCAATAGCAGCAATAGCAGCAATAGCAGCAGCAGCAATAGCAGCAGCAGCAGCAATAGCAGCAGCAATAGCAGCAATAGCAGCAATAGCAGCAATAGCAGCAATAGCAGCAGCAGCAATAGCAGCAATAGCAGCAATAGCAGCAATAGCAGCAATAGCAGCAGCAGCAATAGCAGCAATAGCAGCAATAGCAGCAATAGCAGCAATAGCAGCAGCAGCAATAGCAGCAATAGCAGCAATAGCAGCAATAGCAGCAGCAGCAATAGCAGCAATAGCAGCAATAGCAGCAATAGCAGCAATAGCAGCAGCAGCAATAGCAGCAGCAGCAGCAGCAATAGCAGCAATAGCAGCAATAGCAGCAATAGCAGCAATAGCAGCAATAGCAGCAGCAGCAATAGCAGCAGCAGCAGCAATAGCAGCAGCAATAGCAGCAATAGCAGCAATAGCAGCAATAGCAGCAATAGCAGCAATAGCAGCAATAGCAGCAATAGCAGCGATGGCAGCAATAGCAGCAATAGCAGCAATAGCAGCAATAGCAGCAATAGCAGCAATAGCAATAGCAGCAGCAATAGCAGCAATAGCAGCAATAGCAGCAACAGCAGCAATAGCAGCAATAGCAGCAATAGCAGCAGGAGCAATAGCAGCAGCAGCAGCAGCAATAGCAGCAATAGCAGCAATAGCAGCAATAGCAGCAATAGCAGCAATAGCAGCAATAGCAGCAGCAGCAATAGCAGCAATAGCAGCAATAGCAGCAATAGCAGCAATAGCAGCAGCAGCAATAGCAGCAATAGCAGCAATAGCAGCAATAGCAGCAATAGCAGCAGCAGCAATAGCAGCAATAGCAGCAATAGCAGCAATAGCAGCAGCAGCAATAGCAGCAATAGCAGCAATAGCAGCAATAGCAGCAATAGCAGCAGCAGCAATAGCAGCAGCAGCAGCAGCAATAGCAGCAATAGCAGCAATAGCAGCAATAGCAGCAATAGCAGCAATAGCAGCAGCAGCAATAGCAGCAGCAGCAGCAGCAATAGCAGCAATAGCAGCAATAGCAGCAATAGCAGCAATAGCAGCAATAGCAGCAATAGCAGCAGCAGCAATAGCAGCAATAGCAGCAATAGCAGCAGCAGCAGCAGCAGCAATAGCAGCAATAGCAGCAATAGCAGCAATAGCAGCAATAGCAGCAATAGCAGCAGCAGCAATAGCAGCAATAGCAGCAGCAGCAATAGCAGCAATAGCAGCAATAGCAGCAATAGCAGCAATAGCAGCAGCAGCAATAGCAGCAGCAGCAGCAGCAATAGCAGCAATAGCAGCAATAGCAGCAATAGCAGCAATAGCAGCAATAGCAGCAATAGCAGCAGCAGCAATAGCAGCAATAGCAGCAATAGCAGCAGCAGCAGCAGCAGCAATAGCAGCAATAGCAGCAATAGCAGCAATAGCAGCAACAGCAGCAATAGCAGCAGCAGCATCCCTGGCTGTGCTGCTGAGCCAGGGATAGCCAGCAGCAGGCTGGTATTTGCCAGTACTGCAGCTCTGTCTGCCTGAAGGTAGGGTTGTCTGCAGGGAGAAAGGCAGTTGAGATGATTTGTTATTTATTCTATCATCTTCTTTCCAAATTCACTCACTTTTCCCCTTGGCTGGTTCACACGTTATACTTTGTCAGACTTGCTCTGGCTTTACAACACAGCAACAGTTCACTGGCACCTCTTTTTAATAAAAAAATTTTAAAAAAATTGTTTTTACAGGGCATGTCCCATACACAGAGTGAGAAATGTGCAAGCACATGCCTTGATTTTATTTTTTATTCCAAATACACTAAATAATATGAAATTATATAGTAAAGTATTATATTTATTCCAAATACAGTAAATATACCTCTCATCTTGCTTTCTATTTGCAGACAGCCCCATTCCTCAAAATTCCTTTTTGTTTTGAACCCTAACCATCAACCTCCCTCATTCTTTTGACTGTCATACATCTCCTCAAACAAGAATAGCAAAAGTTTGGAAAGGTCTTGTCAAATGCTCCTGGCTGTGTCCAGCTCTAGCTGCACAGGACCTCAACGAATCTATTTGCATAGGCACAACTAAATATAAGCATGTGCTTTGCTTGTTCATGAGTGTAGCATGATTTCAGTGATCAGACTGGACCCAATGATAATTGTTTGAGAAAGCCTGTTTTAAAATCAGCCAACAGATATAAAGAAATTATATATGGAGTGGAGCTAAATGTTGAAAACTAGGATGCCTTAAAGTATTTAAGCCAGTTCTCTGTATAAATGCCCTGTATATTATGCCAGGCAGTGTACAAATGTATTTATTTTGGTGAGTATTTAGTATTATGCGTATCTCTGGGTTAAACAGACATGTTAGAAGACACACTGTATATACATATTTTGTTTATGAAATAGCAAGGCCTTTCAAAGTTTATTTCAATTTTTCATGTTACTTTCAGAACTGATATAGTAGAACAGAGTCTATACTTGACCAGGGCTTAAATAAGATTTTAAATTTTTAAAATACTGCATTTTAAATTAACTTCAACTTCCCCTTGTCTTTGTGCTCATTTGGTGAAGCTCACGCTGTCATGACAGTGGTTGACAATAACAGATAAAGTGCTGTAGATAAAAATGAGGTTGATACATTTTACATGAAAGCCCTAAAGCAGCTGGGTTTTTAAATCAACTATCTAGCTAGGATTGCTTTCACTTTCCTTTTTAGCACCTCATTAGGCTTACTGCAGTTTTCCTGCAGTAGTGAACTGCTGCCCCAGTCACAGTTCATTTTCCTCCTCTAATGTCCAATTACTCTGTTTACTGAAAATTATCATATTTTAATTTCACAATAATTTAATTAAAATATTTCATTCTAGAATATAAATCAGCAACACAGAGCAGCATCATGCTGCATTCTTCTGTTACAGCTCTGTGGCATCCTGCTGGGAAACAGCACAGCTGTCACAGCTTGCAGGGAGCACCAGGAGAGTTTTGTACCATCCCCTTCTTGTCTTTAAATATCACTGGGTGCCCTACAACATTTTTAGGCTTCTGAAGTCCCAGAGCAGTAGCAGCACCTCTGTAGTGTGCCCTGAAATACTGGATGAACTTCCAGTTTCCTCTCACTGACACTGCTTTTGTACTGGGCTTCCTTTAGGCTTAGAATTGAGGTGCCTCTCTTGAGCACAGCCCTTCAGTGTTCCTCTTTCTACCTGTCTTTCCCATCTCCAGACACCAAGGAAAAAGGCATTTTAGCAGTCTTCAGTACAAATACCTGGGTTTTGCAAACACCTAATAGCACACTGAGATGGAAGGAGATGTGAAATTACTTAACAATTGAGAGATACCTTACAAAAAATAATGGAAGTTCTTGTGTGAAGATTTCAGCACAGTAATATTTGCAGAATGAGGACAGCTACCACATTTTCCTCCTCCTTCCTTTTTTCTTCCTCTCAAGGAGGGATATAATTATTGCCGTCTGGACCACTTTTCCTTGACATTTAAAATGGTTCTTTTTGACCCTTGTCCCTTGGGAAAAATGATGAGCAGGGATGAGCTACCAAGCCAAGGCCAGGGGTCGCACACCCTGGCTGATGATGAGGTAAAATGTGCAGCCAGTTCACAGACTTGTACACCAATAAGTTTCATGGACACAAAATGTGCAGCTTACATCTGTGAGGCCTCTGAAACAAATCTAAAATGAAACCTTTTTTTAAAAGGTGCTTAGGAAAAGCTCAATGCCAGATTATTTCAGTGAATATTTTTTTAATAAGCAAAAAAAAAAATGTGAACTAGAATGTTGAGTCCCTCATAGGAATCTCCACCCCTGAAGGTGTACAAGTACAAGGTCCTGAGGAATCTCCTTGTACTTTCAAGTTATCCCAGCCTCAGGCAAGACATGAACTATCACGTCTAGACACCCCTTTCAAACTAGACTTGTATTATGATTTGGTGAATGGGGTAAAATGTCTTTTGTTTCATAATGCCATTAGGCCTGACCAGGTTGTGTTCTGATTTTTTTGCCTTTTATTTTCTTCATAAGATAACTGTCTTCCTTTTTCCATACTTTAAAATTAAATATGGGACAGAGTTCCACCCTCCTTCACAACAGATATACTTTCATTTGTGAAATAAATTTATTTATTTAAAATATGGAATTTGCCTTACTCAAAAAGGTGTCCTGCAGGACAGTATTCTTGACTTTATAGACACTAACTTTGGCTTGGGCAGACTCACCCTCAGGCTGCTAAGACAGATAACTCAGGACTGGGATACCCCTGGGCTATGGACAAAGATGCAAAAAAATGATCTGCATAGTATGACAAGTATTTTCCTCAGAAGTGAGCAAGTTCTTTGAAATCTCTATTTCTTATAGGAATCCAGTCAAGTTATTTTCATTAAATAAGGCTGGAATGTAGAGGCCAGTAAGAATGAACCAATTTACTGGCAGAAATCCACTAGGGAGGAAAATGCCCCTGTTTTCAGGTGGTCCTGGTAACCATGACACAGCCTGATAAGACAGAAAAGGATTCACTGAGGAAGGGAAAGTCTTCCCATATGACAGAAACATCAGATCTCAGGACAGCTATGAAACCAAGGTTAACTGAGGAAAATTATACTTTGTTGTATCTATCTTGGTTGTAACTATGAAGAAATGGAGTGGAATGCAATTTCTGAGTCTGTGGTCTTCTTATATACACTTTATACATATATGTGGCTCTATATATTCTTGCCTGATATATACTTATTTATTAAGAATACTTATTACTTCTTGTTAAAAGTAGGTGAGATATTCACAAAAGAATGTGAGAGCATTAGTGTATCAGAATCTCAATGCTTTTATCAAACATATTTATAAAATTGTTTTTTGTACTATGAGTGAGTGTTCTTTGACATTGGCAATAACTTAAGCTATAATTAGAGTAACTGCTGGTTCTTAATCACAGTAACAATGAGTAGGGATGAGAACTAAAGTTCTGTATCAAAAGTTAATTTCTGTACAGGATATCAATGCATAAAAAATACAAATTTTCCATCCATTAATACCTTTGAAGAAAGAAAACCATTCCTTCTAAACAAATATTATATTTTATAAAATCAGATTACAGCATCTATTCATACTATATATTTAGTCATAATCCAGATGATGTTTTTTGGGGGTGTGTATGTTCTTTTTTTATACACGTTATTTTCAGCATTTATTGAATTCAGATTGTGTAGAATACTTTTCATTGGAGACAGAAATTTTTATTATTTGTGTCCCCTTTTCCCTTATTTTTAATCTAGGTGGCCATGATGGAAACAAATCCATAGAACAGGTAGATGAGGAATGGAACTGTTCCATGATTTACCAAGGCAGTGGTCAAAATCCAAGTATGAAATCAGCACACTGCAGTGATGATTAGCACATTATAAAAGTGTTGACTGATGACCACCTTCTATTCTTAGGCTCCCACACAACAGGACTTTTCCTTAAACCAGGATAATTGAAATACGAGACTGCAGAGTGAACTTGACACCTAGGGGAAGGTGCATGCCGGAAAGAACAGAAAAGAAAAAAGTAACAAGGAGTGTTGTGATTAGGTGTATGAGAACTATAGTGCATGATAGTGGTTATTTTCAGATACCCAGAATTAAAGTTAACCAGATGCAATCTGCATCTTAGTAGCTTATGCAACTTCCAGTTGCATACATAACAGAAAATCTCTATACAAAAAGGTGTCTGTAGTCCCCTCTCTTATAACATTTTAAGTCCCTCAAGTTAAGTACCCAAACTCACAAGTCATGGTTTCATAAGTGATTTTTCAGAGGATTTTGAAGTTCCACCATACCAAGCAGCTCAGCATTAGCTTTGAACTGCACAGTAGCAGTCCCAAGAGTACAAGACTGGCAGCTGGTTCCCTTTTGGAAGGTAAAACCTGTGTCACTAGCAATCCTGCACCTTGCTGCCATTTCAACTTGCTATGTTTGTACGGCCACCAAAATCACCTGAGGAAACAACTACAGCTCTGGAAAAGTTATCATTAATTCAGTTATTTTCAGGTCAAATAACATTATTAGTAACTGGGAGGAATTACAGGAACCCCATGACTCTGATATTGATAATAAAGCAGAGAACACAGAAAAATCTCTTTAGTAAGCTAAATACAAATCTGTCAGGAGCTAGAACTTTCCAGTGCTACTGAGCTGGAAATCTCATTAATGACTGTAAGCATTGCTGCATCTTGAATTGATATTAAATTAAATAATATCCCACATGCAATATGGCTGAGGTAGTTATTCATAACACAGAAATTATTGGTTGAATGTTTAATGTAATCTCTCCAGCACTCTGGTCCTTTCTCTTACTTTTGGCACATAAGCCCAGCCTGGAAAGCAACACTTTTTGATTAACCAGCATGTGTATTTCCTTTCATGTTGTTTTGCCAAAGAGGTACGTGAATAGAAACTTACAACAAAGGTGTCACAAAGAGAAAGACCTGTGTTTTGTAGCTTTTGAGAGAGGGCAAAGGCTTCTTCAAACACACCAATAACCAAAGGAATACTATGGAAAATAGGGGCCTGCTACTGAAAGGAGCAAAGGTTGCAGTGAAGACTGAACACTCATTTTGCTTCAGTCTTCAGTGATGCGGGCAGCCCTCAGGAATACCTGGCTCAGGAGACCAGGAAGAAGATCTGGAGAAAAGCTGACCACACCTATGGATTGCATTTATTGTAATCTTTCTATTAAATTGTAACTCTGAGATCTCTCACAAGGTAATTCACTGGGATTAATTTCTCCCACTCGTTCGCTTTCAAACCAGCACAGTTACTGCTCCATCAGGCTATTCTATCTGTTCCTTTGGGTCAAGGTACGCAATTGCAGTTCAGTAGTTTTTCTGTTTGCTACCTATCCTGTAATCTTTAATTATTTATGCAAAGTGAAGCTTTATCATCTAATATTCCTAAAAGATGGGATGGGAGAGGTCCATGTATAACTTCTTTGTGTGTCAAAGGAGACAATTCAGGTTTTTTAACTTATGAAGTGTGAATCAGTCTTTAAGTCACAGATTTTAGACTGTGTAATTGCATTCTGGACACACAGGTACAGCTGTTAATCTCAAGAGGCAGGTACACACATGAAAGTCAAACACTACAGAAGCAAATATGACTCCTGTAAAACTCCAATCCAGTAGAAATTTGTTTCCAGGCCTTTGCTAGGCCAAATTTCTCCTGCTACCCTTTGATTTATGTTTTAAAAGTCCACAGAAAGCATTTGAAATTATGGTACAGAGAAGGCAAGATTAGAAGTGTTTCAGAAATCCTTTACCATTTGGAGAGAAAAGGTATTTTCTGAGCCAAGATGGCTCTCAAGAAGAAAAAAATTATAGTTCTGTACTTGATTTGCTTTCTGTGAAGTATCATCCAAGCACACACACTTAGGTACAATAATCTGCAATGTAATGTACTGTTTTGTTTAGCAGCAAATAAAATGTGACCCCTTCACTTTAATGAAGAGACACCTGGAAAACTTCCCATAAATGCATCTTTTCTTGTAGACAAATGTAAGGAGAATACAGTACCTAGCTAATCAAGAACCTTAAGCAATAATTCAAAGCTCCTGGATTTTAAATCATTACTACTGCTCTTCTAGTGACATAAAAAGAAAATGCTGCCAACATAACTCCTTAGCAGATAATAAAAAACAGTTAGCAGTGGAAAATTTTGGGACGCAGTGGATGTAACCAGCATCTCTTAAGCAGGTGCCTATACCACTTGTGAAAGTTACCCTCAGTGACAGGTTTGGAGGTGTTGCTGCTTTGAACAGCCTCAAGAATGTTGTAATTGGATGACGCAGAACCTAGAACCAAATATCCTGACTGAGGTTCCTCATGGCTCATATCCAGAAAATAATCTTGTTTTGAGGTTTATAGCTCAGTTTCAAAAAATACAAAGGATAAAACCCTCCTAAAACAAAACAAAAACTGTTCAGAGTTCTCTGCAATGTGTTGGAATAGGAAAAACTTTCAACGTTTGGATCAATTTCTGACTCTACCCAAGTCACTTTTTTCCCTTCTCATTAAATTCCCAATGAAGTATGAAGCTGACAAATTGTCAGTTCTTTGACATGTGGTGTGGTTTACCCCCAGCCAGCAACCAAGGCCCACACAGCCACTCACTCACTCCCCCACCAGTGGGATGGGGGAGAGAATCAATCAGAGGGGTAAAAGCTGGAAAACTCATGGTAACAGATAAAGACAGTTTAATATAGCAGGCAAAAGCTGCACACACAAGGAAAACAAAGCAAGGAATTGATTCTCCACTTCCCATGTTTGGGTGGGTGTTCAACCATCTTCAGGAGAGTCAGGCCCCATCACACTTAACTCGGGAAGACAAACTCCAACACTCCAGATGTCCCCTTCTTTCTCCTTCTTCCCTCTGCTTTAAATATTGAGCATGATGTCAAATATTTGGAATATCCCTCTGCTCAGCTGGGGTCACCTGTCCTGACTGTGTCTCCTCCCAACCTCCCAGGCACCCCCAGCCCCCTCAGCACCATGGCAGTATGAGAAGCAGAAAAGGCCTTGGCTCTGTGTGAGCTCTGCTCAGCAATAACAAAAACATCTCTATATTGTCAACCTTGTGTTCAGCATAAATCCAAAACACAGCCCCATGCCAGTTAGGCAACTAATTCTATCCCAGCTGAAACCAGCACAAGTAATTGTCTCACTGCAGATGGTCTACTGGTCCTTCAAAGGCTGAAACTCAGCCACCTCTTTTACCATCAGTAGCATACAAGAATATTATGAAAAACTAGTGCTAAAAAGGTGGAAGTATTTTGATGAGAAATATAGAAATTATCTGGTGCTAATGAAAAAATCTGTAGCTTTTAACAGATAATAACTATAGGCATTTTATTACAGCAGATATGTATTATGGATGAGTTGTTGATTTTTATGAATTATACAGTCTAGTGTTTACAAACCATTCTGAGAATAATATGATTTAGCAAACTGCAGAATTTTAGACTGACATAATTGCTATTCTATTAGTGTTTGTGTACTTCTTTTACCTCACAAAAAGATGGAGAAAGAATTGGGGCAGGAATTCACCACCTGGATCAACTCTGCAAAGTTCCTATACAGGCAAGTTATGTGTCACTCAGAATTAAGATTCTGTTCAGGGGCAAGCAGACAGGAAAATTAATTTCAGTTGATCCCAGTGGCCAGGAAAGGTTGATCAGAGATGGAGAGATAAGGTGGTGCAACCAGAGATTTGATATACAGGATGGGGACTTCAGACTGGCACCAAGCAGCAAGGAAAAGAAAAACATGGTTCTGCTTCCAGTCAAACCCTGGAACTCACCCTGACTGTTACTGATTTAATTCCAGGTTCTCCTCTGCCGTTCAGCAGAGGCACAGGCTTAGCTTTCTCCCCACAGTCCCTGCAGGTTGCTTGTTTCCATGTTCTTCCCTCAGCTGACCAGGGCTGTGCTGCCAGGGCTCAGTTCCCTTTTTCCTCACCTGCCTCCTTTTTAAACTTGGGAAAGTCACAAGGAAAACTGATCCTGATCCTCAGGTTTAGGAGACTAATTCTCACTCTCTCTGTTTCTTTACATGTCCTAAAGTCTGTCAGTCTTGTCAATACAGACCAGCTTGGTCTCATGCCAAAGCCAGGAACACTAGGTGCCTTGTAATGAGCCTAATACATGCCAAGTGGATGGGTGGAGGATCAAAGTGAAGTGCTGATGTCAGGGGTGTTTTATGTCTGACTCAAAGGCTCCAGCACTCAACTCTGGGATGGCCACAAGCTAAAACACTAACCCACACATTATTTATCCTGCAATTTCTCAGAACACCGTTTTGTGTGAGAACATCTTTTTTGTATTCAAAAGGGACAAAAGAAATATTAAAGAATATGTCCTTAATATTCTCATTGGTGAGACAGATTCTTAAAAGAAGGTAACTAGAATTCAATTAAGTTTCAATCATGGCTGTTTGTCTGGAGAAGATCATGTTGATGCTGTTTATATGAAGTCTTAAGGTAAGAGGGAGACTGAGCTGGCTCTTAGGCTGAGTTAGAATGAATACATCTAGGAAAGCAGAAAGAAAGCACTATTACTGTTTATATTTCTATTAATGGTAGAAATAGTGATGGAGTTGTCAGTTCTTTCAGGTATTCTGGAGGTTGCCCAAGGTACATAATTTCCAAACAGAGCTATTTACTTCTCAGAGCTGGTTTGATCCTCTGGTCAATTTTTTTACAATAATCTGATAGTATTCATAAAAACATTTTATCTAGGATATATATGGTATCTAGGATATATATGGTACTTCACAGTCTTTGAATAGTTTAATATATTGCTGTTAAAGTTGTTGCTTGGTCTCAGTGTTCTCCATAGTCCAAATTGTGTTTGGAGACTGTAATTCCAGAGCACTGCCTCTTCCTGTTGGTGCTTTTTTATGTCCTGTATAGACTTTGAATTGAATTGATACTGTTCAAGAGTACTGGAAAGTTTTACACTCAGATGTACCATGTTGCAGCCCTTTTTGTTACTTTCTTCAAGGATTCAATAGTAATTTACCTTGAAATGCACATTTAGTGACTTGACCCAAAGGAACAGCTCTTTTCCTTCCAGGAAAATGGTTGCTTGGAAATACAACATATGGAATCAATTTGTATTAGTTAGAAGAGTTACTAAGAAGAAATTGTGAGGATTTTCTTTTTACACCATAAGCACTCTGCACTAAACAGCTTTAACAGGCACTCTTAATGATTACCCCACATTTAAGGCTGATGAATACAAAACTGTATTTAGGCATAGTTTTTACACTTTGTGGGAGTTTCACTATGTCTGCTGTTTTTATGTACTTCTTGTGAGGTGAGGACATGCCTGGCGTTAAAGCAGCTCTCTGCAAATATTGGAGGGCTGAGAAATTCAGCACAAAATGAAAAATTTCCTGTGGACAAAGACTAGGACAGTCAGAGTGTCCTGTGCAATTTCAGCCATGTATGTATGTATGTAATTGGGACCAAAGCACAGACATTACTTACCTTCTAAGTAGTGATGCTGTCAGCTTTCTCCTGTCTTCCTCCCTAGAGACAAATTTGCAGTAATTGAATTTTCTCTTGGGTTTCACAAGATCCTACTCCTATATGCATAAAACAAACCAAGACTTACTTCACAGGTAATCCAATGTTAAGAATCTGTGAATAAGCTACAGTCAGTGGAGGTATCTTGGGCTTCCTTCTTTGCACAGCTACTCTTTTTGTACAGCAGTAATCTCCATCACGAGCATGGGAACTATTCAGGGTTTAATTTATATGCAAATTTAGATGTACATAAATGATTCTCTTCTGCATGGAAACATCTAGACAGCAAAATGTTAAACTTACTGGTGTTTTTCTCATTTTATTCTACCTGTGTCTCAGTTATCCTGCTGGTTGAGAAATATGTCACTGGGCATACAGTAATAAAGCAGGAATATTTAGACTTTTTAAGAAGAGTGTAATCTTATGATTTTGTTTTTGTTTTACTTTGTTTTATTATTTATTCATATGGACAATGCACTGATTTTGTTTTGGCCTATCTACACTCCATAAGGAAGCTAGAAGTAGAGTTTTTATGACATAATTGTTATCTCCAGAAATACTCTACCTGAGCAAATGCCATATGATAGGGATCCCTATTGTTTTCTGTAACTCCCCACATCACAGTTCTCCTTAGTTACTGACTCTAGATTTGGAATTGCAAGAAGTACCAAGATCCGCCCTATCATTGTCAAAAAGAGAAAGCACAAAAAAGCCCATGAAGATACAAGAGACTTCATATGTCAGTTATGAGAATCAATTACAGGTAATCAAGTGAGTCTCAAGAAAGGTATTATTCATGTAGCTGTGATGCTATACATAAAGCCCAAGACTTTCACAGCTTTGTGGCATGTCTTGTGTCCTGAGTCCTGAAGGTAAGTACCTGTTGTGTTACCTCCTACAGTCTCCAGGCAGGCTCCAAGCCTGCACATACACAGGTGGCACTTGCCTCAGAAACTTTATAATGTAATGAAATGTCTACAGTACTGTCCATAGATATAAATACAGACACTGGCATGTATTAAGTTGAGATTTGATATTTTATGTGGAATAGCTTTACTTCTTGTTAAAGAGAGTCCTTTTCTTTTCTCCTCATCTTTGCATATTTCATGGAGAGCAGATGCTCTGGGCTTGCATGCACACTGCTTCTTTCTAACTGGCCTGATCCCAAGCACTCTTGATTTTTATGAAACCACATCCTTCTCAGTCTCTCCATTATGAGAGTGCTCTTGTCACTTCCTCCCTATTCAGCACTGGTTAGCCTGCTGCACTTAGCTCCTGCCCCCACCTGTGGAAAGGTTGTCTCTTCATGATCTGCTCTCTCTAAGTCTTGTTCAGGGAATTGTCTCAGGAGCAGAACTGACTAGGCAGCAATGGAAAGGGGGTAGAAATCCTTGTGAGGATCCTCCCACAACTCTCTTTGCCAGGATAAAAAAGAGCATGGATAAAAGTAAATGATGTAATAGCCTTTTCTGCCACAGAGCACAAGGTGTAACTAAGCCCTAGGGAGATAGAGGTAATGTTGAAAATGCTAATGCCTTAGTGGATTTTTGAGACATCTCGATAGAAATTAGTGGCTAAAAGACAAATGTTGCAGAGTGGAAATGTCAGTGATACAGGGCAATCAGAGTGTAAAGAGAGCAGGTGTGGCAGAAGCTTGCACTTGAATTAAGCAGGTGTGTTGGCTGAATTAATTTCTGCTGTAACAGCATATAGAACATCAGCTCTCAAGATGCAGAATTTGTGGGGTATTTCAGATTACACCAGATATGAAAGCAAAGAAACATATTAATGGTTATTACTGATACGTTAGTATACATGTGAGAAGTATTTTTTAGTGATTTTATTAATATTTCATATATAAATTAATGTATAAACCAACAATAAATAATGCAAAGCACATAAAAAAATATTGTTATTTCTATTGTAGTTTTGTGTCACTGACAGCTTTTATTGTAAATATTATTAATTTTGTCTCTATTATAATATCTATTATGATATCTGATAGTTAATAATCTGGGCACTTTAATTAACATCTTACCCATAGCCTAAATGGATTAATATTCTATATAGCTTTTACACATTTACAAACAAATTTGGTATAGACACATATATGTATGCGTGCATATACGTGTGGTAGGCACATATATATTGCGCATATATATTATATATACTTTTGTTTTCTTTTCCTCCTAGGGAACTTATGAAATGATCATACAAATACTTTCATAATTTATTTTTTTTTCCCAGCAGTTTCAATAGAAGGAAAAGAAGAAGTAGTGATGGAAAGGAAAAAAAAAAAAAAAAAAGGGTCTGTTTTACATTTCATTTGACTGCTGGGAAATGACAAATGAAATTTCTGTAGCTAATTAATTTTGTTACAGATGTTTCTAGTTCATATAGCCACATTCTAAGCAGGGGCAATTGCCCAAGTGCCATTGACTTCCCAGTTCCCAGTCCCCAATCTGTCTAATAAATGACTCCAATTTAAACATTATTAGGAGCTATTCCTGCAGTGATACATTCTAAGAATCAAATAACACATTCAAGATTTCCTAGACTTCTGCAATAATAATGAAGAAAAGATTCACATCATTGTTTGGTTAGCTGAGATCCTTGTCTTGCCTGTGGAAAGAATCTGTGTGGAATTTCTGAGGTCAATAAAATTCTTTATTTACAAAGGGATGATGAGGGATATAACTGAATGGAAACAAGAGCTATCAGTCTTTGAAGGACAGAGTGTAATTTGCACTCATCTTGGTAACCTATTGACAGGCAGTACAGCTCTGTGTGCAATTTACACATCAGTCACAAATTCTGCAGTATTTAATGCAAGAATATTTGATCCATAAGTGCCCATGACCCATGGATTTCTAATAGCATCTTGAAATAAATATAAATGTTATGAGCATGCTTTGTCCCTATTTATGTATGAATCCCTCATCTAAGATTTTAGCAAAGAGTTAATAAAAGGACAGAAATATACTTACGTAGTAGAGGAAGGCATGGGCTAAAGTCCACTGGACACATGTAATGGATTTGTGGTGAGTACTTCAAGTATACCATCAGTAAGGACTGACTGTGTCATTTTCTTGCACAAAATGGAAGTAAGAATTATGACTTTTTGTTCTGCCATAGAAAAAAACCTTCTCAGAGTGGGTTATACCAAGCTAATGATAACTAACCATACCAAAATAATAATTAGGCAAGACAATCAGAAGCTTGTGCTGCAAATGTCCTTAGGAAACCAGCTGTGATCTGGGACCTACTGAGACTTGGTTGCATCAGGATCTGCACAGTTGCAAATTAATGTGTCTGGCAGGTGAGTGATTTACCAGATACCCATCTTGAGCCCTTCTGGAAGTGACCAGTGACTTCTTATTAGCTTAAATGGCTCATAAAATGAGCTTGTGTTCAGGTCCTGGATTGTTAATTGCTGAGGAATTCTATTCTGGCACTCATTCGACACAACAGAATGGGATGAGCTTGTGCACAGCTGGACTCCTGGCTTGGCTATGGTCTACAACTGGTTCTTCTGAAAGGGCCAGCTCGGGGAAAGAGGTAGGAAGCAAAATTAACTAATTTCAGACTAGTACAAATACTGAAGGCATGCAGAAGATTCTCTAAAGGAAAAATTGTATTTTGTTCATTTTAGATACTAGTATCACTAAAGATAATCTCAACTTATTCAGCACAAGACTTAAGCAAAATTTCTAAGGGAAGGTCTATTCTACTGAAAATTAATGTCTTTTTAGTCCACTTACTCTGCAATCATGATACATCAGATTACTCAAGAGAGAACTGTATTGGGCGCAGAGGCAGCAGGGGTGATGCTTCCTCTGCTCTTGTCTTTCTCCTGATCTCTGGCCCTCATCACAGTAGTACTTCATAACGAGATGCTGCGTGTTTCTCCAAAACCATGAAGAAGAAAATGCAGCTTTGGATAAAGGCTGCACTTGGCAGTAAGCATGATGTGGCAAATCTGGCCACCGAAACGGAGATAGAAGAAAACACCGCGCACTACACCTCCTGAAGCAGAGGCTGTCGCGTTATCCCTCAGTCCCTCTCTTTTGTTTACACCACTGCACAGGGCCTCCTGGCAGTGCAGCACCTTCTCTAAAGCGCCAGGCTGACCTCAAGAGCCCTGCGACGGCCCGGCAAAATGACGCCCCAGTTTAGGGCCCAGTTTAGGGCCCCTGCAGTGCCGCCGGTGGGGAGCGAGGGCTGCGGCCCGGCTGCGGCCCGCCAGGTGGCAGCAGGAGCCCGCGGGACGGGATGTGCCGGGCCGGGCCGGGCCAGGCCGCGGGCTCTGCCTGCCGCCGCCGCGGGGCCGCGCTGCTGCTCCGCCGCCGGGCCGCACCGCCCCGGGCTCGGCGCTCCCCCCGCACCACAGCGCTGCCGCCGCGCTACGGTCTGACTTCGAGGGGCTCCGCGGCGGGGACTGCCGGCCCGGAGCTGCTGGGGGAAACCGGGCTCAGGAGCGCGGTGCAGGCCGAGGCGCTCGGTATTCGGTGCAATTAGCGATATAACCCGCGCCAGCGCAACCCGCGGTAAAGACAAAGCTGTATGCAAATCACCCTCCCCTTCCCCATCCCCCGCTCCCGGGGTCTGACGCCGTTCCCCAGACTGTTTTTAATGATACGGTACGCGGAGTAACTTGAAATTAATTACAAGGTTCTTGACTGAAAGGCAGGGGGAGGCGGTGTCATCCGGTGGGTTCGGTACTCGGAGCTCTGGCCACCTGCGCGTGGCAGCGGTGCCGGGCCGTGGAGGCTCCCGCAGCCCCGCTCTTCGGGCAGCCCCGGGGCCGGAGAGCCCGGCTGCCGCCGCGGACAGCGGCCGCAGAGCCCGCAGAAGGTACGGCCCGAGGCGGGCGAGGCGAGGCGAGGGCACGGAGGGCTGCGGGGTGCGGAGAACCAGGACAGGGGCAGTCTCTGCCTCTTTCCAGGCGGAGAAGTGCTTTTCGGTGTGGAGTGCTTGTGTGTGTGTGTGTGTGTGTCTGTGTGTGTCCGCCCGCCTGTGTCTGTGGGGGGTTTGTAGGTGTTCTGGCTGGGACTCCGAATTTCCGTCTGCGTACTCTATTTTTTCTGAAGACCAACATGATTTCCTCCCTTAGAAGGTGGCATGTTGCTTTCTGGCATATATTTATCTAACTCCCACCCCCGAAGATAAATGTTTCAAAATACTGAGAGGACATGACTACAAAAACCGCTGTGCTTTGGGGAGGACTGGAGGATGTGAGGACTAGTGAAATTTTTAAAATACGGTAACTGACACGAATGTTAGTTTCTTTAAATATATATGTTATATACATATATAACACAGAGTTCTATGTAAGCTTATAAAAGAAAAAAATAATAAGGGTTTTTTTTTTGACAGGACTTTTATTTGCATCTTCTTTCTCTCCCTCTCTCACATCTTTCTGTTTGTCTCCTCTATATTCTGCTTTTATTACAAGAAGTTTGTTAATACGACATGTCAACGTTGCTGGCTTCAAACTGCAGCACTTTTTTACCAAACCAGACTGAAAAAATTTCCCCAAACCTCCACTTAATGGCACAACTGGTATGTATAAATAAAATCTTCATTATTTAAAGTGACGTGGATGTGGTTTACTCTATAGCCTCAGTAATTTAAACAGCACCTATCTGCTGCAGATAGAGTTGCTATGCACCTCTCTACTAGTGAGTTTGAAAATTCGAACCCAGCTTTGATTTATTTCCTTTCTATCAGTGATTAATGCACCATAATTAGCTAATCTCAAAGCCATTATTTACAACCGGGGCAGACAAAGGGAAAAACTGATGATCCAGCACTTAACTCGGTTTGAAATTATGAAACTGTAAAAAAAATGTTTAGCTCTCGTCTCGGAACCGGACAGCCACTCCGATAACAACAACAACAATAACAATAACAACGGCAACAACTTAATCCGTTTATGATAGCTGATTTTTTTTCGGCCGAGAATGTACTTGTACCATCTCTGAGTTTTAAAAAAGTGAGCTGTCCGTCTTCTGTCTCCCTCTTTGTTGCTGTGTTAAGGAGAGGACCTAAATCTGCGTTGCCGAAATGTGCGGGCGGTGGGCACGGGCACAGAGGAGGAAGCCCACGACCACAGGCGCAGGGAGTGCTCTCCATTCCCGCCTCCCCAGCCCCGCCCGAACCGGGTGCGTGGTAGCCCCGTGGTAGCCCCGTGGCAGCGGGACTGGTGGCGAGTGCGAACAGGGGCAGCGGGGCCCCCGCAGCATCGGCCGAGGTCGCCGTGCGCCGCCGAGGGTGCCCGCCGGTGTCCACCGATTTCCTCAACGTTTTGCGTTAAATCCCGAGATTCTTCCCTTTCTCTTCCTTTTTGACTGTGGGAATATGGCTTTCTAATAATATCCTAATCTCCCGACCCCCGCCAGCCCGGGAAGATAGGCAGGCTTCGTTTGATCTGGAAATGAGAGGAAAGACGGGAAGTAGAACATCCATAAAAATAGCAAGGAGGGAATGAAGAAATTTGATTAAGAAATTTAAATTAAAAAAAATAAAAAAGAAAAGATAAAAAAACAAAACCCGAGGGGTGTTGGGGTAGGGGCAGGGCAAAGGTGCTTGGTGTGAGCAGGCGCTGATTGTCCAAGAGAAGAGGTGAAAACGTTCTTTGTTCCGAGATGCCTTGTCAGGGGCGCATACAAGCCATCCTTATAGCGAAAAAATATTAGCACTTTGAGAAAGAATAAATGAAAAGGAAGAAAAAGAAGGGAAGAGAGAATCCATCAAACTCTCCCTACCCTGTTTATCATTCCTGGAGTATAGAAATCCCCAAAACAAAACAACACAAAACAACATAATCTGTAACCTTTCTAGTTGCTACTCGCTCTCCCCCTCGCTCTCTACTCTTCTCTCCCTCCCAAACAAACAATGAATTAGAGACGATCGCCCCTTGCCCGCTGTAATGCGGCGACGTGGAACAAACCGGGAGGGACCGGGCAGGGGAGGGAAGTGAGGAGCTTCAGGGATGGACACCCAGGGCAGTGCGGGACTAGCCCCCTCCCTCAGGGCCAAAATCTTCTCTTCACTTTTCTTCTTCGTCTTCCTTCTCTTCTTGTCGGATGAAGGATTGATCGAGACACATGAGTAATCCCTGGTGCTACTTAGCCCTGTAAAAAAAAGAATCCAGTCTCTGAACTCTAAAGAATTTTGCATGGGATTCTGGTTCTGAGAAATGCCCCTGTTTGTCCTAAATCCAACCACAAGGGAGGGGGTTGGGTGAGGGGACATCTGTTTAATTTGAAGCAATAAATATGCCGGATCTGTGGCTGTTTGGGTGTTTCCATTTTTAAAGATGATTAATCCCACCCCCACCCCCCTATCCAATTCGACTGTAAAGAAATGGATTAGGAATGGTATCAAGAAGGATTATTCATTTATATCAGGCAGATGGAGCTGTACAGTAGGGTTTCAAAGAAACAAAGAAAATGGTTTCTAAATGGTTGTTTGGCATGAATTATTTGGTGGATTTGCAAACAAGCAAGGCGAAGCACTGTACAGCAAGATGTAGAGGAAACCCATCTGGCACCTTTCCCATCCGTGTCTGGGGCTGGAGGGGTTTCCAGACAGGTAGCGGAGGAGTCGCTGAGCAGACCTGGCCCGAAGGGAGCGGGCCAGGGAGCATGAGGCTGCTCTTCCCTCCGGCAGTCGAAAGCCTCCCGCCTGCCCGAGCTGCCCGGGGCTTGAGGCTGACCTGGGGATTGCTGGCGACTGCACCTGCGGGGCGCGCCGCAGACCCAGCTCTGCACAGCCGGACCCCTGTAGGCTCTGGGACATGAACCCGGGGGGTCCTGCCCGCCCTCCCGCTTCCCCACCCACCTCTCCTCCTCCCCACCTGGCCCTCTCTGCTAAGCCGATCGCAAAGCTCAGGGCTGAGGCAGGAGGGGTGGAAAGGGAGGAGGGCAAACAATAAAGAAGCGACAAACTTTCGGAAGTGTTGTCATCGCGATCCGCCGCTCCGCGCATTTCTGTTTCTCCCGGAATTTTTCAGTCAGACCCGCGCTGATATCTCCGGCCATTTCAAACAGTTAAAAATGTGATTGACACGTATGTTAATAGTTTGTTTTTGTGCAAAGCGGATCTGCAAATTTCCAACACAAACACACTGTGTAGATCAGATGTTTGGTATAAAAATGGTTTATTGATTGAAATAATAGAAGCATTATTTTGATTTGTCCTGACATGCTGACTGATTTATAGATTCCTACCTCATTGATTTCTTCTTGTCCAGGCAGAGGGAAATGATCAAATCTCATGAAAATGCCCTGTTGTGCTAATTAAGAACCTGAGGTGCATATTTTCTTTCTTTCTTTCTTTCTTTCTTTCTTTCTTTCTTTCTTTCTTTCTTTCTTTCTTTCTTTCTTTCTGTCTTTCTTTCTTTCTTTCTTTCTTTCTTCCTTTCTTTCTTTCTTTCTTTCTTTCTTTCTTTCTTTCTTTCTTTCTTTCTTTCTTTCTTCTTTCTTTCTTTCTTTCTTTCTTTCTTTCTTCTTCCTTCCTTCCTTCCTTCCTTCCTTCCTTCCTTCCTTCCTTCCTTCCTTCCTTCCTTCCTTCCTTCCTTCCTTCCTTCCTTCCTTCCTTCCTTCCTTCCTTCTCTTCTCTTCTCTTCTCTTCTCTTCTCTTCTCTTCTCTTCTCTTCTCTTCTCTTCTCTTCTCTTCTCTTCTCTTCTCTTCTCTTCTCTTCTCTTCTCTTCTCTTCTCTTCTCTTCTCTTCTCTTCTCTTCTCTTCTCTTCTCTTCTTTTTTCTCCTTTCTCGTTTTTCTCTCTGCTGGGATTTACCAGATTTATTCTCTACTCCATGGACTTGGTGCATGTATGTGTATATTTTTTATCTTTTATACATCTGTTTTCACTTTGCACTTTCAATGAGCTGTAGCAGACAATAGTGAGAGAAACATCTGAAAATGCAAGGAGACAGAGTTGCATATGTGTTTCATTTCTGCGGGTTAGTTGGAGAAAACAACAAAAGGACACCTGGAGGGGGTGTGTGTGGAATAAAACACACAGTTACAAAGGGAATTGTAACCCTGTAAGAGGGAAAGGCGAATACAACGAAAAAGGACTGCAAAAAGTAAGGAAGAGCAGTAGAAGTGAAGCAGAAAAGAGAGTCAAGGAACACTGATCCAGAGCAAGAAAAAGAAGTTAAAAGCCTGTTCAGCTGGATGTTCCCTAACCTTTTTAAAAAGAAGAGTAGAGGAAAGACATGTCAGTCCGGATAAAAAAACTGGGAAGAGGCACCTGCCGAAAATGTCTATCTGATCTATCTGAACAAATGTGTGTCCTTTTATCCATCTGTACATTTATATAGGGAGGTCTAGAGCATCCCAACAATAATTGCAGTCCTGCATTGAAGAGGTAAGTCTCACAATTCTCTCTTTTATGAAGGTGGAATCAAATCCTCTGAGTAGAATACTGGCATCCCAGGCAGTATTAGTTTGGCTGGACTTTCTTTGTGTTTGCTTGGTTTTGCTTTTTTTTTTTTTTTTTTTTTGGTTGTGGTTGTGGAGGAAACAAGGTTCAGTGGGAGACAACCATATGGGGAGGGAGGGCAATCCCATTGTCTGTTCGACAGAGGATCTCGTTTTGCCCTGGAAAAGACGATCAAACGGAGGCAGGGTCCACTCAGGAAAGTAAAAGGGATGACGGAGGTGGGGAGAGGAGGGGTGGCGGGGGGAGGGAATAAGAGTGGGTGCATGTGGATTTAATACCAGTGAAAGTATTACAGGGGGATCAGATTTAGCGTGCGAGCGAGAGGGAGCTTTTGAACATCTGTCTAATGCAGCTAATAGAAGTGACATTAGTGATATTGGAGAGAGAGAGAGACACCACCGCCGATCGGGCTGGGATTACGGGAGTCTACCCAATGCGATTAGCCGCTGCCCCTCTCCTGCCAGCGGCCGAGCCCGGGCCCCGCTCCGCGCTCCTGGGGCGCTGCCGGCCCGGCACAGCCCGCGCTCTCGGGCGCTGCTCTCCCCGCAGCCCCGGTTCAGACTCTTCCCAAAAGCACTCCTGAAGGGCACAGCCGCAGCCCGGCCGAGGCGATCAAGCCGCTCGGGTTTAATATTCATCAATACACCGCGATGAAATTCCACCCTGCTCCCGAGGAAACCTTTATTCTCCGGCTAATTGTAATTTACAATTACGCTTTACACCTCATCACGTAGGAGGTTAGGAAACAAGATTCTTCCATATAGTTATTGTCCTCCTTAATCCTATTCCACTGCATATCACCTCGCACAGCAAAGTCCTATTGTTCCCTCCTACCCATTGTATCAGTCATTTAAACTAGTATATAAAAAAAAAAAAAAAAAAAACCACAAAAAAAATCCTAGTCTGCATAATTTTAGACTTCACAACCACGCACGCCTCTAAACCCGAAGGAAAACGCGTCAATGGGTTATAACTCCGGCAGAAGGGGTGCCGGCTGAACACGGCAGGGTCATACAGCACCGCGTTCCCCTCGGTGGGCGGGCGGGCAGCTATTGGGGCCGCCGTGCCAGGATGCACTCTGCTTTTGAGTGGGTTAATAGGTATTTTCCTTCTAGTTTGCTTATCAAGTCGACTAATTTGAAAGCTTTCCTTGATTAATGGCCCGCAAGTTACACAGAAACATACACTTATGAACTCCTTGCGCCTAAGTAAATATCTCCTGCCCACACGCACCACATGCCTTACAATCCTTGCTTAACTGTGACTTTAGCCTTCAAAGTAAAGTCCATCTCTCTAGTTCTCCAGTGCAGGGAAAATGCCTGCAGTTTGTACCTCCAGGCATTACAACATGCCTCAGCCCAGCTGAAAACAACACTGCAGCTGGAGCTCAGCCGGCCGCAGAGGAGTGTCACTGCCGGCAGCTCTGCCAGGGACGCTGCCAGGGGCTGCCGTGGGGCTCTCGAGTGCTATCAGGTTCAGCCTTGTGCCTGACTCTTCACAAGCAGTTTTACCACCCAGTAGAAGCTACCCGAAGCATGACTCAAAGGCTGACTAGCATCCAACTCATGAATTACGGAAAATTGATGCCCTGCTTAAAATTCACAGCAGTGAATTTGTAATGTTCACATTTCTATGTGACAGTCATCTTGCAGGGAGGCAACATCTAACAGCTCCTGAGTTTCCCCCTTGTAATGCTGTGGGAATAACATGGCAAAGGCCAAAAAATCTCTGTGTTGCTCATTCACACACAGTGCACACACCAGAGTATTGTGCAGCAGTTTCACGATTTGTAGCACATCAGTATAATATCTGTCTCTGAGGAACTACACTGGTGGGTGCTTTTTTTTTGTTGGACTGGGTGGGAGTTTCTTAAATAGACATTAAAACCTTTCTTTTTATAAAGCTTGCTTGCCCAGGTAAGCAAATTTTACTAATCTTTCATGTCTACATACCAAAGCTGTTGTAAACTAAAGCAATCCCAAATTTTAACAGTAATAACCTAGTCTCCGTCAGCTTCTTAGTTAGATATAGTTGAGGCAAAGAGCTGATGTTAGAATTGGGAGATATCACCCTTGAAGAAGGTATATAATGAGGCCTGCATAAAGCCTTGTTTTGCCACCCATTCATCTCTGAACCTTTGTCATTTAAACAAGAAAATATAAAATGTTCCCCAGCTCCTAACAATCCTTATTTTCCATAATCTTCACTATTATTTTCATAACAAAGTTCATCAACTTAACATAGGAATCCAAATAGTCTTAGAGGAACAAATTCTATCCTACACTCAGGCCCTATGTTCATTTTGTTCTTGTATTTCTGATGATTGCACAGTTGTGTTTCTTTTAAGTGACACACTCTTGAGTTACTGTTTTGTTATTAACTCTCTGTTGTTCCTAAAAAAACAAACAGCTTGCATCCCCGAGGTCATTCTTTGTTCTGAAACAGAGGGTTTTATGCTAGGTGGATGTTAGATATTTTCAGAGGGTGGCCAGTAGGAGACAGCGACAGTTTGGGGATCATAGCGTCTCTCTACTATGTACACGTGCAGTCCAAAACACTGGAGAATTTTGGCACAAATTTTGCTTCTGTAGTGAGAAAGATGATCAATATCTTGAATTCTGTTTTCTGGGTCTCCAAAATTTATATGAGTTATGTCTATAGATTAACATGATGTGACCTAAATAGATTTCCTCCATTTTAACATTTCTTAATATTTCATTGGAGTTTTCTAACCATACATATTTCTAAATTTTAACACACAATTTAAGTAAAATATTGAAATAAAATTAATTTTGTAACATTCAATTTATAGAAAGAAAATTATAAAAACACACACATCTACTATGTAATACAATACCGGATTTTACCCTGCAGTGGGCAGCAAGCATTTTTTTCTAGTATTTTCCATTATTTTTAGTAGTTTTTATTTATACAGTGCAGTTTTTGGAAAATATATCTAAGACATTCCATATGAGCATGCAGTGGATTCCAAAATGCACCCACTCTGATGTGCAATAATACCCATTTTAAAGCTCTTTTGTGAAGTACTCAAATTCCTCCTTACACCCCTGGCACTTCAGAATGGCACATGCCTTGTTCTGGAAACTCTGGGACTAAGAAAATGAATATGATATCAACTATGAAAATATCAAGAGGAGAAACCGCTATTCTATAGGGGTAATTTTAAGTTATCAACACAGAGGACATCTACATGTAATTGTCTGCAGATGGGACCAAGCCAGGCTGCAGGATCCTCTACTTAAATGAATTTTCTCATCATGAAAGAAGAGGTCTTTTTGCTTCTATTAGCTGAAGACCAGCACCACACAGTACACAAATTCCAGAGTAGTCATGGAGAGACTTTTAGAGAATAATTAATAGGCAGATTTATTTTGGATATTATTACAGCTGTTCCTGCTGATTATGTTGGAGACCAAACCCTGGTGGGCCACACACTATTCACACCTGGAACCAGAATGCTGGTCTCTGCTTTGTAAGCAGAAAACCCTATCTTCTGTTTTGGTTTGTTTGCTTGCAACTCTTGTGTTAAGAACACCACTGCATATGAGCTTTAACTGCAGTAGTACTAGGTAACTGTCACAGATTAGATAAAATATCTGAGGTAAAGCTTAGGAAAAAAGTATAGAGAAATGTAAGAAAAAAGACAGAGAGAAAAAATATGTCTTACAGGAAAAAAGGATATGATGAAAACTATGGATCAGAAAGAAGGCAGGGGAACTTGACATATTTTCCTTTTACCAAGCAATGTTTTCCAGTAGTTCTTTAGAAGAGTTAATTCTTTGTAACACCGTTATCTCTTGTCCCTTAAATATTTCTGTATTCCCCAGGCTACCATGGCCAACTATGCCAGGGTACAAAGGGTCTGGAAGACCTAAGAGAATCTCAGCAGAGAGAAGGAAGGGTACAGATTCAAGAAGTGATGTGTTCCACATTCTTACCCCTGCAGCATCATCTTTCAGTCTCATCTGTGTATCAATGCGTGTACACACCGGCACACCACCCATGTCCTTTGAAGTGCTTCTCAGCAAATACTGCTTAAACAGCCAATTGTGCCAACATATTATATCAGTACCTCTACTAGTACCAGGAGGGAAGAGTGAAGGACCGAGATGGAGGGATGTTACCAACATCTTCATTTGATTGCCTGTAAACCAATCAGGTAAACCTCAACAGTGCTGTATTTATACCCCATATGGGGTAACTTATTGGTAATCATGACTAGAGTGTGTTGGAACAGGACAGACCAGCTAAAGAGGATGGATTCTTAATGGTACTTTTTTGTATCTTTTTTAAAACATGATTTGAAGACTTGGGAGGAATACAAAGCCAATGACAGGGGTAGCATTTGGCACTGCTGTGGTCAAGACACTCTGAGATAGCTGATGCACCTTTACTCATATTGCTCTGCCAGAACAACCCCCTAACTTGGAAAGTAACTGAGTAAAGCTGCTTCTCGTTCACACTGGCGTGAATTGAATATACCTCAGTAAAAACCCATGCAGGTCTACTGGTGCAAGCCTGCTGTGTAAGTGATGTGAGAATCAAGCCCTATTTCACCAGCCATTGCAAAGGGATAATTTATGATTTGGGCTGTTCAGCTGCTTCCACAATGCTTAAGCCTGGGATCAATGGTGCTTAGGAATTAGTACATCTTGTGCCATAGAAGTGAGAAGAGGGCTGGGCTGGGGTTTGTACTCCTGTTAACATCAGGCAGTGAGTGGTCATTTCTCACAGATTCTGGCGTGGTACAAGTGCAGGACATGTCTGAGCCTAGAGGAGTAGTCTGGGATGCTAGACAGTTTCTCCATCCCGTTAGGCGTGCCATGTGAAACACTGTGATTTTTATTATATAACACAAGATTTTTATTATTTACTTAGTTAAAAGGTGTATTAATACTTTGTGATGGTCATATTAGCTGAAAACATAAGCTTTGCTGTCTTGTCTGAACTCCCTTTACCTGCTTACTATTACTTATCACCAGGGACAGCTTTTCATTTCTGTTTCCTGGATCCCTGTTTCACTGTTTGGATATAGTCTTTTGAATGCTTGCAGGAGATTGTATCTTCATCAACTAAAAAGAGAAATAAACAAAAGAGTGAGAAGCTTGCTTTGCTGGCAACTAAACTAAATTTTTGCAGTGTAATTCTAGAAATATGTCTGACTTTTGTGCACTAGTCTAAATGCAATCTTAATTTCACCATGTGAAATGGGAAAAGAATGACTAGGGGATGTGACATCACGCTTAGCAGTAGGACACAGCCATTCACTTGGAACATCATGAGCTGTGCTGGAAGAACCTGTTCTTAAATAAATTGTATTTTAGGCACTCCTGAGTTTTGGCAGAAGAATGAGGGGCACCCAAGTGGGATCATCACAAGTTTCCCATGCTTCCCTCAGTTTGGAATTCACTCATCAGCAAATAGAAACCAAGTCTTGATTGTGGCAGCACTGCATATAAGTAACTGCTTGGCCATCCATTGCAAAAATCATGTCCTACACTTTCTGCTTGTTTCATTCCCACAAAGTTCGACCCACACATTTGAAGGGAATTATCTGTTTATAACAAAAGCCCAGGCATTTGGCAAAACAAAAAGTCCTATTTAATCAGGGATATTTTTAATGTCACTACCTTTTTGTTCTCTAAAATGGTTCTCTGTTCAGCACTAGTGTTATTATTTTTACTATAGAAATAGCAGGGCTTTGTTTGTTATTTCCTGCAAATGTTTGTATCTTGAATGCTTGTGTCTCAGACGTATTCAGCAATTGACTTTGCCTGTTGTGCTTTCAAAATTCAGGAGATTAGCATTAAGCTTTGGCAACGATTTATGCTGTTACCAAAGATCTTTGGACGAGCGTGGAATTAAAAGAAATGAACCTGATGCTAATGACATTTGTAGGCCAAATTCAACTATGTCATAAATCACAGTAAAAGATGCATGCAGTGTTGATCAGAGACAGAATGATGAGACATACATCCTTACAACAAGGTAACTTGTCTAAGGCTGGCCTTGAATCTGTAAAAAGAGGGTAGCTCAAGCTGGTGTGTGCATACACGGTGCGTGAGTGTGTGCATATTGGGGAAAGTAAAGCTTTATCCCACACTGGCTGTAGGAAAATGCCTTAATCTGGATTTATTTGTACTTCATTCCCAGAGTGACGCAAAAGATCTTAGAGCCAATCTGTACTGCGCAAGGGAGTCAGGTGCAGAGGTATTTCTGCTGAGAGCCAGAGAGCTCAGAAAGCAAGCCAGCCCCATGGCAGGAGCAGGGGCACTGTGCAGGGGGATCCCCTTGGCTCCAGTACTGCAGAGCCTGGCTGCTTGGCCCCAGGTTGTGGGGAGGGGCTCCAGTGTCACCCACGCACCAGTCCTTCTACCACCTGCCTTCACACAGTCATCACTTCTTCCTTTTGCCATCAATGCTCCACAGTTTGAACTCCTTGACCAGTTTCAGTTTTTCATTTCTAAGCTCTAATTTTAGCCTTTGGATGCTCTATCACTTTCTTCTCTTCCTGTATTGTTGTAACCCTCCTAACCCATCTGTGCTACAAGACTGACCTACCAGTTTCTATCTACCCTAGATACCTGATGTTTCCAGGGCTTCACTGTTCCTACCTGTGCACTCCTGGTGTGTAGAATGCACAGTTCCCATTTTGTGACTTCAGCTTTGACTTACAAAGCAGAAGAGGGACATGTTCAATGTTGTCTTCTGATAAAAAAACCCTTCCGATTGGCTGAGGCAATGAAATATTTATTTAATTAAAAACAACTTCTCCATTCACTGTAGAGCTTTCCCATTGCTGCCCTAGCAGTGATTAAGACACCACATGACCCTTTAAACTTTGGGCAAACTGCAGAATGTGTTAAGACCAACATATGTGTTAAAACTCTTTCCTTCTGGTGAAATGAAAGGCACAATTAAGCGTCTAGTTATGAAATTGCTGTAGACAATGGAAGCCACAGCTGGAGGTACACAGACCTAAGCAAAGGACTGTTTGAAGAAGATTCAGTGAGCCTGTAATAGGATGCAAACTGAAGCTGCTCATGCCATGAAAAGTTCTTGTTCATCCGTTCTTCCAGTCTTTGGTTCCCACCCTTGCACCTCTCATCTGCTCTGTGCTGACCCTGTGTATTTGTGTAATGCACTGTCAGCTGGAACAGGGAATAGCATGGCTAAAAATCACCTAGTGAAAAAAATACCCTACATTTATGACAGTACTTCAGTTGCATAAAGTCACTGAATAGCCACAACTGTGAAGACATAGCTAGCAAGATCCCTGGCCCTAGTCTAAAATCCAAGGGAATAAGTTGTCATTTGGTATTCCATGTGCAGGTGGGAGAATGAGAAAGGAGTTTGACTCTGGGTAGAAGCAAGGGAAGGACGTTTTGAGATGCAGGGTTGTCTAAGAAATCATACAGATGGGGAAATGAAACAGCTTTTAGCTTCTGAGCTGTGTGATGCAGTGACATCTCACACTGATGCATGAACTTGATTGCAGCAATGAAATATTTGTTTTGTAGAATACATTTCCTCAGCCATCACAAAATATTTGATAAGAACTTGATATTGTATAACTGCTCATGTCCTAGCATTCAAGCTAGGCTACACCTTTTTAAAACACAAAATCTTTCAACATGTGTTCCCAGAGAGGCTGTCCTCAAAGCTAAGTATCAGAGTAGAGACCTTTATATGACCCCTGTGACATCTGCCTTTGTATGACTTGAGAAGTGGTCTGACACCCAGAACAGAAATGACTCCAAGACTCTTCTTCCTTCTGCATACAGTGCTTAATATTAGGTGAAATTTATTCTGTTTCAGTTTGAATTTAAATATTTCTTAATGCTAATATACAGAAATACACAGAAAAGTAAATATGCACACTTTGACAAATATCAGTTATATTAAAGTATATCAGGACAGTTTCCTTAATTTTTTCAGGAGCAATAAAATTCCAGCATGCCTTATAGATCGTGGAATAAGATAAAACAAGTGTTATTATGAAATCATGAGGGTGATAATGTTTTCTAAGGAACTACAGCCAAGATCATCTGGCTATTCTTATTTTTAGTCATATATTACTCTGGGTTGTTTTCCATGAGATTTCTGGAAGACATTTTTCCACTTAATAAAATAAATTCATATTCATTTACCATAATGAAATTCAAAGTAACTTTCAATTTAGAGTTTTAGTTTCTGATAACAATTTCTTATGTAAAGCAGCTGCTATTTTAAGTCTTTCTCTCTTGCTTGCTCAAAGAAGAGTGTAATGGGCTCTGGCTGGCTATCTATAGCAACTCTAAAATGTTTGGCTTTTTTATTTTAGCACACTACAGTTTAATTAATTTATAATATTTAAGATGTTAACACCAAAATCCATTTGATAAAATTAATTTTATGTGTTATTTATGAGGAAGATACTTAAGGATTTCAGTAATTCTTAAAAACATTTACATTTTTTTTCTTCTGATGTTTTGTTTTACGCTATATTTTATAGGTCTTCATTTGTATTTGATGTAGGTTTTGAACTTCAGATTTATGTCTCAACACCTCGCAACAAATTTTGTAAATATTCTGTGGGGGCTTGGTCCTGAAACATAAACACTTCTTATTGAGGCACTGAAGAAAAACAGACCCCCTCATTTATTATGTGATATCCAGGAGGCTAAGGAGATTTTGATCTCTTTTTTTTTTCAGGAACATCTTCTTCAGTAAGAATAATGAAATGTCATCATGCTAAGGTGAATCATAATAAATGTTATGTCTTGGTTGACACTGAAAAATAAATCAAAGAAAGTTGTGAGAAATATTGGTGACTTTCTTTTCCACAGAGATTTGGACCAGCTCTGTAAATTAAACAGTACGCGATGACAGCTTTGAGGTGGTAAGTAAACCATTCAGTAGATAATCTCCATAGTAACAAAAAAAAGTTTAACCATCTCAAACCAAAATAGCACATCTGGACCTGGCTGTGTCATATGGCAATAGAGAACATTTTATTGTCGTCAAAAGTCGCAGCACACAAGAAAACTGCACAGCTTAATCCTTGTTAGTAGAAATCAGTGAAGTACAGGGGATGTGTTTGGGAGGATTCTAGTCCTGTAAGACTTTATATATTTGCTCAACTTTATGCTGTGTAAGGATCCTGTTGTGATCCATCTTCTGTTTGCAAGTTAGCAGTAAAAACAGTAAAAACTCCCTTAATGAGTATGGAGTCCAGTCCTGAAAATTCTTGCTCATAAGAGTAGTCCTAAATCATTAACAGAATGCATTTGAGTAATAACTGATTCACTGCATTCCTAATTAGCAGTATTTGAGTTTAATTGCAATAAACTTCAAAACTGAGGACCTATTTTACAAGACAAATTCTTTAGTGCTGAAGATGGAATCATTTAATTGGTGTGGGTGCAGAAACTTGGAGATAAAGACTGAAGTGCTGAAGAGAACACAAAATTTTCAGTAAGGACAAGGCTGTGTGTGACATCCATACCTCTCCCTGAGAACAAAAAGGAGCAGGAAGTCCACTTTTCATCTTGTTCAAGTTGCAAAACTTTGGGTCAAGCCTTGCTGAACCAGTGCATAGCTGACGGTAGGAGGCATCCACAAGGTGGTTTTAGGAGTTGTGTGGGGTTCAGCTGCCCCCTTATCAAAACCCTCATTTTTGGTTTCACAATGGGGTACAAATTTCCCCCTTTATAAGTCTGCAAGTAGTCAGGGAAGGAAAGAGGTATAGTCTTAATTCAGTCTTTTTTGGTGAAATTGCCAGTTCAGCTAGTGAAATGACATGGGGATATGTAGCAATTTGTAGCTATGGGCTATAGCCATACCTACTGTGTCTCAGAGATGAACTTTTCCAGAGTTTGTGCTTCCTGAGGCTTTTCCTGGGCTGGAGTGTTTACGTATCTCCTTTTGCTCAGGCGCAGGCCTGTTCTCAAAGGCACACTTTGAGTCTCCAAAGCAATGAAAAACTGTGTGACTAATCAGCTCTCTGGCACTCTGTGAGAGCTCTGCATCCAGTCTTGACCCCCTGAAGGCAGTCAGCTCTGACAGAGTTCCCTAGTATGCTTTCAGCTTGTCCTTACCCATACCTCAATATAGGAGAGCTAAAAAGGGCCGACATGGGTTCCAGAAGTAGGAGTAGAGAGATTTCTAGATTTATGCCAATGACAGTCACATACAGCAATTTTCATTCATTGCTGGTACTGCCTCCTTCCTCATGGTGCCACAACATGCTTTATGTTCCTTTCTGTACTAACCTATTCTTCCTAATCTCACTTTTGTTCTGGGACAGGTCCCTGGACTGACCTAGGACCAGAAAGTCCTGTGGATGGGGATATCCCTGTGTGAGTGGATTATTCTTCTCCTCACTTGAAAAGGACAGTCTGCTACAGCCTCCCTCTGTAGTAATCTTTAAGTACAATTCAGACCTCTTTAAAGAAGAGTTTAGTTTGAAGGGAGAGTCATATCTGTTTCCACTGTATGTACCAAAAATGTTCCCTAATCCAGACCTAAAAGGATAACAAGACAGGATTTGCAAAGTCTTGGCACAACAATGTATGTGATAACAAATGATTTGACATAATCCTTCCAAGACAAAAAAGATGTTCAGCATACAGACAGGTTTATAAAGCTGGGTGATGAAGCAAGATCAGTACTTCTAATTGAAATACAACAATACTCGTATCACAAGAAGCCTCTTAAGCAACCTTTTCACAGCTCACTGAAAGCACGTACTTCACCATCTTTCCTTTCATGTTCTTTTGTGAAATACTTTGGTAGGGATATTTTGGGTGGGATTCTTATCTGCACATGTTTATCTTTTAATGCAAATATTTCCATCATCTATGCCCTCTCCCTTTGGCTGTGTGAGCATGCTGGACGTTGTTTCTGGCTGGAGTGGAGGGCATCTGGGTAATAAATTATTACATTGCACAACAACATCCTTTATAATTTAAGGTTGCCAGTGATTCAGTAGCTCTGAGACTCCAACTCAGACTTTAACAATGTGTTGCTAAAAAGGGGGGTTAAATGTTGTTCATACATTACTTTTCTGGATCAGGCAAATTTCATTTGCACCTGCCAATGGCCAATTGATAAGTATACACTGGTAGATGTCCAACAGCAGTGGGCCAGTGAGTTAGATAAATACCATAAGACACCATAAGCATTGAAGGTTAGTGTTTTCCCAGCTCTCACACTCCAGTAGATATAAACTCTTTTCTCAAAAAAGATCAAAAATAAATAAATCCACTTTGCAAGGTAAAAAAGATTAAAATTCATATTCAAAACAAAAAATAAATTCCTTTCAGAGTCTATTGCAGTTATCTGCTAGGTTTCCTGCCTCTCAGATGTTAATTATGATTTAATCAAAATTTGTGGTCAATTTTTAAGTATAAAAGCATCTCATATGACTGGTTGCCAATTCTGAAGTCTAAAGGCCTTGCTTTATATTGCTGTAGTAGAACAGAAAATATAATCAAAGTTTGACCTTCAACTTTAATCCTATAAACAGAGAATTTGCTTACTTTACCTTGGAAACGGATGTGATTCATCACAGTAGCCCATAAATAACATGTCAAACTGTTAGACCGATCAATGAAAATAAGTTATTGAAAAATAATGTGATTGTAAAGTCTCTATGTAAACTAGCTTAGTGTTATTTTAAAATGAGGAGGGCTTTCAGAGTGAGGTAAATATTTTTTTAAGGAGAATAGTAACTATGTAATAAATGCAGTAAACATTAAACATATTTGCCCTATGCAAGATATTCTTTTTCATGAGAAGTACCTTAATGTAAATAAGCATTAAAGCTCCAGAGGAAGAATTGGGCTCCACTTAGATCAAGACTGCGAATGGCAGGTTACCTAAACTGTCTGTTGCTTATCACCATGCCTGAAACAAAAACAGAGGGTGAACTCTTGTCCATATGGGAGCCCACAGGAATGGCTCAGTCATGAAGAACCTGCATTTGAGACCTCAAAGCTGAAAGCAGAAGTTCTGGGATGCGAACTGAATTAAGGCTCCACTATTTATTTGCGGGTATTGACTCTGAAGTCTGATGACAGCAATTTAAATAGGAAGCTGTTGTTTCATGGCTTATGTTTCCAACAAGAATACCCAGAAAATGAAGTATTTCACAAAAAGTATACTTTTAGATGCAAAAATTCTGACTTTAAAATTCTTTGATGTAGTAGCACAGCACACATTTAAACAATATGGCTGTATGAGGATATTGAACTGAACTGAATATCAAAATGAATAACCTAAATTTGCTGAATGTATATTACCAAGTTTTACTGTCCAGGTAACCAGAAAGTTATTTTACTGAACAGAAGGTTGAAGCTTGCTGTGTCAGAATCAGACCTTGTCTGGTGATTAGATCTACCAGCTGAAGCTTGTTTGCACTCCTTGTGTCAGTAATAGTGGAGATAGGCAAGTTATTGTGATGCCAAAATATAAATAACATTTTTCATCCTACTTTATTACCAAGCATTTGTTTGTACACTATGGAGTCTTTCAATATAAGTAATTAATGTATGAATAGATTGCCTTGCTGTTCAATGAGACTGGGAGGTGATGCAGTTATATCTGATGACAGGTGTGCACCTTCCTTTTTACCTTTCATTGGTGCCATAAAAATGATTGAAAAATTCTCTTTTTACCTTATACAGGAATCACTTTGCTGAGCTTATACTGTAAACTTGTGAAGAAAGACTATAACATAAACAATGGTGGTTTTGTGAATAATTTTCTGACAGAGAAGCTCTTTAGTATTTTTCAGACAAATGTGACTGTGTTTTAATTTGTTAATATAAATGGAATATAGCTGCAGTCAAAAACATTCTGGATTTGCATGATGACAGCCGGAACCCTCTCCTGGCCTTTCTCCTTGTCATTTACAGTTTATTTACTTGAACCTCAGACCTGGTGGGAGGAAATGAGGAAATGTCAGGAATCCCACGTGGACTCAGCAAATCTCTGCCAATAAGCAGCTCCAAGAGCTGCTTGATGGAAACTCTGCCCCCAGTGAAACATCACTTTCCTCACCTTTCACAGTGCCTCACTCTGCGTACAGCCTCTGCCTGCCTTGGAGCACAGCTGTGGCTCCACTGCTGTGACAAGTGGGACCCCCAGCGCTGGAGGGGTCGGGGGTCCATGGGGTCCCACTGAGCACAGGGTGCTGCTTTCAGAGAGACCTTTTGTCCTGTCACAGCAGCAAAGCCAAGGGGACACCTCTGCTTGTCTACTCAGTATTACCAAAGTGCACAAGAGCAGCTGAAGAGGTATAGGCCTGCAGGACCCTGAAGAGAAGAGCCCATCCCGACTCTTAGCTCAAGTAGAAGGCTAAGGATGGCACAAGTGCAGACAGAGCAGAGGAGCAGAGGGAGGGCAGGGGAACTGGGTGCTGCACATCTCTCTGAAGCAGCACATTTCCAAGCCCAGCTGCCCCTAGTAGAGGCAGAGGCTCCTGTGGACTGTGACCCACCCCACGTGCAGAGGGAGATTGCTGTGGCCCTGCTCTGGGGCATCTCCCCCAGCCAGCTGCCCCCCAGCCAGGGCAGCCCAGGGGAGCAAGAGCTTCATTTCCATCATGCCTCATAAAAGAAAAGTAGCAAAGGACTGTTTTGAGAAGGTTGGAGTAATGATAATGAAAGAATTTTCAAACTGTTTATTGTATAACTTCCTGAAGTGTGCAAGACAGAAAGAAAGAGAGCACAAAGGTGCTTTCCTGATGATTTAACAAATGGTGTTGCCATTCTCATCTGCCTGGGATCTACACTTCCAGCTTTCATGTCTTGGTTGTAAAATGAACTTAGTACTGCAGTCAGCACTTGCAGACATGCTTCGATATATTGTAATTGAAAGAACCTTTTAAAGAGTGATTTCCATAGACAACAAAGCTTACTTTCTATTTCCTTTTTATGGACTACTATTTTAGACAACTGAGTGTTAAAATTCATCTGTATGCTCACAAAACTTTTTAATGGCAGCCCTTCCATAATACTGCTTAAAGAAAACAGCACATAATTTTCTGTGTTCTGCTTTAATATTGTTTTTTGATTTTACAGGTTTTTATTTTGTGTTTGAAGATTTATTTGTGGAGAGACTTCTGATATGACTACTGTAGTATCAATTCCTCACCTTCAGTCAATGCTGGTCAGATTTAAGCAAATAAATTCCCCTTAAGGTAGAGTGAAAATTTAAATTGCTTGTCCTGGGAGTAGAGGAGGGACTTCTTTAAAATATTTTAATGTCCAAAAAAAACTTTTTTTTTTTTTTTCTTGAGGAAAGAATAGTGAACTCTAAACAACTTTTTGGTTTTGTGGTTACTATTCTTGTTTTATTAAAAGAAACATCTGTTTTAAGATGGAGTAGCAGTACCATGTCATTACTGCTTTCTCTTGCATCTTCCTCCTCTCACCCAAACATATGTTATGGGTCAGAAAACTTTTTTGTCATTTATACTGATAATGCAACTAATTCACCCATGCATGCTGTGCTGGTCTCATAACACATGCCAGTTTATCTCACACATTACTCATCATGTTTTGGAAAAGAGAGCCCAAAATATCAGAAAGAAATTTGAAGAACATGCGACTGTGGCTGAGCCAAGAGAAGTGGTGCTGGGGTTTATAGATGCAGTTAATACTACTGTGAGCAGTGCTATTGCTGGCAATCCTGACAGTTTTTTAAAAAAAAAGAAAGTCACTTACCAAGTTCCTTGTGCTGGGTTGAGCAACTCACTAAAAATAAATCATCCATTCCTTTCTACTGCCAAGAAATAGAGGAGAAATATAAGCATTGTAGTTAACAGAAAGGCTGACCTTAGAGATTCTGTTGCCCCAGAGCTGACGAGATTATAGGGAAGGGAGAGTTTATAGCAGAGATTTTAGAAACAAATGCTTTAGGATTTCATTCCACATTTGGGAAAAAACCCACTAAAAACATTCAGTCCTTTGGGACGTTTTTCACGACTTGTTTATCTTCCTCCATCAAGATTCAGCACTCATAAAATCTCATGCTGTGTTTGTATTGCTTTGTTGCAAGCTCTTGTTATTTTGCAGCAAAACTGCAAATAACTCATACTGGAGTAAGGTTGCTACTTGGCCATCAAAATTTTTACAAAGGGCAGCAAAACATAGATATGCTGCTCATAGGGCAGTAGAAAAGATTGCTGCTCATGCTGACTCCAAAAGACAAATCAATTAATTAACTTGTTTATAAAATCTAATTATTATTAATTGTTTTTGTGTTATTTTTATGCACACTGTGAATGGGAAATACAAAAATGCCAAGCAGCTATTGTTCTTTTATCAGAAGGATGACACAGGCACAATACTTTCAAGGGCATGCTAATAGAACTTCATGTATTTCTACCTCAAAAGTAAATTTCTACCATCTTTAATGTACAATCCAGCTGTGAGATACCACTGCACTGAGTAGATGATATATAATTAAGTTTTTTTTTTTAGTTTTTTTTTTTTTTTTCCAGAAAGGAGTGAATGAAATTATTTGCATTTTAAATTAAACTAAATTTGTTTGGGAATTTACAATCAATCTGGCATTTGGCAGGTTTCTCTGACCTATCCTAATATGTCTGCTAAAGGAAAATACCTATTTTATTTATATAGATGAATCTAAAGTGTACATAAAACACTCTGAAAGTTTTAAAACACCTCTAGAACTACAGCATGACAAGGCATCATAACACATATTCACATCATACTCGGTGGTGTAAGAAAGGTCAAACAGCCCATGGAATTTAACAATATGTTATATTCATCTTAAAATTCCTCAATCTTCATCCAGGTTTTTGTCATGTTTCAAGCCTTCATTAATGCTACTGTTTTCTGGAAAGTCTGGATTCTTTTAGATGAAGCAGCAGTGCTGGCCTTCAGTAATTTGTTTGATGGAAAATAATTCGAAAGTATATGAGAGGTAATAAATAAAACTGAACTTTCATTCCCTTTTTCAGCTTTGCTGTGATGTATTTTTTGGAATAGATTTACATTTATGACTAAGGATAGTGTCATCAATAATTTATCCTTCAGCAAAATGCATTATGTTATAAATTTAATCACACACCAGATCAGACTATTCTAATTTTAAGTCTGTGTCATAAAAAAAAACCTTTTTACTGAGAGAGATGCCATATTCATCTGTGAGAAGTGCCTTAGCACTCAGCACCCTTAAAGTATTTAGCTATTTCAACAGGCCACAATCCAGATAAAATTCGGATAAAAAAGCAATTTTTTGTGTGTTTGAAAACATCTGAAGTTTGTTTCTCCATTCCTGTTTTTATTGAAAGGTATAGATATCAGTAAATTTTGAGTTCTGTATCTCAGAATTTTCATTTATTTAAGGTGTACATAAAGATATACCTTCTAAGATGGGGAAAAAAGGACTTGCAATTAAAATAAACAAAATATTTTAAATACAAAGAATGAGATAACTGAACAATTATTTCAGAATATAATTTTCTTTATCCATTAACTTTTAAAAAAGTCTGCCTGGTAGAGCTGACACTCTCACATGTTGTGAATGACAACTTTTAAACTTTTAAATTTTTATATATATTTTGCATTTGAAATTATTGTCAATGCCATTTCATGTTTTTAAATAATGAAAAAAACAAAAATTAGTTCCCTTTTCTCTCTCTAGAAGCAAAGAACTTCCATCAATATTTTTGTGTTTCTAGAGTTTTAAGTATCAATTATGACAGGAGATAAATATGTTCCTTTCAATCAATTCTTTGCTTCTCCATGTATAGGAAGAAAGAACACACTGATGGCAATATAGAAAAAAAATAATATAGGCCATTTTGGCTATAAGTAAACCTTGTGGAACAACACTTTAATTTTCTGTTGTAGTTAATGAAATACCAAAGTATTCCTTCTGCAGAAGCCATCTTGCAGATCTGAGTTCCTTAGCAATTAAAACAATCAAGAAAACAATTGCACATTAAAAATAATTCAGTACTTTTGTTCTTAGATAGAATTACATTTATGGCTAATTCCATTTTCATATTGTCTTTCATCATGCCAGGTGACAGGCATTTTTGAGTGATTTATTTTGCATAAACTCCAGTCAGCCTTGTGGTAATTATCCATATGTAAATCTTTGTTCACTCATTTTAGAAAATGTAAAACCTCTTCCTCTGCAGTAGAGAACTTGTCTTGTTTATAGACTGCTATCATGGAAGTTTTTGTCACTGCCATGATTTACTTGGAGCTGTAGCTTAATCATGCTTCTATCATGATTATTGCTTGGCAGTTGTGTGGTTGTATGTGTTTCCCAGATCTGTTTCTTGTGTAATCCATTATCAAACTGAAGACAATTAACAATTACATTGCTTACTGCGGTGGCTTCAAAAGCTTAACTGATAGATTTTTTTTTCATCCTTACATATATTTTAAATTAATAAGTAAAGGATATTTCCTCTCAGTTAGAGCAAGCTATTTTCCAAGGATATCCTCTCTGTGGTCAGTGATTATAGTGTATTCAAAGCAATAATGTGTCCGTCTTCCTTGTGAATGTTAGGTGCTAATGTAATATAAATAGAATTTTTGTACTACGGCAATTTTTAAACAGAATTTTATACTATGAATTTTATATTTTCAGTGAGGTTTATCTTGAAACAGAAGAAAGAAGAAACAAAAAGATCTGGTCAGCTTCTCCTGATGGTGCTTATGCATTGTCAGTGACCTTATAACTACATTCCATTTTTGACAAGGTTTTTGATATTGCAAAAATAGTAATTTAGGATATAGGATATCCTAAATACTTTTCCACTAAATTTTTGCATTCTTTGTAAGCACGTAGAACTCCAAACCTAGTATACAAATCCATGAATGGCAGAGAGGAGAAATGAACTGTCAATAGAAAGATCAAGAATGTACCTGAATTTGGAGGTAAAAGAGAAACTTCTGGGGCTTTATGAGCTATGGACTCTCTTCTAGCAAAAGACTGCTAAGACAAAGCAGTCTATCCTCATTTCTGCCTTTCTTTCAAAAAAATTCCATACCAAATGAAATCTCTCCCTGTTGCTGTTTCTGACATTCATCTAAAGGACCAGGAGAGAAGACTGACTGGCAAGAACAGATTGAAATCAGTCTAAAAGAAGTATCTTAATTATTATTTATGCATACAAGCACTATCTCTGTGTAGTTTGTGGCTGGGAAAAGCAACTTCTCTTTCTTTTTTAAGCCACTTTCTTTTTCTTGAAACAATTAAGGTTTCTCAGAAGGACAGTGGGACTTCTTTCCTCCTATCCCAGTGTGTTGTTATTCAATGGCTCTCTTGGTATCTATGTAGGGCAGCATGATTTCCATCCACCCATCCACCATGGGTGTCGTGGTTTAACCCAAGCTGACAACATGAAGCCACTCATTCATTCTCCCACAGCAGATGGGGAGGAGAATCAGAAGAGCAAACCTGAGAGAACCCATAGGTTGAGACACAGACAATTTAATAGGGAAAGCAAAAGCTGTGAACACATGCAGAGCAAAACAAGGGGTTCATTCACTGCTTCCCATGGGCAGGCAGGTGTCAGCCATCCTCAGGACAGAAGGCCTTCATCCCATGTAACAGTGGTCCCTCTGATGGTCCCATCCTTTCTCCTCTAGCTTTATGTGCCAAGCATGACATCGCATGGTACACAATGTCCTTGTGGCCATCTGGGGTCAGCAATCCGGACTGTGTCTGCTGCCAAATTCTTGTGCATCCCATCCTACTCAGTGGTGGGAGGGGAGGAGACACAGAAGGCCTTGACTCTGTCTAAGAGCTGCTTAGCAATAACAGAGTCATCCCAACATGTTCAACACTCGTTCCAACACTAAAAACTCTGTACAAACTAATATAGAAAAAAAATTAACTCTTAGCTACAATATTGCCTTTGTCCTAATTCCTATTTTGCTGACGTCCCTTAAACTGGCAGCAACATTTCAGAGCTTATTTAGGAAGAACCAAAGACAATACTCAACTTCTGCTCTTCTGTTTTGAGGGATGTCTTCTTCTATTCAATATGTATTGAACATAGATATTATATCTGTTCAAATTCCATTAACCAGAGGAAATCTCCCTCAAGAGAGAAGCGGTTGTAGTACTTAAATTGTGGGGGGTTATTCCACAAATTTTTTAGCTTGTGACAAATACGATCTACTCCTTCAAGGCATGGTTTTATGTACTTTTTTGAACCGTAGGATTGAGATCTGCATCGTGTGCTGATTGTTGGGGTGGCTATATGTCCTACAACATCTCTTAGGAAAGAATTGCCAGCTGAGTTTTCACATTCGATTTCAGTTGACACATGCTGTAGTTGTTTGTTACTTGATTGTGAGTGGCTTCCGAGTCAGCTTGTGGCAATTTCCAACATTAAAAGTAAAATTTTTAATTTTCACCACTGATGTTCCAATTTATTCAAGATATTAAATAAATGTGAAATTTTTCTATACATTTCTTTCTGATTCTGAGAAAAACACACTAAAAAAATTTAATGAATTCTCTTCTTGCCCTGAAGTGGAAAGCCAATAACAATACATTATACATTTAAAAAGCATTTCATTAAAGTTAACATCAGAATATACTGCTAGTTATAGATCATTTAATTGTTATGTATTAAGCATAAGATATGTCTAACATTCTTTTCAAGCTTGCATATTCTTGAAATTTATTATGTCAATCGTCAGCTGCTATGACATCACAAGATGAATTCAAAGCAATGATTACTTTAGTATTTAAAATGCTTGGAGTGTACCAATTATTCAGGCTGCTAAGTGAAAGTAAAAATGTCAGCTTAGCTCTCTATAATCCCATAATGTTTAAAGGTTCATGAATTACTCATAGACCAGAGAGAAACAGAGAAGTTAGTTTGAGTAAAAGATATTTCCTCTGCAAAATATGTTGAAACCAGATCCTTTAAAATATTCTAGTGATTAATCAGAATGATTTAAAACACTTGATTACTTTAGTCCTTGTGTTTGAATTTACTTTCGGCATAAAGCTTTCCTATATTTATTGTGAATTGTAACTAAGCAGTGTGCGTCTAATGCTTTATAGATATCCATCTGTAAAATGTAAGAACACAGGTCTTGTATTTTTTGCTATTTGAACCAAGCTGAGAAATGCAGGCACCAAAAACACATGACTGAGTGTGAAAAATTTTTGTTTCTTTTTAAATCCTGTGTCATCGTGCCACTTCTGAATACTTTAGCTGAATATTGAGGTACTTCAGAAGTAAGGTTTTATTTCCTCTACTGGTGCCAGGTAATGGAAGTAGAAGAAAACAGTCTTGAGACTAGACTCAGTGCAGGAAACTGCTGCAGAAAAATATTACTACAGGCTGATAAAGAGCTGGAGGGCCAAGTCGTTTGTTCTTAGAGTCACAGAATCATTTAGATTGGAAAAGACCTCTGAAGTCATCTAATCCAATTATTGACTTAACACTGCCAAGTTCAACACTGAAACACGTCCTAGAGTGCCACATCTACCTATCTTTTGAATACCCCTAGGGGTGGTGACTTAACTGCTCCTTTTGGCAGCCTGTTAAAATTTCCATCAAGAAATTTCCTCTAACATCCAGTCTGAATCTCCTCTGGGACAACTTGTTTCCCGAGAGAAGAGACTGAAACCCCATCTCATTGCAACCTTTTTTCAGCTAGTTCTAGAGAATTAACAATTCTCTCTATATATACTCCTTTTCTCCAGGCTTAACAACCCCAGCTCTCTTACTCACATCACTTGTGCTCCAGACCCTGCCCCAGCTCCCCTGCCCTTCTCTGGACTCACTCCAGCCCCTCAGTGTCTTTCCTGCAGTCAGGGCCCAGAACTGGACACAGCACTCGAGGTGTGGCCTCACCAGTGCCCAGGACAGGGGGACAATCCCTGCCCTGCTCCTGCTGGCCACACTATTGCTGAGCCAGGCCAGGATGCCATTGGCCTTCTTGGCCACCTGGGCACAGCCTGGCTCATGTTCAGCTGCTGTCACCAGCACCCCCAGGTCCTTTCCAGCCACTCTGTCCCAGCCTGTGGCACTGCCTGGGGTTGGTGTGACCCAAGGGCAGGACCCAGCACTGGGCCTTGTTTAACCTCACACCATTGGCTTCAGCCCATGATCCAGCCTGTCCTGATCCTTCTGCAGAGCTTTCCTGACCTCTGGCAGATCAACACTCCCACCCAATGTAGTGTCACCTGCAAACTGACTGAGACTGCACTTGATCCCCTCATCCAGCTCATCAACAAAGACATTAAGTATGACTGTCCCCAGCACTGATCCCTGGAGAACACCACTGGTGACTGGCCACCAACTGGATTTATCATCTTCATTCACCACTCTCTGGGCCCAGCCATACACCCAATTTTTAGCCAAATGAAAAGTACACCTGTCCAAGCCATGAGCAGTCAGTTTCTCCAGGAAAATATTATGGAAACATTGTTGGAAGCTAGATAAATGTCCAGGCAGACAATATTCACAGCCTTTTCCTCATACACTCTGTTGGTCAACCTGAAGGAGATCATGTTAGCCAAGCAGGACCTGCATTTCATAAACTCATCTGTCTGGGCCTGATCCCTTGGGTCTGCTGCATGTGTCATGTAATGGCACTCCAGATGACCTCTCCATAGCCTTGCTCCAGGACCAGGGTCAGGCTGACAGGCTTGTAGTTCTCTTGATTCTTCTTCCTGCCCTTCTTGTAGATGGGAGTGACCAGAGCCAACCTCTGGTCAACTGGAGCTCCCCAGTTAACCAGGACTGCTGTAAAGTGATGGGAAGTGGCTCAGTGAGAACTTCCAGCAGCTCCCTCAGTACCCTTGAGGGGATCCCATCTGGCCCCATAGATCTGTGTATGCCTAGGTGATGTAGGAGATCACTGACTATGTAGTCTTGGATTATAGGACTTCATTTGCACCTTGTACCTGTCTTCTGGCTTAGGGGACTTAAGTACTCAAAACCCAGTTGGTCTTACTATTGAAATGTGAGGCAAAGAAGACGTTTTCTCTGTGTTTTCTTCATCCTTTTTCACTGTTTTCCCCCCAGTCCAGCAAATATGAATTCTATTTCTTCAAAGTTCCTTATAAAGTAACAAAAAGGAACATTTGTTCTTCTTTTATACTCTCCCTTTTACCAGTGCAAGGGATTAATACTATTAAGCTTGTATTTGTACTGACAAGAATAAAAAATATTCAGTATTAAACTACTTATTTAAATAGTCAGAAAAATTCAGGGCAAATTTTCATATTCTCTTATAGCTCATCTATATCTTAAAAAATGAAGTCAGCCCCTTTCCCTGTGTAGGTTTGAAAATACTTTCATCTTCATGCCTACCTTTCTAGTGCTTTCTGTTGGAAATCCTAGATTTGCTGTGCTACTTGGTAATGAGCATTTCATACAGCAAACTGCCAACCCAAATCATTGAAGAAACAGATAAGACTTCTGCTTAGCACACTTCTGGAGAGCTTTACTGAAGCAGCACAACTCAAAGTGAATGCAAGAATCTCACTGTCTGGATATAAGCAGTAGGGTCTAACTCCATTACAGACAAAATAAGCCATGCATGGGATGTATCAGGTATGCAAACTTTAATCTATGAAGGTTTGATTTAGTTTCTCTCCAGATATATGGGTAGTATGGTTACAGATCTGGGTGAGCTTATAAATCCTTAATGAGTGCAATGCATTTGTGTACTGTTTGCATTTGTGTTTCTATAGTCCAGAATAAAAACTCCATTTTGAAAGAATCACACTGTCTTTGATTATGCAGGATTATTAATTTGTCTTAAAGATCTTATCTGGTTACAGTAAATTGTGTTTGGTCTCAGAATTAATTTCACATTTTTCTCCAAAAATCTTCCCTGGTAAAATGTTGAAGAAGCATTAGTGGCAAGAGCAGCTAGCTTGTAAATATACTGGTTTGAGAAATTCTGAGATGTAAGCAACTGCAATGTATCCACTGATGAAATATAAAATACTGCAATCCACCTTTAATTCTTTCAGAACCTCATCAAAATTAAAAGCTTTTGTGGAAGTTACGCTTTGAACGTGATTAAGAGCCAAGAAATATTATTGCTCTATTCTTTGTGGGCTTCCAAATATCTTTAAAATAACATTGATGTTATGATATTCAGACTTATAATACAAAAAATAAAGAATACTTCCTGGGGAAATATTAGTATTTTTCTGGTGAAAAGGTATCACTCTTCAAAGGATTTCATTGACCATCAAGATGACATTATCCTTTAGTTCATATCAGTGATGAATTTTGAATACTTTTGATGGTTTCCAAGTTCAACTCCATTTCTTCAGGCATATTCTGAATCTTCTTTGAACACAGAACAGGAGGGTATGAGGAGGAGAATCTTTTCCCAGATTATCAGTCACACTGAGCTCATTTTCTTCTTTCATTCAAGATCAGAAATGAATGTGACTTTTGGTAAGGTAAAATGGTTTTATAAAGATTTGCCTGTAAAAAGAATAAACCTTCACTGTTCAGATCTCTTTGCTGGGTGATAATCATAATTAAAAATTCAATTCAACAATTCAGAATTATTTTGCTTATTAACTTTCTTGAAATACCTTTCAAAAATCTGATGAAATATTAAAATCTCAGTTAAATTTTAAAATGCACTGGTCGTGGTTTACAATGTTTTATACTATGCTAAGCTATAATTCAAGTGTTTATTCATTCATACTGTGAACCAGAGCCTACACTTAGTATTTCTTTTTAAAGTTATTCACTAAAGACAGGAATCTGAGACAAACACATTATTTTCAGTAGCCATTGTTAGCTTTAGGTGATGTTACTGACTGATGATTATATAAAGACTTACCTGTGTTTCCAGGTGTATCTGTGATGTGTACTAGGAAGAGAGATTTATCTTATTCTTAAAACCTCATGAGGTGTAAAATAAATGCTCAAAAGTATCATTATACAAGGGCATGACATAATTTATAAGTTTGCAACTAGTGACAAGAAGAACCAAAAAAAAGGACAAATTTCAGTCTCTTGGTGTAGAACTGCATCCCAGATTTTTCAGAAGATAGGTGAGGGCTTTTTTCCATGTACACTGTCAGTGAAATGCATATTGGAAATGCCAGGAAAAGAGATAATAGTACTATCTGATTCTGGTCCAATAATCTATGTAGGCAAAGGGAAAGGTCCTGCAGCTGACTTTACTGTACATTTTTACCATAGATATTGCAGTCTGGTCAGATTAGGATTTCATCATATAAATAATTTCAATTATAAATATTTTCAAAATTGTTCTCTCAGCTCTATAGATGGTTCCCATAATCATTGCATGATATGTTAATTAGAAATACTGAAAAAATAAGAAAATTCAGAAAATATTTAAAACATGGTGGTGAATATTTCTTCTGAGATTAAGTAACAGTTAACAGTATAATGATTGCCAGTGAAAGACAGAGGAAACTTTAGAAAAACTGCAAACTAATGAATACTATAGGAAAAAAGTTGTGACAGCATTATTTACTGACTAAATAGTAACTGAACAGACAAATCTGTACTGAGTAAAGAAAGAAATTCTACTGGATTTCAGGAATACAAATTAAACATTATGACTATGTTTTTTCAAATGAATAGGTAAGAAGCATTAATTAAACTGTTTAAAAATAAATTAGAAACACATGCAGACATGCTGTCTCTCCCTGGAGGGAGGCAGATGAAATAACAAGTGTCTGCCACCTTGAATTTGCCAACAAATCCATACAATAGGCAGAAATAAGCTCCACATTTTATTTTACAGCTCAGTGATTTAATGCTTTTTTTATCCAATTCCTTTTCTTTTGCTGGACTTCTTCAATATCAAGGATGCTCTATTCCACAATACATCTTTTTTTTAGCTGAAGTATATGTTAAAAAAGAGGTGTCAGATTAGCTTTGGAGATTAAGCAAGTAAGAAATGTAATGACACCAAAGACTGAAATATGTGAAAACACAATGAGTTAATAGAATGGCACCTTTCTGCATTCAAGCAGAGCTGTAAAAAGTGAAACACAATCTGTGTGCACTGTGTTCCTGTGCATATCATAATCAATATCTGTAATTTTTAAAAGTATACTTAGTTTTTTGGGGTCATCATTGATTGTTGATATTTTATCTGTTTCAGCAGAAGTAAATAAAAGGACACTGTTCTGATGAGGTGCTGCCTCCTGGCTCTGGAAACAACTTTACTGTACTAAGTTGCTAGAAAATTTAGTAGGTGCAAGAATAATTTAACTCTTTAAAATGTATTGATGCACACTTAAAGCACAAAGTTAGATTTGCTCACATCTTTGGCTGTCAGTAGGCTTGAAATTTAATCTATTTCTTATTCTGAAGTAATTATTTGTATCTCAAGGTATTGTGATAAAACAATGAATTTAATTTATTGAAAAGATAAGTGAAAGAAACAACCCAGTATATGCAATACTGCAGTGTAATAGTGTCTCCTGTTAGAAAATTTATATGAACCAACACAGAAGCTGAATTTAAGTCTTCATTTAACAGAAGGGAAAAGCACATAAAATTATTTTCTCTTAGGACAGAAGATGAATTAACCATGACTTCAAGTCCCAATGTATTTATGGGGATGAGTAGAAGGACACACAGTTCAGAGGATTTTTCTCAATGTTTTGTTTTGTTTTATTCAAGGAATTTAAATCAGTATTTCCCACTGCAGCTGTTGAATCTCACTAGCATTTATACTGACCTTTTAATTGTTATAAAATAATGTATTTTGGTACAATTATCATTAACCTGCAAGCAATAACCTTTTACATGTTTAAAGTGGTTGCAGTTCTTGTTATGGAACACTTTCAATGCTGTTCATTTAGTATGCTGTGTTTTTAACACAAATGTAATCCACTCTGCATTTTCCATTTAAAATGCATAAGGCAAAGTGCATCATAACAGGATGTAACTACGTATTAATCAAATTAGCACAACACTTCAAAGGCCCTGGCTTTTTACTAGGCTACTGTTAGACCACAATTCATGATGGAAAGCAACAGTGTAATGAAAGGCTTGGCAAGGGAGCTGTTTATTTTCTTTCCAGAAAGATATATTGTGGGTTAATTTTCATGATGGGAAAAAATGTGGAGGAAAAGTAACAGTAAGCATTAAGCTAAAGCACAATAAATGGAATTTAAAATACTACTGTGGGTTTGCTATTGACAAGCATAAATGTAGTAATTAGTTGATGACACAACAGAGTTCAAACGACCTATTGTTTAATTATTCAAACTTCATGATCCAAACAAAGAAAATTCAGATTATTCAATATTCACAATGTGAAACAGGAGCAGCTGGACCTTTCTTTCCTCATCATACATTTAACTTATTACTTAAATATAAGGCCCTTAAACTAATTATTTTTAATTAATGTTTCTCAACAATCTCAAATATGTACCACCCACTTTCAGTTTATTTTAAATTTTGTTTCAGAATATGAAGTGAGGTGTTTTGTCATACTGACTCCTGCATGGAATAGTCATGATTTAGAAAACCCAGTCTAAAACACTTCCAGTACTGTACTGCAGCAAAGCACCAGGGATTCACAAAGAAATGGTGTCTGCATTACTCTCTTTGCAATGTAATGGCTTGTTGCAAAACATAAAAATGGTTTTCCTGCTTGAATGTATATTCTAACATCAGTAGGGTTCCAGCTAAAATAAAAATGGTTTATGTTAAATTTTGGAATTATTTTTTAAATTTTTTCATATGTACTTGTCCCAACACATGTCCATTTTCTTTATTTATGTTTTTGGACTGCAGGGTAGTTTGAAATTCAGTCTGAAAGCCAGGAGTGAAACTCCCATTGATATTAGCTGAAGCAGGTCTGAGTTAATGTTTTCATCCAAGTCTAAAACAGCAATTACTTCCTTGTCTTTTAAATCCAGCCATCCAGTCTTTTGTTACTCATTTGCTTGTACATGCAAAATTTTATGCATGCAAGCTATTAATGTTGTTTTCTAAATCAGTATGTAGTTGTTACATCTACACCTGTTTTCTATTTATTCCCAGTAGATGAAGGAAATAGTACTCCATCCTCTTGTGTATGTTTTGTAAAACATATAAGAAATCTTTATGACCATACCTCTGCTTTCATTATTGAAGTGCATCAGTAATAACAAAGTCTATGAGCACCTTTTTGGAGATGCTGAAAATGGCTGAAATTTATCCTATGGAAACCTGCTTTGACATACTTGATTTGACATGCACACAGGCTCTTGCTAGACAAAATCACTGAGGAAATGTTATTTTAAATTATGATGGTAATGCTTCCAAAAGGAAGATTGAAGGCGACAGGAAAAATCTTTAGGAACCTTTCAATTATGAAAGAATGCAGTCAGAGCAAATTCAGAAACTGCTCAAAGATTAAAAATATTAAAAATAGAATCTACCTCTAAGGGTACATATGTTCCTTTTATGTGAAATCTATACAGGAGACATAGTACTTATATGAGAATTTTAAAAATAATAACACAAATTTCTATTGTATTATCCTTATATAGTGAGTCTGAGTATTAGGTAACACAGATTTCAAATTATACTGGATTAATCTGTTTCTTAAAAGCTAATTTATTTTTTGAAGAAGAAATTTAGTATTTAAATATATCTTCTGCAATCTGCTAAATAAAAATTAAAAACCTACTGAACTGGAACCCTAAATCAACTATATTAATAATCCTTAATGGTTGATGGTTTAATGTGATTTTTTAGTGATTATAATTTTGGGATATTTTGGTTAGCTTATTTCTCTTTCCCGCTTGGGAGAAGCTAGATTACTGACAAAAATCCTATACATATTGACAGAGATGAATGCAGTCACATAAAAAGTAGCTGCTGTTATTGACTGTAACAGGAGAACTGTGCACGCACACACATGCAAATATTTCCTTTGACTATAAAAATTTCAATAATTCAAATCACTCCAGGACACTTCATTGTACCTGAAGAGCTGCTGCTCAGTAATTTGATACACACTAATTACAATATTCACATCTACTTTTGACTCTGAAATGTGTTGTAAAAGAAATAATTTCATCTGAAAATATTTACTTTAAGTTAATATTTCATATTATATAATGAAAAAATAATAACTTGAAGTTTTAGCTTAACCTTGAAGGTTAAGTTACTTTTTTGTGACATATCCACCACAACAGCTTCACAGAAACTGCCTATATATTGTATAATGTTATCCTGTTTTTGTTGTGAATGGCCAGGATCAAATATGACGATAAATTTTTATCTTAGTCATGAGAAAGCTCTCACAGAGATGGCTAAATAGAATTGTCCATTTAAAGAAAGAGAAATTTTAGATGGGAAGTCCTCTAATGTCATTTAGCTATCTATCCCTTCGCAACTGTGGTATAATATTCTTATGTTCCCTCTAGATGAGATTTAGATCATTCAAATCACACTTCTAAAGTCTTTTTCATACCTGACAGACTTTGAAACATGAGAATATATCTTTGTTTTAATTAGACATTTTCTCAGTTTTGTTCTTCCACTTCTAGGTTGAATTTTAGAATAATGTCAAATTAATATTTCTTATCAAAATAGGAAGAGGATAATTTTTTTTTCTGCTGCAAACTGTGAATATTATTCAGACAGAGAAAATTAAGCTGTAATGACTTGCAGGACATCTTGATGTGTTAAGTATGACACTCCTACAAGAAAGAAAAAGCAGTTCTGAGTATTGGGCTTCTTTCTACAAATTCATGTTTTAGAAGTCCAGTAAAATTTCATATAAATAAAGTGTTTATGGGAGAATAAATGCAGTACTTTGAAATTTCTGCCATAGAGAAATCCAGCAATGGTTTCTGGAATGGGAACAGAGGAGTCATACTTCTATGACTTTTTCAAGGAGAAAGGGACTATCCAGTCACTGCTTCACAAAAAGAAAAAATCATGTTTAAGCTTACATGGAGAACACATGTACTAAAATTTATCTAGGAAATCAGGTTGCCTGAACTGGGTTTTTAGAGCACTGAATTTCATTCCACACCACAAGGACTGAGGACGTCAAATCACTGAACTGATCTATATAGGAGAATGCAGAACAATTTCAGCAATAATTGCTGTTCTGGAAGGGAAAGAATATGGTTTTTAAAGCTGTTTATCTCTCATATCACTATTTAGGCAGTATAGATCAGAAGACTGAAGGTACAGCATCTCAGGGAGAATTAGATCTCTTTAGTACAAGGTAGAAACATTTAAAAATCAATTTAAAAGGAGGGGAACAGTGCTGGTAATGAACAGAGTGCTTTTAATAAGAAAGACCACCTGGTGGTGAGAAAAATGGTATTGTATTTTACGTATACAATTTTCTTGTGGGAATATATCTAGAACTCTTCCAAAATCAAGAAATAGACTATGTGGTGGGAATTCAGATATGTCTCCAAGAGAAGCTCTTACCCAGGAAAAGTCTTTTTTAGATTTTTCAAATAAAATGAAATTTTTTAACTCTTGAAATTCTTATTGAATCATGACCATTTTCTCGTCATATTCATTTTTATTTCCCTCTTGATTAATTTCATACCTCTCTGAAATGATATAGACATGGGTGAAATTCTTCTGCCTTTATTTATATATAAAATGAGAGCATCCCATGTTTCAAAGATATTTATTACTCATTTCATCGTAACATAAAAGCAAATAACCTCACCCTATCCCACAGGAAATTTTCGAGACACATACATCTATCATGCATTATATGTTAGGTGCAGATATGTTTGGTTTGCTTATTACATTTAGGATTTTGTTTAAAAATAGCTAAAAAGCTTAAAAATTATTAAATTAATAAAAGAGGAGGCTTTGGGACTTTTTTAAAAAATCATTACTTAGGACATACCACACATGCAGGAAATTTCACTATTTATCTTTACACTGCAAACCACTCAAGTTCAAGTATTAGAGATAAGAATAAATAAACTAATTTAAAATAAAATCCCATGTTTCACTGAAGTTTTAGTACCCTAGGCTTGGAATTATCTCAGATGCCAGACAGCTATATTTCAAATATTCACACAGTTTGCCATATAGAAACAGTATTCTTGTCCAATTATTCTTCTTCAAAATTAAGGTTTGTAGGCCTCCATAAAATCAAGCCAAATCTAATAGTTATGTTTCTAAATAAATGAAAGAGTTGCAATCCAACTATTTTTTTAGTATATACTATGTTTAAGGATATCTTCTCAAGATATAAGCTGAGAAGGATAAAGTCAAGATTAATTTCCAAACATTCATGTACATTTCTGTGCCAATATTTCAACGCTTCAATCATGCTAAAACTTTACAAAATTTAATCTAAACCTGTAACTTTATCAAATTCTCTTGGTAGCACATGTAATTTTTACTTTAGTTAATTATTCAGATTGTGAGATTTTTTTGTATGTACTTGCATAAAAGTGTGCTTACATCTCACACTAAATATGTCAAAAAGGGACTTGTTTTATTAAATTTATATATTTTACAATGGTATCATCTGTCCTTTATACATGTCTTCCCATTTCTGTGTATGGTATGAAAGTATGAAGAATATCCATTATAAAAGAGCATGTAGTTTTTTAGAGTTTGGTGAATGCAGAGAAAACCCTCCTATTATAGCCAGGTTGACACTTTGAGGTTCACTGAGCAGAAAATTTTGTTCTCTTCTGTTCTGTGATGTCTGAAAAGCAAATTCTGATTTACTTGGTCTGTATGTGAACTTATAGTCATAAAATGAACAGAAGATAAAATACTGTAAAACACAATCAGGTACCTAAGCCTTTTTTCAACAAAGCCAAAAAGGATTTTTAAAGAATTGTTTTGCTAATATTTTTCAGTAAAGCAAAATACTCTTTCAGTGAAGAAATTTTTCTGTTTAAAACTTTAGTAGGACTTTTGGCATCAAAGTTTGCTATTTTCAAATGGTATCAAAATGTCTATTTTCTAAAATAGTTTATTATTTTCAAAATGGTATCAAAGCTATGGCAAATGATGCTAGGACATCCAATAATTACAGTCTTTTGCTTTTAGCCCAGGTGAATCTAATGTTTCTCTTTTGATCTCTCTCAGTTTTTTTCTTCTTCCAACCAACACATGTTGCCATTTATATGTAGAAGCCAGTTGCTGGCCCTGAAGATTTACTAATGTGCTTGCTGTTCTCTTCATTGCTCTCCCCTGGGTTGTGATATGACAGGTACCTGAGACAGATCTAAACAACTTATGTTGTTTAGAGCCATCTCATGGCTGGGAAGGAGCTTTAAAAAATTTCGCTGTACCCTTTCCCTCCTTTATTCACACTCTATAGTGAGATGCTAGTTACTTCTTACTTGCTTTCAGTCCTGGTAGAGAAGGAGAGTGCTGGAAATATAACTAGAAGTCCTGCTTGTGAGATTTCAAACCCAATTCCCAGAGCAGAAGGCTTAGACAATGTCTGATGTCCATCTGAAATCAAATTAACTTCCTAAACTTTTGGATAGTTTTGGTTATTGTGAATATATTTGTGCTGTCATCAACCAGTTAATGTCCTACTTAAACAAAGTTTACTTAGTAAAAGAAGGCTCTAATTATATACAGCTGTACACTATCATTATTTTTGTACAGAGCTTTTTGCATACAGGAAGATATAAAGAAAATGAACAAGACATGACCTAAGACAATGCATAACTGTTTCCTTAGTTCCAAAAAATGCATTTATTGATTTTTTTTTCACATGGTCAGAATAATACAAGCATTTGTCAGCTGTGTCCTTTAGCACTCAGACCATGCAGAGCTATTAAAAGTTACCCTTATAGATCCCACCACAAATAAAATGTTGTTGCAATACATACCATTATGTCCCTTCTTCTGATATACAAATAAATATAGTCTTCACAGAGTAGTGTTAGCAGTGTTAGAATACTTCAGTTGTCACTGGTAGCAATAGGCATGATAATACTTTTGGGATGAATTATGTATTAATTGTTTTGTTGAAAAATGGAGAGGAACTTTATTTATGGCTGGGTTTCTCTAAAAGGGTTACAAGGGTTGCTCTTCTATTGTGCACACCAGGTTTTCAAATCAATATTTATACATTTTCTGCAATGCTAATGCAACCCTATCCATTTGTTAAAATAAACAATAAAACCTGACCTATTTACAGTGCTCTATATGTGTTACACCAGATACTCTATAAACATCACTGTAGAGAATTAACACTATGGTTTCAGTGGTGTAATTTATCAACTATGCAATCAGAAAATTTAAGATCTTGTTCTTGGTGCTTTCATGTATGTAGCTGTCTGAAATGATGTGGAGGACTGTGTGAGAAAGGATTACAGGACTGCACAAGTTTACACCAAAATTTGGAAACGTATTGGAAACTTGAAAACCAGGACTTAGGTTCAAGGATCAGACCACTTTCTCTGCTAATGCCCAGAAAAAGTAGCCCTTTTGAATCCAAATTTATACATTCTGAAGATATAATTCATGTCTCAGAGAATATATCTCCATTCTAAATTGCTAGATTTCTTAATACTCTTCCCATCACTCCTCAACTTTGACCCTGCAGAATCACTACCTACTGAAAGGAGAGGGGGTTTTAGCCCACATGGCTCATTCATCTTTAAATCTTTTCTTCGATCTTCTTTCCTTTATAAAACCAGGAGTGCTGACAACTGCACTGAGTGTTAGCTGAGTGAGTAGCCTTAATTTATCTTATTAGAATCTGAGCCCCAACCACCAACCTCATTTCACCTCAGACCCTTTCCCCACATTTATTAAAAATGACTTATGTTCCTCTCAGATAATTTGCATAGAAGAGACATGTCAAGTGCTTAAGTGCGATGGATCCTGAATTCAATAAACCCATATCAAAATGTTCACTATCTCATAACATTAAAAATTAATTTTAGATATATATAATGAGAAAAGTCCTTATATTATAAATAAGAACTCTAAGTAGTAACATTGAGAAATTTCGTTTTACACAATGTGAGACTATGTAGGTGCATAATGCTGATATTTACTGATTCTTCTGTCATGTTTTGGTGCAAAATAAGAGAAATTGCACTGACCACAACTAAATCTAGAGCAGATTTTGATTTATATATTTGTAATAATAAACTCAATGTTCGAGAATTTTTTACCAGGACCACTTACAACTTTAAAAATAGGTACATAATTGTCTCTTAGGCCATGCATTTAGTAACTCCTTATACTTAAATTATGTTTAAATATGTAATTTAAAAAAAAAATTCTGTTTAATTTTGCACAGTTAGAACCTATACAGACATATTCCTTTTTATTAAAGGTAATGGCAGTTTCACTTCAACATGTAGCATTGGTTTATATTCTCCAGGGATTTTCTTTAAGGAAGGTAAAACTGGCAACTGAAACATGCTCATTAGAATCCAAAAGTAAGTGTTTCTGGTCAAAAAATATCTTTGTGATAGGCAAGACTCAGCTTCATCCTACTTCAGTTCCTGCAAGTTGTTCTAAGGTAGTTCTGCTGTATTCTACAGTCAGCAGAGAATTCAAATGGGTATGACTGGACAGAGCTTCATCTTTCATAATACCAGTGCCAAAATTACATGGGCAGATTGCCCTTCAGATACTTGAGTCTCCCCATTGACTATCAAAGTCGCATACAGATGTTTTATACTGATTATATCAGCCTAAGATAACTAAAACTAGATGATGAATCCAGCCCTAAACCACTTGAATATTGAAACCACTCTGGAGTTTTAGGTTCCTAATATTCCAACAGAGGAATTTTGGTCCCTGTCACTGTCAGAAGAATGGACTAAAGATGACTTGTCAAACATACATTATTTCCATTATAATAGTCAAAGTCTGTAAGTACAGACTTGACTGATCCCATCTATAGAGCAAGTTTAGCTCTAGGGTGAACATGCAGATCTCCCTGAAAGTCTAGAAGAAGCTGCTCCAGCTGAAGAATGACAAGAAGCAGCCCCAGTTCTGCAACAGCACCCTCTTTTATCAGCTTTTTTACTGCTAAACCAGTAGCAGACTTACAAAGGCAGATTCAAGATAAGACTGATACTGAATGAGCAATCTTGCTTACAGATATTGAACATCCCTATTCCTTTGATAAACAAAAGTCACTAATAAAGATTTGATTAAAAGAGCTTTTATGTGTACATAGCCATACTTTCCCTTGTAAATGAATGAAAAATTGTTTTCTTCTTGAATATTAAATATGCTACTTGAGGAAAAACCACTATCCTCAGACATAAGCACCTTTGTTGCCAATATTTTGAAAGTATGGGGAAAATAAACAACAAAAACACATTTTAATAGTCTCTTTAGTTCTCATTGCACTTGTCAGTTTTACCTCTTTTTTTTTTCAAGATAGCATTCAATCTTCTGTCTGGAGTTAAATTTAAAGACGCATTTGAGATTAATTATTAGGAAAGTAAAGTGCTCAACTTTTTTTGAACTGATTGTTGATAAAAAGCCTTTCAATATCACTTAGTGTGCACTCTAAACACTTGATGGGTGAAGATACAAGTGGTCCCTCACTATAACGAGAAGAGGCTGCCTGTGCTCTGCAGTTGCTGTCCCACAGCCTACAGTTGACAAGATCCCTGTATTATCTATTCTGCAAGTGGAACACTCATACTTATCATTGCAGGAGCTATCACTGTTACTTTTACCCATATCATATTTGAGGAGACTGCTTAAGCTGTCCACTTCTTCCTCCAATTCAAATGTGACGTTAAACGTGGATGTTTGTGTTCACAATTGACACAGCTGAAATAAAGGAGGAGAAGTTATTTGTAGTGTTTGCCAACTGAACTGTTTTGTGATTTCCTGGGCAGTAATAAAGTCATCAGATTTTATACCCTTATTTATAGATATACATATATATTATGTGTATATATACACACATATATATTTTATATATATATATATACACATACATACATACATATATACATACATACATACATACATATATATATACACATATATACACACATATATACATATATACATATATACATATGTCATTAGCCACATTTGGAACTGACCATCATAAAAAAAAAAGAAAATAGACTGAAAAGTATGTACATGAAAGGTGGAGGAAAATAATCACAAGAGTACTCAGCAGTCTTTACACTTTCTGTGATGTCAATTCTCTAGTAATAGCAAATGGAATTACGCTAGTTAAGATACATTTAATAATACCATTCTCAGAGTAGTTTCAGAAAACAACAGAATAAGGGTAAATGAAAGGGTAGGGCTGTCTGTGTTATTCAGGACTTTCTATTATATTTACAGTCCTTGCTGGTCTTTTCCTACCATTTGAATTAACACAGAAATACAGACGTGTCTAGGCAAATGAAATTATGTATAAAACAATCTCAAAAAGGAAATACTCTGTCTCTTACAGTTTCTCTAAAGGCACTTGTAAAGCGCACTTATCTAAAACACTGTTTAACCATCTGAAATATGTTTTAATCAATGAAATTGCTCAAAAATTAGAAAACTGGCAAATCATTCTGTGTAAGTCTAGAGAGTTCATAATTTTTGCTTTATTTGATAACTTCTTGAAAAATATTGAATGTATGAATAGTTTAGTTTCTATCATTAATCAGTATTCCAAGTGCCTTTTGAGGGTTGTTGCCCTTCTTATTTTCCTTGTCTTTTTCTTCTACCTTACCTTCCTCCCTCTATTTCTGTGAAGTGTTTTTTGTTTCTTTAATATGTTTTGTCATGTAGAAAATGGAAAATCTTTGTTTCTTTGCAAGCTAGAAGGGTCAAAATAATGTGAAACCAAAAGCAAAAAAAACCCAACAAAACAAACCAAAACAAAAAAGAACATTCAATTCCTCTAAAATAGAAAAGCCTCAAAAATTTATGATTGGGACAAAAGTCTGTTTTTTTAAGTACCTATACATTTTTCTCTTCAGTCAACGGACATGATTTTTTTAGACATTATTCCACTTTTTTGGTAAGAATTTTGATACCATGTCAAAATTGATAGCTTAAAGTATGAAAAGAAATAAATTCCCTGGTCAATTATCTTCAATTTGAAAATGGTATCATATTGCTTACACACATGAATGGAAAGCTGACAACTGAAAACTGTAAATACCTTTGTGTAGATTAACTTGAAATTAGCATTGACCGTGTCTTTGAGCTCAAAACAGGCAGTTCAAAAAGTTTTTTCAGTTTTCCTCTGGAGATGTGAAGTGCAATGCAGTCCGCCTTATTGAGAGGAAAGTGCAGGGAGCCAAGCACAGGTGGGTTTTATGGTTAGAAAAACCAGCAGGAAACCAGCACATGGACCCACTCTGTAAGGCTCAGGCTGCCTGTGCTGTGCCACCTCTGCCCTGGGTACCCCAGCAGGGACGGGCCTGTGGCCACAGCTGTGCCCATGGCAAGCTCCCCAGGGCTCTTCAAGGGATTTTAAGTTGATGCTGCCTTTTGGCACTGACTGTACAGCTATCTAAAATCCCTTGGCTTTGGAAGAGGGACACATCATCCAGGATGGTTGGCTGTGCTTATTCCCCACCTCCCTCTCCATCCTGCTCTGCAGCGCAGTGCTAACCCTTGTGGTGGTGTGGAGGAGCAGGTGGCAGCGATCTAATGCCTTGCTATGGAGCCACATGGACACATTTTTCCTGCATGCAGACACCCCAGGGTCCCCTGCCTTTAGCACAGGCCCATCTGCTGCTCTCTGCTGCACATGGCCTAGAGGATACTAGTGCTCAAAAAAAAGGTCAGTAACACTGTGGCACACATACCTGGGAGCAAAGCATCAGCTGACTTAAAGTTGTGGGGGCTGTGTTCTTTCTCAAAAATTTCAGTGTCTGTCTCAGGTTATGAAATTGGTTTTGAACTATGCTAGAACTGAAGGATTTAAAATGATTATTTAAATTATAGTCTGATGATTTTCCTGAAAATGTGTTGTATATTCAAGCATTATGATGTTCTCTTTGAGGCTTCTGTTTTGGAACAAATTCTGGTATAAACTCTGTATTTTTCTCCTTCTGCAGATGACTAAACCAAACTAGAGTAACACAGAGCAGAAATTTACCAGGTATGCTTCAAATGCGGTACAATAAATATAGAAAAACTACATTTCAGCTAATACATTATAATAGTATGTTATTTTGATCAGTTTAGGCTTAAATAAATCAAGACAGAAAACAAAGAGCACTGTTTAAATTAACCTCTACTATTGTGGGTCATGGTCCTACACTTGTGGATTTCAGCTAGCCTTGGATTGCTTTTCAGAAAACCATCTGTTTGTGAAGCCTTCATCTCCTTAACCATATCAACGATCTCCTAAGAACAAATATGTGGGAAGAATCACTCTCTGCCACTGGTGAAAAGACAAAATTTGTGTGTGTTGATACATGAATGGGAAAGTACCAAATTCAATAAAATTTCAGCAAATAGAAATGACATCTCTCTGCTTTCCTGACTTTTTTTAATAATACTAAGTTGAGCAGATGATACTCTAGAAGTTCTGAAGGTCAAAGGCTCACCCTTGATATCATATATCATGTAGAAGAAAATGTGGAATTGGCAACCATATACTAAGTATTAAATTTCCCATAAGAGGAAACTTTCAGTTGATCTGTTGTTATGTCTTTAATTAATATTTTTTAATTTCTTTAATTTAGAAATTTATTTCATTTGAGATATTATTTTCTTTCTTTCTTTCTTTCTTTCTTTCTTTCTTTCTTTCTTTCTTTCTTTCTTTCTTTCTTTCTTTCTTTCTTTCTTTCTTTCTTTCTTTCTTTCTTTTTCTTTCTTCTTTCTTTTCTTTCTTTCTTTCTTTCTTTCTTTCTTTCTTTCTTTCTTTCTTTCTTTCTTTCTTTCTTTCTTTCTTTCTTTCTTTCTTTTTCTTTCTTTCTTTCTTTCTTTCTTTTCTTTCTTCTTTCCTTCTTTCTTTCTTTCGTTCTTTCTTTCTTTCGTTCTTTCTTTCTTTCATTTCTTTCTTTTCTTTCTTTTTCTCCATCTCATTCATTTTCTCATTCTTTGTCTTTTTTTGTCTCTTTGTCTCTTCCTCTCTTTCTTTCTCTCTTTCTTTTTCTCTCTTTCTCTTTCCCTCTCTTTCTTTCTTCTTCTTTTTTTTTCTTTCCATTGGAGGAATAATTGCAGTTCTTTTCAAATCTCCTAGGAAATTTTTCAGCTATGTAAAGTTATAACAAGATGTGACATCCAGTCCTAGCTAATCAGTGTTCAACACAGACCAACTACTGCAGTGCAGGGGGTGGCACTTTCAATTTGCCCATGACACTGACCAGGTTTTTAAGGAACAGTGAGTGAAGGGAGAAAATAGCATAAAAATGCTTAAATTTTTATAGAAAAGGTGTAACTTTGTAAGAAAGCACTATCATAAATTCAAAAAAAAGTATATCTTAATGATACACTTAGAGTAAATCATTTGCCTTGAGAGACAGGAGGTCTCTGGTGACCTGTATGGCAGCCACAAGAGACTACCAGGCTAGCTACTTTCAGCTAAATGTACTCTCATATTAATATTTTAAAATGCCATAATGCCTCTCTGAAAACCTCAGAGGACAGATACATCAATTTGCGAGGTCTTCACTCCAGGAAATAGAAACAGGGATAATCTGCCATTAAAAGAAATAGTTCATTATGTCTGCTTCTTGGGAGCACATAAACTATGTCCCTCACATACTTATGTTGCAAATCCTCACTTTAATGTGAAGGGAAACACCATGCCCCAGAGCTTTATTGTCCCACTGTTTATTAGTACAAAAAGGTTTCTTGTGGTATGAAATCTTAAGCTTGTTGCAGTAATCAATCAGCTTCAAAGAGTCTCTTCCCTAAGCCAGAATCATTACAAATAAATCAATTAAACATAAAGTTTCTATTTTCAGGAGGATCACAGTACAGAAAACCAGAACTGCATCAGTGCACCATAGTTAGAGAAAGGGATTTTACTACATTTATCTCTCTCTCTTTTTTTTTTCTTTTTTTTTGTTTGTTTGTTTGTTTTGTTTTGCTGCAAAGAGAAAGAGATTTATTTTTTATTCCAGCTAAATCTAGAGTATTCCCCTTTAGTGCCTATTTCAACATGAGAGATTTATATATTTATGAGAAAAATAAAAACTACCAATTTATCTAGATATAGAAAGGAACAAGAAATTAATTTGCATTGCTTTGGCTATTAAGGACAGAAAATCAGAAAGAAATGAAATGAAATGAAATGAAGTGAAAGGAAATGAAAGGAAATGAAAGGAAATGAAATGTGTGAATGAAAAAAAATTATATTTTACTGGTTTATCTCCTGGAGGAGGTACCAGATATTAAGACATTTATGAATTTTTTTTATCCTTGAGGATTTTTGGTTTATTGATGTTCAAATATGTTCCTGAGATTTCCAATGGCATGAAACAAAAATCAACAGGGACACAAATATTCTATTCTATTCTATTCTATTCTATTCTATTCTATTCTATTCTATTCTATTCTATTCTATTCTATTCTATTCTATTCTATTCTATTCTATTCTATTCTATTCTATTCTATTCTATTCTATTCTATTCTATTCTATTCTATTCTACTCTACTCTATTCTATTCTATTCTATTCTATTCTATTCTATTCTATTCTACTCTATTCTGTTCTGTTCTGTTCTGTTCTGTTCTGTTCTGTTCTGCTCTGTTCTGCTCTGTTCTGTTCCTTCTATTCTATTTACCAGTTTAATAATACCATCACCTTTCTTCAGTGTGTAAACTGGCTGCTCACTAAAATGTTTTGATTAGCTGGATTTTAATTTTCTGGGAAAGGGATGGGTGTGTGGCTCTTCAAAAACACATACATACCTGTTATGCTTGTTTTCATCAATGACATGTCAAAGAGGGAACCTTTTCTGTCTTGATATGGGAGGTGATGTTCTGATCCTGAGATATATGATGATCTTAAGGTTCACATTTCTTACGGTTGTATACTGACTGCTAATTGCAAAATAATTTTGATGTATATTCTACATGTCAATGAGTTGAAGAAAAAAGGTGGCTTTAAGTGAAATAGAGCTGCTGCCTTTGAGCTGCTTCTGCTGTGCAGGTTGGAAGCTATGCTTAAAGGATTCAGAAAAAGCAGAGAGAGGACAGCCTTTGATGGAAACACTCCCCTGCATACAGGCAGTTGCTACTTCTGACACACAGCTATCCTGAGGATAAATTGGTCATACATGGCTGCTGGGCATAGTCTTGTGTTTCTGTGTACACAACCTGAGGTTTACTAAGTAGGGCCTCAGGTCTGATTTATAACAGCTATTAGTGATTACAACAGAACAGCGCTCCAAAATCTTGCCAGATTTTGGATTTTCAGAAAGCCAAAAAAGGCTTTCTGAATCAGATGTTTAAATAAATTGATAATTTTTGTTTGACTTGCAGTTTAGACTGGGTTTTGGCAATTATCTCCATGAACAAATGAAAAAGTATATTTTGTTTTGGATCAGCTCAAACAAAATTGCCGTGTTTATTTACTGTGCTGATGTCAAAACATTTTGTTGTGGTAAACCAGTCAGCTGTACTTGTCTGAGCACCTAGTATTGAGGAAATTTTGACCTGAATTTAGAGGCTGAGTTCCTTGAAGAACATATCTTCCACTGCAAAAAGCAACTTTCTCCTGAAAAATGATGCATTATCAGGTCAAATACTGCTGGTGCAACATAGAGGACAGCTATTGGCTTGGTGGCAGAAGGGAAAACTAATTCAATTGCAGGGTTTATTCATGGCCGTTAACAGGGTTTCCTAGTTTTGAACAATTATCACCCTTACATTCCAAAGGTAATTTCTAAACCTACATAAATCTGAACAATTTTGTAGCAGTGTTTTCACTTGCTATAAGTGGAGCTCAGGATGTCTATGTTCATCAGTCAAACCATTTAGTTAATTCCAAATGCTATGTAGAATAAATTAGTATTAGACAAGCAGCTGCTAAAGGTCTTAATTTTTTACTTTGTTTCCAAGCAAGGTAATCTCCATATGCATTGGATTCTGCCTGTAGTAAAATGAAAACTCAGGCTAGAGTATCACCTGGATATTAGGCACAAACATTGTTTGTGGAATTCTTGCCTTTTTATCCACACAGACATATTTCAGAGAAACACAGAAGAATGGATCCACTCCAAATAAATTCTAAGAATATATAGTCTTTCAGAGAGGGAAAGAACTATTTAGATAGTGTAGCTATGATCTTGTAAATATTTTCAGTAAGAATAAAAATCCTGTGTGGAAAGCAAATAAATGTATTTCTTGTCTTCTTTAGCCCTGATGAACATTTGTTGGAGAAAATCAGTATAGTTCTAATGATGGAGCTCATCATCCCTGCAGAATTCAGTACCAAGCAGTACATCAGTACAAACTGCTGCTTAGTCTGCTGGGAAGGAGATTTCCTAGTGCCAGGAAATCAGGCCTGAATGAATGAAGTTATATTCTCTGATCAAATCCCCCACAGAGAATCATGTTCATGCCCTACCATCTTACATCTTGGTACAAGATTTCCAGAGTGACTGGAGAGCTTCCATCCTTGAAAATTTTAAGTCTGGACTGTAAAAAGTCCTAAACATTCTGGCCTGAACTCACTATTGACCATTTTAGGCTGCAGATTGTACAACATACCCTCCCATGGTCCATTCCAGACTGAAAGTTTTTGTGATTTTACAGCTCTAGCACCTGCCCTAAAAGAAAAATGAAGACACACAGGGGTATTCCAGGAATTATCAGAGAAGCGGAGTTCCTGACAGAAATTCTACTTTTTATAGTGCTGTTTTGCTGATCCTGGCAAGACACTGGACGAAAAATATTGCTATGAATAAAAAAAATTGCTTTGAATTAACACAATCATCAATCAATTAATTAATCAGTTCTACAATGATGAAGAGTAGAAACAAAGAAAGATGAGACAATATTTGTGCAAAACATATGTGCCATGTAAGGAGCAAAAAATATTCAATCTTCTTACAGCTACCACAATTTATCAGTTTACCTAGTCATATATCTGTGATTGCACTGCTCGTAAAATGGCAGCGCTGAAAATAGCTGGCCCCAGAGGGCTTTCTAGGCTAGTGATGCCAAAGAATTAATTTGCACTGAGATATGAAATTAAGGTTTTGTTCCAAGGTAAAAGGAGAATAAAATAACATAGTTGTAAATCTGTGTGAAAGGAATCAGCATCACAGCAAAGCTATCTTCTTTATGAAAAACAAAATGAGCTAAAAGTGTTTAGCAATATCCACTAGTTCCTTGACACATAATACACTGTGCATATGGTGAAATGTAAAGTGCTCTTCCAGACCCACAAAAGAAACAAAAGTACAGAAAACCCACTTACTATATAACAGTAATACTTCCAGAGGGTTGGCACTAATTCTGTCACTCTGTTCAGAGAAATGGATAAGCATTTTCCTTTGAGTAACCAGATGGTCCTTCTAAGAGAGAAAAAAATATCTTTGAATTAATAGCATACTTGCTCTATTTACTTACTTCTCTGAGATAAGGTTGCATCAGAAGCTCTAATTGCTGTAACACACCTGCTCTGATAATAAACAAAACAAGTTAGGGATACAAAGAAAATAGATTTGTGGTCATGTTAGAGGCTTGTTGCATGCTTTTATCTGAATGCTTGAAAGTCTTCCACAGATGTATCATCTTTGGAATGCTGGATCTTCTGACCCTACCACTATAAAAAATCCTCTCTATGTAGCTGAGTGATAATAGAGAATTTTGTTAATGAATACAAGGTACCATTTTACTTTCAGGGACATGTATTTTATTTATTTATAGGAAACTTTTCATTTGCACCCATAGACTGCACTTAACTGTCACTTTGCTAAAGCTAGGAAAAGTAGTATATCTACAAGCTGTGGCCTCCTGTTTCCAGAGGTCTGAAGCATACCTTGTACATGTATCTATGAGCTAAGGTCTGTATTTCTAAAATAAAAATGCTTGCTTCTTCCAGATAATTTTGACATTGCTATGAATAATTGTTGATCTTCTGAGAACACTCTGAGAACAGTCTGGTAGATGAATGTTAATTTAGACAAATTCTAAATGGAAATTTTTCCATTCATAGCCATGACAAAAACCTCTATATTTGATGTTTTCAAATCGATAATATATGGTTTTCTCCTAGGTACACTTCCATAAAGGAGAATTTAGTTCTGTACCACTGAATGGTAGAATGTTAGAATAAATAACAAATCCTGCAGATCCTGCTTATGAAGATGGTATCTCTCTAATTTTGTTCCATACATTATTCCACTTTTGATGATGAGGATTTTATGTGAAAAAAATCAATTAGAGGAGAATCACCCATTGATTTCTGAAATTTTTATATCGACATTGATCAGATTATTAGAAAAATAAAACCTACTTTGCTAAGAAAAACTGGGGGGGAAGAATTCACAAGGACTGTTATTATGATATCCTTCCTATGACTCTTGTAGTTCAGTCATGTACCCCAGTATCTTACTGCACTCCAGAGAGCCATTAATTTCATCCACTCTCTTTTCAAAATGCTTCTGCCTTTTGCTGATTAACTCTGGTACATGGTTTCCATGTGCTTGGCCCATGAACCTCAAAGAAGCTCTGACATTCTTAGAGAGGAAGACAGACAGAGGAGCTAGCACTTGTTATGGTGTCTCAGCTGTCCCAGCATCTGAACTTGCTGCATTTAAGTCAAGGAACACTTGCTGGTAGCTGTTATTCTGTTACCTTGAAGTGTGGTTGACAAAGCAAAACCTGAGCACATAAAATGACTCATTTGTCATATTCAGAACGATGCCTTAAGTTTTAGCTTTCATATTTTCCAGATTCTGTACTGTGTTTGTATATAACTCTGAGCTTCATGTAAAGTGTTAGCAAGTTCTTCTCACAGTTTAGTTAGACAAAACAATCCTTTTCCATCCTGAGAACCAAGGACACTGCTGCAGCTTCAAGCCCAAAAAGTATAAACAACAAATTGAGGAGAGCAGTCTGGGAGGATGGGACTTTATAACCTGAAGCTGTTGTTGGACAGTTAACCCCAATATGGAAATGGACCAAAACTTATAAAAGTGTAAAACGTGTGACCTGATGTTCATCTTGGGTGTAGCCTCAGCCTGGCTTTTGTACTGCCCAAGGCATATCCTCTGAAGACCTTTTTAATATATACCTACTTTATTCCTTTAACAATGTGCAGCTTCTATTCTATTTAGCCTCTCAAGGCAATAAAAAAATAATTTTTTAGAAAATAAATAAGGGTATTGCATATGATATAAACAAAAATTAGATCAGAAGATCTCTTTTTACACAGCCTGGCAACAACATTTTTTGTGTTTTAACAAAAGATCTTAGAAAACCATCCTAACCAAAGATGCTCTTAAAACCAAAACTTTCGCTTGGTTTTCAGGAAATCTAAGACCCATTTAATCTTTCTTTCTGAATTTTTCTTTAAATTCACTGTTTTATTTGGAGACTGGCTTTTAATTAGCATAAGGCTTTTTCCTTCCTGTATTAATGTAAATGTTTTTCTTCCCAGCACACCCCTCCATGGTACTTAAGCAGTTATTAAGTAACTCCCTGTTTATACAGAGCATAAGACTTCCCACTATCTGTAGTGTCAATTTGACATTCTTCAGTCTGCCATGTGGCTGTTGTGATGTGTATAAACCCACTACAAAAAACAGTAAAGTTAAGCATAATCCAAACTGCTAAACAGGCTAATTTGATACAGTTTATGATTTGCTGCTGACTGAGACCCTACCTACAGACAAATATTTTGGGGTGACAACTAAAAGGGCATGGTTGTTATTCAAACCATTTTTAAATTGCCACCTTTTTTCTGCTAGAATGCAAAGATACACAAAGGAGAAATCTATCTGAACTCTGGTTGTTCAAACACAGTAATTGACTTAGGTTTTTTAACTAACGTGTTATTAATGCCTTCACACGGGCAGACTCTTCAGCTGCAGGCACCATGGTACAGCAATTTGTTATCTAAGAAGTAAATAAGAAAGTTTGATTCTTTAGACATTATCTGGGATAAATAGATGCACAACAGGAAAGATCACTAAGGGCCACATTGCTGTGAAACTATATCCTTATGGAACAAAGGGCACTTAGTGTCTGCTGAAGTATCAACATCTGGTGCACAACATGAAGTGGAAGAGGTGGATCATTTGGCTCTGCATTGTGAGCTGCCCTGGCAGCCTTTGGAAAAATAATAGAGATGTTACTAAAATGACTTGTGGCAAGGGGCCAAATGCTGATATTTTTCACACAGCTGGACCTACCACTTAACCCAATGAAGTTCACATGAATTTCAGTACAGGGCATGAATCTATCTATCTATTATATCTCCATTTTAATAAACTGTTTGACCTTGTACTTTCTAAGCTTTGAATAAAATCTATTTGATTCACTGAAAAGCTAAGCTTGCTACAGACATCTTATGAAGTTTGGTATTATTCAATGCTGTCTTCATTTTGCTGCATATAATGGTGCTATTCTTCTCCATTCATGAATTATGTAGGTCAGTACATACACATGCCAGGAAAACCTTTCTAGCACCCCATACAATCATGTATTTTGTATATGTAATGACTTACGTTATTGTGATTCTCTCAGAAATATTTTGGGGAAATGCTAGAATGTTAAAATGACTATTTTTGTTTGTCTCCTTCTCTATTGTCAAGTGAATTAGTTGTCATGAATGCCACTGTGCAGCAAGAGAAAGAGTAAAATAAAATAGGGGTAAAGGTGTGAAACTAGATGCTTGGCCAAAAATAGCTTTCCTATACATAAAGCATATGCTGTGTTATGGTTTGATTTTCCATGTTTATGGGTTTGTATACTCAAGGCTAAGAATTATTGTTCATTGTAAAGATATAAAGGGAAAAGTTATTAAAAATCTTCCTGTGCAATGATAAATTAAATAAAGGACAGTCACTAACAGTCTATCCTCATCACGTGCTCACTGTTTTTTTTCCAAAATCTCTATCATTGTTCATAAGTAATGCTACTGGAAGTCTAGTTCAGACTAAGAATCAAGCATTCCTGGGTTCTGGGATGTTAAAACATTGGTACCAGTGAGATTAAGGCAAAGCTGGGGAACAGTTACTTTCAAAGCAAGGAAAAGTTTTTGGATCATAATTGCTCTTTGTCCATGCTTCCAAATTTCAAATTTTGTTTAATTTTGATTATTCACTTTATATCATACACATAATAAGGCCCTGAGAAATTTCCTAACTACTGGTCTTTTAATTGCCTCTAAAGTGTTTGTTTATCAGGTGAATTAATGGAAGGGGTAGGTTAATATTTGACACTTCTTGTATTAATTAAGACTAAAAGACAAAATTTCATGTCTTGAGAAAGAGACAGATCTGTAATTTTTTTTTTGTGTGTGTTCAAAGAAATAAGGAATATTTACAAGCTACTCAGGACCCAAATATTTTTGTAAGTTTTTCTGTAACATAACAAATTGACAATGAGGTGGATAAAAGCTTTTTTTTTACTTCAAGACTTATGTAGAAGACTTAAAAGTTGATGCATTCTTGTCTGAAACAGATCTCAACCAGAATAAAGCATATATGCTAATATATTTTTAAACATTTCATTTGATGTACCATTTTAACATTTATTGTGTAGAATTTTTCAAAGTTTTGATAACCTGCAATCCACTGCTTTAGGAACAAAGCTCTGAAACAAACCTGTGATATATTTGCACACAACAAAAGGCTGTGAAGGTGTTGCTGGAGCATTGTTTGCTTCTTTAATCTGACAGCACTAAATATGGAAACTGTAACTAGTCAGATTCATCCTTGTTAGCATGGTTCATGCAGAAAGATTTCCTGGCTGATTGTGACCACCAGAACACACTTTCTGATGCTATTATCAGCTATCAGTCATTATCAGCTTTCAAGCCATTATGTACAGTTAAACAGAGACACAGCCTATCATCTAAATCTGCAGTCCAGAGAAGTTTGGAAATTCTGTTTTTTACCAATCATTGTAACAAATAAGTAGACCACCTTTTCAGTCTATTCCATTAAAATCACTCTTAATACTTGTTAAACAGGTGCTGACCATATGAGACAAACACAGGTGACAGAAGAAGAAAACCACATTCATTTTCTTGTTCAAACCTAGAGGGTTCAACTGTCTCCCTACTCTTCTCTCTACTTACCTGTATAAAAGAAGTGCTTTTTAGACATCAGCCTATATATACAATATGAAAAGCTCAGACTCTAAACCTTATAGTTTGTTTAGATATGCAAATTGTAAATAACTTTATATGCAAAACATACTTGCAACTTTTTACTTATTCTTCTTTGAGTGATAACAGCATTCGAATATTTATGATCTCATTTTGTTGGATACAGAATCCTCCAGTCTGGTATGGAAGGTGTCGTACGACATGCACTCATTCTTTTGAGCACTAAATTGGTTTTTCTAAGTCAAAACACGCAGGGAGGTTCACCACATCTTTAAATGTCTGAAACTATTGTTTTATTAGTCAAAATGGTTTTACTTGGTTTTAGTATATAATTTAACTATCAGGGGTCACCCAGGAATCCAATACTGGTCATTAGCCACTTTCACATGAGTCTGTACACCCACAGGATATAACATCCAGCCTCTGTCAGGATTGAATCACAGACCTCTCTCTCCTTCTGTCTTTTACACTTTAAAATTTCACAAAATCACCATTGGAACCTTTTCCTTCATGCTTTCATACCTGTCATATTCCATCAAGGTCACTTTTAAAGGCAGCTGTGCTCTACTGAAAATCAAAGCGGAATCTAGACTGGTGGTGGAGACTGCCAGTTTCTTAGAAAAGCCAGACTAATCTATCTCTGCATGAAAAAGATAATAAGTGCATCTAGTTATTTTATTGTTTCACAGTTAAAGCTCTGTGTAACTGTAAATAAACAGACACATGCTTTGGCAAATATGTTTATATTTAGATCATGGAAAAAAGGAACATTCTGTGAACAAACACAATTGTTTAGCAGAACAGAAATCTCTTAAAAGACTATGAACATGACCATTTAGTGTGGTTTATTGTTTGTAAAATGTGCTGAATGTAAGAACATCTTGGATACTCAGTCCCTAACTGAGTATTTGAAACAACTAATAATATAAAGCAGCTATAGGTCTATAGGTATGACACAACTGAAATATGGGGAGTGTTTATGTTAAATTTAGTCATCTAAGACAATTATGAAAATTTATTTCTCAAAATAACACTGGAAAAAGAAATGTCTAACATTGACTTTAATGTCTCTAATGGACCATCCTGTGTGGTTTTCTGTCCTTTAGTTTAGATGTCTGTAAGTTATATTTAAAAGTTAAGTATGGGGTTTTATTAGAAATTTGCCTAAGTCCAGTTAATGTCTTCCCTATGAAGTTGTGACATTTTATGGTTCTACAGTTAGCCTTTTCTTTTCAAGGTCATTCTCTCTCATGGTGATGATGAAGCATTCCTATTTCTGGAAAGAAAAAAAATACTAGTCTAGTAACAACAAGAAAAATGGTGTTTCTAGAAATACTTCACATTTTGGTTTCCTTATCTATAGAATTTCACCTTGATATTTGAGCCTGCTTTCTTGCGCCATTTTTTGTGAAATAACACACTATTCCTTCATTTCTTTTCCACTTATGTAGGCAATTGTTCAGTATAATTAACTTATAATTCAGCTTCAGCTGAATAAAAAATTTTTGGCTCATACTTAGTATCACAGCAAACAGGGATAATTGCTCCTTTTTCATCTGCTGGCTCAGCTGAGCTTGCCTCTCACAGTTTCTTTTTTTCCAGCATTCTGACATTATGAGCCTCTCTTTAATCGTCTCTGAGGTAGATTGGATGCTCTTTCCTCAAAGGAGGAGTCAGAAAAGGAAAAGGTCTCTGAGACCATTTTAGCAGGAGTTTTTACTCTCTACTTGAAATGCCCCATTTTGCAAGTGATGTACCTTTCTTCTTTTTATTTTCTTTCTTCCCCTCTCCTCTTTTTGAGTGGAAGTGGTGCTTGTTTTTACCTTCATCAACCAGTTGCAAGGGAGCAGCCCTGTTAAAAAGGAGACTCCTATGACAGTGCCTAGAGTATATCACTGAGTGAAAATTATTAGCCTCTGACATACTGGAGGTCAGTCCAAATGATGTATTAGTCCCCTTGGACTTCAGCTTTATAGGACTATTATTTTAACACAAATTATGAATAAAACTCAATAATTATCTTCCATATTTTTCATGGTGAGGGGTGGTAAGATGAGATGGGTTATTCAGCTGATTCACTTACAGAAGGCCAACAGAATGGATTCAGAAAAAAATTGTAAGTTATTTGGATCCCTATCCACAGCTACAGTAGAGAACAAGAAGGATTTGCATGGTAATCACTGACAAACTGCACAGATAGAGAAAACTGCACATTGGACTTTATCAGGAAGAGTGTAGCTAGCAGCATGAAGGCAGGTGTTTGTCTGCGTCCACCATCAGTGAGGCCACCCCTGGAATAATGAGTCTATTGAACTACTGGTTCAATAATTGTTTTGAAAAATGGAAAGGTTTCAGGAGAGAGTAGCCAGGCCTGTAGAGGAAGGGGTTTAGGCCACTGGGCTTGCTAGTCTGGTGAAGAGAAGACTCAGGAGACAGCTAAGAGCATTTTACTGTTACCCAGAAGCTCTTCCTCTAGAGAAAAACAGTAAGAAGAATGGGCAATGGTGGATTTTTCACTAAGAAATTTACCTAGGAAAATCATGAAGTCTCTTTAGAATAATGAAGAATAATATTTTAGAAAATAATGAAAAACCTCATGTTTTTTTGATATTCATATGGTGAAAATTATTATAGTCCTGCTCCACACAGGAGTCTGGACCTTCAGAGGTTCTTTTCAAGTAAAGTTTGTATGCATCCATGGTAATTGTTTTACTAATTTTTGGAAATCTATTAGGCTACATAAACCACTCTACATCACCATAAACAATGAAGTGTCAAGCAATAATGTAGAACTGATCTAAATGGGGAATGTGCATCCATGAAAGTATCAGTTTTTGTAGGAAAATGTAGAAATGTGTATGTATCAGTCCACTTAACTCACTGGTAAATCTACCTCCAAATTTTTAATATTTTAAGGACAATGAATACTAGGACTTTGACAAATTATCATTGCTTCTTCAGTAATTCAGAAGAATGGTGTTGTTACATACAATATGTATGTAAGAGAATGAATTTCTCTTGTAGAAATATTTTCAGATTAAAAGCTAATTCACACCACAAATGAACCATAATTTACTTAGATAATTTGGATGGTTAAAAAACTTTGACTAATATTTTCTTTTTTTCATTAATACACACTCAACTTTCAGTTCTCCGTCACTTGAATTTACATATGTGAAACCTTCTCAAAGAATAAGACAGAATCATTCATATTTGTAAGCATGTATATGATCTGGGCCTAATGGATATGGACAGGTAGACACAAGAGATGATGCAAAATTTTAGCTTGTATAATCTCAACCAACCTTTTACCATGATTTGGCATACAAAGGATACTACGCAAAAACAACTGCAAATAGAAAAAATGTGACAATGTGTAGTAAGATTTCTATGTCAAAACAACATCAAAACATTCTGAGGAGCCATTTATGATGTCAATAAAAGAACTACAATGCTAATAATTCGTATTACTTCTCCTTTCCTTACTTGTTTGTGTGCTTTAAAGGAAAACAGCTTTCTCAATAGATGGTACTGCCCTGGAACAATTTCTGCTACTGCTCCCTTATAGGTCAAACATGTGTAAGACACATCTGCATATTTTAAAATGGAGTTTAAATCTGTAAAATTCTAGCTGTGAAAACTCACGTTATCTTCTGAAAACCATAGGGTAACAAGAAATAGTTTCTTTAAAATATGTGTTGTATAAGAAGCTCACTTTTATTTTGAACCAAGAATCAAAGCCTCCAGGAAGAATCTGAAGGAAAAACCTGAGTCAAATGACAGATGTGAAAATGCTGTTGTAATTTAAGACAATAAAATATTTCTCAGTGAATCTTTGTATCAGACTGAATATTCTGATGCATAATATTCCATTTTTAATTCTATTTTCATAGATACAAGTTTTAATATTTTTTAACTAATATTTGACATAGTTAAACACAATATAGAAGTCTGTGATGCTTTCAAACAGTAGCCACAGTCAAGCAAAAGCCTAACAGAAAACTGCCCTTGATTTTACATAAGACTCCAGTATTTCTGAAGTGATATTGTGGTTTTAATTTCTTGGTTTAAAGACAATTTAGATTCAGGATCATTATTATGATGTAGCCCTTCAATATTAGATAGAGAATATTCTCTTGAGATTTTGCAGGAGTTGACTTAAGCAAGGAAATCCTAATTGATACTTTTACTGAATGCTTCAGTCATGGTGCTTTGTCTGTATTAGCACGATACTGGGTCAATCAATTTGTAATGGTTAATGTTTTACCAAATGTATTACAATTATTTCACTTCATGAGCAGCAATTCAAATCAGTTACAGAAACTGTAGACTGTAAATCCTAACTGCATCAGAAATGGAATTCTCTTTCATTCAGATAAAGATATTATTGGTTTTTTGTGCTTACTATGAACTGGTGAGAAGCAGAAAATATTAGATCATTTTAGGGTTGTCTTGCTGATAACATTTGACTAATTGCATTCTGCCTATCTTTCTTCAGCCATTTCAGATGAATTTTCTTGTCCATATCATCTGGCTTAAATTCCAGTGACTTCCCTAGATGATTCTTCTTTCCTCTTTCCTCACCTCGTTCAGACATACACAAAGGCAAAAAGCTGAGAGAATAAATGGTCTTGTACCCTGTTCTGAAGGTCAACAGATACAGGATTTGTAAGCCCAGTTGAGAAAAAATTCTGAAGTCAAGAGCTTTGGTAAAGTGTGCAACAGCACTTTAAATTGAACTTTGGCTCTATTTTAACGTATATATAATGGATTCTGTTAAACTACAGTTTTCTGGAAGAGAGTTTTTTTTCTCATAAGCAGCAGTAAGAGCCTTCATCTTGTATCCTTTTTTTTTTATAGCACTGCTGTCAGAACCTCTTCAAATTGAAACCCAAATGTTTTTAAAAGGCTGTAGCTTGCAGGTGTTACCATTTGGCCATTTTAAAAAGCAGTTCAAAAACCTATGGATATTTAAAATATATTCAATGCAATTACAATCCTGATTTTTTTTATTTCCAAAGCTCTTTGTGCTTTTTTTCTTTGTGTCAATTAAAGTATATGTTGATTGTGATTACATTTTGGAACTTGGGAGTTAGAATTTAACTGTGATGTGTAATAGCAACTCCTGAAAGCAACTCTTCATTGGCTTACTTAATGTAAGTTTCTAGACTGCTTGGATTTCTAACAATTATATTTCTAATTGCAGCTAATTAAGTTAAAACATTAGTAAGTGATAATGTCAGGATGGATGGAAAGAAGAACACATACTTATCCCATGAATAATCTTACTAAATGAAAACAAATTTCAGTTTACATGAGGAAAAATTAAAATTATTTCCATTTTTATCTTAAAAATATATTTTTGTTTTCAGGCACTTAATTTTGACCAAAAAAAAGCATTGTTTTGCCTTTTTAATTATCCATGGAAATGGTATGAAGAGAATGGAAATAATTCTAGTGATATATATGTTTTAAAAAGAATATTTTGTTTCTGTATAAAATACATGGTTAAGAAATATAGAAATAGTCAGTCCAAGGTCAAGCAGCTAACTCTTATACTGAAATAGAAACAATCAACAGAGATTTTATTAATATTCTCTCTGAATATCCCTGGCATGTTGTATTTCATTGACTGACTGAGTTATTTAAACTCAATCATCACCACCCTACATATATAATATAGTTATTAAGTTAAAAGCAGAAATTCTCACTGAAAAGATTACCTGTATTATTTTAATCACTGAAACTTATTGTATATTTTTTTCAAATGGCTTTTCCCAGCATTTGGCTTATCCCAGTGATTTAAGTTTTGCATGTGCCCATAGGAAGAGAAATTAAAGAATTTAAGTGCTTTTCCACATTAAAAGCATTAGAAATATCAAATAGGGATGTTGATGTGAACTTCTCTCTCTTGTATCTGAGGAGCTCCATTACAGAGATTTTCATACTTTTTTTCTTCCTTCCCTCTTCTTTCCCTTTCTTTCATTTTCTCTGTGCCAGATCTATCTCCAGTACTTAAGGTTTTGCCATGCTTCTAGTTCTTTATTTCTCAATATGTTCTTCCCTTTGAATATACCTCTTGCTTTACACAGTCATCTTTTTCTTTAAATAGCTCACTGAACTGTAACTGTGTAGGAATTGATTGGGAGTACATCAATGGCTCAGTGCTCCACAGGGAACTACTGAGGGCCAAGTTATCACTATGCTCCGACACAGCTGGCTCCTGTTAAGTTGAGTCTGAGATGCTGTATAGGTAACATTAAAGTAAGTAAGCAATAAGCAGTGCTATGAGACCTTTGCATCTAATGCCTTTTCCTAGTGTAAAGGCAGCACTAAAAAATAAATATATATTGAAACAAGGCAAGAACTATAGCTAGTCTAACTGTAACAACTGGGTGAATCACTATGTACTGAGAATGCCACTTTGCATCTGGAGGTTGTAAGGCTGTCAGCCAGTCCACCCTGTGTGCTGCTGCTTGGCTGTGACCTGCTTGAGTCTGCCTGTGCTGAGGTACCCCTATGGCTGGAAAATCAGTGCAGGATGGAGTGCTCCACCTGCCATGCAAACTCGGATATTGATTCCACTGCCTTCTGCAGACTGGACCACGTGGTTTTGGCAAAACAAATTGGTGAGGGAAAGTCAGGGGCTTTGTAGCATAGGCTAGTGTAGTGTAGGGCAGTATGGTGTAGCATGTATAGTCTGGCATAGCATAGCATGGTGTTAGTGAAGCAAAGTGATGCTCTGTGCCATGTAGGGCATTATAGTGCAGTACAGGATACTGTGGTGTGATGTGGTCAGCTGTGGTATAGTGTCCAATCACAACTTATGAAATGAAATAGAGAAATATAGCTCTAAACCTGTTGCTCTGTGGTTTCTGTTATCTAATCAGAAATTAGGGATTCAGGTGGTAATTCCAGATTTCAATCCACAGATCATGTCTGGTTTATCATTTTGTTTCAAGAGACAAAATCACATAAAACTCAGTTCCAGACATCTCCACAAGTATCAGTGCATATCACATACAGAAATGGTCTTAACTGAGTGAGAAAAAAATTGGATAATTTTAGGTGAGCAGGACAGGTTCTTTTTATTATAGCCATTGTTATGCTAATCTAGGGAATGGGAAGAATCACAGAATCATTTAGTTTGGAAAAGACCTCTAAGATCTTTGAGTCCAGCCTTTGGCCAATCACCACCAGAGACGGTGATTCCATCACCTCCTGTCTGTTCCAATGCCTGACAACCCTTTCTCTGAAGAAATTCTTCCTAATGTCAACCTGAATCTTCTCTGGCGCAGCTTGAGGACAATTCCCTCTGTCCTGTTTCTGATTGCCTGAGAGATGAGACCAACCTCCACATGGCTACAATCTGTTGTTCAGGCAGTTTTGGAGAGTGATAAGGTCTCCTCTGAGCCTCCTTTTCTCCAGGATATCCACCCCCAGCTCCCTCAGCTGCTCCTCACAGCACTTGTGCTCCAGACCCTGCCCCAGCTCCCCTGCCCTTCTCTGGACTCACTCCAGCCCCTCAGTGTCTTTCCTGCAGTCAGGGCCCAGAACTGGACACAGCACTCCAGGTGTGGCCTCACCAGTGCCCAGGACAGGGGGACAATCCCTGCCCTGCTCCTGCTGGCTACGCTACTGGGAGATCAACACTTCCACCCAACATAGTGCCTTTTGACAACTGACCAAGGGTTTCCTTGATCCCCTCATCCAGATTATTAATAAAGATATGAAACATGTTCTCAGCACTGAGCCCTGCAGAACCCCACTGGTGACTGTCCCCAGCTGGGTGTGGCACTGCTCATCACCACTCTCTGGGCACTGCCAAACAGGCAGTTTTTACCCAGAAAAAAGTGCACCTGTGCAAGCCGTGGGCTGCCCTCTTTTCCAGGAGAATGATGTAGGAAACAGTGTCAAAGGCTTTACTGAAGTCCAGGTAGACCATATCCAGAGTCCTCCTCGCATCCACTAGATGGGTCATCTGGTCATAAAAGGAGATCAGGATGGCCAGACAGAGCCTGACTTTTTCATCCTGTACTGGCTTAGCCTAGTTGTCCTGTGTGTGCTCTGCAATCACACTCAAGATGATCTGTTCCATAATCTTCTTGGGCACTGAGGTCGGCTGACAGATGTGTAGTTCTCCAGATCCTTCCTCAGTCCATTCCTGCGTGGGTGTCACATTTGCCAACCTCCCCAGTTAGCCAGAACTGATAATAAATGATGAAGAGTGCCTTGGCAATCTCTTCTGCCAGTTCCTTCAGTACCCTTTGGTGAATCCCATCTGGTCCCACAGACTTGTGGGTGACTGAGTTCCACAGCAGGTCACTGACTACTTCCTCCTGGAGTGCAGGGGTCTCTTCTGCTCCCCATGCCCATGTCAAATAGTTTAGGGGGCCACTGAAGATCACCAATCTTTCTTTTAAAGACTGAGGCAAAGAAGGCATCAAGCACCTCAGTCTGTTCCTCATCCTAGGTGACAAAGTTCCCTACCACATCCACTAAAGGATGTAGATTTTCTTTGGCCCTACTTTGATTGTAGATGTATTTATAAAAACACAATTTATTATCTTTCACAGCAGTGGCCAGATTGAGAGAACCATGAACAGAGGATAATTTCCAGAGATTTCAAATAATTTCTGATGGGCAGTAAAGACATATCTTCCGTTTCTGAAAAAGAAGGAAAAAAAATGACATTATAATATGGTAAATACCATTTTCAAGAATATTACTCCTGTGATGGACTGTTCAGATAAAATGGTGAACTAAAGGCAAGAATGAATGAAAGGAGAGTGCTTGGCAGAGACACATCTATGGTTAATGGAGCTTTATGATCACTTGCAAATTGTGTGGAAGATGAATGCTCTTTTTCAGAATAAGTAAGTGAACAAGGTTATTCTACAGCTACGGGGAACATGCTGCTTATTTGGCTAGTTCTGGATAATTTTGATGTCTTTTTCTAAGACTGTTTTTAATTTGATGCAATTTTTTCTCTGTTCCTGCTGAGGGTGCAGGTATGTATGCATGTAGTGCTAGCTCAGCAGGCACACCTTTCCTTATCTTCCAGATCCCTGATGCTGCTTGGGGCGAGTCAGCAAGACAGCAAAGGAGGGAACCGGAGTTCAGACAGACACCAAATGATCAGCCACACATGAAACTTGGGCTCTCTTGCACATGTTTTTACAATGATGTAGAGAGTGAAGCAGGCTAATTTCATTTACAGAAGCAACTCTTGATACCCAAGACTAACAAGTTGCAAATACCGTCTTCTTGCATTTGTCTGTTATCTGTGCTTACACTTATCTGGGTCTCAGTCATTCAGTCTGCACTGTAACTGTCTTTCATTAATAGCTATGCCCAGGATGCAGCCTCAAGTTTTGCAAAACACAGTAAACTCTATTTCCTGCAATTCATGTCAGAGAAAACATATGAGGAGAGAGGCATTTCTCTCATTCTGACATATGCATTTTCCCCTTAATGAGCATTATCTCTGTGTATACTTGAAGGAGAAAATTGCAGAGATTAGCAGAAATTTAATCTTAAAAATAAATGATAGAATATAATGTTATAATGACAAACTGAAGTTAGAAACAGGGGTATGAAGAATAATTTCTGGATTTTTCATTTACATGAACAAGCAAAAAAAAAATAGGGGTTGAAAGAAGGGGGACAAATTTCAGGAAATGCAGGAAATTATCTGCTTTAGAACTGTTCTTGTACATTCTTGCTTTGTAAGATGCAATTGCCCATGTAAAACGATTTGTTATGGACATATGGCGGTGGAAGAACAGAAAACCCATGAGAAAAATTCTCTATGTCACCAAGGGGATTGTTTGAAATAACATAATGTTTAACACCTAAGAAGGCAGGAAGAAAATTAAAGAATTCTGACAAAACTGGAAAATCCTTCGTATTGTTTATGCAGGATCATTAATTGTAGTTGCTAACTTGCCAGGTATGGTACTCACTATATTTCAGGTCAGGTAAAAAAAAACTTTGACTGTCTGGGGCTGTGAGAAGAGCATAACCATAACATAACCAATCAACTCAGAAGACAGCTTTAAGCTGAACTCAGCTCAGCTCAGCAGAAGTCTACATTACTTAGTACTAAGTACATTACTAAGTACTTAGTACATTACTAGCACTAAGTACCTTCTTATTAATCCAAGATGTGAGATGAAATTGGTTACCTTAAAATTCAGATATGGGAAGGAACCAGTAGCTAACTAACATGTATTCAATAGCAAAATAATTTAATAAAACAAAATATGTTGACAGTTCTCAGGTACTTCTTGGTTTAACTAACTGTTTTGACTGTAAGGCCCAGCCTGGTAGACATTGCACTAAAGTGCTCAAATTCCATTTTGGCACTCTGGTGTGGAGTAATTCCTGGAGGACACATTACAGATAAGCTGGAGGAAGTGGCATCCTAAACTGCAAGAGCTGTTTGGTAAGTGTCTAATGTCAAAGTCTTAGCATCTTTTACTAGGAACCTTATGTCAACAATATCACAGCAGCTCAGCTGATTTGTCTGACTCACGTTTCATTTGGATTTGGTCACTTACCAATGTACTTATACATACAGAGATCTACTTCAAGGGTAATCATTGTTACCGAGGTTAATAATTACTAATAAAGATAATAAGGCATGGACAAATTTAACACATAAGATTTTTGATGTACTTGTTCCAGAAAACTTTTTATTTCTTTGCCTTATGGAGATAACTACCCTGATTTACTGCACATTTTAAAGAAATTAACTTAATTGCATTCAGTAATTCTCAGGTATTCCAACACTATTCATAAGATACATGAGACACTTGGTGGAATTCGAACAAGCTCTCTTCTCATTAAGTTCAATAAGAAATGGAGGTACTGAACACATTTGTAAAGGAAAGCAGCAACTCAATCACTAAGGATCTTGTCTACAGGAACATATAAAAATAAATCTCATTATTGTATTATTTGAATCCCTCTTTTGCAAGTGATCACTTAGGCCAATGAAGCAATGCCATTCTTTTAAGTCAGTGCTGCTGTGTTTACATTCTGCTTCACAGCGTGTGAAAAATTATCAAAGTATTTTCAGTTCGTATGGTGGCAACAGAATTTCACTTAAATTTAAACTTCAGTATTATAGAGAAAACGAAAAACATAATTTGAAGACAACATTAAAGATGAGCTAGGACTTGTTGACAGAGGCAGAGGAAGCTCCTGTTTCCTAGAATCTTGGTAAACACTTATTGTATTCTTGGGAAGAAAAAAAGATCATGGTCCTGGTGTATGAACAAGAGAAAACGCACAGCATATATCCTGTTTCTGTTCAAAATATGATAAAAAATGTAACACAAGTGGTGTACTAAGTGACAGTAGATTGCAACCTACAGATTAAAAAACACAGTTTTTTGAATGGCTAAAAACCTAGATAGAAAATTTTACATCTTCCTGGTCTTGTAAGTTGCACTGATTAAGTTGATCTTATCTATCCTGTAGTAGCTGGGAAAGCTGGCTTCAAACACTGCTAAATAAGGATTATAAATGAAAATCCATTTTAAAAGTTTAGAAATACTTATATATTGTTATATATATAGTTTTAGAAATGGTGCCAGTAATCTCACTACAGACTATATAGAAACCTAATTAACATATTTTATTATTTTTCAGCTATTCTTTTTCTATTGAGTCAAATGTTGAAGTTCTGGTGAACTTATGAAGGTAACTATTCTCTGTGCTCACTTACAGCTGCATACAGCATACTGCAGCTTCCTACCATAATGCCATACATGATATGAATTTTCTCTGAAAAGAAAAGTGTTTGTCTCTAGGGACTGCAGTTCTTTTAACTGTCAAGAAGTTTAAAATGTTTCCTAGATGAAAGCAGATGTTCACTTACAATTGAGGATGGCTGAACTATGATGGCTTAAAATGCATATTTTTACCATTTTCTGAAAAGAAAAAAACCAACCCCAGGCTGTGGGTATATATGACTCTGTGTGTGCATGTGTACAGTTTGACTTCTGTGCTCCCATTGACAAATCATAGGCTAGAAATCACAAAGCCCATCAGTGGCTTAGTTTTTTACAAAAGCTTTAGAATATTTGAACAAAAAAACTTTGAGAACTGAGCTGTTATGGGCTTTTTGTTTTTTATAAAATATCCACAACATAGAATGATGAAATGGATCACTAGCTTATTTTTATAATGTGAAAAAATATGAACATGCATTTCCTATTCAATTTACTGCTGCTTCAGTGGAAGAAGAAGTCACATAAAACACTGTGTTCCTTATAGCAAAGGATGATTTGCCTTCTCTATCCTCTTTCAAAACCTTGGTTTCTTTCCTTTGCTAATTTCCATGCTATTTTTCATTTTAAAGTGGCTTATTTCTTATGATTCATGATACATAATGCTTAGATTTTCTTTCTTACTGAACCAGTACTTAATAGCAAAACTTGTATGGCTTCATGAAATTGAAAATAGCACACAAACTTGAACTATCTCAGGCTGGTCTGGCAGATCTTTGTTAAGCTACTTGGGATATATTTTTGCCAGGATGTTCCAATGTAAATTTTATAAAATATCAAGCTACTGCCAAATTTTCTGGACTGCAGTTTTTCTCACTCTAAAATGCTGTCTATCAAGGGGCACATTGTTCACTGTATTTCTTAATGCTATAGCTTTGCAAATATCCAAAGGTTCTCTTGTTCTTTACTTTCCTAAAAATACAATTTTTTAAAGTTTTTTTTTAAGTAATTTTTATTTTTTATTGTTTACAACTCTTTTTTCATGCATAGTTATATTTTTGTATCTTCAGCAAATATCACCCCTTTCATTCCTGCATATTTTGTTGCCTTACACAAACTTTTCTTGACAGAAATTTTGAAATTCAGTCAACCTTTTTAAACTGAAAAGCTGAGAACTTAAATCTTAAAATGGTACAAGTTTCCTGCTTGCTTAATTCTGATCCCAAATTCATGCTGTGGATGATTCAGATATTGTAAGGTGAACAGTGCACACACACAAAAAAGAATAATGTTTAATACTGCTTAGTCCAGACTTTAAAACCATAGTATCAGTGTCCTGTCTTCCCAAAATTGGTAGGTTTTTCTGAAATTTTTCTCATTTTCTAATATTTTTTAAAAAAGAATCTTTATTCTTTTTCTTACTTTACATGTTATCATAGAACTGTTAATAAATGTTTGTAGTATTACCAAAACATATTAAAAAAATGCAACTACTTGTGTCAAATTCAATTTGAACAAATTCGAAGTTTCAGGCCAAATCAATAATAAAAATAGGCCGTATTTTTTTAATGAAGTGTAACCTAAAATTTTTTCACAAGAAGAAAAAATCTGTTTCTGGAGGTTAATAACCATTTCTGGCTTGGATTAATATTTCTTTCTTTCCATACAATGTAACATTTGTTTGGTTGTTAGCTAAATTGTCCTAAAAGAAAGAGAAAATGAGAGCTTGTCTGTCTAGTAAAGACTAAATTTGGTCTCGTAAATGAAGATTCTGTCTGAAGAGATGTCTTGATCTTTTCAATGCTTTAGTAGAAGTGCTAGTCTCTGCACAAGAGTAGTCTCAGCTGATGTTCTTAGTATTTTTCTCATTCTGCTGTGGTTCACCTCTAACTTGTTATTGCACATGACAAAAATTGCACCTAAGCAGAAAGTGAATAAGCCTTCCCAGTTGTCAAAGTCCGGAAGTGCAAGGATTACTTCTGTGATGTAGTTATTATGGTCATCCAGGCAGGTGAAGTGAGAGATTGGATATGGGAGCAATGTAATTTGACAGCTCTTTTCATTTTATAAACTTAAGGAAGATGCAGAAGGTCTGGGGTGTAAAGGTGGAGCCATTCTAGCTTCACTGAAAGTATTGGGAGAGGGAAATTTCAAGGTGACAGATTTAAAAATTGTGTAAATTAACTAGTAGACTTGACACAAAAATCATATGGATGGAGAGCAACCTAAAACACTATAATTTCAGGAAGAACTCATTTTGACGTTTCAAAAAGATATAAATCATCTCAGAACAAAGGATTACATTGTTAATTAAGGAGAATGTTTCAAAACAGAGTTACAGAAGAGCAGACAAATAAAAGTTGGCATCAGGTGACATCATTACTTGAAGTGAAATTTGATATTCATTACAAAAACTGTTTAAAGAATTCAGACATTTTCATTCAGAACAGAAACAGAAGTGGCCCATACTAGAACACTTAAAAGCAGAAACCAGATTGTCCTGGAATAAATGCCTCCAGGGGAATTTTTCCCAAGTTTCTAATTTAGAACAAGTAAGAGATGCTGATTCAGGATGCCTCTGAATGTGGTATCAGACAGCAATGGTCATGGTAGACCTGAACACTAACTAGCTTGAGAAATAAAAGTCCACAAGGACCACAAAAGAAAAAAAATTTAAGAAAATTTTTATCAACAGTTCTAGGAAAAGTGCATTGAATTAGTGGAATTTCTACTAATTTCTACAATAGAAATAGAAATCTTTACAATTTGGATAAGAGAATTTTCTTCTTCAGTCACTTATGCAACTTCTGTGACACTGTAAAATGTGGGTAAGACTGCTTGACTGTTCTGAAAACTGGCCTGAAAAATCCACATAAAGGTCTGTAAAGTCTTTCAGAGATAGAGTAATACCACCTGCATCAAATCAAGGATGGATGGATGAACAGATAGACAGGTGTGTAGATGATAAGTGTATTACACAGAAATTGAAAATAATTCAGTAGCCAACTGTGTGTACTTGTAGGAGTTATATGGATGCTTGCAAGCAAAGTGAGATTATTAAAAATTGTTGAAACAATGATAGAATAACTCAGTATCACTGAAGGGTTGTAATCTGTGAAAGACACTAAGAACACTTCTTAATTACTGATAGTTGTTTGCAACGGGTAACAGAGAAATAGCATTTTGGGGTTCCACGTCAACAAGGGTACTTCAGCATGTCACTTGGCGAGTATTTTTCTTCAAAGAATTTTATAAGAGTTAGCTAATGCTTCCAACACCCTCAAACCATGAATTGGATAATGTAAATTTTAATTTGTTCAGGCAGCAGAGAATGACTTTCTAAGCTGTAGACTACTTAAATAAGAATTATCAAGAGTGGCATGACCCTTGTTTTGTTTGGTTGGGTTTTGTTTGTTTGCAAGGTTGATGTAGGTAGGGTACAAGCTCTACAAGGAATAAAGAAATAAAAAGGAATAAAACACATGCCCCTCATGCCTTTAAATTGCCCTCACCAGTCCTGAGCCAGTGAGATTAAACAGATTGTGAGGTTGAATTTCATAGTTAGGGGAACTAAATTGTGGAGCGTAGTGGGATTTAAGATTCAGTCTTCTTCAGAGAGTTTATCTTCTGACTGCATCTAAGGAATTGCTCCATTTTGACTTTTGTAGTTCTCCCTCTGAGGCCAGTATCTTCTCACCTGTGGCTTGTAGAGGCTACAGAGGCAACATTTCATGAAGTTCAGCTCCATGACTCCCAGCACAGAGGGCCTTGCATTACTTTTCTGTATGCAACTCCACATCACAGTACTAGACTCTGGGCTAGTTAGTGGTCTAGTTAATTAACTTTGTCGTCTCCTGTCCTAGAATGTAAGTGGACCAAGGAGTAGTTTTATGCTCTGCAATCACACAGTTCATATGTTTTGCTTGCCCTATGTAATTTTATTCTAGCACAGCTCCTTGCAGAACAGTTGCAGAACAGAAAAACATCTACTATTACTACTTTTAGTGCTAAATATGGCAGACCTGAGAATCTAGTCATAAACATGTATCCCTTTCCTCAGTAGCCAAGATCCAACTCTATCAAAAGAAAGTCACAAGTTAAAAAGGAAAGGAACAGAGCATGTGTATTTCAAAGAAAAGTGGCAATTACAATACAGTAACAGAGTTAAATATAACCACAGTAGTTTTTCATTACATGTTACGCACCTACCAGTATATTTGTGGTATTGACTCTTTTTGCACTGTGGCAGCAATAACCACAAAATCATCAAATCATTAAGGCTGAAAAAGATCTCTAAGATAATTGAGTCCAAACATCCAAATATTAAACCAGCACTGCTGTGTTCACCATTAACCATGTTCCTGAGTGCCACATCTACACATCTTTTAAATACCTCCAGGGACAGTGATTTGACCACTCCCCTGTGAGCAACCTGTTCCATTGTTTGACCCCCTTTTCAGTGAAGACATTTTTCCTATATCTAATCTAAACCTTCCCTGGCACAACTTGAAGCTGTTTCCTTTTGTCCTGTTACTTGTTACATGGGAGAAGAGAGTGACCCCCACCAGGCTACACCCTCCTTTCTGGCAGTTCCACAGGGCAGTAAATTCCCACTCAGCCTCACTTTATAGTGTCTGAACATCCCCAGCTCCATCACCTGCAACTCATCAGGCTTGTGCTCTGGTCCATTTATCAGCTGTGCTGCCCTTCTCTGGGCTGTGTATGACATTTTCATGTTCTGTCATGTCTGGGTTGCTCAAAAATGCACCAGTCCATCCCCGTTCTGAAGTAAGGGTCTCCATTGCATTTGGACCTCTGTGTGCTGATATAAAATAGAAATTTGTGATGACAATTTTACATGGGACAAATGGTGTTTTTTTAATCATCACAACTCAGTCAGGTCCCAAAATATGTCTCCTGTGTACATTCAAGCAGGCACAATGTGAATATACGGACTTAAAGCTTAGCATTGTGGCCATCTCCTGTTCTCTGATACCATGGTCTCTTGACTAACCTGGAAGAGAAGCCGTAATGCTGAGTCAATCATGCCAGGATCCCTGCTGGGAGGTGTGTTTTAGCCACAGCTACAGACAGACCCCTGCTCTCAGCCTTGGTGCAGTACTTCCATGGGTTTTGGAAGCTGGATTAAGTGAACATAGTTTCTAATACAGTTCAAAGGAGCTAAAAGCCCTGTGCAAAATACTTTATTTTATTTAGATAAAATAATTAGGTGTTTTACAAACAGTATTTAAATATGCTTAGATTAAGACATTAAGATGTTTTACTTTATATGTCAACATTAAAAAAAATTTACTTTAACCAGAGGAAAGCTAAAAGAATTTGTTCATCATTTTGTCACAGGTCAAGGGCTTTAGAATTCAATAAAAACAGATTGCTCTGATCTGTTTCACATTAAAATCTTCAGAGACCTCAAATTATGGTACATACAGAGCACTTTACTATGAGCTCTGAGTACTCCTCTGTTGTTAGCAACTCTCTGCTGCTCTTCTTGAGGAAGTTGTAACTATCCAAAAGTATTCCAGTCCTTCTAAGACTAGGGCTCTTCACATTCCCATTAAAGATTCTTGATGAAGTGTAGAATTGAGGCATGTTATTAAGGCCTTATGACTGAGATTAAGGAACTAAGCTCTTCCTGTGTCCCTTCCTTGTCATGGGAAAGCCTTGTATTGATTCAGAAAATATTCCAAAATGATCATTTTAATTTTCTTTATATCATTTTACCAAATACTTATACATCAGTCAGAAATTGTAGGGGAAAAAGTAAATCAAAATGCAACTAGTGTTCTGCTTTGTCAGCATGCAGAAAGTAACTTGGGTAGAAGAATTATCAAGTAACATTAAAACTGTTTGCATCTTCTATTGCAATGACAGAAATAAAATAAGTATATGAATAAAATAATAATAAGTAATGAATAAGAATAAGTATATGAATACAATTTAAAGACATTTGTCAGAATCCTAAGACATTTGTGAAGCAGGTAAAGGATAGTGAGGACTGCTTAACATGTGTGCGCTTTAGAATATAACTCTATATATGATCACATACAGAACTAAAGAAATTTCTAGAAGTGAGTAAAAAATTGCCTGAAAAAATATTCTATGTAGCAATAGGAAATAGTTAGATAGCATGTACATGTAAAAATAATGGGGACTTTTAAGTAGGCAGAGCACAGCTATTTGTTTTGGAGTTCAGCCAGCAAATAGGACTTAGCTCCTTTGCTTTAAACCTTAGTGAACATGTGTAGAGATGGTTGTGTGTTAAAAATGAAAACTGCAGGCTCAGTGCTAAGGTATATCACTTCCAGTAACCATAGATCAGGAAGATAGGTCACATTGTACCAGCTCTCTGAGCTCTGTATAAGTTTATTTTTAACTTACCAGAATTTTGCAGCACTGGGTGCAGACAAAGGGAAAAAATCCTGACTGTTAGTGCAGAGCATTTTTTTCCTAGTGGTTATTTTGTAACTATCTTTGGTGACAAGTGATAGGCTCTAATCCAGGGCTTTGGTGGGGTGGACAGTCTTAAGAGCCTTAAGAGTAAAAAATGATTTTCACACTCAGCATTATGTTATTTCCAGGTTTTGATTCTGAGTCTTAAGAGATTGGGAAAAGATAGAGGGAAAAAATTGTATTGCAAAATTACAAAAATTAATTTGACATGATAAAGAAATTTTTTTTCTTGGTTATGTGTTTCTACTGCACTTCCTCATTTTGTAAAAATACGTTTCTTTTGCTTTTCAAATATGTTTGGCTTGCATTTCAGATTTCTCTGGGTGACATGGATGGAAACAATCCTGACCGTGCAATTGAATCAGGTCACATCTTGACCTTCACATTACACATCCTTGGCAGTCAGTAAGTAATGTGCCATGATCCTTTCCCACTCTGACATCTCCTCTAACTTCAAAGGCTGAAAGCCACCAGGTCTCTAAGAATTGCTCTACCTTCTCAGACAAACACTGTTTTATGTACTAGTATTTTCCATTTCCATGCTTACCACCATTTCCACAGAATTACATGAAAGTTGTGTCATTCTGATAAGAAATCCTACTGGTTTGCACTCTGTGTTCCCCTTTGCATGTGATGCATGCCTCCATCTTTGGAGACTTGACATACCATTAACAAGACATTAATGTGTAATGTCTCCTCTGCACAACTGGCTTACATGCCTCATACTGTAATTACACTGCCATTTGCCATGAGGCCCAAAAAATAAAAGTATATCTTACATATTCTGTGTAACTCTCCTTTCTTAGTACACCTAGAGAGTACACCTATTTTTCAATAGTCAACCTCTGCTAGCTTCTACTCATTGGGGCATTTCAGGATCATGAGTTTTGCTCCTGGAAAAGAAGTTCTGAGATTTAGAAAAACCCATGGCAAAGTTGTATTTTTCAGAATATTCCTTTTACCATTCTGCCTTCTTCAGGCCTGATCTCTGACTCTGAGCTAAACCTTAAATCTCCTGGTCAAAGGGTAAGTGGAAAATATTGCTCGTCAGGAATAAGGGTAGTTTCCAGCAGCAGAGCATGGGTGCATTGCATGTCTTGAAAGAAGTGAGTCAGACTTTCCTGTCAGACAAGCTCCCAGGGCTCACCTCTTCCTTTCATATATTCATGCTCTATGACATGCTTCTGTCCTTGAAGCTCCAAAGAGTTGATAACTATGACAGGAGTTGCTTCCACCTGAGATATGCACAGAAAAGCTATTTTCTAATAAGTATTGCTTCACCCTGCCATGAGCTCCTATTGCAATGAATATTGCACATCACCAACCTTAGTGAACAAAGACATTGAAAACAAATTAAAGCTCACCTGTTACGGACTTGTGTGATTTCCTTTCCTCTTTGTGCAGTGCTACTTAATATCTGCCTACTAGTTCTTAATTGAAGTAAGAAAAACGAAATCAAAATCATTATTTCTAGGTATGCCTACCCCCACAAGACCTTTTTGTTGGACATCATTTGTTAGACAACTGCAGGCAGAGCAGTGTTTGGCTGCCTTTGAGAAACCTTTTGGCTCTGAGCAGGATATCATTTGTACAGCTTTCAAATACTAGCCCATTTTTAGGGGAGATAAAATAGTTACATGCAAAACAGGGAGCTACTTTATTAATATTATGGCCCACAAGAACTTTGCTTTGTCTTCAAAAGAAACAGAATACTATCTATGCATCCAGAGTAACATTTTCTTTATAAAAATGTTAAAAACTTTTCCTGCTTCTTGAAGAAATAAAAGAGAAAGGGAGAGGAAAAGAAAAAGAGGAAAAAGTGGTTTCCTCCATGGAATCCTTGTCTCTTGACACTGCCTTACTCTTGCCTGGTAGCAAATAGGGGAACAAGAAATAGACAGGCTTTTCCATGTTTTGGTGTTCCATTGATAAGCTGACTGAGACAGCTATTGCAGGTCTAATGAATATATAGACTGCTGCAAGCTGCAGAATGCTTGTCCAGATTCCTCCCCTGGTCCATGGGATTTGGAACAGACCTTCAAAACCTACATATGTAAAATCCATTGTTGCCTTGGCTTCTTACATTGTTTTCCTACTTAGTCCTGAATTTTCAGAAATAAAGGATTAAAGATTAGGAGCAAAGCTCTGGAAAAATGGATTGTACAGATGACAGGGATTGCAAATCATGTCAGTGTGTACCAGAAAGCTCCTTACGGCTCTCAGATAAGCTACAGAGATGCAGCCTGAATCTCCAGGAAGCAGACATTCCCTGCCACAATTTTAAAAAGAGGCACTTACCAAGCCCATGTATTGTTCAGGCACTACAAATACTTCTATTTTTTTCCTGATTTCTAGAAAGATATTTTGCTCATGGTATATTAGAATGACAATGACATCTAAGTCAAGGCTAAACCCACAGCAGAGTGATGAGCATTCTGTCTGAATGTGGTGTATAAGCATAGCCATAGCACAAAGCACCATTTTATCTTTGTACACCCCCTGGATGTTTGCTGTAGTCATCCAGCAATGCTATATATAACATTTAAAAAAAAAAATAATAAAGCAGAAAAAAACACTTGTAGAGTGGAATGTTGCATTAAAAAATTAAAATAAAATAAAAAAAGAATTAAATTCTTTCTTCTATGTGTTGTACATTTTCTACACATACACACAAGGAAGCAGGCATCAGACATCGAATAGACAGTTTGATATTTAATCAGAATACAGCTATTTAGATATTTGTTTGGTCTGTCTCAGGATTTTTCATTAAAAATATGTGGTTAACAGCAGCCAACCTGATTTGCATGTGTGTGTGTGTGTCTGATTTGTTCACCGCTATGCCTCCTGTGTCCTACATCTTAATCACATCCAGGCACCCGCCCCATTACATTACCAGAAGGGAAGTGATGGACATCCCTTGACTCTCTTCATGACCCTCTGATAATCCTGTTTCACACACAGGCTCCCTGCTGTATGAAACACAAAAGCTGCCACTGTAGTTCTTTACTTCCAGTCGATATTCTGACAGACTTGATCTAGCAAATTAGTATGCCGTGGTAGGGGCACGACAAAAGACCCTTTTGACACACTCTGAATCGATACAAAGGCCAACAGAGAGCCATTTCACTGTAGTTCTGTTATTTTTCCCCTTTTGATGACCCTTCTTCTTTTTCTTTTTTTTAGCTTGTATGACCTTGTCAGATTTAAAAACATAATGTTAGAAAAGTCATCCTTGGACAGGAGAAGAAAAAATCTAAACATGCAGAAATGCAAGAATACCAATGTAAAATTACAATGCAGCTAGATCAGAGGAAGAGAGATTTTCTTGTGTGAATTTGTCCTTCAAACTGCTGAAATCCCTGCACGAGTCCAACATCAGAGTGTAAAATTAAACATGTTCTTGCCATGAATGCTGTGTTACATCTGTTTATTCTTTCTTTTTAAAAAAGATGAAATTGTTCAGTGTATTAAAAATGTATGTCTTTGTAGTTCTATTGTAGTTCTATATCTTGGTATGAAGAATCTTGCAGCAGCATCTAGTATTTTACAAAATTGTAGTCACATTTACTTAATTTCTAAAGGCTTATGGTGTGAAATTTAAATGAATTTAAGCTGATATTTATCATACTATACAAAGAAAAATACATTTCTGCACTTTTATAAAGAAATTATAAAGAGCAGCTTAATCTGTACCTGAAAGTCTATCTGCAGGAATTACACTTGTTCAAAATTATTATGTATTCATAGAGAAACTACAGACTTAATTGAATTACATTTGTAAACAATATTTCTGCATGTATTTCTCTACCTCTGCAAGAATTATTCATTTCAGAGTCACTATAATTTTAAATTTACACCTTTTAAGTTTGCACCTTTACCAATAAAATTTCTTTTATTCTGGCAAAATCTGTGTAACTGATTTACATTTCAGTCTTTAGGAAAAGTACATGAATGAGGATGACAACTATTTATCTTATAATTGATACTTATGTGTTACTATATCCAGGTACACATAGACACTATAGCTTTCCTTTATCATAATTTTAAAGATATAATTATGTTATAATAAGGCCTAATTCTAGCAAATTGCATGCTTTTTCATTGTTCTGAATGATGTCTCCTCTTTAACAAAAAATAAGCACTCTGATAGTCCATATTTTCTTTCTCATAGTAACAAGCCTGAAAACACCTACTCAAACTAATTTTCTAAACCTAATCTTTGAATTTTAAGTTTTCAAGCTGAAAGCAAACTTAAGTCAATAAAAAATGAGACATTCCCAGCTTCAGAAAGCACTTTACTGTAACTCACAAAGAAGCATTTTCCAAAAATACAGGTGCACAAATTACTCTTGGTGTTTGCTGTACAGTATGTACATTTGACCTCTGCCTCACTCCAGCATTTTTCAACACATAAACCTTGTTCTCTCAAATAGAACTACTATATAAACACAAGGGATAAAGCATATTGTGTAAGAAATTCAGGCCACTTCAGACAACTCAGCTTGATAACAGAGGCAAAATTACACTAGCTGTTCCCATTCCTCTAGCAGTTTTATCTAGCCCAAGATTACCAGACTCAGCCCCCTTCAGCAAAGCCCACAAAGCACAGGGTGACACACTGGGTGAGGTAGCAGTGGCCCACAAAAAACTTTTACCTTTTATACCACCTGTGATCCACACTGAGAGAGCATTGGTAAACATGTCACATTTCACTGAGAAAGGGAAGTCTGTCCCAAGATAAATATAATACAAAGTTTGTATGAAACAACAACTACCTTTAATCATATTGTAGTATCCATATGCATATGATCTTTATGAAGCCCGTGTTTGCAGAGCAATAGGTTGCATTACTTGTCCAAGGTGTTAGGACAGAACACTGCTACCATGTAGAGTCCTTCTCTGACATGTATTAATAGTCTCCCTTCTAGGAAAAAAAGCCTACACTGTATGGCAGTTATTTTAAAAGAGTTTAGGCTAACAGGCTGCAGCCTAACTTCATATCAGGAGCAGAAATGGATGTATCCTGCTAATGAGATCCTCTTTTATATAATTAAGGTGTTTTCTTCCCCCATTTGACAGTCAAATAAAACATATATATATATATATATATATAAAAATATAATAATCCTCCAGTTTGGTATATAAAATGCTAAAATGCTACATGACTAGTATGTGTCTTTAATACCTCTACTGGTAAAAATTAATAATTACTTTTATTAATCTTGGTTTGCAGATGTGACTGCATCTCTGAGACTCACAACATGACAGGTTCAGTACTGGAGGCTGAAAGGATTTGGAAGAAGGGAAGGAAAACAGCAAAAGGAGAAGGATTTTTTCCTGTCATCACTTCTTTGTAGCTATGCACTCTAGTGCACACTTTACTGCATAAAGCTGATAAGGGACTGGCTGCTACCTCTCCTTTGCTCACGGGTTAACCATCTTCCTCAAAATTTGCCTCCAATGGGGTATGCTCTCAGGGGAATTGGTGCTATCCTGATTTACAGATTTGTTATTCCAAATTCTTCCACTAGATATCATTATTTCTCACTGTAACTGCTGTTAACCTGCACTAATAGTGTCCTAAAACTATATGGCTACCAGGATGTTGCCTGATATTTGTCCTATCCTTGTGCATCCTCCTGAGCTCCAGAACACAAAAGCCTGGACACTTTTTTTAGACTATGAATTTATACCAGGAAAAAACCCCTTTAGCTCTGTCTTTGGAAAATTATATCATTCCAAGCTCTACCTCATCCTTTGGACAGGACAGTGTCACGTCTTCTACCATGAGGTGGATCTAAATACCCAGTCATCCAGGAGACCAAGCCAAAAATCCCTGCGACTGATATTTGTTTCCCTCTTTCTGTGATGCAGAGGTGTGAGTTTTTCCTATCAAATCAAGTCAGCTGGGTGCAAATGGAGCACCAGTCTCGCATTTTCCAACAAACTTTTAGGAGCAAAAGAATGCAATAATGCAAAAAGACAGCATCGGGCTATGGAGGAAACGGCAATGTCTTTACTAAGACTTAATCTCATCATTTTAAAGATTGTGTTAAGATTTTCTGTTTGTGGCAAATATTTTCTATGTGTTGTGTGCAAATTGATTAATGCCTATTCCTTATTTTTTTTAAAAAAAATCTGAAATTCTTCATAAAGGCATAAAATACAATAGCTAGATATGTTTGACAAAGGATACAGCAACACTATTAGCTTAAAAACATCCAGAAACTTTTTCTGAAACTAATACCGGCTGATGTGGACCAGCAGATCAAAGGTTCAAACCTCCTGTTCACCAGAATAGAAAGGTGACATCCATACTGTCTTCTGGGAAAGTTGTGTGGCCATTGTTTCTGTATCAGGGAATTGTTGGCCTTGTCACCACAGGCCATAAGAGAGACCCTTGCAGAAAATTGCTAGCACAGGAGCTGCTGGATTCCTGTGCCTATAGGTATTCTTAGGCACTGTTTAATGGCATAGATATCAATTTCTGCTCCTATAACTCAACTAATCCTAGCCTTTTCCACTTCACATAATACTTCCCAGGTGGCTCTCAGTGTCTATTCTTCCATGTTTCAGAATAAAAAAGAGGAAATCTGCCTGGTTAAAAATGCATCTGTAGGTTTTACTGTGATTTAACAGGAGTTTCACTTCTCAGCAGCTCCACTCACTTCAGGACAGTCAGTTTTAATTTGTGTTCGCTTGAAATCAGATTCAGACCACTATGCATTGACTAAACCTACGGCATGAACATCAATTTTTAACTTCTACCAAGCAAATGTAGACACTATTTTGGAGTTTTTCTTCTCTTAGAATAGTCATTGACCTCAGAGAGTGCTTCATCAAAGTAAAGATAGAAGGATTCAATGCAGGAAAAATGAAATATTTTATTTCATATACTGGATAAAGCCAATATGGTGTGCCACTCACCCATATATGTATTTTCAAATTTGTGTTAGTTCTTTGAGCTTACTATATGCCTCCTCTACTATATATTACTACAATTGCCTATCTGTATGTTTATATTGCACTCCTATTTACCTCTTCCAAGCACATCACAATTCAGTTTCAGCATCATGCCTGCAAAACAGGAAGAGAAATCACTCCAGCTGAAATCTTTCACTTCTTGCAAGAGTTTTTCCTACAGCTTCAGTAAATGAATCATGATGTTTGTTTTATTCTAATCCAAGAATCTCAAGCAACTGACACAGTGTGTAGCCAGCTAAATGTCAGCCTCTATTAATAGGAACATGTAAACATAATCCAATATTTAAAAAACAAACACTCAAGAACTGGTGTCTTGCTGTACCTCTAGAACCAGCTCCTCAGCTGGCATGAATCCACATGGTGGAAGCACTAAACTCTGGTGCATTATGTGTCTGTCTACGAGGATGGCAAAATACAATTTTCGAATTGACAGTAGACACAGTGTGCTTCACTACAGCTTGCAGATGACAGCCTCGGGCTGGACAGATGAAAGCAAGAAGATGTACAGTCAAAGCATCTTAAGAGAGGTAATGTTTAGTCCCTTCTGCCAATCACCGGGTGTGGGAAGGTTCGGGAAGGTTCGGGAAGGGAAGGCAAGGCAAGGCAAGGCAAGGTGCTGATTTCTTTTGTTTAATTCTAGGACTCCTGGCTGTTTTTTCATCACTTATGCTTCCATTGTATCCATGCCATTACCTAATTGTATCTGATCAGTTTGGATATTGGTTGAAAGACTACATTTCTGGCATTGTTGCTCAACCTTATGAGAAAAACTCTACCCTTCTAGGGAAGTGGCCGAGTTCCACTAAGAAATGTCTGGAGTCAACATACAAATTTTTCCCTACATTGAGTAAAACCCATAATATTTGGCTGGCTGAATTTGCACTGATTTTTACTGCACCTGTGCCAAGCATCCCATCAGACTTCTCTCACCACTGAATGGCCGCAGTAATAGCATTTGAAAGAGACATTAATAAAAGACTTTCTGTGAGCAAATTTTGGGAAGAAAATTGCAAAACTGAAGATGAATGTAAAGAAATGAAGAAGATTTCAGGTAAGCTTCTCTGGTCCAATTAAATATTTTTTTAAAGGATGAAGTGAAAAAAATATCCTTCTCCCTTCACAAAATATTCCTCTTAATTTCAGGCAAACTGTCTGCACCCTCCTTTCCCCTCAACAGAGTGAAAACAAATATGCAACAGGCTTCATGTTCATTATATCTTAAAGAGTAATAAGAGAGAGAGAAATCAAATATTTGTTTTCATGCCCTCATGAACAGATGAGAAAACAAACAAACAAATAAACACACAAATAAATAAATAACCTGGAGACAGGTTTCAGGAAAAATAAACAAATCAACATTTCTTGCAGGTCACCTTTGAAACTTCAGGCTGTCTTTTGTACTGAATTGTTCTTAAATTCACTTACTAATCTCCTCACATATTACAGATTTCACAAGTGACTTGTGGCTGAATTGCTATAGCTATTTATACAATTCCAGTGTTATTCATTGTTTGCCCATTTGCTTTACCCAAATTGGAGAGAATGCACTTTTAAAGCTGCTGTCAAAGTGTGACTCATCTGGAAAGTCAGTAATTACTTTTCATAAAGTAATATGCCAGAACACACAGAACTCATAAGAATTGCACAAGGTATTGGGACACATGAACACAGATTTCTACCTAGGACTTTTCACAGTTCAAATAATTGTAAAAAACCCTTTAAAATGTAGAACCAAATGCATAAATTCACCCCTTAGGTGCGAAAAGAAAAAATATTTTTCAGAATATATATATTTTAAAAGGGTTTTCAAAGAACTATTGGAGGAAAAGACCCTACACTTTTAACCATATTTTGAAGCATATAATTATAAAATAGTTTCCTATACTTTTCTCTCCTTTAGTTTTAGAACTAAAACTAAACTATATTAGAAAAATAACTGCTTGTTTCTGTTATTAAGGAAAATATCAGAAAAATTTGGATGGAGATAATATCAACAGCAGTAAATTAATAGCTTTAGTCCTTATCTTTCATCTAAACCCTTCACATTTTCCATTTATAACACTTTATAGCTCTACAGTTTAGCCATAGACCACAAAGCACTAGAGCATCTATCACTAGGGAGCTACACAGCCTTGTTTTCCAAGCGGGAATAACAAATATATGAGTCTTTTCTTTTCCTCTGTGCCCTTAAACTCAACTTTAGGATAGGGGTGGTAACCCATTCTGATAGTTGGTTTTACAAATAAATAGCAAACAAAATACTTGTGTTTACTATCAAAGAAAAATGAATAATTTCATTAATAACTTGACCCAAAACATAACAAATTGCATTTTGCTTCAGTGGGCTGGCAATGGCAAAGTGGACCTGTTCAGTTAGGCTTTTGTTGTGACACGTAATTCGCATCACAGGGGGAAGTGTTAATGGGTATTTAAGGGGACATGACAACCCCATTAGCTTCCCTGATAAATCTGCCCTGGAGTAAATGACTATCCTTGCCATGGAGATTTCTGTGCTGAGCACAGCAGCATAACAGAAGGAAAAAGAAAGTTGTGAACAGTGATCAGTGAAGGAAGGTTATGATAAATCAGAGATTCTGATTGTAAGACGTGGAAAGCCCACTGGAAATTAGCAGCTTTTAATTCTTTACCTTTTAAATTGAATAGATTTTGGGAGTGAAATGGTACAAACTTCTCATCAGTTACATGAGCATGATTTTCCTCTTTGAAATCTTTTTAATACAGGATCTCTTTTGATAATATTCTCAAACATGCAACATAGAAAACTTGTAGAATAAAACAAATGGCCAAGTACTTTCCAAGTTTTTAATTTTCTTTCATTCATCTCCACTATGTAAAACATCTTTAAATGACATTGTATTTGTTTGTAAAATTACATAGCTTTATTTCCCAGAAGAGGATCTGTGCCTATGGGCAGTGTGTCTATTCACATATCTACACGTATGCTTCTAATATTTAAATCTCTGCCTATCACTTGTCTATACTGCTTCTTTTCTTCTTCTTCTCTGTCCTTGAGCAATCAGGTCAATAGCTACAGCCAAACTTGGCAGCTGTTAGAGCAAGATGTCAAATGTTGAAATATATATTCTTCCTGCAATGGCATCATGGCCTGTGGCTAGTCCTTTGTGTAGATTCACTGCCAGCAATGTGGCTGTATTCAGTGCTGACTGCTGGCGGGTGTAGAACTGCCTGTAGGGTTATATCAAAGTCATACTGCTATGTAGCTGACCATGTGGCTTTCACTCCTTAGATGGCATCATTTTCTGGCACTGATTTAGCTGCATGATATTTTCTTGTGTCCATTTTTATGCTGTGTGCCAATCCATCTAACAACCCCTATCAACTTATCTCTTTGAATTAGTCTTGCATTACTACATAACCTTCTACTACAGAAATGATGTATATAAATGATATAAATAAACCTAGGATAATAAAGAAACTAATTTTTGAAAGCTCATTTTAAGAAAATGAATAAGTGTACTCCTGAGTTTTAACCAGTCTTCAACCAGGTCCCCATTCCTTTAATTCAAGTATTTTTGACTTTGATGTACAATTAAGCAGCCAATATTTCTTGCTTTAGTCATGCAAAAATGACTTATCCATCCAGATTTCTGAACTAAGCAGGACAAAGTTTACTCCTCATTTGTTAAACTTCTAGGAGCAAAACTATGTTTGAAGTGCCATAAAGTGCCTCCAGAATATTAAATATTAGAAATTATAATTTAAAATATTAATAATTATTTGCAATAATCTTCACAGAAGGCATTAAAATTTTAACTAAAATCCACTTCATTTTTTCACAGAACCTAAAAAATTGTCACATCAGTTTCCCTCAAAATATTTCAGCAAAGATGTAAATACTAACAGGGCAACAGTTTATATGAATTGTGTTCAGAAAAATTTTTCTTTGGAAATGTCTTTGTGCCTGGGATCTATTTGCTGTCTGAAAACATTGATGAGCTCGGTCAGAGATTTGGGAGAAGAGCAGTCACATGGTGCAGACTGCTGTAGCTGGGGCACTTGAAGTACACTAGAGATAGAAGGTCACACTTCTAGAGTGGAAAAAAGAAAAGGCAGGGAATCTCTTAGTGTGTCCAGAGATTTTTTTCATTGGTGTCATGCTTGTGAGACATGCGTGAACATAAATGCACCAATCCTATGTGTAGGCCCAAATGTAATTTTTATAAATTTTATTTTTACTTTTTACATAGTCCTTATGTTCTGATGCTAAAGTTTGTTGCTTATCAAGAAAAAGGTTTTAAGGGATAAAATGAAATAGCATTTTCCTCTTTAAGGAACACTTGAAAAATCTATTTTTAGGATCTATAACAATAAGACGTACAGCTAATGCCATAGACTGTTCGCAGATAAAACATGATGTGTGGATGAAGTCTAGATTGGTCATTACAAACAACTTTATTGGCCCTCTGCTGAAGTTTCTTTTCAGAAAAGTACATCTCCATGGAATTAAGACTTGAGAGGAATGCATAAGGAAAATAATGGTCTGAAAGATTAAGCATGGAGAGAGGTGAGCTAGTGGGCTGGTTAGCATACTTCAGTCCAGTCCTCTTATAAAAAAATTTTATTAAAAATAAATTTCTTGGAAAAAAATGTCTGCATGCCAAGTTGTTCTCAGTCATGAGACTGTTGGTCACCTCAGGAAATTTTGATATCACATAGGAATTGGATGCATGAATGCAGATTATTAGTCCAAACACTGGTATAAAACTTTTAGACAGATTTTCTGTAGGTAAGCCCTTTCTTTAACATTAGTTTTCAAATTACAGCTCTGAAAATGAAATCTCTCTGTAGATATCTGTTCACTCCTTGTTCTCTTGGGAAAGAAGTCTTCAAAAACTGAATGGGGAAAGTACAGCTGGCAACATTCTTCCTTCCCACTGAGCAGGTGTCTGTCTTCTGGATACACCAGGCAGACAGAGAGGTTCAGCCTTGCATCCTCTTGCCTCTTACTATGCCCATATCTCTTAAAGGCCACAAACTACAAGGGAAAAAGGAAGGCTCAATGGAATACTCTGTTATTGCATTTGGAAAAACTTCATTTGTGTGCACAGACATTACTAGGAAATATCATAATCAGAAAGATGAATCAGTAAAAAGAAAGATTTTCAGGTTTGCTTCTACTTTGGTGAAATTCAGAGCTCAATATGTAGGACATAATTTTTATTATTCAGACATTTTTATCCATTTCAATAATTTGAACCAATGAGAAACTTTGATGCAGAAAGTTACATTATATTCTGCCCCACTCTAATAAGCTCAGTCAAGTATTCTGTGAATCCTGGTGGACGTACTTCACAGTGCATCACAAAACTAGTGCATGTATTTTTGTATTAATTATTTATACATATATTTGGTTCTGCTCTGAACTATCAGAATTTCCCCTATGGGCAAATTGAGTCAGTCAAAATTTGGCCAATTTTTCTTTTGTTCTTTTAGAGATCTATGTGTATCTGTATGCTGAGCTTGCTTTATGTGCTTAATTAATAGGGGTAACAGAGGAAAACAAATGTCCAACAAATTCACTAAAAATATATTCATTTAACATCTACATGAACTTTAAAACTGCTGAAATCAACTAATTTCCAAATAAAATTAAAAATATACCAGAGAACTCTTTTAGTGTCTTCTAGAAGAAAGAAATAGCATGGGCATTTTTATATTTCATCTCAGAATGGGATCTGACCTAGATTTAAACTCTTATCTCCAGAGATGAAAGATCTCCACATTAATCTACTGTTGCTTGAACATGTGGCTTTACATATATCAAGAGGGGGGCAGCTCATGAAGTTGAACTTCAGCTGCTTATCTTTTGTTCTTCACTAGAGCAGGGCAGTGAAGTGATCCCTCTCCTTTCTCGTCCCCTCCCCCAAAACAGGAAAAGAAAAGAAAGAAGCTTTAATCCTCTCTGGTACAAATTTCCCTAATATTCAATAATCACTCCCTGTCTCCTTCCCTGTGGGAGACGTCTGGTAGCATCTGTGCCAGCATATGTTAGACATCTCTGAGTGGGTCACTACCTCATTTTGTCACCGACTCCTCTATCACCTAGAGAGACAGCAACATCCCTCCACAACAGAGTACTCCTCAAGACACAGCACTGTCATGTCTCTCTCAATAAACTTGGTTCAGTACACTTTAGCCCATTCTTTGTACACTTTAACCCACTAACTGTGGTTAACCCACTCTTAACTGAATCCTTTTCATAGTGGCATTAATATGAGTGAAAGGAGCATTATCATGTGCATTGCTTTAAAATGAGCCCTCCAATGCTAATTTCAGACCTGTACCTGAGAGGACAGGAAGGAAAAGAATAGGTCCTTACAGGTCACTTAATATGCTTTAAATGCTTTGAATAATACATATGTAATTTGCAAATAGGTGATATTTGAAATCTCACTTGTGATTCATTTCTATGGCAATAGATTTTATTAATGGCTGTGCTAAAGTCTGCTTTTTCTTTCCTTAATTCAACAAAATTAGACTGAAACATCTGTCTGCATTAGCGCTCAGAAGTTGTCTGTGAGTTGCTTTTCTTTTTCAGTTTGTAGTGCAATGATTATTGTAGGATTGTTTTCAGCAGAGGTGCCATTTCTGACGTGTGCACTGAGGTTTTTCCAAGCTAATGACTCTTACATCTGTTCTTCCTTTCAGTCCTGCCTCTATTTTTATGTAATCATGGCTGATCCTCAGAAAGTTTTCAAGATAATTTTCTGGAATCTAATCTAAAAATAATACAGGAAGCCATTTTTAAAGCCTCCAAATAGTCAACCTGTTATTAGGATTAATTTCTCATTATTTCTTATATTTAACTGAGGCAGAATAGGAAAATCTAAAATATGTTGTCTGATAATATGGTATAGCAGAATGTTTTTTTTTCCACTGATTTCCTTTTCAAATACCTAAAAACTACCAAGTGAAGAGTCTGTTAAACTTTTATGAAAGTAAGTTTAATTTTCTGTACACTTAAATTATGACTAAAACGAAACTAAATAACTTTCAAAATGTTGTCCTCCAGGTTTAGATCCTGATTCAAAGTGATGCAAAACAAATAGGTGTATCTTGATCCTTTACTTTCTAAGCAACACTAAACTAGTTTAAAATTTTACTTTTCACACTAGTCAGAAGAAATGTAATATAACTGAATAAGGAATCCAACAATCAATTCAGCTTTGTCACACATAATATTGAAAAGGCTTTCTCTAGGCTGGTTTACCTAGAACAGTAATATTATATAAAATGGGGGTTTCTAGACCTCTAGATATAATATCCTAATTTGAAAAAATGAAACTAAATACACCTCCTCAGAAAACATACCATATGTTGCTAAAGATCCATCTGTATCATATATCATCAGAGCCTCTGCACAAGAGCCAGCCCTTCACTGTCATTTGAGCAAATTATCTGGCAGATAAAGAAATGGTGATCTAGAGAACTCAGCTCTTTTCTATATGATGGTGCAGTATGAAACACCTATCAGTTTTTTTGAATCATAAGAACTCCTCTGATGTGCTTACAGACATGATAATTATCAAGATATTTTTGAAGTGCATTAAGTTTACCCTATTTGGTATAAACATAATAAATCATTATTATAATAAGGGGGCATTGTAACATTTTCTTCCTCTCTGAAACCTCCAACTTACTAAATCAGTATTAGGAGACTAGAAATGACAATTTCATGCATTACTTTTTAACAGAACCATTCCTATAAGATAGTAAAAAATTAAATGGAAAGATTGTGCTTGGGTACTATGGTATGAGCTCAGATTTATAGGAGGATAGTTGTGAACAGAATATGGCCCCAAGTGTTTTAAATATATAATCCTTGTTAAGATTCAGATGCTGAAGTGGAGCTGAGCTCATGGGTGCCAGATTACTGCTGATTTTAGGAACCTGTGACAATAGGGGTTAATACTGGAAAATCTGATAGACCTGTATGTGTAGTAGCAGCATGAACAGTGCTGCTGTAATTGCATTTTCTTTCTTTCCTGTTAGACAGAAAATGATCAATATCCAAGGAGAAGCTGAATAAGAAATTTTCAATGATTTTTAGTGCTGTTCAACAGGGATACGACTTTTTTGACTCTTAAGTCAATTGTCTGCCTCAAAATTATTTCTGAACTATTTTTTAAGTGTGCATTACAATTTGCCTGAGAAGATATTTTCAAGCAAACGATATTTCATAGTGTTTTCAGGAGCATGTTTGAATAATCATGCTGAATTACTTTTTGTTACTGAGTACCTTAATAAAGAATCAATACTGCAGCAGGCCTCAGAGGAGAGAATCTCCACACAGTCTTTTGCTTGGTTCAGCTGACACTGAGAATATCATGTAAAGATGTGCACAAGCATTGTCAGCTGACTTGTCCTCTTACTGATTAGACCTCGGGACATATTTGATTACAGAATAGATGGGCAACATTCTTTACCACTCTTTCTCAATGTAATTTGTAATTTTGCTGCACTGTAAAATGTGACTTACAAGTTACTAGGATTTTGCATTTGAAGGATAAAGTATGAGGTGAAATAAAATTAAAAATTAGAGAATAATGAAATGACAGAGAATAATATCCTCTTATCTTTACAGTTGTAGAGTACTGTGGTTGCAATCATGTCTGATGAGAAGAGGTTTTGAGTGAAGACATGTTCAGACTGTTGTCATAAATAGATTGGAATTGCCATCTAGCTACAATATTTTGTTTATGTCTGTGCCCTGCCCTTGCATAAGTCCACACAAACTCCTCAGTTAGAGTACTTTAGGATAAATTATTGAAAATTAATTTATATAGTTGTAGCTGTACCTTGTCTACTCTACCTTTGCAAGCCTTAAATTGAATATTTGTCTATTGGTATTTATAGCCTAAGAGAATTGTGTAACCTAAAGGACTAATCAGATAGCAGATAATGGGGTATCAGTATATGAAATAAAAGAGAAAAAAAAAATTCTTCATTCTATTACTCTTTAAAACATCCTCCTTTGCTTTCATGATTGGACGTAAAATAGAACATAGGTCACAACAAGGAAAACAACAGGTGAACAGTATCTCCCTAACATGGAAATGAAATTAATAATTTCACAGAACTTTTCATAGAACTGTGTTGAATTGCAGACTTGTATAAATGCTCATATAGGACTATATAAGCCTGCATGCACCAAAAAATATATTCAGACCTTTTATTGAATTTTCCACTAGTAGCAGATCATATAATATTCCATGTTCACCTAACAGAGAATTTCCTTTATCCTGTTTGTTAGAAAATTCTGTATAGTGAGAACTTCATTTTTTGTCTCATCTTTCAGTGCTTTCTCCAGAAATAAAATCAGTTTTAACATATAAAGAAAAAAATATTACTCATTGCCATATTAAACTTCTGTTAACAATCACAGTATTGTCTTGGTCACAAATATATTTCTAGGCCTTCCAAACTATTTATTCTTTTCTTACAGCATAAATTAGCTTAAAATGTATTTAGTTCAGATGTTAAACAAGGGGTGACTGGCATGACATACTTGGTACTGTGGTTGTAGATTCCTAAACAATATCTGTGTAACATGCTCCATTTTCAAGATGCTGCTTTAGAACTATATTTTTCACTAAGTAACTGCAAGTAGCTGAGAAGTAGAAAACTAAGAACATTCTCATTCCTCACAAGTTTTTTATTGAACAACCTACTAACTGAAGAAATATATTAAGAGTTACGTTGGGTACTCATTACATCTGCAAATAATAGGGTTTTTCTTTTACTCCCTGAAGAAAATTTTTTTTGAAGTTGCAACCCTTATCATATACCCGAGTAGGGTTTAGAATTTAATTTTGGGTCCACCTCCCACCTGGAAGAAAAATTTTGCCTCTTCTGATTTGTAACCAAAGTCCAAAGAGGCAGAGTAACCACTTCCCTGATCACTTTTGAATTGAGGCCTGGTAGGGAAATATAATATCTAAAAAAAAAAAAATAAAAAATAAAAAAAATTATTAATTTAATACATAGCTTTCAAAAGGAAACTATTACTTAGACCAATATATAAGTGTTTATAGCACATTAGTCATAATATTGGACAACTGCATTTCTATCAAAGTGAGGTGAAAATTTAAATATTTTTATCGAAAAAGTAAAATGTAAAGAAAATATGAAAGTCACAGTATATAAACACATGGTCCCAAATGTCATCAGAGGGAGAGGGGTGTCTTCCAACTGGGATCTGTAGGAAGGGTCACCTGAATTTAGAGCTAGATGATGTCTAAAATGCACAGCATACAACTACGAGACAAGTGGTTGGTGCGGGCTGGAGGCAGGGAAAGGTGGCTGTGCAGAAGTGAAGGCTACTGCCAGTGTTTGCCACCTCCTGCCTTCCCAGGAATCTCACTGCTAGGTCATCCTTACAGCCTGTCTATTCCACATCCCACATCCCACATCCCACTGCTGCCCACATCCTCACCCTCTCTCTCAGCCTCAGGTCAGCCCCACACTCAGCACTCCAGCCAAAGGCTAGCTGTTGCTTCTCTCTGCGAGTAGAGAGTTGGTGACAACATCCTGTGCCACATCCCTGTGGCTGCCTTTAAAGCACCGTAACATTGTCAAATGCACAGCCCTGCTGTTTTCATGGCAGGGTCAGCAGAGCTTTACAGCACCTTCGTGTTTCCTGCTGCGGCTCATGCTCTGCCCGTGGTAAGACTGCATCCCATAAAGGGCCATAAATCTCTGTAAAGTCTAGGGATTCAGGCTAATAGTAATTAAAAAGATATGTCCATGTGCAGAAGAAGGTTTAGCTTTTAGAGGCTTGAGGCCTGGCTCGATTTTAAGACTGTTTGAAAGCTGAAATTTGAGTGGAAGATCCCCAACACTAGAATGTAGCCATTTTTGATTACCTGTAAATTCCAACCATGAAACAATAAGGCTTTCAGCTTAGCAAATACTGAAAATTTACACTCTACTCACCAGCTTGGAAATGTGTCATATTTTTCTCATTAAGGCCGTGCTGTTTTGTCAGAGGTGGTTTTCCATTTCTGCTGTCACTCTTAAAACTTTGTGGCAATGCTGCACTCTGACTCAAGATGACAGATCTGGGAACTAAGTAAAAGTAGACCTTGTTACAAAAAAATTATCTCCAATAAATATTGATTTACCCTAAAACTCTCACAATAAGAGAAAGATACTTTTCAGAAGCCATATAACTGAGCAAAGAAAGAGACCTTCTTCCATACAGCATCAGTGAATTCAGAGATTACAGTTACTATTTTCCAGCCAAGTTTGTGGCATTGCATTCTCATGTGCCTCACAATTCTCTAAGTGTAGACATATGTGTGTTCATATACAGTTCTGGGTGTTACACACTTTTTTCTTCCTCATGTCTTTGCTTATGTAGTTTCACCAAGGTCACTTCAAATTCTCCATTTGGGGCTGAAACAGTTTTCTCAGGAATTTCAGTCTTGCCAAAATGCAGAAGGGTGACAAGAATGTTTTGTTTGCTTGTTTTCAGTAGGTGATAGCAAGTTTATTATCATGTTCAGTTTCTACTTGGGTGCACTCAGAACTTCCATGCAGTGTGAAAGGTAATATGCAATGCTAAAACCATACTAACTGAGTGTGCATCCTGTAATGGTACATCATAAACCAGGATCTTAACCTGCTGAGCAGAAGCACCCAGAAGACTGAGAAATGCTCAACAAGAATTGTCACTTACTGCCTACCTTCAGAATAATTTTTGTTTTCTCAAATATGAAACAACACAAAACAAAACAAAACCAAGACTAATCCTGCAAACTCACCACACAAGATCTTTTTGGTTAAATGATTCAATATGACATAGCTTCACTTCAGTGTTATTGACAAAACAGTGCATTCATCAATAAATATGTCATCTCCTGTGATTCTACTTTGCCTGTAAACATTCAGTCTCCTGGATGAACACACCTACTGAGGCACTGCATTAATGTTCTACATTCAGAAGATAATCATTAATCATAACCTGTAAACTTTGCTTAGAAATACACAATCACTTAAGACTAATACTGAGTGAAGCTTAAAAGTTGGGTTGATGGATGTCATTAAATCATACATATTAAAATTATACTGCCATTATTTTTATAATTTTTTTATTTATAATTAATGTCACAAAATACAAGCCAGAGACAGCACCAGTTTTTCTACCAGATCTTCTCAGTTCAAAAACCCCTCAAATGTGAAGAGGGTGGAGGGGAAAAATACTTTTAATAATGCACAAGGAGTGTTTTTCTTCTTTTTCTTCAATTGCACACAGGTTCTGCAGTGGGACATGAAGTGCTAATATTTTATCAAATTTCCTCATCAGGAGATGCAGGTTTGAAGGCAGAAGCTGAGAAATGACAGTTTTGCAGTCTGATGGAGTCTTGTCAAGGTTTTTGTTTCCATGGGAGACACTTGAACTACAGAACTGGCAGTGTCGATAAAGCAAAGCTTAAATTCAAACTGGATCTTGTATTTCATATGCAAACTTCAAATATATAAAAAATATATAATAAAATAAAATATAAAATAATTCTTATTTTAGGTTGGATATCGTTGATGGCAGAACAGAGGATTTGGGAACTTCATTCTTCCAATTAGTAACTCAAATTATATAATAATATATCTCACTCTCAAATCCAGAATTGATATTTTCCTCATTTCTATGTAGCTAAGTTATATTCATATATTGGAAATAATGCACATAGGGAAGTTTATGTGAACTGAAATTAATTTTCAAAAATATGTCTGACTCTTATGTAGCTCATTTTCATTAATTTAAGGCATGTACATAACTTCCTTATATAAAAATAAATCGATTTTTATAAATATCTCAGATTTGCCATAGCTATTGAAAAACACACAAACTATAATCTTGATAGTTTTAGCAGGGTGGACATTATAATTATAGTTGCCTAAATATGTGATTTTCTCCTTTTGTTACATAAATATATTTGCAAACACAAAGAAGTAGAAGAAAGACAGATAGGGAGGGATTAAGAGAGAACATCTCTCACTCTCTTGATCAACATGTAGAAACTTGCCACTAAACAATACTGAGTCAGCATGAGCCTGACCTTGTCTCTAATGTCAAAATTTGTCCCATCACTTTTCATAGCAAATGATTGGATGGACTAATGCACTTGTTTCTGGGACAACACTTTTATTCCTTTTGAAGGTATTCTTAATGGTGATGGAGGATGACATTGAGGACTTATAGATGAATTTGAACTTCCTGGAAAAGGTAAATAAGAGCTGATCAGGAACATTTCATAAAATTACGTTGTCCAAGTCACAGAGAATGGGTGAAAAATCTATTTTACCTTACAGAGAAATTTTATTTCTGATATGACTAATTTGATGTCTGAGTAACTAGCAATTAGTGAAATCAAAGGTTCCTTGTAAAAAAAGAAGGTTGAATTACAAAAAGTGGGAGACCATAATTATCTGCTAATAATTCCCAGACTTAAAAATTTAGCTGGTGATTTAAAGTAGAGTAGTCATATTTTGATATAGGTTTTAATTGGAGACAATTTTAAAAGCCCCAAACTACTATGCCATTATGTTTTGAAAGTTTGATTTTTTTTCTGTACTTTAAGGCTCCTTTTCCTTCTCAGAAAATATTACAGTTTTAAAATGGGCATTGTCAGGACAGACCAATTAGAACAAAAAACAACCAGGCACTTCTCTCAGAATTACATTACTAATTAGAGGATAGTAATGAAGGAGACTAAGGATTCAATCATGGTTCTATTTACACATTTTCACAGGTAGGTTAAAGATGTAAAGAGATTAATTTTAACAAGTTAGTAATATCTGTTGAGCAGGTATGCAACTTGCAGTAGAAAACCAGCTGCCACAGAATTACATCTCCTCCGATTACGCAACACGGTGAAAAGTGCAGAAAGGCTGGGGAAAGACAATCTTGGCATTGTTAGGCTAAATAGAGACGCAAGAAGCAGGCAATCACCATTTCATTCCCTGAAGCTCTCAGAAAAAAGAAGCTGACGCTATTGTTGGCATTGTGGTGGCCAAGCGCTGCTGGGAGGGCCATTCCACACCTTGGTCATTCAGTGGTGCCACCGGCAATGTAGCTGGAGAATAGGGAATTGTGCATGAGCCGTACAAAACACGATGAAGAAGCTGCATACATGGGCTTATACAAACACGGGATGTGGGCAGGTGTGTGGCAAAGCAGGAAAGCAGATGAGCTGGGAAGAAGTTTACTCTTTGTGGCGTTTCATTCAATGTTCATTTGTGCATCTTCAGTGAGGACAGAAGTACTGACCACCCACCCACTTTTCAAAATACTGTTAATTTCACAGCAAGACAGGAGTTTGAATTCTGTATTTCTATTTTTCTCTCAAACTTCTCTTCTGTTTTCCCTTTTGTGGCAGAAGGCCGTGTTTTGTTTAGTAATAAGGATTCTTTTAGAGCAGCTTCATAACTCCTTCTATGAGGAGGATTTGAAAATATAAGACTGGTATGATTTTGGATGTAAAATTGCCAGGAACTACATGAGATAAAGGAAGCAGTATCAATAAAAAGAGATGAAAGAAAGCAGAAAAAATTTCATCTGGGGTAGAAGCGCAGGCCTGAGGCTGAGAGTGAAGAGAGTTTTCTGTGCTGACATCTTCCAGGATTGGGCCCAAACTTAGCCTACAGCAAATCTTGTCGAAAAACTGACTTTGTAAGAGGCGTTCGTTATTCTACCATTTCCAGCAATTGCCTTAGGGTAATTTGAGCATTCCAGCTTCTGGAAAAATAGCTAACATGATATTATATGTATTTATTAGTAGACAAATACTGTAAATTGTTGATATTTTCACATTTCAAGACAATTGTTAAAAGTGAAACAACAAGGCAGTCTTGTCTTACATTTGACAGTTTCGGCTCCTGGCACACTAAGCTCTTGTTTGATAAGCTACATTCATTCCATATTTGTGTAATACCCTGGAAGAAATTAGGTTGCAATGAAGTCCATTTTTGTCACTGCATGTAGCAATGAATATCACACCCAGCAGGGTACAGTGGCACCTGGCTGTCCAGACCCAGTGTAGCACAAAGCCATCTGGGGGTAATTACAACAAGGTATTCTTTAAAGACCAGATGGGACCAAGGAACAGAAGCCCCTACCCCTCCCAGTCATTTACAACATAATTCCTTTCAATGATATACTTAATCCTCCCACCAGCTACGCTTTTCAGCTTGCTGTTGTCACTGTTCCTTTATGTTAATTCACTTGAGAGACACAGAAAGGGAGAGAGAGCGGAGAGCGAGAGCGAGCCACCGGTGCCTCAAGGGGCTAAAAGAAATTATTCATCCTTAAATTGTTTCCACTACACCAAGTACAGTAACAGTTGTTTTTGGTTTTTTTTTTTTGGTTTTTTTTGTTGTTTTTTTTTTTTTTTAAAGAGGGCTGAAATTATCCTAAAGAAGGTCAATGCTATAGCCCTGTGCAACACCAGCTGAGTTTTATTCAGCCACCTGTTAGCTAGGAGTGTTCTGCACATGCTCATGATGCATTTAAACAGTTTAAAGGGTCTTTTTATTGACTGGCAGCCTCCCTACATTCAGAGTGCTCAAGACATGGCCCTGCTTTGTGATCATATGTGGCACACAGGACTTAATTCAATTATGTTGTAAGCCTATCCAGTTTGTATCAGTGCCCTTTCACTTTTGTGTCATTTGTCTTGTATCTTGTAAAGAGTTGGGTGGGTTTTTTTTTGTGGGGGAGGGGTTTGTTTTGTTTTGTTTTGGGATTTTTTTTTAGGAAAAGGCATGCACTAGAAGAAAATTGCCTTTTTTTCATCATTCAGATTTGCACTGCAGATGTACAGGCTACAATTAAAAAAAACAAAACACAAAAAAGTATTTTTATTAATACAAAAGTAGCAAAAACAAGAAGTTTACGAAAATTTTAAAACCAAAGATATACCCATACATTTAATTTTGAAAGAAGGTCAGGCAGACAACCCAGACATATTTTAAACAAGAAACAAATAGAGAGATGAGTAAAGAGAGAAAAATAAGTGAATGTATTTAACAGTTTTAAAATTACATACCACGAAGGCCTGGATATTGCTGTCCTGTCTTTATAAGTGTCTTTTTTTTTTTGTTTTAAAGAAATTGTACATTAAGAGACTTCTCAATAGGAGTACACTTGAATATATTTCAGCCTTGCTTATGTTACTGCATAGCCACAGAATTAGTGATCAATGTGCGAGTGAACCGCAAATTTTCAAAAAAAGGTGTTTTTAATTATACATCAAGTTGGTTCTGCTATTTAGTAAATTTGTATGAATTATGAAAATGAGATAACAAGATGTCTTTTGATCTTGAGGTACCTAAGTGAGATGGTCCTGAAGTTCAATGTGATGTTCAGTCACTGTCCCATATTTCTGACCAAACATTTAAGAAACCATCAATCCTGACTTTTCAACAAGCCACCAACCATGTCCTTAAGGATATTTAAAATAGATTCAAATGCATAAAAATCTGTCTCTCATGGAAGAAGCTGTAAAGGACCAAGCTTTCTGCATACAGAGACCACAAATGCAAATGAAATCACATTGACAATACAGTTCCAAGAATGGTGGTACAGGCAGAAAGGAGATGGATCTTTTTTTAAAATCTGATTTATAAAGACTAAATCAGTTTTTGCTGGAAGCTGAAATCAATAAAAATATAATGTTCTAAGGGGAAAGGCACCTTTTACCTTTTATAATGCCTTTTACTTCAAACATTGATGTCGTGAAATCACAGTTATAAAATCCTAAATCTGCTCAAGCGTGCGTGCGGATTCCATCACAGTAATAGATAAACATATCTTTGTTAGACTCGGATAAATATTCATTGCTATCTCTTCCCTCTCCTTTTTCCACAGAACAAAAGTCAGAGAAAGGGCAGTAGTGCCAAGTTACTTACTAGTCTGTGTGGCAAATAGGTATCAGTTGCTGATGTATCAGCCTCAGCACTGAAACACCCTGACCATGAAAGACCTTCATAATATCTTTCCTCCAGTCATTAATAGAGATTGCCACGACTGTGAACACTTTATATCTTGAATCTGATACTTTTCTGGCTAACATTTTCCACAGATGGATAGTTGTTTTGGTCATTTTCTCTTGCTAGTCTTAAAGATTTGAGGAAGACTTTGAGAAGATTGCTAAAAAGCTTAACTGAGTTAGGAAGAGGGATAAATAGTCTGGCAAATAGCACACATTCAGCTTCACTGGGGATCTCTTAGTAGCATGTGAATACTACTGACATAGACTGCATAACAGTATTTCTAGTTCCTCGTCAAATAATGTAACCTTTATTATGGAAAAGAGTTCCTGAAGGAAGAGATGGAATATTTAATTTTTCACAAAGAATGAAGAGATAATTACTGGGAAAGAACTACAGCAAAGTGTTTAAAATCTAATTTTACATGTGTGAAGGCTCACATGGGTCTCAGCATTAGAATGAAGTTGATCCTTTCTCTTCAAAGGTGACGGCCATGAAACTTTCAGATTCTGATTTCAGCCTCCCCATGAAGAAAATGTATACATTTACTTTGTAAATTCTTAAATCATATAAGATAAGATGGGTAATGAAACTGTATAGAAAGCAATTTAACATTACTCAAATATCAATACTTGAGGCTTTAACCGAGGTCTTCAAGGAAGTCAGTGAAAAATAAGGACTGTGCTGATAACTTCCTATCTTGTTTCCGTTCTACAATATCACTTCTCAAATTATGGGTGACTGGTAATTACAGGCATTTATGCATATAATTCCCAGCAGTACCTCTGAACCAGACAGTTCATGCATATGAGTATATTTTTTTCACATAAAATCACATGGTTTTGATCACAGTTAACTGCTAAATATCACAAATGCTTACTTTCTAACAAATTGCAAACAATTACAATACACCTTATGTAAAAAATCACAGATAGATATGAAGGATGGACTAATGCAAAAAGCTTCTATCATATTCCCAATTCCTAAACACTCACAGTAATTACTTGTGCTTATTTACTTAGATGTAAGGATGTGCCAATTGATTTAATTAAAATAAGACTTATAAATGAATCTTATCTAGTCTACAGCACAACTCAGTCCACTTTAAAATTATTCCAGTGTAATCTCTCAATTCTTCATCTACCCCAACATTCACTTCTTTCTTTTTCACATTTTGATTGTTTCAGTTTCATTTCCTATGATCTTTTATTTTCCTGGAAGTGCCTTTGTAAAGCACAGGGTTGGTGAAAATCTCTAGCTAATGTGGCATCTGGAAATTCCTCTGTTGTGGTACAATGAAATCGTGTGCAGTCTAAGATATGCTGCCCTGTCATCATTGGGTGCTAGAAAGTCCCTTTTTCACACATCATTGGAAAACTTATTGGAAAAACAGTCATAAAGTAATAAAGTGAAAAAACAAGTGTCCAGAACTATTGAGAAAGAAATTTTGGTTCTATGCAGAAACCCCAACTCTTTATCTTTTGCATTTGGTGAAGTTGTACCTAAATAAAATCCCTGAAGGTGACTTTGGAAAGGCGTCTTACTCTCTTGGTATTGACAAGGAGCTTTTTTCTCCTTTCTTTTGAGAAGATATGCAACTGAAAGAGGATATGAATCCCTTTTCCTCCATCATCCCTTCCTTCTCTTATAAGGTAGTGGTGGTTGTTTCTCAACCCCACAAAGTAATGAAATGAAAATTTGTTCATGAATTCCACCAAGGCTGTAGGCCTTTCACAGAAGACCACCATATGTGTCAGGCATGGTTTGCCCTTTGTAAAACCATGTTGGTTGTCACCAAACACTTTGTTTTTCATGTACTTTAGCATAGTTTCCAGGAGATTCTGCTCCATGATCTTTCCTGGCACTAGGAGACTGTCCAGGAGATTTCTCCACAGACAAACCAGACTGGTCTGTAGTTCATCCATCTTCTGCATCCCCCTTTTTAAAAATAGGGGATGTATTCTCCTTTTTGAGGTCATCAAGGACTTCATCCAACTGCCATGATTTTAAAAAAGGATGATGGAGAGTGGCTTAGCAGCTTCATTTGCCAGCTCCCTCAGGACTCACACATGAACCTTATCCGTTCCCATGGACTTGGGCACATTCAGGTTCCTTAGACCATTTTGGCCCTGATCCTCTCCTGCAGTGGTCTTAGGGTCTTCATTCTCCCAGTCTCTGCTTTTGTCTTTCTCCACTTGTCTGACATGGCTGGAGTATTTGTTTTCTGAGGCACAGAAGCTGTTGAGAACCTCAGCCTCTGTAAGTTTGTAGGGCCACCAGGTCTCTGGTCTCCTTCCAGAGTGGGTAGCATTTTCCATGGTCTTTCCCCTGCTTCTAATATCTCTAGAAGCTTTTTCTGATATCCTCTGTAACTCTGGCCAGATTAAATTTTAACTTTAATGAGAATTTAACAAATTTAAATTTAATGAGAATGAGACATGCATAAAAAAACATGCCTTCTGTTTAAAAGTCCATCAAAGAGTGAAGCTATTGGGAAATTATATACTAAAATAAATAAATAAATAAATAAATAAATAAACAAACAAACTGACGAATCAAAAAATAAAATTAAAAATTTTTAAATACTAAAAACAGTACAAGTGGCTCAGGAAGTCTGTGAGACAAGACTTTGGAGAGACATTCTATGAAAATACATTCTTTCTGGTATTTTCTTTTTGGAGGTTCTTACTGCCATTGTTGCTTATTGGTCACTTGCTCTTCTGCTGAGGAAATCAGCCACAGCAGCTGCAGTATCTATATGCCCTCTCTTAGCAGGTAGGTACCTAGGAGTAAAGAAAGAAGAGGAAAAAGAAGAGGTAGAAAGCTTTTACACAAGAACAGGCAACTGGAGGATACTGAGCAGGGCTACCCTGAGGGCACCCACCCACCACTCCATGGAAATGCAGACAGTCACTGCACTGGCCATTCTGAAGTCATCAGAGAGCACAGAGACCGTCCCTGTTAATACAGAGTGACTCTGACTGCTATTCATATGAATGTTTGCACATTTAAAAAGACAAACATATGAAACAGATGCTCTAATGATGATGTCATATAGGAAGGAAAGAGAAAAGTTGCTGTTAGATCTTTTCCACACGGTTCTTTGTAGAAATATTTTGTCTGGGTTCATCTTTCTAGTCTGGGGCATACACCTTTATTTTAATATGGAGAAAATGATTTTTAATTTCAGTGACTAGACTTGTCAGTTTAGGAATTGTCAGAATACCTCAATTTCTCTTGCTTGTTTTCTTTTTTATTCACATTTTTTTTTTTAGACAATAGAAATATCTAGTTTTGAAGAAGTTAAGCCCAGTATAAAGAAATGTTTTTAGTGTGGGTAGTATTGAGGTATTAAGATGTCATGAAGAGAAACTGAGAAGTCATAAGAACAGCAGTTTTTTACAGATAAGATTTAATCTGAAGCTGAAATGAAAACTTGTTCATCTGGGTAGAGAACAAAAATTAAATGGGAAAGACCAAGAAAAAGTAAGTCAATAAATTTTTTGCTGATTTAATTGGGGCTTTTATTTTTACATTGCCTAGTGCCTTGAATTCAATTTAGTGTTAGTTCTTCTCAGAACTCTTGGTCTTGGTGAATCCTTCCACATTTTTAGCTCACTTAGTGGTTAAACTCAATCAAAACTCTAGAAAAAAGAGGGGATTATCAAGAACATATTAAAACTAGTGAAATGATAGCCAACCTCTGAATACTTTTTTGAAGATTAAAAATACCCCATACTTCTGTACATCTCATTGTTATACCTTCTGTTAGAACACAGAGTTTTAATATTTGATTTCATAATAATGTCTTTCAGTTTCAAATTAAAGTTTTTCTCTGAAAAATATATGTGTAGAAAAAAAAAGAGGGGCTGCCTAGAGTTGTAATAAATTGACTTCATAAATGTTTCCCCAAAAGCCTACTACTTAAGTATTTTGACTTTTTTTTACTTCTGTTTTACAGTTCCAGATCTCAGATGTGCCTTAATGCAAGATACCTGAATGGTATCCATGAACTGATACGTTAAAGATGCACATTTTCAGTTGGAAAAAATGAGCAAGCCAGAAAGTTCTCAATGAGTAACAACAAGTCCATTGTTTTGGATAATAGTTAATTCAGATGAAAATCAAATGTGGAGTATAAGTATGTCTAAGGATGATGAGGTATTCTAATTCTATCATGAATAAAATGGGGTTTAAGGAAAGTGCAAGGTTCCAAATTTTTTGGATATTGATTTAATTTATTAAGAAGCTAAATACATTTCTTCTAAAGCTACTAGATTACCATTACCATTGCTATTGCAGATCACTATTAAAGAAATTAGACTAAGTTTCTTAAGAAAAGCTGAAGATGGATGCTATTCATTTGATACATAATCCATCCAGAAGAAACACTACATATTAAGAAAGGGATTCATAATGACTGTCTTTACGTTCATGAGTGACATCATCAGTAGAATTACAGTCTTCCCCTCTTGTAGCCCATTATTTCTCCTGTGTGATATCTTATCCTGTATCAGAACCTTTGCTCTTACCTTAGATGACAAAGCAAATTATTTTGAGTCTCTTTTCTTCTAGATTTCAAGCACTGCTAAGAACAGCATCAAGTACCTAATGTAGGAAGAGGACAGCAATTTCAGTAAATTAAACAGTTCCCAGGAAATGTTTTCAGATGTTAGAAAATTATCACTTAACAGTGCTGAATCACTGGAGAAGTCACTGGTTTCATTTGTTCTGTGATTAATGCTTTAAATATTATCTCATCAAATGCACAACACTAGGTTCCAAAGTACTTCATTTTGCGTATTTAAGCTCTTGACTGTGGTACTCTCCCTTAAACACAGTACTTAGTATTCCTTTTAGTGAAAAGATTCTTTCAGAAGAAAAGAAAATATCTCTCCTCTATTGAGATCTCCAGCTATCTATTACAACTGGAAATAATTTTAATAACCCTGGTAGCCTAGGTAGGGAAAATCTACTTCTCTCACTACTATCAGGAAAAACTGTGCTTACAGCTACCTGTATGCAGATTTGAATGAAAAGCAACAAAACATTGGAATTATGCAAATGTTTCAAAGTAAGGAGGATGACACTTGAACTAACATGTTTAAGAATAATCATATAGTTAAATGCTTGGATAAGGGCTTGGTGTTCCACTATAAAAAAAATAAAAACCAACAAAATAATACAGAAAAAATGCTGCCTTGTAAAACATATAAACTACTACCTAATAATAATAAATATCATCTTGGCAAGGGTTGTGTCTGTGAGCCTTCTAGAGCAGTAAATCTTTGGGAAAAATGTGAAGACCAGAGAAGCAGAGCATTCACTCTGTGGACAACAGACACACTGGGAAAGGGAATAGAAGAAAGAGAAAATAAAGTTATAAGCATATTGATATTTTTCCTTTTTTTGGTGAGTTACACAGTAAGTAGAATTAATTTAAAAAAAAAAGAAAAAAAAAAAAAGAAAGGAAAAAATTACCCAAGAAAACCTGAGAAAACCTGCATTTTTTACTACATCTGCATATATATTGCTCATAATAGTTGCAATTTGAAACATCTGGATATGTCAAAAGGTAGGAAAATACCCCTGCCAGAGAGGGAAGAGCTATCAAAATATGAAAAAGTGGTAGCCACCCCAGGTTTTCTGTGGTCACAGTTATAGTTTTCTGGTAGATTCTCAAGGCCTTGGATTTCCCCATATTGATGATATTGATACAACACTCCACAGTCTGCCTTCCGCTGTTCCCCTCTCAGGTGGTGCAGAATCAGGACTAGGGTGTGGAAATAAAATAGTCAGGCTTTTTCTCTGTTTTGCAAAGTCTTTCCTGGCATTTCATTGCTGCTACAGGATTCCAAGTGGTGCTTGTAGGAGTCACCTGATGCTCAAGCAGCCATGACCAAAGGCTTGGTATCTCTGCCATCTGCAACATACTGCTTGCCCTGGAGCTGTGGGCTTTTGATCCATGAGTAACATCTGTAAGTCAAATTCCACTGTTTCCACATGAGTTTAAGTCAGACTCCATAGAGTGATTTTGCTTTTGAACCAATTTAAATGAGACCAAAACTGACGCCAAAATATATTGTTACTCTTGAAAGGACCTGTCAAGGGAAAAAAAGAATTGTCACTGATGAAAATAACTCAAGGCAAAAGTTTCCCTTAAATTTTATGAGCTCTTTGTGAAATCACACCGTTTTCTTTCAGAGTGCTGAAAGCAGTGAAATACCATAACCTCTAGCAGCAAAAATGTACATTTCCTGGTCTATTTAAACTCCTCAATTCGTTAACTTTCTTCTAATATGCTCCTACATACCAAACAGTAGGCCTGATTTTGCAATCTGGTCTTTTTTAATCAGTAGTCTGTTTTCATATTTATTTCCATACCTATTTATACATATTTGTATCAAATAATAATAAGAAAATCCCCTTTAATATCTGGTATCACTGATGTCCTGGAACCAAATTAATTTTCCTTCCCTGAGAATCTGAAAGAGTGTTTTACCGTGTGCAGCCATCTCTACAAACTTCCCAGGGTGATCTGTTTGTTCACATTCCTTTTAATTGCTTATTCATTAGTTTATTAGAGAAGTTGCTATGAGATAGCTCATGAGAGCATGGCCATGATTCTGAACAATGTGCTGCAGAGACAGCGAGCTGGCATTTGAAGAGCTGCTCTGCATCCTGCAATGTAGAGCATGGCATCCAGCCTGACTAATTTACACTTCTGTCTGAGGAATTTAAAGTGTCCCTGAGCTCCCCTCTTGCTTCATGCAGATTGCTTGCATTTTGTCCTCTAACTCTCTCAGACCACCGAGTATCCCTGTGTTCTATCAGTTGTGGGTTGCAATTTAGAAAAATGAGTGTGTGAACCAAGATATACAAATAAATACAATACCATCAAAAGCCGCAGGAACCAGCTCTTCAAAGTGCAGAGCAGGCCCTTTTCAACTTCAATGGCAACATAAGATGGTCTGAACTTCCCAAACACTTCTAGAGACTAATCTGTTCTTTTCATTGACTTCAACTAAGGAGTGAATTTAACTCTGTTAACCAACTCCTCTGTTTACCAAAATTAGGCTTTCTTTAGTTGCTGGCATAGGTGCTTACTGAAAATTCACTACTAATGTTTATGTAGGTATAATGAAAATGTGGGTTTGTTTTACTATTTTCTACATGACACACAACCTTTCTTGTCTCTCCCCAACTTTCTTTATACCTCAGTTGGAAATAGATGAAAATTCCTCTTTCAAGTAGTTCTAAAATTAATTAAAATAGGACTTTTAAATGACACCATTTATGGAATCCCTTAATACTTCATAAGGGGAGAGCTCAAAATGTTCCCTTAAGTGATAAATGTATAAATCTCTTTTAGGCTTCAAAAATAATGTTTTTTTATATGTATCTTACCATGCAGTTTTTCAATTGCTGCAGGGTTGGTTTTTATTTTTGTTGCAAGTCCCTGTCCCATAAATTTTAAAGCACATTTTGCCTTAAAGGGAAAAAAAAAAGGAAAAGTGCAATCTGGGTGCTAGGACACTAGAAAGAAGCAATAAATTATTGCAGTAATGACATGCTAATTAAAATTTTGCTTGTAACTCACGTAAGTGTTTGAAGCCCAGCAAATTTCTCTTTTCATTTGTGAAGTGTGAAGGTAAATTGCCCAGTGACAGTGGGACATCACTAACAAGTACAAATTGAATAACATGCTATCTTGCTCTATTAGTCCTGACTAGCATGTCTGAATTAGATATTCAGCACACTCCCCATTGTAGGCCTGATTGATAAATGCTAAGGAGAATTTGTCAAAACAACAGGGGCTACACCCAGTGGGACATCAATATGCTCCATTTAGTCACCCACCCGGCACTTCCTACGTAGGATTGTCACATAAGATTAAGACTAGCCGCTAACCAGCCATCAAGCTTGCAGCAGACACTAGGCAGCCTGTGTTCTGTATGCATATTAGTCACATGCTTAACAATTTGGGCTGTCATGACTGAAGCATGCAGTGACCTCTGGAGCAGAGGTTGAATTTTGCAACTACACCGAGACATCATGCTCAGCTGTTCAAGATTTTAGGCCATTTCCTGCCTGATCTGTGCACAGATGCACTGCCCTAAGCTATAATCTGTGGCCTAGTCCAAATGACAAATGGCACAGCATAGATTATTGCATTATATATTAAGTACTACAAGTCTGTAAATTATAAGTAAACTACTGTTCAGCCTGAATGTCTCCTCCAGCTTTTAGAACACTTTCCTTCATAAAGCCTCTCATATGCAGTACAAATAAATATTTGGAAAATGAAGACATCAAATTTTAAAGACTGAAATAGGCTCTTTTTCCTGCAATTAACTGCTTGAATATGAAAGAGTTTTGTTCCAGCCACAATTCAATAAGTTAAAGCTGGACTTGCTTCTCTTCTATTCCTCCCTTTTTCACTGAGAATTATTAGCAAATTAAGGTTTTCTGTGTGCTCTATATGTTGAACAGTTTTTGCCAGATAAATGGTTGAGGCCAGCCATTTTACATAGTTCTTTCAGTAAGGATTAAACATGCAATATTGAACGCTAATAAAAATGAATAGCAAAAATAAACATCATCAGTTCTGAGGGAACTAATTTGTCATTCTATTATATTTAGTCTCCGTTTATGTACTGAAGTTCTTGTTTATAAGAGGAACAGCTGTAAAGAGTATTAAAAAGCTGGAATGCAAGGCATTCACTCCATTTTGTTATTACTGAGCTGCAATATTTCACTGGTCTAAACTGGGTTTTTGTTAGAATATGGTTGTGAGTTTCCTTTGTGTATTTAGGACTCCAATACATCAGTTATGTAATGTCAACAATCAAATTCTTTGTGTTAGGATGGAAAGAAGAAGAAAGGGAAAGAAGAAAGGGAAAGGGAAAGGGAAAGAAGAAAGGGAAAGAAGAAAGGGAAAGGGAAAGGGAAAGGGAAAGGGAAAGGGAAAGGGAAAGGGAAAGGGAAAGAGAAAGGTAGGAAGGGCGGGCGGAAGGGAGGGAGGGAGGACGGGAGGAAGGCAGGAAGGCAGGAAGGAAGTGGCGGAAGTGGCGGAAGTGGCGGAAGGAAGTTGCGGAAGTTGCGGAAGTTGCGGAAGTTGCGGAAGTTGCGGAAGTTGCGGAAGTTGCGGAAGTTGCGGAAGTTGCGGAAGGAAGGAAGGAAGGAAGGAAGGAAGGAAGGAAGGAAGGAAGGAAGGAAGGAAGGAAGGAAGGAAGGAAGGAAGGAAGGAAGGAAGGAAGGAAGGAAGGAAGGAAGGAAGGAAGGAAGGAAGGAAGGAAGGAAGGAAGGAAGGAAGGAAGGAAGGAAGGAAATTTATCTCTTCTTGCCCATCTGTTGCAACTGAACTGAATATGAGCTTCCAAGCTGCCAAGCTTTGGCAAGTTTTCTTTACATTATATATAAAAATTTAAAAGTTTTATACCTTCCCTTCCATTATAATTTCTGTTTTCACAAGCAAAATAATGCTTGTGTATCTTTTTTGGTATTTAGACTAACACATTATATCTACGTTAGGATAGCATTGTATTTTGGAACATAACAATGATCTCACTAAAGTGAATTCTGTTGTATTTTCTATGTTAATGTTATTGTGGCTCTAAAACCAGATTTCGTATGCGTTTGGAATGAACATCCTTATACTAAATAAGTAGATGGAATCAAGATCCTTGAGTTTGGTAACTGGGAAGTATCTTGTTTCTTTTACTCAGTGTAATGGTGTTTAGGTCAATCAATCTCCATGACTTAATGTGCATTTTTGTAAATTAACTGGCAACTTGTCATTCTAATGTCTGTCTTCATGCCATTTAGTTTTTTAGTTTGTTTTTTAGTTTTTAGTTCTTTAGTTTGAATAGAAATCGCATCAACAAAAGTTTGGATGGGTTTTTTTTTTTTGGTGTCAAATAATGTGAAACATTTTAACAGATCTTCTAGAACATTCACTGAGTTATGAATTGGATGACTTTGGAACATTTAACTGGTGGCAGAAGACACCAACGTGACAAACACCCATTTAAATATTTTTCTCAAGGATTACATCATGTAACAATAATATACACCAAAAAATATTAATTAAATAAATACTCCTAGGACAAATTCATTTTTCTATAATTATTAAAACAAAAATTCAGCAAATATATACAAAAAAAATATTAATTTTATCTAGCATGGAACTAAGAATGTTGACACTATTTCCTATTGCCTGACAGCTTTCCTTTCTTTGGCCACCAGTTTTTCAGGACTGAAAATCGGTGGGTATTTAGCTCAGATACTGTGTTTTCTTGGTGTGATTAGACACTGAATTGGGAGGAGCTGTCAAATCCTTCGAGAGCAGAGAATCCTTGCAGAGAGACCTCAATATAGACAGATGGGCAACCACCAACCATGTGAACTTTAACAAGGGAAAGTATGGGATTCTGCACCTGGGATGGGGCAGGCCTGGCTGTACAGACAGACTGGGGAATGAGAGGCTGGAGAGCATGGAAAGGGCCCTGGGTTCTGGGCCAAGAGTGTTCTGGGGGCATCAGGGACAGCATCACCAGCTGGGCAAGGGAGGGGATTGTCCTGCTCTGCTCTGCTCTGGGGCAGCTTCACCTCGAGTGCTGGGAGCAGTTCTGGGTGCCAAAATGTAAGAAAGAGATTAACTATCAGACAGAGTCCAAAGGAGGATAATGAGGATTGTGGAGAGCCCGGTGGGGAAGCCTTATGAGAGCAGCTGAGGTCACTTGGTCTGTTCAGACTGAGGGGAGACCTCAGTACAGTCATAACTTCCTTGTGAGAGGAAGAGAAGGGTCAGACACTGATCCCTGCTCTGTGTGACCAGTGACAGGACACAAGGGAATGGCCTGGAATTGTGTCAGGGGAGGTTTAGGATGGATATTATTAAAAGTTTCACCCAGAGTGTGGCTGGGCACTGGTACAGGCTGCCCAGGGCAGTGGTCACAGCACCAGGCCTGGCAAAGTTCAAGAAACATTTGGACAATTCTCTCAGGCACATGGTGTGACTCCTGGGGTTTCCTGTGCAGGGCAGGAGTTGCATTCGATGATCTTGACGGATCGATCCCTTCACACTCAGCTGATTCTATGATTTTATAATAACAGAAAATTTTATGCAAGCTTTCTCTTTCTCTTTTGGTGAACTTAAAGTGAAAGATGAGTGAGAACTGGTTTTAGGGTAGCTGTGGTATCTAGAATTAGGAAAGAAATACAAAAGGGGTTATGTAAATCTAAGGTACTTAATACCAGTGGAGTTTCTTGATATTTACAATATTGTAAGAAAGAAAATTATTTTGCCTTGTCAGAAAGTGTTTTCTGTTTGTCTTTAAATAGTAATATTTTATAAGAAGTCATACTGATCCCTAAATATACACCAGTCTTCTGACCATCAGCTATATTCAAGCTAAGTTGCATGTTTTTTGCCTTTAAGAAGCATAGCTTTGGCCTGTTCCCTCTGATAAATTCACACTTGTAATACTATTTAATCTAAGTGGATTAGTGAGTGAATTCTCCAATGATACCAGACTCTGCATGGTGGAGGTGGTGGCTGATAACTTCTAGTATTTAGCCAATGAACTAAAAAACCTTACACAAACTCAGAAAATGAGATTTGTAAAATTTCCACAATCTAGGTATTCAAACATATTTAAGAAAAATTCATGCTTCAGTCACATGCCAACTGACTCTCCAGTTAAAACTCATTTAGAAATTAGTGACAGACCCACATACAGACTAACAAAAATGAAGTTCTACTGTCTCCCACAAAGATTCCACAGGAAAAAACTAGGGTCTGAAATAGCAGTTGATTTTTTTTTCCTTGGAATATACATGAACCTGCTTCTATTTTTTAGTGAAAAGGTAGAGAGGATGTATAGGAAGCCACGAACCTCAACTAGATGCTACAAATGGGTGAAAGATCTTCTGAAGCAAAGACAGAAGGGATTATAAGCGTGAAAAGTCATCAGGGAAAAAAATGATTGGGAAATTTTTCTGGGAAATACAAATTTGGAACGTAAAATGAGGTGTGTATGTATAGACTTTCTTAGAAAGATCTACTTTAGCAAACTGTGTGCATCATTTCAACTCATATGAACAATACATTTATAACCAATGAATAAGGTTTGAATCACAGCTCTAAATAAAGTCTGTAAGGTAGGCAATAATTCAAAGAAAATACTCCTGGGCTCTGATTCTGGCTTTTGAGTATTAGGGGGAAATACTACTGAAGGGGGATTTCCTACTGAACCTGAAACTAACATTCTCCTACAGTAATGATGTAAAAATATGTGACATGAACTCTGTACCCAGCATTGCGCATATTTAACCTGCACACACTCTTAAACAGATCTCCAGTAGTGATGTAAATTTTAACCCTTGTATGGAAAAAAAACAACCCATGATTCTATAAATAGCAAATGAAATGTATAGATACATGCAGAAAATAATGTATCTATAAATATCATCAGCAATTAACAAGGTGTGTTACTGTTTTCTGATGAAATGTACACAGGCATTAAAATGGGAACTGGTGGCTCATGATGATATAAAGCTGAAATATAAGAGAACGAGATTTTGTCAGACAAAGAAGATACCTCTATAACATGCTAAGAAAGCGATGTAACTATTTACTGAAAAAACCCCAAATGTAAAACCCACTGTTGTGTTATGAAAGTGGCATTCCCCTCTTAGTGGGGGAAACAGATAAGCTTATTTTTAATTGTTTATCTTTGTGCTTGAAGTATGTTAGGAATTAAACATTTTTGTTACTTCATTTGTTTTAACTGGCCCTTTGAATTTACCACAATTAACACTGACTTATATGAAGTGGACTTTTGTATGAAAGTGAAACTAAAAACTGGATTACAGATCTACCCCCACAAAAAGGAAAAAAAAAATTTTCCAAGCCCTACTGGTGGTTTTGCCCCATGGGAAGGCTAAAGCTGGTCCATACTAATGGCAGCTCCTCTAAAAACAGCAGCCTGCTTATTGCCTGAGGCAACATACAGATGATGGATAGTGTAACAGATGAATCTTCTCCTCATCTCCATCCTACTCTCACTCTGAATTGTCACCAATATCATCAGTGTCACTAGCCTAAACTAGTTCAGGGAGCCTGTGAGCTCCTCCAGAAACTCTAGCCCTGCTGTTGCTCCTGGGGTTTGCCCCTGTGCAATCTGTGGTGGTACCCCATGCCAGCACCCTGCTGCCAGGGCATGGGGAAGAGAGGGTGGAGATGGAGGCTGGCTCTGGGCTCTGGAGGGTGGCCCACATCTGGCTGTGGCATTTGTTGCAGCGTGGTAGGAAGGTTGTTGCAGCTGATATGGCATGAAACATGTTATAAATAAGTGATGAATAATATGTCAATATTACTTTATGTTTGTCACTTCCCACTCACACTATAGATTAATTGTGATTGTGGAAGTCCAGCTTTCAAAACTAAGGAAATGCAAAAAAGTTCAAGCAATCTGAAATCTGAACACAAGCTTGTGTACGATACCAGTGCTCATTGAAGAAACAGTTTTCATAAAGCAGTCTTTGGGCAGCTCTGGTAGGGGCAGGAGGCCCTGTCTGTAGTGCCAGAATTATCCCCACCATCCAGCACCTTGTACCATTTAGTGTTCACTGTACAGCTAGTTCAGAACAGGGGTTTCCTCTTAGGTTTTTCTTCAATTATCAGACTTTGGCAGGAAGTATCCATGGACATTAATGAATAATTATTCAAAATCACTTTAAAGTGAAACAGTTACACATCTTTTCTCAAAGGAGAGGGAAACCGAGACATAAAAAAATGTTACTGTCACATAGTATAATTTTGCTGTGTCTAGTATAAAAAAAAATAAAGTCTGTACTTTCAGAATGTTTCATATTTTTTTGTTACATTAGTGTTTCCATCTCAACAATGACATGATATTAAGTATTTAGTATTAGATGTAGTTAATACTGTTCATCATCACATCAGAAGTAGGTGGTAATGTATATGGTAATACATATACAAAATAAATCTCTTTAAAAACATTATTGTTAGTGTAGGTGTTTTGAAAGTAGATGTTATTTTCTTTATAGTCTAGAAAATTGATAAAGATTTAGGCTGGTTTGCACACATGGACTCCTGCTGAAGTCCACAAGAATTTTCTCCTTACATCAGAATTAAATAAACAAAGAATTCCATGTTGCAAGTGGAGGTAAATTCACAGATCTGCTTGTGACTTTCTCAGTGCATGTATAGATGAAGCTGGAGATACTGATATGAGGATGTGTTTTCTTATTGCATTTCTTTATGCCCTAGCCTGATGTTTCTACTTGAAGGATCGTCTTCTCAGTTTCCTTATTACCACAGGCTAATTGAGTTCACAGCATCCTCCTCCTGTGGGCTGCCAGAGTCCAAGCCTGCTACCAGCAGAAACAACATTTTCTATGCTGTCTTCCTCTCATGGCCCTATACTCTTCATGATAGTGCAGAGCAGAAATCACATGGACAGGAATTTACTTACTCTGAGCCATGTACCACACTGCTGCTAAAGTTTCTTCTGGACAGGCAGAACAGATACCTCTGGAGATCCCTTTCCACTTTGGCAAGTAAGGCAGCTACCACCTGGACCTTAAAATAAGGAAAAACCGATAAGGGAATGTTCATTGAATACTGACAAAAAAGGACAAGTGTCAAGATCAACATATTCAGAAAGGAAGGAGTCATATCAGAGCAATTATTTTGATAGGTAATATATAAAAATTTCCACTTGGAAAGATAATACTAAACTGCAGTTCAGAACTTAAAAATGTAGAGTGAAAATCTCTCTTTGATAGCAAGATGCCATCTAAACCTGGAGAAGAGTGAATAGAGCTAGCCAGGAAGGATGTTTAGCTTCCAGGCATGCCTGTGGAATGAAGAAGCTGAGGAGTAAGAGAGGATAGAGAGACTGGTGGTTACTGGTGCAAGTGGAGCAACAGGCCTCTTGTACATAAGGGCAGTGAGGGTGCACTGTGTCCTCTGGGGACAAATGGCCTAAAAGAAGGGACAGTGGGAATAAGGGGAGAGGAGATGGATGGGGGAGTGGGAGGGAGAAAGCTATCAGGTACAGCTGGGGATTGTGATGAACTCCAGTGCTGCATTTAACTTCAGAAGTTTGATGTTAAAAGAGATAAAATGCTGCAGGATGTCAGTGGCTCCTAAGGAAAAAAAGGGGTTTGGGCATGTGGGAAGGAGAATAAATTACCTGTAGATTAGTTTATTAGTAGGAAACATTTCATCTGCCATTTATAGAATCATGGGTTGTTTTTTTCCATACAAGGGTTAAAATTTACATCACTACTGGAGATCTGTTTAAGAGTGTGTGCAGGTTAAATACACTGAATCCTCATCCCATACACAGTAAGGCAGCTACAAGTCAAACATAATGACAGTGCTGATTAATTAGGTACTCCTACCCCCAGCACTTGAGAGTGATTTATTGAGACACATCTCTAACCTGATCCATTGTGCTGACTGGATTAATGGAGTGAGCTAGAGAAATTCACTGGCAATGTTAGATACAGAGCAGGAAAGCATTAACCCTTGGAGCTTTCTTATCTAGCCTATTGACAGAATATTAATTATGACAAAACATACATGTCTCACCTAATTATCTTTTGATAACTAAGCATATATTTTTATTCATGCATGATGAAGTTGCTGGAGTGAAAATCATTTGTACGTAAACATTTTAGAAAAATATGGAGATAATGCTGAATTTACAGGGTCCATTATAAACAGGAGACCATAAATGTCTTCCTTTAATTCTCAACCATTTATTTTAGATTATTAGAACAATTAATGGAGCAAGCAAAAATAAGTTATTTTGGAATATAAATTGGGGCATCATTAGGTTGCATATATACAAACACTCATGATGCATTATAAATGCTGTGTTTTTCCTGGACTTGTCTCTAGCAGGCTTATCTTCTCAAACTTGGGCCCATTTCATGCAGCTACATGACATTCCCTAAAACACACTTATGTTCCAGGTTACAGGCTTGCTCTGAACTCCAGGCATCAGTTTTTTGTGATTATAAGTCACACTGACCGAGATGTTTTTAGTATTTCAGGTATCTGAAACAAGGCAGGTGCATCCCATAAAGTGGGAAGCACGAGCACAGTCTCCAGGTGGGAGACTCATGGACTTCAGAGATTTCAGTCTCATCTTCCTGGGGGAGCAGGATCTCACACCAGCAGTGTCTACTTTCAGCAATAAACAGGGCTGGCTGTAGCTTATTCATCTAGCATTGCGTATGCTTCTTCAAATTTGCAAAGTGGTATTCTTCAGTCATCTCAAATAAATGTTAATGATTCCTGATTTGATGGATTTTTCACAGGTTTGAAGGAAAATTCTTTGCAAAAAAAACCCTGTAGAGGAAAGAACAAAGAAGAGAGAAATTTCATATCCATTTTTTTCAAGATTTTCCAAATGAATAACTTCTGGTTTTAATTTTGATTTGACAAGCAGAGTGAGGGAAAATAATTTTTTTAAAATTTTTTTGCTAAATAAATATTATAACCCCACAAAGTTTAAATTTTACAGATGGAATTAACAACAAAAAAAAAGAAGAATTGAAATAATGCAGTGCAGAAATCTACTATTTACATAGTTCTGATCACTCTATAAAGTTTGGCTGAACTTTGTCTAGACCTGGAGTCAGCTACCCTCTAATGTTGTAGTTTACAGTCTGAGTTCCACAGGTTTGGCTTGTTCCTGTGGGGATCCTGGTTGGGATCCCTTCTGGTTGCACATGATGGCTTGCAGCACCAGAAGAAAGGAATAGAACTTGTCAAGCATTGTCCATACAAAGAAGGGGGACATGGTGAAAGCCCAGAACTTTGAACTGGGAGGCATTCTTCCTTCCAGCTGTTTCACAGACTAGGGGATGAGTGTCTCTGTGTTACCCATTTCATCCACAGCCAAACAGAAAGAGCAAGTATATATCTACAACTTATCCTGCATTATGTGCCCTCACTGAAATTGTGATTCTAAGCCCCATTAGAAAGAGTTGGTTTGCAATAATGCTTGCAATAATGTTTGTGTTGTTTTCTCAACACAAGCTCTGCAGTTACACAGAAGAGTTACTAAGTTTACTCAAGGTATATCAGATTCCTCCTGTAACTTTAGCATCAACAAGGAAACGGGTCATGATCTGTCTTTTCAGAGACAGTTTATAGATACATTCTTAGCCCCCCCATGCAACAAGTAGAGACACATCCTATATATATATATAGCTATATGTATTCTGCTTACACCGTGAAAAACATAGATCAGCACCACAAGGCCAGGCATTTATGTTTGTAAATAAGCTGCTGCTGTAGAGGGATAGAGGGCCTGTGGGTATAAAAAGCAGAATCCCAGAGTAGACCCATGGAAGGTTTTGGTTTGCAAGCAATCTTTAAAGGTCATCTAGTCCAACTCCCTTTAATTAGCAGGGATACCTTCCACCTAGTTGCTCAGAGCCTTGTCCATCTTGATCTTGAATGTTTGCCCAGATGAGGCAAACAGCATCTACAGCCTCTCTGGGCAACCTGTTCTGGTGTTTCACCACCATCTCCATGAAATATTTACTCTTTATATCTGGGTGCAATTTGCCCTCCTTAGTTTAAAACCATTTCCCCTTGTCTCTAGGGGCCCCACAATACGCCCCACTAATAGGTCGCCACCTTTCTTAAAAGTCTTCTTAAAGCATTGAAAGTTTGCAGTAAGATCTTCCCAGAGCCTTTTCTCCTCCAGGTTGAACAAAATCCACTCTCAGCCTGTACCCATAAGAAGGATGTTCCATCCCTCTGATGACTTTTGTAACCCTCCTTGGAATTTGCTCCAACAGATCCATGACTTTTAACATCTCTCCTCCTATTACCTGCCTTTTGTATCTCTTTTATTCCAAGCATCTACAATGCAATTACTTTGTCTCAGAGGAATAAATTATTCCGTCAGAAAGTCTGTGGGGTTTTTTGCACCAAGATTTGTGTCTCAGATAAATTGTTTGGGTATAATTTGATCATCTCTACTTCATTCAATGAAACAATATGGATTTATTCTGGTCACCAACCCAGATGATCCAGCTCTGCAAAATGTCACAGACTGTGTCATATTTGAATGTAGACCTTTCTCCATATAGCTTGAGACTTCTCTCCTTAGGAATTTACTACCTTGATCACAATGAAGGAGAAGTCCACCAAGAATACTGAAACTACTTACTGTTTTCTGAGCTGGGAGAAAATAAGTCCATTCCTTCCCCTGTCTTCTCTGTATAAATATTTCACTTGAAGTCAGGGCTGCAATGTCTTAATTAATAATTTTATTATGCATTTTTCTGTTTTTTAAATTGGCCCTTTTGTAGGGTTTTTCTAGGCATAAGGGCCAAGGATGACCTATCATCAGAATTACAGATTTAAATTATCTTGTAGAAATGCAAGACCTTCCCAAGACAGATGAAATTCAGTTAAAGTAGCTAAGACCTCACAATTGTTTTAGCCTTTTGCCCTCAGGAAACTGAAGAGAATGAAAAAAAGTTTTCCAGACTGGGAAATCACCCTTGTCACCCCATGACTGAACCATCTGCCAGGCAGAGGAAGGGGACCGTGAGATACAGGAGCAATCTCTGCAGAGATGGCCTTTCCCTGACATCTGGCAGGGCAGACTGGATTTCTCTTGATGCAAAACTCTTAAAACATCTAGTGACCAGGTGTGAGGCAAAAGATGGATGTTCAGTAAGAAGAGCTTAATTAGAATGCAAAGGTTTAGTAACAAAAGTGATTTATTTTCCTTTTTGTCAGTCTCTGTGCTCTGGACAGCATGACAATAAGGGACACTCAAAGAAGCTGAACATCAGGACACTTTCTCATTTAAAATAGTCCCTGGGATTCATAATTTAGGTGCCTGAGAAAAATCTGTGCTGTAAGTAGTTATACCAGTCAGAGAATATGAAACAGCGACAGGAAAAATAGAAGATAGGGAAACATATATCAGTTTTAAGTATGAAGAAAAGATAAAGGTTAGACATTAGGAGCTAGTACAAGGGAATGGCTAAATCATGTCAGGGTCCCTGTTTTCAATTTTTTAAAAATTTATTCTATGAATATTGTTTATATTTAGTGTGTTTTATTATTTAGTATGTTTACTAATACTAATACTAGTTTAATTTTAATAAAACAAATTTTTAGTTTTATTTAATTTATTTTATTATAAATTTAATAAAACTATTTTAATAACTAATTTTAATAAAACTAATTACTAATACTAATAATTTTATTATGTATTATTTAGTATGTTTTTGTCGATTTTTTTCTCATTTTGTTTTGAGAGAGGTTTTTTTTCTATTGATGCTGTTTGTTTGTTTAGGGTTTTACTCTTGTTTTTCCCACAATAATAAGTAGATTTAGAAGGGAGGGGTGGAGGAAGAAAAAAATTCCTTGTTTAAGTTATTTTATCTGTTCAAAATCAATCTTGAATTATTTGTAATAGGAATGGGAAAAGAAGAAAAGTAGAAGACCAAAAAATGTCAAGGTTCAAGCTGTGTCATTGTGTGCAAAATCCTCTCTAACAATAATGCCAAAGATAGGAATAATGTTGGTGGGAATGCTATGAAGAGGAGGGCTCCTTGCTCTCTGTCATATACTAATTCCCTAAGCAGTGTTAGAATTCAGGCTGATAGTGGAATACTGGCCTGTTCTATTACAGCAATATTTACAGACCAAATGTAAAAATAATTTCAGAATACCTGTGGTCTAATATATACATTTGTGTGTGTGTATGTATACTTATAATTGTTATCTATATATGCACAAATATAGTTTAGTGTATAAATCACACACATAAGAAGGATGCAAAGTTTGCATTCTAAGTCAGCACCTTACATTTGGTGCCTATTTTCAGTTCCTCTCACTCATAAATAATTGATATCTTTAGAACGTTTTATGCTGGAAAAATTCAGTTTGCAAGAAAAAATATTATGTTTTCTGCTTCTGCAGTTCATTGATATTTGCAATTTACCCTCCTCACAACCAGTTCTACCTTTGGACAATCTTTCTTCTACATCCCATTGGCATCTGGCCTAAAATACTCTCTAGTCTACACAGGCCCGATGTGATAGCCATGTCATTTTTCTTCTTGAAGCTCCACGTGCGCATCCTCTCTGCTTTTGGTTGTCCCTTTGACAGCTGTGGACCCTACTTGATGCTTTTAAAATAGGTTTTATTAAGCATATCTTTTTGTTCCTTATCTCACAGTTGTGCATTTTATTGTGGTTACATTAGCCAGTAACTGGTGTGATTTTTGGCCCAGGGAGAGGTATGAGAGATTGGGATCTTCAGCCTGAGTGAGCTGTGCAGTCACATGTAACAGGGGCTAATTGATGACCAGCTGCATAGGGCAGGGAAGAAGAAAGTCAATAGATGGAAGGGATAGAGCACATACATCCCCTCTGTGATTGCATTTAGGGTGGGAGTGAGCATCAGAAACATAGAAGCCAGGGCCACTCAATTATTTAGGGCAACAGAGATGTTTGCAGAAAGTAGAATATCTGACACAGGACATAATGGAGACAATACCCGTATGGAATGGCATCTAGACACCAGACACAACATGTCAAGAATTCAAAATGAGACTAGAAACCTGAGTTAGTGACTGAATTGATCATTTAAGGTCATTTACTGACACTATACATATACATGTATACACACACATATGTATATCATCAGCACATATATGTGAGTGTAGTACATGTGTATGTAAGTGTATACACATAAATACAGTAGTCAATGAAAACTTAATATACTGTTGAAGGAATTTGCATGGATGTTGGGGCAGGGTTTCACTTTGGTGTATCTCATACTGCAGGCTGGTAGATGGGAAACATCCAAAAAGAAAGTTTTTGCATGTTTGCACTGTTCCTACCTGAAGAAGATTGTGATCATAATAGATTTGTGAGCCATGATAGGAGTTCTGACACAGTAAAAATAAAGCACTCCGGAGAAAAAAGCTGAGATGAACTCATGACCAATTTTCAGTAGAGAGAAGGGAACATTTCGTATCTGTCTGAAAAGGCAGACCATGGGCACAAACCTGAGTGTTTTTAGCTTGCTGCACATCAATTATTTTATGTTAACTGTACAAGTACACATATTTTCCCCACAGAAAATGCTTGGCAGGTTGCCCTTTTTCCACGGACTGAAAAACTATTCCTCATAACTTCAGTTTACTGCATTAAAGGACTATGCACATGGGGGATATTGCAGAGTAATGAAAAAGAAGTACAACCTATGCATGATTATTATGGCGGAGAATGGAGAATTCGCAACTGAGATTGTCCTGAGACATCCTGACTGACTCAAAATCTCAGTTTTCTGGAAATTAGTTGTATAAAAACCCAAACTAATAATATTTTGCATGGAAGAAACATTTCCAAGTAATTAAATCCATTTTCTGTAACTGGCCCGATATTCCTGTACTCTGCAAATAGTGATCTCTCACTGTTTTTGCTGACTTCCTGCATTTCAGCTACTTCTATAAATAAAAGTTCTATGTGATAAGTTTTTTTCCCTCTCTGAAAAATTTGCTACATCCCTTAAGAAAATTGAAGCAACCAGTATATTTTTCTAAGCTGTTAATACTGTGCTTAGGTTTAAACACATGCTACAATTTTCTGTATTCCTTTTAGAAAAGTACTTAAGTTTTCCTGAATTGAAATGGGATTTGGGCCCTTATATTGGTTCCTGAATTGGGCTCTTTCTAAGATTCATCCAATCAAATGCAAAATCTTTATTCATGCCTCTATAAAACAGATCAATTTTAAAGCCAAAATGAGCCACTAGAGCACAGAGTCCAACCTGCTCTGTAATAAACCAAAGAACTCACCCAGATATGCCGATGTAAGGTAAAACATATTATATAAACTGCTAGATTAAAAGAAGCAAAGCACTTAAGCAGCTGAGGAAGCAGAATCTCATTTTAACATGGTACATTAGGGCAATATGATATTGATATAAAACACAAACCATATATGTATCTCTTACTCAAGCAGCAAGGCGTTTTCAAGCAGCAGATAGTAATAATTCCTGGCTAAATGGAATCTCTTTGCACTTTTTAAGCATTAGGGAAGGAAAGAGCAGAGAATGATGTAGCCTAAAAGTCTTTAGTGGAGAGATTTCTTTCCAGATGCTACTGTAACATGCTTTGGGGATCAAAAAATTCCCAACTGGTGCAACATTATTTGATGAGCACTTCTTTTTTTCTTCAGATTTGTCTTGAGTACTCTACTCTGTATGCATTGTTACAGGATGAGATCAGCTTCCAGTTGTGCAATTAGGAATGTGAATAACATCTGCCACATTTGGTTTGTTCACTCATGTGAACACCCAAGGGAATGAAATACATAGAGGACTGCTTTGTTTAGAGAAGGGGCAAGGTAACATATTTTATAATTTTGTCTCTCCACTAGCTGAGGTTACATCCTTATACTAAAAAAGGCAGGATGAATAAATATACTTGTAACTTTGTGAGAAAATAAAACAGCCTATGAGAATCTCCGTTCTTGAAGGTTTTTATGATTCAACCTCAGATCAGTCCCCTTCATCACCATTTCATCAGAATAAATGAGAAAATTTTTGAAATGGTAATCAATTTTTCCTAGTGCCAGTACCACCTGTTTGGTGCCTATTGCTTTTTTTTTTTCTTTTCCTGTGCTGTAAAAGCCTTTTGGTTCCATAAAGAGATAAAAACGAGTGAGGTAATGAGTTTGAGTTATAGACCAGAAATTCTGAACTATTAACAATATTGGCACCCTTTCCACAGAGTCAGTAAACAGGTTAAAGAGAAGTTGCATTCCATCAGAATCCATAGCTTTTCAATTAGTGCCAGACCTTCCATTGTTTCAGGAAAGCTTCAAGAGGCAAACAGGATTACTCTACTGGAATATGCATCCTTCATACTCATTAATTAATGGAGAAGAAAAATAAAGAAGAGGAAGGTATTCCCACATGAGGCTAGCTGAACATTAGTTTCTACTTTCTTCTTTTTTTATTTTTTCTAAAAGAGTTCCAGCTTTTCTAATAACATTTTGTCTATGTACAGTCACATTGTCACTACAAAAAATAAATCAAACAAGTCTTAAAACTTTACTGGAAAATCTTTTCAATGCAAATAGTCTCGTTTCCATTTATATAGAGTCAGTTATGAAAGCACAACACTCAGATCTAAGCAAAGACATCAACCTCTGACAAGTGAAACTCTCAAAAGGAGCTTTCCTGCTTGACCAGTGCTGCTACAGCTCTCAGAGGTCCATCTTCCAGTACAGGATACAGTAAGACTTGAAGGCTACATGCACTTCTTCTCAGGATAGAATATGATGTGCAAATATGATTCCATAATAAAATACAAAAATGTTTATGTGAGTTCTAATTTTTGTCTGCCATTTTCATGACAATCCCTTCTGTGCAGGTGGACATTAAATGTCTCTGTTTCAAGGGAATTTTATACACATATATACAAACACACACACACACACACATATATATATATATATATATATATATATATATATTTCTAATACTTCAAGTAATTATATCATCAAAGATTTCCCCTGCAATTTTGTTTTATTCTGCAGTGCTGAGCTCTACTTTTTAGTTTTAGTCTACTTGATTTCACTGGATGTGCTCTCTAGCCTTTCAAGTTTATTTGTATTGGGCAAGAAGCCAATGGTGTTAATGCATGGAAACCAGGTAGCTGTCAGGACTATTGCAGCAGCATATCTAATTTTGTTGTATTAAAGCTGTCACAAAACATTAAGTAAGAGATTATATAAAGTATGTCTAGGGCAAATAGTTTATAATGTAATAAACTAATAAAATTTTGAACGAGTTAAAACATGATCCCTTTTATGTTTTTTTTTCTCTATGTTTTTCCTGCTTTGCTCATGTTATTCCCCATTCTTCTCTAAATCATTGCTGAAAATCTAAATGGAACTGTGAACACATGTCTGTCTGTCTATCTATTTATACGTATTTAAAGTTTTTTTCCAGTAATGCCACAAAGATCCTTTATGCATTTCTGTTCCCTTGTTATCCTTTTAATGCTCCTAGGGAAGAAAATAACTCTGACAACCTCCATGTTCTTTGCCAACGGTGAAGTTTTAATCCTGCTTAGGTCTTCCAGATGTTACAGCAATACAATAAAATCACAAATGGAGATACTTCTTTGGCCCTAGAGTGGCACAAATACATTTTTAGCTCCATTTTATGAATAAAATATTCATCAGTAATAGAGTGTTATGCCATGTCCATTTCAGCAAATAGAAGCCACAGGAAACAGCACATTCTGTCTGAAGAGATGTGGAAATGGAGAGTGCTGACTTGATAACAAAGATGGCACTGCTGTACAGAGTCCCTAAGATGTCTCTAGAAGTAATGAATCTCCATGGAGAAGAAAATCAAGATTTAGAATAAGTAACTGCAGAACTATCTATATGAGAAAATGAAGCAAGATATCAATAAATTTATCTACACTATTGAGCTGTTTTTGCCATGGTTTTAATATGAATTCTACATCTTGGCCATTCATATTTCCTATATATTCCTTAATCTGAGAGATGTCTGGAGTGAAGGTTAAAGAAAAAAATGATCAAGATGCTACATATTTGTACTTCAGGGTCTGTCCCTGTGCTTCACCATTAAAAATAAAGATACTCTCAGTGCAGAAGGTGGTTGACAATACTGATCTCTCTTCTAATTGCTACTCTGTCCATCTTAATGAACTAACTCAGGCCTTTAGACAATGTGAATATTTTCTTTCCTCCCACAAAAGCTAAATGAAATAAGAATTGTGATAAAGTGATTGTTCCAGACTCAATAGAGTTGTGTTTTGCTCTTGAATTTAGCATGCTGATTTAGCCTGATTAACCATGATGTTAGGGTCAAAGACATACAGTAAGACATGAAAGGACAGCTGTCTACACGATTTCAGTGGGACAATATTTGTATGAAGGACCCAAAGTGTGGTAGTGCAGACCCTTCAAGGGAGTTTCTACTCGTCACTGTTTTCTGAAAGGCTTTCTCTGCAAATTTCTGCTAACCCTTGCAGTTATTGTTAATGAAATCTGTATTGTTCTTTCCCTGATTTCCTGGCATGTTCTTCCTTGGTTCTCTTAATTTCAAAAAAGAGGGAAGGTTGTGCTTAGTCTTACTATAAGGGGGTGGGAATGTTTTTCTTTCCTGTAATGTAAACTGTGCTTAATAGAAAATAATTTTTTAAAAAAATTGTTAAATACTACTTGCTTTTTGTCTGAGCATTGAATCTGACAATGCCTGTTGCATTTGCTGTGAAAGAGTGAAGATTAAAACCGTGTTGAAATGTAAGCTAAAGAATAACTTATTTTGAGTCAGACTCTCTTGATTGAAAGGATTCTGGAATCCAGGAAACAGAGGTGGGAGAAGGGAGGAGGGGTGGGGGTGGACTTTCCCTCCTTCATCCTTCCTTCAGTTCCCTGATAACAGTACTGCCTGAGAGGCAGCAGCTCACAATGAAGGAGTGGTGATCAGCTCTAATTTGCCCTATTTCTTCCTGTCTCAAAGAAGTGAGACAACCCAGGCAGCCAAAATGTGGCCCTAGAGTTTCCCAGGAAAAGACAAACTGGAAACCTTGTTGTATAAAGTTGGGCTTTAAAAATGTGAAGATGCAGGATGAGACTTGGGTGGAGATTTCTGATGTGTAGCTAATACACTGTAATTTTAGTCACATTAGACTTGGCACAACTCTGTGCTCATACAGATTGCTGGTAATGTAAAGGTACAAAATCAGATAATCAGAAAAGAGATAGTAAAAATAGGTTTCTGTAGAAGTTTAGTCACCTGTAGCATTTTTAAACAAGGCTCTTTCAGACCACTGTTACTAACCTAATGCAGTTTAATTCAACCTGTGCAGGACCCATTAAAACCTAAGGACCCATTAAAAGTGCAGAATTCAGAGCATTTGTGGCTGGAGTTAGATTTTCTTGTCCAATTTCTGGGGAAACCTAGAAACTGAAGTAATTTTAATTTACCTACTTGATTCCAATAATAGTCTCCCAATGGTGTTATCTAGGCAAAAATGAATTACATGTGTATATTTAACTATTTTTACCAAAACACTTAAACAACAACAACAACAACAACAACATCAACAATAACAATAATAATAATAATAATAGTAATAGTAATAATAATAATAATAATAATAATAATAATAATAATAATAATGATAATAAACCAGATATCTGGAAATTGTATCTATAGGCTTGAGAAACATACTCAGCTGTACTAATTTATTTGAATTGTTGGCTTTTGAACTGAATTCAGTAACAGAAAACTGCTTCTGATAATGTAGATTTCAGAAATTAGAGGCATGAGAGTGCCTAACAAAGCTACAAGTCTAGTACAAGGAATCATTGCATCCTGCTGCTGAAACAGTTAACAAGTAATTTTGCATACCACTGGGAAGTAATTTCTCCTATTTGAGTGGGGCTAGAGCTAGCATTCAACCTTGAAAAAATATTTCATTCAAAATACTGCTCATAGACTTTTTTATTTAAAGGAATTCATAAACCATAACAAAGCTTTTTCAGCAGAAATATTGCAGGGGATAAAGGGACTTTTCATCCTGCATTCCCTGCCATTGTTGAGATTCTTTACATTTTACTGTTATGAAAACTACATAAGTCCTAGCCTTGTTTAAAAGAAGAGGACTCATTGAGTATTATACAAGACTCTTGACAGTTTGTTTCCTTCAGGTACCATGATTTTACATTTGAATTTGACCCAAGTGATGTGCTGAGAAGTGTTCAGCTGATAAAAAAGAATCTTCTGTGAAACTGTCATATTTTTGGCTCATTTTAATAGGCAGTAGTTTCATGTCAAATAGACACTTCACATTTGTTACAATTGGCAGCATTGTTATTTTTTTAGGAAGCTATAAAGCCCTGATTGGAGCTGCAGCAAGCTTGTCACCAGAGACTCAGACTCAAGCTCTTTCAGTTGTACAAGCCCTCTGCAATTTGCTTGGCAGGAAACTGGCATGAAAATTGTGCCACTGAACTAACAAGAAAGAAAAACTCCTTGAATCTGGTCGAATTTTGGACACATTCATGTTAACTGTTCAGACTGAAACCACTGCCTGACCTTCATTACTGCATATGTGGATTTTAGTTTGATTTTGGAAATCTGGTTCGTACAACTGTGTTGTTTGCCTCCTGGTTGCCCCCTCATAATACCTTTCTTCTTTGTTAGTGGCTCTATTCAAGCAGATTCAAAGGGCAGGAGTAGTAGAAAAATATGTGTCCGTAAATTTCTTGGAAATGAATGTAAACAGAGGAAGGATCCAGCTCGGTGCTCCTATTGAGGGGCAGCCTGTGCTTGGCAGAAGGCTATTTGCCAAACCTCAGGGCAGAGCTGGCAGCAGGCTGATCAGTCAGCACAAGGCTTGGGAAGCAGCTGTAGCTCTGCTGTCTCTGGGTGCAGGCGACAGGGGAGAGAAAGGAGCTGCTGTGGTTTGAGGATGGAACTGGAGGAGTTTGTTGGAAAAATGGTAGGAGCTGGGCTTTGTTAATTGCCCCTACAACTTCAACCAGTTTTAAATGTGTTATAGTAGAAGGAAGTTATATGCTGTAATAAAAGAAAACAGAAATATTTTGGATACAGTAGAAATAGAGGGGAAGAAAGCCACCCGGATTTACCTCTATTTCTGGGACAGTGTGCTCAATTAAAAGGAGAAGAGAAACAAAACGTACTGAAGGTTATTACTTTCTTTCAAACCTCGCTGCCTTTATGCTGTAGCTTGATTTTCTGGGTGAGCAATGAGCAATAAGAGATACAATTATTTTAAGAGAAAAATATTAATTTATATTACAAATAATTCCTAAACACAGGTATTATTTCTAAAGGTTAATCTTATAGGTAAAACTCACTCTGAACCTATCTCTACTAAGAAAATAACTCATCAACACAGTGTAAGGCTTAGAAGTATTTTAAATAATAATATAAAATAAGATAATATAAATTAATATGAAATAATATAAAATAATATAAAATATAAAAATACAAAATGAAAAATACTACTGTGAAGCCAAAAAGGTTTCCTTTATAAAAATACGGGGGAATGAGATGCACTGAGAGGACAGAGATAAAAACCTGCACAGGCAACGTGCTTGAACAGTCTAATGCTAGCAACTATTCCTTGCAAAGCCTTTTCCTGCAGAGTCATTGCCTCCCATGGAGGCAGTTTGGGCACATCACTCAGGCAGAATCATTGCAGTTCACTGACACTTGGCAAAACAGGAGGGACTAGCTGGATGGCAGGAATTTTCCTCCACCACAGCATTTGGAGAGGACATGCCTGCAGTCTTCTTGAATGCTTAACTAAGATACTTGGCAGCTCATTAGGAAACAAAACAATGTTCCAAACAGTCTTTCCACCATTCTCTCTGATGACTGAGGTAAAATCTCACTAAACTCAGAAGGGAATTTTTAACCGTCTAACCGTGAATTTCAAGACATAAATATAAATATTTGCCAAAACTCTGAAGCAGATATTTCTCTGCATAAATTGTTACCATACACTCTGTGATGGCAATCTATTACAAAAATTTTCTTCTTCTTTAAAGAAAAAATAAGACACTTCAGTGTTAATATATACTTTATTAACATTTAAAATTAAATGCTGTTGTTTGGTTAGAATCAAATACACATCTGCATGAAATCACTAGGAGTCTTTTCATTATCTTCCAGGATGAGATGATGAGCTGCTGAAAGAGGAGGAAAGAGTTGTTATGGATCTCAAATTTCACACGTACGGGAAAAAAAAAAAAAGTTTAAAAAAAAAAAAATCTCACCATCAAATATGCAAAAAACTCAACGCAAAGTTAGTAGGTTGGCTGATCTTCTGGTCTGATAATAGTTCTATAAGCTTTATTGTGAGCTTCACTGTAATTGATTTAAAGACTTGCAGGATACAAACAATAAACTCTTAGTGACCAGCTGAGAATTTTCCTTTTGTTATTTAAACATCACATGACTTAGTTTTCGTTAGTGAGATAACTGTTTCAGTTTAAAAGTCCTAAACACTGCAAATGTGGGTTTTTTAATCTTATTCAAATGTTTTGAAAATCCTAATTCTCACTAATTGCTAAGTAAATGGTATGCAGTGGAATGAAGAATGGGTGTTAAAATAAAATGGTTTATAATACCTGGCACAGTTCCCAGAAATCAAGCTATTTCACGTCCTTGATGCAGTGACAAATATGTTTTTGTTTTTTTCCTCAGTCAGTGTAAACAAACATTGTGGTGGTGGCTGAGGGGAAGGCGGAAGGTCTTAGGACTGGCTTTGTCCTTGCCTACAGCGCATCTCCACCCCCTCGCTGCTCCCAAACGCTTCTGCAGATCTCATTTCCCACATTTCTGCAGCATAAAGGAAGTTTAAAAGAGCGACGTGTATACTTCATAGGAAGGTAATAAGGCATTGCAAGACTAACTTCACACTTCGCTCGTCTGTCAAGGGGGTCTCCCCTTCCCAACAATACCCCAATGTTTTGGTAGGCAGGCTCCAGCCCACTTAGCCAGCGAGGAGGCACGGGTGGAATGCCAGGTATGTCTACAGAGCAAAGTAGTGCAGGCAGCCTGACGCCAGGAGAGAATAGGCAGGTACCTATTGAGTTACAGGATTTCTACAAATCTAATCCACGTGTAATGTGAGACTTATTACAGAGTCAGCCTCTGCCAGGGCTGTGAAAAGTCTGGGGATATGAACAGCCCCAGAAACAATGATCCAAGTTAACTCATTGCAACCCAACATTGGTTAGCCAAAACTGGTGTCTCTTGTCCCTGTAATTTCTTCAACAGTGATTACAAGCTGTATCTTGTTAAGTATTTAATAGCAAATGCAAGAAATTACTGATAAAGCTGTGGGTGACACTGTGTCTACTGCAACACTACATATTACTGAGGAAGTTTATATTTATTGACCAAAATGCTTCATATATGCAAATGAAGCAGGACCATTTAACATGGGAAGAATTTTAATACCTGAAACAATAAAACAATACATTCTCAACAGATAATAATACAAAGAGAAGGGAAAAATAAAATTTTGTTACGTAAAAAAGTCTCCTAGTTGAGTTTTTTGAGAATAAACTGCAGCAATTAAAAATTCTTCAGTCCCTAGTATTTGAATGAGAACCCTGATAACTCACTTGCCTACTCATTAGACATCTTTATTGTCATGCACCTCTGGTATCCTCAGCTAATAATCTTTCTCTCACATATCTTACCTGACTTTGACAAATAATGAGGCAGAGCCTCTCTAATTAATATTTAATTTGTATGCCTTTGGCCATAAAATTTAAAATTATTTTATATTGTTAAGGATTCAGGTTAATCCTTAACATTCTTGCATTTCTAGAAATGAGCTGCAGTTGTTCAGATTATGTTTGAAAGCCAGAAAGTCAGGAAGGGTAATAAACAATGCTGGATCCACACTCAGAGTTGCACCTTGCAACAGACTAGTGATTTTGTTCCTTCCCTCAGGCTCTTCAATGGCTACATGACACCTTTAGAGAAGGTCAACTGCTGTGGGGTCTGATAGTATCAGTTCATCACTGACACCCATCTGGCTATTTATTGACACATATATTTCAGTCCAGCAACCAAAACCAAACAAGACTTTGGAAGAATAGTGACTCAGTCACCATGGAAGTTTCAAATTGGCTCTGTTAGGCTATGTTAAGAATCCTTATTTTGCCCAATTAGTCACCATTTAGTGATTTTGTAAAATTGGAAGTTTAGAAATCATTTGTAATTTTCCTTGATGGTAGAATTGCAGTGTAGAATCCCTTTGCTGCTTTTTACATTGAATGTGAATATGATATATATGTCGGAGAATACATTTTCTATTATAAATATTTGACCCAAGTTACATGGAAAGATTGTGTACCTTATTTTTAATGTTTTACATAATTTGAGAATGTCCTGTATCTAAAATTGGAAGAAGTGGACAGAACATAAGGATTTCAGGATGTCAAATGATAAAGTCTGAAGAATAAAAATTGCTGGAACCACCTGGGTACCTTCAAGGATAATGTCTTGGGCCAGATCAAAAAAGAGATTAAAATCTACAGAAATAAACATCTCAGTGTCATGTTTTGAGCACTAGATTCCAGCACAGATGTAATCAATGCTCACTGTTTGAAGTCTGAGGGAGGCAAAATATCTCCTAACAGGTTTCATGGGAGCTGCCATGCTGTGCAGGATGTCATGTAAACCAACCAACAGGAAAATATTAAATATGTGACTTTACTAAATACCAGTCTAGGATAGATCTATGCTTAGCACTAGCTGGACAACCTACTTTGTACAGCCTGGAACAAAAGTTTTGCAGCAGTTTCCACACCTTTTCAAAAAGATGAAATCTCTCCATTCAGCTTCTTGGAGCTGTCATGTAATCTAAGGATTTTGAAACATTCCCTCACAAGAAGAAGTCTCAATGATCTTTGACTGTAAGTAGTGACAACCAAAACCTGAACAGAATATGACCTTTTGGAATATCATTTCCCCTACTTACATACTATTTCAGTATTTCACCTATCTCACCCAACAAGAATGAAGCCTCTTATTTCCTACTGAGAAAAAAAATAGTGATGAAAGTTGAAAAAATTGCTTCTTCTTGATTTTACAAAGTAGTTGCAAATGCTTATGTATTTGGTTTATTAAAATTTACTACACCATATGTCAGCAGAAAGTTTTAACCTCATTTTCTCAAGATCTGGACAAAAGTTTGATGCTTAAAATTTAGGTGGTTACAGGAGGTCTCAGCTTGTCTTAGTGTTCTTCTTCTTTCAAGTAGTCTTAGATGTGCTTAGCCTCTGTGGTAGGTAAAAAGACATTGTTAATCAATGCTTACATTGTGCAGTCCCCTCAGAAATAGCATTCAAAATCTGGAAAAGTAAGAATGTACAGGGTAATTTACAGTAATCTTCTCAGTACTATGGACACTTTTGATAAGAATGATATGCATCTGAAGAGGTAGCAACTTTTAAGACAATCTTCCTGAAGCTTTAAGCACATTAAATCAATGAGATTTTATGTTACCTTTTAAAAAAATTAGCAGTAAGATGGAGACTTTCAGTGACCTCACCTAGTAGGTTCCACCAAATATTACAAAATGCTATTCCATGTGGTGGATTTGTAGCAACTTTGCCTTTCTCTTATTTGGTGGGATGGTATTTGGGGATTTGTTTCAGGGTTGGGGTGTGTTTGTGTGGTTTTTCTATTGGAGACTAACCTTATAACATTTTCATATTGACTTAGCACCAGGCTTTTAGATTTCGGTATAGTTACACCAACGTTAACATGTGAGTAAATGTATTTAGATAGCCAGCTTCCTTCCTTCCTCCCCACTAGTCACATGTGCAACTATTCAAAAAACGTCCATGCTAATCATCCAAATTTATTATCCCAAAAGATCTGCAAAACAGAATTAAGAAATCAGAAAAATGTGTCCTTTTTAGGTCACACCCCTGAAAATACTGAAAACATTGTTTTCATACCTCCATTTAAATGATTCTACTTCTGTTCTAAATTTAATCTGTGCATGAGATTATTTCTTTTTTCTTTCATAGGTCTAGAAGAGATTTAAAATCTTGGTTTTATATTTCTGAGCCTCTTGCAAAAGCACAAATGATTAATCTCTCACATATTAATTCCCAACTCACAATATTCTCTTTCCTGAAAGTCTCTGGAATCTTTCAGATATTTACAAGATAATCCATAAATAAGTAATTTAAATATTATTTAAAACACACATGGGAAATTTGTCTCAGTGACTATATTATATACTATTGATGGTGAATGCAAATGCATTCCTTGGAAGAGGTGAATGATTGTCAGGTCACTGAAGCTCTGGTGAACACAAAAGAAGGCCAAGCATCCCTGTACTGGGGAGCTGAAGTAGCTAACTACAAAGTAGAACTGCTGAAAGTGAAAGCTGTGTTAATTGCCAGAGCTGTTTGATAGTTGACCATTTTTTTTTGTGCCTTCCAGAAAATGCAATTCATATCTCCATAAAAATATTCAAACTGAACATTTAATGCATTTGTAAGAAGCTAGGAATTTTGCTGCAGATTTTCTAACCATGAATCTTCTGAAGTCTTTGAAAGACAGCTAAGAAGTGTGAGCCATTTGTATGGTCATAGATAACTTTTTTCAGAAACATGTCTGCATTTCACTAGAAGATGCTTATGTATCTGAAATAAAGAAGACTGAAAAACTTTTAAAAGTTAAATACATGTTTCTTATTTCCTGCAGTCACACTGTATTTAGAAATGCAAGGGATGAGCTAATCACTTTGCAAAACTGACAGCTACCTGGAACATATTTTCCCAACAGTTTCCTCAGTTCCTTGCTAGGGTTCCTCAGGGCCAAAGCTCAGGCCCTACTTTGGACGCTTTTTGAAAGCCAGCTGGCCTTGCATTTATGCTGGGCTCTAGGCTTGAAACAACAGAGCTCTGTGGCAGAGCTGATGCTCAGTTGGTGCTGGAGGCAGAGACCTTCGGAGACTTCTCCAGGTCAGCTGGCAGAATGTGTTGCCTCCAGCACTCTGGTGTTCATGGACAGGTGATGGCTCTTGATGGCAGCCTGATGGAATACGTGGGTGGAGAGCTAGTTCATTTTTGTGAGCAGTCTTCAACCTACCTGGCTTTAACCATGCAACCAATCTTTAATGTCCTGATTTACAAGTCTGCTGTTGTTAATGATTTTTTTCTGCATTACTCTTGGCACAACTTTAGGCTCTCCGGGAATTTCTTTCCCAGCAGTGAAACCAAAAAGTGAGGACCCGTGCCAATGTTCACAAAAGTAACTGTTTTGTGTGAATCTATGAAGTTGTTTTTGAAATGTCTGGGAAATGTGTGTTTTCTGCAATATGCTACTCATGGCTTTAATTAAAAACCAGAACCCACTCTCCTGAGAAGTTATTTTCAGTCACAAATGCTATAACAGTGGCAGAATGTAGTAGAACTGGCTATGAATTTCTTTAAAATGGATTGTTTATAGCTTCAGTAAAGCTGTGTTGCTTGAAGTGTGTGCTGGTCTTTGGTCATGTTGTACTGTGAACAGGTTCTATGACCAAGAAGGAAAAGGAGAGTCACAAGGCACTGCCTCTTGCTTTGGAAAGTCTGTCAGAGCTCTTCACTGCTTTGGACAGGTGTGATGGTTTGACTGGGTGTGATGGATTGAAGTTACTTCTCTTCACAGTAGCTGCTATGGGGCTGTGATTTGTGCTGGAAACAGTTGATCACACAGAGATGTTTTAGTTCCTGTTGAGCAGTGCTCACACAGTGTCAAGGCCCTTTCCTCTCCTCACCACATACCAGAAGTGAAAGGCTGGGTCTCCATGAGAAGCTGGGACAGGACACAGCCAGGACAATGGACCCCAAAAGGTATCGGGGATATTTCATCTCACGTGGTATCACAGTTAATACAAAAACCTGGGGGAAGAAGCAGGAAGGGAGGGAGGATGTTTGGAGTGACAGCACTTGTCTACCCAAGTTGCCCTTGTGCATGATGGAGCCCTGAGTTCTGGAGATGGCTGAATACCTGAGCACTCACTGTAAGTGGGGAATTAATTCCTTGCTTTGCTTTGCTTTGTTTCCATGTGTGACTTTTGCTTTCCCTGTTTAACTATCTGTATGCAACCCATGAGTTTTCTCGTTTTTACTCTCTTCTCCACCCCACTGGTGAGCAATTGACTAAGGGGTGTGTGGTGCATAGTTACCAGCTGGTAACATGATAAATTTTTAGAACTCAAAAATGGTCTCCACTTGGTCGGAGCAACACCCTGATTAGTCTGTCTCCTTCAGCTCATCCCATGGAGCAGCAACCCAGTTTTCTTCTATCCCAGACACAAGCTGGGCCTTCTGCAGTTGTGGTCTCTCTCCAGGGGTGCAGAAGGGCCTACACTACACATCTATCGCATGCCTTGCTTGCAGGATGGTGCTGGTATCCCATTTCAGCTCTCCTGAGGACCAGTAGGTGCCAGGTGTACTCTTCTGTAGAAACAAATGCCTAATCCATCTTTTTGCATGCATTGGGTTGCCTGCACTCTCAGGCGCTGGATGCTGCTGCTTCATATCTTCTGGCTACTTTTTACCAGATTTGCTTTGCAACTGTTTTTGCTCAGCTTTCTTGCAGGCAGAGATCAAATGATTCAAGGAACTGGGGAGCTCAGCAGAATGCCTTTCCCTTAATCTAGCTGTGCCATCTCTTAACCCTGGCCATTTTGCACAGATCCCAAATCAGCTAATGCTCAGCTGTTGTGTCAGGATTGCTGCCACCTGCCCAAGCGTGGCATCCTGTGCTGATGAGTGTCACCAGTTGCCTCTGGCATAAATTAATAGGCCATCTCTCAAATGATTAGCCTGGAAAACAGCTTATGTGTCTTAACAGAATCCTAAAGATGGACATTTTAAGTTAGATCTCCAAGCTCAGCCTGGTCAGGAATAATACTTGCAACTATTTAAGTGAAGATCCAGAATTATCCATTCCTGAACATAAGACAAAAATAATCATTAAAAATAATAAAACAAAATAATCAATGTCATTGCCCAGCATTTAGAAGGGTAGCATTTCTACTGCTCAGCCAACAGGAAAGCTTATTTCAGGGAAGTTGTGATCACCACTCAGCAAACCTGCTCTTGAAATGGGTGAAGGTACTATTGGCAGTCTCCCAGAACACTTCCAGCAAGTGTTAAGAGCAGCTACTCACTACAGAGAGGCAGCTGAAAAAGGCTAACATAAAACAGTATCAGTGCATGAACTGTGAGAAGGAAGTCTCTTGTTTATAAAGGTTAGTTGCAGTTATCTTTTCAGGAGTGTAAAGGTTGCAGAAAGTCTCACAGCTCAAAACCTGAAATGTTTTATTCATTTATTTTCTTGTTCATACATACAGCTGAATTTCTCAAGAGCCTGATTTGCAGCTAGAGGGAAAGGCTGTGAGTGAAATAGATGTCCTTTTTTATTGGAAATAATGAAAACTGTTAGGAAACTCTGGAAATAATATTACAGATATATTACTGAGATCTGATTTTATAGTTAACTAAATAATTAATTTTTACTCATATAGATTGTTTAATTTCCAGACACAATTTGAAACTGTACAGCAGTATGGCTTACAAGCAGTTCTGAATTAGTGCTCCCATTTTTAATTTACATGTACAATGTGAAAAAATCTACCAGATATGTCTTTGCCTTGCTTTTTTTGTTCACCCTTTCACTAACCTAAACAGAACTGCTCCTCCACATGCGAGAAAATAAATTTCAGTTTTGATGTCATATCTGGTCTTAAGGGTATGACATCCTTCTGGTGAGAGAAACTTTTTTGAAAGACAAAGCTACATTCTTTAGTGAAAACGAAACCAACACTCTTTGTTTCACTGGGAAATACACTGATAAATTTATTATTCCTTGTGCTTATTGATTTCATTAAGGTTGTTTTCAGGTTTTTAAAATTTTGACAAGTAGCAGAACATTTATTTGTGATATAGAAATATTTTAATTAATTAGCACAATTATATTCACACTGAAAGCAACCCTGATATTCTTAGAACTTCTCTTACCATTATATTTTCCCTTGATAAAACTCATTCTGAATAAAATACATAACTTGGTATGTCTATACCAATAGACAAAGTTATTTCCAAAAAATAATTTTTCATAGCTTTCCAAAGTTACTTCCAAAAAGCTGATATTTGTCTTGGGTTACATTTTTATACTTCTAAATGGAGGAAAAGCAAACAGATAAATACAGAAAAAAATTGTTTTTAAATATGAATATTCATTAAAGGTTACAGATTATCCTATTATGCATACAGTTGATCAGTCACATCATCTAAAGGTCCTTATGTGACATGGAGTTTTTTCTTTGAGATGTCTGTTGCAAGGAAGGCTTTTGAAGAACTTAGCATTTGACCTGAATTATTACAATTGTATCTCTTTTTTCTGACTGGAAACAAACAGAATTTGCTGTCTAAATTTTATTTTTTAAAATATTTGGAATAGCGTAATTATAGGGATGGTGTATAAGGTTCTGAATTATATGCAGATATAATTAATATATATCATATTTTCTTTTATATGATCTTTACAATGATTCATAGAATTTTTCAAATGTAATCCAGATGGGGATGTGGCCCAAAATCTTTGTGCTGTTGGCACAAGTGAACTGATGCTCTTTTAGGCTCTGAGGAAGGGGAAAAGCCATGCCTTGGACTCTCATTTTTCCTGTCTTCTGGAACAGACTAATATCTAGGAAGGTTTGGGGCAGGATGGACAGGGTAGCCCAAACCCATCCTTCCTACTTCAAGCAAAAGGCCCAGCTGCCCCAGGTCTGTCACACCTACATCTTTGTCTGGCAGCCCTGGCTCAACCTCCGTTGAAAAGTTGAAACCCCAGCTTTACCAGCTGGGGAGATGAGTTTTATTTTTTCTTATAGCTCTTTTAGGCACCCCTGGAAATGCTATTGACAGTGGCAAGAGTTTGGACCATTGTTGGTTTGGATTTTCTGCTAAGTACTGAATTTAAACATTTTTATCTCCTAAATAAGAGGCTTTAAGACAAATACTTGAAACAAATGTTTGAGTGTTAGCATCACCTTTCTCTCTCTTGTCAGTGGAACGAAACAGGTTTTCTGTGTAGCTGAGATTGCATTATGATATTTAAAAATGGTTATGTTACAAACTGAGTGAGGTACTTTTCCTCTGAAATGTCTGGGGAGTATAAAAAAGTAAAACTAGTCTTATGTTTTAGACACATTTATAATTGTACGTGCACTTAATTACTCTTGCAAGTGCTGCATTTTTCCCACTTGCACATACTGATGGGCCCATAGCTCTGGCTCTGGCTGCCCAGTGGAGAGGAGAAGGACTAAAAACCATCTGCCCTATATTTTAGAATTTATTCAAAGATGTTTCTTATCAGTGATGTCAGAAAAAGTTGGAACTTAAGAAGGAAGCGTTTTTTGTCTGTCTGCACATCTTGCCTATGGGGATGCTGAAGAACTCATGACATACTCTAAATGAAAGAGAGGTACAATAATCCCAAAATGCTGTCTGGTTTCCCTGGCCTAATGAAGTAAGCACTCCTGGACAAATTAGCATAATGACTGCTGCACAAATCATAATGAGTCTGCATTTTTTCTTGATCTTTCTATGTTCCAGTAGTTTGTTAAAATGTCAAAGATTACTTCAGGTTAAAAAAGATATTATTTTAAGCACTAATGCCTTTTGCCATTAAGATAGAGTTATATCATACTGTATCTTGTTGGATCTCATATGACAGGCTTCGTTTTACCCAATTCACAGAGAAAAGAAAATCTACTTCAAGTGTAGATGTAATACACTTTGTTCAAGTGACTGAAGTGATTCTGAAGGTTCTAGTTCAAACCTCGTGTATTGGCCAGCAGCCACTGGCCCAGACTGGAGGGATCCCAGGACTGGTGGTTCTGTGATCAATCTCTAGACCAGTTGTGATTCAGATTGACCAGGAAAACATGAAGTCATTTTCAGCATCAGCATTTTTTATGGATATGGAGTTAGCACCTCCAAAAGGGAAATGCAGTTGCAGCATGTTCATTGGCATTCAGCAGCCAGCCAGCCTTTTGAATGGTGCTTTATATATTGAGTAAGTTTGTCTTTGACAGGCCTGTGTCGTTATAGAATCACAGAATGCTTCTGGTTGGAAGGGACTTTGCATATCAAAATTAACACTTTGAAATCCCTGATAGAAGCACATGCACATGCATGCTCTTTTCTTGATTTCTGTAGAAGAAAAGGCAGTCTGAAGTGTTTCAGATGAAGTTTTAATACATTTATTTTCCTGGGTCTCAATAGAACAGCCAATTCTGTTTACTTAATTTCCTATTTCAACTTGAACAAAACTGTTCTACTCAACTGGGAATTTTAATTTTTAATTTTTAAAAATTAACATCTATATTAGTATAAGTTTTCCCAACAATAGTACTGTTAGGCCACACCAAAGAAGTTTTTTAAGAAAACTCTTCCCAGGGAGAGTGTAAAGCAGAATTTGCTTATATGTTTCACCTTCATAGTTAACCTGGTATGAGTTGACAGTCTTCTGAACTTGAATTTGTGTATTTTGATCAGTACATGTCATTTTTGTGAACAGACTATTCTCATATGAAGATATAGGGCTTTTTCTCTTTAGTCAATATCACTTCCAAAAATATTTAACCTAAACAAAGAAATACAAAAATGTTCACTCAAATTTGGACTAATGATGTCCGTCTGAAAACTTTAATAAATACACCAATATTACTGACAAAAATTCTTTGGAGATACCCAGTTGTGTTTCATGACGTAGAGACATAAATTGAAATATTAATGGACGATATTCAAAAGTGTATGTTCTCATGCTCTACAAATCCATTTGAAATCTTTTCAGCTGGTACCTTTATCAGAAATCCACAAAGAATTTGACATAATTTTCTTTAGAAAGCATAGTGCAAATATTTCAAGATGCACTCAAGAGCAAGAAAGCATCTCAGTGCTGAGTTCTCCACATACCTTTCAAGGCAGTTTTGTTTCATTGCTGGCATTATCTAATAACAGAGCAAGCAGCAACTGAGACACAAGACATGAAATGAAGTCTAAGCTTGTGACAGCCACTGAATCAGAGGCTTCATTTTTGCATTAGTGGCCACAACTGTGATCCTGGAAGCTCACAGGCCTAAAACTTTTCATTCTTTCCTAAAAAACAGTTTTGGATTTTTAGAGGGAACCTCTATTAGACCATCTTGCTACCTACAGTCTTCACTAATAAGTTACCAAACTTTTTTTTTTTTTTTTTAATTGAATATCATCTTAAATAAGTCTTATATAAAAGATGGTGTTAACTTCATATTCCAAATGCCACTGTCAGACTAGACAGAATCAGAGAATTCTGTGACTTTCAAGTGCCAGAAAATAGATCTCAGTAGAACTGGCGAAATTTATGGCTGATTCTTTTTATTGAAAATTCTGCCCCAAAAGAAAAATTTAGAAAGAAAACTACAAAATCTGTGAACAGTGCGTACACAAGTATTTTCTTTTTAATTTTCTTTCTTGTTTTTCTTGTTCCAAAATAACAGTCTAAACCAGATGATATTAATTTTTCCATTGGTTGCCCTTCTTCTCTCCTCTGGTAACAGGGAAGAAAAATGTCCAGCTCTAGAATTAATTAGACTTAAAACTAATTAAATTACAGTAAATTTATCTACTTCAATTTTTTATCATCATTGAAAAGATTCTAAATTAAATAAAGATAGGTAGACAGGACTCAATTTTTACATTTGTGGAAAGAGGAAAAGTTACTGACTTTTTTGTCACTTTTGTGTAAATGAACAATTCCTTTTTCATACTGTGACAACATTCTCTCATTTTGCTGGATGAAGGTGGGGGAAAACAAAGGAGGCAGGATATAACAGACTGAAATGTTTCAAGGAGTTGGGATTTTATAAGTCATCATGGTGAAGATGGATTGGTAGGCAAAGGGCACAAGAGATGGTCAAAGGTGGATATAAATAAATGGGACGGTTCCACAATTTATCATGCAGCTATCATCCATACATACACGATATCTGTCCATCCATCTTGTCCCAGGATCTGGCTACACTGCTTGTATATCCAGAAAGATAGGATGAATCACAGGAAAAGACACAAGCTTGTAAATATGTGTCTACTCTTTCTTACGCTAATCTTCTCCTGGGTCTGAAATGCCTATCTACTCTAAGTAACAGGATAACTGCATAATAACTTCTCGTTACTATCACGTTTAGAAATCACTAAAGCTGGTCAGGTCATTAGTCTGAAATCTTTGAAGACAACAGTTCAGTTAGAAAGACTAGAACTGAAAAATATCTAATTTAATGAGCACAATTATACAGCAGGAGCTAATATTGAGATGATTTGGGAAATGTAGTCTTTTCTAAGAGCATTTAAAAACATTGCTGCAGAAAAAAAATAAAATTTATGATCTTTGTCTCAGTTTGAATTTAAAATGTTATTTATTAACTATCCATGGACAATGGGACTATCTTTAATAATCAAGCTCTACCACGTTATAAAAATCTCAAAAAATCTTCCAAAAATCTGAAAAATACTTAGTTCTATTCAATTAAAGCATTAATTTTAAATGTTTTAAAAGTTAATTACTGGAAGCAATGCAATTTCAAATTAAATTATCCAAAATGAAAATAATTAACTTTTCACTTTCAAAGTAACAGGATATTTCACCACTACTATTTTTCTTCAATTTCAAAATCAAAGAAACAGCCCACTTTCAGAGAACTTAATATGCAATATTAGGCAAAAGTAAAACAAAAATTGGTAAAAAAATCATCCAGACTCATATACTGATCTACACTGATCCGCAATGAAAATATGTTTATTGACTTACACAAATTTTTAATAAACTACAGTTTCTTAAATTACAGAATCCTAAGTCCAAACATTTAATTTTGACTATTTCTTTCTCATCGTGGAGCATGTAGAGCTGCCATGGATAAATGGAAACAGAATAAAATAGATATCTAAAGGAGTTAGACGTCTGATCTCTAAAGTATATGGCACAGAGAAATAAGAAAGATGATGAAACTATGCTGCCAGGAGACTGTACTTCATTCAGTTACTCTAATAACTCCCAGCTCGAGAACTCTTCTATCAGAACTTTTGCAGGGGTTGCACTATCTCCTGATCTAGAGAAAAGTTAAAACATTTTTCTTAGAGAATTATAGCTTCATATTCCCCTGCCTATCTGATACCAGGAAATAAAGCTGTTCATAACAGGATTTTGGTTAGTTATAACATGTTTCTTCTAGCAAGATGTTATAACACTGTTTCTAAGGAAAGCCTCCTTTTAAAATGTAGTCTGCTTTTGAAATATTTGAATGGAGTTTTCAAAGACAAGAGGTCACTGGGAGCTGAGCACTAATTCTCATATGTTAAAATTACACAGATCTCCAAAATCTTAGCTAGGAATATCAGCCTGTCTGCATAGCCCATCCGGTCCCAGGTCAGGTATGGAGGTCATTGAAAATCATTATAAAGAGCCCAGACACCTATTCTGAACACATTATTGTCTGCCTCCTAGTGCAGTGATGGTAGGCAAAACTGCATCTTCTCTGGGGAATGTCTAATGCCACATGAGTGTGGACCTGTAAGCCCATTTAATTATTTAAGCAGGCATTGGTACTGAGAACACTGGAACTAAGCACAGTCACAGGTACCCCTGGTAGGTCGAGGTGTACACCTTCCCTAGAAAAACCTGTGCACAGCTGTAGATAAACTTTTAGACAGAAGTCTATTTGGGAAACTGGTGTGCTCCCACTTACTGGGGTATAAAAGAGGACCCCTTTTTTATTATATTTGGGGAATGATTTCAGTTCAGAAATTGATAAGAGAACATAAAAAATATGGCAGACTACAAATAATCTCAATATGAGGAAAGCATTAGTGTAATGTAAATAACATTATTTCATAACAGAAGACAGAAACCAAGGTTCAATTCATTTATAAGGACCAGCTTCAAACTTAATGGTTGACATGCCCTGACACTGACTGCTAGTTACTCTAAGTTTAACTATGCCCTTAAAGTGGATTCACTTTAGATTGCTTAGCTAATCCCTTTTGTTATTGTGAGAGTATCATGAGAGGAGGGAGGAGAAGGAAGGAGGGAGATGGTAATTTACAAAGTGATTCGAGCTTGCAAAAGTCTTTCTAGTCCAAAACATCCTAAGGTTTGCTTAATATGACTTTGTGCCCATTTAAATACTTAAATTGTCATTTTAAGGTTTTGTGGTTTTTAAACACAGCTGTTTAGTTTCTTATCCTTTTCTTTGGTATGTCTTTAATGAATGGATTATGATGGTCAGTTTGTAATGCCATGAATGAAAGATTTAGGACCACTAATCTTAAGAACACTGCTTGGCGCCAGTAGACAAACAATGCACTCCCCAACTTGTTATCTCAGCCATACTAAGCTTTCACTTCTTACCTGCTTTCAAAGACTGCCAGTTCACTCATGTAGTCCAGAGAGTATTAGGCACAATCTCCTCAAGAAGGTGTTTTGTGTTTCCTGATTTTTTGGGAGGGAGTTTATCACTTTATAATATCTTTGTCTATGCTGTATCAAAGTGGAGCTGAAGTACTTGAATTTACAAAGATTGAGCTGGTTTGAAAAATAAACTCTCAAGGTTTTAAAATAAAATACAGCATTGCTCTGGTATGAATTTTAAGAATTTCAGTTAAATTATTGTATTATTCCTTTGTATTTTAATATTAATTGTTTAGTATCTTTGCTGTTTGTTTGGAATAAACTCTGACAAAAAGAATTACTATGATCCACAGAAATGATAAAAGGGAGTGAAGAGTGATATAAAGGTGAATGTGTATGTTCAGTTATAAATTCCTGAATCTCTTATGTACATGGAACAGAACATACACCTTGAAACAAATGAACTTGTGCTTTTATCTCATGAATTGTGTTATCAAATGAACATTGCCACAATGAACTATGTGCTTTAATCTCATAAGATACCAGACCCCTACATGAAATCAAGAGATTGAAGGTACACTAATGTTTCTCAGACCCTTAAAACTTTGTCCATGAAATAATGTCTTCAATAGTTCTGTGGTAATTCATTGAATAGTCATAAGTTTCAATGACTTTTCTTGCAAAGTTATGTCACACTGCCTTAGGGAGTATGTACATTCAAGCCCAAAGCTGAAAACAGAAGATGGTTTTTCAATGAAAAAATGAACAATTTTTGAAAAAAACTAAATGACCCCCCTGCCAAACGAACAAACAACTTAATAAGTATCTAAAAATATATTTCAAAACAATCCAATGAAAATTGCCATTTAATGTTAGATTAGTTACTATGGCTTGTCTTCTCTGTCTTTTTCTTTGTATTCCCATTTTAAGGTCTTTTCCTCTCTGTTTTTTATCTTCATACTTTTGAATGCTATAGGTTTATTGCCCTGTTTTGACCTGAGGTCTGGTTTTCTGCAATAAATTTTCTATAGTATGTCCTTAATAATTATATCATGTCCCCTGGTCCTTTGACTAAAAACTTGATGTCTGTTATTCACCATGAGCCAAAGAGAAAGACAAAGTTTCATAGTAGCAACTGGAACACTAAGGTAAAAATGAAAAGAAAAAAAGCAAACCAAAACAAAACCCAACCAACAAAACAAACAAAAAACAGATACAAAAACAAAAAAAACTAAAAAAAAACTCCAACCAAAACAAAAAAAAAACAAATTTAGAAAAACAAACTAATAAAACAAAAAAACTAACCAGCCAAAAAACTAAGAAACACAGCCACAACTTTCTTTTCTTAAACAAATCAATATTCTTTTGGACTAATAAAAATACTGGTTCTTTTCACCCTTTATGTAATTTCTTTTATGCTTATTGATAGTTTCTGAGCTGAATAATGGAAGTGGAGAGAGCTGCCATTAACTAGGCTTCATAAGTGCAATAGTGGTGATTTTAGAAGTACAGGAATTTTCAGCCCACCTATTGAAATGAAGGTTTTCAAATGAAAATGAGGGTAAAGCCCTATGGAGAGCCTGAATCAGGAATTGCTATGACAGATAATTTAGAATGAGAGGCAGAGAAGGTGAAAGAAACTGATGTCAAGTGTTTATATTAAGCCTTATTAAAGGCTACATACCCAAATCACTTTCCCTAGAATTTTACTGTTAAAACTTAATGAACCAATGTAGGTGTTATTATGAAGCTTCTGCAGAAATTATCTGGCTATAATAATAAATTACTGATATCGCAACACTTGCTGAGTAGTATTTAGACATATAAATCCTTAAAAGGATTTCATGGGGAATTAATATAATTTTATTCTATCTCAACAGCTGCAAAAAAACCCCTCCAGCAGTTACATCAGTATCTATAACAGTGAGGCTACCTCAGTAAACCCTGTGCTGTGGTCTCTGTCATATAGAAATGTTGTGTCTATGTGGGCTGATAGAGGAGTGTGCTGATGGAGGAAAAGGAAACAGTTTGGGGGCAGAGGGCTGGCTGTCCCAAGGCCATGGTGACATTCACACTAGCATGGCTGTAAGACAGTTTCTCAAGGCTAGGGCAGATTTCTTGAAATCTGTATATCATGTTTTTCACCCTTGTAGACTGCAGGTAGCAGTTGCTTCTCTCACACAAGTAATGAGAAAGTCCTTCCATTAAAACTGCACTGTACGGCAAAAAAAGAGAATCAGTGCCTGGGAATATGTACTAAGTTGGTTTAATTTTATTAATTATCAGGGAGCTATTCAACAGTAATATTTTCTGTGCATATAAAGTCACATCTATCCTACTTTCCTGAATAATAGCAAGAAAATTAGTTGAGGGAGAACATTTCTGCAACTGAGTATTTTGTTTGTCTCATTTCAAGCTGTTTTTCATTATAAAATGTTCAATTTTTTCTTAAGTATTCACCAGTGTGAAGCCTACTGCCCAGCTATGGAAGGCTGCCATAGCATAGGAATTGCCATGTGGGTTTGGATCTAAAGTAGATCCATCTTCACAGCTGTCTTCAACTGTCAACTTCTTCATAGTAAGCATCTGTTACAGAAGTGTGAGAATATGTTCTGATTGCATTATTGCCTTGGGAGCCAGAAATTACATCCTTGTATTTAATGTCTTTACCAGACTTTTTAAGTAATTTTGTGTTTTGTTTTTTTTTTTTTACTTATGTTTAGCTTCTGTTAATACCCTATCCTGCTCTTGGGTAGGAAACTGTCAGCCAAGACTCCAGTTTCTTCAGTCAGTCAAAGGAATAATAGGTGTGGAGACCATGAAAATCTTCTCATGGTTTCTCTGGCACCTCTGCTCAATATTCCAGCTCCTTAGCAGACAGCCATCCCGACACCCAGCTCCAGGTCTGGTCTCTCTAGAGGCAGCGTTTTCTCATAGCAAAAGAGTTCACTTCCAACCTTGACTTTAACATGGGCTGACTAGACCATGGACAATTTTGCATTGCAAGAAGAGATGCTGAAAGTTCCTTTGCTTACTCTAGGAAAACAATGGCCTAGCAGAGAACATGACCAGGTGCTACAATTGCATCAGAAATATGTTTCTGGGGTAGGGCAGACAACTGCCTCAGCTACATGATAGCTTGATTGAAGGATTAAAATAACATACAGATTAAGCATAATTTCTCTCTAATATGACTGTTAAAGAGAAAAAAATACTTCACCATTCAGAAAGGAAACAGTTTTTAAGAATCCGTTAGAATACCTACATGGTTTGCTAGTGGGACTTCAATTCCATAGCTAGGTAAATCACAACTAGTTCTTAAACTGATTTGTAAATACTTTGCAGTAAATTCTCAGCTCCCTGCACTCTCATCTGGAAATCAAACTGTCATGTCACTTCATCAAATAGCTCTTCCTTTGCTTTCCTTCACAAGTGGTTTGGGCTGGGAAGTCCACCCCATTCTTGGCTAGAGTCCCATTGCTGTGTTTGTGGTATTCAACTCATAAAACATACCTGTGTATGTAGAAATTATTAAGCGTCTTTTTGTAGAGCTTGATGTCAGCCAATTACAAAAACACTTCTGTCTTGAAGTTCAGAGAGGATTGAAAGCCTAAATGAACTAAGGGAATTCCTCCTCCAAAAAACCATTCCATTTTGATGGTGAGTTGGAATGAAAAAACACATGACATAGGTGTAGAAATGCAAATAAACAGGTTTTCACAGTGCTTGGCAAGCAACGTCAGTATTTTATTACATAATCCCAATTTATGGGTTTTCCCTTTACACTAATGGTTTACAGCCAAATCCATCTTAATATGCCATAAATGGCTCCCTTCCTGAAGAAAATTCATATGCAATTTCTGTAAAGATTATTGTTCAATTTTAAATTCATTATCATACTTTTAAACTCATGGTCAAACTTCTACTTAGAGTTGCACCTCACAAAACATATTAAATTTGAGGAAATCTTGGCCCTGTCTCAGAAATGTGTTTCAGAAGGCATGTATGACTATCAAAACAATATTTTCTAACATATGCAATGATTCTCTCATAAAAATTATCTTATTTTACCAGCTTTTGCTGATGTTATATGAGTACAATCACTGGTAATAAAAGCAAGATTTGAAGAATAGACAAAATACCCCCGCAGATTGCAGTAATATATTTCTGCTCTGTTCATAATCTTGTTCATAATCTGCCTTTAATCCTAGAAGTGTACAGGCTTCTAGCAACTAGAGCAAAAGCAAATTTTACAAGTAGTGCTGAAAGGCATTTAATACTACCCAAATTCTTTAAAAGTTATATTCTTTGACCATATAATAAGGATTTATAATCCAGAAGTCACTGAATGCAGCATCTAAAATCCAGCTCCATGCCTAACTGAAATAAAGTTATATACCTGTCAAGCTGAGACAGAAGCCATTTAAAACTTATACTGGCTGTTGTGTCCCCCTTTTGCTGAGAGGGAAAAGGATTCAATCAGAGCAGGAAGATTAAACTATGGTGTGAAAAAACATTATTCATTTATACCCCTGAATTTCTTTCTTCAGATTGAGTTCATAGTTCTGCCAACTGTATATAGTATAGTATATAAACTGTATAGCTAAGGGTGGTGAGGGAGGAGAGAGAGAATTAGTTTTCTGGTCTTGAAGTAATACAAATGTATGTCTAGGGAGTATATGCACTATATTCTAAAATACAAAACAATGAAGAAGAGGACACAAAGAGATGGAGGAAAAGAGAGTCCTTACAGAGCGGTAATTATAGTTTGTTCCAGATTAGGCACTTTTTTAAATTAAATTATTGTTGTGACTAGTGACTGTATGCTGTTTGAAGGCCTTTTAAATTTTATTGCATGAGTATTTTTAAAGCTATAATTTAAAGCCTTATTAGTTTTAATGCAACACAGTTCTGAGTCATCACTGATTGAATGATAGTAACATCAACTTGTCAGGACAAAATCAAATATAAGTAAATTTTTTTCTATATAACAAAGGGGTTTCTAGTTCAACACAAGTATAATTTTGCCGATATAATGGATAACAAGTAATTATAACAGCTGTTTTGACCTTTTTGAATATATGCCATTTAATAAAACCAACAAACCATTAAATAGTTTTAAAAAAACTTCATCTGTGTGGACATATTTTCAATATAAGAATACTATGGCCATAGCTACTTATAGGGGGCATACACCTTCTGTAACTAGAGCAATGAAATTATTAATTATATATTTGTTGTTCTTGACATGAAATATTCTGGCAGAACAACTTTACCTTTAAGAGATACCTACCTTGTATCTGCTTTATCTTGTTTTCCTTCTTTTTTGCTAATATATTTCTAATGCAGTGAGTGGTTGCAAAACCAACCAGAATGAAGACTGGCCAAGTATCCAAAACCTGGCATAACTGTTTCCCACAAGTGCAGTCAACACCTATTGTGTTATATTACACACCTAGTGTGTATAACACCTATTGTGTTGTGTGTGTATAATTTGCATAATTCTCGTAGATTTTACAACAGTTTTCTGTTTTACCTTTTCCTCTTTTTTCCCCCACCAGTAAAAATATACGTTTAACCACCTGATCAGTGACAGAAAATGGTTCTTTTCCAATATAACGATTTCTTCCCATCTGTTCTGTTTTTGTTTCCATAGGAAATCGTTGGCTAATATGTGATTTACATTCTCTGACACAGATCCTTTTTCCTACCTGTTTCACTCTTGAACTGAATTGTGTACATATTAACTTTCTTTCATTTTCTTTATCTTCAGGGACTTAGCATAACTAAAATGTTAGGTTTCAAGTACACACCTACCAGAAAACTCTTCTGATTATCTTTGCAACACCACCACAACAGTTTAGTAAAACAGATTGTAAGCATGTAGCCATGTAATGACTTCCTTGACTGCTCTTGGGGAATTCACTTTCTGAGTAACATTACAATAAAATCTTATAAAAGAAATTGCCTTATATTTCCTCTCTTAATGAACATTTATTATTACCTTTCATTATGGTAATGAAGAAATTTTACCCATCAGGCCATCAGACTACATCTGTATTCTGACATTTTGTCTGAGATTACTGCTTTGCAACCTGGCTCAGAGCATGATTTGCTCTACAGGTAAGAGGACAGATAGTCACTCTGTTGTCAATAAAGTCTTTTCTGTCGCATTAAACTCCTTCTGAAGTAACCCAAATACCTTCTGAGTATTTGCTATATAACTCAGAAACAGTTATTGTTACAATCACTTTATGTTTTATGACCTAACTGACTTACATTCTTGATGGGAAGGCGGTTTTCAGGAGCTTCATTTTAGAATTGCCTCTGCTTACTCAGCAAATACAGGTTATGAACAGATGGCCTAGTACCTGAAATTTTAAAGTATGTGAGGATCTTCCTTGTTTTTCTTCCTGTTTTTTTTTTTTTCTCATCCAACAGGGAAGAAAATAAAAACAGTTTTTCTCTCAGCAGTTTAAGCATCTTGCATATTTTTTTGTTTTGTTTTCAATCCATGCAGCAAATGTTTGAATGAGCTTTCAAAGAGATTTCTCATTAGGTCTTCTGAAGATAATTACATTGTTTTAGAAGCTCTGCTCATTCTGAGATCCAAACTGGCTTGAGAAATTTTCTGATAGCTTGGTAGGTAAACAGTATGGGGTTTTAATGTAATTGTTCATGAGAAAGTGCTTTTGTGCATGTGCCTTTTAAAGCTTACTAAAGCTGCAGAGCTCTCCCAAACTATTCACTACAGCTCCAGTTACAGTTCTAGAGTTATAAAACTCTAGTTATTATGGTATTTTTGCTTTCTAAACCATCCTTGAAGCTTTATTAACATAGTGTAAATACTTTTAAAGTCTTTAGAGCTACCTCTGCTTTATTTTCTGTGTGTTTATTTCTCCTAAATGTAAGGCCAGTTTAAAAATGGAATTGTGATTTGGAAAGATAATTCAGTTTTTATTTCCAAATCCCAGTTTTAAATTACCATATTCTTGAATATCAGAATTTTAAAGGCAAAGAAAACCCATAGTTTGCATGTGGTACTGATGTTGAAAATATTTTTGGAAAAAAAGGAGGGGGAAGGGAGAAAGGGAGGGAAATAGGACTTTCGGCCAGGTGTTTTACTTGAGACTGACAACTGTTTTTAAAACACTGCTGACCCTTTAAGCCCGTATCCTAGCATAATATATGTTTATGTGATACATTGCAAATAGAAAAAGAGAAGATTCTCTAAATATTAGACTAAAATGGGAACTAACTTAGACAGAAATATTATAGTGAGATTTACCAAACAATGTCTGAAAAAATTACTGTAACTATTACAATGTCATGACAGAAGTGGAATAGTTCTATTTAGAGGGACATTTTTTTCCATATGGACTTGAACTGAAGCTTACTGAACTCAATGGAAAGACTCCGATTTTAAATAAAAGCCCCCATGAGCTGCATCTAGCAACTTAAAACACTTTAAATTAAATAGCTTTGGGTTTTTATTTTTGCTCCAAGTCACAGCCTGTCTTAACTTCTCTGTATTTGCTAATCTAATTATGAAAGCAGCATGATATGTGTGGATTTGAAAAATTTTTAGATATTATCTTTGTACTCAATGAGGAAAAATAACATTTAATTGCTTATAATTTGAAAAAGAAATTTTGAGTAAAAATTAAATGTCCATGGAGTGAAAAGAATGGTTCTCTTTCTGCAAGAAACAGACTGATTTACAAGAATTTGTTCACGTAAAAAGGCAACCTAATGGTTAATTCTGACTTCAGAGAACTAAAATTTCAGTGCGGTTATAATAAAGATTGACCATTATTTGAAGAAGGCATTCACAGTAAAGTCTACTTTAGTATGGAGATTCTGTGTCATGGAAATGGCTTTGTTAACCCTCATGGGTTCAGTCCTGGAATGAAGGATGTTGCTTGTGGTAGTGGTGATGACTTTGAAAGAAGCAGAATTTCATGCCCTCTGTGAAAATTGGATTGCTAATAGAAACAAGCCTGAGAAGAGTACTATCCATTGCAAATACTCCACTAATGCAACATAATGGAAACATAAGAAATTGTTATGATTTTCTTCCTTCAAAACAGTATATATCCAGTCAGTAAAAATTTCACAATACTCAGCAAAATTGACTCCTGTGGTTTTTTTCTCCAGAACTTTGCTCCTAAAATATGCCATAAACACGCTGGGTCTCTGCCGATGAAAAAAAATATTCCAAGCATGTGATCAAGCCCAAGAAATAGTCATACAAGTGAGAGAAATAGAATGAACAAAGAATTGGTCTGTGTCTATTGCATGTTCCAGGGAACAAGAGTTTTCCCACTATACTGTGCTCAACCAACTGATCAAATTAGTGATAATATTAATTAGTGCTTCAGTAATTCATTGCACATAAGATGAAAGAAAAAGTCTATTCATTTTCCCATGTTTCTAACTTTGTGATATTGGGCATGTACAGACAGACACATAAACATATAAAGTATTTTAAATATGTCATGTATGTTTTTCATAGGTAAATAAGGAATTCTGTTGTGTACATGCATGCACAAATAGAAAAGCTAGCATGATTCTTGTGGCCAAATTTAAACTGCTGTTAAAATTTTAGTTGTTAAAGTTCTTAATATTTCAATTTTTCAAACCTGTAAGTTTGATAATGTATAAACACGTTTTTGCATTTATGTTCCTGTATTTATTTTTTAGGACTATGGATTAAAAGGAGGACAAGGCAGGGGTTACATTAATTCATTCACAGTCAGTACAGTTTGTGTAGATGGTCCAAAAGATGAAATGCTGTGTTCTTTCTGAGCTGATACATCAGGTCAGCATGCAGATGGTATGAGCATTTTTGTCACCAGCAGTGTAGAAGAGAGTGATCTGGCTAGTGCTTATACCCCAAACCCTGGAAAAGAGAGGGCTGTTCGTATTTGGATTAACAGGCAGTACCTGTAGAACAAGTGCCATAACTGTTCAGCTGCACACATTATAGCCAGGTAACTTTATGTGTGGAAAGACAAAGTCAAATGAAAATGCACACTTGGATACAGCCTAGGTACTAAAATGGATTTTTGAACCACAGAATTTATGCATGAATATATTTAAGAAGCCCTGGGATGAGAATGTCAGTCACTTCATTAGCTTCAGAAGCACACCTCACTTTGTCTCTGCAATGCAACCCCTCAAATGCAAAAACATGCTAAAGTTTGCCTTGCAGGGTGAACTGACAGAGAAAGGAAACAGGTGGTCACTCATTCTGTAATGCACCCATCTTACGCAGGTACTGCAAATCACACAACACCTTCAGATCATGCACAGAAAGCTTGCAGATGCCCAGACCTGGTGTGCAGATACAGTGGTTGGATTGTTTGTAGGAGGTCTGTCTGCCTGAAACAGAGGGCCAAGTCCAAACTACTACCTTGAAATACATGCTAAAGCAGCCCCCAGTGATTAAGAAAAACAAGGAATGGCTTGGTTTTGCTCAAGTCAGCATTAAATCAGAGGAAACAAGTGAGCAAAAGATGCTTCCCAGAAATAAAGCATGTGTCACAAAGAAAAACAGCTGCACACAAAAAAAATTCTCAGGCATCACAACTGGCTTCCTCTTTGATTTCCCATTCCATCCCTTTTGGTTGGTAGTACTTCTGGTGAAGCTTAAGGGCTTTCTTTCAATATATTCTAGAGTTTGCTCTGATGAAGCACTGCACATTTTCTCAGGTGCATTCTGTCTTTTATAAAACAAATAAATAAAAATATGTGACTGGAAGTCAGCCTGAAACCTCAGAGGTGAATTTCACTCTGAGTAGAAGGGCTTGCTCAAGGTTTAGCTGCACCCCACAGAGGATTCACATCGTGACCATGGGATCATCCCTGTGAGAGTGATCTTTGTTTTCTAGCAGTGGGAACACCCCAAAGGGCCAAAGGATGCACATTCATACAGATTCAGGCCACAAATGAAGGAAAAAGGGGCAAGTATTTCTGCCACTGGCTTGTTCAACAGTGGGAAAATGGTGAGGAGGAAAAGAGGCATTAGCCCTGTTCCTCTCCTGCTATTTTTGGTATGTTTTCCCCTGTGGAACTCATCTGTCTCAGTGTTTTATAGATTTGAATTACTCAAGATTTGTGTGGGAGAACTGGATTTAATTATAATTCTTTGAGGCATCTGACAGCAAAAAATATTTTAAGATAGCTATAGCTTATGTGACTGGATAGTTGTGGATTTTAGATTATTCATGATTTAAGAGCGGGGTAAGACATGAAAAATTTTAATGAACTCTGTGAATTTTGGGGTAGAATCATACAAAGAATTAAAAACTGTTTTTCTCCTCTTCACACAGCTTCTTCATAATCAATTGTTAATTAAAGACCTATCCTTTTTACTTTAAAGACCAGTTTTTCAATGTAATTTGTTTTTTAAATACAGAAGTTTGTTAATTCCTTAATTTTATATTGTATGCCACTACTGTTAAGATGTAAGCAAATGCAACATACAATGTACAATTTTGTTTACAAAATTTTTTGCAGTATTTTCAGATGTACTGTTCTGGGACGCTCCAAAATCACTAGAAATTCTCTGTTGTGCTTTGTCAAAAACAGAAGTGTCAGATTTCAGTGCCTTATCAAACACGTTCACTTCCAGATTTTCGTTACACTTACTCACCTGAATATGAAAGTAGGCTTTTTCCCTTTCCTCTCTTAGCTATCTAGTTACCACACCTTTGTCATCATCATGGAGATCTTAACAACAACGACCTAGAGAAATGTAACAGAATTTTCCTTCTTGTGAGGTAATCCTCCCATTTGTATAGCCAGCTGTGATATTCTGTCAGACACAAAAAGCAAATCTTACAGACAGACCACTGGCAGCTCAAGATATTCCCTTTTACCACTACATTTTTTCAATTTAAAAACAGAGTGAAGATATTATTTGAGGAATAAAAGTTTATTCCAACTGATAAGCCACTGAGGATTCTCTTTTGGTATTTCAGGGATGAGAACACTGGGAAATATTAAGAAAAAAATCCATTTTTCTTTAGGTCATCTGACCCACTCCATTGCAGTTCCAATTTTGGTCTTTTTGAATTTTAATTAGAAACTAATAATTTCATAGGAATATAAATTAATTCCATGCAAAATAATGTTGATTCTGATCTCCTGAAAGTCTAAGTTCAGTTATTCTGTAAAATTTCATCATAATTTCTATGTTTTGCATTGAAATAACCCTGCTTCTCTACAGTGTTGTCTGGGATGGTCTTTAGAAATAGATTTGTGTTCCCATGCTATATTGATTCAGTGTGCATAAGTACCATAAATACTTTACTTCTGCAGCAAAGGCTTTTATCAATGGAGATGTTATCTTTCTCACAGAGAATTTGAATGTTGTCACTGAATTTAGTGGATATCCTGATACATTTCATGGGAACTGCAAAGTGCTGAATTCCATTTTCTCAAGGAAGCTGAAGAGAACAGAGAGATCATAACACCTCATGAGATCAGAGCTCAACAGAAAATGTAAAATGTGAGCAAAAGTGGAAATTTAGTGGTATAAAGATTCAGTCCTGAAAGCCTTGTCTACATCATTCCTCCTATTCCTTTAGTGATTCATGGTGATAAAAACTGCATGCAGAAATAAGTCATCTGGACTAAGGATCAAAATAACTTTATCTGGTCCATTTATTTCTGCAAGAATGGATTTTAAAATATTGTAATATATACTGTAAAACTTATATGCGCTACTGGAGAATGTATGTTTTCTTTCTACTGCATAATTAGTCAGACTTTCTTATTTGTAGTCCGTATCACATATTCTTTGCTACTTTGGGGTGGAGAATACTAAAAATTGAAGGGTGATGTAAAAAAACATATTTTATGTCACTTTAAAAATCTAGCATGCCGCACTTTTTGTAGGGCCCAGTTTTCATTATAGCGAGTCATGCAAGTCATACTAACTTTTATTGATCAGGTAACCTTAAAATGGGATTCATTAATAAAACTCCTCTGCACTTATCCAAGTACATATCCAAATGTATTTTAACCTCTCAGTCCCTCTAGATTTTATGATAATGGGTGAAGTAGAAAGCATTAGGAGTATCTTGCCCAAACAATCAATAATCTAGTGCATATGTATAGATTGAGGAAAAAGAAGTACATGGAAGCATCATACATAAAATATGATACAGGGGATGGAAAAAAAAATAGGGGGGGGGGGCTCTTTTGGTTTTGAACATGAAACAAGTAACACCCTTTAAAATATCAACTGGTCTTTTATGTCTTTTTAATACACTGTTTGCTTCAAATATACTTTATTCTTGATTGTATGAATGATATGAAAAGGCTAATATTTTGTAGATTTCCACCATGGCTGTTCTAGGTCATATTCAGGCCTGAGCTGCTACTGGAGAAAAAGAAAGAAAAAGCTTTCTTATGATGACAATGATACAACAAAATAAATCCAGGAAAGTAACAGATTTGAAATAAAAATATAACACCTGCCAGGCAGCTTACTCACAGTATAAACAAGGATTAACACCAGCAGTGGTGCAGCAAATACTGGTCTTAACACGTATATGTTTAAATATCACAACCCAAATATAAGAAAAATTACTTCATGCACTGGCTATTTCAAATTGCTTTAGGATTCAACAACTATTCCTAGAAAAACAATAGTGCTCAATACAGAGCAGCTGAACAGATTCAGTCCAAAAGGCAAATAAATTAGAGAAGGAATTTTTCTAGCTTCTTGGTTTTAGTGTAAAATATAGTTCTAGACAAGGAGAAATACAAAACCTAAGCAGTTATTTAAAATAAACAGTATAATAATTTGTCTCCACGTAAACAAGTTCCACAGATTTTCCTGAAACAATTACTAACTTTCTCAAGGGTATTTATTCTTCCTTGGAAGGAACAGATTACCAATAAACATTTTAAAAATCAGCTGAAGCTCAGTGCCTTGTGATCAAGGATCAGTTGTGACTTGAGGAGTAGATGATTTCACTGCTGCATTAGAGCTCAGGCTTCAGGCATATAGCAACAGATGATCACCATTAGGGGTGTTAATATAAGGTTAATTGTTTGGGTCAGGCCTCTGCTGGCAGGCACTGGCTACATACAGCTGTGTATACAATTATCAGCTGAACAGGAGCTGACTGAAACAATCTGTATTCTCCACTCTGACTACCTGTCCTCCCTAGCACAGAAGGAAAACAAACTGATGAATGATTATTGAATTTGAAAGCACTAAAGCAGAAACCTTTTGGTATTTTTATCCTCAACTGGCAAGTCAAAGAAACATTTATTTTTGCCTTTTGACAACGTAGTTTTTAATCCATGATAAGGGCTCTCAAAGCATCATGGCAATAACTTCTGTCTCTTTCTGGACTGAGAGCAATAAGTAGTACCATGTGGGTTATCTTTTCCTCCTTCTCCCAGTGGTGAGTGAGTGGGATGGAAAAGCATCTTCTAAATAGATAGATCTGCCGATGACCAAATGATGCCTTTGCACTGAAGAGTGATAACACAGCTTTAGCCCTCCCTTTTGCAGAGAAAGCTGGTTTGTGGAAGAGGATTTAAGTTATATTCAAGTATTAAGTGAATGAATAGCCCTGTTAAAGCCTTCACACAGGTAAAGGCAGTAATTCAGCTGAGGATAATATTTAAGAAAGGAATCCAGATAAGTACCATTCACATCAGGGTTTATATCGTTGTCATTATTAATTATTATTGGTCATTGTCTTTATTCACAGCTTTCAGGTGTGTTGATAGAGTTGTCGGCTGCTCCAAATACACTCTCAAACTGATTTTCTTCTCATATCTCTGGAACACTCATGAGGGCATAAATGAACAAAGGAGCAGAATAAGCACCTTAAAGACCCCCAGCATGACTGGTCCAAAGAAATTCCTATCCTGAACAGGGTTTCCAAAGGAAGCTGAGAGAGCGAAGACTGCAATACTCTGCACAAAATTTGTTTGACATCATCATGGAATGTAAGAAAGATAAGTTAAATGCAGAGAAATCACAGTAACATTTCTCAAAATGATGGAAAATCAAGAATGTTCTTTGCTACATAGTTAAAAAATACTCAGCCCCAAGGGTAAGTAGAATATTGAACTTCAGCTCAAATAGGATGCAAGTTGAAAAATGTCACATTAGAGCAAAAAAAAGTAAACAACAATAATAATTAACAATGCTTTGTTTTCCTGAAAAAAAAAAAGTCTTGGGGTTAAGTTAATTTCGTTATAAATTTATCAAAGTCAATAGAGTTCTGTCAAAATATTTTCAGGCTTGTTTGAACCCTGTACGCAGAGTGAATCCCACCCTTCCAGCAGAAATAGGGATGCTTTGAAGGCTACTCACACAGCTTCTGCATTTAAAGTCTATCTTTGTAAATTTTATCTAAAGTGAATTATAACATGATGGAAGTTCTTTGGTTCAAGTTATACATTATTGCTTTAAGATTTCAGAATTTCAGCTAGATAGAATTGTCTTTTCTCCATGTAATATGACAGTTACACTTCAGTTGTGGACTCAATTTTATGTGTATCTAGTCAGTACATTCAAGCAAAGAGATTAAGGGGAAAAAAAACTGTGATACTTTATTTTCTTTTTCTATATTTTCAAATATTTTTAACCCAAACATTATCTTCCTTTTCTCCACCTCTTTATAAAATCTTTTATATCCCCATGGTGTGGACAGAATATTGACTTTTTCGCTCCATGCAAATCTGAGTAGTGTTGATAATTTTTTAGTCATGCTTACATAAAATCTCCCAGAAAGCCTAACCTGAGCCGCTTGAATTCAGGTGATGCCTCTTCTCCCTGACCTCTTCTACCAAACAAAGAAGGGGGAGGGATCCCTTAAAGGAGTAATAGCCACTTTATTTTAACCTAACAAGGCAACATACCAGTGTTTCCAAAATTGTGTTTTAGGCAGTGAAATATGCACTGGCAACTAAATCTAAGGGTGGGGAAGAGTGGGGAGTATGTTTTAAGAAGACCTTGCACATGCACATACAAATACTGTCTGCAATAATGGAAATTGAACATAATTTGGTGAGGACACATTTATTAGGCTCTAGATGTAAATGAAACACAATAATGGAAACAAAACAGAGATAGAAGAAGGAGAGAGGAACAGTAATAACAAGATGATTGTCCAATTGCACATCTTGGGCAAGAACTCATTTGTTGTTAGGTGAAAGATTTATGTGATTTCAGTAAACCCTTGAAGACACCATTATCGACTGACAATTTGCTAAAGGTACCACAGAAGCCCAAGTAGTTAAAGAGCTCTAAAACTAGCAAAATCCATCAAATTCTCCAAGGAGCATAATATTGTTCTTCTGTGTAAACAGTCCTCTTATTCTCTAGGTTATGGGCCAGGTTATAACTCTCATTAAGTCAATCATCATCAGCTGGGCTTGACCAGCAAGTAAAAAGGAGAAGGCAATCTGCCATTATGTAGGCATTAGTCTAGAGTGAACTATTATCTTCAACACCCTGTAGCTCAAAACATAACTACTTAGATTGCTCAGATAATAACTGTGACCAGCCAGCCATTTGCAGTTACTATAGCTGCTGGCTTCAGAAGGCAGATAAATATATTAAATCTCTATTAGAGCATTCCATCATAAAGTGCACTCGGCTGCAATACCCTGTCTTTTCTCTTAACACCTCTAAAGAGATGCATGAATGCCAGACAGTGCTGTGGCATGGATGGTATTGTCATTTCATTATTTGCAGTTGGACCATAATGGTACGTAATTTATATCCACTACTGAAAAAAGAATAATACAAATAAAGATAATCAGTAAATGCATAGGAATCACACAGCTTGTAGAACTGCTGTTGAAGGTAATTGTATATTTCATTGCCTTCTAAGACCCTGAGATGCTCAATACTGTGTCCTCTGCAGGGTGACCTCACTTTATTTAGTACAACTAATTTAAACTGGACAGAAGCACAAGGCTACGTTCACCTAGCAATGGAAGATATGACATTTATGTCTGTAGTACTTTAGGGCAGTTCTGTCTTGTGTTATTAGAAATGGATCTTTTGCTTATCCAAGCATCTACAAAAGAGTTAATAACTGCTTTTTTAAAGGCAAACTGTTTTTCTTAAGGCAAGCAGAAGCAAACAGCTATTTTGCATAAAATTGTGTAGATTTATACTTTCAAAAATCAGTTTTGTTTCTGATACCAATGCACAGAAAGCTTCCCTTTCTTTGTTCACTCAGTTACCCCTTTGTTAGATAAAATACATATATAATCTCATTTAATTCCCCAAAACCCAACTCAGATACAAATATTTATTTTGCTTCACCCTCATGAAGATAACTCATTCTAAGTGAAAGTTGTATTTGAAAACATCTTTTACAGAGGATTTCTCCTTGCTTAAGGAAATATTTATACTGCAAAATGTGCTATGGAGTGTTTTTATTCAAATTTTTTTTTTTTTACTCTTCTATGAGTTTTGGTTTCCCACAAGAAAATAAAACAACAAGATGGATTGTTTTTCACAGCTTCCTTCCCAGATGAAAGCAGATAATAGGAAATGTAGAAATTAGAAATGGCAAAACCCCAGTTCTCTCCGTTTGAAGGAATTGTTTTCTCATAGTTATATTTCATACTACTTATTATTCTATTATACACATTATCTTATTTTCCTAAAAGAAATGAAACCAGAGAGGGAGGAATTAATCTGGTTTGAAAGAATAGATATCAAGACTCAAATTATTGGGTGGCTCTGCAATTTACAGCACCATGACATTAAAGTGATGGGTACTTGAGATATGTAGGTAGACAACTAGAGAGATAGAATTAGAGAGAAGAAATTCAACCCATTCTTGTTAGATTTACTTCTTCTGGCAAAAGCAAGCTCCTGGTGATGAGTCCTTATAAGCAGACAGCAGGTGGGCACAGCTTGACCTTCCAGATCAGTCAGATTAAGAATATAATATTTTCTATGCAGTTAATGCTGACATGATGTTAATTACTTAGCAGATCCTAAATCCCACAACTGATTTTTTATCATTCTGACAGAACAAGGGAATGATAAGTCCAGTATAAAGGAGCTGGCAGGAAGCTATCTGGCAAGTTCTCAAGATAGTATGCAATTAGGGGAAGAAAAAATAAAAAAATAAAAAAATAAAATCAGAATGTTCTTTAGGCTTGTTTCCTAAACAGACCACTTTTGAAGTGTCAACCAACAGAGAAACTGAGTATTAGTAAAACAAAGTGTGTATTGCTCATTTGTGAATACTGATGAAAGCTTGAAAAACCTCACAGTGCTACTAATGGATTCAGCAAAAGCAAGGAAATTTGGACCAAGATTTGCAGTCCTGGAGTTGAAAAGTAAGGCCCCTCAGTGGTCTGACATTCAAAAATACTGAGTCGCTCCCCTAGTTGCACATGTCTTGGTATGGACGTGCATTATTTTTAGAAACCAGAACTCTAATACTGAAGCTCAGAAGAAAGCAGGGTTTTGAAATACTTAACATTAATAATGGAATAACCATCTCCTATGTGTAGAAACGGTCTACAAAAAGTGCAGTTCAGTTAATTAAATGATGCTGGTAGAAATTAAATTGGCATCTTCCCTTGCATTACTTCCTGCTGTCTTCCAGAACTAATATTTTCTTAATATATGTTTCTGAATCTAATTCTTCCTGAACATCAGAGACTGACAGCAATATACAGTCACTCCTTCACCATGTACCAAGGTACTAACTTATCACTAGGGTAAAAAAACTGCTGCTTTGATTTTATTGCAGTTGAGCACCAAACTCTCTAAAAAATTATATCCCAAGTAAAGCAATGACAGGTGGCAAAAAAATGAGAGAAAAAAGATTACACTAATTACTGAAAAAGGAGGCTTGTGTTATCAGGCTATATGTAAAAGATCTAACTGCAATGCTTGATACAAGTAGGTGTTACAAGATTTTCTGAATCATATTCTCACATTAAAATGTAAGTGGCTCATTTTCTGTAATAAACAACAAGCCTTTTCATGCCCAGCCCAGCAGATTTTCAGGTAGGTTAATGGACATGAAAAAAAAAAGTTCAGGTTGAGACTTTTACTTTTGGAAGTAGTGTTAGGCTGTCTTTCTGTGCTGAGAAACCTGAGAGAGACCTGTCTAGCCTCTGAGTGTTTTGGGAATTAAAGCAAACGAGAAAAATATGCCCCAAAAATGTTAGTGTGGATATAATCAGGGAATAAGTGAGCTTACACGTGAGCATACCACAGTACTGCATAAACATTACTTTCAAAACACTGTGAATGGAGGGCAATATAATGTCAATCCATGATCCCAAAAAAGACAGCTTCAAGTCTTCAACAAAACTACTTTACAGCAGAAATATACTTGGTAAGAGAGGGTTAACCTGCAGAAATTATTTTATTGTAAGCCTTGCAAATTTGAGTGAGGCTTCTGTCCTCTTTTCTGGGCTTACATTAATACATTAATCTCTTAGTGTTTATTGCTTTTAATAAGCATGAATTCCTACACTTGTAGGAAGGTGATGGAAAAGTTTGAAAATGTAACCTGAGTGCATGTCACTAATTTAGAAAGTTTAAAGAATGAACTAAACTAACAAAAAGATAACGTTTTTGAACATCTCATGGTTTTGAGAGCCTGAGTTTTAGATCCTTGAGGACAGCGATATTAACATAGCAATTTTTTGTAAAGTCAAATACTTCCAGACAAGGAGACTGATTTTTAAAGACTAAAAATTAATTATTTTTATCATACTCATATAATTTAGTAATCATATGGAGTAGGAACTCAAACAATACTAAATGGAAAAATATTTCTTGAATGCCTAAGCAGTTCTTCCATTTTACCTATTAAAAAAATATGCCTAACAGCAAATGCAATACAAATACTTTAATGAGCACCCGTAACAGGAAGCCAAGAGGCTAATTCTCAAACTCTGGTGATTAGAAGTACGGGAAATTGTTTTCCCACCTCAGAAAATATTCATTAAAATTAGTTATATTTTATATACTCATAAACTTGAGACTGAAAGGTAAGGAAGACAGAAATATCTGTGGGAACAAAACTGTAGAGAGGTTATCCCACAGGATCCAAGAGCAGTTAAATAAGAATAGACCTGAATGGAGCAAAAGGTCTTCAATCCAAGTTTCACTCATTACAGCTAGATGCACTGATCACCAGCTGTGTTTACCTGTGGCAGAAGAGGTCATGGCTTCTTTAAATAATTGAACAGAGACATTGGGCCAGAAAATTAGAGGAGCTGATTCATTGCTCCAATGATTAGGACATTCAGCTTGGGTACAGACGACCTAGTTTGTGTTATGACTCAGGCAGTCAATGAAGCCACTGAACCTCTAGCTTCAAATGAAGCACATGAGGCAGAGGAGAGCAAAGGCTTCTGGATGCCTCAGGAGGTGAGCAGTCTTCACCACAGCAGCTTGGAGAAACCAAGACTGAAAAGACAGCGCTGGAATGACACAGGCTTTGCGCTCGGGCATAGGAGACCAAGGTTTAAATTTAAATATCCAGTTTGAATCCAAAGTTACAACGGAGAGTTATCCACTTTCTTAGAAGGTGTCATTTCCCCCAGGTTACTGTGGGGTGTTTTTAGTTGTACTAACTCTGTCATAAAGTATGTCTGAATTTGTACCACAAAAAGCTTAGATTTTAATGACTTCATATTTTTATGCTTTAAGAGAACACTTTTTCAGGGTTTAATCCAAGAAGCTCCATTAAAATCAGAAGTTTTGGAAGTTATAACACATCAAATTTAAATGCAGCATTTAATTGGTTTTCCTCATTATTGAACTAATTATGATTTTAAAAAATAATGAATTATTATAAAAGAGATAAAAAACCCCTGTTCATTGCTTGAATGGAGGGAGCTTTGTTATGTAAGTTTAAGGCTAAATACAAGCTTCCTAGAAAGAAAGGACAAAAAATAATCATACCACTTAATCAAAAAAAGTGCCTATGCAAGCACATCCAGACTATAATGACAGTCTGCACTTTGAGGCTAGTCATGGAAATGTCCAGATCACATTACTGTCAAAGTCAATAGTACAGCTGTGGATAGATCTAAACATAATATAACACAACAATCCAATAGACTTTTAAAAATGAATAAAGGCATAGCTATAAGATGCTCATATCTTGTTACTCCAGATCTCTTAAAACTACATTATGGCATAAAAATTGGATAAATTAAAAAAATGTTCCTATAGTTAGTCCATTTTCCCAGTTATAAGCCTGTTCCTAAGAGCTAATGTAAAATTTCAGAAGGATGAGTGGCATCTTGAAGTGGATAAATGAGGGAAAAGAGCAAGAAGGAGGCCCTTCTGCTGAAAGCAGCACCTTTTTACTGGTTTCACCAGAAACAAAAAAATAAAACACATAGACAAATATAAAGTATAATATATGTGTATCCAAATGTGTGTATATATACATACCTATATTGAATTTTTTAGTGACAGAGACCAGACACTGAGAAGTTCAAAACAGCGTTGGAGAGTTTGGAGCTCAGAGCAGCTGGATTCATCTGGTGAGGTCTGAGAAACTCAGCAACAGCAAGAGAAAGTGGTCACAGAAATCAAAACCCAGCCCACAGCAATACTTGGCATAAGCAAATGTCAGTGACCTGACATAATCAAATGGGGAAGACCTCTTTCCTTGCCTGGACAGAGTCTTTATTAATATTAACTTGGGAGAGAACATTAATCTGTTTATTTAGGCTTGGGAACCAGTGAGTAGAACAATGAATTGGGTCAGAGGGTGTGAATCTGTTTGTCTAATTGTAAACATATACTATACTGGAAGATATGTATGGTATTATTATGGATGAAACAAAATGAAGGTTTGTGCATTCAAATGTTATGATGACAAACACAGCGGCAACTGTACTACTGCCTGTTGCTTGGAAAAATACTTAATATAGACTTGTTTTGAGATCTTTATCCAACTGTATGGTTATCTCACCTCACAGTATGTTTTCTGCCTCTTGTTCTGAGGCTTCTCTCAATTTTTTTTGTGCAAATGGAAAAGAAAGATAATTGCAGTGTTAATTACAGCTTAAAGATTAATGGCAAAATAACAAAGCATGGAGCAATAGCAATAAAATCTGGGTAAAAGAGTTGAAAGCAAGCCAGAATGCTTTAAAAGGGGATGCTTCATATCTCCTGGTGTAGAGGTTATTTCATTCTCCTTAGAAAAAGGAAGCCAAAATCAATTTTAAGGACAACTTTTGTATTTCATTCAGTGGTTCTTTGATGGAAAATACGTAAGTGGCTGCTGGAGTATAGACTAAAGCCAAGTTTTCCTTAGCTATTACAGGGGAATTGTGTTCACATACAGCTCAGATAAATGTTTTGCTCATGTATTTGTTTTTTTTCTTTGTATTAAATTAGAGAACATTTTCAATGGAAGAGGCAGAGAATTCCTTTCTTCTTTATCATTATAACCTGCAGTTATAGTGGTGATTTTTTCTGGAGATTGAAGATATAAGCTTGAATTTCCTGAGACAGAGGAAATAGCTGAATACAGGTCTCCCCGGTCAGTGCTTTATCCACTGAACTATTGTAACAATGAGTAGGAATGATTTCCACTTCCAGTGCAACTTAGAGGGAATGTGATAGACAACCTTGTATTTTGTACAGACCCAAGTGATGGAGAAGGTTGCAGCCCAGACCGAGACCCTCTGAGACCCCAAGGTTCTCAAGGAAAGCAGTGAGTTGTTCATCAGTTCTGATGAAACATAGTACAGAATAAGAAGTAAAATTCTCAGTGTTATTACTTTGGCTGATGCAGTATGATATAGAAACCATCAGGAGCTATATATTGTTAGATATAACTTTAGCTATAGTTATACATTGTTAGATTTAACTGTTGGCAGACTCAGTGCAGCCATTTTCTACTCAAATTCTGAGTAAAAATTTTAAATATGGCCGAAAACTACCATAAATAATACTAAATCATGATAAACACTGTCACAATGCTACAAAGCAATGTTTGAAGAGAGGAATGCCAAATGGCAGAAGTTAGAAACTGGGTCATGTGGTGAACTGCTACCTCAGCTCTTTGGTGGCTGCTAGGCGATTTTGATCACAAGTGCAAAGGCTTGCTCTTTGTTGGAAACCCATAAAGGAACTTGTCTCTGCTATCCTTAGCTGGAAATAAAACTCAGTGTAATTCTTCTAATCAATGAAACAGCTTTCATTAATATTGTTCCTTTGCTGAAGAGGTTAAACTTGCCTATTGCCAAACTTTAAGCAGTTATAAAGATGCTATTTTAACTGCACATTATAAATTTATACTTTATAAGGGATTAGTGATAAAAGGACTTAGAGACTCACATTGTGACACTTTGAAGACAGAGCTAGAACTGAGATTTTCTTATTTCTTTTTTTTAATTTTTTTTAAGATCAAGACACTCTGGAATCTTGTTGTAGGTTGTCTGCAGATGTAAATAGGTAACAGGTCATTCTGGTTGGGAAATCAGAGATGTACCAAAATGAATATCAGTCACACAATTTGTTTGTGTGTCAGTGGTTACATAACTTCTCATGCTGCAACCAAGCTGGTTAAATAAGCCTTCCATTTTAAGGCTGACTGGACCTGAATTTTCTACCTCAGTAATGCACAGGTACCCAAGTGGTGCACTTAGAGTCAGTTATACAAGTTTATACCAAAAAGATGGCTCATGCATCAGAGAATTAATAACTCAGTACAAATATGAGACATCAGTTAGATACAGGTATATGAGAATAAAAATATAAAAGAGGAAAAGTTTGGGAAAATCATAAAAAGTGCTTTTTACCCATCTCTTGCCATGAGTTAGAAATTGCATCTCAGTAACACAATAGAAGTAAAATCCACTTCATATCTCCCCAGGAAAGCAAACTACCAAGCTCTGAATTTTTAAAAAAATGATCTTTATTTCAGGATTACAAAGGAGAATAAAATTATCTTCAGATTATTTATGAACTAACTGCCAGAAATCATCTTGTTAAAAAAAAATAAAATTGTTGCTTCAGGATGCACACTTAGATTTATTGAAATGCTTTTCAAAAGATATTAATATCAATTCTCTTGTTCTTGTAAAAATGGAACTAACAGAAGTGTAATGAAGCGTCAAATTGTTCCTTAGTTATTACTTCTCCATTTGTTTTACATTATTGACAGTCTTTTAAAAAATTGTTTGTTGTTACTTATCAGTGAAGCTTTGAGAGTCTGAATAGCTCTGAAGAGCAAATAAATACACGGTCTCTATGTTAAAAAACAAACTAGAGAGTAATTTATTTTAATATGATTAATAGACACTGTACTCAAAAGTATAGCATATAGTATAGATATATAAATGTTGTTGATGGTGTTGATGAATGTTTCATATGCTTATCAAAAAGCTTTGGTTTTAGAATAAAAAACTTATTCAGTGAGTATATTTTTATGGAGACTGAAAGAATATAACTTCTCAGACTAAACATTGAATTGAGAAACACATAATTTCATGGGCAGCATAAAGAAAGCTACATATCATTAGGTAAGAGAGGTGCTGAATGGGCATTCCCACAGCCTAGAAGATCAGGATTGTCTCTGATGCACTGAGCATGTCTGTACATATGCAGCATTAAAAAGCTGAAACAGTACTCTGTATTAGGTGCAAAAGACAGGTGCAGGGGAGACAGTCACTCTGTTTCTCTAACACTTCTCTTTTGAAATCATCAGATCCTATGAATTAATTAAGGATTTTAAAAGTCCTCAGTAGATTATCAAGGAAATATTATCTTGTTGTATAATATTTTTATTTTTTAACTCAGTTACTCTACTGTCACTAAGGTCAAGACCTGTTTCAGAAAAAGCTGGATTCCAAGTGTTCGTGTTTCTTCTACTGACTCCTCAGATCTTCAGAAACATCTCTAGAGAAAAAAGCATTATAATGCTCACATGATTTCTACTAAACTTTCAATTTCCTGAAATTTTAGCAGTAGCAGTGGAAACCTTTAAACTCCTGTGCTTCACAAGTCTATTCCTGTTGTTGTTTTACCTCATTTTTTTTAAATTAAACTATGAAGCAGCAACAGAGGTCAAGGTACACTCAATTAAAATAATATTGCATTGACATATGTTTGCAAGTAAATGTTTAAAGGTATTTTATGAAGGTTACAGTGTTCGTAACAAATGGCATGCTGAGTGGTCCCCTGTTGCTTATGAAGTTAGAAAGGCATTCCCTATGGCTGCATAATTTCTTTCAAGCCTCTTATAGAATAGTACACATCTCCAGTTTAATATAAACATGACCCTTCAACAGCAACATATAAAATACCTAGCTCTCTGTTTGTTGAAATAATGGATAAGGTGAATCCAAATGTTTTGGCAAGATTTCTAGGTTCAAAGATAGAAATGTATTTCCCCATAAAAAAGTCATCTGCAACTGCTAACCCCTCAAAATGTAAAAGAAATAGAGTAGCTCTTCAAAAGACAGTCTTTATTGCTGAGTATTCAACAGATTTAAGCCATATAACAGTATTTAAGAATTTTGAATTTCCTTTTTTTATCTGAATTTACTTTTGGATGCTTCTAAGCAAATATACTGGCTTTAGCTTTACCACCTTGACTTCTCACATAAGTGTCTTGATGACTGATATATTTAAAAGAGATGAGAAATTGAAACCCTCAGTCACCGTCAGAGGTGAGTTTCTGTCACAGCCCTGGATTTGACCATCATATTCTTTGAAGCTCATTCTGCACCTGCCCACTCCCCTCTCCCTGTGAAAATAGATTTTAGAAGCTCAGCTAAAACAAAACCCAAGAACAACCCTGAGATCCTCAGACATTCATATTTTAGTGCATATAATTAATTTAGTGCACTAAAATTAAATGTTGCTAAAGTGTTTCAGAATAGATGTTCCCTGACTAAGCAAAAATAATTCTGAATTCTCCATTGAATTATATCATGGGGATATAATTGACTCACCAATTTAAAAACGTCTGTTTATACATTTGACTTGTTGATGAGGCTTTTTATAGTTAAAAAATGCAAATGACCAAACCAAGTCATGTCAAAAGGCAATGTTCAAACACCGAAAATTTTTATTTAAATTGTTTGCCTCTCTGTATATGTAAAAACCCCTGGGATTTAAACTTGGGTATTCAGGACTGATACAAAGACTTATACAAACTTTGATAAGAAATCTTAGGTTTGAGTATTTTCAAAATATTTTGCTTGTTAGCACTAATTTCTCAGACTTTGTTTCCAGAAGTCTCAGCTAGCTATTTTATATTATGTATTATATTTTTGTTTCTGAAAAATGGTTATGACATTTCTAAAGTAATGCTTTTACAGAGTGTTTCAATGAAGTTTCATTGAAATAGCATAGATGTGGTTGTTAGTATTAATCAGGAAAAGAGAAAACTCCCACAGGTGATTAACTGTATCCCAAATATTGTATATAGGCAGCTAAAAGAATATTCTGAGAAAAGACACTGAAAGAAGTATCCAGAGTGCAGAGACCACAAATAATGAAGAGCTGATGCAAGAAGTGCTATTGTCAATGCTAAATAGAAAGGTAAAAGTTATTTAGAATTTACTTAAGCAAAGCTCCACCAGAGGAAATGTTTGAGGTCATCAGGATTTCATCTTCAATGTAGACTTTTCACTCCAAAATCTCTCTTTACTTGGACTGGCTTGAGAGGTGGGACTATGCAAAACTCAGGGAGTTCAGCAAGGCTGAGTGCAAGGTCCTACACCTGCATTCCAGCAATCCCAGCCACACCCACAGGCTGGGCAGAGAAGTGATTGAGAGCAGCCCCATGGGGAAGGACCTGGGGGTGGTGGCTGATGAAAAACTCACCATGAGCCCACAGTGAGTGATCACAGCCCAGAAAGCCAAGGATATCCTGGGCTCCATCCAAAGGAGAGTGAACAAGGTCAAGGGAGGGGATTCTGCTCCTCTGCTCTGCCTTTTTGAAACCCCACCATGAGCACTGTGTCCAGCTCTGGGGTCCCAAACATGGAACTGCTGGAGTGAGTCCAGAGAAGGGCCACAAAGTTGATAGAAGGACTGGAATATGTCCCCTAAAAAGATGGGCTAAGCAAGTTTGGGCTGTTCTGGAGATAAAAAAGCTGTGTGGGGACCACACAGTATCTGAAGTATCTGAAGGAACTTTCAGGGAAGCTAGAGAGGGACTCTTTGTCAGGAACTGCAGTGATAGGGCAAGGAATAAAGGTTTCAAAGTGAAGGAAGAAATATTTAGGTTAGATTTTAGAGATAATTTTTTTACTGCAGAGGTGGTGAAGGAGTGGAAGAAGTTGCCCAGAAAAATTTTGAGTATCCCAACCCTGGAAGTGTTCAAGGCCAGGTTGGATGGAGAACTGAGCAGCCTGGTCTATTGGGAGGTGCCCCTGCATCTGGCAGGGGATTTGGGATGAGATGACCTTTAAAGTCACTTCCAACTCAACCCATCTTATGATTCTATGATTCTGTTAAGCAACCACAGTCCTCAGCCTCTAAGATCTTTAAGGCTGTGGTTGGCATCAAGTATCTCTCTTTGTTTCTCTGCTTTTAAAAATTCTCTGCACCTTTTACCGATCAAGAATACTAAATGCAGAGCTATGTACTGCAGAACCTAACTGAAAACTTATGTTAAATACTACTGAAAATGTGGTGAAAACCAGACTCCAACTGATGAAGCATTGCTTTGTGCAAATTTTATCAACAGTAATTATTTCTTTCTCTGTTTGTTCCATGCTATATTTTATAAAAAAATAAATAAATTGTTACACAAGAAACTAAGGGTCTGTGACAGGGTAACACCTGAAAGTGGTTGTAGGTCTAATCTATCTTCATTAAGCTTCATTCACTGAGTTGACATCTTACTGTATAAGTGAGATTAAATACTTTATTTCATTTCTTGTGTCAACACAAGACAAGTGATAGGTCAACAACATGATTTCTGGACCCAAATACATTGTATTTCAGAGGTAAGGAGCTTCCTTACCTCTTGCAGATCAAGTGGGGTAATCCTGTTATTAGACCCACCTCAGTGGGGTGCAGTGCTCATTCCCTTCAGTGTGAAAAAGGACTTTGCATTCAGACTGCAGCAATGACAACAGGAATTGCTGTGGCAGCTGCCACATAAAAACAAAGTGATAGATCAGTGTCCCGCTTCCATCACTGCCAAACAGCAGATATTTGGTGAAAGTTATAAGGAAACCACACTCATGTAGTTATTCTTCTCCAGGGTCCCTTTTCCACCATTGGAAGTTACTGGCTTAGAAAACTTCTGTCAAAAAGATGATAATGTCCTGACACCTGGAAGGTAATCTGGCTTTTTGCAACAAGTAACATTGAATTATAAACCAACATTGTTGGATTTGTGCATCTATTCTTGACCTTCACCTCGTAAAACAAGGGTGTTCAGATCAAATCCACAGAGACTATCTTCATGGGTTCAATGACATCACTCAGAGAATACTAAAAGATCTCATGCCTAGTATCCTACCACATCACAAGCATCCTACCAGTTTCTAGGCACTTTTTCCTTTGGGTTGCCACTGAGTGAAATGTGAATCAGAACTCATTCGGAGGAATTAATTTCCCTAAAAATTTTCGACATGCCTTAGAAGGCTATGACTAACTGTGCAATAATTCATTAACAGCTGCTTTGGTGAAACACTTTATAGACAGATGAAACAGAGAAAAAAAATAATAGAAAAAACCCTCAACAAACCCCAAACTTTAGCAAGAACAAGGGCAACAAATGAATATAAAAGCACAAGTGATGGATTTTTGTTGTGCCTTTGTATAGCAGAGTAAAAGGGATAGAAATTGGATTTCCATACTCTGCAGGTGTTCCGCAGATGTACTTGCTGTTCTTATGATTCTTTTTGCATCAGTAGACACTAGGATCCTGTCTGTGATGTCTGCTTTGGAGATGCTAGTGCATGTATATGCTAAATGATCACTGAAAGGCTTTGTATGCACTCTTTTGATGGAACTACTAACATTCATGTACAAGGTGTATCTCAGTGCCATGCTACAGTTTTGTGAAATGTGATCCAAAGGCATACAGATGTCCCTGTGTTTGCATTTAAATCCATTAGGTGATACAAGTGCATTATGACCACAGATGACCATGAAATTAGGAGATAACCTGACCTTGGTAGCCAGGAAAAGAGAGTGAACTGCTGGTGTAGTATTAGTGTAGTGTAGTGTACTACAGCTGTTCCAGGATTCAACATCCACAGCAATTGCATTAGAATGAACACAGATAATGTGAGGAAGAATTTCCAAGAAGGATTAATGGCCTGTGATAAAATGACATGTTATTTACACCAGAGGGAAAGTAAAGAACAGATTCAAGGCAATTTGACAGGATGTATTTCCAGTTAATCCACAGCAAATGATGCACACAAGAAACTCTGACTTTCCCTCAATATGAAATTTCATATTCCTTGACCTATTATAATTCAAACTAAATAAACTCATATTATTCAGAATAAGATATCCAAATTCAGCATGAATAATCCACACTTGATTAAATCAGTCTACGTTTCAAACTCTTAAATTTAATTCTATACTAGACTTAATTGGGTTTTGGATTTATGTACTGGATTAGTCTTTGATCTGCAGAAGGAGCAAAGAGTACATCACAGCACTCAAGGAAGGAGAGATGAGTACTGCTTGAGAGAGGCTAACTAAATTTCTCCTTAAACCATAAAGACTGTGCCTTTTCAAAAGTGTCCCCTTTCCCAGATGTGCCTTTTTCCACTCTCCTTTTGTTTGCTGAGTATTTCTGCAAAAGGAAAAGACACACAGGTTACTTAAGACAACCCAAAAGGACAGATTGCACCTGAGCCCCTGCCTGCACTTGTGACACTGAAGTACAGCCTCCTATTTTTCTCTGTGCACAGGCGGGCATTCTCAGGCTCCCCACAGCAAAATAGCCCTCTTGTGTCATGAGAAAGAAAATAGTCTGTATTTTTATAGTTGAAGGATTGATTTCCAGAGGAGCTCATCATAAGTTTGATTCACATCCTACTCAAGGCTTCTACTAAATTTTCTCAGTTAATGGGTTGCTGAAAACTGTATTTGCTGATGGGAATTAGCCGAAGCAGTTTCTGTGCAAATAAAATTAAATTTTATTCCCAGTTCTTTCTTTCTCCTTCCTATACCTGGGTTCTGGTGAAATTTTAAAATATTCAAGAACAATTTTAATTCTGTTCCTACCAGTCTTTTTTCTTCTCCCTCAACTGAGAAGTTTTCCAAGGCCTCAACAGTGTGAGAATAGGGGAATATATATATATATATGTATATATATATGACAAAAATAAAAAGTGACAAAAGTTATCAACCAATTAGAATTTCAGCCTCTGAACACAAAAGGACTTGGTTTATACTTTTCTCTTAGAAGGTGCCTCCATTATTCTTCATTGTTCCAACAGAATAAAATAAGAATAAAGCCTTATGAATGCAATACATTTAATTCAACCCTAGATGATATGTTCTGGCCTCACCTGTAACATTTAATCCAGTTCTTTTATACAGCTTCCAGAAAATTCTCAAAAAGGTTATTACTGAATCAGCTAACAACTTTGTAGTCCAGCTGAAGGTTCTAGCACTACTTTCAGAAGAAAATGTTACTCATTTAAAATAAAAGTTTAAGGAAACTGAGCTATACCTTTAATTTATTTTGCAAATATTGAATGCACAGCCACACTTTGCTTCAAACCATACTTTATTGTAGGTCCATAGCTTGCAAATGAACACTGAACTTCCAAACCAGACCTTTTGCTGTCTCATTATTTCTCCTATACAGTACTTTGCAGTTCCTGTCTGTGTGATTTCCTTTTATTAATGTACAAACAAAATGTGATGAATTAAACATGCTATTGCATGTATTTTTTGGCAAGCATGAAAGATGAGGTAATTGAAGATGGTTATTATTTCCAGCTGTACAATGCTAGCACATAGTGACATTTAAATAATAAGAGAGAAAGTAAAATAGGTGTCATGGTTTTAACAATACTGCCCTCTAAACATCCCAACTCACTAATTTCTACTCATTATTGTGGATATATCATTGTCACACTGAAGCTGTGTCTCAGACTATTTAAGTAATTTCTGATATGTAAAAAAAAAGACAAAACCTGAACCTGAAAAAATGCAAAATGCTGCAGTAACTAGATATTTTATTAAAACTATATTTTTGAACCTAGACAAGTCATGTAGAAATCTCTGAGACATAAAGAGTTGCTTCTAGGAAAATTCTTTTTCTTTGTTAAAGAATCAATTGTAAGAAATTGACTCATCTTTATTTTCCAGAAATCTGAAATAAACACATAGGATTTATTGTGGAATGTTATTTAGTAGAAGAGAGTTGTCAAGGTTTTCCACACATTCTTCTGATTAACCTTTAGTTCAAGATCATTTTCAGTAAGAAACTATTGTTTCTATCTTGATCTCCTGTCGGGTAATCTGTTGCAAGCTGTACTTTACCTGGTACATTTTCTTCTCAGAAATTATAATTTTTATTACTCAACCATGGAGACAGCAGCTGAACATAAAGCAGAGAATGGTGCTGTTTCAACTAAGCAGTCCAGTGCTTGAATCATGAGCTGACTGGCTCTGTGGGGAGCGATAGGTTGGTTTAATTTTCATGTTCTTACTGTAATTCTATGGAATTAGCCACCAAACAGAACACTTAAAGACCTATGGTCAATTGCAATGCACAGACTAATTTTCCATTTGAAAAATAAAACCAGCAAATACTTGGCTTGTTTGAAGTCAATAGCCATTACACACAACAATGGAGAGTGTTGGGTTGGGACTGTCAGCCCTTTGTCTCAGTAAATTTGGAAAAACTGCTGCATGTACAGCAGATATATCAGATTTTGCAGAGGTTTTTCTCATTACACGTGGGCCACGGAAATCGCAGTAACTCATGATCTTTCATGTTAGGTACAGTTGTTTCTTCCATGTTTGCATACCCTTCAATCTACTTTTCTTGGGAGGTTAGCACACAACCCTCTTCAGTATCATACAGTCACAATGTTTTCCTCAGCAGCACTCCAATCTATCCTTCCAGTCCCACACTTTCCACAGAATTGCTGAAACAAAGGACCAAAGTTCAGCAATTAACTTTAAAATCTTTCTCAAGACCTCATTTCAGTGATTCTTAAAGAATGTGAACATTTCACAGTTGAAAGAGATGCATACCAATGTAAATGCAAAGTGATATCAGTATGAATTAAATCCTCCATAAGACATTAAATGGCATCTCCTTTGTTTATGATGTGGAAAAGTCTGACATTAAAACAGTCTCAGAGAGTAGCACTGCATTTCCCTTGAATTATGTAGTAAGGAAAAAAAAGAGGGGAAAAATGCAGCAGAACACAGAAAAGAAATCAGCTATTGAAGTTCATTAATGGTAGAACCTATTCTATTATTTCATTAATTCAACACTCCAAATGACTATTAATATCAAGGAAGATCAAACTGCTCATCTTATGTCCCAAAAAGAAAAATATAAAAAAAAAAAAGAAAAAAAGACTGATATATACCTTCAGTGTTTTTTACTTCTGTAAGAACTTGCAGTTTGGTCGTCTACATGTAGTTCACAAGTTCAGGACCAGCAACCAATATGGTCATCCAGTCTCTCTTCAAACATATCACTAAATCATACATTTTACTCTTTTACCACTGTGCTGAGTCTCAGAAACTTGGTTTTAGTCAAAGCACATCTTCTAAATATTTATCTGAAGTCATCCTAAAATATGTGAATTAACCATATCCACCTTAAAAAGGTGTGACTGGTTGCAATTCACTACACAAAGTATGCTGTATTTCCTATTTAAATTTGTCTGGCCTCAGGTTCATCATGTTAAACCTTGTAATTCCTTTCTTAAAAGTCTAGCTTTATGACTGTATTTTCTCCATATGAAAGCACTTAGATACTGTAAGAAACTCAACAAGGATTTTCTTTTTGGTGTCCTTAAGATGCTGAGCTCTTTTAGGCCTCCTTAAAGGTTTCCACACATTCAATGACACAAAGGATAATTTCTATGTCCTATGTCCTTATTTTTTTTTAGCATCTTTTTTCAAATGCAAACACTAAAACTATAAATAGTATTTCTACAACTTCTGTAGAACTCTGATATGCATGACTTGGAATATATATCAAATTCCTTCTTAATTAAAAGGAACTTTGAAATATTCTCTGAAAATCAAAATGTAAGATTACCCCTTTAAAAATCAAAGGCCACCACTTTGATGGTTTCTGTCTTCATAAACTCATTTTTCAGTTTTATAAAATAATCTGCATCAAAATAATATTTGATGATACCAAATTTAAATCTAGAGAACCCTTAGGTATATAGGTATGTTTGAGGAATTGTGAGGGATCATATTTAAATTTAAGTTTTGATAAGAAGCACTACTGGGAAAGTTCACACATCTTGTAGTAAACATGCCTCACTTATGGATTCTATGCCAAACCACAGCAGCTGTCTTTGACATAACCGTATGTTTCACGGTTCTGGTATTTGTGTAGGTGACAGCAGAGGTGAGTCTTGGTTTCCCAAGACTGATATATTTTTAAAGCATATTATCTTATGTGCTATTTTTGTCCTTTTTGACAAATCTGCTTTCAAACATCCTTGATCCAAGGTAGCTAGCAAGGACTATAAGTACTACACTGCAGCTGAAACAGAACAGATGAACAAAAAAAAAGGACCTTGGTTATCAGTATGTACCACATACTTGTATGTGGTACAAACATGAACCAATCTAAAAAGATTATTTTCATTGTGATTTAGCCCACCAGGTTTCCCAAAATAAGAAAATCCTTAAAAACTAAGATGAAAAGCAGCAGTTTACTGAAATACTTACCATTGAAAATGTTCAACGATTGATTTAGGAGCTGAAATCTTGTCTATTTTAAGTATCTTCTCTTTCGTTTGGCCTAATACTGCTTTCTTACTTAAGTTGGTGCCAAAGATTTGAACCATCACTTCACTATCACTCATCAGTGTGATATTAATAAGGACTGGTGGATTAATTCCTTCTACTGGATTTTTAGGCAGAAAAATGCTGTACATGAGTGAATATTAAAGTTTATGCTTTGAATTTCATGTGACTAATTTAAAGGTCATACTTGTTAACTGTTGCAAATTTTTGCCAATGGAACCTTTGACATTATAAAATGAAATTTAATATTATAACACTCTAAAATTCCTTCAGCCAATGGATTTTGTTTCATATTATATGGTGTTTCACATCTTGAAAGCATGGCATTCTAAGCCTTATTCTTAGGGAAAAAACCAGAAGTATATTTTGATTATGCAGACACCTGTAAAGATTAATTGTAGATGAGCACATTGTAAACAGGACTGAAAAGGACCTGATACTTTTCTTTTCACCATTATGCCTTGGAAGAGTGGGAAGAAATTAACTTACATTACAGAGGGAACAGATAGCACTTTTTATCTGGCAACAGATGTACAACTTGATTATGAGAGGGTGAACACCCCACTCTGGTATTCCTAATTCACAATTATTAGGTAGTCTTGCCATTTTGATTTATTTGAAATCTCTTTACTAGATACTCTTCTCTAGAGTTACAGGGACCAAACCTCCTACAAACCTAAGGTTTGGGCAGACAAGTCATAGCTTCCTACTGGTGAGCCATCAGTCCTGCACCTATGCCAAAAAATTTGACTATGTTAAAAAAACAAAGCCTGTTAACAGTAGGTTTAAAATTGTTACAGTTTCTTGCTTTCAGACAAAATATTTAAAGGAAATTTAAAATGCAGGCATTTGAAATTAATGCAATGGATGTTTTATCATCACAAAATGTTGGCTCCTCTGAAACTGTGTTTGAAAAATTTCAGCTTTTTTAGTACTTGAAAACCATGCTAGAGGAGATTATATAGTGAAACATGCAGGATAGAATGTGACTGAAAGGTTCCACTGTTCCACTGCTGCGTCAATAGATTGCAGCCAGTCACGTCTGAAACTCGGGGACATATTCCTTCTACTCACACCCCTGTATTTTACATCCTGGCTAGTGTGCTAGCAATAGTACAGTAATATCTTTTAGATGACATGTTAAATCAAAGTTTTCCAGAGATTAGCAATTACATGGTACATTTTGAAAAAGAGAAGTACAATAAATCTAGTGTCCTGACAAATTTCTTCAGTAGTCTTCATAACCTTTCCCCTAAGGCAAGGGCACGGTCTCTTTGGAAATAAGCATTCATGCTCAAAGAGATGTCCTGCTAAAAAAGCTGCTAAAAGATTAACGGATATCTAATGCTCTAGGACACATTGCAATATGCCATTTTTGGAATGCCACAGTTTCACGGTTGCATTAAAGTGTAATTTTTTTTCAGTGCTCAGCATACAGATTGCAGATGGCTCTATTTTTCACTGGTTTATTGAAACACTGGCAATTTGAAATACAGGCCTTTGAAATATACAAAATGTACAAACTGTATATTTACAGGAAATGAAAATGAGGGTTTTCATGGATTGAGGGTTGTGAGACTAATATGGGAATTTTAGCTAAGGAAAATTATTTCCTTTGCCACGCAGTCACTACCTGTAGAAATGTTACTAAAAAAAAAATGGAAAAAGACAACCAACTGAAAAAAACTCACAAACCCCAAACAAACAGCAACAACAAAGCTGCCCTGGACTTCTCAAGTTCAGCAAAGGTATTGATAAGGTCATTTTCGTTTTTATATTATATCCAATTGTAACAATTTTATAGTATGTCTTCTACCTGAATGCACATCCTCAAGGATTAAAAAAAAAGTTCTGTGAAGATATTGACAGTTCACAGACACAAAGGGTTTTTTTTTTTTGCATTTGGAAAGTTATCTGCCTTTTTCACATTGGCTTTATCATCAAAATACAACTTCTTCCTAAACAGAGGAATAAAATGCAGATGCTGATTTTCCTGGTTTCCAACCAGCACTTGGATAGCTATATTTTTGGTTGTGTTTTTTATGTTTACATGTTTATAGCACTTAAGAAGATCTATCAAAGTCTTCCAGCAATTTTTAAAGGTGAAATATTCTGTAACATGAGGGATGTATTACATAATTAATTTTCAGGTATTCATTTCCCTGAGAGTTGTGGGTCTGTTTCCCTGGACAGTTGTGGGTCTCTCAAACTGCTTCAATTCAGACTATTGTAGTCATTCTGACTTATGATTTACCCATAAAAACTGATAGGGTTATATGTACTTATGGTCTCCCTGCTGTAGCCATGGGGCCTTAGTGTCAAGAACTGTAGCCTTGGAATGATAGTTTGTGAATTATCACTGCTGAATTCCGCAGAACTTGCTTTAACCTGGAACACAAACAAAAATGTATTCTGTTAAATTAAGGATTATGGTTATATATTGGGACAGGGAAAATGTGGTGTCTGGTCTGTGTAATATGGAAGGTATGTATTCCTGAAGTCTGAAACCTTCTGATGGCACCTGGTGTGTTAAGGGTCAAGCAGCAGTGCCACATCTGGATTAGTCAACTGCTGGAGCACCACAGCTCCTTCTCAGTCATGATTTATTGCTTGTTTTCAGAATCAAGGAACTCTTTTCTGACATTTCTGTAGAGTGTGAAGAATAGAGCTTAGGCTCCTCAGAAGGGTGTGGATTAATGTCATTTTTAGGTCAGTAAAGGATTTGTGTGATGGGTGCCTGTGCACTTGGAAGTGGAGCTGTAGATCCAAAGAATGTATTCAGATAAATCACTGAACAGCCTAACACTATGATGCTGTGATCCTTTAGGCATATGTTACCACTTCAAGATAGATTTTGAACTCAAAGACAATGTTTCCAGCATCTGTGGAGATCTGTGATGTGATACTGATGGAGTTGAAGCAGAAGTTGAGTTCCGAAATCCTGTTATATAGTGGTGACAGAGCCACTAGATTCTAGGAATCACTCCCCATTGACAGTATCTGAAGTAGGCGGTCATCTGGAAAGTGACTTTAGAACAAGATGTTTAAAAATTGTCACCAGTTCTGAACTGTATGAGGAACAGTAAACAGAATAAATCCACTATTCCATTTCATATTCTACCTTCCATTCTCTATGGATGCACATAGTCCTTCATTATTTTTAATGTCATATAGGGTCCACACTATGCCTGATGTCAAAGGGAATGTTGTAGTATTTGGTAAAAGCTTAGGTCCTTGATAACGGGCACAATAAAGCTGCACATATATAAACAGAATGACCACACTGAGCAAATTACAATCTTTGGTCTACTACCATAAAAATCAAGTAAACTTCCTAAATTAAATAGTAAAAGACAGTAAAGAATTAATCGAGGTCAAGCAGTAAATGAATCAAGTACTTTAAAATCTATGTCTGTGTGAAATTTTGCTGCATCAGAAGTTTTTAAAAACATTAATTTCAGCTAAGATACAAACAGATGGCAGGATTTGGAGATCCAAATCAGTAAATTAAAAAGAGGCAGTCAGGAATAAAGACTGTGCTGGGAATGTGACTGGCAGGTTCTTATATTCCACTTAACCAAAATACTCACCCCCTTACTTCTGCACAGTGAAATCTAGTGCAGTGGTCATTGAAGGGGCTTGCTTTAAAGCAATCCAGAATAAGAAAGCAAAATTGGAAGGAAGAAATGTGACAGTGGCTTTAAAAGCCATTCTTTCACTGAGGCCCACCTACCCCCATGTTCTGTGCTAATCATAATCTCTGTGGAAGAGTAAGAATTTAGCAAATGCATGTTCTCTTATACCACTCCATCTCTAGGACTTCCTGACAGACATCTCTACTGAGACAGTTGGTTCTCCTTTGTATCCACAGCTTGTGATAAAATCCTTGTTTGGGATATTTGGCTGTGGACTCTCTCAAAGTCAGGGAGGCCCTGCAGAGAGACCCTGATAGATGAAAGATGGGCAATCACCAGCTGTATGAAGCTCCACAAGGGCTGGTGCCAGATTCTGCACCGGGATGGGGCAGCCCTGGCTGTACAGACAGACTGGGGAATGAGAGGCTGGAGAGCCGTGCCATGGAAAGGGCCCTGGGGTTCTGGGGTTCAAGTTGAACATGAGCCAGCAGTGCCCTGGCAGCCAGGAGGGCCAAGTGTGTTCTGGGGGCATCAGGGACAGCATCACCAGCTGGGCAAGGGAGGGGATTGTCCTGCTCTGCTCTGCTCTGCTCTGCTCTGCTCTGCTCTGCTCTGCTCTGCTCTGGGGCAGCCTCACCTCGAGTGCTGGGGGCAGTTGTGGGTGCCACAATGTAAAAAAGATATTTTAACATTTAGAAAGAGTCCAAAGGAAGGGAACAAGGATGGAGGAGGGCCTTGAGGGGAAGCTGTAGGAGGAGCAGCTGAGGTCACTTGGTCTGCTCAGCCTGAAGGAGACTGAGGGGAGACCTCACTGCAGTTACAGCTTCCTTGGGAGGGGAAGGGGAGGAGGGGCAGGCACTGATCTCTGCTCTGAGTGACCAGTGACAGGACCCGAGGCAATGGCCTGGAGTTGTGTCAGGGGAGGTTTAGGCTGGATATCAGGAAAAGCTTCTTCACCCAGAGGGTGTTTGGGCACTGGAGCAACTCCCCAGGGCAGTGGTCACAGCACCAAGCCTGAGAGAGCTCAAGAAGAATTTGCAATGTGCTCTCAGGGAGATGGCATGACTCCTGGGGATGGTTCTTTGAATGACCAGGAATTGGACTCTATGATTCTTGTGGGTCCTGTCCAACTCAGATAATTCTGTGATTCTGTAACTATATGGGGTCACATTTTGCCTTACAGTCTCATAAAATGAAAGGAGCTATGCCTAAGGGACAGCTTTTATAACAACAGGCAAACAAACACTAAACAAATTGCATGTCAGACTTCTGGAAAGCAAATTACTCCATTCCCAGGAGTTTCCTGATGACTAAATGTGACCAGTACACCCTGCTTCCAATTCCTGGTAATGGGGTTAGCATAAGCAATGCTGTTTTGCGGGGCAAGTAGCTGTTCTCTGTGACTGAGCAAGTCATATATTTCTTCCTTTTCCTTCATTATCAAGGTTCCTAGAGGCCAGGCTGATTCCTCCCTTCCTCACCTGTCTTGAACTTCCCAGGCACACAGCCTGGCAGTGTTAATGGCCCTGCCAGAGAGCAGGGAAGTGTTCTCTGTGTCTGCAGCAGCCAGAGCACACTCCATAAAATCAAAAATGTCCTAAATGGGGAACCTGGTTTACAGCAGCTGCTGGATAATGAGCTTTGTGACCTCACAATGGCCAGAGACACCTCTGCTGTCCTCTGCCTCCTCCAAACTAAGAAACCAAAAGTTTCAAGCCTAGATTATTGTTATATAGATTGTAAACCACATATTAAGATCTGACACTGTCTGAAAAGAGTCCAGGTGATTAGAAATCACAAGCTGTGTTATAATTTCTATATTATGCTACTTCTTGTTTGTATTATATCGATTCTGTTAATAGACATCCTGTGCCATTCTAATCATGAGATCATGTTAAGAAATTAAAGCTTCAATTATAACTGTGGATAAATGTCATCATCCTTCTTCTAAGGATCCCTTAAGGAACCCATCTGTCCCCTCAGTGTCAGATGACACTAAAGCTGTGGAATTTCCAGCTGGTAATACAAAAGCAAAACCAAAGAGCTATTTCCCCATCAAAAGAAAAATTGTGCAGGAGTCACATTTCACGGGAAGGATCCAGAAAACATCACAAAATAGTCATTTCCCTGGAGCAACAGGACTAGGTTCCCTGAAGATTCCCATTATACTTGGTTTCAAATGTGGGGTGGGATATAGGAGCTCATCCCACACACTGACTACAAGCTTGGTGAAAAAAGCTCAGACATTAACTTTCTATATAACAAACTGTGTTTACACAGAAAGCAGAACTGTTACACATGACAATAAGATACTGTGGCATATTTTAACAGCCTCGATTTAGCAGCCAGGCCTTCTAGAAAGGTCCTTTTCCTACAGCAAATATGACTCATAAGGCCCACCACCCCCCACCTGCTCAGGTGATACACTTCGCCCAAAACACATATCCAGAGAAAGAAACAGTGTAATATATAGGGATGAATGCCAGTTTTGAAGAAATTTCAAAGCAGGAGAAAACATAATTTGGCCCTTTCTAAAGCCCAAAGGGAGAAACAGGAGATTTGTCAGCTATACTAAAATTGTTAAAGCAAAATGCTTACTTAAATGATTCCCCACTGGGAAGGACAGAGGAGCAAAGTGATAACAGAAACACTGATGCCGACTGTAAACCTCACTTTAACCTTTAGTGTCCTATGGAATGTGGATATATTCCCTAAAATAATACACAGATCTATTTCTGATCTTGTATGTATTACAGTCACACTGTTAATAGTGCCATCCTTTTAAGATGCTGTCCTTGAGATGCCAAACCAGTAACCATTTAGGCTGGTAGTAGAGTCATCTGATAAGGAATAACTGCTTAGCTCATCTGTAATGCCAAGTTAAAAGAAACAAGAGTACAGTGAGATCAGAATTATCTGCTGAAGCCATGAGTAATTTGGAATAGCCACAAGAAAGTGGAGAGAGGATTTTTCTGTGGAGCACACTCTTCCACTCTTGCACACCACAAAATGGTGGGTTGATGGCATTGCTCCACAGAGCTGCTGGAAACATGCCACATTTCTGTATATTGCAGGAGCTTTCTTTTATACCTGAACTGTATTGTAATAACCTAAATCTGCATTAAAATTTTCCTTGTCTAGTCTTGTTTTTATTTTTTAACATGCAAATGTGAACTTTTATATGAGAAGATCATAGCATTTATTTATTTTTTACAAAGTTTGTGACCCTAAACTCCTTGTTTTAAGAGGGGGAAAGGTGGCATTAAGTTGAAGTACAATTTTGGTAATGTCTCAAAGCCAAAACCCACAAAAAAATAACAAGACATATCATGTAAATTATGTTGGCTTGATCAGAAAGGCTAGAAAATATCAATAAAATATTTAATCTCCTGTTAAAAATGTAAGGAATTTAAATTTAAAATTAATTAAAATTTCAAGTAATATATTTCATGTTATGCAGTCAGCAGGGAATATGCAAAATAGAACTGTTATGGAGGGAGTTAGTTTAGTTTAGTTTTGCAAAGCTGCCAACTGTCAAACTTCAGTAAACATTTTTTAAAGGAATTTGCATGTACATAAATGAAAATATACAGCAGGAGAAACAAATATGATGATGAAGCTGGAGTGGCACAGGAAAATTCATCTCAAATCTAACTATTGTATCTGGAAGACTGACAGGTTTTGCCCCTGTTGCAGTACAAAAAAAAAGGTTTTGCTTTTTAAATGTATCTTCATGTCTACTGTAATTGTGAGGCATTTTGCCAAATCAGTTCTAACACAGTAACTGAAGGCATTTGTGGCTATCTGTCTTCGCCTTTCAAGTACATTTATTAGGGTGTCCCTTGAGCTCAGCGGCAGGTACAGTGTTCCTACCCCAACTTTGGTGAGCTGATTCACACAGGAGGAGCCTGAAGTCTCCTTCTGTCTCTCTGTAAGGAGGAACAGATGTTCACATGGAGCTCAGCCTGTGTAAATCACTGATCATGGCTCAGACTTCTGCCTCTTTGGTGTGTACTCTGCCGTCTGTCTGACTCTTCAGATTTTTATAGCACACAGAATTTAGGCATGATGGTGGAAAGTCAGTAATGCAAGCTATTGCTAATGACATTCAGTGAGAGTAAGTTCAATTAAGCTATGGTGATTTTGGCTGCAGGGCAGAATTTCTGTATGAAACTCATTGCCATGACTCAGGATTTTACTGATACACTTGCAGTATTGCACTTAGGCATTAACTTCTAGCATCAGTTTTGGAGAAGGACCTTGGCTTTCACACACAGAGGATTTTTAATTTTTTAAAATTTTTAATTTTTAAAACATTTTTAATTTTTAAAAGACATTTTTAATTTCTTAATTTTCTTGGTTGTAGATGAACTTATAAGCTCTTAAAATCTGAAATACCAAATAGGAACTGAAGGAATAAAATGTGTATGTGAAAATCTAACTGGTGCTCAATTTAACAATTCTGGCTCCTCTGTAATGGACAGAAAGTGATATAAAAATGAAATGTAAACTTAAGCAATCTATGCTTTATAGTTTCTATGTTTCTATGCTCTGCAGTTGTACTGGTTTGGCCCTGGCTGGATGCCAGGGACCCACCAAAGCTGCTCTATCAGTCCCTTCCACAAGTGAACAGAGAGGAAATATAATGAAAGGTTCACGAGTTAAGGACAGAGAGAGAGAGAGATCACTCACCAAATACTGCCACGGGAAAAACAGACTCAGCCTAGGGATATTAAATGAATTTATTACTAACAAAACCCAAGCAGGATAATGACAAGTAGAATAAATCTTAAAAACACCTTCCCCCCAATTCTCTTTCCCAGCTCTACCTCCTCCCGACCAGTGGTACAGGGAGATGGGAATGGAGGTTATGATCAATTCATCACTCATTGTTTCTGCTGCTGCTCAGGGACAAGAGTGTCCCCTGCTACAGTGTGGGGTCTCTTCCATGGGAGACAGTCCTCCGTGAATTTCTCCAACATGAGTGCATCCCATAGGCATATGAGCTGTTCCACCATGGGTCTTTCTTCCATGGGGTGCAGTCTTTCAAGAACAGGTTGTTTCAGGCATGGGTATCTCACAGGTCACAAGTCCTGTCAGGAAACTCCTCCAGTGTGAGCTCCTCTCTGCACATCTGCAGATCCCTGCCCCAGTGTAAGTGTTCCATGGGTTCTCTCAGGCATCCACTTGCTCCAGTATGGGTCTTCTCCAGGTGCTACATATGGATCTCTGCTTCTCCATGTGCTGCAGGGCCATAGCTGCTTCACCATGGTCTCACTCTCTTCTCTGGCCACAAATACATCTGTGCAATAACACTTCATTTCTTCTTAAATATGTTGTCACAGAGGCATTACTGTCATTCTTGACTGACTCAGACTTGGCCAGCAGTGGGTCCATCCTCGAGCCAGCTGGCATTGGCTCTGTCAGACACTGTGAAAGCTTTTGGAGTCTTCTTACAGAAGTCACTCCTGGACCCCCACGACACCAGAGGCCAGCCATGAAAACCCAATACACCTAAAACCAATGTATAGTCCACAACAACATCAAGAGCAACAACAAAAATGGATTAATTGTTTTGCAGACGGGTACTGTGACATTTGGTGAGAACTGTGTTAGACCACGGGCTCTCAGGCACCCAAGATCTCAGGCCATGCCTTATCAGAAGCTAACAGTACCAGCCTGAGCTGGGACTAGACAAAACTAGAAACTGCTGCTGTTCTGCACACACTGAAGGGGAAATTGATTACAAATCAATTATTTTACCTGCAAGTATCTGTACCCTTGAGCCCCCTGAGTCCTTCTGAACAGCAGCAGGCTGCACAGTTGTGATCTCCCTTTGAGCAGGGATCCTATTTGGGGTTTTCTTCAACATCTCTAACAAGGTAAATGACATCTTACATTAGGCCTAAAATGATATCTTATGATTGCAACATACACATATCCAGCTATAATGTTTTAGTAATGTAGGCAATAGTAGAATGTTTGATTGCCGTCTAATCACCATCTAAATTTTTGTTTAAATCACTGTCAAATCATCATTAATCATTGTCAAAAAATTGTTAAATTACTGGTTAATTACCATTCAGTTATTGCTTAATCACTATTTGATTATCATACAGTCATCAATTACTTAAAATTGGACCACATTTAATCACCAATAAACTCCCTTGGCATAACATTATTATATCTTTTAATAATTCACCTGCAATAAATACCAAAAGAAAAATACCTTCTTCCTGTACTTCCTGAATTACCAAACTGTCAAGGAACCTCAGAGGAAAAGTTCTACATGTGTATCTTGATATTTATCTAACATTAGGTGTAAATTTACTTCCATTCAGTGCTCATAACATGTTCAGTTCTATAAACTGTTAACTGCTGATAAAAGCATTTACAGATTCAGGCTGCAGATGTCTCTAATGATCTATAAAGTCTAATATTAATTTCTGAAACAAATTTAAAATCTAACAAAACTTTCCTGATTAGAAATAATTTTTAGTTTCATGTACTCCAGATGATTTCTACTTTGCATCACAAAAATCTAAGAATTTGTGTTCCCCTTAGTAACACTAGCAGTAGAAGTCACTGCAGCCGACTGTCTCCTGTGGATTTGGTGATAAACTAGGGCAGCATGATGGGCAAAATGCAGCACAGCCACCACTTCAAGAGGAAACATCCCCAGGATTGTAGCCCAAACACTCACACTGGAGAACAGCATACACAGAATGTTAGGTTGCTGCTAAGTTTCACCAGATTCAGAAAATGTAAAGAATGTGACAAGTGACAAGTAATCTGGACAGAAAACAGGAAATACCCAGAATCAGACAGAAGAAAGCAAATTAACGTGCCAGTGCTGATCTAGCTTGGGCTGTGCAGAAGCATTTCTAGGATTAGAGAATAGCTCTAGCACAATAAATTTAACATTAATTGTACAGATCTGGACTCGCAACTTCATACCACGGGGCACCAAATATGAGCAGAGCAGTCTCCATTTACATACATTGATTTTTGTACCCTTGACAATCAGATTGAACAGTTTATTTGGGTTCTCCTAAATGGAATTGTGGATGAAGTGGTTTTTTTAAAGCAAAATCTAATTTACAAACACACACACACAGAGACATACCCACACAGATACCCCTTTAGGAAGGGAATTAAACATAACCCATGGAAAGGGAAGGGACTTTTTGAACACAGGACAGGCTCCTGTATCACGCATTCTGAAGCAGCAGGAAAGAGATTTCAAAGCCATAATGGCTTACTGTGTAGACCTGCTTTGAGGAGAGCCTGTACCATGGACCAGGGGAAAGGGTAATCCCACCACACAGCAGAGGAGAGCCACGCCACACAGTGCCAAGGAGCTAACAAGGTCAGAGCTGCTGAAGAGGCAGCACCAAGGTATAATTGACTCTAACCACCTAGGGGTCTATAAGTTAGAGCTGGCCTTACAAACTGAGCTGCAAGGAAACCAGAAGCTCGTGGGAAAAGAGATAACATACATCTTAGGTGCAAGACTGCTAATTAGATAAGAAGCTGTTCTCTGAGCTACTGGAGTACTGTTAGTGGACTTCATATGATCTCAGAAAGCAAGTTCTGAAATCATCCAGCAGAATAACTGAGCAAGGTCCATATCAGAGCACTGAGAATAAAGGCTACAGCCTCTTAAGCCAATGGAAGTGACTGGAAACCTCTATCTGCGGTCCAGGGACAGCTGTGCTTTGCTAATTCTGACATTCAGGTGACCAACTGCATTCAAGAGAAAGAAAACAAATACACAAGTTCTAGATGTGTATCTTGATATTTATCTAACATTAGGTGTAAATCTACTTCCATTCAGTACTTATAACATGTTCAGTTCTATAAACTGTTAACTGCTGATAAAATCAATTACAGATTCAGGCCGCAGATGACTCTAATGATCTACAAAGTCAATATGGTTGTGAAATATTCTAAATGTCAGGGTTAATCTTAGCATCCATGTCAGGTAGGAGGTGCTTTTCCTTTACAGAGACATTCTTGAAAATATGAGCCAATACAAATCCATGTACACTGATAATCCAATTAAAATTTATAACTTTTTTTCCCTGAAATTTGTGTATCATGAGACTGGTCTTCATGAGGCTGTGAAATTCCTAACCATACCTGCATTATCTGAGGGAAAAAAGGGAATGTTAGGACTGACAAAAATAAAAGCTGAGGAGCAGAGCACCATACTAACTGGTGTTTGCAATGGAACTGAGATGTCTGTGAAGTCGTTAATGACGTTAAAGCCAATGTGCTCCCTCTCATTTAATAGCCCTGCAGCTGAGCAACACCTTTCTCTTCCTCTGATATAATGGGGAAAGTTTCATTCTGAGAGAAGAAGTGCAAACTGAGAGCAAAGGTCCCACTCTTTCTAGAGTGGGGTCCTTCTCCCACTCCTTTCTAGAGATTCACTGCCTCTCATCCATGGCCAGAAGGACAGAAAGCTTTGAGAAATTGCAGCAGGCAGAAAAAAAGAATGGGAAGAAAGCAGAATTGAAAGTGAACACAGGATGATGGAAGATGTGAGCAGACCAGGAGTGTTTGAATGGCAGAAAAGGACCAGCAGGGAGGGAAAGGACAATTTTTAGAAATAAGAATAAGGACAGGAAATAATTATCTGTCTTACAAAAATGTCCATTATCTGGAGCATTCCATCAGCACAAGGGAGCTCTGTTGTAATACTTACACTGTATACTGGTGACAGTTCTGCTACATTTGATGGCTTGGTGGACAATGGGGAAAGATACATGGGATTTCTCCACTGTCTATTTAATGCTTGCTACAGTTTCCAAACATTTATTAATGTAAAACAGGTACTCATGAAAAAATCTTCATACACTCATGGCACAGACATTTGTTTGTTCCAAAAGTCACATTGAAAGTACTTTATTCACTGCATTTGTGTTCTCTTGGCTTACAAACAATGACAAACAATGTTATGTGTCAGACAAATAATTATATCTTGGAAATATCTCAGAATAAATAAGAAAACAAGTAATAGAGACATTTTGGTCTTAAAGTTTTATTTTTATTTTCTGGTTTTTTCTTCCCGATATATTCCTTGGAGCCAGTATATGTCACTCTTACAAATATTTAACTAAGCACACAGATGTTGAGGCTTTGGAGTATATCCATGCCAGCTCCAAGTGGTGTCACCTGAGCTCTCTATGAGGGGGCACAGAGCTGTCCTCAGTGTTTCTGATATTTTAACTGACTTATTCAGAGACCAGAAAATAATTTAATATTTACAGGGCCAAAACATGAGCACCAGAGGAATAAATTTATTTAAATAAAAATTGTATAATCTGCTAGTTGAAGAGCAGAGAAGATCACATTTCTAGCTTCTTGTCCAATCACTGTACACAGCATCAAGGAAGAAAGTATGTTTATAAGCCTTGAGACAGAGGGAACAGCTTGGTTTTTTCTTCTTCCAGGTCAGTAACCAATTGCTGAGCTTCAGAGTCATGGTTCTTCCTGCCCTTACCCTCTGGTTCTGCACGTCTTTTCTCCACAGCTATAACCTTCCACCAGAGTGGATGGATGATGTCTAGCTTTTTCCCTGTGCCATGCTCCCACTAGGCAATAGTGGGTGGTAGGAACTCTCTGAAGTGACTTGAAAGGTGTCATCTTGAGCCTTCTCAGGTACATCTGGACAAAGCCCTGTAATCTCTAGGTTATTGTATAACAAGTGCCTGACTGCAACGTTATGCTTTGTTCTGTTTTCTGTTGGTTTCGCTTGTTTTACATATGGGTCACTGAGCTATTGCTCCCAGACAGACTGAAGTCCTTTTTTCCAAGAAGCCAAAGCTATGAACTGGTAAGACTGATGATCTAATATTTTGCAGGTGCTTTCCACTCAGGATCACTACACATCTCTTTGATCAGCATGCTGACTGCAGGCAAGCATTTATATGGTGGATACATATTTGGGACCTTATACCTTTCCCCACCCCTGCAAAATGAGACACCTAACACAAGGTTACGGATTTACCTCACTAGTAAAAAAAATAAATAAATAAGTAAATAAAAAATTTGGAAGAAAAAAATGTAAATCTTTTATAATAACACCATTATTCTTGCCTCTAACTTTTGCTGTATTTAAAATCAGGCATAATTAGCACACAGCATAGAGAGGTATTCAATAGCATGGATCTCTGCATTTCATTCCATGTTCTTTCTGTGTGTGCTATTTAATCTCTCAAAATTAGTTTATGTGCCATATTTTGTCTCTCTCCTTCTCTTCACTGGCATTACGGACTCTAAAGTATTTGAGGCAGATTTATTTTTTATTATCATGTTTTTATGGTGGCAAACACGCTAAGCCTCGATTCCCACGGGGGGCTGTAATGCTAATAATATCTCTAGTGATGTTCAAGGCAACCAGAACCACGGCTTTTAAAGAAGGGACAATGAATATTGCCTTAGTACCTTTCTGTATCCATCACGAATGTACTGAGGCATACCCTGAGGGCCACTCTAGCCCTGTTCATGTTAGCGATGCACAGAATCTGTTAAGCTTTTTATTCAGCCAGATGCACAGAAAACTGAGTAGCAGCTGGCTCTAAGACATGTTGAAGAGATGCTCTGTGGCCAGAACATTACTATACTCCAGTGGAGCACATATTGTGAGACAGTCCTGTAAAAAGGGCTGTTCATTCTCACATCAGCTCTTAGGACACCAAGATATAGGAGCTTCAAGGATGGTCTCAGAGTCATAATCTGCTCCCACAGGGTGTACTGAACGGACATTCTTTACAAGCATCTGCACACAGCAATATCTGACATTTCCTCAGCTATTGTGGTTATTTTATATCTACTCTTAAATGTATTTAAAATTTTGTATTTTGTTAAGTTAGAGGTCATATAGGCATTACTTTGCCAGTGAAATGTCCTCCAGTACATTCACAATGGGGTTCAGTTCACCCAGGTGAACACAGCACAGAGAACACTGAAATTATAGTATTACCTGAGAGATTTACACCGTTTACATATATGTTCTATTCCCAAGCTGTAGACTTAGTCTCCGTAAGATTCTGAATGTAATTACAGCAAGATGTTTACTTAGCAATCCAAAATTTTCACCAGAATAATGTGGGTAGGGGTATTATCAAAAAAAGGAAATATCTGTAGTAAATTAAAAACATGCTCATTTTCTGTCAGAAAATTTCTGAATATCTCGTTGATATTGGCAGATAAGTTGCATATTTGGTTTAATTTTTTTAAAAAAGAACACAACTAAAGAGGAGCTATATTCTCAGTTCACAATCCTGATAGTAAAGTACATCTGCTGCTCTACTGGTTTGAATCTTAGTTATTCATAGTTCTACTAGCTAGTCACAAGACATCTCTCTTGGAAAAAGGCTACAGTTTGTGAGCATCCCGTAATTCCTCTTCAGTCTCATGCTCTCCTTGTTTGTTTCCATTTTGTTTCTATGTCATCAGAACATGAACTAGAAAAAAAACTAGTAGAATTATACTTTTTTTCTAATACATACTTTAGCATAAGAATTGAATTTTCAACAGTATTTTTGACTTTCTGTAATTTCTGGTGCTCATTATCTTCTCTGTAAAAATACTTTTGACAATTAATTTGCAAAAATTTGGCTTTTCTTAGGTAAAATTTTGTGAAGCTTACATTATTTTGTGAAGCTTCTGTAGCTGGACATGGACAAGCAAGATATTTCCAGCTTCTGCCAAACAGTATTCTAATGATTATGATATATTCAAATTTGTTACTTTCCAAAAAAAACAAAAAAAGTGTTCATCTGTAGTGGATATATATTAGATGAAAAGAGTATTTAAGTGTTTAAACATGTGGTTTTTTTCCCAAATGAAAATTTTACTGATCTGAGGAAAATAACAGCTTTGATTAAGGTTTCTGTCACAGAACTCTGCACTGAAACGTTTATAAAAGAGGTGATTTAAATTAATGAATCTACATATACATGTAGCCTGGTTTCCATCAATTTCATTGATCTTCTGAGTAAGAATTTTTGTGTTGAGACCTCAAAATGCATACTTCTGCAGTTCTAGATAGTCATACTTCTCTATTCCAGACAATCCTATTAATGTAAGCTGTGTTCATGTACATTCAATCGTCTGTTTTGCTTCCATTAAATGATATTGAACAAGACTAACTCACAGGAAGAAAAGATAACAGGAAATTATGTTGAAACATTCATAAAAGAGAAGCAAGCTGCAAGAACCTTTGCCTAACATCCTCTTGACTTTCCATAAACAATTTCCATAAAACCATTGCCCTTTATTTCCCTCAGTCAAAGGGCAGCCCTTCTGAAGTACGTCTTGTTTCTTTTTGAGGTCTTAATTTTATAGAGGACTCCAGATGCAAAGTGTGTTTAGATGCAGCCAGTCTATAAAAACAAAAACACTTCTTCCAAAATAAGAAAGACATGAAGTCAAATAACAATTCAAGCTGGTGATTTTCCTCTTTTTTTCCTCTTCAGTAGGAATGGAGTAAGATTTCGCCCTAAACAACTAAAATCAGTCTTTTGTGGTGATGACAATAAGTGAGAGTTATTGTGAATGAAGGAAAGGTGTCAGGGACTCAGGAAGCCACATACAGCCTGCCTTCAAAAAGGCCTCTTATAACAGTGGATTTACTTGAGTCCTTAGAAATAGGCAAATGCTTTACCACTTTATAAACAGAGCTCTTAAATTAGTCCACTTGCATAATAAATAATCTCAGAGTCAAAGGAAGAAAGTATTATCCAAATTTTTGTGTGTTTTTTTCACTTTATAACTAGTTGTTGGTGGGCAGGAGCACCTGCTAGATTTGCAGATCTAGCTCTTTCACAGATGAAAATTTATGCAAAAATATTTGGGTTTATATCTACTTACATATTAAACCTTATGCTCCATTATAATATTGCACACAGAGCTACCTTAGTAACATATTTATTTGCTGGAACATAAAGATGCAGAGATTGTGTTACTTTGATCTTTAAAGCAATATAAAAGAAATATCTCAGGTTGTTGCACTGTAAGTCAACAAGAAACCTCCTCTTCAATATGCTGGCAATATTGACTGCAGAATTTCACCCCTTTTTACTCAAAGGAGAGTTCAGTGCATCTGTAAAATGTGTATAATGATTAGTGCCTGCCTCAATATGTTGCTTAGCTAAAAACTTTTGAGTGACTTCTGCAGTGACTCCCTGAGGCAATGACTTGTAGAGTCTTCGAGACACTGCAAAATCAACAGATGAGCATGGTATTATTATTTCTTTTTTATTAAAGCAAACAATTCCATCTTGTCATAAAACAAATTCAAAATCCATTTTTAGCAGTGCTTCTGAGCAAGTTCATGCGTCTGGAGTACCTAATCTTTGCCTTAAACTATTAGCCATTTACTGAATTTTTGAATCGCAGGTTCTATAAACTGTTCAAATTGGTGAAGCTCCACCAAGAAATTCTGCCACCTCTCTAACATTGATTTGAAAGAGGGGAAGGACTATTCTGCTCACCTGCTCTGACCTCCTGTCATAATTCCTGAAATAAAACTTTTCACCACATAAGCAAATCTTACCAAACTCATCATTATCAGAATAATATTTATAGTACAGCCTAGATAAAGGGGAAAGAGGTCTGAAACAGATAAATAAGGCTGACCCCAATGATTTCTGAAAATCCAAGTATGGCAAAATATACACATATAATAAAAACATCCTTATCTTGTCACACAGAGGTAGAAGATGTCTCATTGCAACATGTGGTGCCAGTATAAGGGTTTCTAATGTCACACATCAAATCAATTTCTAAATTAAAGAAAAAAAATTCAATTTCATGTTTTAAAAATCTGATAAGATTTCTCCATCTGCCATGTGCTACAGTTGACAGCTGCTTCCTTTTGCATAGCTAAGTTCAATATGACCATAGCCAGACAGAGTGTGTAGGGTATAAGTCCATTGTTGAACATATTAGTGGAAAAGTATTAAAGTTTGGCAGAATTTTCTTGGTTTTGCCGTCTGTCTTTTACACTGATTAATACCTATCCCTTTCTATACTGTTCCTGTCTGTCTCATATTTCTTCTCTCTGGTAGATGCCTTTTAAGAGTAGCTTGATTCAGCTGTAGTTGACCTTTAATGGAGCAGTGCTGATTCACATCAAGTTTTTATAGGCCTGCTAGTTTCTGCACATATGTGGAGCAGGGGTCCTCTTTGACCTACAGGAGTTACAGAAAGACAGAGACATTTTTGGGGAGGGAGGCTTAGTGAGTATTTTCTTTTAAAAGAATAGTGTTTTCTTAAAAACAAAACAAAACAAACAAACAAACAAAAAGTATTTCCTTTATTACAAGGAATAAATCCTACACAAATTCAAGAGTGGCAAAAAAGTAAACAATTACAATGTTGAAATTAATATAAGCATAACCATGTTTTGTCACATACACGAAGACTGATTACACCCTAACAGAAAAATGTTTTTAAGAAGGAGATTGGAAAACTTCCGCAGTCAAGTATCAAATCATCATCATTAGCAGCAACATCTGATTTGTCACAGCCTCAGCGTCAATTACACACTCCGAAAAGAAGCTTTCATCTTTCTATTTTCTTACCCTACCTCCATCTTCTCTCTCCTCATTCTTACATGCTCTTTCTTTTACATTCTCTTCACCACTGGTTTCTTCACAGCTTCCCTATTTTCTCAGTTTCCAATTACACTGCATTTAATTTCTTAAACATTTCTCTCACCTCTGCCCCTCTATCATTCTGTTTGTTCCTGCATACATTTTTGCTCCATACATTTTTCTCCCACCCCTAAAGCCACATTTATCCTTTTTCTTTTCCCTAGATCGCATTCTCTTCACTTTAACCACCCCTTGTACGTACATTTTATCCTACAACATGGATAAAATGCATATGATCTTCAGATCAGATCATATCTAGTCTCTCTCCTAGACCTTTTATTCATTTTGGTACCCTTGACAGCAGTGGGAATGACACCACCTCTCTACTGACTGCACTTGCAATGTTGCCAAGAGTACATGTTGAGTATGGTCCTGGGGTTAGTACATATTTACTGGCCTGCCTTCTCCAAAGAGGTTTACTTTCTTTTCCAACCTATCATGAAACTGGGTGGACTAGGGAACAGCAACAACCCACAGGCAAACTGAAAAACTGTCCTAAAGACATCAAATCTCCTCTGACCTGCAGTTCAAATACATTACATGCACAGACAGGAAGCTGATATCTTTTAAAAATTCCTTATCTGCCAAATGTGTTTTTGGCAGTGAAACGTTAAGGTACACATGGCACTGCAGGATCATCAGATGCTGACTTCACCTTGTATATGTTTGTTTACCCAGGGAAACTGAAGCTGGGTGCAACACATTTGGAAAGGTCCCAATATGTGGATACAACTAACCATACAGCCAGAAATACACACCTGACAGAGGAAGAGAAAAATGCTGACAAGCACCCCAAGCTCTTGCTACACTTAGTCATGGTACGTTTCTTGTCATGAGCTGGGATGGAATATGGTATTCTGAGAAATACAAAAGAAACCACAAGTAACTTTAATAATGATTATATGCTCCAGATGAAAGTCACAAACATGTAACACATGTATTGGTGGTACCAATATTGCATATATAGTATTGCATCAATACTCTGGCTTGCCTTCTATCTGCATACACATAACACCCAACACCACCATATTGTATGATATGCCTTTCATCTTCATAAGTAATGGATGGCACATGTCCCATTAGTGGGAAAAAAATGCTAAGCCGTAAGTATATTGTGGATGCTTGCTCTTAATGTAAGACTTATTATTTATTGATGCCTTTTATTTGCCCCTTTTCAAAGGACAGACCACTGAACAGTGGACAACACATAAAAAACTCCCCTCTACAGACCCTGCTTTTGCCTTCATGCATGAAAAATATTGTACAAAGGATCACAGTCCATCTTTAATTCATCCCACTAACATTCTGGTTGCACTACCTCTCACTTAAGATTCTCCTATATTGTACATAGCCACTTTAACAAGTTTGTGTCTGCAGTTTTGAAAGTTGTGGTGTTAGCATTATGCAAATCCCTTTCAGTGGGTTTTGCTTTTTATTTTTTCCTGTTGTAGTGAAGCAACCTCTACTCAGAAGCATAATAAACTGTATGCGGCTGAGATAGTCTGCCAAAATGTTCTTGTGTTTGGACGAGTGAATTCTAACTTTTCCCTCTGCAGACTTGGTCTTCTTTTTTTGGGTTGCCCTACTGCTTCTCTGGTTGTTAAGTTTACAAGATTTATTTGAAGGATCTAAGCAATAATATCCGATTTTACTGGACATAATTTTTTGTTTACATATATTGACTCTCCTCAGCTGATTAACCTGACCTCTCTAACTTCCAGGCAGATAACTCTCTGTTTGGTTTTAAAACATAGAATGTTTTTGGGGTTTGCTTGCAGTTGTCCACTTTATTATGCTTATTTCAGAAGAGATAAATATAACTTGGAATGACCAAAGACGGGTGGTATATCCTCTGTTGGGTCTAAAGTAGATCACTGCCCGTCAGACCAATCATCAAACTTAGTGTATTCCAGCTGTTGTATTCCTTCATTTGTTTGGTGTTTGCTATTGATGTTTGAGTTTAGCTGGGTTTTTATTTTAGTTGGGATGGGGGTTTGGTGGGTTTTTTTTGGTTGTTTTTTGGTTGGTTTTTTTTTAATCGCCTGAAAACCCGAAGGTCAGCGAAGCTCTGGAGGGTAAAGAGAGACTTTCGGAAGGACAGCTAGGCAGTGCTTTCTTCCGCACGGCGGAATTCGGAGTTGGTGAGACACTGCAGCCGCTGCGGCGGGGATGGCCGCGAGGATGGCCCTGGCCCTGGCAAGCGCCGCGTCCGAGGGAAGGCGCCTTCCCTCCTCCTGCTCCTTTGGGCAGCAGCCGGCTCCGCCGGCACTGGGCGGGATCGCCGCTCTCCCGCCGCCTCCTGGCCTCGGCCCGGGGCCCTGCGGGGCTGCTCGGCCGGGGGGCGGAGCGGATCCGCCCGCTGTGTGCCGCCCAGCCGGGCGCGATGTGCCGGGGCGCGCACAGCCCCGCGGCGGCACCAGGCAGCCTCCTCCCGCCCCCGCCTCGGCTGCCGCTCTGCTGCCCTGTTATGGTTACCGTCGCTGATGAGGAGACGTTATTAATTTTTTAGGTTGGGGGGGAGGGTGGTGTTTCGGGGTTTTTTTCCTTTCCAAAGCCGCCCTCCAGAGATGGAGCTGTGGGGCTGTTTTCCTGGGACGTGAGGAAACGACCATTTCCAAACGTACCAGCACTAAGACGGTGCTGGTTGAGGGTATTTCGGAGATGAAAATTTCCCGAGGGAATCATCCTGTTTACGAGGGGGTAGGATTGGGGTGTCCCGTAAGCACATTTATGACAGAACAGACTCGTGACGGACAGGGTTATTCCGCTGCTCTGTATCCCCTCTCTCCCACCAGTTTGGTCCCCGATGTGGGACGGGGGCCCTTTGGGACCGGCGCAGGACCGGGCTCGGGTCCTTACTTCCCCCCCACGGCCCACACAGCCCCCATGGTCAGCGGGGGAAACGAAAGGCTCGATCACCCCGGCGGGACCCCCATCAGAGCCGGGACTTGAAAGTGGGCCTGAAACTCCCTCGCTGCCCTGAGATTTCTGTTCACCCCGGAGACAAAATCGCCGCTGAATTTCCTGTCCTCGAACACTTCCTGACACTGTGAAGATAACAAAGGGGAAAGTTTAAAGCAATAAACATCCCCGAACTGCCTCCCTCGCCATGTGCGTCCGGGGCTGCCGGCGCTAAGGCCAGGCAACACTCGGCTGAGGACAAACTGGGCTTTTCCATGCCTTGGCCCGACCCATGCTCTGACACCTCCTTAACATCTTTTGGGGATTTTCCTCTCCCCAGAATTCTACGGGGATTTATTTTCCCCTTCTGAAAAGGAACTTTATTCCCCTTTCTAGGCTACCCATGACAGCGTGTCCACTTCTGGCTGGATAAAAAAGCAGATGCGGTGATGCCGGCCAGTCCTGTGGAGAGGCTCCGAGTCTTACTGAACTCCGAGAATGGCTCTGGGATAGAAAGGAGGGCTGCGTTCTGCTTTCTTTTATTTTCTTTTTTTTTTTTTTTTTTTCTCTCTCTCTCTCTTTTAATTAAGCAGTAGCGGGATTTAATAAGCTTGATTGTATTAATAAAAGTTAGGAAGGTTTCGTAGGCATGCAGAAGCCCACTGACAGGTTTTCTTCTGTTTTGATAGATTTAGCGCTGTTATGGTACACTTCTCCCTCACATACAGTAGCTAAGACTTGAAGATTAAAGATCGCACACCTCTAGATGAGTCAAAGCCTACACCCCGGAGCAGCTAATTCATTTCGTGATTGATTTCCCCGCTGAGTTGCTTCCAGTTTCAGCCTTGTGCGAAACCTCTTCCCCTCTCGGCACATCCATCGTACGGGCTCCTCACCACGTTCCGCAGGACAGCGAGGGGAAGTCTGAACCTCTGGGAGCCTCAGATCCAGACACTACTTGAAAAGCATCTTTTTGGACCAAGCTCCTCAAGTTTTAAACCGGAGTAGACTGAAGGAGACTTTCTGCGTGTCCGATTGGCGAGGCTGCGCTGAGCCACCGCCATGCCGTGGGACAAAAATATCTCTCCCGACCGGAGTGGGAGACTCTCCTGCGGCCAGGTCCCCTGCTCTGAACCCCGGGACGGTGAACGCGACAAGCCCCGAGGGGCGGACGAGGAGCCCTTGCTGCCCCTGCGCACCCGGCGCACGGCCGCCGCAGCCCGCTACTTGCCTCAGCCCCTAGCAAGGACATTTCGCCCAGTCCTCAGAGCACCCATTTCCTCTCTTCCGAAATCGGCAACACCTCCTCAACCAGCATTTCCCAAAGCTGATTTTTCTTCTTTTTATTTTTTTTTTTTTTGGTCTTCCCTGGGCATCCGTCCTAGTTTTCGCCACTAAGCAAACTCGGGACTGAATTTGTTCTTTAAGGGACGGAAAGGGTTAATCGCCACAGTCGGGTTGTCTTGGAGGTTTTTTGGGGGTTTTTCTTGCCCCCTTTCCCTGCCCTCGAATGCATATAATCTCGTTTGAGCCCCTCAACGTGATGAAAGCTAATGATTACTGTGCAGAGTCACCGACTTTTAGCAGGCTTTCCCAGCCCCCATCCCAAAAGCAAATAAATACGATAAATGGGGGTGGAGTGGGGGGGGGGAGAAACATGCATTTTCGGAAGTGTCTCATATATATATATACAAATCTCGGTTTACATATTCCTATTCACGTGTATACTCATATCATAAAAGAGAAATCCTTCACCAGCGTTTTCCTCTAAATACCTTATTCATTGAAACTGGCAGTTCCACTCATTATTCCACTCCCTTAAACCCGATTCTGATGCTAGCTAAATATAGAGCTTCGCCTTACTGGGAACGCGAATCGAATACACAGTAAGCAAATCAGTAGCACAGGAGGGGAAAAAAACCCTTGATCAAAGCCCTCCTTTTCTTCCCAATCCTGGTTTGTGGGGCGGAGACAGGTTTCTCGCTTATTGCACATCATTTGCAAAGATCAAGCTTAAAATGCAGTCACCTCTCCCAGAAGTAGTAGTTAAACCAAAAGTTAGGCGGTGGGGGTTAATAGAATTACAACCAGATTGAATTATTTTCAATCAAGGGTGTAACGGTGAAAAATAAGATGTGTTATTTCAAATCTGGGAGGAGCCGTACTTTAAGCAGGTCAGTTTTAAAAAAATATATACAAACATCCAAGAGGTGGAAAAAAATTGCATAGGATGCAGTACAGAAAAGCACCTTCTTTCTTCGGGTCTTATAAAATCCCCATAAAATGTTCTTTTTCTCAGTCACTGGGTGATTTATATACATATATATGTATATATTTTATTTTTTAATTTTTTTTTTTTAATTAATCAGGCGTTTTTCCAGCTCGCAGCGCTCGAGGTCACCCCGGGGGGAGGCGGCGGGGTGGGGGACGGAAGGAGGCCCGGGCATGCCCCTTGGGGAGGGGCTGAGGGTGACATTTGCAGCGTGCCAGGAGGAAAGACACAAAAGGTCCGACGCTCTCCCGCCGCGCGGTGCCGCGGCCGCTCTCCCCGTGGCCAGCAGAGGTCGCCGCGCCGCCTGCGCGCCCGGGCGCGGGGAGAGGCCGGGCGGGCACCGCGCTGCGCCCCGCAGAGCGACCGCGCCCCGAGCCCCGCAAGGCGCACCGCGGGACCCCGGCAGCGGCAAGGAGGGCAGGGACACTGACCGGGTGCTCCCCCGGCGCGGCCCGGAGGAGCGGCGCAGGGACGACAGTGCAGCCGTGGATTTCAGTGGAATTGGCCATTCCTAACGGTTTGCCCCAAACGTGTGCCAGGCTGTCCGAAGCTGCGCGGCTCAAAAGTCTTTCAAAGTGCTTTTTGGTTTGCTCAGCTAACACAGATAATTACAACTACCATTCTGATACCTAATTGCCTAAGTATTCAGTTACATATAGAAATGTATATTATAGTATACATTAGTATATATATAGTATAATAGTACAGTATAGTAATATTCGATTACATTTAGTTATACGTATACCTAATCTTTGATGTATATTCATATACATAAACACTCCCACATGTATGTATATGGCCAGTTTCTTGGATGTGGAAGTGATCACCTAGAAGAGTTGCATTTCACACTGTTTATTTAAACGTCGAATATGTAAATTAACTGTGTGCGCGTGTTTACAACCATGTCTTTACCTCCTGACACTATCTTGAGCTCATTTCAGGGTAGTTTAGTTATCTCCGCAAGTGGCAACACTGGGTCCCGCTTCTTGTTTGAAATAAACCTGGAGGGTGTGTTTGCTCTCTCAGCTTCGGAAAGGAAAACATCTTGCAAAGTGAGTTAGAAATCCACGATGGTCCATTGTTTACTAGCTCTCTCAACAGAAAATGCGAGTTTCAGAACTATTTCTTGGCTGTTTCATTGAATCAGACTTCCTCGTGGAAAATTATTCTGCATTAATATGGCTTTGCCTCTCTTACACCCAAACTCGGTTGCCTTTCAAAAACATAAGACATTGAAAACAAGTATATTTTCCTGATGAATAGTGATTGGAGGGCACTTCTACCCTACGTTGATGAGGGCGGTATAATAGTCCTTATGGAACAGAAGACAAAAATGGGATCTAAACAAACTCGAAGGGAACTTTTAAATCCGGGTGTGGAGAGGGGGGTGTCGGAAGAGCAGGGGCGGTAGCCCTCGGGAACGGGTACAGTTCCGCACAGACTAAAGGACTGGCAACGACTAGCCAGAGTGGAACCTGCCCCTTGAAAAACACACACAAAGAAATCAGTGCCCCTGCCTAAGATGCATTTTGCCCAGTTTGGGAAACTTTCAGACAACTGCCCTGTGGAAGCCGAAGAGCGCCGTGCGCCGCTGTGCAGACGACTGCGCGGGCACCGCACCGCACCTCTCCTGGCCGCGGCTCTCGGGTGAGGACTCCCCACATCGCCTCCAGGGAGCAGCGCCGCAGGTCCGCTCCGACAGCAGGTCCGCTTCTTCTCCCCACCCCCCTTTTTTTTTTTTTTTTCTTTTTTTTTTCTTTTTTTTTTTTTTTCTTTTTATAATAAGAATTTTAAGGGATTCTCTTTGGGGAAAGGCAGACGTCCTTGAGGGACAATTTAAGGTAAATATTTGTACCTTCTTGGATCTTGTCTTTAACTGAAATATTAAAGATTTTATCCACGAATTTAAGAGAAAGAGGCTGGAAGAGAAATGTAAACAGTCCCATCTCGTGGCTGGGGTCGTACTCAGCCAGCCCGCCCTACCCTCTCCAGGGCATCTCCGCCTGGGCAAACCAGAGCGTGGCACCCTCCTGGGAAAGATAAACGCTCAGGAAGAAAACAGTTGCACTAACACCACCACCAAAAAATTATATACATATATATGTATGTATGTATGTACGTATGTATGTATGTATGTACGTACATATGTATGTATGTATATATATACACAGATATATATGCATATATATTTATAGATATATATGTGTGTGTATGTATGTGTATGTATATCCATATGGAAAATGGTACATGCGGCGCAGCTAGCCCGGGGACGGCGGAAAGGGGTATAGGAGCCCGAGAGGGGGCCGGGGAGGAAAATGAAAGGCGTGACGGGAGATAAGCGATGGCGATGGAGGAGACCGACAAGACGAAAGTATAAAGGGAAATACAAATAAGGAGCAAGGAAAAGTTGGCCGCGCGAACCCGAGCCGGGCGGCCGCGCCGCCAGACGCTGAAATATGATAATCAGGGCAGCTGCGCCGCGCCCCGCGCAGCCAATGGGCGCGCGCGGGCGTGACGTGCCCGCGCGTGACGTCGCGCCAATGGCGAGCGGGCTGAGTTGGAGCAGAGAAGTTTGAGTAAGAGATAAGGGCGAGGCGAGTGCCCGCGCCGCCAGCGCCCAGTCCGGCACCGCCGCGCCTCCGCACCGCACCGCACCGCTCCTGCGCCGCGCCGCCACCGCTCCGCACCGCTTCCGCGCCGCGCCGCTACGCGTGGACGGACCCCGCCGCGCCCCCGGCGCCGCGCCCCCCACCCCGCTTCACCCCGCCTCACCGCCCCCCCCCTTCTCTCCCCGCAGCCCTGACAGTGTCTCCCCCGCCGGCGGTGTTTTGTGCCATTTTCTTTTTTTTTTTCCTTTTTTTTTTTTTTTTCGATTTCGATTTTTTCTTTTTTTTTTTTATTTTTTTTCTTTTTTTCTTTTTTTTTGCCTCTGTTAATACTTCTACTTTTTATTATTATTATTATTATTACTATTCTTATTTTTAGCGACAGCTCTCAAACCTACTTTGGGGTCTTAAAACGAAACCGTACACCATTTCACTGTGGACATTACACCCTCTTACAGATATGGGAGACATGGGAGACCCACCAAAAAGTAAGGCGGAATCTTTACCGTTGTTGGAATAAATGTGCTGTCTATTGTAATCGTCTCAGGCAGACGAACTGCTAAAGTGTTGAACTTCATTTGAATGGTAGAGAAGGTGCCTTTGTTACCATGCCTGCATGCTTGCTCTGTCGTAGCCTTATATGTTAACAGCCTGGGGTCCTACTCTCTTAAAGTTTGGGGAACAGACAGGATTTTGATGGGATCTCCAACCACGGAGGCTTAAATTCTTCTCGTGATAAACTGCGATGAGGCTGTCTGACTATCCAGCACCTAGTCGATCTAGCGGTATTAGCATTAGACTCGCAAAAGAGAGCAAGTGACAACCGTAACGATGCTTGTTCTTGCTAGAAGCCTCGACTCCCTTCTTCTGAGGGAAAGGGCTGAGTGGGAAGTGCACCCAACCATACTTCATCGTTTCCAGTCAGAGCCTCTTAAAATACGAAATGAAACACATAGGTGCTCTCCTTGTAAGGCAGGGCATTGAAACAAGCAAACAATAAAATAAAAATTAAACAACGTGGGAGTTTGGAGTTTTGATTCCGTGCAAGGTTTGTGAAATGAGGACCTTCATCCCAAAGATTCTTCACATTTGCATTTTAACATATGTTCCGCCTCCTTTCTAAGCGAGACAAGGTTTTGATGGCACACTACAATTACCATCCAATAGTGTAATATTCTTTAAAGAAAAACAACCTAAAAACCCCAACAAACACACCCCCCCCCCCAATATACAAACAAACAAAAAAAGGCAGAGACCAAACAACGCTCCCACAATAAGCTTTATAAGGGAATTACATTAAAAGTGTGTTTATCTCTGTAGGAGAGCAAACGGTTAGTCAATCATGTATTTATTTTCATTTCAGAAAAACGTCTGATTTCCCTATGTGTCGGTTGCGGCAATCAAATTCACGATCAGTATATTCTGAGGGTTTCTCCGGATTTGGAATGGCATGCGGCGTGTTTGAAGTGTGCAGAGTGTAATCAGTATTTGGACGAGACCTGTACGTGCTTTGTTAGGGATGGCAAAACCTACTGTAAAAGAGATTATATCAGGTACGCCATTTACATTGTTTAACTGTTCGGTGAGATTTTATTTTTCTTTTTAACTTTATAAATCTGACGGAGGAATTAAGAGGGAAAGCTGTGAGGAAGTGGGTAAAAGATAATTGGTATGTTTTTAGGTGCTTTCCCATGAATAGACCTGAGAGGAAAAAAGTTAGTAGTGAAGTTTTTTATTTCTTCTTTTCAAATGCAAATACCTGTATCACTGGAACTAGGTTCGGGACCGTGTAGGACCTTTCTGAGGACTTTGGCAATGCATCCTGCGATTCTAATCAAGTGGTTAGATTCGCAGGTTATTGTAGATAACGAAGAATATTTTCATAAGTGTAGATATTATGAGCAACACGGAACAGATCACTTTCTAAGACAACCTGAGAAATGCATCTCTGTGTTTATGCAAAGACATAGTGGCATTCTAAAGAAAGAAACTTCAAGCACGTATGCCGTAAAAATAAATACACGGGTAGGGAAAAAAAATAAAGAAAAAAAAGAAAACCCTATTTAAACTAGGCCTATCTAAAACAAAAAACAAAAGGAAAACAAAAACAAATGCCAAATTTCCTTCGAACTGGAGGATCCTTTTTGGGGATGTTAAAAGCTAGACTGAAATGTTTCTTAGCTAAAATAACTGATATTTAATCTTTTTTAAATATTAACCCCTTTGGTGATATCTGACTGCCTTTTCTTTCTTATCTTATCTGTACTGATGAATTAGACAGAGCAGATCAAATTGCCCATCATCTGTTCGCGAACAATTGGGTATATTTAGATAATGGAGCCGCTTCCTTCCTCACATTAAAATCTGGTAACTGATAAAATGTGAGAGTTGCCAATGCTGACACTATAGAGAAACCAAAGCAGGAATTTCGAGTGTGTTTATTATTTGTGCTCCTGGGTCATGCTGATCCGTTTCAGTGTCGCCTACTGGGTTTGCCAAATCATAAGTTTGTATGACACTGAGGTATGAACAGTATTTTTTTTTTTTTTCAGAAAGTTCTGGAAGCAAAACACCTAGCCTCCTAAGATATCTTCTAATTTCTTTGTAATTCTTAATTTAAATAAAACCCTCGAGTCCTTCCTTGGCTAGTGCACAATTTATAAGCAGACTATTCTTTCAAGCTATTGTGAGATTACTCTCCAAGTTCGTAAATGGCGAAAACCAGAGTGGGTTTTTTTTATAATTTTTTACTTTTAAGAGAATACTGGAATCGTTGTCTTAAATGTTGTCCTTTCTCTAAATTCAAATGAAAGGAAAACGTTTGGTCTGAAATGTGTTCACTTACCTCCTTATAAAATTGAGCGGGAGAAAGAAAAAAAAAAAAAAAAAAAAAAAAAACAGCTGCTTTAAATGAATACGGAATAAATTTATTTGCTACAATTAAAAAGGAAAAAGTGCATTATGTACAAGTTGGCTTTGAATTAGACCATGAGCCAATCTCTAAGTGTCAAACCGGAGGGCAATCACCGCAACTTTTGTACCTATGGTTGCACCTACTTTACGATCACTCTGTTATTTTGCTGTTTAGCCGTTTGGGTTTTTTTCCTCTCAAAACTGTTATTCGGGTATATCTAGCTGTGAATATAGTATTACTTCTATAACCATAAAAGCTAAAGTGTGTACTTACAAGCATGCATTACGTACTGTATCTCTAAGGAATATACTGGTGAGGAAATTGGTGGGGATAAATATTAGCTCAGTTTTAGGAGCAGTTTTCACAGTTCCGTGGATGGTGAGCGTGCATGGGTGCATGTACTCATACATTTATGGAAAGATGTTAGCTTTAATCATACCAAGGACTTCTCAGAGAAGCACCCGGTGGGAGACGAGAGAGTGTGCAGTTCGACACCTGAGTTGGAGCATTTTCTTATGTTTATCTACTGGTGGTTGAACGGTCGTCTGCTCCTCCATGGGAGGCGAGAATCCTGCCACCCACTCCAGAAACTCATAATTTGCTTTGTGGGCTGTCAGCGAGAGATTGCCCTCCCATGCCCTCCTTCCTCCGGTAGGAACCGGAGTTCTTGAGCCTCGGCTCAAGGTGGGAGAGTCAGGAGGAGGAGAGACGGGGCAGGGACGCTGAGGTAGAGACAAGCTGCAGAGCCAGAGCACCAAAACTGCCTTTTTGTTGGGGGCGGGAGAGAGGAGTTACACTGCTATATATGTGACCCTGAGGAGACATGTGTGCTATGCTTATACTGTTGTATTAAATTAATCTGGTGAGAGGGAACTAGGGGAAGAGACCCTGTGCTGGCAGTCATCCCTGCTGGGTCCCAGAGGCTAAGTTGACGGCAGTCCGAACACACATCGAGCGGCAACAAGTCTTGAATGCGTTCCGCACAGAAAGTATCACAATTTGGTGAAGTTGGCAGGCTTGTGTCCTGGATGGCAGCTTCGGCAGTCTCGCCTTTCCCTAGTGTGCCCGGGTAGTCCAATTCTGCCCCAGGTCAGGCTAGGTCAGGTGAGGAGGCAGGGAGAGAGCAGGGAGGCCCCACTCCTGCAGCAGCCCGAGCGCTGGGGCAAGAGGGAGAGGTCTGATATCCTCGAGAAGAAAGGGGGTGGTTTTTGGTTGGTTTTTTTTCTGTTTCTTCTTACACTTCTGCTTCCCAACTCTCCTCTTCCACCGGCGTGTTTGTGTCCACTCCGCCTTTTACGGCACGGGGGTCAGGGCATTGGCTGCAAGTGAACCCGGCTTACTCCTTTCCTCTTCTGGCCTCTGTATTTTCCATGATTTTTAAAACAGTGGATTGCGTGTGGCGCGTCTACGTGGGGCCAGGGGCTGCCCACGAGCGGGAGTGAAAACCTCTTTCTTTTTCCCTTTCCTTTCTCCCCCCCGCCCCTTCCCTGCCCTCCCCTTTCCCCCTCCCGTGCTCTCCCTCCTTCCCTCCCTTCTCCTTCTTTCTGGGCTGGGCCCTGCTCAGGTTATACGGCATCAAGTGCGCCAAATGCAGCATCGGCTTCAGCAAGAACGACTTCGTGATGCGCGCCCGCGCCAAGGTGTACCACATCGAGTGTTTTCGCTGCGTGGCCTGCAGCCGCCAGCTCATTCCCGGCGATGAATTCGCTCTGCGGGAGGACGGCCTCTTCTGCCGGGCAGACCACGACGTGGTGGAGAGGGCCAGCCTGGGCGGCGGGGACCCTCTCAGCCCCCTGCATCCCGCCCGGCCGCTGCAGATGGCAGGTACCGCCCGCGCCCAGCGCCGCGGAAACCCGCGGGGTTTGGCGATGCCCGGTGCCGCTCCGGGCGGCGGGGACAGCCCCACGGTCCCAGCGGGACCCGCGCCTCCCTGGAGAGCCGGGCCCGAGCGTGCGCGCCCGCGGAGAGGCGGCGGCGGAGGCGCGCCTCCCGCTCGGGGCTGCCGCGGGTCCAGCTGCCCGCGTTCGCGGGAAGAGTGAGGCGGAACACCTGCGGAGGGACCGCGCCCTCAGCCTGCCCTCCTCCTGCCCCCACCGCGAGCCGGGTGCGGGATTCCTCCATCGCTCTCCCCGAGCCGTGAGCCTGAGCCGGAGAGGGGCGAGCCGTTGCGGAGAGCAGGTCTGCGCTTTCAGACGTCTCCGCTGCCTCAGGAGCGAGCGCAGAAGTTGTTCTGAGCGCTAGAGGAAGTGGGGTCTGAAAAAAGATAGACTTCATAACTACAGGCTGGCGCTTAGGCTGTAATTTAAAACTGTCAACAAGCTAATCTTCGGTAATTGCTTTTTAAAGTGACTCTTGCCTTCTTGAAACGTTTCATGTAATTTGATGAGAATTTCATCTCAAAACTCAGTCTCGTAACTTCAGAGTCGCCCCACCTTACAGCTTCATTCACACTTCCAGTTCTCGACTGGTACGTCAGATACTCAGAGACGCTCAGCTTTAGGGACACTTCTATGAGGCTAAGTAGGCTGGACAATACAAGGTTGGCCAGCCTTTTTGCTGTGCAAGTAACTGTAACTTGGAAAGTTGTTTGTAAGTACAGCTATTCTAAAACGGGTTCATTTTCCTCTTCTGAGCTGCTTTCAAGTGACATATCTATATATAGGGAGAACTAATCCCGTAACTGATCAGGGCAGAATTCTAGAGAGACTGTGCTCCCTATATCGTGTTTGTGCATGTCTCCGAAAGGCTTAGTGTGTCGGCAGGTACAATACTGATAAGATTTGAAGCCCCCGTATCGTCGCCATCACATTTGCTGATGTATTGTTACAATTAGAAAAGTCGGAACCCGACTGTACAAAAGCGAACACTTCTGACTGTTAGCTAAACAGCTTTAGGAGAAAAAAAAAAAAAAAAAAGGTACTGTTTTTGTTTTTCCCTTGACTGGGTCAAATTACACACAACAGCTACAGCTACACAACGCACAGAAGAATAGCAGAATAGCAGAACACCAGGACCACTTCGAGCTCTTGATGTGATGCCACCCATAGTTTTGCATTTCTTGGCAGTTTCCACGAATTGCTGGGCTTGCTCTCCTTTTAAAAGCACTATAAATATTTTTTAATTATTCATCCCAAGCATAAGCAAATGCACAAAGCACCTCCACTTTTTAAGATAAATCTCATCTCCCGTGCTTTGAGATACAGAGCTCTCGCAGGCTTTTTTTTTTTTTTTTTTTTCCCCATTGGCACGGTGCAGAGGATTTGGCTTGATTTGCTCTGGTTTGGAAGCACCAAACTGCCGGGAGCCGTTGCACGTTATCATGGCTTCTGGCTAAAATGAGCTAGATTCACTATAACAGAAGCAGACCCGAATTATGATTAATTTAAGAAGTATTCTTTCGCTAATTTTCGGGCGAACGGTCTGTTTTGGTGATTTGTCAGAAAATAAATACATAAAGCCCTCTTACTCCTTTTCTAGGGCACATACACCTTAGCTAACTTGCCCTCCCGTGTCAAGTTTCATACAGGTTCAAGCTTCCGTCATTAGGGGTTTTAGGGGGGTGGTTTGTTTTTGCAAATTAATTGTCTGTGGAGTTAGAAATGTCAGTCACTCCACCAGTGCATAAAGCAGAGGAGGCTGCAGCAGCTCCGATAGATCTGAGTGCTTGAATGGCCTTTGAAAGAAGGTTCATCACCCGCCCCCCGCCCGCCACCTTCCCCTGTCCCACCAGTTTAGATTCATAGTCTCTGCAGACTCCCTGCTTCCTACTCATGGGGATCCTGTTCCTCCCTTCCCCTTCCCTTACAGCAGAACCTATCTCTGCCAGACAGCCAGCTCTGCGGCCCCACGTCCACAAGCAGCCCGAGAAGACCACCCGAGTCCGGACTGTCCTTAATGAAAAACAGCTTCACACCTTGAGGACCTGCTATGCTGCCAACCCCAGACCTGACGCCCTCATGAAAGAGCAGCTAGTAGAAATGACTGGCCTCAGCCCGAGGGTCATCCGGGTTTGGTTTCAAAACAAGCGATGCAAGGACAAAAAAAGGAGCATTATGATGAAGCAACTTCAGCAGCAGCAACCCAATGATAAAACTGTAAGTGGCTTCAGCCTCTGTCCGTGTGTTGCTTTAATTCCCAAGGAGAAACGCTTGATGTATGTCCAGCCGGACAGCACCAGTGCTCAGTTTGATGCTGTTAATTTTTTGCGATCTCCCTGAAGCAATGAAAACGATACCGTTTAGCCATTACCTGTTAGCTTCTGCTGTAAATGCAATCGAAACAGACCACAGCGAGGAGCCGATTTAGGCTTAGAATTGGTGGGACTAAGAATACACAGGAGCTTAGACTAATTTCTCTGCAGCATGAATGAGACCTACAGAGCTTATGGGATGTAATAAACTCGGTCTCTTCTAATACTTAAACTGCAAATCCAAAGGACTCCTTAAGGAGAAAGTGATGTCTTTGCCCTCTTCCGTATTTTTAAATATGAGTAAATCCACAAGTAAAAATAGTTTAAAAAAAAAAAGTAAAAATAAAATAAGAGGTGCTTTTCTCAGCACTTTATATACTACAAAGTGTGTGTGTTTATCAATGCACTTACTGCAGATAAAGACAAATGCAATGCAAATTTTTACAGGTTTACAGGGTAATTTTGATATAGTTATATCTATGTAGAGCTCTTTTCTACAGATGCATGGGTGATGTAAACAAGTGGAATGCACTGGGCTCAACAGAACAAATTGTCTGTCTCCATTTTAAGCTAAATTTGTTTCATTTTATTGTTGTTGTAAGTCCACTTGAAGAAGAGTCTGTTACTCTCCCTGTGTATATTGACTGACCCGAGAATGACTATTAATTCATAAGGCTGCCTAGTTAAGTGGAATTTAAGGAGTTTCATTTTACCCTGCTGGAATGCAATAAAACACGGTGTTATTAACTCGCCTGAACAATCTATTCGTCGAGGCTTGGAGTTATGTTGGACACTGTGCCTGAACTACAGGGCATACTGAGAGAGGGCTGGGGTGGTTTTGTTTATTTGTTTATTTGTTTGGGGTTTTGTTTTTATTTTTGTGTTTTTTTTTTTTTTTTTTTTTTTTTTAAAGAGCGCAGTAATGACGTACCCCAGGTCTGCCGCGCACTGGATATATGATCCAGTTAAAACAAAACCAGACTGAATGCGAACTATAGAAGGGAGCAGGATTACCCGTTTCTCGCTCTGAGACGTCCATTGGCAGTCGGGATACAGAGTGCTCGTGTTCAAGAGAGCATGGGGCAGAGGGGGTATGCCTTGGGACGAATAGGAGGATTAAAGGGAAAGAAAGTAAACTTCCACCGTGATAAATGCAGCGAGTAGAAACAGGCTGACCTAGAGTAGAATAGACTAAGACATTCACAGCAGATTAACAAAGCAAATACAAGCGACAGTATAGATAAGATAGAAAGCAGTTTATTGACTCAGCGGTTATATACAATAAAGCTAACCAAGCTCATTAACATCTTTTGCTGGGCTGTTTACAGAATATCCAAGGGATGACAGGAACTCCAATGGTGGCTGCTAGTCCGGAGAGACATGACGGCGGTTTGCAGGCGAACCCCGTGGAGGTGCAGAGTTACCAGCCGCCCTGGAAAGTACTGAGTGACTTCGCATTGCAGAGTGACATAGACCAACCTGCTTTTCAGCAACTAGTAAGTGTCGGTTCCCAGCCCGAGCCAGCCTGTACCCGGGTCAGAGCAATGGGCGATTCACTCCAGGTGCCAGATGCTCTCAGAGAGACAAGCAATGCAGATTAGCTGGGTTTTCCAGAAATTGCAAGGCAGGCATGACTGCATCTATAAAAGCAGAGAACTGAATTGATTTCACAGAGCTTGGAGCAAAATCGACCTTAATGTAGAGCAGAGATATTTCTGAGTTGAGTGTGAGTTTGGATAAGGCCTGACTCAGGTCTGATAATAGATCGCACACTCCTGAAAACTGAAAGCACTTCACCAAGACATTCCTTATATGTCACTTAACTGTACTTACATTTGTGAAAACAGTTTCTAGAGTTCACCCCTCCCCACTTCAGGCTGATTTTGCCTTTATGTTGTAGGATTAATTTTAAATACATTATTATAGTGTCAGCCATTGTCCTTGTTTTGTCAGACAATTATGATCTCTTAATTAAGATTTCAAAGTCCGTGTCTTAAGCATGTATTTCTAGATATAACTTTATGTATCTATATATACACATGAATCTATACATACATCTATATATATATATATATATCTTACATTAAGTGTTGTTCTTTGGAAAGGAATTTGCTAGTACCTATTTAGGTGAAAAATTCAAGCAATATAATAAACTACCTTAAGTCAAAATAAAAATAGACCTGTTAGAATAAATTCTTTCCTTAACTCATTTCCTTATGCCTACGTCCCTTGGCAGCCAATATGGGTCCATATCACCAACAATGCTTAGGCCCAACAAGGTGAATTAAGGAGAGAAGTTCTTAAGTCAGTTTCCTGGCCTGAGTGTGTTAAAACCAGATCTTTAAAATAATAAGGTACGTTGTATATAGTATTTCAGGGATGCAGAATAACAGTTACAAAAAATTAACATGCAAACATTTTTTTTGATCTGTTGGGCTTTTTTTTTTCTTTTTTCTTTTTTCTTTTTTTTCTTTTTTTTTTTTTTTTATACCAAGTGATGGAAGACAAAGGTTTGTAGCTGAATCTAGCACTGTGTTCAGACCTTTTCGGTTTAGTATCATGCCCTCCTGCAGAATCCCTTTTCTTTTGCCCAACAGCAGTCTGCAGTGTGCTCCCCTTGCTGGCACACTATGCTTGCTCAGGAAACAGTAGCACAGCAGCAGGGCTATTTGCATCCTCTTACATCTAAAGTAACCACTGCTTTAATCATGCTGTCCATCAGACGGTAGAAAAAATTATCTCCTTTAGTTGCTTTACTTACTGTGCCTTAACAAAATACGAGACTTTAAAAGTCTTTGATGCAGTGAGATTTTGTATTAAATAGTTCAAGAAACAGGAAAAAAGGGAAGGATGGAAGATGGATAGTCTAAATACACATACACATATAGGCAAATAGACAGTTAGGTTAACAAATTAATAGATATACATTTGACATAATATGTGATACTGAAAAGAGTTAAAGAACAGTGGAAGGAACAGACTGTTTACTGGCCATTCAAGGCATGGATCTAATCTGGAAAGGGCCTTAATCACAGAATTGGCCAGCTAAATAGGTGCCAAAGAAATGCTTCTGGATTAACAAAGCTCCACCCTTCAAATCATGCCTTTTCCCAGCACTACTCCTAAACTAACGGGAGCAGCGGGGGCACGTTAGGATGGAATAGTGTGACCTTTTTTATCAAACAGACTCTCATTAAGAAGAGATAGCACCAGCTGTAAGTCACGAATGAAAGAGGATGGCTGGTTTCAAATGCCTTCTGTTCCTGGATGCTCCTTCCAGGTTTATTTTGGTATGTGCACAAAAGGGGAAAAAAGTAATCTTTCAGTTTCATGTCAAGAAAACATATGCACTCCTAAATAATTGACTAGAACATCCTATTGGGATTGTCACACTCACAAGACAGGAAAGAAAGCCTCATTAATAAGTTTGTTTGTTTATTTGCTTGATTTTTTCAGTCTTCTTTTTCCATTTTTTAAATCACTTTTTCTTGGTGATTTGGCCGAAGGCCTGAAGAAGGTTACTGTGAAGTCAATGGGGAAGCTAAACAGAGCAACCAGCAGTGACACAGCCTCCTGTGGAGATGTATCAGGCCTATTGGCTGCATGCCTTGTATATTTATTTTTGTGTTCTTCTTTGCCTGCTACTTTTCTTTGAGTTTTACAGTTGTAGCAACAGTTCTTTTTCTTATTTTTCTTCTTTTTTTTTCCTCTCTCTTTTTTTTTCCTTTTTTTTTCTTTTTTCCTTTTTTTTTTTTCTTTTTGGCAGGTTAATTTTTCAGAAGGAGGACCTGGTTCCAATTCTACTGGAAGTGAAGTAGCATCAATGTCCTCACAGCTGCCAGATACACCCAACAGCATGGTAGCCAGTCCTATTGAGGCATGAGGAACATTCATTCAAATATCTGTTGTTGTTTCTGCCCTTACCCTCACCCCTGTTGAAGAGAGTGGGAAAGTGAACGTGTTGGGACTTCGAAATTTAGGGGGAAAGAATATTTAACAACCCTGTAATGAACCTAGCAAGCAACTGCTCCATGAGATGAACGGAGTCATATTTGAAAAGACAAGGTAATATGGTAGCAACACTGTGAAGACAATCATGGGATCTTACTAGAAAAAAAAATACTTAAAAGAACCGCAAACCCTGCGCTTTTCAAAGATCAGAGGAGTATCGAAAAGACGTTTTCCAAATATAAAGGATTTGTACTCGTGGATCTCAAAAAAAAAAAAAAAGAAATCTTTTCATTTGACTGCACATCTTAGGGAGAAACCAAGGTAGAGGGACTTTCTATCCAGTCCCTCCCATTCCGAATGGTGCTGTTTCTATATTGGGGATAGCCTTGCCAAAAGACGCTCCAGTAGGTTTTCCATCATCAGGAAAGAGACAATTCAGCCCTGCACTGTTGAAAGATTCCTTGCAGGAAGGTGGAGCTGCATTGGTTTGCAATGTTGTTTTTAGTTGACTCTTAACAAGGGGTTCTTTCCTGGGTCTCTTCTAGCATGCCTGTAGCGGGGTTTTGATTTTGTTTGGTTGAGATCCACCCCCTAATAAGTGTGATGCGATTAAAAATAGGTTTTTGAATTCCTCTTTAAAGGCGAATTTATAAAAACATTGCAACAAGGTATACCTCTATTTTGCCACAAAGCGTCTCGGGATTGTGTTTGAAATGTGTCTGCCCAAGAACCTTCCCCTTCCCCAGAGATGTGTATAGTCATTGGTTATAACGACTGTTTTTCTCTCTTTCCTTTCCTTTCTCTTTCTCTCTCACTCTCTAGAAAAAAAAAAAATAGGAAAAAAGTAAAAAAAGAAAAAAATAGGAAAAGTAAAAAGAAAAAAAAATCACTCCTTTTGTTTGCTCTTGCATTGCAAAATTATAAAGTAATTTATTATTTATTATCGGAAAACTTGCCACTTTTCATGTCAGTTGACTATTTTTTTGTTTGCTGAAGTAAAAAAGAAAAAAAAAAAAAAAGAAAAGGTTGTACCGTGGTCTTTGAATTATATGTCTAATTCTATGTGTTTTGTCCTTTTTCTTTCCTTAAATATGATGTGAAATAAAAGCGCCATATGTAGAATTATTATATCTTCAGGACTATTTCACTAGATAAGCGTTTGGAATAGAAAAATAATAATAATAATATTAATAATAATATTAACATTAAATAATGAACAAAGTTCCCTCTTTTAAATATTTACAGGTTAGCAGCTAAAATACCTGAAATAAAATATTGCATGCAAAGCCGGTCGTTAGTGAATAAAAGGAGTGTGATATTTTATTGCAAGTATTAACGACCAGCTTGTAAATTTCCGTTTCAACAACTGTATCAGGGCTAGTTGGATGCCTTAGCTTTCAATCAATAACGTTAGAAAGTCTCTTGTTCCCCCACCCCATCCTTTGCCCTTAAAAGCGATATTACTCTAGGCATGATCAGACATAACGTTAAGACATCTAAATAACTGAGAGCTCAGGCTTTTTGCTGAGTTCTGCTATTTTTAAAAAATAATAAAAAGAAAGTGCTGTATACCAAAGCCTCGTTGTTGAGATTGTTGAAGTGACCTGTACTTTAAGTATAAGCTCCCGATAAAAAGGGACGCTTTTTGCTTAACAAGTCAAGTATGACCATTATTTATCAATGTCTGCTGTCAAAACAATTGAATAATGCTGCAGGAGGAATAGTTGTGGGGATATTTCTGTCGGGGATATTGCTGTGAAATTGCACGAATATGTTCCTTATTTTCTGTCGACTTCCCTCTCTTCACTCCCTCTTTTCTTCCTTTTTTAATTTGTGGGGGAGAGGGTGGTGAAAGCTAGAAACGTGGGCGATTTCTTGGGGAAAAGTAGAAAGAAGTAAATAAAAAAAAATGGGAAAGGGTTGTTTTTGCTCCAATCCAAGTGCTCCCTAGTGCTCCCGGGCAGCACAAGACAAAGGTTCACTTTAAAACACCCTTAAGGACTGGAACGTACAGAGATTTTCAGTCTGACAAAGACAAGTTGGTTTGCATGTCAGTTACTCCAAACCCCAATGTTTTCTTAACATAACCTTCTTTTCCCTCCCTCCTCACCATCTCAGCCCACCCTGAGCAAGCTCAGCTATAGACAAACCATTTCGACAGTACAGAGAACATTAAAAAAATGTTAAAATCTAATACAAGGATTTCAATCATCCTGATTAGAAACTGGATTCATTTTGTATGCTCAAGTGTAATACATTTTTGAGTACTTGATAAATATTTAAATAAATATGAAATCTACCTTAAACTGTGTGATCAGTAACCCTTGTGTTTTCATGCAGGATCAGAGGATTGGTACGGCGCTTCGGGGGGCGGGAGGGAGAAGGGGTATAATTTCTGCCCGGTGGTCTGACGTGTAAGTTGTTGGAGTCGCTCTTACTTGGGTGAGTTTGGAGACAGAGTCTCCGACTCGGGAGGGTCTGTAAGCGGCGCTGGAAATCTGTAAGGGCAGGGCAAGCTGGGGCGCTTTGCGCTCCCCCTCGCCGCCGGGGGGCTAAGGTGTGGTGGAAGGAGCGGCGGCTCCGCGGGCGAGACGGGGTCACGCAGGGCGGGGGGGACCCCGAGAGAGCGTAACCTGGGCACCGGGGGGCTGCCCCTCAGTCCCCCGCCCCCGAGAAGGACCTTCGGGAGGCTCCGAGGGCCACGCAGGAGGGAAAGGCGACTTTGCACTGTCGGTCCTTGCGAGGGAAAGGCCCCCCAGCCCTGCTAGGCGCCCCGCGGTCCCGGCGCGCCCTCCGGGCGGCTGTGGCAGCCATCGAGATAAGCAGCCCGTCGGGAGGCAGGGGTTGACATTTGGGCTGCCAGCACAGCGTCTTGCACCCTGAAACGCCCAGGGCAACAGCGTGTGCTTGGAGCCGGAGCTCTGCGGCCGCTCTTCTGCAGCTGCGGGCCGGAAGCTCACTCGGGATGTGCCTGCACGCACACCTACCTCCAGGCTCCTGCCTGCACCCCCGAGGCAGCCTGAGGCCCCCAACCCTGTCCGGGGGACTAGGAAGAGTCGGGTTGCCTCTGCGGCGGCCACTCTGGGGTCTCCGTGTCCCCACGGCCACTGCGGCCCCCACACCCGCGGTCATCCCGGAACATCCGCGCTCGAAACTTCGGTTAAACAATACTAGTCTGATTTTCAGAGTTTTTTTCCTTTCATGGCCTTTGGGTCCCTTCTTCATTACATGCATTTGTGAGGCACCACAAACTATCGAGTGTGTTCCACCATGAAGCAAATAAAGAAAAACTTTCGAGCTGATCCTCCTAGTGCCTCCGGCAGAACACTTCCTGAGCTTGGACAGCAGGATTTGTGTAAGCGAGAGAAAAGATCCTCTTCATGAAATGCATGTCCTTATGGTGCTCTGTCGGGTCTGTGCTCTGATTCCCCTTTCCGGTATGGACCGAGGGTGGCGATTAGCAGTCCCAGAAAACCACTTTCTTGCTGCAGCTACTCTTAATAGTGTCATATAAGCTCGCTATAATTTCTCTGAGGACTTTGTTTGCACACACTGAGATCAATATTCAAACTCTTCTCATTTCAATATTTGTACCCAGGTTAATTAGCTCTCAGCATCCCCAGCCAACGTGGCAGTGTGACGCGGAAGCCTGGTACGTGAATTCCACAGTTGAGATCAGTTAAACACCTCAACAGTAAGTGTTTGCATTTATATACATCTATGCATACATATATTAAATTCACCTTGGGTTACCTAAGAACGGATGTCAAAGAAGGAGCTAGGGGCCCTCAGGCGATGCCAGCAGTCAGGCCTCAGAATCCCCAGCCCCAGCACAGCGCCCGGGACGGAGACGGGGAGGGGTAAGGGTCCGTGGTGCCGAGTGGGTTTCACGGGCACTGATCCTCCCTGGCCCTCCCTACACGCTCGAAACGCCGAAAGCGTTTTACGGTGAGAGATGCCGCTGCTGGGCGCTTTGCGTGCTTTAGAGGAGCTGTAAGTAGTTAATAAAGGGGCTGGAAAGAGATCCTGTTTACTGATTGTTCCTGATTGTTGTTTTCTTGATAACAGAGCAAGCCACTGAATGACTGTTTGAGCTCAGGCGCCACAAACATAAACTTAACAGCTCCCAGTGTGCCGGCCCTTCTGGAGGATCACTCCTCACCTCCCAGGGCTTGTGAAGTGCAGGAGGAGAAGGCAGCTCCCAAGGAAGCAGACTCCGGGGTGATGGGGGTGGTGGTGGTGGGGAGCGGAGAAAACTCGCCTGTATACCCGATCTTTCCATATGACACGGTATCTGCTTTCATTAGCTAGGGGCAAAGCGTACAAAATCAATAGGTACTTTTCTCCGAGCCTCCTACCCGTGCCGGAGCTCGGGGTAGGCTCTGGATGCTGCCCTGCGCAGCATCCCAGCCGAGAGATGCTGCTTTATATTACATCATGCTGCAGTGTCCTGTGAATCTCCTTAAATTTTCTTGCAGCGGCTGAGGGCCACCAAAGAAGTGCTTGCTGTAGGCCAGGGAGGGAGCACGAAGGAGACAAGGAGGGCGCGCAGTCTCTCCGCGGCAGATCCGCGCCGGTTCTCCCCGGATCCGCAGCTCCGGGGCAGCACCTCCAGCCGGCGGCCCGGCCTCACTCTGCCGCGGCTGCCGCTGGATGAGCCACCTGCAGCCTCGGCTCTTTTCTGGGGTGTGAGGCGCGGGAAGGAAGGAGGGAGGGAAGGAGGAAGGTTGCAAAACAGCATTTTTTTTTGCTGGAGTGTCTCTTCCTCTTTGTTTTATTTTCTTCTGAAAGACAAAACAGAGGTAAAGGTGTTTTTGTGGGAAAGAGAGAAGACACGAAATTTTCTAGAAGTGGCAAGGGCCAAAGCAGATCTCGGCTTCTATCTCCGGGCAGACCTCGTGTGGCAATGGGAAGAGGAAAATAGGGTGTTACTGTGGCTTTTCTTTAGTAGGGCTGTTCAGGTCGGTAGATCTCCAAGGCTAATCCAAACAAGCCGTTTGACTTGTGAGGTCCGGTGTCTAGACATAGCTGGTGACTCGGCGGCTCCTTATCTGGTTTTGGAATCAGCCAAAAGAGACTTTTTAATGTCCACAGCAGCACTAGGATCTGCCGGGGCCGGGGAGCCACTGCACCTCCCAGACAGGACAACAAATACACCCACCACCTGGAGGCTTTACAGCCCACTTTGTTGTTCCCGAGCCGCCGCTGCTGCTCCCCCAGCCCCGGCCGCCGGGCAGGGATGACCGGACGGCTGCCCAGCCAAACCCACACCCAGCTGCTTGCCACTGCAGTGCACCGCTCGGCCCCTGGCCACCGAAGGGCCACCTTTGCCAGAGGAACAGTGGCAGTGGACACTCAAGCCCCGCTGGGGTCAGAACTGCCGCTTTCTCGACTCCCACCACGACACCGCCTCCGTCTGTGTGTATGTGTTTGTCACTACAAATTTTATGGATTTTTTTTCCCCCCAGTTGAAGTTTTGCAGAGAATGGGTAAAAATTTCCAGCGTCACTCTTGCTCATGAACCTTAAGGAGTGATCAAAGCAGTTAAATTAAATGAATGGAAGTCAGTTTAGATAAAATATATTCTTTGGGACTAGAACACTGCCTTCTGTATCAGTCCATGCTGGATTTGTGAATATTGCAAGCTGTAAAGCTTGTTCGAGGTGGTTAGAAGCAATGAAAGCATTTAACTCAAAAGTAAGCGTCATTTGAAAGTGAAGAGAAAGAGGCATCTTCTGCTTGGATGTCACTCATTCCATTTAGTCATTTGGGATTTTTTGAGATTTCAAACTCTCCTGGAAGGTTGAGTGGCTGGATAGTGGGTTTTCAGTTTCCTGAACAGTGCATGAGCCCATCCACTGCCCTTGCTGTTTTTCTGCTGAAATGTAAGCCAATGTGCTGTATAATTCCTCTTCAAACTCTATGCTGTTTCTCAGTGTGGTTGAGTTCAGGGCCATGATATCCCATTTTGGGAGCTGATTGCTGTAACTATGATACACTGATATGCTATTTGCAGTGGATATTGTAATTGAGTCTGCTAATGTGGAGTTACAAAATTTACCAGTGGGTAGGACTCTCTCTGTACAGTTTAGGAGGCTTGTGAATAAGTGCTGTTTTCTAGATTTAGTAGTTGCAAATTTCCTGGTATATAGAGCATATTATATTCCAAGGCTTTTGGAATAATTTTCCATCAAACGTATTTAAATAATTTCAAACTCCCAAGAGCTCAGGGAATTCAGGATCAAGAGAGCAACATTTCCTAGAAAAGGAACCTTAACCATGATCCTGGTACTCCTCTTTTTTTTTTTTTTTTTCTCATGGGTAAAATTTTGTGTTTATTTTTAACTGTCATAAATACAAGGTGTTGTTTGAAAAGTGTTAAACTTAGCAGGTATATAGAGATAATACTGACGTGTCAGTGTGCACGATAAAGTAAAATATGGTGGGAATTAACTTGAAAAGTTTATGAAGGTTTTTTCTACAGCCCATAAATTAACCTTTTTTTACAAAGATATTATGATATGTAGAAGATCTTACAATATATATGACACTTAAAAATACTCTAAAATTTGGAGGCCAAACATTTTTCCCCCAACTTGAAGATACAAACTGAGGTCTCAGACATTGAAGATCTTTCTGTAAGTAAAATGAAGTAATTAATATGAAGTAATTAATATTTGAGCACTCTAGTGAATCAGAAATTGCAGAAGCAAACTTTCCAGTTTACACAGGGCCTTCTGTGGAGGTACTGAAAGACTTGCTGCTGAACTCTAGTGAGGCAGGAATGCATAGCTTTGAAGGCTCAAGTCCAACTCTCATTCAAACTAGTGACAAAAATCTCCTAGACAAGTGGGTAAAAAAATCGGTGTATAAAATCTGTATAGATATCCTATAGAGTCAGTGTTTAAAGATCATATAAAATCAGTTGTGATTTTGTAGGAAAAAGTAATTTCCTTTCTACCACCCTCATTCTTTTTCTGTATTTACTTTAAATGATAGATCATTTAAATCATACTTTAAATTATATGATTTTCTAGTATAAGGCAAAAAACCCTATTAAGATATTTGTACGTCAGTAAAAACATCTTGCTTGTTGTGGGAATCAGAAACAGGAGTTAATAACTCAACTGAATGTAGAGAATATTGTAAAGTAAAACAACCACTCGCTGTCTCCCTTCTTGCTGCCTAAGGGAAGTTTTGTATGTGCAAGTCCTGGGGTAGAAGACTACATAGAAATTACCTATATTATATTTTTAGGGAGAGAACTCTTTACAAAACCTAATGGAATTTGCCCCCTACCAGGTCTGAAGGTCTAATTGACATGTATTCCACCTTTGTGATACGAAGTAAGGAAGGTTTTACAGGATTGACCTTACTGGTGTGACTAAAGTTCAGGCTCATTCTGAGCTCGGCAGCTGCCCAGTTTGTAGTTGCAGAATGATCCCAAACTTCACACACAGTACAGTCAATGGGATCTGAGATGTTCTAAAGATGCAGGGTTTCCTTTTGACAAAATGGGCACTTGAAAGGCTAGAGCTTTTTTCAGTTAACCAAGTAACCTGATTCAGGGCTGGGCTTTTTCTCCCTGAAATCTTTGGATAGTTCCGATAATTAAGTCAGGATGATCAGGATTGAGCACTTTGTGACCAGAAAGCTCAAGCTGTTGTATTAGCTTAAATAAATGTGTTTCAGTCAAACACAGAGTCCATAACTCTGGACTGGTTTACTAGGTAGTGTAACTAACTCCCACTGTTAAGACAGCAACAGTATGTTTTGAAATCTCTGTTCACTGTTTTTCTTCTAATGAATTAATTTTCAAGGCATCTTTGCCTGTCATTCCAATAAACCCAGCTGTTTTCTGCTCTGACCTTTACTTTTTTCTGAGTAAAGCCCCAATGGACTTTTAGAGAGTCACATGTCCTCAATTCAGTTGAGCCCATCCCATTTCAAAGTCAGCAATCTGCCAATTATATAGTGGCAAAGGAAAGAACATTTAGATTTTTGCAAGGACTGCTACATATCATATTTCTTTGTAGTACCAATATTATTATGAGGTACTTCAAAGCAGGTCATTAAATTAGTCCTGGAAGTGAAATTTCAACATTTGGGATCTTGGCCCACAGTGCATTAGTTTTGCAAAACTTACTACATTAGACAAAGGTGCTTGCAGTTTTCATTTAACTTACTAGATCACTACCAAAATACCAAGCCCCCCCCCCAAAAAACCCCCCAAAAAACCCCACCAAAACCAACCCACAAAAAACAAAAACAAAAAATCCAAAACAAACAAAAACAGAAAAAGAAAAAAACAAAAAGATCACAAAACAACCAACCAAACAAGAAAAAAACCAAACCACAAGCCCAGAAGATTATGAAGGATAGATACTACTTCTTACAACTATCAAATCAAAATTATTCTTCACCAGTTTGACATTTTTTTCCTTGTGAACATTTTACCTATAGAAAAACCTTTCTTTCTGAAATCATTGTGTCATGTAAGCAGGTATTATTTCGAGGATGCTTATGGCTCTTACACAGATATATAATGCCTAATAAAATGGACTGTGCTCCTTACATACCTTAGAACAATTCTGTAACCTTTGTAGTCCATAAAAGTAAATAACACAGTGACTTTAATACAACTCTGCAGTAATAACTGACTAATATAGACTGAAAGTCTTCTGTCTTATGAATACTAAATTATGATAAAATAATTTTTTTCAACTCTGCAGTTATTCCTGTTTCTATGGTGAAATTGTTGCCAACTTTCACAGTGAATTTGGTCTCTTCATTCACTAAGTGCCTCATAGAAGAAGTAGGAATTAAGAATGAAAGAGCATGACAAGTAGCAGCATTGCTAATATCAGTGCAAATTTTATATTGCAAGGACTGAGTGTGGATGGAAAACCCCCTGAAAACTGAAAGTTTGGTTCCACAGCATCAAATGCTTTCTGTCTGTTTTAGTCATTAAAGCAATATGTTCATTCACTACAGTTTTATTTGTCTTTAATTATTTAGTAAGATAACTCTATACCTTATATTTCAGGAGGTATTTTTGGTTTTGATATGCATTTTAATATAGTGCTGGACAAGACAGTAATTAAAACAGCTGTTGATGAAGCAGAGAATAAAAGTTTAACCAGTTAATGAGGAATTTAGTTTGGTGAATTACCTGATCCATTTGATTCTTAAGAATTTCTGTTACTGAGGTGGTGCTAATCTGAGTTGCCCTTTAGTCAATAGTTGTTTTATAATTTTTTTTAATATTGCAAGATGTTTTTTATTTTGCAATAAAAGTGAATAGAGCCAGAGGATGTATGAACTCTTGTGACTGTGGAGTCTAAAAGGAACAAATAATTAGTGACTCCAGTTAGGTCAGTGAAACTGTCAGATGTAGTTGATTGGTAAATACAATTTTAAGAAAAACATAGAAGAGAAAAAGGGAGGCTGGAAGTCATTTATGTCTGCCTGTGTTGTTCCACAGAGTATGTAATTCCTTGACAGTGTTCTCAGGTAGTGAAGCCCTTACTTCATGGCACAGTCTTGATGTGCATGGGCTTGTGAAGGGTTTCACTGGTGTCAAGAGCCAGCAGAGTTTCTCTGGGAAAAGATGTTTCCCTCCTCTTCAGCACACACTGGGTTGTTTTTGGTGGGGATGGTTACACAGGTACTCTCTCCTTTGGAGGGATGCTGAAAAAAGTTGTAGCAGGATAGTTCCCAAAGTGTAGAGCTGACTTAAATTCACATCTGTGTGGGAAGAGACACTGACCACAATGAGAGCTGATTCCTCAGTGATGAACAGAGATCAGGTCTCCCCAATAAACTTCATCATGCTTTTGTTACAGTGGAAATAGAACATTGGCAGGGAAGCCTGGGCTTGTGTTTCTGTCAATGCCTTATCCCTCTTCATGAAAGCCCCTCCAGAGTGGCTGCTGGGAATATGAGTCAGGGAGCTGAAACTTGTCTGCTCTCAGGCGTGTGGCTGCCTGCCCTTGCCTTAATGCATTGCTGCTCTTTTTCCCACTGCACTGCTTGGGCTGTGACCTGGAACTCTCCAGATGTGCGAGAGCCTGGCTCTGGTTGGCTCCTCACCTTGAGTTCCCACACTCCTTGGTCCTTCCTCTGGCACAGGGTGTTCCTACTCCAGTGCTGCAGACTCATTTATGTGCAGGATATCATGGCTTGCTTGGGCAAAGCTCTGCCTGGGCCTTCTCCATCTCCTCAGTCAGCATGGGATCCATGTATGTGCTTCATGACAGAATATAGGCCTCTGTCCATAAAGTTAGGACTGAGCACATGGCACCCTCTTTTAAAGGTTCTGTTAGTAAAGGGCTTGGGCCCCAGTGCTACTGGGAGTCATCCCTCACTGCTTAGAATTTACAGCCAAAGCCCTCTCTTAAGTGCACACACTAATGTCTTTTTTTTTTTTTTTTGAGGTTTGCAAGCTATAATTTTTGACTTTGGAAGATGCCTGGGGCAGTAGCTCCCCCTGCTCTGAAAGAGATGAGTGATTTCAGTGTTTATTTAGGATGTGGAAAACCTGGTTTCAAACTCCCTCCATGCCTGATGAAGCCATGCATCCCTCCAGCATCCAAGGCAGCCTTGTGTACATGTGAAGGTGCTGTGTGTCTGGTGGAGTGCTTCCACCATCTCACTGCTTATTCAACAGTGGAGGTGAGGCCGGAGTGAGGAATGGAGAGCTTGAAGGTTGAAACTTCTGTCATGGAAAGCATCTTTGAGTCCCTTTGGTTGGACTTAATGACCTTGGAGGTCTGTTCCAAATGTAATGATTTTCTATTTCTATAATTTGGAGGATGGCTTTTACCTGAAGCATGTGGCTTGTCAGAAACAGACTAGGCATCCCTGCAGGCAGAGCTCTGGGTGTTTAAGAAACTTCAACATAGAAATCTGGGTCTTCTGCAGAGGTCATGCATCTCTTGGAATGGTCATCAGCTTGTTTAGCTGATACTTAGTTTCAAAGATCCCATTTTGGGCCCTAACTGCTTAAACACCACAGCCCCTCTCTGGGTGGCTACCACTGTGGAGGGTGTTTGTAGAGGTCCAAAGTCTCCACAGGAGAAAAGATCTGGACAGCTTCCATCTTTCAGCAGTGTCAGAGTGTTTTGAAGGGCTTCTGCAATGGAAAAGGGAGACTCTGAATCTCTGCCTCGTTTAACCTAGTTATTGCTGTCAAGTGCCTTGCCCAGTCTGTGGGTGAGACTGAGAAATGACTGCAAGCCCTCTGGCCACAGCTTTGTCTGAATCAGACTGAAGGAACTGCCACAGCTTGGAGGACACTTCCAGCAGGTAGAACTGAGCTTGTACCTGCCCTGCTCACTGGGACTCTGCTGGCTGCTGAGCTGGAAGCAGTACTGTTTTTTTGGCTGCAGCTAGGTGATCCCATCTCAGCAGATGACATGCAGGTTCCCCCAAATTCTTCCCCTTCATTTCCTTCTACGACAATTGTTATCAATGGATGAAGATGCTCTTGTGAACCATGTCCTGGCAGATGTCCTTGCAATGATCTGTTACAGCAAATTTGTCACTCTGTGCTACAACTCACCTCTGTTCACTAAGCATTATACCCTGCTGGGAACATGAGACCAGTGTTCACAGAACTCTGCTAGCACTGGTTGGTCTCCAAGTGGAGCTTTAAAGCATAAGTTTGACCTGTGTGCATGGGAACGTGGGCATCTACCTGCACAACCTGTCCACATCTGAACCTGCAGTAGCTGGATATTCACACAATATGAAAATGGAAAAGTAATGCCTGTCAGCAAGTTTTTCCAAGTCTCTGCTTCTGAGTTCTCTGGTATTTTCTGGTATTGCTCGTTGCCAATGTAACCAGAATACACTGACCAAGTCATCTTGGGGAGTGAAGGAGAGGAGATTGTAGAAGAAGAGGTAATTATTTGAGAGATACAGGTAAGGTTTTGTGCTCATCTTTGTGAAGTCATTTTCTAGTTAGAGGTTAGAGTTTGAATACCTAATTTTCAAAGAAACTCTTTGTGTCTGTAATAGCTGTTATTACAGGTTTTCTCTTCAGTCTGTAACTGTTGTGTTTCTTTCTCAAGTACTAGTAGATATGGTCTCCTCTTCCTGAACTTGTCAGAAGTTCATTGTCATATTTGTATCAGGAATACCACTGTTAAGTGCGAAATTTCCAAACTCTTGTTTTTGCTGTGCAACTGTTCAGTGCAGTGTGTGAACAATAGAACAGTTCCTGTGCAAGAGCTTGACCTTACACAGAGCTCTAAGTACTGTAACCTCTTCAAATTAAGTTTGGTAATCCTTGCTTTATTCAATTCTACAGAGTCAGTCAAACACCAGCAGCTTTAGACAGGTAGATTTGTTTAAAAGCACATTGTAAGTATAATTTGGATAATAATTGCAATTTGTAATGCAACTGACTCCATGAATATTAGGAGAAATCTCTTGGCAATGGAAGGCTGCATCAGAGAGGGTAAAATAATCTCAACAGGGTTTTTCATGGAAACTGTTGTTTGAACTGTTTAAAGTGATCAGCTACAATGTTATGGAAAGTAGTGGTAGGGTGGAGCGGTCAATATAAATATTTAGCAGCATGTGGAAGGATATGCCTTATTTTCACTATTATTCACTAAAAATAAAACAGTGAAGCCAAGGGCAAGGGCGAGCAGAGCAGAAGGGAAATGTCATGGTTTCTTTTCCCAGAATAATGAAGCTTTAATGATTAGGAGTTCATTCTAATCGTATTTTTCATCAACATACAAAAGATACAGTACAAAATAGTTCAATGCTGTCTAAACCAGAGTTTAAATGCAAGTGAGGAAACCCTATCACATTTTGCCTTGATTAAGTACACTGCTGTGTTCAGATTCACAGCATAGCACAAGCTCATGGAGGTGCAACAGAGACCTGCAAGGGCAGCTTCTTTCTTTTGTACCACACCTACAACACAAAGAAGCTGGGGCATAGTTTGAAGAGCTGATCCAGGATGTTTAAAAATACTACATATCTAATGACTAAGAGAACCCTACGCAAAGACGTTTTGAAAGAATCTATCCTATGCTTAATCACTAAAACGTTCTTTCTGCTTGCCCCTAGCAAGATTCATGATTATAAAGAAAAGTTAGGGATTTTCCCACAGGAAGGCTGTCTGTCTGAGGTTTGGAGATTCTGCTTGGTATAGCATTATATAGCAGAAAATCAGAGTAAGAGGCTTTGTATACTTTTCTAAGGATCAAGTGAAACCCACCCAAGCTGCAAGGCTGTAACACTGGACTTTAGTGTACTTTTCCTGCTTTTTAATATTAAGTAAATCTCTAACTGTTTCTTCTTTCAGCTAGCTTGTGTGCTCTTATGTAAAGATGTTTGCTTTGTAAAAAATACTTACAGTGTTTCTATCGTATGCCAGTGCTATGACACTATTAATTCTTTGTCATGATATGCTAGACTGCAAGTTTACTCAAATGTGCAGACTAACATTATGTATTTTAAATATAACCACAATCAAATAAATTCTATTTTTTTATGTCTCGAGATATAGAGACAGACTTACTACTCTCACTTTCATACTTCTTAATTTCACTGGTATGAATACAATTTGATGGGTATAAACCAGAATTTGACCCTGAAGTATCCCATAGCTATTTGATGCAGTCATTTTTGTAAGAATGTATAATGTAAAACAAATATTCACAGAGACTTTAATTTCATTAAGTATGCCAGAGTGCTGTTTTCCCCAAAAGCAGCATTTGTCTGCCTCTGTCTGCAGCAGGCAGAAATCATGCTTGAGCTCCCTATGGCAGCAACAACAGCAGCAGCAGCAGAATATGTCTTGTATCTGTGAGTCCCAAAACAGGTAAGGAAACAGTAAGAAAGTCACTGAAAGACAGCAGCCTCACACTGACATGGCCAGTTACTGTTACACTTCATACATCCTCAGCAAACTGCTGCCATCTGCGTGGGCACTGAGGCCTGGCATAAGTAATTGCTCCTAACAAGAGCAACGGAGGACTGACTAGCCACCATTGGTTGAATTACAAACAGGAATCTTGCGCAACACCTCACTGGAAATAGGACCTACTGGATGTTTCTGAGGAGGAGATAACTGAGCACAAGCCTATGCTGCACCAAATCCCTTGCAAAATTGAAAATAGCATTTATTTTTTTTCTTTTTGAAAATATCTGTGAAAGTAGAGTACATTTGCATTCTTAGCAGACTCAGATACTGTGCCTATGTTTCTGCATGCTGAAGTTCTAGTAAAAACCCACACTTTATTTAATAGTCCTTTTACTTTAAAGGAAAATAATACAGTACTACAGTACTGTGTGTAAAATAAATAGTAAATTATGAAATGTCTGTTGTAAAAACCCAACACACTTTTAGAGGGAAACTAAATTTACCTCAATAAACACAATAGATCCTAAAATATTCTTACAGAAGAAAGTGAAAGCTCTTCCACCACAAAAAAAATTGGCCCAAATAATCCTAGAATCATAGAATGCTTTAGTTTGAAAGGGACATTAGAAATCATCTGGTTCCAACCCTCCTACCAGGGACAGGGGCACGTCCCACTCAATGCCCCATCCAATCTGGCCTTTAGTATTGTGAGGGATGAGGCATCCACAATTTTTCTGGGCAACCTCTTCCTGTGCTTTGCTACCTTGCAGTAAAGAATTTCTCCCAAATATCTAACTTAGTTTTTTCTTCTTTCACTTTGAAGCCTTTTTTCCTTGCTCTATCACTACAATTTCTGACAGAGTGCCTCTCTATCTTCCCTGTAGGCTCCTTCAGATACCAGCAGGTTGCTATGAGGTCTCCACACAAAATTGTCTTCTGCAGGCTGAACAGCCCCATATTTTTCAGCCTGTCTTCATAGGGGAGATGCATTGTTGCCCTTACCAATGACATTGGCCCACCTCTCATGGCCCTCTGGACTTGCTCCAGCAGTTCCATGTCTTATGCTGGGGACCCCAGAACTAGACACAATGCTCCAGGAGGGGTCTCACCAGAGCAGAGCAGAGCACAGCAGTGCAGAGCAGAGCAGAGCAGAGCAGAGCAGAGCAGAGCTGAGCAGAGGAGCAGAATCCCCTCCCTCAGTCTGCTGGCCAATGCTCCTTTGGATGCAGCCCAGGATATCCTTGGCTTTCTGGGCTGTGATCACTCACTGTGGGCTCATGGTGAGTTTTTCACCAGTCACCACCCCCAGGTCCTTCCCCATGGGGCTGCTCTCAATCACTTTTCTGCCCAGCCTGTGGGTGTGGCTGGGATTGCTGCAATGCAGGTGTAGGACCTTGCACTCAGCCTTGCTGAACTCCCTGAGTTTTGCATGGTCCCACCTCTCAAGCCAGTCCAGGTCCCTGGGGATGCCATCCCTTCCCTCCTGTGTCGACTGCCCCACCCAGCTCAGTGTCATCAGCAAACCTGCTGAGGGTGCCCTTGATCCCACTGTCCACATCACTGACAAAGGTGTGGAACAGTATCAGTGCCAGGACCAACCCCCGAGGGACACCACTCATCACTGGTCTCCATGTGGACAATGAGCTGCTGACCACAACTCTGTGCATCCATGCAGCCAGTTCTTTATCCACTGAGTGGTCCATCCATCAAATCCACATCTTTCCAATACAGAAACAAGGATGGCATGCGGGACTGTGTTGAATGATTTGCACTGCTCCAAGTAGATGATGTGAGTTGCTCTGTCTCTGTCCAACAAAGCTGTTGCCCCATCATAGAAGACCACCAAATCTATCAGGCATGGTTTGCCCTTAGTAAATGAACACTGGCTGTTCCAAATCACCTCTTTTTTTCCCACATGTCTTAGCATAGTTTCCAGGAGAATCTGCTCCATGATCTTTCCTGGCACAGAAGTGAGACTAACTGGACCTTTCACTTCCTCTTTTCTAAAAATGGATAATCTAATCTTTGTAAAGTCTAAAAATCTAAAATTTTCTCCTTTTTTAAAAATTATATTTCCCTTTTTCCAGTCATTAGGAACTTAACCTGACTGCCAGAATTTTTCAAAAGTGGTGGAGAATGTCTTGATAACTTCATCTGCTGGTTTTCTCAAGACTCATGGATGAATCTCATTGGACTTGGCCACATTCAGTCTCCTTAGATGGTCTTGAACCTGATCCTCTCTTACAGTGCCTGAAGGGTCTTTCTTTCATGTGCCTTCATTTCCTTTTCTCAAGTTGAGTGATGTGGCTGAAGCACTCGCCATTGAATACTGAAGCACAGAAGACATTGAGAACCTCAGGTTTCTACTCATGCAGAGTAGCCCTGTCTCTCATTTCCTTCCACCATGGGCCCACATTATTGCTATTCTTTCTATTGTTTGCAAGATACCTAAGAAGCCCTTCCTGTGGTCATACCTGGCAAGACTCAATTCTATTTGGACCTTAGCTTTCCTAACCTTATCCCTATCTTCCCATACAATTTCCCTTTGTTCCTCCCAGGCCATCTATTGTGTTTCCACATTCTGGAAGTTCTCTTTTTTTCCCTCTGAGTTTGCTCAACAGCTTCCTCTCCATCCATGAAGGCATCCTGGCATTTTTGTCTGATTTTCTCCTTGTCAGGATATATTGTTCCTCAACTTGAAGGAGGTCCTTAAAGATTAGCCAACATTCTTGGGCCCCTTGGCCCTTCAGGGCTCTGTCCTCTGGAAGTCTACCAATTAGGTCCTTAAACAAGTCAAAGTCTGCTCTCCTGAAGCTCAGGGCTCTTAGCTTGCTGCATGATTTCTTCACTGCCATGAGGACCTTGAACCCTACCACATGGTGGTCATTGCAGCCAAGGCTCTATTGGAGCATCTCCTTCCCCCACCAGCTCCCTCCTGTTGCTGAGCACGAGATCCAAAATCACACCTCTCCTTGTTGGCTCCTCTATCACTCCTATGGGGAAGTTGTCATTGACACACTCCAGGAACCTCCTAGATTGCTCATGTCCTTCTGTGTTGTCCCTCCAACAGATATTGGGCTTGTTGAAAATCCCCATGAGGACCAGGGGTTTGGGAGACTGCTTCTATCTGCCTATAGAGGGTTTCATCCACACCATCCTCCTGATTGGGTGGCTTGTAGCAGAACCTCCACTACAACATCCTCTGTCTGCCTATTTCCTTTAATCTTGACCTACAAGCTTCTGGCTGACTCCTCATCCACTGCAGGCAGAGTTCCATATTCTCCCAGCCAGTTCACTGACATAGAGGGTTATGTCCCCTCCTTGTCTATGTCCCCCCTAGCCTGTCTTTCCTAAAAGGTCTACAGCCTTCTCTGACAATACATATAGGAGTCTCTTTGAGGCCAGTGGCATCATATCCATACAGACATGTGCAGATCTCTAATTCTTCTTGTTCCCTATAGTATGAGTATTTGTATAGAGGCATCTGAGCAATCTGTATGATGCTGGCATACCGTCTGAAGCAGCTGAAATACCTTTGAACTACTCCTGATGTCCATTGCAGGTCATGGCATCTCACTGGTAAAACTGGGATGGATAAGTGTCCCTGTCCCGCAACAAATGTAGTTTAAGGCCCCCTTCATCAGCCTGGAAATTCTGTGACAAAAGATGCTTTTCCCTTTCTTTGTCATGTGGACAAAGCCCCCAGTAGACTAGGCTTCCCAGAACAAGTCCCATGATCTAAGTAACCAAAACCCTGACAACAGCACTACCCCTCTAACTATTTCTTAACCTGCCAGATTTGGCTAGCCACGATGTTGGATAAGTCAAAGACAAAGAATAAAGTATCTATTTATCACTTGAGCTACTCCAGTTTCTCAGGCAGCAGATATAAAAGCAAATAATAAGTAGCATTTTTTCAGGCAACATATAATTATTAACTCTGCAGTGCTCACTGTCACAAATTTTAATGGGTACTGAAGGGTGAAATAGATTGCCTAAGGAATAAAATCAATGTTGGTCTCTAGAAGGCTCTATCAGGCATGGGTCAGTCTGTATGCATCTTGTTTTCGTATGCTTTTGCTAGAGACAGGATAAAAGTATCTTGTCAGATGTGATGCTGCAGTTTTTGATCAGGACTCAGTCTTGTCTCATTGAATGGCACAGAATTTCATAGTACTGACTTCCCTTTCAGGATGATTGAGTCTTTGCAATTTCTAGCCTTTGTCCTCCTTATTAAAACAAAGTTTTGACTCATTTGTTGAGATGTGAATACTTGACATCCCCTGCTTTTCTTTCACTGGTGGTGATGGTTCTCGACACCTCCTCAAAGGTGGAAGTCTTGGAAGACTGAGGTCTCCCTTTTTTTCAACCCATATAATACCAGTTTGTTTGTACCCAATAAACTGTACAAGTGCTAGCAGAGATTAAACATTCTGTTTGAAACTAAATTTAATATTTTTGTGTAGTAAAATGTCTAAATATTTTCAATTGATTGGTAATGTTGCAACATTTTAAACAACCATCTTAATAATTATATGAATATTTTTAAATGGATTTATCTATATTTATATCACCTGTATGAAGTACCATTCTCATCTACTATCCTTGAAGTTGTAGTTTGAATTCTCCATGTAAAAAAGAATTCAGCATTGAAAATTTGTTATAACCTTTCATTTTGCTAACTCTGAACAACTTTGCTACCTTTATTTCTAGTGTTAGATAAAAGCTGTTGGTAACATAATGCTAACTTCCCCCTTTGATTTTTATTTCCATTCAAATGTTACTGGATTTTCTAGAAGCAATTATTGTATGATCAGTTTCTTTTACTTCAAGTCACATCATATATTAACAGTTTCGTGCAGCTCTTTCAAACTACAAAGCCTTGTCTACCTTGTATGTATTTTTCAAGTCCTACATTGTATATAATTTATTAATGACTCTGCTCTTTGTATGCACAGAATGTACCCTCAGTGAAGGTCATTCCTAAGGAAACCGTATTTCAGAAACCTTGATAAGGGCAACGCCTCCTTCTTATCATTCAGGATTTTGTCCAAATATATTAACTTAGGCATGAACTGAATTGGCATAGCCTGAAAGGATTCTGAAAATAGAAAGTTTGGGATAGGTTTTGTCACAAAAAAATAATAATAAAAAAAAAAATTTAAAAAAATACTCTATTGCTCCAAGACAAGTAAATCATAAATGATTGGATTAAAAATAATTCGTAAATGAGTGATACCCAAGATGTGGGATCTGATCGCTTGGCCATCATGGTATACTACCTCCAGCCTGGAATTTTTCTGTGTTAATTACAAAAATATGTTCTCATGCACTTCAGCAATAAAACATTAGGGCAAATGACAATTTCAAATGAAAACTGCATTTCCACTCCTATTCCCACTGGGGAAAAAAGAAAACCTATATAACTATGACATTTAGAACTCAGCTAGTAAAATATTTACAAGAGGCCATTATCAATACAAACCACACAGACTCTTTACAGATATACTAAAAACAGTTCAGTGGTATTGATGTGAGTTTTAATTTTTTTCTATTGAACTCAGCCTTTTGGATAAATCGCTTCTTAATAGCCAGGATATTGTCATTTTCTCCTCATCCTGGTGTGCTCCTGGTAGAGGTGGATGTGGTCTCCATGTACATAAGGAAAGTAGGCAGAAGTGCACACTTGTCCTAATGTGAAAATGGGAGGGCAACTGACCTGGAAACTGAGACAGAATTCCTTAGGTCTTCCCTTTCTATATCAGCTTTTGAACAAAATTTGTCTATGTACCCTGTTTCAGTACTTGCATTATTCTCTCCATTACTTTGCAATCACTGGTCAGCCTTTCAAAGAAGCATTTCTTTTGTAGTAACACCAAAGCAGCAGAGAAAAGGGATTATGGCATACTCAGCACTCTTGAAGTACAACATTTTACCTAATAAAATGTCTCTATAGCAGACAATTTCCTCTAGCCCCATGTCATATAATGTCTCTATATGGTTTTTTAAAGCTATTCCTCTTGTCTCAAAAAACCCATTATCCTTTTTTTGGTCTTTTGCATTTTGACACATCTGGAATAACCTTATAGTTATCTGGAGAAAACATAAAATGTTAAAAACTAACAGTTTAAGTACTGTATTTTAACTATTATTAAATTTATATAAAAAAATAACTTCTCCAATGAAATTGTTTCCTTTTCTCTTCTGTTTTATTAAAACTTCTAAGACAATACAATTACAGAACTTATGTGCCACTGACATAACTTGACTAATTATCACAGGCTTTCTACCTTTTAATTCAATTATAATAAAAAAATAAAACTGTAGACTAATATGTCTTAGAGCTGCAGTCACTAACAGGAGCCACCTAAATACATGCTGAAGATGGGACTGCTCCAGCACCTGACTCAAAGATACAGAATAAACAAATGGTAGAAATGCTATCTCCATAAATTCTTTTATTTCTTCTTCATTGCTCAATATTTTATTTTCAAGTCCTCTCATAATCAAAATCTTTCATGAAACTGGAGTTTATGATTTTTCCTGTCCTCTACTGAGAAGAAAATTATTCTTGAATCATTCTTGGAAAGAAATTACACATTTCTTAGAAAATACAGAAAGAATGCCATGACAAGGCATGATTTAAATTGGTTTCAAAGAAAAATACAAAGAGAATGTCTATGCTGTTTTTTTGATTTAAATGTATGAAGGTGTTCATGATTCTTACGCACTTTGAATGTCATTGAGATTTGTTTATTCTGTATTTTCCAAAAAAGACCCAAGTACATCTTTGTGCCTACTTATGGCAAAATACCACTAGCTCCATCCATTCACAATCAAGGTCTAAATGAATAAAACAGTGGGAAGAGTAATTATATCACAGGAGCCACACTTTGTTAATCAGTAATATTTATGATTCTAAGTCAGTGCTGCAAATTTTTATCCACCCACTTGCCCTGTGCAGTTTTTTTTTTTTTTTTGACAACGTTATAAAACACAACTAGATTTTTTTATTAGCATTAATCACAATGGTAAAGGGCAGCCAGGTACAGTAAATTTTAGTGACAGCTATGTGAAGCAGGGTTAAGATGAGCACTATTCAAATATTATTTGCAAAATAATTTTCTCAATTATTTTTCTCTGTGTTATCATAGGTACATTATTTGTGTAGGTATTGTCTGATTCTCCTAGAGAGATGATTGACTTATGTTCTGCTTAACTACTTGTGTTATTTTTCTTATCAAATAGACTGATTATTCAGTATTAATTTTTTGTTGTTACTTAGTATGAAAATCAGGATTCGAATCTATGATGTTCTACAGAGATGTGGGTGAAAGGACATGGTGCTTTCTTTGTATGATACCAGTGAAGCAGTTTTACATGGCTGCAGTAAATGCTAGTGAAATTCAGTAGCATCTTACCAGCTGTGCCACAGCCTGAAAGGGAGACAGCTTAGTCTTTCTGGCTTTCCAGAAAGTAGCTGCATGGTTCCTCTCATGTTCTGCCAAATACAGTGGAGAGACAGACTTTTGGCCTTTTTTTTTTCAGATAAATAGTTTATCCTACATTTAATGATGTAAGTTGGGCTGCACCGGTCAGTTTCTAGGTCCTGGCCTGGTTCCTTTGACATGGTACCTCAGCATAAACCTATGGGGTCTTCTCTTGTCAGTTTTAACTGACTTGCCTTGACTCCTCTCCTGGATGATTTTGATAAGATATGCAATGTTTTGGTGGCTAATGCATAGTGAGAGACAAAGCTTGTTGCTGAAGACCCGTGAAAATTATACAACCACAGCATTACTAGATGCAACTCTTTTCTGACTTTTAACATTTTAAGAATATGATCCAAATATGGGCTTGGGCATAATAATTTTCAGATGTCTCACTGATGTGTATTTCTATTCCTAATTTTGGATTCTGTTCTTACATCTTTCTGTTTTTTCAGTACTAGGCTGAGGAGGTAGAGTCAGCGAGTTCTCAAAAAGTGGTAATGAAATCAGTTGACTAAACTATTATAAGAATGCTTCTCAGTGAATCAAAATATGCAATGGAAATAATTTCTGTAGTGAACAAAAGCTTTAATACAAGTTAGCATGGGTTACCTGGATTTGAATTTTTGATGTAGAAAAAATCCCTACTTTACTGCCAGATTAGCTCTCCTTGCACTTCCCCTTTCTTCCGTGGTCTGCAGCATGCCCATGAGTGAGGTCTCAATGTGCTCTCTCTCTGGTGTCTGGGCAGCTCCTGTAGGAGCACTCAAAGCTCTGTGCTCACCCTCCTGGGTGACAGGCAGCTGCACTGCCCATGGCGTGACTCATTCTGTCAGCGCTGCTCGTGTGGTTATGTAACGCAAGCAATACGGCAACAGCCTCTGCTTCTTTCACGTGTCCTTCACATCAGATGAGCTGATCCTAGACAGACAGGTTGGACAGCAATGTTCCAGTCAGCAATTTGCTTTTCTACTTATATTTCTCCCTTCCGTTCAATATGCCTGTACCTCAGCCACTTATGATACAATTTATTAGCACTCTGGCAAATTGTTGGTCTGAATTACTATTGTTGAATTTAAATTCTTCTATAGACACTGATGGAATTTACTGCAAAGTTTGTCCAGTGTGTTTCAAATGAGGGATACATATTGTAAGTCATGTTAAAATCACTTTTACTTAAATAAATCTTCCAAACCCAGAACCTTCATTATTATTTTATTATACTTCCTAACTTCTACAGAAACAGAAATGCACAGATAAGTGAAAAAATCCTCTAAGAGAAAAAGTGAGACATTGACTTTTAAAATTGCAGGAATTAAAAAAGAGGGCTATAAAGCAGCTCTGATCACAGCCTGACACTACAGGTGATGTATTGCGGGAGGGAAGACAAATGCTTCAACAAGCAGAAAAATTATAAGGTCTTTGAGAAGAGAATCTCACCTTCCAGAGTCTCGCCCTCATTTTTCAGTGTCTGTTACTCTAGTTTTACTGTACTTTATAGCAGTTGCAAGAGGCTGAAGATGAATTCAGTATGAAAAGAAGTTTTACGTTTGAGTGCAGTAGATCATGATCCTATTTAAAGCTCCATTGCTTACCAGCCACAATACAGTGACTGTTTGAAAGTTAGATGCTCGTGGTTAGTCTACAATTGGATTTTTCACATCTGCTCCATGTCACAAAGTCATTCTACCTCTGGTTACACCTGAGTATCCCCATTGAAATCACTGTGACAGTCACATGTGTGTAATTGAGAGTAGAATTTGGCCCCCTGTGTTGAAGTTGCTCCTTTGAAAGCTGTTCCACCTTCTTTGGCTTAATCCTACCCCATTAGGGGAATGTAATCCCACTCTTGTATAAGTGTAATGTGACTCGAGTTTCAGCCTGATAACTGGAGGGGGGAACCCAGAGGCAGTGTAGCTTAAATTCAAAGCCTCATTATATGTTTCTCCTGTGGAAATTACATGAACAGTTGAGTCAGATAAAGAGCACATTCTCATTTTTCTTGCACATAACCCTCTCATGCTCTTTCAGATGCAGAAGAGGGACTGAATATCAATACACATTTCCTTTCTATGTACTTTAAATAGTTTTTTTTTAATTTTAGAAAGTAAGAATAATTTTAGGGAAAAGATAAGATCTTCAAAAATAGAGCAAGAATACTTAAAAAGAAAAAAATAAATAATTCAGAAGTCCTTAATTAAAAGGCTGGAAGGGACCTCTGGGAACCTGGTTCAACCTTCTACTGAGCGCAAATCTTTAGATAAAGATTTCCAGGTCTTTGTTAACCCATGTATTCAATACTTCATGCATGGGGATTTCCACCACCTCTTTGGGCAATGGTCAGTTGTTCTCACAGTGAGGAATATTTTTCTTATATCCAAAGAGAATTTCTTATGAAGCAAGTTTGTTCTCTTTGTGTTGTTGTCAAGCTCCCTTATAAAGAGAGTACCTTCTCCTTCTTCATAAGTATACTCATGGTATTGGTAGAGTGTGATTAAGTTCCTCCTGAACGTCCTAGACCAAATAAATTAAATTCCATCAATATTTCTTTTTATGTGAAGTTCTCCAGTTGTAACCATTTTGGCAGCCCTCCACTGGACCTTCTCAATTTTTTTTGACACTTCTCTTGAACTTGGGGATGAAAGTTGAACATTTTTTCCAGGTGTGGCCTAAAAAGTGCTGAGAGTAGAAAAATAATATTCTCTTGCTGATGCACCATGGGATGCTGCTGGCATTTACTGCTGCCAAGCCCACAGTTCTCCAGGGCAATTTGCTGTATCACAGCTATTAGATTGCAGAACAAATTTCAAGTCCTGTGTTCTCTGCTTTTGAAAAAATAAAAATGAAACATATAAACTGTGTTTGCCATAACAGCCATGATACCAGGTTTTAATTCATTGAGATTTACACCTAATTAGGTGTTTGTTTCTGGCAGAGAAAATGAATTCCTTTTGCTCAACCCTGCCTAAACTAAGATTATTGAAAAAGATAAAGAATACTGAAAATAACTTGTAAGGGATTTAACTTTCATGTGATATAGATGCCTAAGTCATTTCTGTAAGAAGGATGACCAGAATTAAAAAAGGATGCATGTATATGAGTTCATACTGGCTGCTTCAGGCCATGCAAACATAGCGGAATCTGCATCATGATGGATGGGTTTTCTTATGCACCTGTTTTTTTGCAACTGAAAATTAAATCCTTGTATTTATTTTTGTATAAAAATTGTTTGCAAGCAAATAATTTGATATAATATTTAAGGCAAAATACACCTGGGCTGATGTCTGGCAAATCTTCCTCAAGTGGTAGTGAACCCATAATTAGAGTAGAATACATGAATGAATAGGTACAGCATAAAAGTATGAATATGCATAGGACTGCAAAAATTTTAAATATACCTTTCTGATGAGAGAGCATGATGGAGAACAGATCTCACATGGTTCAGGGGCAGAAACTCACATCTCACCTGCCTTCTTTCCACTTGCTTTTCCCAGTTTTGTAAGCTTTCCCTTACAAAGAAGCATTTATTTGGTGAATCAGAGGTGGTTGGGCATTATGCCAATTATTTAATTTGTTTATCATCCATTTACTACAGAAATTGCCCTTACCTGCTGAGTCTCACCAAACTGCTAAGGCTTGGGGGTGAACTTCTGGTCCCTTTTTTGTCTTTTTTTTTCTTTTACTAAATCTCCTTCAGTTAATTTCTGGACAAGGTGAGAGTTGAGAATTGGGGAATCTCTGTTATACTTTCGTCATGTTTTTTTCTTCCTGAGTCTAAGGTAAATTAAAGAAAAATAAATATATTTGTGAGAGAAGCTAATTAAACAACCATTATTTTTAGAAAAAATATGCCCAGATTATTTGCTGGTTTCAGTGTTGGTGGTGCTGGTAAGTGGTTAGGGTTTGGGTTTTATGGGTTTATATTTTTTTGAGATTTTAGCTTTATTAGATTAGGGGTTTATTTCCTTTACGCTTTTTTTTTTTTTTAATATTTATTTAGTTGCACAAAATAGCATAAAGAACTTGTGTAAAGATGAGACCATAACAGGTTTTCATAGAAAAGAATCAAGCTGTGAAAGAAAAGCAAATTCTGTATTTGCACAGATTTGGAGGTATTTCTTTGGTTTCTCTTTTCCCTTTTTTTCCCCCACTAAGACCTTTATGTCTATTTTACTTGTTTAATTATTTTTTATTTTTTAGGAAGGAATATATATATATATATATATATATATATATATATATATATATCTGGGAAATTTTCTCAGAATGTTACATTAAACCCTTGCAAAAGGCCAAAACCAGCCTGGTCTTGTAATGTTCCTTTGCTTGAAATGGAATTTCACTCACAGCTTTAGCAACTGTGTGTGAGGGACAGTACCTCAGTTGTGGCATAAGCAGAGTCTGCAAAATGACCTGAGCTCTGGACTGAAGAATCCACTTTTTCTATTGGATTTACCTTCAACCTCTGCATAACAGAGTGTTCTAACTTTATTTTAAAAACTAGAATATGTACTGCTACTTGATTATCAAAGGACTATCAGCCCAATTAAATATGTTGTCTGTTTAAAATGCCGTCAGAGCCATGAGGTGCAGCACTTAAATTAATAGAAGTTTTAGGAACTTCAGGGGTGGACTTACACTGATCTTACAGCAATATCATGTCTGGCAAGATTCAAAGTTTTTTCTTAAACTACAACTGCTTTATACTATTTCTCTAGAGTGTTTATTCTTCAGCCAATCAGTCAGTTGAACAAATTGTCCTAAAAGCTGTTAGCTTCATGAGCCGGTAGGGAAAAAACCCAAAAAAACAAAATATGTAACATGAACATTGCTTAATGATTTAGAAACTAGAAGATGAACACAAATAAACTAACTGCATTAGTGATTTTTAAAGGTAAGTAATAACTTGCAACATTCAGATTTCACTTTGTTCACCAAAGAGTTTCTATTAGCAAGTATTATGTGTAGTTAAAAAAACTGTTTGTTTCATTTTTTTCCAAATGTAGTAGAACTGACAGACTCTTATGCAAGACTTTGTCTTTGGGAATCTTACACATTCCAGGGAAAACCACAGGACCAGAAAGCACAGAGTAAAAGACAGCTGTATGTAACTTTAAAAGTCGAATAAGGTCAGGAAACATCGCAAGAGAGATGAAAATAAAGAATTTTGCCACTGGCTCTCAAGAAGGGCTGATTTTTTCCTTCAGAAACGCAAACAGCCTTCTGTCTTCTGATTGCTCTACTGTATCACTAGGCAGGAGACAATCCTTAGGGCATTCATTGTCTCCTACTGTTCAAATACATGTTCTGAACAGTAGGAAACTCACTCATTTCCCATGCACACTTTATGGTAAAAAGAAGATTTTGCTTCCTTTTTGTATTCTCCCTCCCATAATTTCCTTTCATTTGAAAAATGCCTAAGCAAATGTTGGCAAAGGGATGTTGGTTTTTGTAGTGCAGACAAAAAGAGAGTAGTTTAGATGGAAATCATTATAGCTCTTCAGCTCACTTCCTTCCTGTTATGAAACATGGAGTTGGAAAAAAATCTTCAGCTATAATGGAACACAGAGGAATCAAAGGAGATAGAGAGGTGTGTGCAAAATATCAGCATGCCCAATACTTTTGCTTGCCAAATTATCGGCTATATTATGTATGAATTATCAGCCCAGCAAGTGAAATTAACCAACCATTACTGTCTCATGATATCTGAATTTTAAAACAATGGAAGGTTAGACTAATTTAGAGGAAACTGTGGGATTTTACACTAAATGATTACTCCTTGTTTATGGTATAAATCCAGAGTTCTATAACTGCTGTTCTTCTTAAGTCAACACCCACACTAGTAATAATAGTAATAAACAGAAATAACTAGCCACTTTTTTTAAAACAATGGCATAAACCTGATTGGTGTCTGTCCTTTTTCATTGTTGTATTGTCTCACCAGAAACACATCTATTCTGTGATAATAATGGGGGATACCTGTGTTTGGTTATGTGATGGATGTAACTCCAGTCATTTGACAAAAGAAGGATATGTAAATCATTTGGAATAAAACCAGCAGAGGGTGAACATGCAAGACATGCTGTGAAAGAAGGCAAAGAGGACAACCACAGTCTGGATAAACTGGCTGGATTCAGTGCAGAAGTTCATTGCCTTGCTATTGTTTTTTTTGAGATTCAGTTTCCTTCTTGAAATATGTAGATTCAGGTGCAATTTAGCTATATATATCTATATATCTATATATCTATATCCATATTTATCTATCTATATATATACATTTCTATATTTAGATAAACTTATATTTTTCTTATATTAAAAAAAAAAAGAAAAAGGAAAGCTTTTGGGGCATGCTCATGTTTTTATTTCTAATCCTCTCCTTCTTCTACTTCCATGATTTTGTGAGTCTCTTTTATTTTTTTAAATACCTCAGTGTCAAAAAAAAAAAAAATATTTTTCAACTCAGAACTTAATCCCAGGCCACTCTAGGCACAAAAATAGTGCACAGTCATTCATGGATTAGGGTGACATTAAAGTGTTATGGCTGTGCCTCAAGCACAGTACAAGCATACTCAAGTCGAGGAAAAGTCACATCTCTGAGCCACTGTCTCAGGCTATCTTCAGACTCAAGTGGGGATCACTTCCAACAAAGAAGGAATTGCCTCTGCAGTCAAAAGTGCTGAAGGTTGTTAGATTTTAGTGAGTGGAAAAGCTGGAAAAGCCACTGAAATACATGATGTTAAGTTAGCTGCAGCATAGGCATAAATCACAGTTCTCCAAGGCATCAATACTTTTATGGAAGATAGTGAATTCAGCTGACTGAGTTTTTCATTCATACTGAAGTCTCTGGAGCCCAGACTAACATTTTTCTTATTGTTATGACACTTACACCATTTGCAGTAGAGGTAGGAAGCAATTAGGTCGACTTTAAAAGAATGCAAACCCGCAATTAATGATGTGCATATAGCTATGATGGGGACTTACAACTTCTGTGATTAACAAAAATGTTTCTAAGCCTGGAGCCATTTTCATCAAGCTGATCTCATTCAAACTAAATTAAGCAATCCTCAAAACAAGGCTCACAGCTGGATATGTCCATGGTTTAAGAACCAAACTTGAAGATTGAGGGGAAATTGAAATGTGCAACAAATGCTGGTTTATAATGATGTTTCAAGTTATTAGAAGAGGTCTGCTGTTGTCTCTTTAGGAGACAACTGCAGCTGTAGACACTAAGGGAAAAGATTCCCATATCCATCAGATTTGTAGCAGGATGGAGCCAATTTATTAGGCACCATGCCTTGCTTGCATGTAATAGACATATACTAAGTTACAACATTCTCAGTGAATTGGTCTGTAATACTGTTTCTACAGAAAATAAAAAGGAAAACCATGCAAAACCATTGATACTGAAAAACTTATGACCACTCCATAGAAAAAGGTACTTGTAATCAGAAGAAGGAACATGTAAAATAAAGACTGGAATAGCCGGAGAACAGATCTATTTGACCACAGGAAAAAAAGTAAAGAAAAAAAAATCTGACTCATTTTCCTAAGACTTGCCTGAATAAGAAGGACCTGCAGTGGCATAAAACTCATATTTTCCTGTATTCTATTACAGATGCTCATACAGAAAGAACCAAACTATCCTGTTCCCCCAAACACTTCTGTCTCTCAAGCTGATTTTCCAACTATTCAGTCCTCTAAAATATGACAAATTCAGACATTGAAGAGCAGTTGATGTGTAAAATTTTGGAGAGTTAAAAATCTAGTCCTGCAATACCATAATGCTATATATGTGAGCCTAAACCAACTCCCAGATGGACAGCAAATGCAGATTTTCACCCCAAGGTCTCTTGGCACTGTTAAGCTTTCTTATAGGAAGACATGTAGGCTTGAGCTCAACACAGAAATGGAGATGCTTGAATGGCACCCAGCACAAGGGAATCATTGGCAATGATTCACTGGTAAATTAAGGAACACCCCAGAAGCAGCAAGAATAGTAAAATATGAATATGTACTTTAAAAACATGTTCTGAGCCTAAATATTCTAAACTTTTTTAGCTGTACACTCATTTTTTTAATACTGATTTTCCATGTCCTGTGGAATGTCTGTCTGTGCAGACTTTTATATTTACACAGTCAATATTTCCTGACCTGCTGCCGTGAAAGGCTGTGGGCATACTGTACCCACTGGTTCCATCAGGCATGATTCTGGCCTGGAGCCTTGGAGAATTCCATGTTTAGCACCCATCAGACTGGTGAGTACCACCAATGAGATGAATGAGATGAAACCATGTTTCATCAAATCATTTCCCAGGCATTGCCTGGGATCAAACCACTACTGTTGGAAAGCACTACTGTTTCATGCTCTGCTAAAGGACAATATTATAAAATGCATTTTCCACAGTTCCAGGTCAAATCAGCCCAGGAAGATTCACCAGGTGAAGATGGTGGGAAAGCCATTGCTTGCATTCCCATGGTGACTTTGGGACGGGTGGGTCAGTTTTCCTTTATTGCACCCTCCCAAAGTAGATCTCAGCTTTACTATCCTCGGTAGCAAATATTATTACTTGATATTATGTAAAGCAGAGTTATTACAAGTCTGAATCTGGAAAAAGAAGAACTATTAATATTCTGACAGTCACGATATGCTTCATAGTAAAGGTCTCTTATTTAGTCTCTCTGAATATAATTTTTTTACAGTCAGTTAAATGTATGCAGAGAACTAAGAAAATCCAAAGAGTTTTAGAATGCCCAAGATAAAAAACTATTTTGATGGAGGAAATTGGATCATTTGGATTTTCTTTTGTTGTGTTAAGCTTCAAAAGAGGATGACCCCATACTTTACTAAAGACATTATAATGTAGGCAGAGCCCTCAAATTTTCAATAATATTCAGTTTGTGGTAGCTCCTCATCCTGCACTGCTCTGACTGTTAGCACTGATGATTCTTTTAGATGGATCTCTTCAAAGAAAAGATCTGTGCAATCAAACAGACCTCTGCAAATTTTGTGTCCAGAGGAATATGGAATTGCATTAAGATCTAAGATCCTCTACCTTGTACATAGACTAAAAGTAAGTATTGGTTTTTACTTGGAATAAACATATTTTAAGATATTTTACTTAAAAACAAAATAAATTTACTATTCTCTAAATGAAAAGATACCATTTTGCCTCCCTAGATATTTTGGTGTTTACCTTCCTGGCAGGTATGATTTTGGACTGACTGACTGAACAGAGGCATTACAATATGAGGGACCAGAGTTGGTGCAGTGGTCTACTGAGAGAGAGAGAGAGAGAGAGAGAGAGACTACATAATTTTCCTTTCAATCTCTAGTCCTCATTCCTTCTGGGAACCTTTTATGCTCGATGCCTTTGCCTTAATTTATAACCACCCACGTCAAAGATGGAATAATCCATGGAGATCGGTCACAAACGTGTCCCAACATGTTATAAGAGAAGAACTGCTGCTAGTTGAAGACATGAGAATGTGAGATAAACTGTGATGTCTTCAAATTGATCCTCCTGGCTGCAAGTTTGGAGAGAGGACTCACTTGTTTTCTAGACAAGGTTGTTTGCAGGAAGCAGGGAGTGTCCCCACCCAGCTGTACTGTCGGGGAAAGCAGTGGCTCCTGGAGAGCAGAGCTGGCGAGCTCTGAGAGCGGCAGGCCAAGGGCGTGTGGGCACCGAGGCTGTGGGGCACCCTGCAGGGTGGGTGTCCAGTGCCCCTCACAGCGTGTCCCTCTGCCACCAGGTGTCTCGCCTTGTGTCGCCCAGCGCTGGCCAGCAAAGGACACTGGGCTGGGGTACTCGTCTGTGTCCACAGCTGCTAGTCCAGGTTCATTTAATTTCATTTGAAACTCTTGCTTCTCACTAATACCTTCCATTTTGCCAATCTCTGTGTGAGCAGAGGGGAGTTAAAGTTTAAGAAGCAAGAATAGTAGTTAGAAGATTCTCCAAAGCCCCAAGAGTGCTGACATGGTTAAAACTGAATATTTTTTTGCCTGTAAGTATATGTTCAAGATTTTTCTTGTGCTAGTCGCAGTTTAAAGTACAAATATTATGCTAAGAGAATTTGTATCTGACTGTCCACCGAATATTCAAAATGTATTATTAGAAAGATGAAAAGAGAATGTCAAAAATCACATGCAGGTACTTGAAATCCTTAAATTTCAAAACATACAAGTTACTACAAATTTTCTTTCAATTCCTTTTGCATATAATGCTGGGTATTATTTACAATTCTGGTTTTGAAACATCAACTTCTTTTTTTTTTCTATTTTGCTGGTGCAAAGCCAACATTGTAGAGGGGATTCAAGTTGGCAACAAGCCTAAATACCAGTGGGAATACATTGTCTATGATAGATTTGTGTTGTTAAACACTACCTTAAAAGCTCTGCACAATGATTATTGAAATGATCTTGAAAATATCAATCAGAAAAATAGCTAATAATTACTAGGCCTGTAACAGAATATGAACTAATTAGACTAAACTGCAGATTTTGTATTTATGCTTGTGTAATTGTTGAAAACACATTCCAGGGTTGAAAACACTTGCCTAACATAAGAAAAACAGCTGGTTTCTGTTAATAAACTCCTTGATGTAATACAAAAAGAAAGAGAAAAGCAAAAGGTGGACAAGACCAATTAGTTGTTAACATCTCGAAAGCTATACCTAGCACTTGATTTCTTCTATGGGCAGAGCACCTTCAGATGCATGCAGCTCTTATGAAATACAAGATTGTTCCTGTCACACATCAATCAGTTTTAAGAAAAAGTAATTATTGAATGTGTGATTATGAATTATCACCCCAAAATTTTATTTCCGCTGTGTATGTGTATGGTGTTTTCCACTGTTACATAGAACAATATGTGTAGTTCTCAAGCTAGGTTATAGTTTTTGTCTCATACTTCATCAGAAATAATCTTCCAGTTTTGGTTGTAAAATTAGGACCTCAATCACATTAGTGCTTTTCCTTACTCTTGGAATGTGTATTTGGTGACCTATGCAAACAAATAAATTTGCATATAGTTAGAAATGTGGCAAGGAAGGGTGATGCAGCTTCTTCTCTGCAGTGCATGCTCTGCAAGACCAACAGAAAGAACATGCTGAAGGTTTAAATTTTGCTTCTGCAGACAGCAGATATGATGCCAACTCATTATAAATAAGGAACATATGTGCAGAATAAGGAGGTGTCATTTTTATATCACCCCTTTTCAGAAATGAGCAGTACCTTAAGAATGTTTAAAGATCTGTTTGGTTGTTTTGGACATATTATTAAATATAACACCTAGTAAATGCCCTGTGACATCAAAACAGTGGCATGAATTCTTTGTGGCTCATTTTCTGACATCATGCTAGGAGACACTGCCAAACATGCAGGTGATGTCTAAGTCTGTTTAAGTTGAGGTCCCTCGAGGTTGCTCAGACTCCTGCATTTTTCTAGGCCCAGTGGGCCAAAGGTTTGGGTAACTTTTAAACGAGAGGATATAAATAACAAACTGGCAGTTGGCATTGAGACCTTGTATAGGTTTGTTAGGAAAAGTGTGCAATAAATAAGAAGAACAGGGGGTCACAATTTGGATTTCTGGACATACCTGCTCAGCACCTGTATAAATCATAAGAAGTTTTGAGTTCATGGTTATCTGAACACCTGAACAGTTACCTGAACTGTTTATACATAGTGGTTATATATATATTGAGGCTCTAACTTCTGTCCTTAATAGAATTGCAGCCTCAGATATCGTGCAAGCTGAGACCTGAAGTTACTTAAAAGTTGCTCTTAGCACCAAGATTGAATAAACAACTTGAAAAATTAGCGCATTGTGTAAAAATTAATTCTCTTATTGTTTTGTGCAGGCAAGTTAAACACATGATAACCAATCCATCTTTGATCTGAAGATACCTTAGGTGTCAGACTGGATGTAAGTAACACATTCTCTCTATCTTGTGAAAAATTATAGGCCAGAAGTAACAGAAACAAATCTGTCACTGTTTTATGTCTGAGTACCTTTGTACTTGTCAGATATTAGCAGTCACAGAGCAGTACAGTTAACCGAGTAAACTCACAATTCTTCTATCATAGTTAGAACCAGGTGGTAGCATGAAGACTCAGGTGAAGAAACTTATGCTAACATTTCAAACACAGCCTTTTAAATGCTTAAAAAATATTAACTAGCTCTATTTTATGGGAATATGCAAAAATCATATCCCTGAACAACAGGATGTGGACTCTAATAACCCATTTTTGTCGAGTGGTAGTTGGCTTAGGCCATGAAATCAAAGTATTTATATGTATTATCATCTTCTTTTTCTTATCTATCTACAGAAATTCTCATTATCCATATAAATGTCTAATCTTGTATTGCTCTAATTTGATATCAATTTTGGTAATGTTTTACAATAATTGTTCCATGAAATCCACAATTTTATATGTCTATTGATCATTATCTACATCATTCAAATACTGTTGAAGTGTTTGTGAGAAAAAAATGCATTGTCTTTTCTTCCTATCTGTGTTGTCATGCACAAATTATCTGCTTCCAATTCAACAGTCATAATCCCTTAACATTTTTTCCTATAGCTTCATGTTTCTGTATTCCCTTTCTGTCAATAAAATTTGAAATAATTTCACTGAATTTTAGGCTTGTAACTGAAGCCCTTGATACCAGATCCATCTAATTCTAGACTCCTATAATATAATGAGAAGACCTTTGAAGGGATGGTTTTGTATACTCTGACTATAAAGAAATCAAGGCTCCTAATCAAGTGTCTCAAAGAAGCATCTAAATTTATGGATGTAGTCCTGAAGAGTGAGAAAAGCTCAATCAATTTTCAACAGTATTTAATAACCTGTTGCAGTAGTGTAAGTGCCGTTGTGCCAATAATCAGTGCTGCACTATGAGCAGAACTGCTGTGGAGCAATTTGCAAAGACACCTAACTAAGTCATTCAGGAGCCCTAGTGCTTTCTTTGATCTCTGAGGAGATAATATCACTAAATTTTGATGAAATATACATGTTAAAATTTTGAGAAAAACTACTCAACATGCAGGATTCTTCAATTCTGTTAACTTATTTAGATTTTAGTTCCTACTAGGTTACTTTAAAATGCTCTGTAACTTTTGTTGGGATGAGTTACACTTCTGCAAACAACTCAGGCTAATTCACCATCTCTTTCATGATTTTAATGGAGCTTGCTTGAACAAGTTACCTTTTGCATCTTAATTATAAAATTACATTAATAGAGTTTCCATTAAAACTTAATACCAACTATTTTTGTCTGATTTAACTTGGAATCTTTATTGACACTGTTGGCCTGTTCTTGGTACAGTTTCTTTTGGTGTTGGTATTACAGTGTCAATAATTTGCTCAGTACTGGTCAGGGCAAGTTTTTAAAATGAAGGTATACATATTACTTAAGACACCTACCTTCTCAGTAAGCCAGAGCAGCTCCAGTAAAGGGAAATTGATGATGCCAGATGAGCAACAAGTCCTTAAAGATTAAATATATAATGAATATAAAAAGAGATAGGAAACTGCATCCACTACAGGAAAAACAGTGCAAGAAACAGCAATTACATCTGATGCTTTTTTTTTTTTGTGGTCTGCTTGTATTTGCATACAACTCCCTTGGGAGGCAAGCAAAAGTTATTGCAGTTTTAGGATGCCAGAATATTCAAGATGAATACAAAAACTAAAATATTAAAATCCACATGAAAGCACTTGAAGAAATATTTTACACCTCAGGGGTGCTTAAAATTTTTAGCGAAACCACATGGACTTCTGATGAGTTTGGGGAAAATACTCATTATGCATTTATGCACCTCTCCAGATATTCTGCTTTGAAACTCAAAGGTTTCAAAAATAACTTTTCATTGAAACCCTGCCATTTGAGAAAAAGGTTTTAATTTTTGATAAATAGTGAAATGTTTTTAGTATCTGGCTGGTGTTTTCACTTTGTTCTTTATTTCATACTGTTTCTTGCTTTCACTTGCTTTAGACATACCTGGCATCTAAATTTTAAATATATCCATTCATTTTACCTGTCTCTTTAAACACTTTTCAATCAACATGGACTTCCTCTGGAAGAATATTGTGTTCAGATTCTTTTTAATCAATTTTACTGCCAAATCCTGTTTGCCTTACTCATGCAAGTATTTCTGCAGAAATCAATTGGACTACTTGTATGAGAAAAGCAAGCAGTTCTTGCCTTTATTTGGTAAAGCAACAGACTTGAACAAAAGCGGTACTGTACCTGCTATGGGCAGCCAGAAACAATGACGAGCTCCTTGATAAGATTAGATGTAATTTTAAATGCAACTAGGACAAAGAATCCCTCCCACCAACTCCAACTCATAATTCTCTACAGTAATTCCACTGCAGCAAAGCAGTTGAAGAATTACTGACAAGAGCCAGACTGCCCAGTAAGCACCACCTAACAGACACAGAAACATGATCCGCATTATTTTTGAGCTTGGCAGACATTTTGTGATTCTTTTGAAAAAGGAAAAGGAAAAAGAAAAAAAAGCAGGCTTTTAAACCGGGCACACATAAACCTTATACATTCCTGGTTTTAATGTTACAGGAAGACCTTGCATTTTAAACATCCTTATAGATGCACACTGAAAGTACTGAAATACCATCTCTTTTTGGCTGATTGCTTCAGAATAAAAAAATGTTCTGCATTGTCATCATGTCTGAATTGATTGGTTCAACTTTAAAAAGAAAAGTTTGTCCCCAGTCAAGTTAATTGCTGAACTTTCATTCACAAAAATTTATGCCAGAAAAGCTGAAGGTTTAGTTTGCAGCTATGGAATGGGTGCAACACAGAATCTCAGGCTGAATTCCTAGTTGGCTTTTGAAATAATGCATTTGATTAATTTTCTCTTTAACAACCAAGAGAAACCACCAGTGTAATGTTTACTCGCTATTCAAAGTCCTGAGATAAGAAGTATGAAATGCACACAGAGTGAGATTCAGACATGATTTGCTTTTAAGCATATATTACTTTTTTTTTTCTTTTTTCATTTGTTTGGTTTTTTTTGGTTTAGCTTTGCTTTTTTCCATTGAAATATACTGGCTTATACATGGGTTAAATATATTGAGTTTGTAATCTTAAGGCTAATAATGTGTGTTTAGATATTCAGCAGCTTGATGCAGTGGACATTGAAGACAGTGGAACAAAACCTATACACTTTGGATCAAACCTAGATGGAGAATGAGAAAACTAGGTTAGGGAATTCAAACAGCATGGACAATGTTTCTGAATATGTGACAAAGATGATGAAGAGAGGAGGTTGGGGTGTTATACAAAGCTTCACACAACATCTTGCTCTGGAACATAGTTTTTGTTAATGAAAAAATAAAACATTTTTGTCCTAACAAAACCTAAACAATAAGAAGAAGTGTTCCCTGCAGCCAGCATGGGACAATGACTCTGGCAGTCAGCACAAAATTTCCAGGGGAGTAAAAGGTGAAACACTGAAAGTGAATTATCTTGGCTGTTAACTCAGCTGTGGTGAGCTGTTTGCCTCAAGGGGTGGTAGGCACCAGCCTCCATCCTCCACCACCTCCTGAGAACAGATGTGCTCCAAGGCCACAGTGGATGATGGTTTGTTCTACTCCCTGAAAGCCAGGAGCTGCTGTATCACTTTGTTAATGGAAGTGGCTTTGCTTTTGCACTTTTTCACCATTTCTTGACAATATTCAGGCCTTGGCTTTATCTGTAAGTATGTTATCCTTGACCAAGAAGGCTTTGTCCTTGGCTGTCACATATTTTGTCCTAGGCTTTGTGATCTGTGCTGTTCTAAGAGCCCTTACTATCTAGATGGTCTTGGCACACATGTGTGACACATTTAACTCAGGCACAAATGTGTGATGTGACCCTGTTCTCAGTTTACCTGGGCCTCACTTCTCCACCTGAATACTGGAGATAGGACCAATCTTGCCCTATCTCAAAGAGGCAGTGGGAGGATAAAAAATATTTGTGATTGTTAAGTGCTGAGATATAGTCATGACAAAGGCCAGCAAGTGCCTTGACAGATAGTAAACCTCATTGAAGGCAGATATGGCTCCACTTCAGTTGTAACTAATTTTGTTGCTTTGCCTCTTATGAAATTTAAGAAATTCACATCATTCTAGAACATGGGAGAGTAAATAAGTTAGAAGTGAGATTAATAAAAACTAGTAACTAACACTTACTGAGTTTAATACAGCTTGTAAAGTAATTAATAAATTTCAGTGTTTTTATGCTCTACAAAAAAAGTGGAAACTGAACGAGGAAGAAATTAATTGGTATATATGAGATCAGAGAATTAACTGCTAACAGGGCTGAAACACATTGATGGGGCTGAAATACAGCCCAGAACTCATATTTTCCTTTTTTCTTTTTTACGAAAGCATATCAATACCAGAGGATCATAACAAGAGAGATTTCATATGGCATTAATGACATAGGAGTTTTCCAATTCCCACATTTTAAACACACCAGAATTATGTTCTGTGATTTTTTTTTCATAACATGAATAATTTTTTAGGAATAAAGAATAAGATATTTGTAAGAATATTTATATATATTTATAGGAATAAAGCATAATCTAAATTCTGAAATTTTAGTATTAAAAAGTATTAAGTTCTGATTTTATTGATTTATGTTTCTTGGCCTGAAAGATTTACTATAAGTATGCAAAGAGCAACTAAGATATATAAATATGTAATCCTTGTCTTTTCTACCTTTATTAGGGTTCTAACAAAAGCAAGACAGTCTTCCAGTTTCTGAATTGTTCATTCTGGTGGCATCTGCTTTTTGTCATTACTGTCTGTGGAACAGACTATTCAAGAAAAATGGCTGTCCACTGCTATAAACTTGTGAGAACTTTATGTGGTAAGACAGAGCCATTGAGGCCATGGCTAAATTGCCTTCAGGAGTTGTGTTTATGATCACAGAGATCTAGTTCTTGCAGAGGAACAAGCTGCTTCATTTCAGGCTGGGGGAAAAGCAAGAAACTACCTATAAATAAGATCCTCCAGGTCATTCTTCTGTGCCTTCTATACGATAAAATGACAGTACACACTGAATGACCAAACAACACAAATGAGGGTATGGGTGTGGCTTGACGATCTCAGTGCCATCAATTTATGTTTGAATTAACTGAATTTATACAACTATTGAAGATTTTTCAGCATGGCTTTGAATGCCCAATATCTGTTATTAAGTAGTGAGCTGTTTTCAGAAGTGGGGCCCTCAGCACATGCCAATAGCCAGCACATGCCTTTTTGTGGTATCAAAGCCCAACAGTACCTAAGACCATGAGTCACTGAAAGCATGACCTTGGATCCCTCTTTCCCTGGAGATAGTCAAACCCTTATTTGTGATAAATCTATATTTTGCACACAGGCAATCTATACTGCAGCAGTTACTAAGAGTTAAAACAGGGAGCAAAACCTAGAGTGCCAATGGCTTAAAAGTCTCACATTTCTGAGACATGCCTCATCCCCCCATATCATTCTCCTACAGGGTTATCAGAGCAACTTTCTGCATTCAAAAGAGCTGTGGTTCACAGCTCAGCTAAAGTGACCACAGCACAGTGTGAAGTGACATGTCACTCCCTCACTTGTTTTTTTTTTTGTTTTCCCTTTAAGCCTCCCTGGACTGATTTGAGTTGCCTGTCATCAGCTGAGATCATGGTTCTGCCAGGCACAGCTTCCCAGGACGTGTCAGTGAAAGGGATGCTCCAGGCAGCCTCCTGGACCCATTGGCCACCAGGGTGTGAAGGCAAATGCTGAGAGCCCAGAGCACCAGTGTCACCGCAGGCATCAGCTGGGGAGCGGCAGCTGGCCTGCTGGGAATGGATCTGGGTGCTGAAAGGGTGCACTTCAACCTTTCAGTTTGTACACAAGTCTCCCTGTAACAGCATTATCTGGCAATTGGCATGCTTAGGCCTAATTTTCAATCCACAAGTAGGAGGCAGGTCATTGAGGATATCCTCACTATTAGAGTTATTCAGTTTGCATAAAGGCTCTACTTAACACTTGAGGAAGGAGTGCTGATTTCCAGAGTGTTGATTTGATCCCCAGTCACTGCTGTGTGCACAGCAAGGCAGTGTGGCACTGGCAGCCAAAGTTTGCTGATGATCAGAAAAGCAAGGTACCTACAGAATTGTCCAGGACTATGTGTAAAATCCCCAAACTTCCATAAATAGGGATGTGATACCTGCCTTGCGGTTGAAGATTCTGTCCAAAGTGCCAAAAATATTTTGTAATCGCCATTGAAGTCATCAGTTGTAAATGTGAGGGACAAAAGCACAAATATGGATATTAATTAAAAAAAAACTTAAAGAATGGAATGTATCAGATACATTTTGTCATATGTATATTTATAAAGTACAAATATGTTTGAAATCATGGGTGTTCCTTGCACTTTAAAGGTCCCAATACAGTTGTTTTTAAGAGTGTTGGAGTTGCAAAGGTGATCAAGGAAATCATTAAAGACCTAAAAAAGTCGTTAATGATGCTGTGGCTGAAATCATATAAGCACTAGATTTATTTTGCCTGGCTCCTCTTTCATCCTAATTTACATCTCAGTTAGCCTATGCATGTTAACTTCTGAAAAACACTGTTGTGATTTTCTTTTTTTTTTTTCCACAAATATGTTTTCATTTTTAAAGGAATTTTTATGAGATAAAGAGGAACACTTTAATTTTGTTATTGAATGGATTTATGATTTTCAAACCTTCTCAAAGAAAAAGAAGATGTAGTTCCATCTGGGAAAGTTCACTGTTACAGAGTACTGTATAAGTTTTACTCAGGAAGACCCTGTCTTAAACATAGAAAAGGAACTGCTTTTACAATATTAATGTTGGCAAAAAAAAGGGACCAAAACAAAACTCAGTAGTAGAGAACATTTTTGTTATCCCAGATTCAGATCTACATATTGTGCCTGACATTTTTCACAGTACATGAACAAATTGTACCCCACACTAAACTTCAGTACTTATCTGTTGTAAAGAAGTTCAGGTCTGTTCCATATTCAGGTCAGGCTTATTGCTAATGGCTAACAGGGAGCTAAGATTAACACTGGATTTTTACCTGCAGGAGAGTATCTAACTCTGCTATGGGAATAAGCCTTGCTATCCTTAAAAGGATACCTACCTAAAAATAGATGTGGCATTGCTCCCCCACATTTGTGAATTCCTGCTGTTGAATGAAGTGACTGACATTCAAGAAACAGCATGCCCACTTTTCTGTACATTATTAGTCTATTATAAACAAAGATGAATGTGAATTCTTGAATTACTGGTCTACACTGAAGCCCCTATGAGTAGAAAGAGATCAGTTCTGGACGTCCTGTAGAATTATTTTTTTTTTTTTTATTTCATGCTTGTTGCTTTACTAAGAAGATTCGCAACTCCAGCATAGGCAAAAAACCCACCAACCTCATCGAGTTCGAACACAGAAGGATTTTCAAATCAAAACAGCTGTTATTTATCCTTATTTTTTAAAGCAATAACTATTACATTTAGCTTCTTCAATACAGGTGTGGAAATCTTAATCCAATTCATTCATTTGAGAGCAAGAATTCCACCTTAAATTTTTTTTTTAAGAATGCTCTGAACAACCAACCACATATAAGCAAAGGAAGGATTGCATTATTGCTATTGAATTCTGTAGCCTGAAGCAGAGAATGTACAAGTTGGTACTAATAACAGATGACAGTTTTTAGTCTTTCTGACATGTTCTTCCATTTTCCAACAATCTGTGAAGTCCCCAGTAAGTAGGAATGTAACTGCAGGGATATACCAGGAGCACTGCAATGAACTACCTCCAATTATAACATTTTCAAAACAGAAAAAAAGATAATCAGTAAAACTTCTTAATTTTGAACTTCTATGGTTTTTGTATGGTAAATTCTTCCATTAAAAACACTAAAAATCAACCTCTGCTTTTGATCCTTTGCAACTGCTTCATTGGCGACCAGAGACCCCCTAACCATTTAATCAGGAATAGTATTTATCTCAGAGAAACTGTAAACCTGATGCCTCAAAACATGAGTAGCCCAGAAATTCCTCTTGCTTTTCTTTGTTTTTATTTGAATCTATTTTCCGATGTACATATCTGCAGGTCATGGCAGATTGCAGGCTGTAGATGTATTTTACACTTTCATTAACAGTAAGGAAAATAGTAACGTTTTAACAGTAAGGAAGACATTAATGTACCTTATTCACAGGTAAGTATTCCTTACTTAAGAGAGAAAAACTGCAAAGACTGCATAGCTGTTTTGTTACTCTTCTTTAGTAATCCACATGTGTGGTTAGTTAAATATCTACATTTGAGTGTAAGCATCGATCAGACTCAGCCTAACAACACAACTGATTAGTTATTAGGATGCTTTAAAAGTAATTAATGAGATTTTAGTAAAGTCATAAAGCATTAATATAGCACAATTAGTATATATACAATTAATGTAGTCTTGCTTAGAGATGTAGCCTTTTTTATGAGATGACACTGTTTCCAGCTGATGCGAATCAGAAATTTTGCACTGACTTCTCCTCTCTACTTACCAGCAAGGTGTGCCCATGTTTTCAGGGATGAGAGAAAGAGATGGAGTCCCACTCTTAGGCTTTTGACCACAGCAACCACAGCAATAATATTTGGCAAACTGAAAGGCAGGAATGAATTCAGTGTTTGAGGACTGACATTTCAATGGCACTTAGAGTAAACCAAAAGGTGTCAGAGGAATTCTTAGCATGTAATTAGTGTTCGCAATGAAGTTTATTCTGTAATTCTTCAAATGAAATTCAAATGTTTATTTTTGAGTTTTTGGAGAGGATGGGAAGTTTTTTTTCTAATGCTCTCAAGGAGACTAAAAATTATCCTTATCTGATCTTCAAATACAGAAAATCTAACTGCTGGGAACTTTTGAAGAGAAACTTGTTGGAGGTTTTACATTTAGTTAAAAAGTCAGGGTGGTTGAAACACTACAAAATTCAAACATTTCAGATTATTTTTATTCTGTAAGGACCTGATGAAATCGTGTTTGCAGTAATGGTAAGTCCCCAAGTATTTTAATTCAATAGATCTTACTAAACAGAAATTTTCCTTTTTATGTTTACAGTCATAATCTTCACAGTTTAGCAATTGCATAGTCAATTTATCTGCATGGAAACATAGCCCAGAGGTTTGTAACTGCCACAATAGGCAAAGGTACTTCTCTTTCTGAAGTCAATTCAAAACCATAGTCAAATCAACCATTCTCATAAATTAACCACTTTGTATTAGATTTGTCCCTTGAATTCCATTCAACCTATTGATATAGTATAACAAATAATTACTTCCATCAGTACTTATTTTACTTAAATAAATTAAAGAAGAGATATAATTATGGAAATGCAAATAATATCTGAAGTTTTTTCACAATGGGGACCTAGGATTGAAATTTTCCTGGCACAGACGCCTATGCATAGTCCACGAGACAAATGATTAAAAAAATTCTTTGGTTCCTGACTGCAGTGTTGTTGTTGATGTGCTTCTAATGCCTGTGAATAATACACAAAATTCAACAGAAACTCTTTTCTTGGAAAGCAATTCTTGTTTCTCCAGGCTGTCATCTTTTGTAAAGCCTTTAATAGTTGTTGACATCATGTGCCATTATGTGTCAGACTGGTTAGCAAAATCTTTTGATACGTAGACTTATTTGTCAAGTAGCAGATTCCCCATACTCCTTTTCACCTTTAAACTGTTATATCCTTCTTTGGTCAAAAATATCTTAAAACACTGCTTCAGCATGAATCTTGTCACATGAAGTTGGCATTTTCTTCTTCTTCATTTTTTTTTATCAAGCAATTTATTTTTAAATACTTGTCATGTTCAGCTTGTTACTGCTGCTCTACTTCACTAGGAAAAAAAAAAAATCACTACATGCTTGTAATTCATAGAGAAATATGGTAACTGGCTTTGGGTTTTCAGGAGGAAATGAACTACAGGACTTGGTTTGTGCTAAAAATAGAAATATTTGAATTTTTTTGTTTTTTCTGTGAAAATGAATTATCAGCTATGACATGTTTTTAATTCTTTGCTTTTTCATTTTTACAGTGATAATGAAATAAAACCCTTTTGAATAACAACTGCATTAATATGGCTAATATATGCTCATGTTACTGAGTAAAGTAACATGTAATAGATTAATTTCTAAATGCAAATGGTTTGGATTTTTTCACTTAAAATAGGTCATGTAAGCAATTCAGTCCTATGGCCTTATCCAGAATACCAGAAGACGGACTTGATTTTCCTTATGTGGATACTCCCTCCCTCACTGTGAGGATATAGCATGAGTGGTATCATGCAGAGTTAGCAGGGAAAAGAAGAAGCCTGAGTCTGAGAAACTGACATTTTGCTGCATTGTGTCTTAACTTTGTAAAGTGACTACTGTACAGATATTCTGCCCAGAGAAAAAGCAAGTAGACTGTAATTTCCTTGATTTCTAGATTTGAACACAAAAATACCACGTATAATTCTAAAATTCTAAGCTATGTTGCTACCTACATGTATTTTATCAACCATATGTGGCCTCTTGACTGGAAGAACATGCAGTAGTTTTGTGTGGCTGTATAAAAAAATGTTGGGGCTTTTTTTCATTTCAAGCAGCATCATCACATACATCACAGCAGTAATTTTTGTCCTGGGTTTTCTTCATCTTTGACTGTCTTGGGATTATTTATTTGGAACATACTAGGAAAATGAAGAACAATAGAGATTTTTGACTTTAGAATTAATTAGATGCAAATAGCAATTTAATAACACAAAGGTAAATATCTTTATGTATTTCAAGAAAATTAAAAATCCAAGACATTCATCAAGATATAGTATATAACGAAAAGAAAAAAGCTTTGTTAGCAATAAAAGAAATAAATACATATCTGTGAAAATTCCATTCTCTGAAAGGACTTCCATCAAAAACCTGAAAAAAAAAAGTCTTTTTTTTTTCTGTACCTTTTCCATTGTTCTCAACAAGAGTCATTTCACTGACTTAAGAGACTGGCTGGTAAAGGGTTACTAAATCAGAGGAGTTCAGAGACAGATTAGGGTTTCCCAGCGGCACATATCTCTAGCAGCAAGTGTGGAAGCCAACTCGGAAGAAACACGTTTGAAGTGGCAGAACTAATCATGCAGAAGCAATTTGCGATTTTCTCTCTCTCAGCCTAGATAAAGCAGAGCATTATGACATTGGCTGCATGGAACAAGGTCAATTTACTGTGAAAAGGCAGCTATAGTCTCCAACTTCAAATAAACTTTCATCCTAAATGATGAAAAAGAGGATTTACCCTATTGCTTATATCATAGAACAGAGAAAACCAAATGAACAATTCAATTAAGACATGCTAGTTTGCATATTTTTTTCCTACCCCTGACTCTCTCACTGTTTTAGTCATTCATAATGTAATTATATCTCAAGGTATTTCTCTTGACACAACAGAAAGACATCAACTCAACTAGTGATGGACTCGACCTCATCTGAAGCTGTGGGCTTCTCTGAAAGTAAAAGGATTAAAGTGCAAAATTTCACATGATTACTTCAAACGAGGTTGGGTTTCCTTTTCATGTTTCAGATTTTTAAAAATGTCACTGGAAGTAAAGTAGCCAAGGCATAATGTGAAACACTAATTGTATATATTCTTTTAATTGTCACTGTTTCTCCATTGTGACCTGAAATTTCCATATGCTAAGGTCAACTCTCTGCTTGGGAGACACTAAAGTCTCAAAGTTACATCACTTGGACAGGTTTTGATTCTTTGTGCCCTCCTTGCTTTCAGCCAGTGACAAATATCCTTCAGCAGGAACAAGGATTCAAGATACTTTCTTAATGTATCTGCTGAAGTCCACTTCCTACTATGTGGAGAAATAACACCAAAATTTAATAATTTTCCATTTTCCTTACCGATGGTTGACCCATGGATGTATCTGGTTCCTCTCATCTTCTTAGCCCACAAATGAAGTTTTTAAATAGTAGCATTCTTCCAATTCCTCTGTGTTAATACACTGTGTTACAATGTTAGTATCCTACATAGCTTATTTTCTATCATACAGAGAATAGTTTCTCACCCTAAAAAAATTACAACCTTTCCTATTCTAGATATTTCATTAGTTTAACTGTCCAGTTATGTTAAGTAATTTTGGGACTAGTTATATTCTGAGAATTGTCAAAAAAGTACTTTTGGTCATGTATGACTAAGCACAAATTATCCATTATAGAATGGTAAAAAACAGAGGCAAACCCTCACCTACCCATAACCAAAGCAGATAATACTTGGGAAAAATTAAACAAGGCTTCATTTTAATTAGTTGTTTAGGGATTCAGCCAGCCATGATGTATATGATTTTCTGCACTTAAACGTACTAGTTGAATCCAAAAGCCTTCCTCTTTCCTCCTTTGCCCTTCTGTAGTAGTTTGTATTTATATTGATGGCAATAATCAGGATATGGAGTATTTTATATGCATTCTGAAATCATAGTTGGAAGGTAAATGAAGATATGATTGAATGCCATAGCTGCTATAGTTCATGCTAAAAAATGCACAACCAGTCTAAGGGCAGAGAGGCTCAGTGAATTAATGCATTAGTCTATTAGTCTTCCTGTGCCAGACTAGGACTCCAGATTGAGTTCTGGTGAGCAATGAACCTCTATAGGGCTGACATTTGCTCCTGGAAAGGAGTAGAAAACAGTTCATTAACCTTCTCATTGGTATAAAATCAGCTGCTGAGTTCAGGAGCTGCTGGCCAGCTGAATTTAGCAGGGTGTGTGTGAGCAGTTTTGTCCTTTCACTATTAATATAGTTTCAATGAGCAGTGCTATTAAAATGGTTGGTACTGCACTGGAGAAAAAAAAATGTAACATTCCCCCCAGTTCAAATAACTGAATCAAAAACCAAATGCTACCACCACCCCACCACCACTACCCCTTGTCCCATTGACAGTATTTTTGTACAAACTAACAGAAATTTCAGTTTTCAGTGTTCTGATTTCCAGAGGGTATTAGATCATACCAGAATAATCTTTCCTAATTTATCAGCCCTGGACAAAAGGGATGTGAGGCTTAAAGACACTTGTCTGAGAGAAAAGATAAAACTGTCTTGTTCTCCAGTTGGTGTAGTTCCTATGGAATAAGCCTCCAGTATTGATCCCTCCACTGAAGTGGAGGAACCTTACACTAGAATCCTCTGGATTTTGCACAGGGAAGAACCTAAGAAATTTTTGGCTACTTCATCTGAAAAACTGACAAATTCACAGCCCTTGCCAAAAGTGTCTTGCCAAGAGACTCCTGGCAAGGACTGGGAAGTGGAGTGGGAATGTGCTATAAAGGGCTTCCACCCACATTTCATGCTCACCCCGCACAGAATCATGGGCACAGCAGCTTCCACACACAAAGAACAGAGGAATATTAGGTCCTGGGTGAAAACTTGCCAGGCTATTAGAATTTCTCAGGATGCTGAGGAAATTTTGACTCACCCCTCTAAAAGGTGATATGAAAAATCAAATCTGCATGAAATGTACCTAACATTTCAGAAATAATACAAGAATTGCAGTTGTTTAAAAAAAAAAAGGCAACATCATAGACATGCCCTGGCTTAAGGGGGATTTAAAGCTGGGATTTCTTCAGTACTAAGCTTCTCTTTTGACTGCTTTCAAGCATTTCAAATTAACATAAAACACATAAATGTTCTCTTTCAGGGGCTTACTGTGGAGCTTTTACAGCTGTATAGAAATGAGAGGCTACTTTAGATGTGTTGCAGGTTTCCTCAGTTGTTATACCAAGTGCTCTCTTTATGTCATGCTCAGAAAGTGCTTTGCCCAGAGCACACTGAAGGATTCAGTAGAGATGAGCACACCTCTTCATTACTTGGAATTACTTATTTTTTCACTTGTTCATTATTTGCAACTGAAGACCTATTGCCTGAAAACTGAGGAATTGCTAAGCAGGTCCGACTTTTCACCTTAGGGTACTGACTGTTGGCTCACATCCATTTCTGAACCATAAAGTATTGCTTTGTTCCATATCTGGAAATGCAACAAGATATGTCAAGGCTTCCTTTTGAAATGGAAAATTTGTGACAGATTTCTCATACATCCAAACTGTCAAGAGCAACTTGTTTGTCCCAGAAGCTCCTGCACTCTGTGGAGGCCATATTAAATTTCTGATAAGTATGTTTGGTGCATTCCAAATGTCACTGTTCTTGTCGCAAAACAGATACCACATGATAAATGGGCAGATATGCAGACAGACATAGATAGATTCATGTATTTTAGGTACAAAGGAGACTAATGCAAAGCTCTAAAATGAAAATGCGTATAAAGGGATCAGAGTCATTAGCTTTAGCTTATAATTTTAACTGATCGCTGAGGTCATTGTATCAGCTTTCAAAGAATACAGCCTTATAGATAAGAGAAATTATTGCCATGTCATCTTTTTTATACATCTGCAAGAGAAAGTTACAAGCTTTGGAACATATAATAAGATTTCTTTTCACAGATTTTCATGCAAACTGGTGTCATTGACTTTATATATATAGGCAAAATATTTCTTACTTATCTGAAACACATCAGGTTAAATCCTTTGGTTTGTAGTCAGTGCTCAAGTTATAATATGCCTTTTCTCAGAAGTAGTTCTATTGTTTGAAGAACCTGAAAAAAAGGTAGGAGCTCATCTTACTATTCTGCAAACTCACTTTGGTTTTGAGTGGCGGTTACAAAGGATAGGTTGCACAAGAAAACTAAAAGCTTTTAAAAAAGTTTATTTTGTTATATTCTCAAAACTTAGGAATATTAATTGAAGTGAAAGACTGGAATGCAAACAGGAGTCACATGAATGATGTAAGTAAATTCATCCTTTTGTTCACAGCAGTTTTGAACAGGATTCTGAATCCAGTATTCATATGAAAACATTTGGAGAACTGCAACACACTATTTGACATTTTGTCACAAAAGACCTACCCCTTGATTTATCAGGATTCATTTTCTGAAACCAATATGTACTAGGTCCGTATAAAAAGTTGTATTGTCTTAATGGAAGATTTTTAAATTTTCATATAATTTCTTATACTGTCGTATTGACTTAAACCTGATGTCTCCAAATTTTGACTGAGTCCTCAAGTTTAAGTTTCCGATTTCTTCAGCCAGACAATATTAGGGAGATAAATTGTTAGAGTCCCAGGTAACTTTCATACTTTGATGACTCTGTAACATAGTCAGCAGAAAGGAATATGGACCTGCATCTCAGAACGTAGCTTGTCTATATAGCATTTATATAACATATTTATAGCTATAAAACATTTCTTGAATCCCAGTCATTAATTGCTGTCAATTTCTACCAAGCAAAGGCAAGTAGAGAATGAAGCAGGAAACTAAAAAGCAGTAGCATCTTCCACTTGGGTTCAGCAAGGCTTCTTTATGAAAGTCTGAAGTTCCATTTTCAATTACATGTACATTCATTGAACAGTTTACCAGTTAATTAAATGTTACTTTTGGCTGTCACTGACAGGTATGACTGGTTGGTGAAATTTTTAGCTCTCTGTCCCAATTCTTGGATGCACAGACAGCTGTTTGGATCACACATGGCTATTACCAGTTATGAAGTTCTGATGATCCATATATCTGTAATTCAGAAAGAAATTGACTCCCCTGCCATGGTGTTGAGTGATGGCAGACATCTGGGGAAGCCAGCCCAAGGGAAGCCATCTTTGCAGCCCTCAGTATAAAGAAAATATTTAGGTTATTTTCATCCACATGTCTATCAGAAGGAAACAACTCACTTAATCTAAGGGTAAGTGTGCAGTTTGATGGAATAAAACCTAATAGTTTTTCATCTTACTGACTATTCACATGTGTTTAAAATAACACCACTGATTTCAGCTCATGTTTTTTATTTTCAATTTTTGTGCAGCCTTCATGAAGAGAGTTTGAATGTTTGCATTGGTTATTTACTTCTTTTTATGTTTTACTTAGTTCCTATATTAAAACATTATATGTGAACACATTTTTACCTCCAGGATAAAAATCTCTTTAGGACCAATCAGACTCCAAGGCTTTTTCTTTACTGTGAGACTTTTCTGGATATCAGACTAGGAAATGGGCGCAGAAATGCTGATAACCATCTTTCTTTAGTATCCTTAGCAGTATTCCCAGTAAAATATATTATGGCTTGTGAATAGTTCTAGTAATTGGAGGGGGATGTGGCTGCGTTGCTTGTAATAAAACAGTATAGATATACTTAAACAACTTACTATCCTTTATTGTTTTGTTTTCCTGGACTGCATAAATCTAATCTCAGTACTCAAGGTTTAGGATTTACCACTAAAGAAATCTGAAATACAGCATCAGTTGACACAGGAATCAAAACTCTTCAGGACTCACAAAGAAGAGTTTGTAATTGCTGCCTGCTGCTAATCCTATCGGCTCTATTAGTGAAACATGCTATAGTGCTGCAGGGTAGTTGTCAGGATCTGATTGCAGGACTCAGCCTTTAGGAGAGGATTCAGGCTAGGCTTAGGCTGTACATCGCCACCCATGAGTCAAAGTACACCTATTCTACTGAGTGACAGACCTCTGAGGGGGAACAATGTGCATGAAAAAGAACATGCTTCTTTCACTGCAGTGCTATTGTTACTTTGGTTTAACTTCTTAACCTCCTCCCTATTAAAGTTTCATTCAGTCATAAAAAAGATACCCCTAGTTCTTTTTCAGATCTCTATTCTCAAAAAATGCATTAAATACTACTTCATTCCAGGAGACAAGTTTGAAACAAAATGCATTCTTTTTTCTTTGATTTATTCTTTTTGACTTTAGTGTATTAGGTCCTTTTTTTTAAAGCTTTACTTAGGCCTCTTCTGAAAGAAAGTGACTGATGGAAATAAATTAGTCTTCTAACTTAATCACACTAAAAAATATGTTAATTAGATTTTGCTAACATCTCCAGCAGTTATAAATCACAGCAGTTTGCATATGTAACAAAGAAGAGTGCTTATTCTTTCAGTTACTTTGTGATTTGCAAATTTTCTTTATTACCCTTCCTGTAGGGATCTAATAATGAAAACATTTGTTTATCTATGTGCTGCACCAGACATAGTCTTAAACTGAAGCATGAAAGTATTGTCTCAAGTAGAATTAATCCATCTTTAAAAGCTCAAATATTTGCTGTCAGGGCATACGTGAAAAGTTCATAAATTTGCTAATCAGCATGTTTCTCTGCTTGTAGACATGGTCAGGAGAGGAATAAGCTCTCATCTGAGCTAAGCCTATTGTGTAAAGACACAGTTTTATTTCTGTGGTTCATGTCTTAAGTAATATTCTTATGTATGTCAAAAATGTAATTTTTTTCTTTATTCAAACCCTGTAGTCCTTACAGAAAGCAATGGATGGGATTCCTTCCTATTTTTTTAATACCTACTGCTTTTCACATTGTCATGAGAAGATACTTTATGACACTAAGTCCAGGACAAAAAATCTGGGGCAATGTAAATATGTGAGATTAACATTTTGCTTCTTTTTATTTCTTTCTCTGATTGTGCCCCATAAAGTCAAATTGTTACTGTGTTGCCACAAGGAAGTGGTCCAGTCCTGCAATGACCTGCTCTTTGATTGCTGTCTGAACTTGGGTTGAGGGATTCTACAGTTCTAGCACAGCCCACATAAGCTGCACAAGAGGAGTCCTCTGAGGGTTTGTGTATGTAGGATTTTGGAAGCAGATAATTAACCACATCCCAAAAACTCTAATTTTTTTTCACTGTCAAGGAAAAAATTTTTTTTTTCCCTTTTTTTTTCTTGTAAATTGTATAATCCCACCTTGAATTACATGAAACCAGTTGTAGGGCTCCACAGGAATAATAAATATTTTTTGGAAAATAAATAACTGTACATTATTGGAAATATCTTTTGTCTTTTTAAAAATAAAACCACCACACTAGAAAAAAATTATTTCCTAATTTATAGTTATTTTTCTCTTCGGTGAAGTGGCAGAGTTTTTGTTATATTTTTATGATACTTAAGCTGCAGTTCAGCATTTTTAATTTAATTGCATAAACATGAAAATTGTATTTCTGAACACTAGCTAGAGCCAGGGTGTGTGCTGGAAAAGATTAACCAAGCTTCTTAAAACACTTCCACAGTACCTTGGCCATGACCTTTGACACCCAAGTAAATGTAGAGGTGCATCTATTCAGAGCTGAAAATGTAGATAGTGACAAATTATAAGATGTGTTTTACAACAAGGCTTTCTTATTGCCTATTTAAAAACTGGAATTTAGATTTTTAAAGCCTTAACTACAGTTATTTTCTGGTCTTCCTTTTCAGACCAATGCAGAATACAGTGTGGATTTGAATTAGTTTACTTTTACTACAACTGAAAGACACCTGACTGTAATATAAATGGGTTCTAGAAAATACTGCTTTTCTCCAAAATATTTTTTAAGCTGCAGATATTAAAAAATCAAAATTGCAAAAGATTATGTGTGTTCTTAAATTTGGGTATGCAAACAGCACCACTGCAAACAATGGCCCTAATCACATGCCTGAAAGTAAGCATGTGCAGAAATCTTTACAGGGTCACGACCCAGTTCTCTATTGCTCCAGTTCACAGGAGGCCAACCTCCTTGACCTTGCAAGCCAAAATCCTCTTGTCATTGAGAGCTGTAAGATGCATAGCTCAGCCCTCTGAGAGCCGAGGTGTACATGCCCCCACCAAGCCCCTTTGATGGTTGTTAGAGTGGGCAGAACAAACTCTGGGTGTTGGTGAGTGAAAATGGTCTCCTATTATCTGCACATCAGGGCAGTGTGAGCATTGTCATGTTCAAGGCAGTAGGTCTCAAACAGTGCATTCTTTGCCAGCTCAAACCATACCCACATGAATCTAATATTATAACACTGACATGCTAGTCAGTCTTGAAAGCAGTCAGGAGTTTGGTTAATTATCTGATCTAGATGAAGTTAAACAGCTAATTAACTCTTCCTCTGTTAGATGGCAACAAAGGATTTTTAATTAAAAAAAAGAATCAGACCCTTGTGGCTTAAATAGTCCTCCAAATAAAGTATCCATTTTTCCTAAAATAACTATAATTTATTTGCGTTCTAAATTATGTACTTAGCTATTTGGTTGGATGGAAGCCTATATACTTCCAGAATGAGGGTTTCAGTTAATTCCTACCCCATGAAATGGCTATTTAGATACTTGGAAGTTATTGTGCAGTGTTGTACTCAAAGACGACCAGCAACTGGGAAAAGATCAAGGCCCTCCCACCCCCTTTTGAATAACATGACTTCTGTGCTGGAAAATAAACCAAGTTTTACTTGTATTGGGAGCATGAGAATGTGCTGGAATAACACATTTACATTCTAAGTGTTTTTGCTCATTAAGAAACTAAATCTACTTGCCAAACTACTGCAGGTATATGTGTGTAAACTCTCCAAATGTGATGTAAAGTGATCATGTGATCAAGTGATGTAAAAAACATTACACGTTACCATAGCAGGACATCAAATAAAGGATAGTCATTTTAGTGATTTTAGTTGTTTTTCTTGATTAGTTTGACAATAACAAAGAAATAGATTAGTGGTTAATGAACAGAATCAGACACACAAATAATAAAAGAAAAAGTTGTAATTTTATTCATATTGAACATGCACACTTTACATAAGTATTGGAAATAAATACAATATTTGAGCCTAAGTGCCATACAAATGTGTTTTTCTAGAAATAGAGATGTCAGCTCTATTTTACATCTTAGAGCGGCAACAAATGATATCAGCAGAGTCCAATATTAAGGCAGACACACCAGCTTTCTGTTTCATGTCTGTTTTCTACCATGTATATTTTGCACTTCTACTGTATACTTTTATTTGAACAGAGTAAGGCACTATAAAAGAAAAATGGATGGAAAACCAGACTGCATTGTCAATTACCATGGGGGAAAAAAATCTTATATGTAATTAAAATTTACAGTGGAAGATTCTGGTTCATATTGATGTAGATCCAGAGTAAAGAAAAGCAGTTTTAGGATTTGCTTATGCAGTTTAGAACTGAATCTGGACCATAACATTTAACAATCTGCGTTTTGCATCAGATAGCATTGTATGTAGTCAAGTACTTAATGGTTTATAAATAGCATACATATTGTAAAAGGTGATGCAAATATAGCATTTCTTGTTTTTACTTCTCACATTATTACCATAGCTATTGCAATGTTAAAGCTACTTAAACAGCCACCTTCATGTATGCACCTTTTTTAGAATTCTTTTTTTATTTACTTTTATGGTGGAGTTCATTCAAGATACAATGAAATAGCTGATAAAGGCTGTGCTGGAGGAGAGACCAGTAGGGAAGGATAACGATCTCACTGTTATGGATAAAGTCTGCAGTCTTTCAATCCAGAGAGTATGCAGTTTTTCAGAATCAAGAGAGAAAAGCAAAAGGTCTCTGACAGCCAGGCTGTGCTGATTCGCTGTGCCTCAGCCATCAATTATACATTGAAGAGTACAAAACTCCTTTCAGACCACAATGCCCTGCAGCCTCACCTGGAACAGACTGAGAGCAGGGACTTTGGGTTTTCCCACTGCTACCCACTCACTGGCAGGTTGTATTCAAGGCTGTGTGTTTAATCCATAAGTGCCTCTACAGAGCTGGTCAGAGGTGCCACTCAGAGGTGGTCCCTGCAGACCCCTGGGCAGCTTTCCACAGCCCACGTTGTTGCCTGACTCATCTCCTCTTCTCCCCACAGCTACTGATGCCAAGAGAAAGGTGAAGAGGATGAAAATTATCTCAAGGAAGAAAGGAAGGAGCTAAAAAGAGGGTAGGAATCAAAGGAATTGTGAAGACAGGAAGAGGATTAAACAAGTAGCAGTAGTAGTAGTAATAGTAGTAGTATTACTGTTAGCATTAGTACTACTACTAACATATAAACCAGTACTACAATTATATATTAATATAATGAATAACAACAACAGTAACAATAGGATGAACCTCCAGCAAATGTTTCCTGTTCTTTTATCATTGCCTCAGAAGCTATGCTGATGGGTACCTGAAATGAAGCAATAGACAAAGATAGTGTTTGCTTACACCTCCATTATTTTGCTTTTGAAGTATTTGAAGTTATTCTAAAAAAAATTAATATTAATTAGCTGTCCAGTAGACTCTCTAATTGATATTGAAAATCATCATTGTCACAGTTAACTATGCCCTTGATATTTTTTGATATGCTAAGCGAAACTCATCATGCTCCTTTTGTGTTGACCCTGGGCTCTAGTGAGCATGGAAACACCTGAATTTATAAATTCTTATATAAAATTCCCGTCTGAAGCCCATGGTTCTTTTCCCCCGAGGTCTGTGTAAAAAACATGTATAATTTGACCCTACAAGACAGGACAAAATTATGTCTTAAATAAAGTTCTTTTTTAAACAGCCAGATTATTTATTGCAGAAAGTTGAACATGTAAATAATTTCAAACTCTTTCTTAATTTTATACTATATTCACTGGATTGTTGATACTTAAGTGAAATAGAACTCCACATATATGTATATATTTGTTCAGTGCATTTTGTCCGAAATATGACCTGACAAGCACCTGGATATACCACCATCACCTCAGAATTTAAGTGTTCAGATAAAAACAATAAAGTTGCAGTAATAAATCACTCTGGTTTCAGATATTTTACTGTGTGCTTAGATAGCTAATGTGACTTTCTATTTCAGAATTAGCTGGACTAAGATTCTGTGCGTTTATTTGTGTTCATTAAGTGTTAATCATACAAACATCAGAATATCAAAAAGCCAAACACAAGCTGCATAACAAGCTCTTCCTATTTTTAGCATCAATCTTAAATTAAGGAGCAGTCAGTTCTGTTGTAGTCAGAGACTGGAATATTTCTAAGTGCCAGTAGTTTTACCCAAAAACTCCTGCACATGGTATGGGACTCAGAATACACAGAGAAGTCAAAAATAAAAATGAAATAGTACTAAAGAGACAGAAACAGCATAGCTTTTCTTTTTTTCATTAATCAAATGTTTGGGGTCTGCTTCAATTTTTAAAGTTTTTCAGGATGATAGCAGTGGTAAATGTAGGAAAAACTGACTAGGCACAGTCATCTGTGTACAGCATCTTTTACCCGAGCAGATGGTTCAGTGTTGTAATGTAAAAGCTGCAATTGAGACAGATGAAAAATCATTCCTCAGACTTCAGTGTTTTTTATGGTGAAAATATGCCCATGCAATAAGTACATTGCTGCACAGAGGGTTGTGTTTCCAGTGCTTCCAACTCATAATCTTATTTCTGGTCATAAAGTAATCAGTTTTCTTCAAAAAGCTCCCACAATAAATACAGAGCCTCATGATCTACTCTGTCATTTACTGCTGGGAAGAAAAATAGGAGAATGAAATACAGTGCCCTTTAGAAGCTCAGAAGTAAAAAGGCAAACACACACAAAAAACTTCAAAAAAGACAAAGCAAAGAATAAGAAAATTAAATCAAACCAAAAGATTAGTGTTTTTAAAGATATTTTTATGATTACAAGATGCAAAATTGTTGTCAGAAGTGCTAGAGCACTCACACTTTTCTCAGTAAACATGAGCTAGAGCCCCAAATGTGACTAATACTATAATAATAAAGCTCTCATAGACTAATATCAGTAAAAATACTTGTGAGATTATTCACTAATAGGAAAAACTGTTATAAAGGAATACTTAATAAAAAGATAATTATCTTCTTAAATTATTGTATCACATCTTTAAACTTAAAAATACCTCACTTAGAATTTCTGGGATGATTTTCTTATAATTTTCAACAGCTCCTATTTTTAGTAGCATATAGTTTTGACAGGAAAGTCAAGTGATAGAAATTATTCTGAAATTTGTATCATGCTTGTAAACAGTTCTAGTTAAAGAGAAGAAATAAAGGAAAAGGATTTAGAAAATACCAAATATGGGATTCTTTAAAAAAAAAATTCTTTTTCAAAGAAGAATTTCTAGTGCAAAACTGCCAACACTTGTTAAAACAGATAATGCAGAGACTCAAAAAAGTAATCAAGCAAAATATTTCGTTTTCAAGCAAGTCTTTTTAACCTGGGGCTCTGTTTTATTTATTTGTTTTTTATCTGTATTTTATTTGTTTTGTTTATTTTTTCATTGTCTTCCATTTAATACAAATTTGGCCCAAACTGAAAGCATTTTGGCTTTACTGATTAATCAGGCAGCCTGAGAAAACAGTTATTCTTTTAATTAGTATTTTGTTTGGGCTGTAATCTTCTCGGTGAAAATGCTTGGTGCTTCTCTTTGCTGTTTTTTTAACATGGACTGATACCTCCAAAGGCTCTAGTGTTGGGTCTGGACTCAGCAGAGGGACTCCTGCTGCAGCAGGGACATCTGACCAGCTACCACACCTAGCTGACTGGTAGGATACACCGACTTGGAGGTGGCACCAAGCTAGCAGGCAGTGCTGCTTCCTGACCTGCTTGTTTGTTGGAGTAGCTCTATGTTTATGCCTCAAACCCCTGGCTTGGGTAGGAGCGATCTTGTACTTGTATGTGCCATCTTTGTGGATCTAGATATTGTCTCTTCAATGCACGTTATAAATACATTTTTGTGGCTCACCTTGGAATATTGACCTCTGTATTTTTACCTTGTGTCTTTTTTTGGAGGAAGTTATTTGACTGAATTCAGTGTCCTGAGGTTAAATTCCAATTGAATATAACTTACAGGACATCACTCTTAGAGGCAGCAGAGCAGTTTATATCCCACATGAATGAATAGATTTTTCCAAGGCTCTGACAGAGTCTGTGCTCACCTCAGCCTCTTATGTGAAAACTGAAAAATATCCTGCAAACCCTTCTATTCCTGGTTAGGTTTTAATTGAGATTAAATTGAGTTAGAGGTTCCTTTCTCTTAAACAAGCCCCAAACTAGGTATTATAACATGTTGGTATCATTCTGCTGCTACCAGAGTTTATCCTAATATTTCAAGCTATATCTGCACTGTCTGCAGCTGTATTAATGACTCCAAACATACACAACATGCAGGAATATGGAGGTGTTAATATGTTGGGCTTCTGGACTAATTCCACTGACTCCATCAGTAAGTCAGCTTGCAAATAAAAAAACTTGCATTGCTGCAGACAATAATAATTATAGTGCAAATATATTTGCAAACAATAGTGCAAAAAGCGGTCTTAATTTAACAGACACTGATTTCAGTAGTAGAGTGTGATGTGCAGAGCTTGCAATTTTGCCATCCTATGTACTGCAGTACCTTACACAACCATTACCTGTTAGTTGTCACACCTGAATGGGTTCAGAGGAACTGTGGGCTTCCTGTGCCTGGGACATCATCACAAATGTATCTCTTCTAAAGAAAGAAGACATATACAGTAAATAAGATTTATCTCATTACCTCTACCTTGGTTGGCCTCTGCCTTTCCTCAGAAAAGGGAAAGAGGGAGCCTCTTTCTTAAAAAATGTTCTGTAATTAGAGTGCTTATTATTAATATCAGAGCACATTAAAGCTGAGAAACATTCGTTAGATATACATACAGAACTTCTAAAGAGTAATGTGGGTCAATCGTCGCTTTACCAAAAGTTTTCCAATAGATCTGGAAAATACTGTTCAGCTTCAGGCGAGGCTGCTGAAATGTTGTAATTTGGTTTCAGTTTGACACCTGGTGCTGTGTCTCCTCTAGCTGGGTGCTCTGCTGCTGGCTGGAGCTCCGGGGTCAGACCAAGGCTGTGACACAGGGCCACCCTGCCCCGCAGCAGCTGCCTCCTGGGAACCCCAGCAAACACCTGCACACACACAGGCCTGCACTCGGTGCCACCAGAGCTAAGAAATAAGGGCTGGTTTATGCCTCCTATTCCCCTTTGTATATAAATGATGTAGACTGTGTAAGGAATCAAAAATTATTTATAAAAATAGGAACTTAAAATGAAATCTGAATATCTTAATGACAAAGCTGAATTGAAAGTGTGAATACAGACTGCATAGTTGTGGATAGACATGCCAAACACATGAAACAAATTGGGAAATTTATATACAGCTGTCCCAGGTGCTCAGCACTCAGCTTTGCTGCAGAAAAAAAAAAAGTGGTAAAATCACTAAGATTTAATCTTAAAATAATGCCCTTGACATTTTTTGTTCTGGCTTGTTTATGGTGTGGTTTGGTTTTGGTTTTGTTTTCTTTGTCAGAACAGTTCTCACTGACTTATAAGCAAGAGAATTATAAGATCTTTATTATAATAATAGGAGATTTTTTTGTATTTTATGCATTTAAATGGAATTATATGTAGAACTCTTAGAATAGAAGACTGCATATTTAAGGAAGTCTTAATCTGGTAATTGAAGATTTTAATCTGGTCCCAGATTAAGTGACTTTTTTTCCTTACAGCAGCTAAGAGAGAGTGATTATTGATTTTAAAGGTTTTTAAATTAAAAAAAAAAAACAAAATCAACTCACAAAACAAAACAGAAAAAAGTGCCAAATATAATACTTGTAACTTCCCACAGGTGATGGTATTCACCAAGAACAGATGACAGTATGCTAACCAACTACCATTGTCACATACCATGTCATTAACCAGTGGCACCATGCATGACACCATGATAACCAATTCTTCTAAGTGGGGTTACATACCAATATTTTTTCATGTTCCAGAGGCATAGACTAAATCCCAGAGTAGCTCTTAAATATAAACTAACCAGGTTTCTTATAACCTGAATGATTTTATGATTCTTGTTTGTATTCTATTAAAGAGAGTCCTGGTTTGGGCTGCTAAATTCAATGTAACAGGACAGTGTTGAGAGCAGAAATTCTTGTCCTTGCAGGATGTTTCACCTCACTGCCTTTCCTGTGCTAATCCAGGACTTGGCAGGAGGCACCGTGACATGAAGAGAAACTTGAATTGTTTGAGAGCTGTGGACAACTGAGAGCCAAAGGCTAACCATCTCCATTAAGGTTTTCTCCAAGCTCAACCATATACAGTGAAGGAAGAGGGTATCCTCTTGTCCTAGGGAGACTTTATGATGTTTGTATCCCCAGCTGTCTGTTCTGTTTATGTTAGATGTTAAGTTCTGCACCTTCAAGACTGGTTCTGAGAGCAAAGACGGGGAAGAAGAAGCTGCAGTTTGTGTTCTGACACAGCACACACTGCCCCACATGCTGCTCTGCACTGCTCTGTCTGCAGCATGGACAGACAGAGGGACAGAGCTCTCCTTTGCTTTTAGTTAGTTTTTAGCTAGCTGAGGCAGAGAAGCTCCCTGGACTGTGTTTTTTCCTTGAATCTGTTTAAACCTGCTCTGGACTGAAAACCCAGAAAAGCCCAGAAAGAGCTCACACCTGTGTCTCACAGGGCCTGGGCTTCGGCACTTTCCAGCCCTGGAGGGACTGACAAGAGACTGAGCAAACTGAGCTACCCCATGACAAGGGCTTTCTGGATTTGCTATCTCTCCAAACAGTGAGAGGTTTCATTGTTTAATATTATTCATTTTTTAATACTTGTGAATACTTTCCTTGTTAAGTAGGTTTTTTTCCACTTTACTCGAAGGAAATCTTTCCCCGAACCAGTAGGGGGAGGGATCGCTTGAATCTGCTTTCTAGAGAACTTCCTTTGGAAGTTTTCTCCCAAATTTACCCTAAACCAGGACAGTTCTACACAGGTAATACCAAAGTGTGTTTGCATTATTGTGAGCTCTCATCCCTGTTTCACCATGTACTCTGGGCATTCCTGATAGACAGCAAAAAACAGACTTGTTCTTGAGAACAATTGATCTGTTCGACACTTTGAAGTTTTGTTTTGGGGGAGGGAGGGAATTTTCTGACAGAAAATGGTCTTTAGTTGTATATTTTAATATTTTTTAATATTTTTTTTATTTGTTTTGTCTACTTATTTTTTTAGTATTGTTTTGATATTAAGTCCCTTTATAAAATATTATTTGTGAACATGGAATATCAAAATTGTATTCAGAAATGAAAATTTTTCAAAGTGTTGTCATTGGGAAGCCTGCTTGTTGATCCAGACAAATTCAATACTATTTTTTATAGAAAAAATGGTGCAAAAAATTTTGGCATTCTGCCAATTTACTAACTTGTATTAGTGTAGTTACTGTAGGAAATCTGCCCAAGTAGGTAAGGAAAGATGAACCCTTTACTGATAAATTTCTGGGAGAAGTGAGGAAAAAAGCTTGGTGAAAACATATTTTATGATCAGTTCAGGAACTGAATATGGCTTTTGCAGTAGACTCTGAGCTGTGCCTCTTCTTTTTGTATCTAGGGTAAGATAATTTTTGTACAAAAATAAGAATGTTAAAAGTATAAAAATTCTTTATGGATGCAGCTATGATACCAAACGTTATTTTGGCTTATAAGAACATGGTGGCTTATCCTTACATTTCTCTTCATAGCTGATGCAAGGAACCTATGCTTTTCTGTAAATATCAAAGAGTCATAAGTAATAAAATTATGGAACAAAAATATGTTAAAAAGCCATGTATATAAAAGGCTAAGTCCCCTGTGGAAGGTAAAGAATAAAAAATAAAAGGACTGTAGTATGCGAAAGGAGTTGGAATGAAATACAATGACACAGTTAAACTGGGTTTAGAAGTTTTCACAGGACTTGCTGGAAAATATACATCATTTCTATGAGAAGATTTGAGTTTATTAGTAATAGTCTGGGTAAAATTTCAGGATTTAAGAGAATACCAATAAAGCGAAGATTGACACTAACCAGACCATGCTATAAATACCACACAAAGAGACTAAACAAGCCCTTTAGTGAGAGACATGCTTGATGTTCTGCTTCACTGTTAGTCTGCAACAATAGGAAGAAACCTGTTGTCTCTGTAGAATTAGTTCAGTTAAATAAACTGCTCAAAGTGCTATTGTTTAGGACTGACAGCAGCTGCTTACTGCACTTCCTGTTTATGCATGATCAGCTGATGCAGCTTAGAGTCTGCTGCAGTGCGCCTGTAGCACACATACATTTTAAACTGTGCCATTTGGTATATAGAGCCAGTCCATGTTGCTTTGCATAAATTCCTCTTGGTTTTGTTCCCACCAAGTGGTAAGCATAGCTCAAGATGCAATGTAAGTTGCTCCTCTAAGGAGAAAATTCCTGAATTTTTAGAAATTCCCTTTTTTGAAGGTGAATTGGCGTATACCTCTAATTTAGTTGCAATAACCCTCAGAGCAATTATGCTTTTCATATTTGACTGCAAATGTAAACTTGAGTCTGGATTGCAGCATATAATCTGTAGTAAAAAATTAAAATAACTTATTATTCTGAGTACCAGTATGAAGTTAATTTTTTTCTTAATGTCAGGCAAGGATTGAGACCAAAATTCTCTCATATTTTATTTCTACAAGTAGACTGAATTTCATTCTGATAAGGAATGTGTCTGTTGTTAATAAGTGTGCATTTTTGAAATGAACAAGACAGGTTACATTTCTGAAAGCTCCTCCAGACATTAAATAATATATTCAAGTGTTTAATTTAGCAGTTGGTTTGTATTTTACTGCACATGTAGTGGACATTCAGGTCTGGGAGATAACATAGGTATTGATAAATATGTTGTCTATACCACTAAGGTGATGCCATCCAGCCTTTTCAGTATTGTGACCTATAATATTTTGCTAATACAAACTTTGTGCTCACTGGTAATCATGGGATAATAATTCTAAACAGCTAGAAGAGAGCTCAGCTCAAGCCCCACACAGACATATGTCAGAAACAGATTATAGGGTAAGAGGCAGAGAAAATTAAATTTTAACTCCCTCCCCTCATACATAAACTCAAAAGACTCTCCAAAACAAACAAATATATCCTCAGCTGTTAGGACAGATAGAAATCAGTACTGAAAACTGGATTAAAAGGTTGATTTCACGGGGACAGAAGGGAGCAGACTCTCACTGAAAGCATGATCTTCTAATCCAATGCAGGAAAAGCTCTAGCTGAAGGTCCAGCTTTAAGGCTGGACACCTTAAATTTCCTGAGGAGTTCACAATTCATAATAAATGAATAAAGTGAATAATTGAAAATTAATACCAGCACTTAGACTGTTCTGTACAGAGTGAAAGAAAAAAAATGTGAGATGAAATTCATAGAGATTCTTATGTTTTCCAAATTATGCTAAGACATGGAAAGCTATCTTCTTAACTTTAAGATGTATTTATGTGTTTAGTAGCAGGGAGTTGCAGTAAATGTAATATTATTATGCAGAATGTATTTGTAGCTCATTTATATATTTATAGTAAATTTTAGGCCAAAGAATCAGTATTTAAAGACTAGGAGTTTTTATGAATAAATACTTCCCATTCAGGTTTTAAACTGAAAAAAATTGACACAAAATGAAAAGATATTTTGGCTATGTTTTGAGACTTGTATGGATAAGATTCACAAACTAGGGATATATAAATTATATAAATGACCTGGTAGAATCTATTTTTTTCTTAGATAAAAAATTATAATATTTATTATGTTACAAGTCCTTTGTGATTTATTGAGCAACACTATTTTTGAAGATGATGTGATTGCTGGATTTGGTGCTTTTGAATCTGAAAGGATGAAAGAATATAGAATAGGTTTTTTTTTTATTATTTTTTTAATTTGTTTTATTTCTTTTTTAAATCAGAGGTAACCCATAGTCTTCAACTGACAATAATATGTTCCATTTAACATCAAATTTGTATCAACATGCTATTCAGTAGCAGAAAATATTAAGAATAAATTTTTAGTGTGATTAAAGTACCCACATTCTGAAAATGACATTTAGTTGAACGTAAATTCATTAAAAAACAATTAAAAGTCCAGACAGTTGGAATATCAAATCAAGAAAATTTAATAGCTTGACTCTGTTTATTTGTACTCTTCTCTAAGAACTAAGAAAGATGACCGCATGTCTTGGAGGATTTTTCAAATGAGATTGCCTACAGATGTAAAGGAGAATATAAAATACGTGTATAAATTAGATTCAAGATGATGTATGCCTTATTAGAAACAAGGGATCTCCAAAAAGTTTACCAAAGAGGTTAGTGTACTAAATCAGGTAAGGTGTGGTAAGGCACAGGAAAACGAGTTTACCTGGTTTCCCCAAGTAAATGATCTGTACCTGAGGATGTAATATAGCTTGTTTTATTCCAGCCTGGTACCAAAATACACAAAGCATTGCTGCCTTTCTTCTGGATCAGAGTGAATTTGGCCAGAATAAGGCCAAGTTCTTATCGTGGTAATCCCCATGAGCTTAGAGCAAGGAGGTTTTGGCCTATGTTTAATTAAAGCAGCATTACAGTAATTAGACATCTGTTATATTTGTACATTGTGGGTCAAGGGCTCAGCTCAAGCTTCTCTTCTGAGGTCTCTATGACCACTGCTGAGCCTTTTTCCCCACTCCAGTATTTTTCATAGCTAAATCATGACTTCCATGTTTAAGGACACTTTCCCTTACCAGGGAAAGTCATGTAACTTGGTCCTCAATTTCTAGCATTTTGAGATTTTAGGAAGCATATTTAGGAAGAGAAACCTTACAAAGAATTTTAATGAGCCACAGTGTGGAATCAGTAACAGGGAGAGATGCAAACTTCATCTTTCACTCTTAGAGTGATGAGGTGGGTATCTAAGCATTGTAGTTAGATACAATGTTCTATTGTCTTTATCTGAACACCTGCAAACAATGGTTTTCCTACATTTACATAATTTTAACCTATTTTTATCTTTTGTTTTACATCATACATTTTGACACTTTCATTCCCTTCCCACCCCCACCCAAAACAACCTCATGCAAGAAATTCATCCCTCTTTATATTAGCCTTTAGTTTCAGTCAATGAGACTAATCACATGACTAAAGATTTAGACATATATTCCTTTTACCTATGACAGTTGAAGGTTGCCCTCTTTTCTCCTCTTAAATTACTTCTGTCCTGGCTCTGTTAGCAAGAGAGACTATTTGAGTGCCCTGCAGGCACCTCAAATAGAAGTACCACAGTTTGCATTGGAAAATTTTGCTTTAGATCTGTGTAAAAAGTTGTATTTGAAGTATTTTTTAAAATTAGCTCCTCTCTGTGTGAACAGAGCTTTTAATGTTTTTAAGAAAAGAGGCTATTTACCATCCAGTCTTACATTTTGTTGGGTTTTTGCCCAATTGCCAGTGTAGACCTGGTTAGTTTATTCCAAAACAATTAAGGAAAAAGGGATTTAATTTTGAAATATATTGGTGAAATCCATTTTCCATCTATTGTTAGCACATATATGGACTTCAAGTGACCAGGGAGTTCATTTTGATACTTCTGTCTTTACTGATCCCCGAGAAGAAGAAAAAGAAAAAATTTCTATTCCATTTTTGGAAATACTTTACATTGGTGAAGAATCCTTCAATGAACAGTGAGGCCTCAATTCTACATATAAACAATTTTTTCTAACTTTAAAAAAATTTGCTCTGTAAAGTTTTGGGTCTGAACTTCGACGTGATCTAAAGGAGTATCAAATCCTGTTCTGATGAACTGTTAGGTATACCCCTGAGCAGCTTTTCCCACAATTTTAGGAAAGTGATATGTTCTGGCTCAGTGAAGACAGAATCTGAAAATTTCATAGTGCAAGGCTTTATATTCTATAAGGACATAAAAAAAACTATATATAACCTAAACAGTTTGCTGAACAGCAAGTGTATTTCTTTCAAAATAAATAGCTTCTGCAAAATATTATTTATATAGTTCTTGCAAATTGGTTTGAAGTGTTGTTTAGACAATCTTATTATGTATAAAGATAAAAACTTCCATCAAGAAATTATGCAAAAGAAAATGGACACACCAGCTGGATAAATCTATCATACATTGGCAAAAAGCAACAAGCACTTTTAATTAGCTGAGTGAATGTAGTTTGTTGAATGTTGAAAGCACAGGCTCACTCATATTAAAATGTGCCTAATTTTCTGTGAAAAAGTCCCATCTGAACAGCCCTGACCATAGTCAATCATACTAAAAGCCACTGGTGCTTTATTTGATTTACCAATATAAAATGCAAATTAGGTGATTAAGTGGAGTGGCAGACATAGTAGGGCCTCTTTCAAGCCATCAAGTTAAATGCAAGCAGACAGCAAACTGGCTGTGCAAAGAAAATTTTAGCATATTCGTTTGATTAGTGCTACAAAAATTTAATTAGGTTGGCTAATTACTTGACAAATTGCTCTACACTAGAGAAAAGGCAGAGCATGTTTTATTCCTGCGAAAACTCTGTGTGTATTTTAGCCCAAATGCTATCTGCCAATTTGCAAAAGCGTTATTAAATGAATGAAGAATGGTACAACAGTCTCCAACAATGGTGAATTGTATAATGCATATAATTAGAGAAGGCACACACCACTATATCCATATGTCCATGATCCCTCATGTCTAAAAATATTTAACACAATATTTCTAGAAAAATATTGTCAAAACAGATTATTGCAAGGTTATCAAATCTTTATAAGAAGCAATATATAGAAAATACTCATTACTGGAAAACATGGGTCATCCAATGCAGAACCTCTTCACCCAAATGAACTCTATCAAACACAGTAACACTTTGTCTGTATGTTGCTAAGAAGAAATGACATAAACTGTACAGCTGAGGGATATTTCTCTCTATTTATTCTTAAGCAATACCAAGAGCATTAGTTCTCTGGGAAAGGAAAAAAAGAAAAAATTTTGAGGAATTTCACATTTTGCAATTTTATTAGTGTGAATAAGCCATGAAAGAAGAACATCAGGACTTTAGGTGGAGTAATACATTTCTCTTCTTGTTTGTCTGTTTGCATTCACATGCCATGAAAGCTGCCAATTTTTATTCAGGAGACTGCTTTTGCTTTTGCTGGCATTCAGTGTAACTAATCAGCCTCTACTGACTCAAACATCATGATAATATAAATAGATACCCACTTTATCTACTCAAGTGGAAAAAATAAGTATCATATTATATTATATTATATAAACATAATGCATTGCAATTGGCAATTAGATACTGCATTTAACTCAGGCTAAAACAATGTCTTAGGAAACCAAGGAATATATGAGATCTCTTTTAACAATCATTATACATGTGCATGCAGGAATAAAATATTATTTCTCGCAATTAGCAGTTCATAACTTCTGTTCTACCTTGCCAATATATTTTTAAATGTACAATCTTAGTGAGACATCAAAAACCTTAAATACAGTAAAACTTCAGACTAACTCAATATAAGTATTAGTCTGTGACCATACTTGTTTCCAAAATAATATATGTTAAAACAAATTTTAATTCCTTTTCAGTTTGTCTGAACAACTGTTAAGCTCTATTGAATAAGAAGATAAATGGGGTTTCTCATGATTTTAAATGGAAAGTAGCCAAACACTGTATTTCAGTCTTTATATGCTGGTTCCTCAAAATTCATGTTTTTCAAAAGATGATGCTCATTACTGCATTTACACCTTTTGTAACAAAAATTAAAAGATTTGAAACTCCTTTTAACTTAAAAAGCTTTGTTTATACTGAAAGAAGAAAAAGAAGTTGATAGTAGCAGTAGTAGAAGAAGTAATAATAATAATAATAATAATAATAATAAATAATAGTTTTGAAACCACTCACAGAGAATAGAAAAAATACAATTTGTTCTACTACTACAGTCCTCTTTCATGAAAGCAATAGGAAAAGCAACACAGAGACTAGGCTCAGAAAATGCTCCAGCATCCAAACAACTAGCTTTATCCTGGCTCTGACAAGTCCTGACGTTCAGCGGGTGCATCTGCATTGAGGTAGAACTTAATATTACCAGCACATTGAGAGAAAGATGCCACAAATTAATTATCCAAGACTGAAATTCTGTAAAATAATTAATGTAAGGAGGAAAAGAGAAGCTTCATTTCAGTCCTATTTTGACATGTTCACTATAGATATGAAAAACTCTGCAGTGAATAACAGGCCTTGTGTGAGATCCTTCAATAAAATGGAACTTTCCAATGAAGACTAATTTGAAAAATCACCATTTTTTGAGGATAAATATCTAATAAGCTATTGAAAGCAGTGATTGCACAAGCAATCCCGAAGTTCCCTTGAATATGTCAATGACGACTTCCTTGTAGAAGTGATTGATGTGCCAACATGGACAGGTGCCATCCTGGACATTGCACTCACCTGTGGGGAGGAGCTGGGGGGGAAGGTGATGGCCCGATGCCACCTTTACTGCAGTGACCACCAGATGGTAGAGCTTGAGATCCTTATGGCAATGAGGGGGTCATGCAGCAAGCTCACCACTGTGGACCTCAGGACAGCAAACTTTGGCTTCTTCAAGGACCTACTTGGTAAAGCCTCATAGGAAAAAGCACTGGAGGGCAGAGGAGCCTAACAATGCTGGCTGGTATTCAAGGATCACCTCATCCAAGCTCAGAGCAATACATGCCAAAAAGGAGCATCCCCTCATGGATAAGGAGCTGCTGAGCAAACTCAGAAGATAAAAAGAAGCTTTCAGAAAGTGGAGAACTCCTAGCAACCTTCCAGTACCAGAAGAGGCCTACAGGGAAGCTGGAGAGGGACTCTTCATCAGGAAGTGTAGTAACAGGACAAGAAGTAATGGATATAAACTGAAAGAGAAGAAGTTTAGGCTGGATGTTAGGAAGAAATTATTTGCTGCTATGGCAGAGAGGCACTGGAAGAGGTGGCCCAAGAGGGTTTAGGACTCTGGCAGTGTTTAAGGCCAAGCTGGATAAGGCCTTGAGCAATGTGGTTTAGTGTCCCTGTCCATGGCAGGGCTAATTGGAGCTAAATAATCATTAAGATCCCTTCAAACCCTCAACATTCTATGATTCTGTGGCTTTTTCTATTATTTTGTCCTGGTCTTGAGCATATTATCTATGGCAACTCCACATTCATGAAAATGGAAACAAGGGAACATAACATCTTCAGATCTGGTGAAAGAGAATTGTGGTTTCTCAGGAAATGGCAACCTAGTATCAGTGTGTGTTAAAGAACTTGAGGAAAATAAACTTTATATTTGATTTTACTTTATATGTTTTGAAAAGCAAAGAGAAATTTGTTAAGAAATATTTTAAATGGCTATGCAAATTAATAACTGTGTGTATAATAACTGTATATGTATAACTGTCTATTGAACAGCTAGATAGGGAAGCCAGAAGAATACAGAAAAATGTTATTAGAAGAGATGTTGGAGACTACAGCTCTTCCTACTGGCCAGTGTAGACCAGAGAATATTAAGAATCTTATCAATGTAGCATAAGAATTCTTAATCTTCTTTTCGAAAATTTTTCATCATAATTAATGTCCATCTTCCCACAGGTGCACATCGTCACTCTCTCCAGCCAGGCCCAATCCTCTAAATTTCAAACTCTCACCTTTCAGCTTTTGTAAAATGCAACGATTTGTCCTCACATCCTTCCCACGTCCACAAGTCCCGGGTCTCTTTTGACTACTATAATGACTTTTTGACTGAGCCATTGGTACTCAATCTGAGAAGCACCTTTCCTGAAGAGTAACTTCTATGAAAAGGCTGTGAGAAGGAGCAGCAAAAAATTTAGGAATGTCACATATGTGAGGAACAGCGTTCAGGAGGGGTTTCTGGGGCCTGATCTCATCTCTGAGTTACTTGCACTATTAGCAAGTATTGACTATTTGAGCAATGCAATGCCCTTGGGATACCCTGAGTAGGACCACCAAAGAGAGAGCAGCTCTAGAGCCAGCAGAAGAGGCAACAGATGCAGGACTGTGTATGAGGAAATTTTTTATTCTCAGCATTTTGCTTTGGCCTTCACTAGCTGGGGACATGTGCAGAGCACTGCTTATCCTACGGTGATAAATGTGTCAGTATAAACCAAAACTCTGGCAAGTACAGAGCTTCTTGTCTGCTTGATTTACTTCTCATTGCTGCCTTTCTCTGTGTGACACAGAGGAACAAACAAGAGAACAGCAACCCTAAATATTTGAAAAGACTTTTGCTGCAGCAGAAGTAAATGTAAAAAGTAACAGGCAGTTTTCCTATTTTGAAAAAAATCCCTTACTTCTTAAAAAAAAGTCACAGAAATAGGAATCCAGTTACTACTTGGATGAGACAGTTAGAAGCTGGGGTAGGTCGAGACAAAATAGCTATTCATTTTTGTTACTGTTTATGAGGGAGACACACAGCCCTGGAATTCACGTTACTGAGATTAAGAAAAACTTTGGTTTACATGCAATTCATTGAGTTGGTGCATGGATTTATATCATACTGCTTTTTAAAAATCTCAGTTTAGAAAAGGACCATATTTTAAAAAATTGTTGCATTACTGCATTATTTGCAATTTATTCCTTGTTACAGCAAAAAAGCTGCTAGACTTGGTTTGGACTTGTTCCTGGTTTCACATGACTTTTTTTGTCAATATATTGTGTTTCATATTCTCTCTTTATTGGCTCTTTGTCTTGCAGACAAGACACTGTACTAAACTGTTATACCATTTCATCCTTGTGTATGTAGTACGATGATCTGACGTAGGTAACAAGGTTGAAAAAAACCTTATTTAGTTCCCTCTGTGTCCTGGTCCATGAAGGTTATTTTACTTTGGCTTTGGTGGAATATCACTGTTATGCTATGCATAGTTAAAATTTTCATACTAACATTAGATTTTTGCTATATGTTTCTAGAATCAAATTTTGGGTGGCTACCTGGCACTGAACAAACTCCTTAACTTTTCAAAGAAAAGATTATTGGTTTTATTTAGTTGCATTAAATCTCACACAAATTGGTATTTTAATAATCTCATTGTGTATCATTCTAGATAAAATGGGAAAATAAAGTGAACTGGTATGAAAATTATATTAAATCAGAAGAGTTTCTCAATCTTGAGTCACTCTTTTTCAGTCCATTCTGTTTCTGCTGTTTTCTGTCAGTTATTACTTTTTTATTTATTAAAATATTATTTTTTCCTTATTGATGGTACTAAATTTACTCCTGAAAAGTTATTTTAGTACATGAAATGATGGCAGCAAAATATGGTTATAAACACATTTGTGTTACCTTTCTCAGACTCATGTTATCTGAGAGAGCTAAGACATTAGGAAAGGGATAAAAAGGACCATCTGTATTGAGAATTTGAAGAAAAATGTGAAATTTAATGCTATCATAAATATCATAAATAGCATACTCTAATCAGTCTCTCCTTTCATGTGAATTTGAAAATCCTTATTTCCCAGTACTTGCTAAAGGCAATTATGCAAGAGCAAAACCACACAGTGCTACTGCTGAAAACTGCCAATAGATTCTGAAGTGTTTCAAACAAGGATTTATTAGATTGCCTAGTCACTTGTAAATAATAATAACAGAGGACAGCAGGCTGATGAGAATAAACAAAAAGCTTCCTGGGTAATGCATCTAACAAAACACAAAATATTATATAAGTTAATATTTCAGTGATAGCCTGCAGTCTATTCTTATGCTTGAGAAAATGCCTGCTTTCTTTTATTTCTCAATATTCCCTGAAGTATTAGCTACAAGCTAGTGAAAAAAATTAAAGGCTTTTCATTATAATAGGATTTAATTTAAACTTCTGAATGTATTTCAGCTGTTTGAGCAAAAATCTATGATGTTTGAAATGATCATTTCCTCACCTTTGTAACAACAAAGACTTATACTTTACCTGTGAACAAAAGTAGATTTTATTCCATGAAATGCTCTGGGTTTACATTTTGGACACTGTGATAGCAAGCAGAACCATGTGAACAAGCCCTGAAAGTTAAATTATGAGCCACAGTTTCTTCCCCTTTTTCATTAACACAGATGTGAATAGCTTTGATGGGTGCAGGATGTTTATTCTTGATCCAAGTTAATGCATCTGAAAACAAAGCTTTGATTTAATGCAGCTACTTTTTTAACTATAGGGTTGATATTGTACAATTTGGGCACATAATTTCAAGGTATGTGTTACAGATGATGTAGCAAACACAGGTAACTTTCTTTTCCTTGTAGGAATTGAGTCCTTGGAAACTTTGCAAGTACTTGTTTGTGATGTTTAGTTTTGTATGGACCATCTTACTAAATAGTAGCAATAATTAGAAAGTACTGCCAATATTTTCATTAAAACCTCTCCAAAACCAGACAAAATTTCTAGAATGAACAAACCGTACCATGACCACATGTGTCAGTTAGGTCAAGAAATTTAGTTCTTGACAGACTAATTTTAAAGTACTGATGATTCTGTCTGTCTTATATAGAGGCTGGTAGCACCAAATCAAATTCATTAACTAATTTTTTCCTCAGATAAAAAGTAATTCTCATTATTTTCTTTCAACTTGAACCTCTTAGCCTGATTGGATTTTAGTCTCCTGCAATGCTGCCCCGGAAAATAATTTTTTCCCTCTTTCTGTTCTTAATTACAATATTCCATGTTAGAGGACACTCAGAATAACTTCTTTTAAGCGTATGACTGAATTTGAGATCAGATTTTAAAGAAGGACTGTTGATACCTCAGCTTTAAAATCATGCAGACATCCAGTTCCAGTTCTGGATCATTAACAATCCCTGCTAAAACCCTCAGGGATCAACAAGCTCTGCAGGTGCTTGAGGCTTCCAAAACACACAAAGTTCTGCTTCTGCACATGTCCAGATATCTGAGTTATAACAGTGTTGAGCAGCCAGGAGAAATTTCCAGTTATATTTATCTATATGAAATCCTGAATAATTTACTAGAAATGTAGTCAGAGTGCCGAATTACTGTGAAACACCAGAGTGTTTGTTTTTTGAACAAAGACTCTGTATATATAATATGTGTAAGGTACTGAAGTTCATGAAAGACAATAAGCGATATAAATATTAGAAAAATTGTTATGCATATCTCAAGGAATGTAGGGGTGTGTGTGTGTGTGTGTGTGTGTGTTCTGCCAAAAAAAAGGCAATGTATTTTAAATATTTGATACATTAGTGTGATGTTTGTTGGTTGTTTCCTTGAAGATTCTTAGAAGGCTGAGGAACAGTTACATTTTCTTTAATCTATTAGAAGATGATGGGTGCAAGACTGCTAAACTGTGATGTAGTAAAACAAACTCAGAAATTGTTTTTGTGGCAACACAGTTCAGTCACCAGCAGAGTTAAACCAAAGAGATGGTCAAGACAATGATGAGGATCAGAAGATTCAAAGTCTTGTAAAACTGTGAAGGGTATGGTGGTAGAATAAGGAAAATAACAATGTTCTTGGGCCATCCCACTCTGTTGTTTTTCTTCCTTGTGGAGTTTATACTAATTTAGTCCTTGCACTTGTCTTTCTTGACATAAAGATCAGCTTAAACAGAGGGGCAATACAGGGTCCATACAGAGTGAACCGGAGAGATTCATACCCTGCATATAGTGCTGCCTGCTGGTGGTAGCAGTATCTTGACAGTCTACAGTGGGAGACTGTAGGGGATGGCTGTGGCCAGGTGTTGACAATGAGGAGCGACTGACCTCTGAGAGAAGAGGCTGGGGCTGTCCCATGCTGACACAGGGGAATTAATCTGGCCCTAAAGCAGCCTGACACTGGACGCAGCAGAGACCCACAGGCATATATGTGGTGCCTCTTGAAAAATATTTGTTCTTAAGAGCAAAAATGGCAGAGAGAAAGAGAAATGAGGAGAAAAAAATAGATGAGAAACAACTCTGAGAACAGCAGAGGCATTGATGGAGGGAGAGACAATACTGCAGACAGCAGGGCAGATCGTGCCCTGCAGCCCATGGAGCCACCACACTGGAGCAGGGGAAAAGTGTGAGGACAAAGGATCAGCAGAGAGGAGCTATTATTTACCGGCCACAGTCCCCATTCTTTATCCCTCTGCACCCTTCATTGAGAGGAGGCAGAGGAGTTGTGAATGAAGGAATTAAGTTGAACCTATGAAGCGAGGTGGAAATAGAAGGAAAGTGATTTTTAATTTGTGTCTTAACTTCCCACCATCCGCATCTCTTCCAATTGGTAAAGAATTAAATTAATTTTGTCCCAGTAGAGTCTGTTTTGCCAGTGATGGCAGCTGGTATGTGATCTCCCTGATTTTATCTTATCCATGACTTTTTCATCTTACTTTCTTCCCTAACCTATTAAGAAGAAGAAGGAGTAAGAGAGTACCTGGAGGGGTGTTTGGCCTTTACCCAAAGTTAATCCAATGTAGAGTACAAGTGTTCACCTACTGAAGCAAGTGAGGATCTCAGGGTCTCGTTATCACTGCTCTTAGTTGAAAACAAAGCTGCAACATGGGAAGCTGTACAGCATATTAAACCAAAGCCATTAAAATGAGTGAGTTTAGGAAAAGCTCTGAACATTGTGGTTTTGGTTGGATTTGATCAGCTCAGCACACCAACACTCTCTAGCATACTTCGATCCCTGCAGAAAATATGTGTCTCTGTAAAGATAAATTCATAATTTAGCCGTCTCCTTTCCGCTTATATGTCACCTATATAGTGTGCTGAATGTCTGTCCTTCAGCACTCCAGCACTAGTTAAATCCTCACCTTGCCTTTCTCTAGACTGGGCTAGAGCTAACAAAGTGTCTGAATTCCATGGTGATTTTCTACAGTAAGAAACCTGGGCAAGAGCCAGACATTTTATTGCTCATGCTATGCCTTGTTTTCTTGGGTGAAATAGCTGGAGACTGTTACTTGCAGATCTGATGCATCTGACAATAAAAAAGTCTTTCCTGTCTTTCTCTCCCTCTCAGAGAGAGGTCACTTAATGTTCAGTGATACCTTGCTATTCAAAATACTAATTGATACAAACTAGGTTCTACAATTAAAACGGAAATTTGAATTGTCTTGAGGATTTTTTTTTTGTTTCTTTTTTAGTTGAAAAGAAGTAACTGCGACAGCTGGAGAAGAAGCAAAAATGGTTAGTCTTATCCAGCTATTTAAGTGATTATTGATTACTGACTGCAGACCTCAGTCTATTAAATTCCAGTATGAAACTGAAACTTTGTATGAAGTGATGCTTCTTTCTCATCTACATACTTAGTGAAAATAAAAAATAAACCTTTGTTCACTAGGTAGTCATCTTTGTACTCTAAATGAAAGCATCTTATTCATAGTACTGACAGTGGGTGGTTTAATTCTACATAAGAATGTTTGAGTACCCCAAAGGTAGAAATGGCACCTTGGACATTGTAGTTTTGCAATTCTTGAACTACTAATAAATGGCTGAACCTACTTTAAAAATGCTTGCTATTTAATATTACAGCACTGAGGCTGATTTCCTCTATCTGGCTAAGAATTGTTCTGGCTCTGGAATTATTATAGGGCTGGTCAAGAGATACTGATGGTCAAGAGGGACTGTTGGCTGCTGAAAAAAGCAGAAATGAAGTTCCACCTAATTAATCATCATTGATGAGAGACTGAAAGCACCTAGCTCATCAAATATTACAGCAATGATTTTCTAGCTAGTTCTTATTCTAGCAAATATAATCACTCCTGTTGTATTATATTAAATAAAACATTTGTAGCCACTTGTGGATGCTAAATGCAAAGGCAAGCAGGGAACAGAGCCTGTGTGAAACTAAGTCACACAAGGTTCTCATTCTGGCCTGAGAAAGCATAAAAAAGAATCCAAATAATCCTTGATAAAGGACAAAAATCTGCAGGTGTTTTTTAGTCAAGGAGTGGTGTTCCACTTAACCAATGAGGGTGGATGTGTTGCTTTCATGGCCAGTGAGAGTTATAGCTCTCAGACCTTCTCGAACATGTGTATAAGAGAAGATTAAGAATAATAAACTTTGCTCTCTTGGACAATGAAGCTAGGGGAGTCAGTGTCATGCTTATTGGCATTCCTAATATAGTGCGACAACCACTTGCTGTTCTGTGTGGACCAGGATATGGCTCCTAGTGTGGAAGGACAATACAAAAGATCTTATGGTAAAAAGTATAATTGTATTCTTTTTGAGCTGCAGTAGCAAAAAAGAGTCAGCTCCACTTTGCCTGGAGCAGCAAGGAACACCAGCCAGAAGTAAACTCTTGAGGGAGGTATAATATATGTCCATATGTCACATGTGGTCAGCTGTTATTTCAAATACAGAACCACTGGTTCAATCACAGCTCTTGGATGCTTAGCACTTCAGAAAATCTGGCAACTTGTTTTGCTGCTCAACCAAGACTTTTCAAACCTAATGTTGTTACTCATTTATTCATTCTCCCTTCTTTAGCTTGAACAGAGTTGATCAAGCACATGAGGTTTTTTTACATAAAAATGTGTAACTAAATTCAGAAAGATTATTTTCATCTGTTATGTAACCACTTCCTCCTGAGAAGCAGATTCTTTCATCAGTCTATGCTCTCTGTGGTGTGATGGATAAGGTACTCCCACACTGATTCACAATGGCTGGAATAAATAGTGAAAATTTCTCTTGGGAGAGACAGTTAATCCAAAAGTCAAACCTGAGAAAACAGTTAAGGTCTAGCTTTCATGATATCAAAAGAGAGACCAGGTTACAGGTGAATTATGAAAAATTAGTATTTCTGCTTTGGCAGATTGAAAGGTTTCAGTCACTTCTTCCACCTCCCATATAAAAACCATCCTCTTTTGCAGCTTTACCAAAAATACTATTTATTTGTGAAAGTTTTCCATAGTGCAGAAAATGCATTTTCTGTTGACATAAAATATGATATATCAGAGATTTTATTTTTCAACTAGAAAACAGATATCTGAATCATAGCTTCATAGAATCATTAAGGTTGGAGAAAATCAAAAAAGGTTTCTGAGTCCAACCTTTGACCAAACATCACCATATCAACTAAACCATAGCACTATGAGCAATATTGAATCATTTCATGGATACTTCCAGAGATGGTGACTCCACCATCTCCCTGGGTACTCTGTTCCAATGCTTGGCAAGTCTTTCCATGAAGAAATTCTTCATGATGTCCAGCTTGAAGCTCCCCTGGCACAGCTTGAGCCCATTTCCTTTCATTCTGTCACTGGCTGCTTGGGAGAAGAGACCGACTCTAGCCACATTCTCCTTTCAGGCAGTTGTGGAGAGTGATAAGGTCACCCCTGAGCCTCCTTTTCTCCAGATTAAACACCCCCAGCTCCCTCAGCTGCTCCTCACAGCACTTGTGCTCCAGACCCTGCCCCAGCTCCCCTGCCCTTCTCTGGACTCACTCCAGCCCCTCAGTGTCTTTCCTGCAGTCAGGGCCCAGAACTGGACACAGCACTCCAGGTGTGGCCTCACCAGTGCCCAGGACAGGGGGACAATCCCTGCCCTGCTCCTGCTGGCCACACTATTGCTGAGCCAGGCCAGGATGCCATTGGCCTTCTTGGCCACCTGGGCACAGCCTGGCTCATGTTCAGCTGCCGTCACCAGCACCCCCAGGTCCTTTCCAGCCACTCTGCCTGTGGCGCTGCCTGGGGTTGGTGAGACCCAAGAGCAGGACCCAGCACTGGGCCTTGTTGAACCTCACACCATTGGCCTCAGCCCATTGATCCAGCCTGTCCAAATCCCTCTGCAGGGACTTCCTACCCTACACCAGATCAACACTCTTGCAAACAGGATTGGGCTCAATACTGAGCCCTGGGGAACCACACTCGTGACCAGCCTCCAGCTGGATGTAGCTCCAGTTACCTCTACTCTCTGGGCCTGGCCATCCAGCCAGTTTTTAACCCAGTGAAGGGTGCACCTGTCCAAGTCTTAGGCTGCTGGCTTTTCTAGGAGAATGCTGTGGGAAACGGTGTCAAAGACTTTTCTCGAATATGTGTAGACAATATTCACAGCCTTTCACTCATCCACTGGGTGGGTCAACTAGTCATAGAAGGAGACCAGGTTACACAGGCAGGATCTGCCTTTCCCATGGTGGCTGGGTCTGATCCCATGGTTGTCTGTGTGTGCGATGTGATTGCACTTTAGATAATCTCTTCTCTAACCTTTCTGGTCATTGGATACTCTGACAGGCCTGATGTCACCTATTTTAGGTGACTTAAGTTGCTGTTGACTGTCTCTTCCCATTGCCTCCAAAGGACATACACCAAATCACAGTGCATCCAAAAATATTCGAAATTAGCCTACATCCACATCCAATTAATTTGTCTCCATTTTTTCAGTTCTCCACCACAGGAAGAGATTAAAAGCCTGTTAGGTTCTCAAGACATACAACTCGTCCTGGCTCAGAGGATCCATACTGTAAGAATTTAAAAATTTTCAGTAATGGAGCTTTGTGAAATCAGTTTTCCTTCACAGTGTTAGAAATAGAATGGCCTTTATCTATAATTAGATTCTCATGGATATGTTTAGATGATTTTCTAAAAGCTGATTGACCAAATATTTAGATGGCGGCACAGACTGACTTTTAATGCAGAATGCTTTATGAGCCGTTATTCACTTTTAAAGAGCTTTGTTAAAATATATCTTGAACAAAATTTCCTTATTTTAAAAAATAAATATATATGTGTATAGATATAGATGATATAGATATAGATATAGATATAGATACACACACACATACACACCTGAAATAGTTTCCTTTTTTTCTCCTGACAGTTATTCTTCCAGGGGGCCACAGAGCAGAAAAAATCTCTGACAGGAGAAGTATTTTCTTCCTTGAGGAGATCCTAACAGATTAATTTATTTGGCCATAAGGGTAGTTCTTTTTAAAGCACTTTGAAAGCATAAGCAGAGCAAAGAATGCTTGAAAGTGCATGGAATATGATTTACATTTTTAGAACAAAGAAACAAATGAAAATGTGACTATTGTCTTTATCTTCAGTGTTATTGTATGTGGTATCCTTCTATAATCTTCTCTTGTAATGATACTTAATAGCTGCCTTTGAGATATTAATGGAAATTGTCACAGGCAAGGGAGATATTAATGCATCTAATGAAGCAAAAGAGGACTGAAAGGAAAAAAGAACAATAAGTGAAATCCGAACAAATAAAGGAATTCAGCTTATTTCTGAAATTTAACCCTTTATATGTATAATTGTCATAAAATCAAGTAGAGCAAATACAGTTGCTATTTAACATAAGAGTATTTTCTTGAAAACTTACAGAGCACTTACTATGTACTTACAGTACATAGATTCTGGATATAAGAATTCTAATGTATATGCTTTTTCAGCCCTTACCACATCATTATAACAATACTGCTATAAAAAATGTCAAATTTTTCATAAACTGTACTAAATTAATTCTTTCTAACTGAAGATTATGTGTCCTTCAAATAATTCATAACTAGGAAGATAAATAAAACCATTTTATAAGGAAAAAGTGAAATTTGGGTAGAAAATATTGCTCTTGCCAAAATACAAACATGGGCATCATATTTAAGCATGTATACCATTATCTCTTCACTCATCTAATGTCTAGAAAAATCACTATTGCATAGCAAGCAGTTGTCCTGACCAGCTCAACAAAAAAATTAAGAGGAAGCTGTAAAATGTAAACTAAAATCTAAATAAATATATTAGCATTTTGTAACAAATCTTCCACTACTGTTGCCTTTTAGTAATGGAATGTTCAGTGAAAGACAAAGAATACCACCCGCACAGAATCTATTCCACTTCACATCAATTTGTTCACTACTTGTTTTTCCAACCCAGAGAAAGATAAAATTTTAAAACACTTTAGTTTTTGTAAGAAAATATTTTACTTTAATTACACTTTAAAGTAAAACCTAAATACATTTAATATTATTTAACTAAATATATTTAGTTAAAGAATAAAAAATTAAAATTATATTAAATCTGTATGAAGCTCTGAGTTTGTTGCAATTGGCTTGAATAATTACAATTAATGAAAAAATTCACTGAGTACATTGGATGCCTATGTTTTGCCATAGTTTTGAAGAAAGTAAAGTCAAGGAATTTACAGAAGTTGTTGACTTAATCCCTGAGAAAAACCTTTTGCTGAAATTATTAATCTGGAAATTATAGTAGTTTTTGTTGATTAATCTATGTTTTTCTATATTCAGTGTTTGCAATGAAATGGTTTAGAAATGCATGGAAGGTAAAAAAAAAGAACCAAAAAAAAACCAACCAAGCCATAATTTTTCTGTATGTGGGTTTTTTGTGAGTTTGTTTTTTGGTTTTGTTGTAGTTTTTTTTTTTATTATTATTTTGTTGTGTGGGGTTTTTTGGTATGTGTGGTTTAGTTTCTTTTTTGTTTGTTCGGTTGGTTAGTTGGCTGGGTTTTGTTTCTGGTTTTGCTTTTGGTTTTTTTAACCTATGCATTGATTACTGAGCAGTCAGATCTATTACATATGGAACCTAAATTTATGATGATTACAAAAAATATGCAGAATTTCATTAGAAGTGGTTCATATTTAATATGAAAACAGAAAAACATGCTTACAATTCAAGCAGCTCATGTATATATTGTGTATGCAATGTCATTTTACACATATAAAAATGTTATAACATGATTTTTTATATATTTTAATGGAATTGTAATTTTCATCTAACTGTAGTTTTAAAATATGAGCAATCAAAAGTCATTACTTAATCACTAAAAGAGGAAATTATTAGGGGACTTTCTGACAAGAAAAAGGAATTTAATTAATTTTATTAATGAAATTTGCTGTCTGTTCAAATGTATTTTCTTAGGCATAATATATCTGTTTAGAGTTAAAGAAATGCCAGACTTTTTCTGGTACTATAATTATGAGACCGATTAGCTGATAATATCAATGACAGAAATATAAATCCAAGGAACAAGGGATCTAATATTATGCAATAAACAGCTATATATGCCTGCTGCAATAACTCTTATATGTATGAACATAATCAACTTTCAGAGGCAGATGAGAATGTAGCTGGTTATGCAGGAGTGGGAAGAGAAAAAGTTTAAGAAAGTAAAGCAAGATAAGAAAGATTAAAACAATAGAATACATTTGTAGATTCTCTGATGATCAGTTCAAAATGCTACTATTAAAATCATTAGCTAAAATCACCTTGATTTAAATAAATGCTAAGCAATGTAACAGTTGGACTGCTTCTGAGCCTAGAGGTACTGTAATATTGAAATGAATAAAATAGCAATGCACTTCCTTTTACAACATATTCACTAGCTGATAGATTCTCAGACAAAAGCAGAGTTTGGCCATTCACATGCCGAACTTTTAGATAAATTATGCCATATGTTGCTATACAGAGGCCTGAGATTTCTACTAGAAGTAATAAGGGATTTTTGTGAAATGTGGACAGGAAATCCCTAGGGAGTATCTTTTATGTGTAAAATTTACAATATGTGAAAAACTGAAAATCCCAGCTGCTTATAAACCAAATTACATATACATATGCATATACATATGCATATGCATATACATATACATATACATATACATATACATATACATATACATATACATATACATACACATACACATACATACATACATACATATACACACACGCACAAAAATCCTAAGCAATCATGCCTTTTGTGGCTACTTTAACATTTTAATCTTTTTCCTGACTTTGAGTCAGTCTGAAAAACAAAGATAACCTGAGCAAGCCTCAGATTATTCCTAAGCCATTCTAGTAAAAAGGAGCTATAATTTTTGCCTGAAGTTTGTGGCAGGCTAACATTTTCAGCATAAAGATGGTGACTTGTGAACCAAACACTTGAAACCAATGTTCCATTTAAATCACCTGAAAGAGGAAAGAAAGAAAGAAAAATATACATTTTCCAAGGCTTTGGGGGGAGGTATTTGTTGACTCTAAAATAAATTACAGAACATTCCCTTCATATCCAGACTGTTAATGCTTATCCATGGCTTAAGTAAGAATACTTACTTTTTCTCTTCAATTGTGAACATTACAAACAGAGATTAGTGGCCTTTCACTTCAGAGCTGTCAGAGTTAAAGTGACATGAAGCTATTAACATTCTGTTGCAAGTGGCCAGAAGCTTCCTCTAAGATTCCTCTGTCTTTTGTGTTTTAGATTTTTTTCCCCCCTATCTAAAGATCACTAAACCCCTTAGTTTGCACTGTTTTCATGATAATCACCCATTCCCTTTTAACTTGAATCAGGCTCTGGCAGAGTATCTTCCAATTATTAGTGCTCCTGGCAAAGTATCTTCCAATTATTGGTGCTCCTTCACAGCCCTAGATATTATATGCTTCAAAAATTCAGATTATCCCATATAAACTACTTTATGATATTCCATATGAAAAAGTATGAATGCAATAATTAAAAAGCATCAAACATATCTGTGAGATGACCAGTTATAAAAATAAATTAGTACACAACACCCTTGGATTTATAATCCATTACCTCAGGATCTCACCGAAAATACCCTATAAGTACATATATATAAATATGAAACAAAATACAAAAATTAGAAGAAAAGGTGGACAGTAATCTCAAGAATGATTAAGCAAGGGTACATATGTGGTGTTTATACTTTTGTGTTCTGTTCCTTTTTACTTCTTTGGTAATGTATGGTCTCCTAGCTGTTTATAAAATGGCTGAGAAAATGAAGACATCTTTAATTTAGAGTTTTTCAGGACAGCTTCCAGAATCTCTGGATAAGATTTAACCTGTGTGAAAATTTTGCCATTTTATAGTAAGCACAAACAGGTATTCACATGTTATAGAGACTTAGTGCAAATGGCCGCCAATGTGTGTGGAATGAAAAAGATTTTCCACGGTGTGAACTCTGACAGGGAGCATTTTCACTGCTGTGAAGATATGAGGTGAAACTTTGGGTCACTGAATACACTGAAGTTTTGAAAACGACTTTAGGGAGCACCTCACGAAGTTTTATGAGTTGGATATTAAAGACTACTTCCTGTAGATCTAAACCTGTGGGTTACTATCCATTTTCACTTCCTTTCATGCTCTTACTTCTTATTCCACTCAGAAATTTTCACCTTGGAATAAGATTTCTTCTTCTTTTCTTAACATTTTATACCAAGTGTTTCAATGTAGCTCTATTTATTTAACTGCTCTCATAAATGCTATTGAAGCCATGTTGTTTTTACTTGTACTAGAGCTAAACTTTGTGCTTTTAAAAGGCATCAAATTTTTCAAAGAATGAGTAACGTCATATATTGGTTCATACATAATGTTACTATGAGAACCTAGTGATATTTACAATAGCAGTCATAGTGAGAAAATAGAGGAAATACTTTTTTTCCTTGTAAAATATAAATGGCTCTTTTCAACTTGCAGAAGCAGCATTTCTCAGCTCATCATCATTCAGAAAATTATGGTTTTAGTTGCTTAAAGGTACTAGATTTTAAAAACCTTGAGCTAAAATCCTTGACCTTGATCAGCACTTTGATTTTCCAGTATCTCCCGAGGCTGAATATATGAGTAGCTATTTTACTACTTCTAGCTTGCTTTTTAAAAAATAAACAGTCTAAAAATCTTTTTAAAACACAAACAAGCATGTAATTGTAATCTTGTCTTTAAAGTTTAAAACTCTTTAAGTACAAAAAACTCTACTGTTACCGTGCAGAAATAATAATGATAATTTTCCATGCTTACCTGCACTTAAAAAAAAAAAAAAAAAAGCTGGAATCAATTTAACTGAACTTAACACAGATAGGTAAATCTATTCTAGCTAGTTAGTTCATATAAACCTTGCAGAAGGTGTTATCACACTTACTTTGTAAATTAGCAGAGAGATATGGAGATGAATGCTCAACATAAAAGCTGAGACTAGAACTCAATCCTTATCATAAAAGACCTCACAAATGAATGGATTTGTATGCTGCATGCACATACCATGACATGTTTTCAAAATAAAAAACATATAAAAATTTAAAAATTGTGGTTGAAACAGGATTGTCAAAAAGCAAGACGAGCAACCACTTTGCTAAGGAGTACAAAGAAGTCTTAATTTTAAATGAAAGAGATCACAGCTTTGTATATACATGCAGAAACTGCTCTTATCATTTTAAGCTATCTCTATAAACAGTTTCATTGATATTGGGAAAAAGTTTTAAAGTTATTTGAAATATTTAGAATACATTCTAAAGTTCCAAACAAACAAACAAATAAACAAACAAACAAATAATTTTTTTAGAACAAAAATAAAGACCCCCACCTCCCACAAACCTCTTGGGTTGGTTTAACTGAAGTAGAAGAGATATCCAGCAGAATATGATTCACATGAAACCTCAAGAGTCAGAAACAGAACGATATTCCCTCCTTCTAAAACTGTGGGGAAAGAAAGCAAGAAAAACAACAGCCCTCTCTGTAAATTATCATCTCTGATTACAGGCAAAAAAAAGAAAGAGGGAAGCACGAAGCATGTTGCAGTGTAACGAGCACTACCTGAGAGCTGCACTTCCCTGCACATGGCCTCATTCTGTACATAGTGAAATCAGTAACAAGGGTTCTTCTTGACTTGAGTGGATTCAAGATTGAGTTTATTGGCATTGCGCCCAAGAGCCATCATTGAAACTGTAAGAGCAAGGCCAGAGACTCCAGTGGGAATCCAAGCATTGACTGAAGCATGTCCTTAAGCAGATATCTGAGTCCCATAAAGTCAACAGATTTCAATATGTTCTTTAAACTGAGAACATCATTTGTTGAATATTGGCCTTTGGCAATTAATTGAGACATCAAGTTTTACTCACTTTACAACTAAGATGCTAAAACATTTTGAAAAATAAAATAATGTCAGTTATCTTTTTTTTAATTGATGTTTTCACATGAATGAAATAATTCCTAAAAGTATTATTAATCAATAAAAATACAAGGGTGCACTTAGTTTTATCATAATAAGGATTTGCTCTTGTCATTTCTGGAAGCATAGCTATATCAAGTAAATTAGGGAAAAAAAAAAAGCAGGCTTAAACAAGTTCTACATATAGAAATAGGCCTTGCTCATAAAGCTATAGTTTTAGGGGTCCCTGTTGTGCAACAAATACAGAGCATCAAGACAAGAACTTGCAGAAATCTGAAAAGCTGTAAACTTTGTTTTGCAGAAAATGGAGGTAAACAGGTTTCTTTAAATATGGATACTGCAATTATGAAAAATATTCAGGAATTTTGGTGTCTTATAAATATCTAAAGTTAACTGGATTTTATAGATATTCAGGATCTTATAAAGCCAGAATATTTATCAAGATGAATTTCAGATTAAAGAACGTCATTTTTAATACAAGGTTCAAAAGGATTTTTACAGGCATATATGTAGAGACGGTACATGAAGATGTAGGTATATACTGGTTTTTAGATGTAGATATATACTTTTTTTTAAAATTTTAAGTATAATTTAAACAGTCTTTACTTTGGTACTGCTTGAATTCTCTGTTCTCAATTTATTAACCGGTGTGTTCATACTCTTGATCTGTTCACAATCACTTGTGAATTGAACTTCAGTTCCATTAATGTGTTTGACAACTATGAAGACTGAAAAATCATCTATTATTACAAAATTTGTAGCTAAAAATTATTAAACTACCCTTAATTATGAAATCATCCTCACAATTATTTAAAAAAATTATTCTTAATTAGGTTTTGAGTTGCATAAATATGGCTATAAATAATGAGGTTTTTTTGAGCTGGTTTAACAAATACTTTCCAAAACTCCCCAGGTTTCATAAAATATAAATTTCCATACTTAGATAAAATTACTTCTGGTCATTCTTTTTAAATTTTTAAATTTCATGTATTTTAAGAATATTCTAGGGAGTATCTAGGAACAGAAGTTGCTTGTTATTATGAAAGTGAGAGCATTTTATTTTTCTTTGTTTCAGAGTGTACTTCCTTTGCTAAGCAAAGCTGCTTATTGTCCCCAAGAAGGGACATAATCATTTTTTTAAAAAAAGATTGTACATTAATCCCTTTTCCTACAATATCCTTAAGTAATTTATAAGTGCTTATTTCAAACTGAGGAGTTTGACAGTGCCCCTAGTGAATCTTGATATACATGCCTTACAATTCATACACAAATGATACTACATGAAATATTCATAAGGAATACTCTAAATTATGTACCAAACAACGAGGTTACTGTCATTGTCACACTTTTTGTCTGGTAAATATCCCAGTGGGCACAATGAATTCACTTATATCTCACAAAGAGTTTCCCAACATGTTTCAATTATTTATCTTATGACTACAATCTTCCATGTGCACATTCATGTTTTTGTTTTTCAGGCTTTTCTGAAACACACTCTCATATTCAATGCAGTAAAATACATAAAAACTATAAAGAAAGGCAACAGCTTATACTTAACCAAAGTGAAATACATTTCGCTTTGTAGTTTGCGTGTTTAGACTGCTTTGATATCTGGTCACAGCATAAACAGAATAGACTTCAAGAAGAAATTGTGAAGTGTTTTTAAAACCTCTGGAAGATTTCCCCATTAACTTAAAGTGAAGCAACAAGTAAGAGAATGTGGGAAAGTGGATCTCTACCACGTTTACAACAGGCAGGCATATGATGATAAGAAGCAACAGGTCTGTCATGCGATGAGATGAATGGTGTCATTTGTAACTTCTTGAAAGGCAGACGGGGAGCACATGGTACTTCCTTGACACATGATGCCAAATGACACTTATCACTTAAAATAAGTAGCTTGAATTCTCAGACATAATAGATCCATTTGGAAACTGCACAGAACAATGCTAACTTCTTACAAATATTTAACATCTTCTGACATGTCATGTTTCATTATTCAATAATACAAACTAGCATGAACATATTTTTTTAAAAATAAATTTAATAAAAACTTCAATTCCTTTACCCACGCTTTTTAGTGCCTTAAGCTACCTTTTAAACAGGGAAGGCTTGTAGAAAGATTACAGAGGCACTGAAGATCCTGTACAATATAAAAGAGCCTGTAAGAACCAGCTTTTCTAATTTACATTTCTCTTAACCCAATGGTATACAAAAATAACATGTAGGGAAGGACAGAAGGTCAGGTTTGAACCTGCCTTGGCTGATGACAAAGCTAAGGTAGAACACAGACTATGACACTGTAATACTAAAAAAGCAAATTCCATTTTCATTCTCTGGTTTACCAAGGGTTCCAGGGGACGTGGTGGCTTAAATGTTCCCCCTCCCCAGATTGGGTACCCCTGCTACTGCTCCACAGTACGTTGCCATCACTGTTGACATAACTGTGAGGAGGATAATGTGTAAGCATGTCAGTATTTAAAAACTTGCTTTTTTTCAGTGAAGGAGAAGGACATGTCTAACCAGGAGTATCTTCCCAGTGCAACCATGAATAGAAGTTCAGGTACCACAGTTGTGATGAAAAAAACCATAAAAACAGAGGAGACAATGAAATGGGAGGTGACTTTCACTGCAAAGTTTGCATGAAGACTGCATGCAGAGTTTATGTAATTGATTTTTTTTTCCCCAAAGTCACTACTTGCTAGCAACAGGAGTATCCATTTCAAAAAGTATAGACCTCTAGATTTTACTTAGCTACAGGTATTAATGTTAAATTTTGACAGTTTTGGAGAAAACCATATAAATATATAAATATTACAAATATAACACATAAACAATATAAATATTGAAAGTGAGAAAAACCCAAAACTTTCTTGAATAATGTATTCTTCTATAGTTCTAACAACATTGTAGGATATATTTTCTATAATAAATGAAAACACCCTCCATGTAAAAAGTCATTGATTCTTGTATTTTTAGGAACCTGATTATTACTGCTTCTTTTCTGATTGTTTTAAAAGGAGAACAAAATCTAAATCATAAATTTTTATTTTCTTTATTGCAACTACTAGTTCTCAAAACTCAGAACTAGTATAAAAAAATGAACTATTTAATTTTACTGCTCTTGCTAACAATTAGTTTAGTTTTAAAGGTACTAGCCACATACAAAGAGAATACAACAGGGAGTTGTAGAAGCATTTAACAACAATTATATTAATAAAAAACCTAAATCCAAAGTCTGTAGAAGCTTTAGTTAGCTTAATCCTTTTTAAAAAAATCTAAAATTAAATTATGTTGATATATCTGTGTGACTGTTAACCTTTTCTGATTCATGGACTCTTGGATGCTTAAATTTCCCTAAAGAAAGTTGCATATAAAAATTTCTTAACCCCCTTTTATGGACATTTTAAAATAATATATTTATAGAGAAAAAAAAAAAGTTGAAAATGTTTGATGATGTTTGAAAAGTTTAATGATATTGGCATTTTCTTCCCAAATCTTTTAATATTGAATAAAATACTTGTTTAGTGAGAGACACTCCTGGCCTTCATGCAAGTGGAGGACAGACAATATATAATTTGTTTCTAAGATATAGCTGAAAAAAATATAATACTTTATTAACAAGCTCTGTTAACAAATTCTGAATTTGCAGATTTTCTCTTTCAAATACTACTTCTACCCTCACTTTATATCCCCATTAGGAAGATGAGATATCTCAAGAAGGTAAGTGATATATAAAAGGTTTTGTTGTCTCTTTCCATACTCCCTTTCTTTTAAAACTAATTACTCTCTCTCACAGCATCCTGGGCAAAGCACTTTGACATTGTGTGTTTACTAGAAAGAAGGGGCAAAAAGTCCAACAACTATCAATGCATACAACTATATTTCAGGTATAAATGCTCCCTTTTATGTAACACTTTACTGCACTTTAACACACATTGTGGATATTGACCAGCCTGTCTAAATTTAAGGTTAAAGTTATGCTGGAACATGACACTTTTACTTTTATAAAACTATTTCCTAGATTATTAAAACCTGCAAAAAATAAGACTTTAATGAAGATGATGTGTGTTTATCTTAGGTAAAACAATGTTAAGATTATAATGGTATGAGTTGTTGTTTTTATTTTAAAGGAAGCAGTCAATTATTTAATATTAGATTGGATTTGTGCGTATGTGCATATAAAACTATTAATGAACCTTTTGCTATTAAACCACTCACTTTCACCAACTGATGACAAAGAATTCAGGGCTCTGTAACCTTTCATGCCATGATTTCCTTATGAAGCTTTGTGAACAGGCTGAGACATAACATTTTAAATCATCATTTAGCCTCTTAGCTGATGCTTTTTTCCTCTGACAGAGGGCATGGTGGTCCACCAAGTTCACTTCTAGCCCTTTGAGGAGCCCTAAACTAAAGGTATGTGAGTAGCTTTTGGCTGGTCCGACCTTAACTTGGTGACAGTGTCAGCTTAGGTACTGCCTGCTGCCATTCATTTCTGCTCCCATTTCACCCCTTAATACAGCAGGCAAAATGTTTGCAAATTTGCAGAGCAGATTGTCAGACTGGGCCAGCTTTGGATTTGAATTCTGTTTCTCTAGTTTCTCAGTGGCCAAACACAGTTCAGCTACTGCCACTCAAAAACACAGCTAGCCAGGTTTCTCGGGGTAACTGCTGAGTGATTAAACTAGCTAAGTGCCAAATTTTTATTTTAATAGGAAGTGTGATACCACAAAAAATTCTTCCAATTTTGTTAATGGAGCACTTCTGAGTCAATCAGGGAATGAGCTTAGAGAAGACAAGTAACTGATTTATTTTGAATATCTGTTTCACAGAATAATAAAATCCTAGAATGGTTTGGGTTGGTTTGACCTTTATATTATCTGATTTCAACTCCCAATGCCATTGGTAGGGATGCCATTCAATAGATCCGGTTGCTTAGGGTCCCTTACAACCTGGCCTTGAAAACTTCTATCCACAACTTCTCTGGCCAGCCTCTTCCAGTGCCTCACCAACCTCTAAGGAGAGAATTTCTCCCTAACATCTAATCTAAACATACTCTCTTGTGTTAAAATCATCACCCCATCTCCTGTCACTGTCTGCATAGAAAGGCCCTCTTCCTCTTTTTTCAAAAACTCCTTTAAGGTAATGAAAGCTTGAAAAGAGGTCTCCTTGAAGCCTTCTCTTCTCCAGGCTGGACAACCCCAACTCTCAGCCTGTCTTTATAGGAGAGATGCTTCAGACCTCTGATCATCTGGGTGGCCCCTTCTCTGGGTCTGGTCTAACAGATCCTTGTTTTATGTTCAGACCTAGAGCTGGATGCAATCCTCCAAGTCTCACAAGGACAAGCAGTGGGTTGAGGGGTCATCTCCCTCATTCTGTTGGCCACATCTCCTCTGAATGTGGTGGCCCTTCTGGGCAGTATGCACACGTGGCTGATTTATGTCCACCTTTTAATGTGCAAGAACCCCATAGTCCTTCTTGGCAGCGCTTCTCTCAATGACGTCTCATAGTCTGTACTCATTCTGAGATTTTTCTGACACAAGTGCAGCAACTTACACTTAGATTTGGTGAACTTCATGAGGTTCTATGACTTCTCAAGTCTGTCTGGGGTCATCATTATGGTATCCCATCTTTCTTTTATGTCAGCTGAACAGCTTGGATTCTTGCTATCTGCAAACTGCCTGGTGGTCATTCCCATGGTTTTTGTCACTGACGAATGATGATTTTTAAGGACACCATGCCCAGCACAGAGCCCTGAGAGACACTCATCAGCAGTTGCCATCTGAATGTAAAGTTATGGACTACAGCCTCTGTCTCTGTCCTTCCAGCCCATTGCTTTTCCATTGAATACTCCATTCATCAAATCCATGTTTCTCCGGTTTGGAGATGAGGATATAATTTTAAACTATATCAAAGATGTTATAGAATTTGAGGTAGATGGCATCAGTTATCTTCCCTTGTCTCCCATTAAAAGATGACCAGATTGGTCAGGCATGATTTGCCCCTAGTAAAGCAGTGCTGGCTTTCTTGGATCACCTTCTTGTCTTTTATATGCCTAAGAACATCTTCTAGGAGGACCTGCTCCATGGTCTTCCCAGGCAAGGCTCACTGGTCCACATTTCCCTTGATCCTCCATTCTCCCCTTTTTAAAAATAGGAACAACATTAATTTTTTTCTCAGTCAACAGAGACTTCACCTGACCACCATGACTTTTAAAATATGGTGGAGAGCAGTTTTGCAACATCAGCCAGTTCCCTCAGGAATGCATGTCCTCCAATCTCACAGACTTTTGGTTATCCAGTTTCATCAGCTGATCCTGAAACTGTGGCTTGCTCACCGTGGGAAGAACTTCACTCCCCCCATACCAACCCAGACATCTGGGGATTTGGCAGATGTGGAAAGCCTGACTGGCAGTGAAGAAGGAGGGGAAGAATTTGTTGAGTACTTCAGCCTCTTTTGTATCTGTCTGCACCAGCTCACCCCTGCTTATTAGGGGAATACACTCTCCTTGGCCTTTCTTTTCTGATTATATATTTATAGAACACCTTTTTGTTCATGCCCCTTTCCAAGTAATTTCCTAGCTTTGCCTTTGATTTCCTGACCTCATTCTGACACGTTCAGACCATATCCCTGGACTCACCTGAGGTCACCTTTCCCTGCTTCCACTGCCTGTGCATTTCTTTTTACTTCTCAGTTTGAGGAGCAGATCTTTGCTCAGCCTACCTTGCTCAAATTCCTAAATATTCGTCCACACCAAACATTATGATATGATCACATTTTATAAATTAAAGCTTATTTTTTAATTTTATTTTATTTTTGCAGCAATGGTGTTTAAGAACTACGAAAATAACTACAATCAAAAGTCCAACAAAAAAGGAACTACTGCTTTCACGCATCTTTGGGCCCTGTCTTGTTTTATGTACTTGAATGAAATTGCCCATCACATAGGACAAAACTCTCTAATGTCAACAAAGTTAACCCGCTTGACATCTTTTCAGACGAAATGTCTGGGCTTCTCAAAAATCAACTGATTTCAGTTCTTAAACAAAACAACTGCTTCCTTCACCTGATTTCTAGAGGAACTTTGCCAGCAAAAAACCTGCACAAGTGGCCCCATTGTGTCTACTCACCCTTGAATGATTGCTGCTTAGCAGTTTCTCTTAAGAAAACTGTGCATAATCAAAGTTAGACAATGGGAAAAACAATGAATATGAATGACTCTTGGATCTCTGAGAGCCTTTGTTATGCTGCCACCAATGTACACAAGAAAGGAGCTATATATGGGACCATATGAGGTGATCAAAACATTAACCAGACATTGTAACCATTTTTCAATATTCTCAGCCCCGAGTGTGTGTTTGAAAGAAATGTGCTACTTGGAGCAAAGCCATTTTTTAGTGTGCGTGCCCTGTATCTTTGCTTACTCATGGCGGTGGTGGTGACAGAAGTGCTGACGCCGGTCCCAGAAGCAGCACTAGAAATACCTCCCTCTCCCTTCCTTGCATTCAAAACTAATCCACAGACCTGTGAAAGAGAGATGTGTACTTTTATAGCCGCTTGCTTGTCCAGAAACTAACACTGAAATGCATAATTTTATGGCTAGCTTTCCTAAAAGTACACTTTAAATAATAATTAAGTCATAAATATTTGAGGGCCAGGTTGCGATATTGTTCCTTGCCATGACAGACGGTGCAGCTGAGGCTGAGTGTGCCCTGCTCCTGAGAGGCATGACTGTGCCTGGGCTCTCCCAGGAGGGACCCCAGCTGGCTGGGAGCCCAGCCCTAAGGGGGTGCAGTCCTTTGTTGTGCCCCTCTGGGGTGCCTCACTTTTCCTGAGCTCTGTGAGCATGCCGTGAGTAGGGCTGTAAACTCACCCAGGCTATCCTGTAGATCTACCTGCTCTCAGGTGCTGCAGGCAACTCCACATTTGAACCCACACACAGCCAAGTGTACTGCCCCATCTCAGGGCTGTCTGCATCACTGCTTCCATTGGGACAATTATCGTTATTCACACATCTTAAACTCCCAGTTCCCACAAACCATCTTATTCACGGGGTGAAATTTATTTATAGCTGTTTCATGAAGTATAATACACTACAAAGTGTTGCTATGTTTGTGTGTGTACGCCTGCCTGTCTGTGTACACACACAAGTCAAAGTATAAAAACCCATCTGGTAAGTATGTGAGATTATTTTCAATCCATTAACTGAATCTGAAATACCTTTAAAAATAAATAATGTTTTTCTGTAAGGAAAATTACTAAGTGGGTTATTGTTGGAGGCATACTACACATACTACTTGGTGATATCAGAGTCAGGTTTATTAAGAATGTTATTTGTTAGGCAGTCTTTATAAACACAGTATGCTTTAGCTGCCAACCTACTAGTTGCTAGGTCGTGTATCTAGTGGTTGGTCAGGGTGATTTTCTTTCAGGTGATCTGTACAAAATAGCTGTTTGTGAGATCTAACAAGATCAAAAAACCTCATGAAATGACCTTAAATCAGAAAAGACTGTATATCACCATGCCACGTGGAGACTTTTAGGTACTGCTTTCAAAAATAGGTCTAAATAATTAATTGACTGATACTACTACTGCAATTACTACTACTGATAATGATAATGATAATCAGCTTTAATGATAAACCTGTTACACTGTTTACTGTGCGTTAGTCACACTCCCATCATTTATGGAGATATTTTTTTGCTATGATTTGACAAGGATTAGGATATAAATACAAATGAGAACCTTTTATTCTTGTATTTCATAAAAACTGCCTCTTACTGAAGTTTGAAGTATTGCCTGACAATAGTCTCTGCACGTAATGCAAAGAAAGTAAAAACTTTTAAAACTGAGGTAAAATTTCGTCTGTGAAGTGTGTATTTAGTTCATTAAAAATTAAGATCCCTACCACTGCTGATACAAAAATGAAGTACAATGTAAGCAGAATTCTCTCTAAATCATTGTATGTATGTGATACAAACATGGCAATTAAATACAGGGATAAATGACTACTGGCACTGTTGATTGCATAGCCAGGTGCTAGCAAGCAGAAAATCCACAGACAAATTTGCGTTTTTTTTCCACCTGGCTCCAAATTAAAAGGACTGTGAAAAAGTGTGACTGTGAGAAAATCACCATCAGTGGCACAACCTCTGAGAACTTCTCAGTGTATTGTTATGCCTCAATTTCCCCATAGCACTCTTTTGATAGTAAATTTTAGGAGGAGTAACTGTGTATATTGAGGCATATTTAGTCTGGTGCAGTACGGACAAGACTCTCTGTACTTTTTCAGACATAAAAGAAGCTATGCCCCAGGATAGGCATGCAAGTCTCAGCTTGGCACAAAGAAGCTCAGTGTCCAAGAACCATGGTAAGCTTGCCTATTTCTCACTCATTCACAAACCCACATCTTAGATCACATTCTATGGCTTTTTCTTGGAGTTTGGTGCAGAGTCTCTCCTTTTAACACTGCTAGTGTAGCCAGAGAGAAACCAACAATGAAAAAAATTGAATTTGGGCTAGGGTCGAAAAGTCATTTAATTCTTTATACAGAAAGCCAGGGAAAGGAAGAGGGCCACACACTCAAGCAGTTTTGAGCAGTATAGCTCAAGCAGTTGCAATTAACTTTTCAGTCAAATAATTTAGGTATGCCGAAATTTATTGTAATATGATGACTTTCCACTAAATATAGACATTATTCAAAGTTTTCTTTTATTTAGATTCTACTTTTTTCTTATCTGATTGTATCAATATGTCAGGGATACATCAAAAGCACCACACAGATATCAGAAGGAAAACATACCATTTTTTTGTGGGATCTCAAATTGACAACAGAGAATATATCCGTGCAAATGAAAATATAAATAGAAAATAAGCATAGTTCAGGATTTTGTAGCTCATATGCGGTAAAATTAACTTATAAAGCCATTCCAGGAGTGACCTAAGTATCAAGCCAAGTACAGTTCTAATCCCTAAAAGGGAAGCCAGAGTAGCTGGCATTTTACAACAGTCAGTACATGGTATTATTGGCAGCAGTTCTACAAGCAGCACATATTAGACTAATTACCATTAAACTATATTAGTTTCTGTTGATTTCCTGGCTAAAAGTTCAGAAGATCTTACCTTTTTCCATGTGAAGTGCTTGCCAGGTTTTACAGAATTCTCAGGACTTCATAAGTAATATAACACCTTGTGTGATGTAATTTCAATACAGCAATTGTTTATCACAGAAATGATCCTCAGCCTGGCTCTGATCTAAGAAACTTTTGTGAATGCCACTTTGCCCTTGCCCACCTGTTTTATGTTTCTCCTCCTCCCCTTATCTACCTTTTCCACACAACAAGACAATCCAAAGTGTGGGCCATTTAAGTGTCACCAGGTCTGCAAGGCTCGAAAAGCTCTGCCAGTTAACATAAAACAAAATCACTGTTGGTTCCATGGAATCACATTTCTCCACCACAAAGAAAAATGAGAGGAGAGGAAAGGCAGCTTTAGAGTGGGGGTTTGAATGAGGACACTTTGTGAATGTGAATGGAAAAACTACATTCTTTGTTATTTTAACAGGCTGTGTCTGTTCTCCTTGAAAGAAATTGTATAAGAGAAGATTGGATTAAGTAGTTTTTATTTTATTTCAATGCACTTGTGCACTTTTACAAAGATCAACTTACTTAGCCATGTAATAAACTCTTGTTTTACAATAGTACTAGTGCATATTATACCAGTGCAGGTATCTGTAAAGCAGGGAATCAGAGCAGGGAAACAAAACATTTGTTTCTTTGGTGAATGAAGCATATATCATTACCTTCAGTCAGAATGTCAGATATAACTTGAACCTTTGCAAGCCAGTCAGGACAATGCACAGGTGCCAGTTAATCAGCTTTGAGCAATTGTATCTATTCAGATCACTACCTAATTCTTTGCCATTAAGCAATTGATAAGTTGGTGTTTATCATAAAAATCCTGAATTTTTTTAGAGCAAAAACCATTTTTGATCTATCTAATACATAAAAAAATCCATCATTTGGTGATCAAGCACCTCTTCATTAGAGACATTTGCAATTTTGCACAAGTGCAATCTGCAGAAAAAAAATATAAACAGTTTAAAATATGAAAATCATCTATATTGTTAAAAAATTGTAATAAATTACATCTTGTAATGAAGTCCTTCAATTTTTCACCAAACTCTAAAAAGTTTACTAAGGCTTTTCCTATTTTAAATTTTCCACTGTGTTCCTTGTATTTCTGGCTCCATCTGAACTGCTTCTTGTAATTCAAAGTTATCATTTCAAGTTACAAATGAATTTAACCAATGGTATGTATTGGCTGTAGAGTTTAATGAACGAAGGTGGCCAAGGAACAGCAAAGATGTGAATACTATAAGGAGCTTAGAGAAATATGAAGGCATTAGAAGGTAAGAAAATAATTCTAGATAAAACATATATGTCTAAAGAAAAAAAATAAGGTTTAATTAGTCTTATTGGTGTCTTGTTTTAGAAAGATGGTGTTTTCAAGTTTTCTATTATATATCCTTTGTTATGGAGTTTTGTTTGTTTGTTTGTTTGTTTGGTTTTTTTGCTAATAAAACTCTTTCCTTTGGAATCAGAAATATTTACAGAATTTTAACCTTTTCAAATAAATACTAAGAAGTGTCTAACATGGTTTAATAATTATGTTTGACAGAACAGAAAACTTAAATTGAGTTTCACTGAAAATATTCTGAACCATCCACACGAATGTTATCGTGCAATAAGTTGTTCATATAAGCATCATACAAGAATTGATGAATAAAGGAAGAATGAGAAATTCTAGGAAGATATTTATAGGACTGTTGTATAAAAGGATGTTTTACCTATTTAAAACATAGGTAAAACAATGTTATTGTGAACAGGAAAAGGAAAGAAAAAGAGCTAAAACTTGCACATAACAGGAAAAAAACATTAAAGGAATTTAATTTGGTCTTCCACTAAATGTGAGTTCTTCTATGGAAAATGAACATGAACATTGATTAGAAGTACATTACATGAATCCTGTAAAAAAATAATTTATAAGGTCAAATAACATTAATCATGACAAATCTACAGAGAAATTATTAGATATTATTAGAAGAGGGATTCTCACTGCTGAGGTGTTCTAGAAATATAAGGTATCACATAATCTTATGAAAAATATATTAGGGAAAAATTTCCAGCATAACAATGGGTATTTTGAGAAATTCACATACTATGGCGAGTCTATATTCTGGGTTCTATGGCTCAAGATGGATAAAATGCATGTTCATGGGAAAGCACCAGACTTTATATGTTTACCTCCAGGAAGATGCAGCACAGGAAAAACATCAGTATTCATTTCTCCACTTTTCTGGGCATCTGCTAAAGTTCAGTCACTTCATTCTTAATTTGAAATGTTTTGTCAAGAGTACCAATGTGCACAGGTTGGTCAGAGAAACCATTTATGGATTTCATAGAAATTAGTTTGGTTGCTAACAAATAAACCTTGCTGCAGCAGGTTAATTCCAGGATAATTCATTAGTTGTATTTGAATTTTGAAAATTTCCAAAGTTTTCCAATATATTAAAATATTTGAAATTATTAGGAAAAAAAAAATTGTGGATGCATACAATTAAAATTATATGTAATATATATGAAAATATTTTAACGATATGTTACTTTTATGAGTAGAAAAAACTGTCACAAAAATCATGACAAACTATTTTAAAAGTCATTGGCAGATTAGAAAATGTTAATGTATTTGATGCCAAAGAGGAGAAAGTATAACTAAGTATTTGTCTAAGGCTATAGCTAGGTTTTTATTTCTTCAAAAAATACTTTACATAGTGATGACACAATAAAGAGACCATTCACAGATAATTTATAGAAGCAGTGACTGAAGGTGATTTCTTCTTCTTATTAATTGCTAAAATTTCTTATCTTTTAGTTGTGTTTCCCTTTCTGTGTGTTCTTGCAAAACATATCTTAGAATAATTTGCATATTCCTGTTATGATATTCCTCTCCACATCAAGAGCCCAGGGTACTGGTAGGACATTTTGCTACCCCTGTTCTTACAATGTATCATTTGTGTCACTTTCAAACTCTTTTTTTTTTTTTTGTCTCCCTTTCTGGCTTATGGTACAGGCAATAGTTTTTAAGGGTATGTGTGAACAGTGCTATCCTGAGCCCTTATTAATTTCTGGGTGGAATATCTCTCCACTTTTATGTTTCAAAATTATGTTAGATGTATTCTCATAAATGAGCACACCAAAGAGAAACACGTCTTACCACTGCTGAACGATAAACCAATAGATTGAATGAATGTGCAAAAAATCATCTGATGGTAGAGGAAAAAATGGTATTTTAAGGAGAAATAAAAAGAAACTTTTATTTTCTGTAGAAGTTAGTCTCAAAACTTGCATTTTAAAAAAGTTTCCTAAAACTTTTTACAAAACATTTATTTAACTTCCTCTAGCCACAATGGCAAGTGTTGCCATTCTTTTACAATAGGTGGTTATGGCACTGTGTAAATAAAGCAAATAAAATCAGCATAAATTAGCTGAAGAGTTCTCCATTCAAAAAAACTTGATATGCAACTCTAAAGCCATTTCTAATGATACTCTACTTAGAGATGATAATTTCTATTTATTTCTTGATTCTTCCAGTTAGAAACATGTGCATAGCTGTAAGAGCAATCCCACCCTCCATCTCCTAATTTCTTCTAGCCGTCCTCTGTAACTTAATCACTTTTTTTAAAAAATAATTTTATCGTGAAGGACTGCAACCAAATGCAGCTGTTCCATCATCTTGCAGCCTGTTTGGTGACACTCAGCATCTGTGGAGCCTGGACAGACACTATTAGGAACGTGAAGCTGCGAAGTGAAAGGGCTTGTTTTTGTCCCATGTCTGCTGGGTTTTGTGCTATTGATGGTGGAGAGTCTCTCAAATGGGTGATTGCAGCAGTTCAGAGTATTCAGCTCTGCTTTGCCTGTAGTCTTCCAAGAGCTTTCTCAGACCCCAGTGTTTACTTGTTTGAACCTGGATTGTTTACTGATTTGGCACATATGCAGTAGAAGTTGTTCTTGAATACGTGGTTCAGGATTAGCCTTAATATTAAGAATCTGCATAATGAACTGTCACAAAGAAATGCTGGCTTTGTCAACCTTGCACAGCTGTACTTTGCATCAGCCAAACAATAAAACAGTCCCCGTTGCCTGGTATTTATGTGGTGAGTGATGTCTGCCTGCCAATTATAGTGAGTGATGTGGCCACAAGTGGCTGCTGCAACTGGTGTTTAACGGAGCAACCTCATAAAAGAAAAAAACACCATTCTTCATATATGTATTGATAACATTTTTTCCCTGAATCAAACTGGTGTAGAAGGGCATATGATTCTTTTCTTAAGGTACAACTACTTGCTTCCAGTTTTTAGCATGTTCTCCCAAATCTCTAACCTTGTTTATTTTAAGGAAAATAAGGATAAAAAGTTCAAAAATAAATTATCTCTTGCTGACTTATGGATCAAATTGTTCATAAATCCAGAGGAGATTTGACTTTTCAGTTTTAGAAATCTACCCATATTTATGGTATAGGAGTGAAGATGATATGCAAGAAAAGTGTAAGAGTGCTTTCACTTTGTACTCTGTTTTCCCCAGAAGCCTTCTGGCACTTGATGTAAAAGACCTTTCTTAATGGTAAATAGAAGTACAAAGTCTGTAATTCTGTATTGCACATAGTGTGACACAGTTTGCTGAGTGACTTTAACGACTGAATATAAAAATATTTTCCAAATTGTCATTTCACAGGGTAGAAAAAAGACTGCAAGTTCAAGTACTCTTTCTTTCTGCAATTTCATTTCACTAAAACTCAGAAATAAGCTCTGTACTCTGCTGTTTTCCAGACTGTAAAAGGAAGTCTTTCTCAAAAAATATTTAAAAAACTGACATTAAAGATGACAAAAAAAATACACTTTCTTTCAGTTACTTCTAGTTTTCTATTATCACTTCAATCTCTCTTTTGTACAGGTGCTTCATTGTGCACAGCTGTTTTTCAGGCCCTGGCAAGAACAGTTGCAGAAAATAAAAATATTTTCCAGCTTTACTTTTACAGCAAGTGCTTTTACTTCTTTGTATTTCTTCCATGTACATGAAAGTACACAGGTCCACACTGCCTTCATCACAGGAATCTGGCACAGGCTGCTGCTGTCAACTAGCAGCCAAGCATTTTGTGTAGACTACTACTACCGGTAACAGTTTTCATTGGCAGTGAATTTGTCTTCAGTCCAAAGTCTGCCACTTTCTTCCTTATATTGTGTCCATTAACCCCATCCTCAGAGCCCCAGCTCTTCTCAATTAAGCATATATAACAGTATAGAAAACTGAACTCCTTTCATCTGCAGCAGCTCAGCTTTGCCTAAAACTACTTCACTTTTATTATTACTTCAAATAGAAAGTAGCCCTAGGCTGTAAGAGTTTTCTGTTGTTGAAGCTGTTGCAAAGAGATTTGAACATGAGCATCACTTGTCCAGATCACATCAGAATACCAAGATCTGCTCAAAAATAGGTGAGGGAAAAACTGACAAATCCTTCTGGAATAAAATAAGCCTTCAAACCATCTTGATTCACTTTCAAGAATGAGAAGAAATAATCTGTTATTAGACTTCTTTCCATGTAACGTCAAACTTGATACCTGGGCCCATGTCTTGAAGTGTTGCCTCTACCCTGGGAAATCAAGTGGTGTAGATGTTCAGCACAATTTTTGTAACACAGGAAACTTCTTTAAATTCTAAATGTATATCTCTTCTTTCTCTTTAAAGTGTACAATGATTACTGCCTCTCTTTCTGAGTGCCCTCTCCAGTTTAAATTCTATTTATGTAAAATAGGGAGCATTGGTACAACTTATTCCTGCACACTGGGATAAACTCAATGAGATAGATGCTCATCTTACCTTAATTATTTTGGAAGCGATTTTTTTTGTCACTGAGGTTGCATGACAATTCATAACAAGTGTATATGAATATCTTGAGATTCAGGAACCTTGTAAAGAACATTCAGAAATGTTCAGTTGTAAACATGAATGGTGACTGGTAATTAGTTTCTCCGTGACAGTGAAGGATAACAAAGCCCAGAAATCTAATCTTATGTGTGAGCATGTTTACCCTTGATCCTAAAACCTGAGAGATTTATATTGTTAAATTTCCTGAAGCCAGGACTTCATGCTAAAGCAGTTCCTCATGGACTTCAGGATGGGACGCAAACTGTTCTCAGATACACATTTTTATTTTTTCCTGCACAAAAGAAATAAACATTACGTGTCACTTCTAACTCACCACAGAAGAAACTTCTTCAACAGATGCACTTTGACCCTATATCACACCTCGTAGTTGTTTGCTGCCCATACTTTTATAGTCACTGATTTTCCCAGCAACTTCTTCAGACGGAGGGCAGAGGGACCTTTAAACATCACATCTCTTGAGGCATCAGCTCTTATGCCTACAGTACCAAAAGAAGCCAAACTGGAGAAGTACAAATCTGATTGACAACTCTTTCTGAATAATCCGTTTAATTGTTTAAACTCACCTAGGCTTGGAATTTCAGTTTCTAGTTTCCATTTCCCATAGGGGTTTGCTTTTCTATTGTTTGTGACACTGAGGCACTGAGGGGTTATGAGAAAGGATGAGTCAATTTATACCCCATCTCAGTTTTCCTTCCCTCTCAACTGGCTTGTCCAATATAATAATGTACTAGGCAACTTTATGTGGGATTACTGATGTCATTAACTCTCATGATTCCATGGAAAATCTTGGCAAATCACAGAGAATCACATACATAGATTGATAATATAATTTTGATAATATGACACATAAGCCTGCTCTTGGTAATTTAGTATATACTAGCATCCACAACACAAATGAGTGATCTGACAGAGATGATATACACATACATGCAGTCCTATTTTCAAGGTCACTCATTTCAAGTCACCTATTTCCAAGTTTGAGTTTGTGAGGTATTACCACCTATTATTTCCCACATTAATGTGGGAAATTTCACCTCTAAATCTTCCTTCTTCTTAATGATGAAATACAGACCCAGAATTTTGTTACGTGGAATTCATTAATCCAGTTTCAAAAATTAAGATTACTTTAAAATACATTTACACAGTAAATAATCCCTTAATGTAAACTTAATGGTTTCACAGGGTTTACTCACTGATCACAATTTCTTCCTATCAAAAATCCACATATATTTTAAATCCAGAGATATCTTAACCACATGTGTATCCAAACCTAAAAACAATGGAATTGTGCAATATTTTTCAAGAAATGTTTAGAAATTAAAGCCTAACACAACTGTTTTGTGTCTACAGAATCCAAATAATGCTACACTCAGATTCTAAATTTACGTATTCTGGACTGGAAACAAATGTCATGAAAGGTTTTCCTTATTGCTCAGCTAAGCAAAAGGCTAAGAAAGAAATTATTTATCTATCCTCAAACCAGAAATGTTAGTTAGGAATGAATACTCAAAAACTGAATATTTTGTCTTTCCCAGTTTAAAAATACTGGTAATTAAGAACAGTGTTTTACAACGCAACTGACCCAAGAAAGCTGAAATAGAGTTCCTATTTCAAATTTCACAGACATGGCTAAGAAGTTAATAACATTTCTTGAAATGCAGAAAGTCCAGATGAAGAGAAACTTGACATCTAAGTTTTTCTCTTACACGCAAGGAAGAAAAATGTGAATTTTTACACATTAGGGAAAGTTTCTAATAATGTTATTTGGCAATAACAACAGATTTTAATCTAGATAAAATGTCAGATTTAAAAAAAATGTGAGAGATCTTATTAAATTTATTGCAACAATTGAAAAAGCTATATTTCCCTTTGCAGTGTTGCTTAAAGTTCTTGGACATACTGTATTTCTGTTGTCTGTGCTGGGTCACATCCTTGGGGGTGGCTCTATCTCCCATACTATTTTCGTATGGCCAGACTCACTTGAAATTATGGAGTAGAAGGATTTGTTCTGTGATATTTTTTCTACCACTGTGTGGGTAAAGAAAAATATAAGTTTTACTACCTATTAATTAGTTGAAGATTCTGTGCTTTAGTGGAAGACAAGAAATTATAGAAGATGGGGCACAAATTGAAAAAAATCACATTTTAAAGAGTATAGGATTATAATTCAGATTTTTAGGAATTAGCTCACAAAATTTGATGTGATACAACAGATGATGTTGAATCTTTTGCCTTAATGTCTTATTCAGCTTAGATGATGGTATCTAAAATCAATTTTAAGTAGCAAACAATATTTCTTGTACAGGAAACATTAAAAATGCATCACAAAAGAATATTTCCTATATACTACATTTGACTGCATCATTAACCTGAGGAAGTAATTAAAAATCAAGTAATATCATAAGGGTGGCTTTTTCTTCCTGCCCCAGACAGATGCTCCACTTAAAATAATTTCTTTGGAGGAGTTATGTTTTATAACCAGGGAATAATTCAAATTTTCTTTACATAGAGAGAACCAAGAAAATGAGTCTGTGTCCCCGTTGTTAGGTAGATACTGTGGGTATGGGAAAATATCTGGGTCATGGTCCAATAATTTCCACAATCTTGGTGAAATGGAATAAAATAATAAGATTAAATAAAATAAATTAAAACAATGTAAAGTACATAGATAAAATTTAAACACCATGAAGTCTAAAACAAAAACTTCTTTCCCTATATTTCCAATAGCTGTCCTGCTGACTTAGGACAGCTCAGGATGGATTTGGGGCAAGAAGGGATGTCAGGAGAGCTCTAAAACAGCATCCTTCTTAATGGAGGGTTGATTAATAAATCAAACCAGATTACTCAGGCCTTTGTCCCATTCAGACTAGTGTTTTCAATCTGATCATCCAGTCAGTATTTTGATCACTTGGTTGCCACCAAGATGTCATCTTGGATAGAAAATGGGGAGAGGGATGAGAAAATAAGGAAATATGTCTCTCATTGTCTTGTTAAGTTCTCTAATCACAAAATATTTGGATTTGGATTTGGAGAAAATGGTGAGAACTGATAGCGTTATTTCTTTCTTTTGTTATATTTCCAAGTCATACTACCATAAATTGTCCAAAGCAGCTTTGTAAATCTTTAATCTCTTAGCCAGGTTTTGAGGAAGGAGCCTGTAACCCCTCTGCCTAGGCCATGCTCCATGATCCAGGCCAGGATCTGCCCTGTTTGTTTTTATCAAGTCTGTGGGATCCGTGGGTGTGCGCAGCGACAAAGATGTTAGTGTCTGAGAAGCTAATGCCAAAATGCTTGTCAGTGACAGCCTGGAGTGCCTTTGGATTTATCTGTTCTCACAGTGGCTCATTTCAGATTGCAAAATTTTATTCACAAAACATTCTGCCTATGGCACCAAACTGTGAGGAGAGGGCTTGCTCTTTGCTCACTGAATACCATCTTAGAATTTGAATAGGCTACGGGTGAAAGAAGAAAGTAATCAGAGGCTGTCTACAGAACTGAGATTTTCAATCCATTCTAGTGGATGTGTTTTAATGGAAGATTTGTAGCTAAATTCTTATCAAGATGTTTAACTTTGGGCATTGATATTTAAAATAAATCTTCCAGGCCCAGAGCTGTAACCAAACTGAGCTGTATACAATATTATCTCTTTGCTGAAGTGTTTCAACATAAAAAAAGCATGGGTACATTTCTGCAGGAGGAATGAAGCTGTAGTCTTGTCTTCTGGCAAAGAGAGGAAGATTCATAATGGGAAAGTTATATCTAAGGAATTTCTATTATTCAGCTGTCCATTTACAGCCATTTAATATTAATTTTCCAAGTGAAAATCTCAAAATTTTGATTAATTGGGCTCTGGTTCATACAGACTATGCATACATGTTTGTTTTGCTTTGTTGGGTTTTTTTCTTAAGAAGCTGTTAAAAATTTCAGCAATGAAAGTTTGCTATGGCTTTAAAGCCCAAAAGACTTATTAAAAAAGCCTCTTCCTTATCTTACATATAATGTAACATTAATATATATTACATTGGCTTCTGCATACAGAAGAGTTCATAAATGAGGTAATTTGCATACTAAGCCTCCTTAAATGTCAGTGTTTTATTCCTTCAATGAAAAAGCAAAAAAAAACTCTAGATAATAGTTATATTTTTTATTCTAAACATAAGAGTCTCAGAAAAATGTTGTAACTCCATGAAGGACTTCAGACTTGCTGCAAATGCATAAGACTGTGTGCAAATCATATATAATTTTGACATCTTAGTTATCTATTACTTGTTTTTCAAAAGTCTTTGCTTGCTATAACTCAGAGAAGCTAAACTTTATAAGTGAATATATTTTAATACTACTGTGAAGACAGTCATTGGCAAACAAGCTGTTTTTTGTAATAATGTCTTTTATTTCAAGTTTTCTGATCTCAATTATTTTTTCAATTTTTGAGATCTTTCTATTTCACTAAGGATTTAGAAAAGTTCAATAACTGCTTTGTTTCAAGAGAATAAAACTTGAACATTTTATGTTCTTTCATAAAGAAAAATGATGGAAAATATTTTGAGAAACTGATAAATTTTATTGCTAAAATGAACAATGCCTCATTTTAACAAATTTTGTTCAGTAAAATATTGCTTATTTTTAATGTTAAGATCTTCTAGCATGTACCAGCCATCTCTAGAATTCTTCTAGTAGAATTAAGTCTCTTTGATATCTAATTCAAAGAAGGAGTTGAAAACACTCCATTCCTAAAATTTCAAAATGGAAATTTTCATCACAGGGTTTAGTAGGTGCTTTCTAATTCCTAATTTCTCTTATTTTCTCAGGATGTATTAGTGAAACCTGCTGATTTTTGCGCAGCATTTGTGTTTCTATGGCACTGTATTTTCAAAGGAAGGACTTTCCAGACAATGTTGCTCTGAGTGGCTCTGCATACTCTGTACAAACCTTCTCCCTGGGCTGAACCATCTATAATTCTTTTTGGGGTGAAAGTCAAGGGTATTTAGCACCTTTGGCTTTTTCAGGATTACCTGCCGTCAGTAGAACAGAGTACTACTTGAAAGGTCGGGCCTGGTTAAGGAGCAGTCTCTATGAAATCATGACTTTGTTTTTGTCAGTAGTGTATTGATGAGTGATAAAGAAGAGATATGTCTCCAAATCCAGGAAAATTTTGATTTACTGTCAAATCCATGATAGACAAAAAGACCAAGCCTAAAATACAAGCTAATCTAATAGATTAAAAGAAATATTTGGTTATGGATGGAAGTGGAATTTAATTCAAGTTAAAATGGGGAAAGTTTAGGGTGTTACCTTTCTAAATATTTTGTTTTATATATATAAAGGAATTGTGAAAAAGAATACCTTGTACACTGATGACATTTGCTAGGAAAGAGTTTGAAAGACAAGATTATTTTCAGATGGCCCCTTTCAAAATTGATAGACTGAAAGGATTTTGATCTACTTTAAGTGATGAATTAAATTATAAAGAGAAGGTGAGCACTTAGAGACTGAAGGGTAGTATTCCTTTGCAAGTTATGCATACATACATATGTGATTTAGAAACCTTGAAAAACGTTCTTAAAACCCTTTGGAAATAAGTTTAAGAGCAATTAAAAATACAAATTGCAATTTGAGATTTATAAAATACTTTATTTTTGCAGATATTTAGTAACACCTGCTGTACTTAGAGCAGTTTCCATTAAAACTCTGTTTTCTCACCACATTCCTAAAGGTGCAACCTTTGGGGTTGAATACTTGATCCTGTCTAAGAGAACCTTTTTCAATATCAACCATTTTTTTAATAATTACAAACTTTTCCTCCTCTTTCCTAAATGCCTAGACCAGGATAAAACAGCAACAATTTAGAGAAAGGTTACAATTGTTTTCATTAAATATGGCCCTACCTAAAAAGGGGGAAATGGCATGAATTAATTAATTTTCATTCTTCTTTAGTGTTCTGCAGTGTGTTATCATTCATCATTCTGGTGTTTTAATGTTTGAATTGTATTCTGTACTCCTTTTAATATATAACCTTAAGTTGCAGCTACTACAGATGGATAGGAAGATGATTTAGCAGCATTATGGTTAACCAACCAGTTTTCAGTGTAATAATTGTGCTAAGAATCCATCAAAGGAATTTTTTTAAAGTAGCATCAAAGTCATCATGCAGCATCATTAAATAGGTCAGCTTGGGGTTTTTGATCTGATTGTGCTGAAAAATCATTTCTTCTCAGTTTTAGTGCATTTGACTTTCCAAATGCAGTATCTTGCATTTTTGTAATCTTGTATATTTCCCACTCAGTTGAGATTTTCTGAATCATAATATTGTCCAGTAAAACTGTCTCTCTCTCTGTTCTTTTATTACATCTTTTAAATTGTTAATGAAAGTAATGATTGCTTTCAGCCATTTGGCCATGCAGACCTCAACGTGGCCTCGCTCAGACCATTATTTTGACAGGTTCCTTCTCTGTTCTTTGAAATCAAATCTGGCATCCTAGAAGATAGCAATTAATAACACTGGGATATTGCTGGTTAGTTGTTTACAAATTCTAGAGTAAACTTCATTTGACCTTAATAACTGATAATGTCTAGAAGAAACAGTGTATTTTTTATTTTTTTTTCTCCCCTTTTTTCCTTCTTATACTGTTCCTTCATGTAAAGTGCACTCAGGCCACACTAGGCATTAAATATATAACTTACTTAAGACATATCTATTTAATCTTATGTTTATTAATAGATATACAGCAAGAGACAAAGTATCTTATCTAAACACATTCTCAGCAAAATATTATGTGAGATATAAATGCATTTAGATTTCCTTCATAACCTTCTTTGACCATTGTGTTTCTATAATCTTTCCTTTCTGCAATTTTTGTTCCTTTTCACTTGCAAACCCTTTTGCTTCTCTATTATTCTGATTTGATAAGCATTTTCTGCTTACTATGCTCTAATAATTGCTCTGGATCTAGGTTTTATTCCCAATGTTTTTGACTACTCCATTTAGGTTCTGTTAATATAACCATGGTGATTTTTAAAAATTCTGATTCTTATTGTTCTTATATTTGAAAAAATTTCCCCGCAGTTAATTTTTAATATAAACCCTTTTAGTGAGATGCCGTGTTATTTTACAGCCTGATTTCAACGGGATCTTGCTTATTGATTAACTGTATTTATTTAGGTTAATGATCTTATTCTGTTGCTTCTGTGGTTTTTCTTTACTTTCTGTTCTTATTTATTAACTTTATTCTTTACTTTCCTCCAAATTGCCTTTTCTCTTTAAACCTTTATTGAAGTCCTGCGTATTAGCTAGAACTGTATTTAAAGCAGCTCTTCATGAATCCTTGAAAAACTGTTGCTGTATTCTTCCATTGCCTGTGTGAAGGCTCAGATACTGCAAATGTCAAGAAATCTGATGTGAAGGTCTGGTCTTCTTAGCACAAAAGCGGCCTGGACATACCAGAGAGAGACCAGCAAAGGGCCAAAAAACAAAGTGATTGGAGAACCTTTCCAGCCAGGAAAGCCTGAGAGAGCTGGGACAGTTCACCCTGACGAAGAAGCAGCTGAGGGCATGGCTCATTAATATATAAATACACCCGAATGGAGGGTGCAAAAAGGATGGACCCAGGCCCAACAGTGGTGGCCACCATAAGGGTGAAAAGCAAAAAGCACACAGAGAAACATGGGAGATTCTCTCTGAAAATCAGAAACACTCTTTTCCTGTGGGGATGACAGGAACAGGTTAGCCAGGAAGGTTGTGGATTCTTCATCTGTGGAGACATTACAAGGCCATCTGGACACAGACCTGGCCATCTGGCTCTGAGTGACCCTGCTTGAGCAGGGTAGCTAGACCAGATGACCTCTAGACATTGCTCCCAACCTCAGTAATTTTTGGTTTAAAAAGCTCTATTTTAAAAGCAGAATTTGAAAACTGGAAGCATTTTTTTAAGATCATACATAGGCAATGAGGCTGAAGCAAAATGGTGAACACTTTTAAATTTACTGAGAATAAGTGTTGCACAGTAAATGGTCTCAAATTTCTTAAAAAAAAATTAGAAAGTGGTAATGAAACTAAGCACTGCATATAATGCATATATGCTAGGAGGTTAACCAAAGGTTTCAGAGATAGAAAATTCTGGCATTTCTTTTTTTCTCAGTAATTGGCACAACTACATTAGAATTTTTTTTCAACCTATATTTAATATGTGGCAGAATTTATATTGAAAGAGGATGTTAACAAGGGGATATCAAAACCTTTAGATCACAGGAGAAAAGGAAACAAAAGGACAACAAAGGTTAAGGCATACAAAAGTGGGAAAGTGAACCCTTTGGGAGTAATTTCTTTGCATGGTACCCATTAATGCATGTAGTAAATTTCCAAGGTCAACAACAGAAGTTAGCATAACAATTTCATAAAGGAGCTGAACAAGAAGTTCCTGGTAGACAATGCTGTCTTTTTTGCTAGGAATGGCAAAGGACAGTTCTGGGTATTTTCTCATGTTTCATAGTCCTGTTCAAACCACATTCTTCTTTTGAGCCCTCTGCTCTATAAATGGGTAGGTCCTTTCCAACAGTAATAAAAATCAATATGAGGCCCATTAAAAATGCAGAATGTAGAAGATTAATGAATTAATAGCTATAGTATTTTATATAGCAAGGAGAGCTGTCCTATATAGAGGCACAGCAATTTTGTGTGAGGCCAGGTTGTACTTCATATCTCATAGAGATGGAGACAAATTCCATCCTTTCTTTTCTCTCATTACTGTGAGGCAGAAGGTTTTAGTATGGGTGTGCTGCCACTGCCTACAGGCCTCTAAAGGTAGGTGATTCTCTTCATTCTGGAATCAGGGCTTTCTCGTTTTATTTTTTACTTGGTATATTTTTATGGATTATTGTACTGAATGTACTGAAATGGTGTTCTGGAGCTAAGATATAGTTGCAGTTGGAGCATCCTGGTGAAATTTACATTCAAAGACAAACCCTTTCCCCACAAATTTATAGTCTAAATACACAAGAAAAAGGATGAAGTTACTTGCTTGAAGTTATATATCAGATGAGGCACAAACTGAGGACAGGGTATGATACACTGGAGATGTCAATATTTTTGTAGAGAATTTGTCACTTTTGGGCCAGAGAATAAACTCGCTGTTTATTTATGTACTACTAAAGAGTTCAGAGTTAGACCTTTGGTCATTTTTAAACATAATTTTCTCCAAGCACAATTGGTATTGGTCAAAAGTCTTTTTAATATATCTTTAAAATATCTCTGGCATGGAAAAAAAAAAGTTTGGAGGAGAAATAATTTAAATCAGAAAGAACTCATATTCAGTGAAGTGGGACATGAGCCACATTCAAAGTGAATATATTCTTCTCTGGATGTGTAGGTGTAACTCCCTCGTGTATATTAAAAATGATCGCTTACAAAATGATTTTAGATATATTAATGGACTTACTTCCAATCTATTTCTGCTTGTCAGATGTGACACCTCACATCCTTAAAGTACAAGAATGGCAACATTCTCTTTGCTCTTGACAAGTGAACTAAAACGGAAATCAAAGTATTTCTATACAGACTTTTCAAAGGAATTTTCCATTTTAAATGAATCAGGAATAGGAACTTTCTGATATTCAGAAATATCTGCTGAGCTAGAGACTATTCATAATCATAGACAAACCCACAAAGTTTCTGATAAGGTAAAAATTAATAAGGTATGCTTTAATTGGTGTCTTTTTTTATTTTTTGGGAGAGGGGTGGGAAAAAGGGGGCAATGAAAAGGTTTTGTTTAGTTCTATTTTATTCAATTTTATGCAATTTATATAAAGCAAAAATCCTTTCCCATGTTATTCTAACCTGCCCTTTTTTCTCAGGTTAAAACACCTGATTAATTTTCCTAGAACCCGAATTTATTCCTTTTTTCTACTTTTCATTCTAGTAAAACTGATTGAAAAACAAGGTTGTAATTTGGTCATATAACTAGTATTGCAACAGGTGTTGCATTAGTGAGTGAAAGATCTCTTCTTGCCTGACTCAAGCTAATTCCAAAAACACAAGGAAAGTGCCTGGTAACCAGGTTTTCCTCATGTAGGGACCATAATGCTGCTGTGTAGCATCTCACTGAGCTACAGTTGTAAACAATTTTGTGTTGCTGTTGTACTTTTCTCAGTATTTTGTTTCACCAAACAAAATCTAGCTGTAACATCTAGCTGATATTAGCCTTTGTTTATGGACACTCGTGTTCCCTCTATGTATACATAAATGGTGTGAGATATTATTTGAAACAAATGCATAACTCTCATGTCTCTATTGCATTTTATTGTGGTTGAGTAGAACATACTTTTATACTTTATCAGAAAAAGATTTATAATCTGTTAACAAAGCTGTATGGAACACTGTTTTGGCATGTGTTGAAAATACATATATTCTGCATAAATCTGCTTCAATTCAGATTTTCTTATTAATAATTACTATACTGTTGAATATTAATTTAAGCATGCATAATTATAAAGTTAATAACATAAGGCATGCAATTGTTTTAAATTATTTACAGCTGTGTAAGAAGAGGTTACCTGCTCTCAAACGTCCTAGATTTAGGCAAAACACAAGCACCCGGGATCCACATGTATCCCTATTCAGAAAACCTGTGCAAAATAATTTTTGTTTGTTTACTCTTTCAAGTCATGGATAGTGAACCAAGATTTAGTGGACTGATACCTGGCCTGGTATACTGTAATACAGTCAATATTTGAATTTTGAACTGCAGTACTGTGGGCAAGTATTATGGCAGGACTTTCCTAGTTCAGAAGAGTGAAAGGACTATGCATAGTAAAGAGAAAAACAGAATTTCTCCCTCTGACTAAATAGTAATGAATCACATCAGAGCATGGAATATGATGTTAATATAATTACTTATTATTTTGTGAATTTTGAAAATTAATAAATCATGCTCATTTTGAAATAGTATACCATGATTGTGGCGGTCACACCACTCACTTCAAGAGGTTAAAGGTTTCAACCAAGAAGGCCAAGGGGCTCCCCACTGTAACACTTCAGAAATAGAAAAATGACAACAAATATAGCTTTTAGAATCAAGAATGAAATCTCTTCTTCTGAGAATAAAGATCCACAGTGACAGAACCCTGTGTAAATTCTGAAAAGTTTCAGCCTACACAGAAGTCCCAATTCCCAGCACATATTGATAAGCAGGTACACATTCACTCCATGGGTTCAATAATTTCAGTTAGGCTGTCTTAATATGACTCAGAATTTTAGCTGAAGATTTCTTCTATATGGAACTGTACTGAGACAGAAAATACAAATAATGGAAAATGTAAGAAAAATAAATTTATTAAATAATTGCAATTTATACCTTGAAGAAATTTTCAGTATTCCAGAAATCATAGGAATCTCACATTCAGTTAAATACAGTTACCATGTACAGAGTATATACTCATGGAGTTGGAGGTAAAGGATGTAGTCATGAGTTTTGCTAGGATAAATAGGTAAATAAATCAAAGAATGGGTCAGGTTAAAAGGGACCACAGTGGGCAATCCGGTCAAAACTTCCTGCTCAAGCAGGGTCATTCTAGAGGACATTGTACAGGATTGCATCAGAATGGTTCTTGTGTATCCCCAGAGAGAGAGATTCACTCAGAAGCTCAATGATTATTTTTTTCTTGGAGATTTGTGCAGGATTTCTAGGAAGAGGTTATTGGCTGTTCTGAAGAATGCATACAATTGCAAGATGTTTTCACTATAAAACAAAATATGCTTAGCAAACATGCACAATTAGCATTTTTGACAATGACTTATTTTACATATTAGAGCACATGCTTCTGTAGGAACATATTTGTCAATCAAGAAATAGACTAATTATTTTGCTACTGGTCTCTAGAGAAAATAACTAGAGTCCAACCTTTTATGTTTTAAATTTAAATGCCCTAGAACTTTGAAGACTGTGCATTTTGAAGAAGTGATTTCTAAGAGAAAGTAACTGAAAAGATTCATGACTACAGTGTATAATCCAAGGACCTGTTTGGTGGAAGAACCAAAACAAATCAATGATTTTCTGGTTTTGTTAAGTCCTGGTCAGGCTGCTCTGCCTTTTAAAGATGTTATTAATTCAGAGTACATGCAAACGACCTGAACTGTCAACTTGGCATAAAATAGAGAAAGGTATACTAGATAACTTTGATAAAACTTAAATTTTCTTCCATTACTATTAACATTCATCCAAAATATTTAATTAACTATCTTTTCATACAGGCTAATTTTTAAAAATTTAAAGAGTTGAAATCAATCAACTTTTTTTTTTTTTTTTCAAATACCATAGTTTCAGCTCAGGGAAGAAACAACCACTGGCACATACAAGTATTTCTATATATTAGTTAGCTAAATAATACACTATTATAATTTTTAATGGGCTAATGAATTAAGTAGACAAATAAACATTTGAAAGGAATTTTTTCCACTAACAAATCTTGATCTCAAATCTTCGTTCCTTCTTTGATAATATGATATAGAAATTACTCTGATGATCAGCTGGTCATCACCATTTATATTTCATGACAATGTATGCATCTAAGTAAACATGACTCTAACTTTATATGTTTTCTAATTATCCCTTGTCATAAGTAACAAAGCAATATCTGTGGTCATGTACTCTCTGTAGTTAAGTATTATCTTTTCAATGAGCAGCCAAGAATCAAGACAAATAAAATTCATCTGGATACAGAAGGTTCCAAATACCTTCAGATAGGATGTTTTGGCACTTTCCCAAATGTAGAAACAAGAATCAGAAAATAATAGTCAGTGGAGGAACCTTGTGAAAAGGCAGCTCCTTAAGTTTCTAGATAATATTCTGGAAATCTGTGGGTAATTTAATACTATTTTTTTTTTTAAATTAAATATAATCTCCAAATTTGGATTTGGCTGCTCTTAGAACATAACCAGGCATGGACTTCTGCTTGATAAAATGTAGAACCAGAAAAATGCAGATATAATTTTGAAAGAAATGACCCTGGATTGGCTCTAGTTTAAATTCCCTGCTTACGTGTAGTTATATACTGCCTCCAAGCTGCAGCAGCTTTTTTACTGGTGTACAGGAGAATCAAGTGTCCAGAGGTCCACTGACCTCCTCCAATTTGTATTCTTTTTTCCTCCTTTAAAATGGTAAAATGTGGTCTGTAAGTCACTTTTCAAAGACAAGCATGTGTGAATCTGACAGTATAATTTTGCCCTTAATAAACAGAATTTATAGTGTAAGCTGTTTCAGAAGCTGTGATAAACGAGATAATTGGACATTATTCCATATTGTAACACAGACGGCCAAAATTATACCATTTAAGACACTCAAGAGGATCTGTTTGACTTCTTAAAAATATACTTTTATAATAATGAAATCCAAAGCTTATACTTTTCTTAAATGACAAAGGTATTTTGAGAAACCCATCAATTATAATTCTAAGTGTGTCTCTGTAAGCCAGTTTATATTGACAAGAACACTGAAATAGAATTCAAAGCTTAACTTGACTTGTAATGGTGTTGAGAATTCTCAAATAAAACACATTATTCCTTTCTTACTGACTTTTATGTCAAATGTATAGAAATCAATGTTCAATCATGTAATATTCAATATATTGCATATATATTATTCTGTGATATACAGAGGAAAGTTATAAATTAAACATAAAATACTAATACAAACCTTTGCAGAGGCCTCTGAAATCTCGTGTGTGTATGTAGCGCAGAAAAATGTACATTTTGAAATGAAACTACAAACCACTCTGTATTATAAGTCAAGATTAAGGAATACTCCCAGTTTTGCTATACTTCTACTTTCCTGGTATTTTAAAAGCCTGATGATCTAAGAGCACACACATTTACTTATCTTTCAAAGACATAATCACACTGTCATCCATTTCAGTACCACAAAAGATGGATAGCATAACATGGACTTAAAATGGGTTCATTAATTATCAAAAAGATAAGTGTTTCATCAGGTATATACAGCAGATAATATTTATCTTTTCTCATAGAGAAAAAAGATTAAAGTAATTCTTACACACATACTGGAAAAGAAAAAGGCTGTACCACTGAAAGTTTCATAAAGTGACACTAGATAATACACTCTGCCACTAAAGACAACCTTACACAAACACAGCCACAGATGCCTTCCATCACATTCAACTTTGGCAGTTAAATAGCAGAATGAAACCATATATTCCAACTTTTAACTATTTCATAAACTTCCTTTTGTTTCCTAGCAATTACACACACAGGGACTACTTTTCAAAAGTTAGTGTTTGTGCTGCAGTATTTGATAACTACTTGATAGATATAGAGTAAATAATTTCACTAACTGTATAACAAAATGATACATGAAAACAAATACCAGGACTGCGACAGTCTCTGAAAGGAAATATCAAGTCCATCTAGGCATAATTAGTGAAACCGCTATGTGAAGTAAAGAAATATTACTATAATTCTGTCAGAAAAGAAACTCTGACAAAATAAAACAAAACTTGGGTATTCTGACATATTTAGAAAGGATCTGGTATGAAACAAGATCAATAAGAAGCAGAAAAACCTCTCATGAGAAATAACTAAGAAAAATGTATTGTCATGAGCTGGACGATGCATATTATATTTTCAGTTATATATTTAAAAAAAAATAAAATTAAAAAAACCTTTTCTCTGAGCAATCTTCCCAAAGCTGAGATGTTGTGGTACAATTACCAGTAAATGAGAAAAATCAATAAGAGAAATAATTTCACAACTGTGATTTCCTAAAGACTATATATAATGTTTGTTAAGATAGTATTTCACTGGTCTTACTTTACCCCTATTTTTATTGAAAATAGATTTAGGATAAATAGATCTTTGTCTAGATATATTTTTAAAAAAACCCCAATCCCAAAATTCTTTGAATTGTATTGAATTTTTATGCAAGTAACATCCATTTAACTGAGCACTCTTATTCTGCTACAGATAAATCTTTTAACACTTGTACGTGTCACAGACTTTTTTTAATTAATAATTTGAAGCAAAAATAGAAACATTACTCTCAGAAAGATCACAAGCCAAAATCTCAAAACAATCCCTCTCTCCTAACTGCAACACCATATCTGGAGTGAGGAAAAAAAGACAGAAATAATTTTGTTCATGACTTTTATATTTGGCTCAGTCAAAACACAGTGAAATCAGTGGAGGCTCACATTAGCTTTACTGAATTCTGGATCATTTTCCTAATGTGAATCAGTTAACCAGTTTACTTTCAAGATTGCATATAATTTATTACACATTACAAAACAGAACTGAAGCCTAATTTTCCTTGAGGTAAAATTGAAAATAAAAAAGACAGTAGATTTATGTACTACTTACAAATACATGCCGTTTTTCAATATTTATTGTTATCTGTCCCCATATACTTACAGTTCTAACAATTGCAGAAATAAATTTAGATAAGAAAACACATTTAAAGATATATTCACTTTGAAAAGAATATTTTAAAAGAGCCCAAATTTTTGTTGTTTGACAAAGATTCAGTGATTATGCCACCCTATAAATTTAGGAAAATACTTATTTAGAAGACCAGAACACAGCAAAGAACAAAGTATCTAAGTGCACTCACTGAGGTGAAAATACAAAACATTAGAATACTGAAAGGAAAACTATTAAATACTTGCATCAATTTTGTGTGTTTTTCTATCTAGCAGCATTTTAAAAATAGAATTACAGTTTGCTTTCCATCACCATTATTGATTCATCCAAATGCCTTATGGACATCGATAAAGAGATCTATTGAATCTAAATGGCAAAAATGTCAGGAGCAGCATTGAAACTAACACAGGTCAGTGATTTTTAGCATCAGTGACTTCTTGAAAATGATGCCCTGACAGTTTGCTTTTCCACTGCTTTAAAAGAATATTTTAATGGCACATAAACTCTTACGATGTTCTAAACATCTTAAGGGAAGGAAACACACTTTGGTTCAGGCCCATACTTCCCAAAGTAATGAAAAATTATGTTTATTTCCACTTAAGACAACAAGGCCATCCTACCAAACCTTTCAAGAGATGTATAATAATAAATAGAAACCCTGAAAGAGGAGCGAGTTAATTTAAGTCTAAATGATAATGTCATTCATATTAAAGGATTAAATAATTGAACATATAAAGAACTAAAAATGCACCACTGTTTAACTCCTGAGAAACTAAAGAAATTCTCAGTGTTTAAATTAAAGTCTGTATGCTTTCCTTTAAATATACAAAGTGCACAGAATAAGGAGTGCAAAATATAAAAGCCTGATATTAACTAAATATTGGCTGCAAAATATTATCGAAATTTGAGCTGGTGAATAGTATACTAGTCTAACCAGGAAATGGAGAATATTATAGCTGAATATTTAAGAAATAATTTGGTACTTGTGCATTTATTTAAAGTAGGAATAGCTGCTTCCTTTTTTTTGTTTTTTTGTTTTGATCTTAGTTTACAGTCAAATCTGTTTCAGAAACTGAACTGAAGCTTTCAGATTGAAACATGATTATATTTAAAATTACATACCTTTTTTTTAATCACATACATGCACACTATATTTAAAAAATATAGCATTTTAAGACTGTGAATATTAATGAATTTGACAGTGCTATTTTGGGAAAATGCCAATGACATTCATACACACCAAATGCATCTCTGCAGTCCAAACAGAAAAAAAAAAAACCACATAAGAATGAGAACTGGATTCAGCAAGCATACAGTATGAAGAAGTTAACTCAGGGCTTGCAGAGTGAATGACAGCCTATTTTCCCCTGCTAACTCAAGATTAGAATTGGAACCTACCCTTATGCTAATGAACACCTAATTAGAGACACCTCCTATTCAATAAACTGCTCTCTTATCATCAGTTAGATTACCTGACAAGCCCTTTCACTCCAGTTCTGGCCCACCAAGAATCTTCATTCTTTTTCTTGTCTTCTTTTCTGCAAGAGAACTGATCCTGCTTAATCCCTGGAATAATGTATCTCCTCTTGTGGAAGAGCTGGTTTCCCTCTTCCCCTTTTTACATCAAGCTAATGGAGCCAGTAGGTATTCTATTGATCTTTCTCTATGTGGTTTCCTCAAGGATTTGACAGACTTCCTTACAGGTTAAACATCCAGGCTTTCTGAAGTGGCTATAAAGCTTTGGTTTTGATTTTTCAAACTTTTTCTCAAACCCTTGCTCATCCATAATCTTTAAAAGCTCAGTTGATGCCATGCAGAGTACAGGCTTATTTCTTTGCTGAACTAATCTAGACACTGTCTAGTGTTGAGTACAGTTGTCTGATTCAAATCTTCTGTTACAAAGCAGATGACATCTAGCTAGATGTCATGAGAAGAGACTAACAATGACAATTCACTTATCCCTTAGAAAGAATCAATTCTCCCACAATGCATCTGTCAGAGAACTCTCACTCAGTAAAAGCAATTTTTCTAGCTGTCTGACACTGTAATTGCTCTTAAATTTTCAATGAACGTTTTACAAGAACTCCCCTGAACCATGATGAAAAACTTAACTTTTTCTAAAAATGAGAGGCTGACAGGATGAAAGAGGTCTTTCTCTTTAAAGCTTTGCTTGCTTCAGTAGGAATTCTTTCATATCATCAACAAGCTGTTGAATAGAGGATAGATTACTTTCCATTTATTTCATCAATCAGATTAAAGGCTCTCCTTCACAATGCCCTTTAAACAAGAGCTGTTTATGATGTCCTCCCAGGTTCTACTTTAATGTAGTATTAAATCACCCTGAGCAGAGAGGCAGGGAAAGCATATAAATATGATGAATATCTGACAACATTTAAGCATTACATACATTCAGGTCATTTCCCTATTTCTTGTCACTCTGCAAAAAGTCTAAAATCCCTCCATCGTCCCAAGCAGGTTTTAATGACCATGTGTCATCTTGAATTTCCCATTGTCAAAAAGGGGAAAAAAAACCCAAAGTTCATATATACATATAAATAGATATATAGATGATAGTTCTGTATCTGAAATTTGACAGAGAGTCTGTATGACACCAGCACACAGAACTGCTCATTCACACACTTATTTAATTAAGATTTAGTCTGAGAGATGGATTTATTTGTAGTTGCAGCTCTGTTCTATTTTTAGCACACATAAATATTGCACAGGAAAAAAAAAATTATATGCTTCTTTCATTTTGTACATACTGAAACAGTTTTATTAGTATGAGAAATATGTACAAGCTGCAGGCAATTGTTCAAGAATAATCAATATGACTTTTGGTGTTATTATTGACTACACTATTAAAGGCACCAATCCTTATTATCTAGATAATTCCTCAATTAAATAAAACTAAGCTTATTAAAACACATCATTTTCCCTGGCTCACCATGAAATCTTGAAACACAGTAATGAATTCTGAAATCTTTACATGTCATGATATATTTTAATTAAATGTTTAGGCATTTTAAATGCCAGCTATTTGTGTTAGAAATGGGGAGTTCCAGTAAAATCAATAAACATAAACCATTAAATAACTTGCATATAATCAACACACAAGTAGCAAGACCACAGTGAGAATAAATTTATATGTTCATGAAAACTTTAGACTGCCTTTTGAGTGGCTTTTTTTGTTTGGCTATTAATCATTTAACAATTCTGAAACTATTGTTAATGTGTATATGATATGTATTCATATTAACAATATACATTAATTAAACAAATATGATTGATTTATTATATTGAGAAGAATTTTGTACTTTAACTTTCTGAAATATTTCCTTGTTAAGTGTCCAGTGTACAGGATGATGGTAACTATTAGTGTATATGTTAATGTGTTAAATGTGTGGTTATGTATTAGGAGTCTTTCTGATGGTGTACTTTACATAAATTATGGGAGTGGGCATGTGTAATTGGAAATGTCCCTACCAAAAAAATAGTTTCCTTGATGGAAGATACACATTTCTTAATAAAAGGGGATGACTGTCATTCCCTTTATGGGATGCTATTATAAAAATAAGAGTTTATAAACTATTCCTTTCTCCAATCACATTTTAATAATAATTGTAACAAAACCTGCCTTTAAAGTTTAGACTTCTTTCAGAAACACAAGGTTTCTCAGTCTAATTGCCAGTGGTGCTTTCCTTTCAGCTTTAGTTCTTTACACACACAAACTCCTTCTGCATTTGTCCATTTAAACATTTCCATATTCTTCTTTTCTCTGTTGCTTATTCTCCATGTGTGTTACATTACTGTTTTGTCTGCTTTTTCTCTTTTCACAGTAAAATTGGAAGAGCTAGCACATCTTTTGTGGTCCCATTGAAGTCAATAAGAAATCTGTTTTTGAATAACGGCTCTCAAATTCATGGACAAATTCTGTAAGTTGATTCACTATTGCTTTGCAGAGCTACTTTCACAAGCTACTGTAAAAATTAATCTGTTAACTCTAGTGCCAAATGGATAAGTAAGTTGTTTTCTTTAAAAAAAAAACAACAAACATTCTATGGTCTTACTAATTAAAGAGTTTTGTATTCTGAATCATCCTTAACAGCCATAACACGCTGATCTCATATAATGCTGTGACACTAATACTGTTAGATCAGTATTTAATTGGTGCAAATGTTGAGAAAAACAAAGTGTTATATGTTTTGAACTATCAAATGCACCTTGTGCATAAAAGTTGCTAATTTTGACAAAATATCAGCTGGAGGTATTAGAATAAAGAAATATTTCCTAGACTGAATAGTTTTAATTGCCATCAAACTAACAAGGTAGAATGGGGAACACCAGGTGGAATTTTAATTTATCTAGTGTTTACTTGTCTAACATAAGGAAGAAGAAATGATCAAGAAGAAACTTAATCGCAATTTGATAGAAGTCTGTGGTACAAGATAACAACCTAGATAGTTCTCTTCTAGTTTTAACTAGTAAAGGAGGAATTCTTTTTTTCCTAAGAAGGAATGTTTCTTGTATTTTGCAAGATGAAGAGAATAATTTCTTCCTAGATCTGTTGATAAAAGTTCAAAAAGAACTATCAAGAAGTATCTCTACTCTTAAAAAATAAAAAGAAGAAAAAGAAAATATTGGTTCTTCCTTCTCTTATAATTTAGACAACTTTTAGAAAAAATAGATCTTAAATATATTTTATAAGAAAATATACAAGCTGAATTCCGATGAATATGTTTGCTTGGATTTCTTAATATTTATTACAATGGCTTTAGATATCCTTAAAAACACTATATATTTTCTTGTGTTGAAGTTTAGAAGTAAGTCAATTTTATTTTTCCTAAAGACAGAGTTATAATTTGTATTACTTATTATCTTTCTCTAATTCATTTGGAGATAATAGGCAATATGGACAATAATTTCCTGAATATAAATAATATTTCCAGCATAGATCGCCGAAGGAGAAAATCCTGGACATAAATCACCTTTTCTGTCTGTAAGCCTATTCTCTTTCATAAAAGAAAAGCAAACCCAGTAATTCTATCAGTGCTGGTCAACTTTCCAAAGATTTCTCTACAAGAAGTGCTGTAATTCTGAAAATCTTTTCACTCTCTGCTTATTTTAGAAAAAGCAAGTGCATTTATTTTCACTGGGACACTCCCTGCTAATAAACCTGTTTCTGCTCTTCCTGAAATCAGCAGGGTGATTTCAATGAGAACAAAGTTCAAGAAAGGGTCTATGGAGACACCCATCTTTAAGAACACAAAATTAACACCCTCTGTTATCATCAGTAGGGAAATTCACACACTTTAGGTTAGACAGATATTGAACTAGGCCCTGAAAATTATACATTTCATATAAAGGAGATACTAAGTAATCTCACAGTATGAACATGCAAGTAGGAGGAGATGATGACTGTTATTACAGATATTCTTTCAAAATATTTCAGATCCAGACATTTTACAGATAAGAAAAGTATGATCAAATGAAGCAATTTGTAATTGAAGAAATGTTATCCTGGATTCGATGTAATTTCACTTCCGAGAGAAATGCTTACAAGAAATTTGAACTGCAAAAAAAAAGTCTATTTAAAAATGTGGCAAGGAATACCCACAGGCTTAAAGGGCATGAAAGAATGACAGGTAGTATGTGATGAAAATGCTGAAGGTATCTGTATGCTGATTTTGAGAGGGTGCCATTGCCATGTGATTTTCCACCCACCCCAAACTCTCAAAGATCAGAAATTAACACTAAGTGTGAACAATGAAGATGTATCGTGGAAGATCTGAGCCATGTGGAAATGTTGAGCTCTTAACCAAAGCAAGATTTTCTTTGTGCTGGAGAAGTGCAATAAGTATCTGAACATTCAAATATTTGTCTGAACTCCATACTTCTGCAGATTCCCTCATCATTTAAGTTTTATAACTTGGTTATTAACACTTTGTTGAAACAGAAGCAATGGACAGACTCTTCTTGCTGAGAATGAAAACTATAGCAAGCCATACACGGTTTTACTCCACCAGAGTTAATTGATTTTACATCTGGCCCATCAACTGGTTTTATGAAAGTTGAATAGTGCCTTTGTTTTCACCTTAATACTATAGTATACACAGAAAACTATTTCTTTAGATCCCTCATTAAATCAATCAAAATAAAATGGAAACAGAAAGCTATTTTAGCTATTGAAACTCTATAATAGCAAATTTTAATTTAGTATCTCTAAAGCACAAGCAAACTAGTGATTTAGAGAGGCTAACAACAAAACCCTACTTAGGACACAGAGGCTTGGGAAAAGTCAGAAAGAGAAAATATTTTTAAATAAAGAAAAAATACATTATACTTTTCAATCATATTTGTATAGACACTCTTAGATTTGAGCATATAGAAGAACCACTTATGCCATTTTCTAATTCAATTTCATTATTATATTTATTTTCTCAATAATTCTGCAATGATGCACTGAGATGCAGAAAAAAAATTCCATTCACATCATATGCTTCACATCTCATTAGCTGAACTCATAAACAAATTTTCTCTATGTTTCCCAGCATACATTCAGTCTCATTGTCTGTCAATAAAAATAACCAAAGCTAAGGAGAAAATATCAGCTGGGACCAAAAAAAAATTGACAACATTTTTCATGTAGAAGCTATTGCCAGCTCTTTTGTGATATACACTGTCTTGGAAGATTTATTTTCCTCTGTCAATATTCCTAAATTAGGCAAAATCAAGCCCACTGTAATTATACAATTTATATTCAAAATTTCCTTATTATTTTCAAATTGGATATGACCAGATTCAAGCTGGCACGAAGTTAGTTTTCATCCTAGTAGCTGATACATTGCTGTACTTCGCATTCAGTGTGAGAATCATGTTGGTGGCACAGAGATGTTTGGGATGCTGCTCTGTAGTGCTCTCCCTAAATCCAGGACATTTCAGTGTCCTGTGCTCTGTAGTGATCAGGTGCCCAAGAGCCTGGGGGAGCACGGCCAGGAGAGCTGACCCGACCTGGCCAAAGGGATATTCCACACACAGACCAACATGGCCAGGGTATGAAGTGGGGGAGCTGGCTGGGAGTGGCCAGGTGCTGCTGGGGGACAGGCTGGGCCTCGGTCAGCAGGTGCTGAGCAACCGCGTCACTGTGCATCACTTGCCTCTTGGGGACTCTTTATCCCTCTACTATTATTATTATAATAAAAATATTAACACCCATACGAATATTAATATTAACACAAATATTAACATTAACATTAACATTAATACCAATATTAATATTAATATTGTTAACATTATATAATGATCGTAATCATGATCGTAATCATAATCAATCATAATAAATTTTTCCCATTGGTAGAGTGCTCTTATCTCAACCCACAGGTTTTATGTTTTTGCTTTTACCCCATCCCAGTGGGGCAGGTAGGCGAGTGAATAGTGAGGGAGCAGCTACATGGTACTTAATGGCTGGGGTTAAATCACAGGAAGATGAATCCAAGGTTTAAAAAGGCTTGGGTTGTATTCTTTGAAAATGTATTGATTCTGATAATGAACTCCTTTACTTTAGAATTTCAAAATATGTTTTCAAAACATTACTTTTGATGTATTTTCTGTGATTTCCATTACTGCACACTTTTCCTAGACTGCCAGGGGTGATTGTGAATCTCCAAGGGTGGGAAATAAGTGATAAAGTGTTTAAAGTCTATGGCATGAATCCATGGATCTTTGAGGAAGCCAAGTTTGGTTAGACTATGCTTCTCAAAAGTTTATATTACAAGCTAAAGTATCTACCCAAAATGTACAATGAACACTTTGTTGTGTACAAAGTCTACGCTGTGACATTTCAAATATTATTTTGGTATATTATGAATTGCCATTAAAATTCATGCAAAGCATGTCAAGGAAGGAATATCAAAAATACAAAAAAGTGAAAGTGAAAGGCATTATGCTAAAGATGAATGTTTAGGATTGAGACAGTAAGATTTAGGAACTAAAATTGTGGCAGTGAATTACTCTGTCAAATCCCTACAGTTTTTCCAGCCTTTTAAAGGGCTGAAGCATCTAAAATTCTCTTTTTTAGATCAGTTGTCTATTTTCTGATTTCCAATTTCACCAGGCTGAATAGCTGCAAAATTTAGAGCCTACAAAAGAGTCTGTTGGGAAGCTGACATTTGGAAAGACCCTTGGGGAAGGTATTTGTGAGGAGTGTAATGAACTGCTTGTGTTGGTCTTCATTCAGTTCTTGATGCTTCTTCTCTACCATGCTTCTTCTCTTATGAATAGAGAACTGGCACAAGGAAGAATTTAAAGTATTTGCATACTAGTAAGTTTACATCTGAGCTTTTTTTTAGCATTTGCTGTGAAAATCAAATAGGAAAATAATTTATACCTGATTGCTACCTATTATTCAGACAAGCTTAGCCTCTAGCAGGTTAGAATAAGAAGGTTAAAAGTTCTTTAAAATAGGAGTTAAATTTCCTATTTTAAGTAATTCCACACCAAGAGAAGTTTAGGTTTATTCATTTCAAGGCATGTTGATAGATATATGATAGATTTCCAACAAAAAGCTGAAAAATGCTGAAATTTAACAAAATGAAATAAGAAAAAAAAACAAACAAGCAAAAAAAAAAAATCCACCAAAATATCAAAACCAAAACCTTACATTGTTTTTAAAAAATATTTTCTGACTAAAATGTTAATGACATTTAATATATTGTAAACACCAGCTTAAAATAAGCAGCAAATCCCCTTTCCTGTAACAAAGAAAAAAAATAAAATGGAAAGGGCAAGATTCCAGCAAAGTTACCAAATCCTGTTATTGTATAACTTTGACAAGGTCCATTTTAAAAACTACCTGTAGCAGTTTTATGGGACAGATTGCTTTGTGGTAAGTAAACTCACAGGGGGAACAGACAGCAGCAATCACAGAGGCAATTTAAAAATATTTAATCAGATTTTTCTGAATGAACACAAATGATCCTTTTAACGTTAGAACAGAGAAAAAAGTAAGCAGATGAGCTTTCAGGGATGCATGTTCTTGAAGACTTGGCCTCTATTCTCAACTACAACATTGTCTGATGCAGTTATAAGAAGAGGCTTTGTCTTTATTTGAGTAGATTTTCTTTTAATGGAAAGATCATTACAGCTATAACTTGTTTAATATTAATATTAAATTATTTAATATTTTATTTATACTTCAATAAGAAGCTGTTGTTTCCCAGCTTCTAAACTGAGGGACTGAAAAGTTCATGAAAACAAGGTGTTTAATGTTGAAAGGGATGTGGTGGAAAAAAATAGACAAGCAGGTAGGTGAAGTTAAGAGACTGGAAAAACTGAAAAATTAAAAGGTAAGATCAAGTTTAAACAAGTAGAAGACACAGCAATATTAAATTTATTATTTAAATATGTAAATAAAAGAGTCTTAAATGTAATGTTTTAGAATAGATGGGAAAGAATATAATACATATAATCCAATTTATTGACCAAGAAGATATAATGCGTATTTACAAGGGTTGAAATATACAGAAGATTTTTCTCCAAAAAGACCAAGGTAAAGTATATTTGATTTTTTTGTAGTGACAACATAAAAAAGCTGTACCCTAAAAGAGTGAAAAAATGCTCAGAAAGTATTTGAAAGACTGGATGGGTTAGAAGAAGAGACAAAAGATGAAGAGGTGTTTTCATCTGGGGTCTTGAGAGTTAGGGAGAGTAAGAGAAAGATTGCTGGCAAAGATGAGGAATTTGGGAGCATCAGGGCAGGCAGTTAAAGAAAAGTGGATGTTGATAGACAAAATTGTCTGATCTGATATGTTTTGGTTTTAGATTCAGCATTAGCTCAAACAGTTCAGAGTAACAGAATTGTGTGCTGTGTTTCAGGCCTTCAGTGCCGTACAATGTACAACACAAGATGACACAGTCAGTTACCACAGAGAACTTGCTACTTTTGAAGTTTCTTTTTGAAGTCTACTTTTGAAGTTTATTTTCAGCTACCTTGAATGTTCTCATCTTCTCCCATCATGCATTACTAGCGGTGGATTTTAGTTTTTATGAAAATGCCTACATTTTCGACTGGTTGCAAGGAAATGCTATTCAGCCTGTGGTGATCAGAGAGACTGATGTGTGTTCTGAGGGCTGTGACGACCAAAGACATTATCAAGAAGTTTTTCACTACTGCAGGGAGTGGATGTGCTCCTGCGTGAGATAAAACCATACTCAATATAAACCTGCAGTGGGAGGACTCATGAAGGTATAAATGAGCAACGTAAAAGGAAAAGGTAGATACAGTCATATTGTTCAGTGATGCATCAGTCATCATCACATATTGCTAAGAGTCGTAAAGATGCAGCAGACTCTGAAGAAACGTGAGTGAGAAAGAGTTTCTGGAAAAGAAGATGTGGAATATTTTAATGAAGTGAATGCATAAAGGGAATTTTGAAAAAAACCCTGAAGGAATTAAACTGGTGCTCTTATGAAAGGATGTCCTGCTATGAGGAATAACCATGGTGAAATTTAGAAGGGAGATGAAATGGGTGCCCTAAGTGTGAGACCTCTTAATTAGGGTTTTCAGTTTGAATGTGGATTACTAGAAGATTAAAAGTTAGAAACTTCATTAGACTAAGAATTATGAGTAAGGAGCATAAATCAAAAACTGGTCAAGAGGAGAGATGGAGATGATAATGGTTTGTTTTTCATTAATATTGTGTCTGAATGTTCTCACCCATTGAAAGAAATTCACCAAGAAACATTTCAAGTGTCAGAACTGTAACAGAGGCATTGAACTTAATATGTATCAGAAAGAAGCAGATAATTGAGTGAAGAGTGTATTTGTGTTTAGGTGTTTAATAGGTGTTTAAATGATCCATCTCTGATACCAAAATTGACAACTTAAAGTGAAAAGAGAGTTATTGGAGATACCTCAGTGTAACAGAAGAGTGGTCTTTTTAGCACAGTGTCTTAGTTTCAGTTCATATTGTGTTTCAAGCACTGGAAATTTTGGGAACTTTTTTTTTTTTACTATTAGTAAACAAATGTGTTTTGTCTAGTAGTGCTCCAAGATGAAAGGATTTTACACATAAAGAAAAATATATGTGCTTTCTTCAGAAACACAATTTAAGATAATGTATGAATTATTTTAGATTAGCAACCTAGTTGTTTCAAAGCAGTACATTTCAAGTAGCTGTGGAGATACTGAGAATCTGTTGCTTCTCTTTTCCAACTGTTGTTAGGGACACAACAATTTCAGTGGTTTGCATCAGACCTTTCCCATATGGAAGAGAGAGTAAAATTATGATATGATTGAGCATTTCATAGCACTGTCTCACTAACAAAATGCCTAGCCAGTACCTTTCAGTAGCAAGTTTTATATGTTGTAAGAAAGTAATGGCATTTCCAAGCAGCCTGCAACTGCAATTGTCTTGTGCCCATGTGACCATAGCCAGAGCTTGTCCTTGAGCTTCCTCTTCAACACTGACCATTCCAGAATCCTGACAAAAGTAAATGCTAGATTTATCCTAGGGTAAGGAAGATGTGGAAATATTTGTCTAGCCTTTTATTTTAATGATTACTGAATGACAGTCTTTTGAATTTTTGAAGGAGCTGGAAGGTATTTTGGATCTTCAATCCATTGCATGAATGTTCTATATAATCATTTAAATGATTGTAGAAATATAATTATAGAATATAAGTATAGAATTATAGAATTATAGAAAGACATAATTTAAATGCTAGTTTTAAGCATAGATGGATAATAGTGACAAAAAAGTGAGATTGGCTTATAGGGTAAAAAAAAAGCTCCTGAAATTCAGAAATATTTAAAAAAGATGTTGTATTTAGAATTACGAGGAGAGATTTCTCATTCTATATGAATGCCAATCTGTGTTTGTAATCTACTATTTAATGAACAAATAAATTATACCTTTGAGATCTTGAGTTTCTTCAAATGTACTGAATCCATAGGATAGCAAGTGTACCTTTAAGTATTTGGGGACATGATTTTGTAAAGTCAGCAGAAGGTGCTCAAGTGATAGAAAAAGGACAAGCAGAGGTGAATGTGAGCAGAATCATTTACAGTGCTGAAACAAAGATCTAAAAAAGATCAGAAAGAAACAACACTATGCCATGAGGAAATAAATTCAACAATTGAAAAAAAGTGATATTGAGAACTGCTGATGCCCATATACAAAGACAGGCAAAATTTTTTTTTTTTTATTCGCAAAGTATGTTTACTTCCCCTTTTATTTTTTTCCCTCTTCTTTCTTGGAAATACATTTTTGTAGATCACTTGAGTGGCTACCTGACAAAATTTTAGCTGTCTCCTTCATGATCACCTGCACTATGTGTTACATAGGTATTATTTTGTGTCACAAAAAAAAAAGCTAAACTAAAAATTGACTACTGAAGAAAGATATGGATTCTCCTCAGTTCCCTGCCCATAGGTTTTCTTCCTTCATACTGGCCTTCTACTAGGAAACTGAGGAAAAATGGATTTTGGTGGTTGACCCAAGTGAAAAATATTCCTTCTTTTTTTAAAAAAAAGAAATTGATATTAGATCTGGCAGCTGAATCAGCTCACCCAGTACCCAGAGAAGCAGCAGGTGTCACAGAACAGGAGGAAAGGGACTTTCCTATTGTGATAGCATTTTGCCAGGTCAGTGTAAAAAATACATCTTGCAGGACAAACTGGTTCAGGATGAAACCTGTTAAAGGTGAGAAAGGTAGAAAAGGTCAGATAGAATAAGGTCTATAAGCAGGTAGTTTGGCACTATTATTTAGGCTAAACCTCAGAGAAATCTTTTGGTGTAAGTAGCATTTTGCTGATCTTAGTGGTACATTTAGGTATTTTTAAGTAGAAACAAAGCAATGAGAATTTATGGTAAAGACACTTCTTCATATACCTATGGGTGGATTCATATATTTTCATTTAGTATAGCACAATTAGCAGTCTCATTTATTACCTACCAAGATGTGAAACCACAAGGTGAGGTCAAAGTATCATCAAGGGTATCTTCATCACTTCAATATCATTGCCTTAAAAAGCACTGACCAGGAGAAGTAGATGACCTCATTTCAAAATTATTACAGTGCAGAGAACTCAGTTTCAACATTATAATTCATTTTCCTACAGAATATTTCAAATTTATGATCAGTTTCCTGACATATAATAGCTAATCGTTAAGGATAGCCACTTTAACATAATATGAATACGCATTTCTCCATAGGTAATACAACAGCTCCTGCATTAGCATTATTGACTAAGGTGCATTTAAATTCTTCACTAATACTTAATGGAAGGTTAATGCATAAGTCAGAAGATTAAATGGCTTTTACTTAAAACAAGTATATTGATTAAAATAACTTAGTGTGGTTTTTAAAGACAATTATATAAAAGTAGTCACACTTCTTAATATTTTATTAAATATTATGAGCAAAATGTGGGCTTCACTGACCAAAATTACTGGAAGTTATTGCACTAATTGTGCCTTGAGCTAATTATTGCTCATAGTTAACAAATGAATATTTTATACTGAAAGGTAATAAATCATGCCTGCTAAATTCAGCACTCAAAGTTAGCTTCACTCCATCAGACTAGGGATTGCCCTGCTACTGTGAGCACAATCCTTCATGTGCCACCTCCTCTTTCTTATGTATGGCACTACTTAACAACAGGGTAACCTTCCAAGTACAGATTACCCATTCATTTCCAATAAAGCGTGCTTATATTTTCTTTTCATGGGCTAATATTGGTGTTGAAATGTACGTGTTAAATTTTACACACTTGGTATTTCAAATTCCAACATGTAGCCATGAAGCTGGGGCTGGGCAAATTGTCTTGTGGAAGGTTTAGTTTTAATTTTGAGATTCTGCACATCTTTCAGAAACACAGCTGAAGAGTCATGGCTTTTGTTTGAACTGGATTTTTAAAGGAACCTTAGGTAACAGTAATAAGGGTATATGGTGTAAAAAAAGGCACTAATAATTGAGTTCCTTAAATATCCATTTGCTCACTGAGAAAATAATGAAAATTTGATATACTGTTTCATGGCTCTGTTAGAAAACATTTTTTCTTCCTCTTCCTTTTAAAATTTCACTCATGCTTCTTTAAGTGCAGTACATGCTTACTAAAACTCAATTGAAATAAATTATTTGTGTAGCAGAAAATAGCTAAGATAATAACTTTTCATGTTAGGAAAGGGATAACCACAGAGAGATAAGATAGTCCAAAAATTTTTGAGTGACCTGGAAGACAGTAAGCAAGAGGCTACTCTGCACCACCCCAGGCAAGGATCATAGGCAACTAAGACAGTATGTTCAAACAAAGGAAATATTTTTGATGAAATATAATTGAGCTATAATTCAGCTTGCAAGAGAAGGCTGAAGGTGTTATAAGCTTGGATGTATCCAAGGAAGTAAAATCCACTGTGGGATATTAAATCCAAAACTCTGCTTCTGGATCAGAAAATTCTTTAAGCAGAAGAAGCTTGGAATTTCTGGAGAAATTCCCTTTTATTTCATAAAATCAATCCAAAAAATTCCTATGAGTGAGCAGTATTAAACAGAAGACTGAAGCGAGATAATTAAGAACTACTACTATCATATCTTTGCCTAATTTCCAGAGAAAAATCTGGAAAAAAATAAGTTCAAAAATTGACTTTGTCCTTTCCAGTTTTGTTGTGGACTTTTCTCTCTGTCCATTTTATCTAGAGAAAAAAACAGTTTGGTAATTCCAAAACACCTTCACACTCCTTTCAATCTCACATTATTTCAGAGCTTGGCTGGACACTCAGGTGGGATATTGTGGCAGTTATTTCCAATTCCTCCTCTGAAGTCTCTGTGGGCTTGAGCAGGTACCGTGTGCGCTACAGCAAGGTGTTCTGTGTTTAATTGTTATTTCATTCTTAATTCATTAAATCTTGAACCAGAAAAATACAATGTTACCATACATAAAAAACATCTAAAGAATATTGCTATAAAAAGGCCTGAAAGTACAAATAATATCTGATTGAGTGATGGTGAACTGATTCAGTTTAAATTAAATTGTAGTAGGTTTGCAATGAGAACTTCAGTTTCAAAAGGGAAAACCTTAATAAATTAAGGGAACTCATTACCAAAGTTGCTGACTACACTGACCTCTGAGATCTGAATGTGGAGGGGGTAAACATTTTAAAGAAATCTATCAAATCAGTGGAACTGCCATAAGATTACAGGATAGGAAATGTCAAGAGTTGGTATAAAGGAACAGAGGTGAAAGAGAAGGGTAAGAAGAGATTAGTCTGATCTCAGTAGTATGCTAGGCTTTAGCTTTTAAAAAGCTGAATAAAATAATTGAGATAGAATAGAAAATGCAACAGAGTTTTGATTAAGGCAGAACTAATCTGATATCCTTTTCTGATAACTTTTTTTTTACAGAAGGAAATGCAAACTTGATTTACTAAAGTATTTGATATGGGGCCACATAGGAAATTACTACTTCATCTAGAGAATGCAGGGATTAAGAAAATCATTGTCAAGTGGACGAAGAACTGTAAAGGACAAAAAAAAGATTGTTAAAAAGGAACTATTGGGTTCTATGAAGGCTATTTGGAGAGTTCAAGTATCCTGTGACTGATCTGTCTATTCCTGTCAATGTCATTTGAAAAGCAAAAAAATCTAGAGAGTAGAACAAGTAAAACTTACAGACAAGCAAAACTGAGTTATCAAAGAAGAAGCCATGTGTAGCTATCAACTGGCCATAAATTATTTAATCTTGAGAGACTAAAATATTGGAAAACGTAAATCAGTTGGTTTTGGGATGAGTAACAAGATCTCCTACACTTAAAGGTAGCATCAGCTGAAAGAGGAAGATTTTGATCTTTCTTAGACTGTAAGAATAAGGAAGGAAGGAATTAGACTTCTACACAAAGAGAGTGAAGATTAAATATTTTTACTTCTTTGCACCAAGTAGCAATTTACTACTCAAAGGAAAAGAGAGTTTCTTTCAAAAGATTCAATAGTATTTTCTTCTAACAAGCCAGATGGCTGCTTAAGAAAATATGTGAAACCTTCCTTTAAAAGTTTAAAAAAGTTTATGAAAAAGAAAAAGCAGAGCCGTTTATAATAGGTCTTAAAAACACTATGAAGAAACAATATCTGTTATGAGAGGCAAGTGGACTCAGTGACCCAGAAAGCCATTCCAGTCCTGTGCTGACATACTAGAAGGAGGAACATAAGCAGTCTAGGAGAGTAAAATGTCTATATAAACACAGATAAAAACTAAAATAACTTTTAATATATGATCCTTTAGGTCAAAAATACCTTCATCAATGTCTTAATTTCTATTTTATTTTTTAGAATTAAACCAACACTGGCTAGGCTAATAAAATAAGTATTAAGCAAACATTTTAAAGAAAGATTAAGGTTCTATTTTTTCTTAAAATAAGAATGTGAATATGCTTTTTAGCAGTTTTATTGTTAAAGGGCAAAAGAGTAAAGCAATGTGAATCAGTAGTAACAACCTGTAGAAACAGATTGAATTGCTTGGGTCCATTACTGGGTGTCTGTCAAAACCGGGAAGGAACAAATCAAGAGGGAATTTGGTGCTCCAGTGAATGGAACATCTTCCTCCCTCTGCTCCAAATGTAACTTTCTTCTCAGCTAAAGCAAATGTGAGAAAGAAACGGAGACAGCTTTTTGTTTTGTTTTGTCACTGCTTTCCCATGACAAAGCAAAGACATGGGACCAGCCCAGACTGGCACAGGCCGCCTGAGAAAAAACTGCACCTGCCCTTGTGTTGGTGCACCCCAGTGCACGCAGAGACGGGCTCAGAGCCAGGCTGCACGCTGCCCCTGCCCAGCCCAGCCAGCATCCCCAGGAGCAGGGAAAGCACTGCGGCTGCCAGGCTGACTGAGCTGCCCTGAATCCCTCCGGGACCACTTGAGAGTGACCTGAGCTGCTGAACTGTCTTTGGCTGTGGTTATAGCTGTTATAAACAATAATCATTATTATCATAATGACAACATTCTCATTTGAAATATTCCTAAAGTGTTCAATTTCCTTTAGCTTCCTTCAGATTTCACTAAAGGTGAAATTTTACAGATCTGTAGATGTGTTAGTTAAATTCTGAGATTCAGACTTGAATCTGACTAATACTAATTTACAGATAAGCAAACCATTTTACCTAATATAATTCTTGTGAAAATTGAGTCTTTCATAAGATCAGTTGCTGTAATTTCAGAATATTCAATGATTTTATTTTCCAACTTTTAGGGGAGCAAAACATATGTTTTAGACTGAAAGCCTGCATCCCACTTGAAAGGAGGTTTTTAGTACTGCTAAATGGGTATGAGAAGCACTCATTGCTTAGTGCTGCAGTCTTCAAAGAATTTGCCTCGATTTTAAAGGACTTAGAGGAAAGTGTCTTCACCAGAACACTAAGCTGCTATCTGGGTAAATTAGTATATCTCATAACTTAAGAATCAGTCTCAAAGTATAGTGAATACATTTAAAATTATATTATTTGGATTTTTATATCAAATATGTTTTATAAATTTAAAAGGATAAACGTTATAAGTTTAATATAATTTTATGAAATTCAACATATACAAAGTCAGTAGGAAGAGTTCTGAAGACCCTTTTCCAGCATCAAAAGCTCCACAACACTTTTAAAATTGGATTTGCAAGAGAACTTTGCTTTTTGTGCTGAAATGTCAAGATCCAGCTATTTCCTCAAGGAAAAATTGCTGTGAAACTCAAATTCTTCCTTGCTTCAGTGCATGCAGATAATGATCTCCTTTGCCTTTAAATAGATAATGTTTGAAGTCTCAGTGTTTACATCTGGAAGCAAATCTTGGGAGAAGGCAATACTGCTCTTAAATAAAGGACCACTCTGTGGAGCCTTTATAAAAGCCTAGCAAGAAGACTTCCAAGGTCATATGACTCTGAGAAGCTGACAGCTGTCCAGTTCACTGGGACAAGGTAAATTCAGCTTTTTCCTCATTTGTGCAGAAAGAACCATCATAAACCTAGCATAAGGATCCACATACCTCCTTGAGGAGAGAGGCAGTTGCCCTAAAGTCAGTACAGAGCAGAGCTGCTATGTCCACTGCTTGTGGTGTCCAGTGAGACAAACATCCCACGTCTTTGTGCCTGGACATGACAATGAAAATTAAAATATCATATGCCGGTATAGTTGCTATTAAGTTCATGAGAAGAGAATAACAAGTTAAACTTGTCATTTCATAGAAGTGAGTATGGAAAGGGAGCTGGTTTTGAATTAGAAAAATACTACATAAGCGATTCCTAAAACACATTCCTCTTAATAGCTCAGGTACCTAGTTAGGGAAGGAGGCATGCACTTTCATTTCCCTGGTAGAGTTAACCTCTGACCCTTGGCATCATGGCTATAGCTTGTTAATATATTTATTTACTCACACAGTGATGATCCACAATTAATTCCTCAGACTAGTTAGAAGGGTAAGAGAGAACAACTGAAGCCCTTAGTTTCTTCCTGAGGCAGTCACAATGCAGCAGAAAAACAGTTATGAAACAAAAGTGACAAAAAATAGCAAGAAAAAAAAGAGTAGAACTGTAAGCACACTTGTCCAAAAGAAGACACTTAAATTCTGTTAAGATTATTTCATTACCTGAAAGACTAAAAGCTGTAAGAGTGAAGAGTGGATAAAGTCCAATGTTTCATTTGCATGTTTGGTGGTGCATTCAGCCCTAAACTGCTAACTGCAAAGGCTCTGCTGTTTTGTTATGGGAAGCTATAGGACTGCAGAGGTGGCAGGAATAAGACTGAGAAACTTCCTGTAAAGATGGGAGTTAACCCTGAACTAAACACCCTCTTGAGCCTTTCTGTTATACTAACAGAAACAAACACATCTTAAATATAAATTGTTTTAACTGCACTCTGAGCATATTGACCTGGTCAGATTAATCAGGACACACACCACTTTCTATTTTTAGTCCTAGTTAATTCAAACAAGAAATAAATGTGCAAACTGTGATCATTCTGTGTATGCCTGAAGCAGAATTGAAAGCATTGCAAGAAACACTGAAAGGGGTTGTAATATTTATCAGGTAAGTTTTTGACTAGTTTCTAAGGGGCACAGATGAACTGCAATTTTTTTGGCATTATTTAAAGGCAGAAAGGAGAGAACTTTTCCATATTCTGGTTTTAGACACATCTTTTCATTCCAAGAGTGAGAGATTGACCCTATTTGGATGCCGGCTGCACACCAAAGCCTCTCTGTCACTCCCCTCCTCAGCTGGACAGAGGAAAAAGGTTGTAATGAGAGGCTCATGGGTTGAGATAAGGGCATGGAGAGATCCCTCACCAATTAAAGTCATGGGAAAACTAGACATGATTTGGGGAAATTAACGGAATGTATTGCCAATCAAGTTAGACTTGAATAGTGAGAAACAAAAACTGAATATTAAAAAACCTTCCTCCCACCCCTTCTTTCTTCCTGGACTCAACTCTCTTCAAGATTTTCTCCCTCACAATGTGCAGGGGACAGGGAATGTGAATTATGATCATCACAAGTTGTCTCTGCTTCCTTCTCAGGAAAGGGCTCCCCCTGGTCCAGCATGCAGTCCCTAGCACAGGAGGCAGTCATCCATGAACTTCTCAAATGTAGGTCCTTGCCATGGGCCACATTTCTTCATCCCAGCATGGGTCAGTCACAGGGTCACAGATCTCTCCAGAAAACCTCTTCCAGAGTGGGCTCCTCTCTCCAGGGCTCCACAGGGTCCACAGGTCCCATCAGGCATCCTCCAGTGTGAGCTGTCCACAGTGTCTTGCCTCCTTCACGAATGTCCACCTCTTTTCCATGGGTCTCCTCTGTGAGCTGCAGGTGGATCTCTGCTCCACATGACCTCCGTGGGCTGCAGGGACACAGCTGCCTCACCGTGATCCCAGGTTGGAACACCTCATGTCCCTCCTTCACTGGCTGTGAATATGCGTCCTACATATTCTCTCCTTTATCCTGGCTGCACTTGTACAGCAGGCTTTTTTTTTCCTCCCTGAGGAACTGCCACCACCACCACCATGCTCAGCCTGGGCAAGTCCTTCTCAGAAATGGCTGGCACTTGCCCTGGCCAGCATGGAGACAACTCCTGGCATCTCCCAGAAACCCTCCCAGGTCCTCCTTGCCACCAAGCTCTTGCTAAACAAATGCAATACACCCAGATATGTGAATCCACTAATTCTGTCTATATAAAAAAAGATTTTTTTTGTCAGAATGTACACCTGTTGCAGCTAGATTTCAGCTAGAAAGAAATATGAAGCTGTTAAGAAAACTAAAAAAAAAAAAAAATTGCTTAATTGGTAAAAGGTTGTTTACATAGACCTCCAGTAAATATCTGAGAAAAAAAGAAATTTTTACTTTATTTCAGAAAAAGTAGTACTCAAACATAAAGATATCAGTAAAATAGGTAGTGAAAGACTTAAAATGCGGGAAAATTAAATTCAGTTTGTAATTTTAAAAATTTCATGGAAATAAATAAATAAAGATCCTCAGTTTTAAAACACTTAATTTTTGGTAAAATCCCTTGTACAGATAATATAAACACAATCATAATGACTATGTTGGTGATCATCTTAAGTCTAATGACCAGCAAAATTTTAAATGTCACCTTCCCCTCAGGTAAGCCCTGTTGAACTAAGATGGTGAGTCCTATGTACTTAGTATAGAGTACAAAGGAAGCCTGATCATGCTTGAATGAAAGTGTTACATTGACTTGAATAGGAGCAAGATTGCTCCATCAGTCTAGATTTTCTTTCTTCTCCTTCTTCTTTTGTTTCAGATTGGTAACTCTGACTTGAGCTGTCAGTCAAAAACCTTACTAGTTGAGATTCAATGGCACATTCATATTTCCAATTACATTATGGATTTATATTATACATATATTTACGTTTCACTAAGAGTTTAACAGCAATAGACCTTTAGAACATGAGTGCTGAACAAACCTGATTGCTTCCTTGTATTAGGAATCCAACTTTGGCTTAGATTTTTACATAGAGAATGAATGTTTCCTAAATGTACATAAATTCAGCTTTTACCTTTACTATATCCTGTAAAAGACTTACAAAGATTTTGATTATATATGGCAAATTCAGAGAAAAATTACCTATGGTTTTGGATTGCTGCATTAATTGTTCTTACCTTTGATAATTAACTCTAATCAGCTACCCATACATTAGTACATTAAAAGGTACATTATTTTTTAGGTGCTTTTCCTAATTTTTTCAGGCAAGAAAAATAAGAGCTTGTCTTAAGTAAAAGCTCAACTCTGAAGGATTTAATTGAATAGTCTCAGTCAGATATCTTTATTTTGGATTCCATTCAATTTAATCCTGACTTAAAAAGCATGTTTCTGATCTTGAACTGCATAGAATTATGTAAAAACCTTCAAGGTGGGATGGATTCTTTGCTTTGCTTAAATATTACATCTTGAAAATTTCATTGTACATTAAAAATATTCATTTGTCAGTCTAATATTTTCCTTTTACCTGAACTGTGCTCCCAGTGAGGTGAACTAATTTCTGTATAACCAGTAACGACTAAACCCAGTTAGCATGTTTTCTGTACTAGCAGGTTTTCTATTAAATCAGATGTCATTAAGTCAGGCTGAGTCAAGGTATAGCTCTCCATTTATTTCCCTCAAGAGGTTTTACACAGGAGGCAATGCACCAGTTTTCAGTCTAACTGGTAAATACCTTTGTTTAAGACTTTCCAGGCAATAAAACCTATCATAAGTACTAAACAATTATTTAAATTTTTGACTCTTGCAATATTCCAGAACTCTACAAATCCAACCCTATCAGGCTACAGGATGACCTTCTGAGTTATCAGACAACACAGGGCTGAAAATGTGCTTTTTTGCAGCTTTAGTATCCCAAGTATCATGACTAACAGTTAATTAGTCTATTAAGTCTAACAGGTTTTTTTTGTCTTTAAAATCTATGGTTGTGAAAACTGCTTTCAACAAAAACTATTTACTGAAGTAATATAGAAGAATAAAATATAGAATATGGAAGTATAGAAGTAATATAGAATATATACAAAATGATATTTCACATGATATTTCTTGTGCAACATACAGGGTATTTATTTACTGTAATTTTTAAAATATACATTGGAAGCAATTGGCATTTTCAGTCCTGCCTTTTAAATGCAGTGGTCTTTTAAACTGTTCTCTTAAGCAGTATCAGTGTGTCCAAAACCTTACAGGAAATGTAATTTTAGCCTTGCATTCATTGACATCTCTCGCCTTTCTTTTGTTCACTTTAGTCTTCTGATTCACCTGTGCTCTCATTTTCAAATTCTCACTGTGGCATTTTCTGTGATCACTGACTCTTTCCCACCATCCTTCTCCTTTTATTCTCATTTTTGTTCTCATTTTTGTTCTCATTCAGTCTTCCAGAGCTGTCATATTATACTCTAAATTACAATTTATAATTGTGATATTTTTAAAAGCTTCTAACTATACTTCCTTCTTGTCTTTTTCTTCCCCTTTTGATATTCTACAGCTCTTAAAATTACTTCTCAATTTATTTGTTTTTTCATTTTTTGAATGTTTACTCAAATAGACATTTATTTTCTTTCAAGTGTGTTATTTTGTTCTCACTCAAGAAAATCAGGAATCTAATTAAGACACTTATTGTTTTTATACATTGTTTTCATTGTTTTGGGCAGCTATTTGAATGAAATTAACTATACACACCTTAAATTCATTATGATAGTGAGTATAAATGTGTGTCTTAAGTGATTTTGTTCTTTGCACTGTTAAGCTTTGCAAAAGGTGCTGTGGTTTTGTACATTATAACATGTTTCATATAAATTTCATGTTTTGGTATGATCCTTGAAATATTCTGTCTTTTCTCTCTTATCTGACAGGAACTATGTGCTATTTCTGCATCTTCAAATCTGCACTCTTTCCTGAAATTCAGAAAGAAGGATGGAGAAACTTGAATAAAATTTTATATTCATAAATATATTCATATATTCATAAATATTTGTAAATGTAAAGTCCATATTATGATTCTTAGAACTTTGTTGTGAGAAATAGGGAAATGGGAAGATCTAGGTTCTGTAGAAAGCTGAGGAAGCCACTACGTCAGGTCAGCACTTCTTGGAATAATATATTCATTTAGTTAGAATTGTACATATTCTACCATTCTCTCCCATTATCTGTCCATGCAGTTGTGTACCAAGGAAATTTTTAGCTATTAATAGTATCGTTACCACTCAGTTTGTCTAGATATTCATCCATCAAATATAACACTTCCTAAAGGTCCTCCTTTAAATTTTTTGTGGAAATAGCTCTCTTGTGTGCTTCTGTTACTCCATTCTCTCATTCCTATCCTTTAAGAAAACATCCTGAATTTCTGCAGGATAATGGAGAAAAGAGAAACATACCAGATAGCTGAGTGTCACACTCCAATGGCTGTATTGCATCCCCACAAATATTCACACCATGAAGGTGAGATAGTTTTGTGACTGACTCATGGTATACTACCCAGCTACATCCATATCAATAAATAAAGCAGATCCATTCTTCAGCCTCAGTCTGAATGGTAGGGCAGAGATCAGATACATACGTGGAAAATAGTAATTACCTTTAATTTGTTCATGTATTAATAGATGTTACAAAATGCTGAAAAGCTGGGAGACTAAGGCAAGTTGCAATGCAACTGAGTTGCATGGGGGTGTGCAAAGACTTTTCCCAGGAAATATTACAGATGAGAAGATTCTGGGAATAAACATATGGAGGGAAGCAGAAACTGAAAACACCCTCCACTGAGATTGCCTCCTCCCTTTTGTTGTGACAGTTTTTAATGAATCTATAAACTGGCTATATGTTTTGCAATTTCCATCCCAGACTGGTTGGGATTTCAGAGTATGTTGTTAAGAAGGCAAAGCCTGGTATTAGAGGTATTCAGGAGTACCAGCTTTTCTCTAAAACACAGTTCTCTCACTGGATTGAGAAGAAATTGGCAAGACAGACATACAAGACTGTTCTGACTCAGTATAATTACTAGATCATTCTTGCTGTGCCACAGTTTACTGGGAGGAGCTGAGATACAACTTGGTAGCTATATCCATTCCCTTATGTTCCACACTGAGCTCACTCAGTATAAATCTCTATATTTGTAGACAGCAACTTTTTCTAACTATAATTCCAAGCAATTATTATGAAAATAGATTTATAATTTCTTAGCTGTTCCTGCATGTTTTATCCTTAAAGGGAGATCCAAGATATGTTAACCCCAGTAATTTTGGTTAACACCCCTCTGGAAGATAATTCAGACTGGCAAGTGAGTGCTTCACCCCACGTGAGCAGAATCACCAAAAGCAGATACTATTTGCTGCCTCTTTTCATCTGCGATCCCAACAGAGTCCAGAGTTGTCTACCTGGATTTCCCCCCAGGAGAACACTGCCCTTTTTGATGCCACAGATATACTAATGTTTTATGGGTGGTTGGGTGTGCACAGAGGGGGAGCTTTGCTCTTACAGCCAGAAATAGCATTCTCCTCGAAAATTCCTGCTCTGCATCACTCATGTCTTCCTTTTTGTCCTCAGAGGCCTGTAGTGGTTTGACCTTGGCTGGATGCCAGGTGCTCACCAAACCACTTTATCACTCCCTTTCCCAGTGGGACAGGAAGGGGAGATTAAGATGGAAAGCAACTCGTAGGTTGAGATAAGACAGTTTATTAAAAACAAAAAAACAAAAAAACAAACCAAAACAAAAACAAAACATAAAAACCCCACAAACACACACACAAACAAATGAAAAAAATAAAAAAGCAAAAGTTTGCACAAGCATAAGAAAAGTTAATTTGTACTTCCCATCAGTGAGTGATATTCAGATGCTTCCCAGGGAGCAGGACCTCAGCATGATGAGTGGATGCTCTGGAAGGCAAACCTTTTAGGATAACAAAAGCCCCCACACTCTGTTCCTCCTCTCTCCCTCAGCTTTTATATCTGAGCTGACATCACACAGTATGGAGTATCCCTTTGGTCAGGTGGCCTGGCTGTGTCCCCTCACAGGCCCTTGCCCACTCCCAGCCCCTTGCTGTAGGTGAGAGGGGAAATCAGATGGACAGTGCTGCTCAGCAGGAGCCAAAACACTGATGAGTTATCAACACCCTTCCTGTTACCAATGCAAGGCTTTGGGCTGTAGTCACCAGAGTGTCCCTCCCACAGACTACATTCATTACCTCTTATCACCTCTGGTGAAGCCTGTTGTCCTTTAGTAGCACTTTTATAGCACTGCCACCACTGTCACTTGTGACAGGAGAGACTGCTGCTACCACTGCTGGCCCTTGGCCACACATGGCGTTTGCTGTAGACCAAGCCCAGCACAAAATCATTCACAAACAGTATTTTTCAGTGACAGAAACAGCTAGACAAGCAGGGTAGGTCATACCACAACACCTGACCCCCACTTCACATTGGAGCATGTCCCTTCCACTAGCTGCATTTCTGGAACTGCTGTGGACCCCTATGAACCAGCTGCCCCTTTAGCTGCTTTGCTTATGTTTGCACATTCTGCTTGAAATGCCCCTAACTGTGGTGTTCCTTAACTATCAGATAAATAGGAAGCATGAAATCAGTCTGCTCTATCTTCTGTGAAGTCTCCCACTTTGCAAAAGATATTCTACTCTGCCTTGTAGTCTTCCCATGACAGCTCATTTGCCTTGAATCACTAGGTGTGCTATGCAGTGCTTTATTTCATGCCTCAGTCCTGAAAAGTGGCCCAAGGAAGGAAACAAAGGATACTCAGCAGTCCTCATGAAGTTTGAGCAGGTCATGAGGTTTTTCACTGGTGAAACTAGGCTAAGAAAAACTCAGTGAGTCAGGAGATTTTAAGTGAAATGTGAAGACTGAGAAATGCTGAACAGGAGAGATTATAAAAGCAAATGAGATTACAGGGAAGAAGCAGTATTAAGAGAAAGAAGAAAAAGTGGAGGAGGGATTGCTTGGAGCAGGTAAAACAGAAGGTACAATGAAGAAGGAAATTGACAGAGAGAAAAGAAAAATCTGTGCCCACTACAGATTGCTCTTTCAGATCTTGAAATCAACATTCTTCACTCTAATCTGTATTCAGCTTCCAAGAAATAGAAATCTCTCTGAGAAAATAATTCTTTGGTCCTTAGCTTAGCATTTGTACAATGGAAGTAATAGCCTTTCATCTGACAAATTAAGCCACTGAAGTTTGTGAGGCACTTCAACTGATGAGTGTTGAAAAAAGTCTGAGTTAGGTCTGTCTACAATGCAGAGGATGAATTGTGAACTGGAAAAAGCACAAGATATCACAAACAACAGTGACAAGAGATAAGAATTTATATATTTTGCATGAATAGGCAACAGATTTAGGGAAGAAAGAAAAGCACAATCTGAGCTCACAAGTTGAAAATTGTGTCCCGATGCACAAACCCTGACCAAGGGAGGACAACATAAATCTTGTTTTTTGAATGGCTAATAACATCCTGTTAACAAGATAGTTTTTGAGCATAATAAAAATCTGTCATCAAAGAACCAGTGTATTTGTCTGAGAGTTACTGCTCTCTAGTACTCTGCATAAGTTAATCAATATCTAAATCCATTTCTTATCCCCTTAACAGCAAAATAGCTATTGCAGCTATATAAATTAACATCTTCCCCCATTTCCCTTCAGCTTGTTATGCCACTCTGAATTTCCACATTGTCCCATTCTTTTCAGCCTCTTGTGCTCTCTAGACTTTTCCTGCCTCTAATGGCATGTCAAAGTGAAACAGTACAGTCATCATAATGTAACTTGGGTTTACTAGTTTCTACCAGCAATTTCAGCTTCTGTTTCAATTCTAGCATCATTTGCTTAAGCATGAAAATCTGCTTGTGGTGTAACTACAGCATTCTTGTTCTGGATTCCTAAATCTAAATGTCTCTGGGATGCTTGGTTCTTTTATTGTCTACTTTAAGCCTGGTTGATGCTTCTTGACTAGTTGGAACCTGTTTGTGTCAAGCACTCCACAACATCTCTCCCTGTGACAATCTTCAGAAATTCCATGTGGGTCGTTTTCTTTGTTGTTGTTGTTGTTGTTTTGGGGTTTTGTTTTGGTTTTTCTTTTCCTTTTAGAAGAAAGGGAGTTTGCACTATTGATTATTCTTATTCATCTTGCTATACTTAAAAAAACAGAGACGTTTAAGGAAAAATTCATTAGTTTTTCTTTCTAGCTGAAAATATACAACTTAAATGGTGCTCTTCATCTTAATGGTGCACTTAATGGTGCCTTGATATGGAAAGAAAATACTCAAATTCATGCTATGATAATGTCCTTTTTTTACCCTATTAAAAGCTTTGGTTCTTCTTCTAGACAGCATGTTTTTAATTTACACGGAACTTTTCAGTCTCTATCCCTTTTTAATTGTTGTGCCTGTGTAATGTGACTAGGGCACACACAATATGATACAACCAGTAATGACATTACACTGCCAGTACGCTGGGGGTTGGGTTCCTGTTTATGGTTAAACCCTGATATTAATTGATGAAAATAGTTCAGGAAACAGAAGCTCATGAATTTTTATCAGCTCGGCTTGCACAGACCTCATAAACTTTGTTTAAAACATACATTCAACATATTGAAAAGTGATAGTAAACCCAGGTTTTAAACCTAATTCTGAAATCCATACTATGCATGAATAATTACTGTTTAACAAAATTATAGATGCTAAGATAAATGAAAACCAATCCTTCATTGCAAACAGCAAAAGAGACCTAAGAGATAGCACAAAGACATACCGTATGAGAATACACCCACTGAACATCCACTTAATTTGCAAGAGTTCAAAGGACATTCAATCCCTACAGGATGACATCAAAAAGGATTGTAAAAATATCTTGTCAAGCAGCATTGTTGTGCTGTCTAACTTTTTAATCGTAGCATAATGTTAATGCTATTAGAGTTTCTATAAAGACACGCAGGGGTCAAGGATGCCAGAGGGGAAAAAAAAGAAAAGGGGAAAAGAAGAAAAGGTTACACATGCTAATTACATTTTCTGGAGCTTAGCATGATGGTGTGACCTATATTTATGCATTTTGGCCTGATGATATTATTTTAAACTATTCTTTCAATATTAACTGCTTTAAGAGTGGGATATGAAACCCGTTATAGAAGATCTGGTACCCTTGCACCACGGAAAGATGATTCCCCCCATTTCTTCGTACCGGAAAACCTTTTATTTTCAGTTTATCCAAATTTATGCTTCAGTTCTTTCGTACACAAGATGATGAAATAAGCTGCGTATTTGCAGAGGTACATATACACAGTGGATCTGCAGTAAAATTCATTTCATACTTATTTAGATCTGCAATTGAGTGTCCTGAGGAGCATAAGTATTCAAGTCTCTAGGTAACAATCATAGATATAAAATCAGTTGCCTTGTTGTCAATAATTAAAAATTAATGTCTACATGCATTTTGCACTTACTTTTGCATATCTTCACATTTTTTCAGCTAAGGATGTCATGGGCAACACAACTTAGTGCAAGAATTTCATGTCTTTCATGGTGCCAGTAGGTGAGGAAATTTGCTGTTGTTCTTGGGCATTTTTTGCATTATTATTCATATTTGTACAAGCTTGTACTATATTGCAACTTTGATGTTAAATATTGCCTCTGTCCTGTAGTTAGCATGGTCTATTTAAATTTCACTTGGAGAAAAAGACACCTTCTTTTTGTATTATGTGATCAAAATTTTGAAGCTCTATAATTTTCTTGCTGCTCACAGAAACAAAGCATCCAGGCTCACTGAAAAAGCCTTTTCTACAAGCTATAAATATTTGCTGTTTGTAAAACCTCAATGAAGGATTTAGTTATTAAAAAACTAAAGGAAGAAAATTACTAATAATGATTGGTTTGAGCTAATGAGATGTTTTTATGCAAATGTATGAACCTTAAATATGACCTGGAAACAAAAGACTGCTTAACAGTTACTATTAGGCTATACATTAGGAGATCAATTAAAGAGAATTTCTTTCTAATGATCAAGCTGTACAAGAGTTGCTATGGAAACCTGGAAAAGGAGAGATTCAGAATGTAAAATAGCAATAGAAACAAAACCAATATTTGTAAACAAGTCTTGTAGAATGTGTATAATCAGTTAAATAATAAAAGACTGTTTCTTTTCCACTCCAAAATATATTTGAAAGAAGGTCACATTTCCACATGAAGGTGCCAGTTTAGTTGATATTTGGATGTCATAAAGAAAGGTGATGCCAAGAAAATCTTTCTGTAATCAATAACAGTTCACTAAATTACAAAATGGGATGGAAAAACAGAATGACTTTAAAGGTCTCAAGGATTTGTACAGCCATGTCATTACAAATTGCTGGCAAGTTAAAAAAACCTATCTATGGAAAAGATTAATTCCTTCTGCCATACCATAAAATAACGTGGTACTTGTATCAGAAGAAGCTTAAAATATACAGATTGTCTTGTATGAAGGGTGCCAGCCACTTCATATGTTTTCATTTTGTTTTTTTCACTTGTATCTTGTGCAGTTGGTGAATATCTATAAAATACATATGAGCATAGTGTTAAATAGCATTTTGTGTAAAAAATCCCCCAATAGTCTGTCATTAAGTAGGATTTTTTTAGCACAGGTTGCAGAAGGAAAAAATACAAGAAGTGGAGTTTTCCAGTATGTAGAACATGTATTGCCAGTATAAACATGGAGAAATGTTCAAAGAAGGGTAATTGGAATTTTTCTAAGTATCTAGGGGCCTTATTGCAATAAACAACAGATATAATGGACTAGATGCACTCTCTCTCCCCTTTGTTCTCCCATTTTCAAATTGTGCATGGATGCAAAGGTTGAGCTTCTTTGCGAAGGAAAAGCACCAGAAAGTGTTAGGGTCTGGTGGATAGGGATCTGGAGTCTGTTCTCTGGGCAGTGCCAAGGACAGGGGGACCCTGAGTCCAGAGAACAGCCTAGAAAGCTGCTCCAACATCACAGCTCAGGCCTGTTACGTTGTGGAGTGACCTCCTTCCTGGGATCTGTCAGTATAGCTCAGCTGCTGATCTCTGTATTTGTCAGCTCTTCACAGAGCCACACAATCCAAGCATGTGAACAGACTCCTAAAATTACGCTTTCATTTAAGTTGTTTTTCAGACCATTCCTGACAGTCTTGAGAGCAATAAAGGTCAACCTGCTCTGAGGAACATATTCATGTGGATGAGTACATTTGACAATAAATTTGAAGGACTCTTTCATCGTGGAACTTGAAAAAGCTGTATTAAACAAGTAACATAAAAGCGGCACACGAAAAGTTTCATGAAAAATTAAGTAAAATGTTATCATCAGTACTACAGAGGTGGATGGGAGGGTTTCTGATCACTTTTTTTATGGTTCAGGTTTAAGCAACCTAATGGAGTATGTTTTTACTAGGTTATAATTCTGCTACAGTCACGTATCATGTGACTACTGATCAAGGTATACATATACTTAATTTCTATATAAACTTACTAATGCAAATACTTTCAAAAATCCCATTCTATGATTTTTCCTGTGTCTCATGTAATCTTCTGCATCAAATAGTAATACTTCCCTGCTTTTTAAATATTATGCGAGGTTTGTTTAACCAACTTTTTGATACCGGCCTTCTAGGATAAAACCCCTTAAAATGTTTGCTTCATACACTCAAGATCTTATTTTTTGTTGCAAATGACTTATAGTCCATAAATACTCATGTTTTTTGAAAGTGTGACTGTAGAGATGTAACTCTGAATAGAAGGCAGATACCCTTCAGGGATAAAACAGAAAACAGAAAGAGAAAAAAGGAATATTTAGCCAACCTGAAACAATAAATATTTATCAGGAAGAAAAGACTATTATTTCTGAAAGGAAATCTTTCAGACTTCCACTTCATGGGAAGGTCATTTTGGTTAGCTTCAATGAGATAATCAAGAAATCCAATTAGCTCTATATAGAAGTTACAAATTTGTTCTCATGAAAGAACACATAGCCTACAGCACAAGCAAACAAAACACTATTAGATTGAACCATTAAAAAGAAGAGTTGTATCCTGCTAATAAGAGAGGACTTAGGAGAATTCAGTTGGAGAGTAACTAAAGAGAAAATAAATTACAACCACTTATCAGATCAATCCAGGTAGCTGACAATAAGTAACGGTTCACTAAAGAATAAATTAAAAAATTATATTTTATTGATTGACTTGTAAAATGAGCTACTGAGCTCTTAGATTCGTATACTAAAACTGCAGAAATCAGTGAAATTTTATGTGAACCCAGTAATCCTTCACAATGGAAGTAGACTCCAACTCTCTCCTAAGGGATTTCTTCAGCCAGAAGGAGGCAGTAAATTTGTCTTGAAGAGTGACCTAAGGCCAGCTAACTTTTGGGATCAATGGAAGAATCAAGTTCCAAAGTCAAAGACTCAGAGAAAATGCCCCCTGGAATCTGAGTTTTCAATCAGATCAGAAATGAATGCAGATGTACTCATTTGCTAAACAAACTTAATGGGATATTTGCACCTACAGTCCTACAGATATTCCAGATTCAGAAACTAGCACAGTCCAATACCCATACCCATATGTTATATTCAAATGTGGCTGTCAGGATGTTGCAAGCAGTTACTGTGTTATGCCTACAGTTTCAAACCTCGCTATAAATCACTATATATGGCAAATTAACTTCAAAGTAAACTGTTGTTTCTTTAGAACATAAAAATAAACAAACTTCAAATTTCCTTATTTTATGTTCAGTTTATTGCTTGATTAAAATGCACATTAAGATCCCAGTGTTCAATTCTGATAAGCATTGCTAAGTGTTCAGAGAAGAAAACAAATATGACAAGATAATAGATTTGAATAAACAAACTAGTTTTTGGGCTAACATTAACTGCAAAACAGTATATTTAGGGATGAATTTACTCCATATTCTGCTAGCTGTACGTGGTCTCTTGCTTTTAAAATGAGAATTTCTTTCTCCTTTTTCTTTTAAATCATCTGACCACTACTATATGGAAATCACCACTTTTGCTAATTACTTCACAGAGAAAAAAAAAAAATTGTAGAGAAAATCAAGATGAACGAGGCACTGTGCTGCGCACAAATCAGACAGACAAGCTGTCAGCGCTGCCTAACCCATCCTTAGAACAATTCCCTTTCCCCAAGGAAGTTGTCAGGAAAATGGAGGTCCTTGTCATTTCTCCGCTTGCAATTTGGGACTTTCCTTTCACACCTAGTTTATTTCTAGAATCTTTTGACATTATTCTTGCAATTAAGTGACAAAATAATTTTTTTTTCCTTATTTCATCTTTTAGCTGGCATATATACCTCTCTAGTGCTATACGTATGGGGTAGGGCATGGCTAATAAATGTGTTTCTTGCTATTTTGTTCAGTCTCTGAAGTGCATTTGTCCCACAGACATGTCAAGCAGGTAGCTCTGCGTCAGTCTCAAGTGACTGGGCAAATTACCAGTGCTTGAAGACCCCTGGGAGACTCATCAGTGCTGGAGTGCCCTTGAGAGCACACAGGAGCGTGCAGGGTGTCAGTGAGGGAGCTTGTTCCCTGTGAGCCTGTCGAGCAGACCCGCTTCAGCGTTTTACACTCAGGCAGCTTTGTGCTGGTGGATACTAGAGGTGGAGAAGTTTGTGAAATGTATTAGGACCTCAGACTCACTGGGACCATTCTATTCTGAAGAGGAGTGTTATTAATTTGTGATGTACCAGATAATGTGTTTACTGATCACAAGCACAAATATCAAAATCTAGCAAGAGTTACAGGAGAACTTGGTTTTAAAGTGAAAGATATTTTTCCCATATAACTAAATTGAACAGTAGATACACTGCAGATTACATAGAGCTAAGTCTGGCACAACCTTATCAAGAACATTTGCAAAAGCATTCCGATTTAACAATATAACCTTTGTTTTTACAATAATTCAAGACTAACAGAGACTGTATGCTGTGCTTATCCAAGATAAAAGAGAAATATGGACACCTGGACAATTTATGTAAGGAGTAAAACCTTAGAAGTGACAAAGAAGCTGTCCATATTTGGACAAAGAAAACCAACTTAACAATGCAGGCAAAAACTCCAGAACTATACGGAATGTAAGACTCAGTTTTACTTAAGGGTTGTCTGTATGGAGACATCTGGAAAGTATTAGTCTGAATTAAATAAAAATAAGCAAAATCACATTAAAATATATTAGTTGAACTGAGATAATATGTGAGCATGCACCTAAGGTGGTAGTAGTTCAGTTAGGTTACTTCACCCCCAAAGGGAAGTAAACTAAATCAAACTGAAGCCATGACAGGTTCAGTCACCATATGTCAGCAGTCTGTAGATACACATGGCAAGTATAAGGTCATCTCAGGGCTTAGGTAGGAACCACAGGCTAAATTAACCACATAAAAAGTTACTGTGGATCATCAATAAATTATGTGTGTGTGTCTGTGGCATATAATTCTTAACAAAAATGTTCACATAGATTCAGTGTTTTTTAACTAATCCAGTTGTGACATCTGTGAATTTTTTTGCAGGTATGGTTATTAAAAGGAACTAGGCAAAGCAAGATGTCTAGATTCACTTCACTAAAAGCCATTAAACTATTCAGAATTTACAAATGGATGAAAAATAGAATCATATTATTTGTTTTCTTAGGGAGTGTGGGCTAACTCAGACTCCTCAGAACACTAATTTATTTAAGATTGAAAACACCTTCCTCTGTTTCCTCCAAACCACACCATTTCCTGGCACTTAAATTTCCTTTTAATATATAGAGGTAACACCCAAGTGAAAGACTTCCATGAAGTTACCTGGAAAACACGTTTTTTCCAGAAAATCTATTCCTTTCTGCGCACCATGTCTCAAAGAGGCTTCACAGAGGAGCAGAACAGCCTCTTTTGTACACAAGGCCCAGTTTTGTGCTGGGTGTGCAGAAGGTGACACACACTCAATCTCTTTCCATCCTCGAAACAGACTCCTGTGTGTCAAGGGTGTGAAGGGTGCAAAGCCTCATTTCTGGCTCAGTGACAAAATGCCAGGACTAAAGACTTCACCTCTTTCCCCTCCTGTGCCCCCTCTCTGCCTTTTACTCTGAGCTGCCCAGGTCCTCACTGGCCCTCAACTGGAGCCTATATATGGTGCACGTGGTTTTTTTAAAACAGTTTTTTAATGTTGTAAAAATTCTTAATAGATATGATATTATATGATAGGATATGATATATGACATGACAGATAGGATAGGAGATAGTGGATGTTTTACATACTTCATGACTGTACCACAAACTGAAAGAGAAAATGGAGGGTCTTACATATGAGTAGAAGTATTTTTAATCCATCCTATTTGTTAGCAGAAATTTGGAACTGCAAGCTGAGGATATCCGCTTGCTGGTTTCAGGTAGACCAATTTTGGAACAGCAAATAGTGACTTCTAAATCATCAGAATTTTAATTATTTTTCTTCCTTTTCTAAAGCAACTGTTCACACCTCTGAGCTGTCTGCAGACTCAGAAAGATAACAGCCTGTTATCTGGTTAAAGTGAGAAAGATTTAATTATCAATAATAGGGCCCAACGCAGTTGAAAGCACATGCTCTTCTACACCACTTTGCTGCAAGCAGTTGATTCAGGAGCTGAAACGTTTCTTTAATTTGTGCCAGCTGCTAACTGTCACCTGGAGCCATTGCCATTATTGCAATCAGACATCTCGGGGACACATCGGCCACGATTCAACTCCCCAGCCAAGCTCTTTTCCATTGGTGATAGTAATTGTGGGTGTAACAAGGTTCATTATTATCTTCCCGTGCAACAAGGGCTCTCATCCCAAGCCAGAATTACTGCACTTTGTGGACTGCTGTTCAAAAGCCTCAGATCAAGGACAACAAATGAACATATGGTGTATCAGAATATATATATATTTTAAACACAGAAGAGCATCCCATAAAATAAAAATACCTATTTAAAAAGCATCCACGCATTTCCGAACAGACACACATCTTTCTAATCTCAGATGGCAATAACATTTTCTAAGCTACTGTATATTCTTGTAAATATGGAAAAAAAAAAAAAAATAGGTGCTCAATTTTAAGCAAGAAAGGCAACCATTCCAGAACGAAACAATTCAGTATGAGAAGGTTGCTATATTGGCATGGCCAGAAGGAAAGGCTTTCTACAGAGACTAATAGATCCTGTAGAATGTGGGATTCATGGTCACCTCTGGAAAATCTATAATAGAAAGAAGGCAGACCATGTATCTATATTATTTTTAATTTGTAGGAATCATTGCTTCAATAATTCTACATATTTCATTGCAGAATCATAAATGAAACCATTTAAATCCAGTGGAAGTGGAAAGCATGGGGTGTAACTGGGGTTCACTGCCAGCCTGCTACCCACTACATGTCATGAAGGACCCCACGTATCACTGTGCATCCAACATCTATCTTCTCTGAATCTTTATCAAGATTAAACTTTCAGTGGCTGCAGAGATGTGGACACAGGTAATTGTAGAAGATTTAATGCATGTGGTGTCTTTAATTGAAAGTCACCGACGATTTTGCAGATATTAAGTGCTGCTCCAGAGTCCCTACACCTCCACAGCTCCCTGGAGTATGCAGGAATAAGCAACAGTGGTCTGACAGCTTCCCTGACAGCCTTTGGCATCATCCTTCCTCTGGGAATGTGGACTTGGAGGAAATTTTTCTTCAGTGTCAGATGATGAGGTGGGTACCAGGAGAAAACATTGCTTTGTCTTTCTCATCTCATAAGCCATATGAGGAAAGGCCAAAATCCAGCCTCATTTAATTCAGACTTAATGTTTTGTAAAACAGGTAAATAGCTCAGTGAACAGATTAGAAAATTGAGACAGAGATAAGCACATATGATGTCAATGGCCAACTTCAGTCAAATATACTAAACAATATGGTTTCAAATTCAATATTGCGCTCAGATTTTATCAAAAACAAGGGCTTATCTGCTGCCTCAGACTTGAGTGAAGTACTTATTTAGCTCACCTTTTGATTAAAGTGGAAAATGACAGGGAACCAGAATACATTTCAAGCAACTTGACTGTGTATTTGTTTTTACTTAACTGTTGTACTGGAGACTATTTTCTACTCAAAGCCACTCATTCATGCTAAATCTGGTAATAACAGAGATATTTTCTTTGCCAATCACCACATTTTCTTACAAAATTTCTATGAGAGAAACTTATTTACAGCACCACCGGCAGAACTATAAAGCTAAAACATTCTTATCTAAATCATGTAAATCATTGTGTCTACTCAACCTTCTGTATCCATGCACCTATTCCAGACAGGCCAACAGCTTCCAGGCATACAGACAGGTTTCAACCCCATTCTCACAATACTGACAGCCCTCTTACCATGTCAGATTTCTACCAAATGTGTGACCAAACATACTGGAACAGTATATTTCAGTATAATAGACCAGATGTCTTGTAGAAGTCATGATCCAGGCCTCACATCACTGCAGAATATTTAAATTATTTTTAGAGAAATTCTTCACAAGCTTGCAACTTCTTAGATTACTCAAACTGCAGAATATAAAGGAAAATTATGTTAAAAGGGACCAGAATTCTCATTTACTATATTAAGTTTGACCTGTTTATATCAATGCATGTAGTATGAATAAAAGCAAAATATTTATTTTCAAATTAGGAAGAGTTTTGATAAAGAAGAGTCCTGCCTGATCTTAAACAAAGTTTTCAAAACCGGTGCAAATATGCTTTGATTTACTTGCATGATTTTCTTTTTATTTGTTTTGTGCAGCTGATGTGGGGTTTATGGCAGAAGTATAATTCATATCTTAACGAAGTATTTTCAAAATACCTCAATTTAAATCAGAAGACCCAGAAAAAGTATATCTGTACTGTGTGATATATAATCCCAGCTAGAGACCTAAAATACACATAATATTGAGCAACTAAACTATGGCATTAATCCAAAATTTTTCTATATTAAAAAAATAATTAAAAAAACCCAACATGTTCGGCACTGAAACTGTTTCAACTAGATCAAATTACTGAAAAAGGTACTTGGAAATAAAGATTAAACAGTTGTTTTATTGTTGCCTGTTCAAGGTAATTCAAGAGCTGATAAAATTTCTTTATCTGTTCATATGTTCCTTATCTTTTCTGTGTACTTGCTCTATTCTGTAGCTTTATCAACAATTTCAGAAAATGTAAAATACGATTGACCTTTTCTTCAGAGAACATCCACATGATCATAGTCTCACTTTCAAAGAAGGAACTTTGTGTTACTTACGTGGTCTGAATTGTGAACTGTGACTTATTTAAGAAAGATGTTGCTTCATCCATAAGCTCCAGTGCATTCCAGCAGATTCAGATGCTCCACCAAATGACTTCATGAAATGTTCAGATGCCAGGGGGTTTCTAGTGCATAGCCTGCTTACCGATACATTCATTTGTGGCATGCCTTGGGGCTTCTCAAAATAGAAGAAAATTTAGAAAACTGAACTGAAAGCTAGGAAATCAAGTTTGCTAAGAAATATTTCCAAGTGCTGAAAATTGGTCATTACTATTTAAGCTGTTAAATCTATGCCCCAGTTTGGGATTTCCCATGTTAGTATTTCAGTGTGGATGGGGAGCAAAATTTTGAAGTAACTTTTCCATTCCCATTGACTTTGCCCTCTTTTGCATCACAGAGCTGTCTCAGGGCATGCATGAGTGGATAAAAGCAAAACCCCCAGGAGCAAACCTCATGCTTTCTCACCCCTGACTGGCACTCATATTCATGGGACCAGTCCAGAAAGAGCCTGCACCAATGTGTAGCTGTGCAGGGAGCGAGGACATGGGACACTGAACATGACCAATTGCACCCCATGGTTGAACTAATACACTACCTAACACCCTAGTAGAGACAGAGACTTTTTGGCCCAGGAAAACTGTCCTTTTTCCAAACAATTTCCACTTGGGAAAGTGTGTCCTTTGGGTCAGGAGTTAGGTTATGCACTATTCCTGCTAGGTTGGTTACATGTGGGCAGTATGTTTTGGATCAGACTTAATTATCCTTCTTCCCTGTGCAAAATGCCTGCAAGGAACAGAAAGGTACCAAGCATTTTTAAGGTACTGAAACTGATGTGGCTTGATGTGGATAATATGTGGGAAAAGGGAAAAGTTACACCATAGCAGAGGATAAACTGAGTTGTCCATGACTTGAAAATAGCAGAGTAACACCCTTCAAAAATTTATATTTTAGAAAAAGGCAGAGAAAACTAAGTCAAACAAGATGCCACAATCTGAGAGCAAATAGTAAATCAAATTTTACCCTTCCCAAGATGACACATTATAAAACCCAGACTAAACAAAACCAAAAAAGCCGTACAAAACCAGCTAAAAATCTCAGAAAATAGTTAAAATGGAGGATCAGGAGAAGCCACCATGACACCTGTGGGCAGACAGTCACATTTCCAAGGAATGAGCACAGGCAAAACAGGCAGAGGCATGAGTGAGGCATGCAACTGTCACAGTTTTTTAAAGGTAAACAATTATCTTTTGCTCACATTCTTGAAGAAAGCACTAAAATCTCCATTGCTCAAAACTACATCCAGCTTGGAACTCATACCCAGTAAACTGCAAATTTCAGTCTTGAACAATAGCTGGGTAGAATGTAAACTGGTATATGAAACAACAGGGAGACTGATGAAAAAAATTACATAAATCATAAGCTTTCTTAGCATTTTGTTTTAACTTTCCTTTGGTATATCTTCATCACTTAGATACTGAATACTATTTTTTTTTCTTTTTTTTGCCTTTCACTGTGAGGTTACTTTTACTGATGATACATCAGGCTTGTGGTGTTTTGTTTTTATTTCTTTCCTCAAGTGGTAGTTCCTCTCTATAATTGTCTGCAAGTCTATGTTAAGCTTTCTTCATTTCCCCTCTCTAGTTTATGGTGGTCCCTGAATTCTCAGTATTGTAGGTATTATGACAAGACACTTCCAGCTTCAAGATTACAATGTTTTTTATCCATGTGTTTCATGACTGAGAATTCAATTACATCTAATAAAAACTACAACAGCCTAAGCCGAGTATTAAGAAACATAACTGCTTTGTTTTTCAGTAACATCTAACCCTTAAGTATCGGAGCACAGAAAAATAACAAAGGAAGAATGACACAATAAGGCATAAAGTATGTGTCTCAATAGTATTCTCACAGAAAACCATAGAAAATGGTTTACTTTTAAGATAAACAGGCCAAAAGATTCAGCCACAGAACTCTGCAAAGAAGAAAAAGTTTCAAAATAGCAGCGTTAATTGAGGAGAAGCCTGATATTTTGACACAGCAAATGGTTGGGATGGAGGAGACACAGGTCAGAAGCCAAACATAAATTATGAGAGGGACCATAAACATGAACCAGATTTCACAAATAGAAAGGGGAAAAGGTTTGAAGAGCCTTTAATGTTAACAATAAAATTTTGAAGTTGATTCTCAGCTTTAGAAGTAGTCAATGCAGTTGCCTAAGTAAAGGGTAATATGAGAGTAGCAAAAACAGTAATAAATTAAAAAAGAGGCACAATTTTGAATAGATTGCAAGCAGAAGGCCAAAGGATTAGAAATACTACAAGTTCATTATTGTTAGAAATAACTCCAGTCTGATAAAGAAGCTTGGCCGAAAAATTCTAAAGAAGTATAAAAGTAGACTATAAATAGGATAGTTATTATTCAGCCCACAGTTACACAGAGCACACCTGTGCCTTTTTCATCACTGAGATTGAGATATTTTGACAATGACTTTTAACTAAATGTTCTTACTGCACATTGTCAGCGATCAGCCAATTGGAAAAGCCTCATTTTTCATCAATGGAAAGATCAGAAATCTTTCGGAATTAAGATATTGGGAAAACCTGACGCTTTGTGTATATTTGGCTCAAATGTCCAGATTTCAAGAACTTTCAGGCATCATTTATGGCATATATATTTCTAAACTGTTATTTTTTCCAGCTGCAGAGAGATAAATTACTTAAAAATGCAAAAGAAGCTTGAAGAGATTATCTAGGCAATATCCCCTAAGATAAAATAATTTTTCAGCAGTATACTCAGATGATGACAACCCCACAACCTTCGTTGTCTAGGCCCATACCTATTCCCATCCCCATTATTAGTATTTCACTGCTTCTCTTCACATCCCATATTATATCTTGACAAAATGTAAACCTATGGCTCTTTGTGCTATATGCTATAGACTTAGCTAACAGATTACCTTTCTTTTCACACTGACCTTTGCATACTTGAAGACAGTTATTGTGCTTGACTTCTGTCTTTTGTTCTCTAGATTTAGCAGCTCCAATTCTTAGCCATTCAAGATACTTTTTACTTCAATGGAACCAGGTAGGGATACTCCCCCACTTTAAAATAAACTTCATTCATTTGTTGGAACAAAGCCCCGTTGATCACACTGCAATCAAGGGAAAAAACAATCAGGTAAAATCATGGTGAGACTACTTACACCTAAAGTTTCAAGTTGAGAAGTTATGAACACAGGATGGTTTCCCCAAAACAGATAAATGTACAGGTAGCACCATTCCCAAATGGGGCCACAAATGAATAGCAAAGGACAGCCCAAAGAACCATGTACACTGGAAATGAGAACTTTAGGAGTCCATTCATCAGGGTGTGAGCACCTAGGGCTGGGAAGGAAAGGTTCTATCAATGGCTTAGCCTCTGCCCACCTCTTTCACAGGGATGGCAAAGTGAGGATTGCAACACACTATTCTTCACTGCTTTGTAAGTCATCACTTCGTGGGATTCATGACTTTGTAAGTCATCGATCCCTTTATTGTTTCCACTTTCACTTAACCATGTCGACTCTAATAATGATTTAGACTGAGAGAAGGGTGATCTTGACAAACAACCCGGACATGTGAAAGAAACACTATATCCCTTCCAGAAACTCATTCCCTTTTCTCTCCCTTGCCCTTGCTTTAGGAGGTCAGAATACTGGACTCATTTTTGACCTCTGCAAGAAATTGTCAGCAAATTGGTCAGCTCTGTCCAGCAACAAGCATTCTTACGGCAAGGTCAAAGACTGCCATATCAAAAAAAAAAAACCAAAAAACCACCTGATTTTAACAGGGTAGCAAAAGAGGTGCAAAAATGGTAACGTGTGCTAATTGAATTTTGTGCATTGATGTCTTGAATGCAGCATGAAACACAAAGTGGAAAGTTTTCATTTCACTTATTTTTTCCTTTCGTTTTTTAGTCTTTCCTTTTCTTTTGAGTGCAGAGAAATATGCAGTAGAATTGAGTGAAAACATAATTTCAAGAGCATAAAGTTTAAGTTCACTGTATTCCAGAACATTTCTGACCCTAATTGTAACAGACTTCCTACAATAGGTTTTCCACATTATCTCCGGTATGCAATGAATATACTTGTCAAACAGACGCTGATCCCATGTCCTAAATGGAACCATCTTTCTTAAGCACATTGTAGCTTTTATTTTTACAATAAACATTTTTCCTAAACAATAGCACTTATGTGAAATACAGTGTTTGTAAGGGCCTTGGGAGCTGCATCTTGGGAACAGAGACACAGGTACAGCAATATCTTCTGTCAATCCTGAATGCATTGTTAGTGCTATAATAATAATCTCTTCTCCGCCCCACATAATACTTATGCAGAGCCTAAAGCTGGGAAGCTTTCAGTACTATAGCTCAAGCTTAGAGTGATTTATATCATTTAGCATTCAAACACTTGAAAATTGTAGTTTATCTTGGTAATTCTGACACTAGTGGCAATAGCAGGTGTCACTTGATTACAGTATCTCCTGCTTATAACACTGCCACGGTAATTAAAGCATGTCAGAACTAAAAACCAAGAGTAGTTAAGACACATTTTATGACAGAGACATTAACAACAAAATTTTTAAAGTGTGATCTGCTGTGGTGTTAAAAATGGAAAATTGTGTTCCTACTCATAATGACTTAGTAGTACTGAATTACAGAAATTGTTGAAAATCCTAAATATGATGGCAGTTGCTACTAGTATTGAGCATTACACACTCACAGAAGTGCTATGACAAATACATTTAAATATCTTTAATGCTGCAAAACCTGGAAAGGCAATTAGTGGCAATAAAATTTGTATTGAATTTGGATAAATTTTAGACAATTAGCCTTCTTCTAAATGCAATTTCTGGCCAAGAAATCCATAGGGACACATGACTTATCCACATTTATTACTCATTAGAGCAGAGTAATTCCTGTCATGGCTGAACATCAAGGAATTAATCATCATAAATTCAGATCAGCTAATGGACTGAGTAGTCCTTTTCTCCCAAGAACAAATCCCTAGGTAAAAGATGTGAAATATAAATTGACCACAGCAAAGAGAAGTGAATTGCAATAATATGCATAGTAGATATATACAGTTATTATGCTTAATATGTATATGCATGCATGTAGTGTATATTGATAATGTATTAGGAGAGTAGACTTACTCATGGACCCTTCTCTTACATTTCAGATAGGACAGATAAAGTTTGTGCATGCCCTCTTATCAGTAAATTGAACTCCAAATATTTCAAGACAAATATGCCCTATGAACAGAATTTTGTCACTCTTCTCTCAGGCTAAGAGTCTTTCCTCTCTTAAGTAACAGTACAGTGAGTTAGGTCCATATATTTTTTTATCTTTCAGCTTTTGCTCCTCCAATGTAACAAACTTAGGTTTTTCAATGTAATATAAGCAAAGTATGAAATATTTTTATGATTAGAAAGACAGAGTTCAACTGACCAAAAGGTTCAGCAGTTTGAGGACAGCAGACTGTGCTTGACTGCTTCAAAAATTTCTACTGAGAATTAATTTTTCAATATAGGTCAATATGGCCTGTCTTGAGAGCAAATCACATTCAAGCTGAACACAAACCTGAGCATTTTCAAGTGGAGACAATTTGAAAAAAATACAGTTGTTCAATTACTTATTACCTTTCACCATCTTCACATTCTTCTCTATTTACTTTTAGTGGAAAAAAAAGATAAAAATTAATATCTGAGACAGCTTGCTTTGATGTCTTTCTTCTGAAATCCTTGGAAATTCTGTTTCCATCTTCCAGAGATTATATTGATGAATTTAACAAAAGTTTAAAATAGGATTCATCATGTGATCTGAAAACCTATATCCTCTGAACTTACTTTAACCTTACCTTTTTTATAATTAGAAAATTCCATCTAGTTTAAGATTCTTCTTTTAGTTTGTCTTCTACCCACTTTTATTTCTGCGGATACATTTTTTTAAAAAAAAAATTAATTTGCTGCATTCAATTTCTTATGTATTTCAAGGAAATAAATGCAATTTTCTTTATACAAATAGGACAAATTCTTGATATTTTCCTAGACATGGGAATTATGTTTGAACAAAACTGATTGTGCCTTCTCAGTTTGCTCTGGTTTGTGCTCCGGGTCTTATGTAGAGTGTGCCGACTGGATGATTTTTAGGTTGAAAGCAACCCCAAATATATGTTCTTGAGAACATCTAGTGTAATCTAAAAATAGCAGACTTTCAGCCCATGAGACCAGACATGACACAGCCCAAACAAAATTGCACTGAAGGCCATCAAGTCCTCACTATCAGTCTTGCTGGTCTCGATTTCAATCCTTAGTGCACTTCTTACCTTTTTAAAATACACACATTTCTATCTGTTTTTGTCTTTAACTTCAGTGCAATCAGCTTTTGAAAATGTGTATGTCTTCAGGTTTCCTGTGACAATGCAAATAATTCCACCTCCATCACACCACTATTCATCATGCTATATTTCTCTTATGATAGTTCAATAGAACCCTATATTGATAATGCCCTACAAAATTACTGTCAGAAAACACCATTAAAACAATCTGGATTTGCCCATAACATTAGAGCATGTATTTAATAATTGGTCTCAAAATTGGTCCACAGGTTATTCATGGCATTACGTTTTTCCAAGCTGGTAATTCCCCTCACAGCATAATCCATTATCACCTCCCACTTAGCTCTTCTTATCCACTTTAAAAGTTCTTGTACTAGCCCCATATTATCAAATTCAATTGGTAATTTCCCTTGTGGCACCCTATCAAATGTTTTAGTGAAATCTAGACTGACTACACAGAACACATTTCCTCCATCAACTGCCATTTAAAACCCAGGATAGTGGGGTTAATCTGACATGATCTACCTTTGACAAAGACGTTTTGCATTTCATCCTGTTTTCTATTTATCTCCCTACATTTATTCTTAGTTTTATATATCTACATAACTTTGGAAGCTTTGCATATTAGCGGTGTCGGTCTATTAAGCTTATTATTACTTTAAAACTTATAAAGTTTTAAACTATTTTTTAGTAAACATGATGCTTACTTCTCTGTATTAAATCATCTTGAAGTTAATACTGAACACCGACTTACTGAATATGCAATGTCAGATCTTTCAGGATTCTGATATAAAGACTGGTGAAGCTGAAGGCAAAGTAAAAGACAAAGAAATTAGACAAAGAAACAGTTTCTTTACCCAGACCTAATCTTATAACCTTCACTGAAAACTTACTTCACATATTTGTTAAATCCGAGAAATAATCTACGACATTTTACCTCTTAATCACAATCTCATGTATGTCCCTTGCTCTTTGGAATCCCCAGGAACCTTATTAGAAACACCACTCCAGAACTTCATTGCCAAAATAGACATCCAAGTCCAAATTACAAAAAACAATACAAGGCTTAAATAATACCACAGACACATAAATTTAGATATTATATTCATTAAAAAAAAAAATTCTATTAATAAACTTGCAATTTTAATGACTGGTTGTAATATCTAATTTGTCTTCCTGCCTTGTATAAGACAGAGAATCATCATTTAATGAGCACTATGCCACATAAGGGGCCTTAAGTGGAAGGAAAATAGATAAAGTTGATACCTTGGCTTCAGGTGATTATGAATTTGCCTCATCTCTCTGTAGGCTGTTACAGTGCCTAAACATATTAAAAATATAGATCTTATATTTAGTTTGCATTTTAATAGTTTCCGGTTTCAACAGCTAAAGATCTTTAGTGTGCATTCACTAATCCTTTTCTGTTGCTTTACAAAATTCAGGTACTTTGTGGATACCTTGAAACATTGTTAAAGTGAATTGAGTTATACTGATGCTAAAAATGGTAAAATTAGTAAATTTGATCAAAGGTTTATAATAATATATATAATGATAAATTAATGTAAAATAGAAATTAAATAATATATATGATGATAAATGGTATATATTTATAGCAATTAAAAGTAGCTGCTTTAAATAAAGTTGCACTGTGTATAAAATACATCATATTTGCAAAACTAAGCAAAATCTATTACTAATAGCAGTAGCAATTACAGCAATAAATGTTTCTTCAATGACAGTAAGGTTTCTTTGTAACATCCTTATTTTCGTGACCTGTTTTCCCAGGTCAAGAAGCTGTTAAAACATCCAGGGAAGGACTTCTGTGCCTGAGCAGGCCTTTAGTGAAATTGAGAAAGTGGAGACTCTTGCAAAATTTCACCTCCACTGCTGCAGGTTTTTAAGTGCTTCAGATGACTACTTGCCTGAATTCCACTTCCCTGAGAGACAGGCCAATGTACCAAGTAAGGGTATTCTTAGTGTAGATCCAAATAACTGCTTAGCATTACTATAGCTGATTTTCTGATCTCTCTGGAGAGCTTCAGCTGGGTAGATGTATCCTTTTACATGAAAATTATGCTAAAGAAGACCTGGATGTTTGATTCCAGTCAGGACAGAAATTCCTTGTGGTTGTTAGGGACAGATCACCAATCAAAATGATAAAAAAGAAATCTAATTTGTTTGGCCATTTCTATGACTACAGACTGAAAGGTTTGTTTAATTTTCTTTTTTCTTTATTTTTTTTAGTTTTTTGTTGTTGTTGTTGTTTTTGTTTGTTTGTTTGTTTTTGGTCTTTTTCATTTTGGATATTTAAGTTCTACTCTCTAGAGCTCCAAACTTTCCCTCAACGTAATTTTAAAACCAAATCCACAGAGGGAGTGAGGGCTTTGGCTCTCTCTGTTTTTGGCATGATCAAATCACCCAGAAGCTGTCAGACTCCAAGGCAAAATTTTACTTCATCCATCGTCTGATGCTGGGCCTGGCTGTAAGCCTCAGTGCAGCCTATGTGATCACATAGCACTTTGAGTCCATCAGGCCTAAGCTTTTCAGTTAACGTTTTACAAAGGGTCACAGTGAAAAGAGATTTACTATATAGCACACTTTTTTGATTTGGAACAGAAAACAATGAGTGTATGTGACTGCCTAAGCTGTCTGAGATCTTAACACAGCTTATTTTTATTAAAGGATATCTGAAGTTTAAAGTGTGACTGGGAGTACTGTGTTGAAAACAGGTTAAGAACAGCTTGATATGTATTAATTAAAAATGAATCTGGGTTTAAAATGAAGAGCAGTTGCATCTGGGGGAGTAAGCTGGGAAGAATTCACTGGAGTGAGTTATACCATTCACTTTTATTTAACCTTTAAAGTATGTCTTTATTTGTAGAATAAAGTAATAGCTTTTCCCTGCCATGATTGGTTAGAAATCACCATCTGTAGTGGAAGAATTTTTAGGAGGGTCAATTTTGTTTAAGCCTGGTTGCTCTTCTAAATCATTTTGTTAAATCACACATGATTAGATAATGGATATTCTGGAAACAGAATTTATTTTAAGTAATCTGTATACTTTATGTTGAAGGCCAGTTACTTATTCAGTTATTAATCAGTAGCCAATCAAAATTAAGTTGTCTAAAGATAATGTATAATTTTCATGTATCTGTAAAATATTTATCAAGTCAGAAATGTTTAAATAATTAAATAATAACAATTCTGCTATTTTTTTAGTGATAAAGCAACATTGCTTACAACAGCAGAAACCAAGATAGGCAATCTCATACAGGCGATTTATTAAGAATTTGCAATAATACCATAGAAGATCACTCAAATAATTTGATATCTGTGGCATATAGTCTTAGAAAAGGAGAGATTCAAAAGATTAAATCTCTTTTCTATACTGGTAGTGAGGATTCCTAGTAACACACATGAGGAGTAGTTTAAAGGTTCTATTTAATTATATAACAAATGAAGAAAAAAAAAAAGAAAAAGGGGGAGGGGGAGTGGGAATTGATATACTCAAGCAGAAATATCCAGAAAATATATATTTAGTTTAATTTTTCACTTAGTGGATCCAGTTCACGTATAGGCATATTTTGAAAGAAAGCTTGCATCAAAATTGAATCTAATACTTGGATGTACACAAAGTAAAAGGTAGAAGGAATAAAACTAGGATCCCTTTTCTGAAGACTAGTAAATCAATTGCATTGACATTAAAGAACAACAAAAAGGGCAAATGAAGTTTAATCACCATTTCAAGCATGGAACTAGATGATTTAATGTCTTTCTTTCTCCCTAATCCCCCCACCCCCACCCCCCAACCTCTCCCTCTTTAATTAGTGTCTTTCAAAAGTTTTAGTATTTTTGGAGCTAACAAGGAATTCAGACTGGTATAGTGCACTCATTAGAGCTGCACTCCTAACAACACACTGCTATTTTCATACAGAGGATAAGAACAGATCAAGAGAGGAACTGTAACTGAGCAAATGCTCTACCCACAGGCACTGTAAAGTAGTTGCTGTAGGTGGGTTGGCCACATATCTGTGGAGGCTGAAGACCATGGCCTACCTTCAGCATGGATGATTCAATTTGAAACAAGGTGCTTGTTTCCTCTAAGTACAACATCTTGTAAAGATAAATGCATTGATTTACCTGTCAAGGAATGTAGGTATGTTGTGGGAAAATAGGGTGTTTTCTCCTTGGTATGGAATTTATGCTGCTACGTGCTCAAGAAACAAAACAAAAAGGATAAAAATACATCTAATTGGATTCACTTTATCTATCTGCTTACTGAAAATGCTGGGACACATGAGGAGATATTCAAGGCTCAAAACAATTGTTGACTAAAACAAATGCTACTGCACAAGAAACAGAAATAAGTACAAACAAACAAACAAACAACATCTACAGTCATTCCTGCAACAGAGGCAAAAAATTTTGAAGTCCTTGCCATTATCTTCTGCATCTAGGACAAGGTTAGCTTCAGCCATACTGGTTTCAGTGTGCATAGAGGGCTTGCTAAGTATCTGCCCTTAAAAAAGGACTGAATAATATAAATGCAAGCAGGCTTCTTCTTGTTGAATTAAAAGGCAAGCAAATGCAAGCTCATTGGAGGAACAAATTTGATCACAGGCTCTGAAAACAGTGTATATGAAAGGAAGAATCTCATCAAGATTTACAAAACTCTGAAAGGAGGCTGCAAAGGAGATGGGCTCTTTTCAGTGTTATTCAGTGGAAGGACAAGAGGCAACAAGCACAGGCACAGGAGGTTTCCTCTGGGCATCAGGAACCTTTTTCTGCTGTGAGGGTGACCAAGTGCTGGAGCGGGTTACTCAGACAGGTTGTGAAATCTCCATCCATGAAGGTCTTCAAAAGCTGTATGGACACAATCCTGAGAAGGATGGGGAGGTCGTATCAGATGGTCTTGAGAGGTCCCTTCCAAACTCAGCAGTTCTGTGATTCTGTGAATATTGTATCAAACCTCACTCTCTCCTGAAATGAAGTGTCCTAGAGCCTCATGTAAGCAGTACCCATAGCCATTGTTCCTTTGCTTCTAAAAATATGGTATCGGGGTGGCACAAGCTCTCAACTGTTCCACTCCTAACACACATCTTCTTGTATCTGTGTCCCAAATAAGAAAGCACCAAAATAACGATTTCTGCCAACTTTATGTTTCATAAGGGAACTCACTGCTTGAGTGCTTCAATAACACATAGTTATAAACTGAATCTATCTCATCTGAACCACCTACATAGATCCAAAACTGTGAAGTGAAACACTGGGGACTGGATGTCTAATTGAAGAGAGATCACACTGAAATAATCCATATCAACTCATAGAACAGCAATATTAGGATAGCAAATGTAATTTCATTAGTGAAAAAAGGATGAACTTTGTGCTTCTACTGCAAATTTTAGATTCATACATAAATTCATGCATATTTGTCACTTTATCATAGTCAAGTAGAAAATATAATCATAACTTGGGGTGAAGAGCAATAGGTTTGGCAGGAATTCTCTTTTATTCCCTGCTATAAATTTGAAAAGATCACAGGCAAAGTTTCGGGGGCAGGGAAGAGGAAAAAGTTTTAACTTTAATTAGAGCCAGATTACCCACTGCTGTACAGTTTACTGCAATAGTATTTAACCTGGATAACCCTTGTTAAGGCTTACATCTGGTTTTCTAAGGAGGTCCAGGTAAAGGGGAAACATTCTACCGCAACTTAGTGTTTTGAACACAGGCTTAGTAATCAATTTCTTTTAAATTTTAAATTTTATTTAAGGAGAAAGTATATCCCACTAATAAATTCTAAAATAACTATATAGTACAGTAGCAGATGAAAAAATCACACCTAAAAGTGAAATATAAGCACAGATACACACAGATAGTCTCCTTATAGCAATTCCTATTTTAGTGATTTAATGTATGGTCCCAAACACACTGAAACCAGAAGCCTCGAACAGCATGGTTATCCTGGATTTTTATGATGTATCACTATACTTTATTTTTCTGAAAAGAAGGAATAATCTATGTATTCCAAAGTCCTCTGGCCTTTGGAAAAGTCTCCCTATAGTCCTGTTATTCTAGTTGTACAGAACATACACAGAAGTTTTCTATCCTACATGGACTCTTTTAACTCGTTGTTTCTATTTTTTGTACACTAGCATGAAGAAAAAGAAGGAATATCTTGTTTCTATAACCAAGCTTGCACCTCAAGATGATCCACACTTGTCTTCAACATGGTTCTCCCATTACAGCTCCAGCTATAGTGTGCTCCCATGTAACCCATTACATAAACCATTTTAAATCTAGAAAGTGACTCTACAGATTTGCCACTACTGTTGAGCCACTTGTATTGGTGAAGGGATTAGTTCCAGAAAAAAGCAAACTCCAAATGTATCTTTTCACAAAAGTCATATCCTGCACTGGCATTGCAGATATTAATGGTTAGGCGAATAACTATGGGACAACAACCCAGGGTGGAAAATGCTCAATATGCAAAAAGTTATCCATCAAAGACATTGTACTTGGTGGATTTTCGGTGGGTTTTTGTTTTGTTTTGTTTTATTTTATGCAGAACATGTGAATACTACTTTTCAAGAAATTATTTTCTTATGCCAGTCTTTTAAAATAAGTAATCTATATTGCGTAGCTGTTGGGTGTGTTTGAGTGATATGATCTTGCCAAGTAGGGAGTGGAGTGCCCTGTATAGAATAAACTTTATGTTACTTAATACATAAAGATGAAGCATAATCAGTCATTTGCCCGTGGTGACTCATGATAATTACTGTATTAAACTTTGATAACAGCATTTTTTCCTCCCCTCTGTCTCATCTCATCTTTCCCTGCACTACCCCCAGGCTTCAGCAGTCTTTGCCAGCCTTCTGGTAATATTCTGTTTTGTACAGTGCCAGTAATGCTGTCTATCATCTCAGGTCTCTGCTTCCTGGAATCATTAATACTGTGCTTTGGAAATTATTTGAGGCAGAAGGCTCCACAATTGTACTTACTGGTTCAGCCTGGTTCCCTGAAATTAGGTTTAGTGCATTTTCAAAAGAAGAATTTTGCAGATAGGAGCCCAAATGGATTTTCAACTAGGCTTCAACATTTTTGAAACCTATGGATGTTGAATAGTCTTTTCCTAGTTGCCATGCCAACTGACACCAGAGAAACACTCTGCTGTGTGTTCATCCCCTAGAAAGCTTCACCAGATATCTTCAACAAATTGCCATGAAAAGACTTGGGTCTGTCAGTCTTGTTAGGAGATAAAAATCAGACTGAAATGTCCCTGCCTCCGCTACTGATAAAACCAGCCCATAAAATATGTAAACCTGCAGTACTCTCACAGAAAACCAGCAAAATCTCTCACCCCCAACCTAACTCCCCCTCGCTTCCTGTAGCAAGATTTTTAAAATATTTATGTTCTTACTTCTACATGAAGCACAAGGCCATTATGCTTTGCAGCTGACATTGTCTGGCAGTGCAAAATTAGAAGCATCTGGTTGGCAGCAAAGAAAGAGAACAAGTTGATAAATTATTGATTTACATAAATCAACACCCGTTAAATATTGGTCTTTTGAAGAAAAAAAAACTCCTCTCTAGTGTCAACTAGAAAAGTGTTAAGATCATAAACACCTTATCAGGTGCTTTGAGATTTTTCTGTCCTTACCTCAGAAACCAAATACATCTTTGCAATATATTGTCATTCTCTAATGGGGCAGTACAGAATCACAAAAATATTTGTCTTTTTTTTCCTAATAATGTAGTTCTTCAGCTTTATTTTTTTCCTTTTTGTTTTCCTTAATTTTTTTTTAAACATGTCTTTTCAAGAAATAACACTGTATTCTAACACTTCAAACAACACAGCAAATGAGGTTTAAGAATTAAAAGTGTTTCAAAGATGTGTGCACCTCAGGATGACTTGAAGAAAAAACCATGAAGAAACAGCACAAGCCATTAGGTACACAGCACCTTGAGAAAACAGTTCTTTGCTTTTAATGCATATATATATATATATATATATATACGTATATGTATACATGCACTCATATACATGAACATTTTGGGCACTGCAGAGTGCAACTGCAGGAGAAAATATGCAGGAAATCATGATTTATGTTAATAATCTGAAATTATTTTCTAGAAGATAATAAATCACAAAATACCTTATTCTGTTGTTTCAATGCTTGTCAAATTGTCTTCATAGGAGACCAAAGAGTATCTTAATTAGGAGCTACATCATCATTTAATAGATATAAATACATCGTTCATATGTATCGTAACTTCTACATTGAAAAGAAAAGCTGTTTATTACATGTAGTTAAATTAACTTTTAAAAGTAAAGGAATATCAATTTTCTATATAATATATTTGCTTTTCCCCAAGTGTTTTTTTTTCATACTAGTCTGTTATGCATTAAACTTCTCCTAACACTAATTATTTAGTATTTTTGTATGACATTATTTGCATATACTCAATACAAACATCACTCATCCAACCACCCTCAGTTCACCACCCAACTATATTGTTCCACAAAGATGATGCTTATAAATGCCAATGCAGCCCAAAGCATTAAAGTACATTCTTATGTGCAAAACTTGCCTTTTTAAAATGCACCTAATTTTCAAACTGATCTGGGAACAAGGCTGAAACAGCAAATGCAATTTGTGGAATTTTCTGTCTCATTTGGGTGTTCACAGAAGAGTGTTGGTGTGAAAGCTCTGTTTTGGCTGTTGTCAAAAAGTGAAAGCTGCAATGTGAAACAGCTCCTTCTTCAATCCCTTCATCACTGCTTCTTTTGAGAGGAGAAAGGTCTGTTGCTATTGTCCTTCCAACACAGACAAATTCCAGTTGAAAAAAAAGATGTTAGGAGCTCTACTATCCAGGCTTCTACCAATGGTTCTGCCTGAGAGCCACCCCTGAGAGGATTCAACCATGTGTCTCAGGGCTTTCCCAAGCCTGGTGTTCAAAACTTCTGAGGGTGCAGTGCACACTGACTCTCTGGGAAACCTGCTTCACTCTGGGATGTCTCTATGATGAAAAGAGTTTCATTTTGTCTCAAATCTGAACTTACAATGTTTTAATGTACACCCGCTATTCCTCATGATACCAGGTTGTCAACAGTCTGCACCTGTCTACCCAACATGCAGGTCATAGGCAGAAGGTGCCCTCAACGCCTTCCCTTCTTCAGGCTGTGGCAGCCCTGTCCCTCAGGATCACCTCATTGTGCAAGAGCTCTGGTCCATGAGCATCCAAGTTAGTCTCTGCTGGTCTCACATCAGCCTGGTAAAGTCATTCCTGAACTGCGGACCCTAAATCAGAGGAGGCAGTATCTAGGCGTGGTCCAAAATGTGCCAAGTCAAGGTGGGTCCTAACATCTCCCCACCTCCTGGCTGTGCTCCTACTGCCTGTTGACAGCATGCAACCTGCCCTGTTTCCTCGGCCCCTGACTGCCCAGGGCTGGGCTTGGCATTTCTCCATTCATGCTGTACATCCCATTCCTCCAGCATGACCGAGATACTCTGAATGGCAGCCCTGCTCTCCAGAGAATCAGCTGGTCCCCTTAATTTGGTGCCACCTGCCAGCCTAAGGGAGAAATCAAACTCAAAACCTCTACCCAGAGAGTATACTGCAGGAAGTAGAAACATTTTTGAAGCAGAACAATTGTCACTTTAATACTGATAATAATTCACTATTTTACATGAAAGATATTCATATACACCCAACACATCTTGGGCAGAAACTTCATAATAATGCATCCACACATTCTCATGAGAAGAAATTAAAGCACATGACTTCCATAAACTGCAGTTTCTATTTCTAAAAAAGTGCTCTCAATTAATAGTTTTTTCTTCACTTTTGAAGAACTAGAAAGTTTTTGGAAAGGAACACCTTTCAAAATTGATTTTTAAAACTCACAGCTCTGGAAATTGCATTGAAATATATTATGATACTATGTACTGCACCACATATAAATTGTCAAGATATGAATAAATAAGTAAAAATTTCCTAAATTTTGTACTGTATTAAACATATATGTGCTCTAATGTATTTTCTGTGTGAAGTGGTTTAGTTGTCTTATAATATTTATATTAGTCTACCAAACAATATTTTTCTACTGGCAGCCATGGTGAAGATTACTAATACTTTAAATTCTTTGTGACACCTGCTTCTCACAGTTAATTTTTTTTTATTTTGTTTTGTTTTGTTTTTGTTGTTGTTCACAATAGAGATCTGTGCCAGACTTTAGGGACATTCATGACATTCCTGCAGTGGTCTATGGTACTGTATTACCAAACAAAAAAAAAAATCACTAATATAATTACAAACAGAAAATTAAAGACCCTAGATCTTGAGAAAAGACATGAAATTTGGGCAAGGTGATTTTTAAAGAATGTAAAGGAGGCAAGAACAAGAGTAATTTCTTCTGAGAAATAACAAAAAGAGCCATCGGAAAGACATACTAATATGAACAAGAAAGATGCAAGAAATATTTGATATGCTGTTGTCTCAGAGTGTTTTTTCTCTTTCTACAACTCAAAATGTGGAAGCAGAGTAGCAGAAAAAATAATACAGATGACCAAAACTTCAAGTCCTCATGGAAGATGCCATTATGTTTACATCTCACAAAAACTTAGGTTTAACCCCTTCAGAGCAACAGAATTCTTTAGGGTGAGAAGGGTTCTTTGATGAATGCTTCTTTACAGCAGAAGAGCAGCCTTTACTTTCCTCTGCTTGATCTTTCAAGAGTGTGAAACAGTTGCTGCTGTTCAAACAGACGTGTTCATGACGCATCCCAGTTCAATTTTCAACCAGCTATCCCTGTAGCAAACTGTTGTCCTGCAAGCTGTGAGGAACTCTGATTTCTTGAGCACTTCACTAACTTTCTGTCTTCATGTCTTGTCAGATGTGATCATGCCACAAATGCCCTCGAATAGTTTGAGAGACGATCCCTTGCAGCTGGGGAAAGATCAGCTGAATGACAGGCTGACAACCTCATACACACAGAAGTGTGAAAGGGACTCCTAAAGTCAGTCTTTAAAGGAAAAAAAGACTATTCCACTCTCAGAAATGAAAAGTGAAAAGCCCTTTAACATGGTAATCAACTAATGGTGGGATTATTCAAGAAAAATCTCTTTTAAAATCATGGCAGGAGCATCTTCTACATCAGACCCTGGAAGACAGTGCATGACTCGTTATGAAATCTAGAAATAAGGCAAGGAAAGGGTTTCTTATAGAGTATTGTCTTATATACTGACTGATACAGTTGAAGAAGAGCGATGTTTTTCTACTTGTCAGTTTTGATGTGCACTTCAAGGACTAAATTAAACTGCATTGCAATTCTACTGGTAGTTATATATTTTGATAAAACTCTACCATTATAATTAGCATCTGGAAACAGCTGTAGAAAGTTGTGTCACAAAGGTTGAGTTCTTTGGGATAAAGAGTACTTAAAACTATGCCATGTGTATTTGGTCTTAACCAAGAACATTATTGGTTTCTGCTGTTTTTTCTTTGGTATCCAGAGATATCCACACACAGAAAACACTGAATTCTTTCTGTTAAAGCATTTTATATGAAGAAAGGATTAACTAGATTACTTTTAAGAGCAATGGCCTCCTGCTAAAGATCCAGTGCAGGAAGATTGTTCCAGTGTTTTGTAGGACCACAAAAAGGCCCAGGACTGGCCAGGAGGACAAGCCTGCCCAACAGCTAGACAGCTTCACAACAGATTGCACAAGCAAAGTGTGAGGGGACTGAGGTTTCTGGGAGATAGGGACAAGAAGCTTCTCTTGAACAATGAACCCTCACATCTTTTCCCTGAGATTTATCAGATGTATCAGTCTACTGCTAAGGCTCCTTTTTCTTCAGAAATTTGTCATGAAGGAGACCTATAGGGCATTTATTCGTTAAGCAACAGTATTGCTCTTTGCTTGTTAATAATTTAATCTAGCATTCTGAGACAAATTCATTGGAAGCATGCATGCAAAAGTGTAAGACTTGGTTTATCATTATAATGAACACATTATATGAGCAAGAATTTTGCTACTTTACTACTTTAAACATAAGAACATCAATATTCTTCAGTTTTAAGAAGTTACAGTGTCAAACCTGTGAATGAGACCATAGCACTCTTGCTGACCTCCAGGCTTTTCTGAGGGGCACTCTGAACTCAGACATGGTACTTGCATTACCCAGAGAAGAAAGCTTCTTGTTCTGGGCTCTGAGCATATATTTGGCATCTAATAGTACTTGTTGGCTTTTTTTCTTTGAGCTAGATGAACACCTAATGTGGATTAGACCACTCCCTGAAGGTATTTCAACTCCATATGCATTTGAGGAAAATTGCACAATTTATGAAGTAACAGGTATTAGGAAGGTAGCATTGCACCCTATCAAGGAAACTTCCAAACCCTAGCCCTTCTTCCCCACAAAGAAAGAAGAAATTTGCATTAAAACTAGGCAATATTATTTTCCTTCTAGAAAATTATATGGCATAATAAAGAAGTACATATAAAAAAACCCCCATATTTTAGTTTCTATCACGGATGGTTGTGATGAAGGAATCTTTGGCAGTGTCATGGTTACAGGGTTTTTGCTTGTTTGTGTTTTACAAGATCTAGTTGTTTATCCTTCACATGGCTGGTAAGTGAAATTTGCATTTTTCTAATCACACTAAAGGTGTTATAAACCATGAAAATAACATGTACTTTCAGCCCACCTAAGTGAGTAACTTTTGCCTAAGTTTACCTAGGAAAATGTAAGAGTCTACATGCACATTATATTTTTCTTAAGCATCTTCCAAACATAAGTGGCTTATATGGATATGTTCAGGTGATACAACCCATGCACAACTTTGTCTTCCATTGCTCATCACTACATTCCTATTAAACTACACACACTTTAAGTAGCCATAACATCCGTAAGCAAGGAGTTTCAGTACACTGCATTGTAAAATCAGCAGTTTGGCATGGGTGGTATTGTCTTGGTGAACAAGTTTGACACTGCAACTTTTTAAAACTTAAGAAACTGAGAACCTGAAAAAAACCTGATAATTTGGTCTGAGCTCATATTTCATTAAACTAATTAAAGAACCTTTGCATCTTACCGTAAAGACTGCTAGTAAAACCTATACTGAGTTTTAATTTGTCTCATAATTCTGTGGGCTAAAATTCATATTAAACTTAATTTTCCAAGTTATTTTTCATTTGTTGACCAGTTTATACCACTGAAACAGGTTTCTAAAAAAAAAAAATAACATGCATTTTTCTAGTGGATACAGAAAGAAACAGTCAGCATAAGTGGGCTGTTGTACAGATCCTTACCTAAAATTTTAAAGAACTGAAATTCTACCTTTGACAGGTGAAATCCTCATGATGAGTGCCAAAGTGCTCATCTTAAAGAGAAGAGGCAGTGATACAAGATTACAGGTGTGGCAGGCATCATTGTTTTTAAATTTACTCCTCTCATCCACCCTCAGAGTGTCTTTCTCTAACCAATGGATCAATGAACTTACCTACACAAAATTCTCTTGGCAAACCAAATCCTTATATTTCTAAAAATTTTCTCAGTAGGGTAGACTTAAGAGACACATGTCTTGTCTTCCAAAAGGCCTCACAGGCTAGTAGTCCATAAAGCTATACCCAGCACACTTGACTATAACACAAATAATACCATGCAGGACGTCCATGGTGTGAGGGAGGACCATTTCAGTTAAATTTGCACTAGAAAGGAACTAAACACTTTAAATAGGTGATGTTCAGGATCATATTGATGTTTCTGCCTCTACTGTTGGCAAGTACATAACCTACATGTACATTTGTGAGTTGAGATTCTCTTTCACAACTAAAGAAAAACTCTGTCCTACAGCAGTGGTTTCTTTCTGAGCAACCCCTACATCATCTGTAAGTATAATTCATATAGCTGAATGAAAGAAAGGTAAAATGCCAGCAGAGAACAGTTAGAATATTGGGTCTTCCTATCAAATAGAAAATTTGTGAGACCATTTTTGGTTTTAATAGGATGAGCACAAAAATATGTTATCAGGGTACTTTTATAGTTAAAGACATGGTAATATTTCATTTTTATCCTAGTAAAAAAAACCAGTAGTTTCCCTGTACTCTGACTGCAATTTGAGGGTTATCTAAGTTTAGTTTAATTTAATGATAATTTTATATGAAATTCATTGTGGGCTTACAGTCCAATTTTTCTTACTAGTAGAGGGGTAAATGGTAATTTAAAAACTACAAAGTAGGACCTGCCTTTTATATTTAAATGGGTTAAGATAAAATAATATATGCAACTTAAGTCTGTAATAATTTTCAGAACTGATATGAGAGAGGAATGAAATTGGAATTCTTACATCACAGTCAGCAAACATTGCCTTTCAAAACAACAAAAACAAGCAAGGCTTTGAAATATTTTTTCCCTGTAATAGTTTCAGGTGATTCATCTAGTTAAGTTCTTTTCTACACTATTCTTTTAGGCTACCAGGGTAAAATTCCACAAGTTTCACTGTGAAACATTAACATCCCAGTAAATACAGAAATTTTGAAAGAGATTTATCTGCTATTACATATAACTATTTTGGCAAATGGCCAAAAAAGGTTTTTTTCAAGTGTCACAATATTTTCTGAGTGCTTTGTTGAAATAATGTTAATTTTAAAAATAGGCAGTAAAATTTGGTGTCTGACAGAGTTGGCAACATTAAAGTAGTAATCTGAAAAGCTTTATTCTGTGCCATTGGTGGACAGAAATCCCCTTCTCTGACTTTGATTCAGGACTGGAGCAAGTACTGAATTTCACATATTCAGCAGAAAGTTAGCATGACTGAAGAAACAGCTTTAGTCTGTTCAACAAACTTGAAGGTATATTTAGTGAATAGGAGTCTATAATTCTTCCTCTGTACTACCTGTACTACCTGTACTACTCTGTACTACCTCATGCAAACTATTCTTGTATCCTCTCTGCATTGCAGGTCCAGTCTAGACACTACTTCAGAAAAAAAATCCCCCCAGCTTTTAAAAAAAAAAAAAATTATTTTTTAAAATACAATATCATATAGGTAAAGCAAATTCAATGGCTAAAACTGGGGTTATAAACAGACTACTTTATTGTCTAGGCAGACTAAAATGCCCGTGTATAAGAAAATAACTTGCCTCATCCTTCTAGGAAAATCCAGAATATTCTCCAGTGGTAATCTAGAAGAAAGCAACTAAAACTCCAGTAGAAGCATAGATTAATTATCTAACAATAGTATTTATTTAAAAGAAAAAAGGGAATATCAAATGCAACAAGTCACATTTAGCTGTCAAAGGCACATTTCCTTGAATCACATCCCAATACCTTTATTTTAAACCTCACAATAAGGGAATTGGAGACATCCACGATAGCATTCAGTCTCCCTCTGTCCATTTGGATGAGAAACATGTTGTCACCGAAGTTTTTTGAGCAACTGGAACAACCATATCTACCCTTTGTTAAGACCACGTGTCCTCACTAAGAAACTTAGTGGCTTTCTGCAGAACACAGTTACAAGTGCTTTAAAGGGAGGCTGAAGGAACAGTTAAAGAGGCCTTAGTGTGCAATAGCTTTTCCTATTGCCTTTACTGCAGTGCAAGGTCTGCTTCATTCCAGTTTAAAAAAGCCCCACAAAAACCCCAAAAAAACAGCTCCACAGTATTCAACAAACTACATATAATTTTAACAACGAGGAAGAATTTGATTTTAGAGAGAAAACATTGCATTTTCTTTTACTTTCTTTGCCTGATCATACTTTCTGTGAAGAAGGTTACAAGCAGAAAAGACTACCTGAAGAACAGGGGTGAAGGCAACAAAAAAATGTGAGTCATTCCAGCTGCTGACAGTTAGTCTAACAGATCATTGGGGATGTCAAAAAGCACATAACATGAAAATATTTCCCGAAGGCACACTGTCAAGAGCAAATGAAGGCCGGCAATAAGACAATGTGAAAAATTAAACCACAAGGGTGCTAAATTAGAAAAGCATAAACACACATACATGTCACACTTCAAGTAGGCAAAGATAAGATAAATGTAAGATAATATATTATATTAATTATATTATATTATATTATATTATATTATATTATATTATATTATATTATATTATATTATATTATATTATAATGCATTAATGAAAAGCTTTGCATGGAATGTTGCGAAATATTTGATGCAGATCCATAAAAAAATTATCAAGCAGCTTTTCCTGTCCCCAGAATCCCATTCAAGCCATAGCTCTAAGTTTAGTATTTGCTTGTTCAATCAATCAGAGTGACTGTTTTCCTGAGAGGAGAGTAAACCAGGGTGTAGTCAAGCCCCAGTCTGCACAGCAAACAGAAACTCACTGAGCTCTGCCTGCCTCAGAGAGACCACCACTTACAGTCAGGCTGAGAGTCATGGTAGCTCAGAGCAGCACAGAGGGTCAGTGTCCCTGAGGACTGCACCACTGCACACCACAGAAAACTGTGAGAAAAGAGGAGAGATGTGGTGAGCCCCTCCCTCCCAAACCTTCCCTTTTGGCCCCTTGCTAATGGCAGAGAAGTAGCTGGTGTGACTTGAACATATTTTCCTGATTATACATACCTCTCATCCCACTGCTCACATCACCTTTGTTCCCCTCTCTTTAGAGTCAGGATGTATTATTGTTCCTCCTTCACAAATACGCACAAAGACACTTAACCTCAGCCAAGTAGAGATAGACACTCCAGAGAGACCAACTGCAGGAGCTGGGCAGGAAAAGGAAGATTTTTTGGGCAGCACTACTTCTGTAAATGAAAGTTTGTTAGATCAAAATGCCACATTTCTAAAGCAGTTTTAGCTTCTGGGTCTTCATGTGTGTAACAAAGTGCTGAAGCTCCAACTAACATCCAACTCCTTGAACTGCTTGAATTAATTTCCAAAACTGATTGCAATGGAAGGATACTGTCCAGAATCCTCAAGTGGAAAACATCTAATGAAAGGAGTATGCACAAATCAACATATTTGAGAGAATGATCTGGCTACTGTAAGGCTGAAATGATAGCTGACTCATCCTGTATTTTTTGGTGGTGTCCGTCAGGCAGTAAAGCCTGTTAATGTGATTAATGCAGTGAGGGAGGTTTCCTAGACCCTGTTTGTGCAGCTTCATTCACAGTCTGTCCAGTTTAATATTTTAGTCCAGCTCAAGACATCATAAAATATCTTTAACAAAAGTAGTTTAATAGTATTTTTGTACTGTTTAATGCTATCTTAGTAAAATATGGCATTATGAATGTCAATCTTCAGATCTGTGAATATAGTGTTTGTATGTTGTAGTGGTAGTCAATTTGTCCAAAATACTTTGTGGGGTCCGGATGCAAGTTTTAGAAGTCTACAAGTTTCTTTATTGGGGCTTTCACCTCAACAGAAGAAAATAAAATAATTTTAAATACTAATGTCATAGCAATAAATTCCTAAATTGTTTCAATTTTATGTTAATTGTGAGGATTCGAAAAACCGAACTTTTGAACTGAGTGGTTTAAACTTTATTGCCATAATTTCTCTGAAACTGAATTGTTGAGCTTTTATTTAAGTTAAAGGAATGTTAAATGTATTGGTAAAATTGATATATTAAAGCCAAACATTACATTAAAGACACTTTCATGGCAATTATACAAACTAAGTCTATGTTACTTTTGTTATTAAAGAAAATTATTTACTTAAAAGTTATTGTCTAATGCAAATTAGTTCTTTGCAAAAGTTGTATGATAAGGTCATTTTTGTAATTTTAACATAATTAAACCACAAGCCTCTCCATTCCTCTTGCTTGAATAAAATAATGTTTTCCACAAATAAAGTATGGCTCATTCTTACAGAGTGATAATGCTATAAGGAGGGCCCCCCAAAGAGAGTACGTCAAGGATTAATGATACAATTAAGCATTGCAAATTTAGTCATTAGCACAATGCTCTTTGTTTAGAAGCATTAAGCTGTACAATTTCAAGAAAAATTGCTATTTCAGATGACACAGGCTGCTTTAAAATGTAATTGTATTGCTTACTCACAGGATCTGGAAACAAGCAGACAGGGCATGCAAGCTACTAAGGGTGTTTTTCACTGTTAAGGAGCTCTGGTCCAGGTTAAAAAGAATTGCAAAAGTGTGTGAAACCACAGACATTTTAGGAAGATAAAGATGAAAACTGTGGAGGAAAAGACCTCCTGATATAGCTTACATATAAACACTCACTATTTCCATTGTTTCACTTGAATGTACTATTTCTTGACTTCTTTAAGATGAAACTGCAGATTAGACTATTCTAACAACAAAGTCAAAGTTAATTAGTCTTAACTAACAGCCAAGTTGTAAACTACTTGAGGTCAACTCCACCCTCAGGAAAATGAGCATTAGTGAGACATTTTAAAGCACTGTCTGTTTTTATAAGCAGTGCAGGGAAAGGCTAAGCCAATAAAACATGACCATTCCATTCTATATTTTAATATTAGCCTCTAAAGGACAGAACACTCCCATGTGCTTTGATGACAAAGACTTGCACCACACTAATAACAATACATGAGTAAAGGAAATTACTGTCATTTTGCTTTGATTTTGTTCACTGAATGTAACAAGCAAACAACAGTGAAATCTCTCTCAAATGACCTGTGATGAGAGTTTCCTGCGCTGCTTGGACAACAAAGAGATCCCCAGAGACTGGTGTGAGGCTTCCTCTTTTTAACCTGAAGATAAATCAATAGGGTCCATGTTGATTCTGGATTTTGGGATAAAAAAAAAGATAAGAAAAGAAAAATCTTTGAATGTTATTTAGAAAATGCTAGGCGTGAGCAGCTGTTGTTAATTATGACTTCATTTTCTTCTCCAGACTTCTTTGGTTGCATGCCATAACTGCATGGGGCATGGGGGTTTACGGCTTGAAAATAGCCTTGTCATTCTGTGAAGTCTAACAGAGCAAAGGGGGTTTGATAAATGATAAAAAAGTTCCTTGGAAAGCTCCTTAGATCAGATTAGTTCTCAGTTGTTTGTTTTTAGAATCCCAATAGTCTTGAACAGTTAAAAGGTAAATACATGAGGCCACACAATTCATGAACCATATAGAAAATATTTAACAGCTATTGAATTACTCTTGAAAGAAACTCTTCCACCCTTTATTTACACGATCTGTTTATATGCTCTGCTTAAAATGTTAAATAAATGGAGTTAATCACATAATTAAACTCCAATTTAACTGGTATTCCTTCGTATACTGAACATCAGACAAATGCTTAAGTATCTTGATGAACTGGGGTCTCAGGGTGTGACTCTAAAAGGTACTGTGCAGTCTGGCCTTGAGCCAGCAGAGCTAACGTGCAAAGCCTTAAGTCTGTGGAAGACAAATAACATGCTCTTCAGCAAACTATGGGATTTTCCCCCTCCTTCCCCCTTCTCCTTCCCTTTACTAGGTCATTAGAAGAGACTTCAACGACTTACAGAGCTGAATCTTCAAAACAGTAATGAAAAATCTCACACATTAATTTCTGCATAGTTAAGTTGGTGATTCAGACAAAAGGAGGTGGTCCAGATAATGTAGCACCATTAAAATTCATGGTGGGGGTAAGGGGGTGAGGTAGGGTTATGAGATTAAGAGGGTGTTGATTTGTTTAATGGCTATTTTCACCGCATAGTTTACATTGCTGTCTTCTAGAATAAAACAAGATTTACTGTAATAAAAGCTTCTTAGCATTCAATTTATTTGTGCTATTTCCATGAGTCCAACTGTTCTGTTTATTCTTTCTATTGTCCTTTTCCTTTTCTAGAGAAAGTGATTACCCTTTAAATGGAATTATTGAAATTAAGAACAGTGAGACATTTTGACCCAGATCTCAGTTTACAGAAGAATGATGCTGCACAGACTATGGTGAGGAAATGCATTAGGAAAATCCTTCTAATTTGCTGCTGTAAAGTGCAGCAGCAACAGGACACTTTTAGCTGGTGTTCAACGTAATTGTGAGAATGATGGGACTCAAACTGCCCTCTATGTGAAATTTATCCTTCATCCAATCAGCAGAAACAACTAATGCACTGGAAGGTATATTATATCTCATCTACTTCCCAATAAAGTCAGTGGTGTCCAATCAGACACCTATTGTTAGTAGAGAATCTGAAATTGATACAATCACCACATTGATCTACAATTGAGTCTGTCATTTGCTTGCTGCCAGGTCTTCCTCCCCTTCCACCATGTAGCCATTTCAGAGCAGGAGCCCATGGTACTGAGTTTTAGAACACACTAATGATCAGATTTGTTAGTAAGATTGGGCTAAATAATGCTAGTTTGCTCAGCCCAGTTCCAAACAGGGGCTACTGGTAATGCCAGGTGGAAGGGTGGAGGGTACAGTGCTGCACAACTGCCCCAGATAACCACGGAAACACTGCCCACTCTGAGCCCTACTATCACACCCAGCCTGGAAGCACAGGAGTTCAGGTTGATTGTTTCATTTTGCAAGCAATTGTCTCCCAAACCTGCTGCAGAATCTCCTACTGATGGACTGCTAGTAAGTTGTCTAGACCAGGAGAAAAAGGAAAGCAAAAGAAAAAAGAAAGCCTCGAAATATTCTTGTGCTTATGAACTTGTGGTGGATATAGAGATAGAGAAGAGGATTTATTTTGTTCATATTAAGTCAGATGTATTACCTATGAGAGAGTTCATTCCCCTCACTGCCAGGCAGACTGACACTACTGGCAGTGGGACACATACGACATATCCTAATTTCTGTCAGTAAAAAATTAATGAATTTTTTTTTTATTATATTAATTTAGAAATTTGGATGCAACGATCATTACATAGGTTATCTTTTATTCTAGATCTAGAAAAAAAATATTAATCTGAAGAAAACTGCTTTAAATTTATTTTAGCATTTACATTTGCTAGTGATAGCTACCACCATAATTTTTTTTCTCCTTCAACTCAAAAACATTAACCACTTTTTTAAAGCATAGTTTTATGGAATCTCTTCTTGAGAGAGGTTGCTCTCTCAGTTTATTAACTGAATGCACAAATCTCAAACATAGTTGGCTATTACATAAACACACAGGCAAGTGATGCTATGTCTGATCTCATTTCATGATCTGAGTAAAGATCAGATTATCATTATCTGTACTTGAATGTATTTCCCTCAAAGAAACTCCACGTATTGCAATATTAACAGTTTAATAGGAATCACTATCTTCATTGGGGACAAATTCTGGTATAACAACCAAATAAATCCACCCATCTCCTCCTGAATATGTTAATGTTTAATATGTGGAAGTGTGTTTAGTCATGGAAGATGATGAAGGGGAAGTCACTTGAGACATTTCTGAGATCACTTGGTCTGTTCAGCCTACAGAAGAGGTGGCTGCGGGAGACCTCATTGCAATCTAAGGCTTCCTCAACAGGGGATGCAGAGGGGCAGGCACTGATCTCTCTTCTGCCAGTTCCTTCAGTACCCTTTGGTGAATCCCATCTGGTCCCACAGACTTGTGGGTGACTGAGTTCCACAGCAGGTCACTGACTACTTCCTCCTGGAGTGCAGGGGTCTCTTCTGCTCCCCAGCCCATGTCAAGCAGCTCAGGGGGCTGATTGCCCTGATGATCACAAATCTTTCTGTTAAAGACTGAGGCAAAGAAGGCATCAAGTACCTCAGTCTTTTTCTCATCCTTGGTGACAATATTCCCCCATGTCCAAAAAAGGATGGAGATTTTTCCTTGGCCTTCTTTTCATTGTTGATGGATTTATAAAAACACTTTTCATTATCTTTCACAGCAGGGGCCAGATTGAGTTCTAGTTGGGCTTTACCCTGTCTAATGCTCTTCTTACATGACTTAATGACATCCTTGTACTCTCCCTTGCCTGCTCCTTCTTCCAATGGGCATAAATAAACCCTTTTTTATTCTCAGATTTTGTCCAAAAGCTCCCTGATCACATGTTCCTGAGGCACATGGTCTGATTTCTGGGCCAGGAGCTGGACTTACAATATCCTTGTGGGTATCTTCCAACTTGGGATATTCTATAAATAAATGAAAAATGAAGCAAAGAAGGCAAAGGAGAGAAGAAAGAAAAAGAGAGAGAGAGAGAGAGGGAAAAAGAAAAAAAAAAAAAAGAGGAAGAAAGAAAGAAAGAAAGAAAGAAAGAAAGAAAGAAAGAAAGAAAGAAAGAAAGAAAGAAAGAAAGAAAGAAAGAAAGAAAGAAAGAAAGAAAAGAAAGAAAAAGAAAAAGAAAAGAAGAAAGAAAGAGAGAAAAAGAAAAGAAAAGAAAAGAAAAGAAAAGAAAAGGAAAGAAAAGAAAAAAAAGAAAAGGAAAAGAAAAGAAAAGAAAAGAAAAGAAAAGAAAAGAAAAGAAAAGAAAAGAAAAGAAAAGAAAAGAAAAGAAAAGAAAAGAAAAAGAGGAGAAAAGAAAAAGGAAAAGAGAAAAAGAAGAAAAGAAAAAGGAAAAGAGAAAAAGAAGAAGTAGAGCATCTAAACTGGAGATAAGAGAATCATCAGCTCGCTTTCCATACAAAATTTGATTCTGTCAAGGCAGCAGCCAGGTTAGCAAAGATTGGAAAGTGAATTTAAATCAGATAGAAAAATCAGTGTAACAATTTCCCCCTCCCTTATCTGGAGTGTGGCACTGACTATTAATGTTTCAGAAATATATTATTTTCCTTTTCATTGATTCACACATCATTTTCTCCCTGTATAATTTGTAACAAAAAGGGAAAAGACTGTAGCTATTTTACTACGATTCTGTTGTCCAAGTGAGTACCACAGGTACAAAATGTTTCCTTTTTTTCCTCCTGTTGTTTCAACGCTACCCAATGACTGAAAACTGAATAGCAAGGACAATCATGAGCTCTTATGGCCCAATTCATAAAAAAAAATGCTGCAAGCCATTTATGCACAAATGTTGCTACTTTCATATGGAAACAAGCTACATAAAGAATTCCTCTTTGTGATTCACCAGCCCTCTTTATGTTAACATATTTTTCCTCAGTGGTGTACATGAACAGTGCACAATTCTACAGAGGGGATAAGGACAAAAGCAAAAGGATTTTTGTATTTCTTTCAGAAAAACCTTAACAAGCTTGATGTTTCTCTGTGTTTTTCCCCCTTAAGTGAACTAAGGCACGTCTGTGTTTTCTTGTAGGTATTTGCAATTTCTGGAAGATTACATATTCTTTAAATACTGGTGAATTCTTATCAGTATCAGATATGCTGGCAGATAATCTATAAGAATATTCTTAAAGACAATGCTTTAAGGAGAATATTATAATATTTGAATATTTGCCACTTGACAACGAATTTTTAATCTGATTCTTTTAAGTAGTTTCCTTACCAATCAAGACATGTTTATTTGGGATGTTGGATGACTGCTTAAAATGAATATTAGGTACAGATAGATTGAGGTATTAGAGTTTTACAGTGCCTGTCAGAGGCACACAGGCACACTCCCACTGCAGAAATGACACACATACATAACAGACAGCAGAAAACCTACTCATGTGCTTAACCTAAAGCCACAGAAGCCATGCAACATCAAGTTTCCTTTGTTTCCTGCTTACTTTTTTCCCCCCTCTCGAGACCATACTGCTACAGATTACATAAAGCATCTCTGGAAAGAAAGGGGTCCAGCAGCACAGCTTTTAATCTGGTCAGCTAATGAATTAGACCCTCTTAGGAAACAAAGACACATGCAGTTGTTCAAAATGAAAGTTCATGGAAGTTCACCAGTTGCACAAGCTCAGCGATGGCTTGTGCGTCTCTCTTGTATGTGAAAAATAATGAAGGTGGTGAAAAACATTAGACATATCCATAGGTAGGATGTGCCTTTAATGAAGAATCTTTAAAAGAGTGCTTTGAGCAGAGTGCTGATCAAAAGGTAGTAATGATCAATTCTGTATTTTGTTTGTAGTAAGAACCTACAAAATCATCTCACCAAAGGGAAGCCCAGTTACAGCAATTTTATATCCTAATGGGAAAAACACACAGAAACCAGAATTTTGGTTAGTGAGAAGGATCAAAAAGTGAAGTAAGAGTAAATAGATAATATTTGTATATAAGTACATGTTCATATTTTCAAATTTATAATATATATTTATACATTAATTCTGGTAGCAGCAAGTCATAGCTCAGGAGATGAGAGCAAGGCTGGAAGTCAGCAGTACAAGCTTTTTTCTACTGGAAAAAAAAGATACATAGCTCTTGAAGAGCACTGAGATAAAGAGGGTAACACCATAATTGCAGAAAATATGTTGCAACAGTAATGCCATTCCCATTCTATGTTGCTTATTAGACTTTGTAATCTGGATTTAAGTTCAGGGGGATTTTGTGTGTTTTGGTTTTTATTTATTTTACTTCTTTTTGTTTTTTATGGTTTTTTGTTTGTGGGTTTGGGTTTGGTTTTGTTTTGTTGACTTTTTTTGTTTTTTGTTTTTTTTTTCTTTGTCACTATTCTATTGTTCAGCAGACTCCATAGTTTGAACATGAGACGAAGTAACCCACCCACAGTGCAACCAACAGTTTACTGACTTGGACGCTTTACACATTTACAACAATTTAATGTGCCCCTCCTTTCTTGTATCATCTTTCATGAAAGGTATTTTTAATCTGAAAATCTGCTTGCTTAAAATTTATCCTTTAATTTAAATTTTAAAATTTAAAAAAAATTCTTAAAAAATCTTATAAAATTTAAATTTTATCTAGCATGCCATCAGCACATGGCTCTCTCTGATGAAGTACCACACCATGACTGTGACTTGCTGGTAGCACATGATGCCAAATGAAGTCAGTAGACGCAGAGTGTAGGGAGAAGACTGGCAAAGTTTGATACCAGCTTTTTTTTAGAGTATTTTAATTGTTTTTTGTCCTAGGGGCAGTTAATTTGCAAATTGTAGCAAGACATGGAGTGCATTTATGCACTTATGCAGTAACAGTGTAGACACAGAAGCACCCATATCTGTGTTGGCTAGATCTTATGCCCATTAAAATAAGATAGGCACAAAAAAGACAATATTTAGATATTTAGAGTGGTCCCTGTTGTAGTCTGACCTCTCTTGTTTGGGAGAATGCCAGCTTGACAAGGTCAACAGTGAACTGGGAACCTCAAGAGTTTGGAAACAGATGTCCGCATCACAGGTCTTGAGATGCCTTCAGACACTCTTTATCTTACCAGTAAAGGTATGGTTTTAAGGTCTAATTGAGAAAATGTCACCAGTTCTATGAAATTTGCTGCTAGAAATTTATTCTTGTTATGTCCTACTAACTATGCCAGTTTTACTGGAAAATACTATGCAAAGAAAATGTTCATTCTTAAGCACAAGACACAGACAAGTATAAGTTCTACCACAGAAGTAAGTGGCAATTTCTTTTTCCTATAGAAATGACATCTTCTTTAGCTTTTTTTTTTTTTTTTAATTTCTGTAAAAAAACTGTTGGAATTAACTTTTCAAAGTATAATTTCTGAAAATTTCCTATGCTTTTATATGAATATATACCAGCATTTTAAAACTGAGAGAGCACATAGACTGTATGAACAAACCTGCTAGAAGCAGAAAAGAACTACAGCTAAAAGGAATCAGTTTTCTTAAAAAAATCAAATACTTCCTATTTACACAGATTATGCTTTGCTGAGAACTAGATCCTATTTCTCCTCCAGCCAATTGAAAACACAATTGATTTAAACTTAGTAACATCAAGCCTTGACATGTCAGAATTTTCTCCTCTATACACACGCTCATGAACAGAAGCCAACAATGCAGACAGGCCAAGCTGATATGTTTTAATTTGTTGTATAGTAATCATTTATCTAAATTACAATTTTGGGTATCATAAATAACCTAGAAGATGAATTTTCTTCACGCAAAATAAGACAAGAACACTGAAGAAATAGAGAGGGAATCTTAGATATTTCTGTTTTGATTTGACATTACACAAATTGTCAAAGTCACGTACCAAATCCAGCCTTCCACAGTGATAAGCAAAGCTAACAGATAGCAATGGTATTGTTTGTGTGTGTAAGCAAAGGAAAACACGTTGGTTTTGTCTCTCATAATTTGATTTTATTTCCTGTGATTATTAATAAGCTTCTTGTTGTGGTTTAACCCCAGCTAATAATCAAAGTCCACACAGCCATTCACTCACACACAAGCAGGACTAGGGAGAGAATCGGAAAGGCATAAGGTAGAAAACTCATGAGTTGAGATACAGACAGCTTATTTGGGAAGGCAAAAGCTGTGCATCCAAACAAGCAAAACAAGGAATGAATTCACTGCTTCCTACAGGCAGGCAGCTGCTCTGCCATCTCCTTGAGAGCAGGGCCCCATCACACGTAACAGCGGCTTGGGAAGACAAATGCCACAACTCCAAGTGTTCCTCCCTGCTTCCTTCTCCTTCCCTTCACTTTATATGCTGAGAATGATGTCACATGGCCTGAAATATCCCTTTAATCCCTTTGGGTCACCTGTCCCGGCTGCACCCCCAGCCCCCTCAGCACCATGGCAGTATGAGGAGCAGAAAAGGCCTTGGCTCTGTGTGAGCTCTGCTCAGCAATAACAAAAACATCTCTTATTATGAACTCTGTGTTCAGCATGAGTCTAAAACACAGCACCATACCAGCCACTGTAAGAAAATCAACTCTGCCCCAGCCAAAACCAGCACACTTCTCTACTGTTTTTTTAAGCAATACTGTGTCTGTGTGTGTGCAGTTGTGTGATTAGTAACTACACAATTTCAGTTTTTGCTTTAAATATAGATTTATTTTTATAAGAAACAATTCCGTGCTTGGTGAGTGATGCTGAAAAATAGCAACATTTTTTTCAAGATTTATTAAGATCTTTTTGTCCAGCCAAAGAAATGTCTCAGCCCTTGACATTAATATTTTAAAGTCTTATCACAGATGCTTATCAACAGTCATTAGGAAAGAAAAAACAAAAAAAAAAGAAAAAAGACTGTCTTTAACATTTGTAGGTTAGTTATAACATTTCACTGACACTAAAAAGTCACTTAGAGATACACAAGTTTTGAAACCATTTTTAATCTCCTCGTTATACCTATTTAAAATAAACAAGGGATGCTAATAATCTTCTGGGGAAAAACAAAAACACACATTTCTCCCTGACTCTGGTTCTGCCACAAAGCAGTCACATCTCTCAAAAGACAAACACAACTCATAGAAACAGAGATATTTGAAAATTATTCATCAGAGATTTTTTTTTTTTTTTTTGTGCTTTATGCTTAGCGCTGCCAAACCCGATTTACTGTCATAAATCCTGCCTCAGTTTCTCTCAAGGGAATCATATAGTACAAAGTTCTTCTTGTGCCTATCACCAGCAGTACTGTCAAGTTCTGACTCAGGAAAAGTAAAAACTGCAGAATTGAATTTACCATGTCTGCTCAAGTGATGAATTAGCATAACCCTTTAATTTGCTTTTCTCTGGTGCTCAAGACAATGCTGCAGATCGAACAGCAAAAAGGCTGGGCCCTTTGTTGGGCACCTTCCTCAGGTACCACTTGTTTTGGTGATTGCAGCCCAGGCTGAAAGCCAGGGACCACATAGGGAAGTCACTTTGGGCACTGCATGCCCTGCACAACCTCTTCCTCCTACCCTGTGCCTCAAGTCCCATTCACCTTCTCAGCTAAACCTGGAAACAGCTGAGCTGCTCAGGCTGGGTCATAAGGCAGGAGAGAAGCCAGGCTACTGCCTTTTGCATGCCAGAGGGGTACCAGTAAGTGTCAGGAAGTGTAAAATGTGAGCCAAGTTGCATGTGCTGTTCTGGGGAGGTCTGTATATTGTGCTAGGAAACAGATTATTCTCTAATAATATAGTGACCAAGAATCAGAATCACAGAAATAGAAATTAATCCTGATGTCTTCCAGATGCATCAATAATCGTTATAGCAGATATACTGTAAGATTTTACCTTATGTTGAGAGCTGTTCAGTGAAACCTGAGAACAAAGCTTTGATAGTTGTTTCTCCCTTACAGGAACATATAGTGGAGTGTAGAAATATTGCTGCTGCTGGGTTTCCTCCCCAGATGAAGTACATGTTAGCCTCTTGCCAGGCAGCTGGAAAGAATGCCTCATCATTTGCTCTTCATTTCAAGTACTTATTTAGTAATAGGAATTTTGTTAAGAAATAGAGGCTTTCTTTTGCCACCAGCCTGCCTACAGCGATAGTCCCTGTAGTGGTCCCAAAGCACTTGGGCATGGTTGAAGAGTGAAAAAGACAATTAAAAGCTCTACAAAAGGTTTCATCCTCAGGGGAGCAGGTAACTGGCCAGGTACTGTATTTCCTTCAGTCTTGCAGCCTAATGAAACTGTACCTTGCTGTTAGCTTTTCACAACATTTTTTTTGTTATCATCCTAAATTCATTATGGATGTTCATCCATTTTCTGACTCATACTAGAAGATAAATACTGACTAAACTGCCAAGTTAGGTTAAATAAAGTGTTTCTAAATTCATAATTTAAGCTCAATTACCAAATAGAACATTTAACTTGTCTTCATTGACGTTACCTTCGTCTTCCAAACGCATGACCAAGTCTAAGTATCTGGCATCTGGAATTTATCACAGTACTTATAGTAGGAATTTTGCTATTTACATGAAATTACAAAAAAACAGTTAAGCAGCAATTTACTTCAAAGTAAAGCAATTAATGACACCTTCCTGGGGTACACCTAGAATGAAAAGGGATTTCCAGGACAGAAGCTGAGACCGTAAGGAAAGGCATATGGGGAAGAGGATCTCTGAAAGAAGCAAAGTCAAAGTCATGCTAAGTGAAAAGTGAGAAAATAGATTATTTTTAAAATATTTGTGCAAACTATATATAAATGTATATATGTAGATATGTAGATATGCATGTATATATGTGTTTATGTATGTATGTGTATATATATAAATATATATAATATTGCTACTATATGCACATGTATACCTATACCTTTACAATGCAGAATATAACTCAAAGTTTCTGAAGTGTGAGAATAAAGAAGGCAAGGACCTGTCTCTCAGGGAAGATGAGAGATAGGAATTTTTTACAATTCATCCCAAGTATTAGCCTGCCTGTTTAATATACATGTCTATTTGGCTGCTACAGAAAGCATCTTGCTTAGTGTGATTTCTAACAAAAACTGCATTCAGGTAGGGAGACTGCTTGATGTGTAAACAAATGACTGGTTCATCAGGTTCCATTGCAGGGGTTAGGAGGTTCTGCTCTTCTTGGAGGCCAGCCTCAGTGTAGTGCAGCAGTTTTATTCTAGCAGCTATCCTCTTCAATACCTTTAATGTCCTGGAGGAGGAGTGAAAGCATGCCATCAGAAAATCTGTGAATAACCCTGAACTTGAGGGTGCAGTCAATACACTAAAAGGTAGGAATACCACTCAGAAGGTTTTCAAGATTTCAGAAAGATCTGGTCTGAATTTCTTGTAAGTACTCGTGTTTATGTTTTTTCTATTTCTCTTCTACAAAAGCGAATTGCAATGCCTCAGCATTAAAACTATTGTTGAATCCCTGCTTATTTTCTTATTTTTAATGAAATATATTTTTGTTGTTTTGATTTTTAAAAATAAAAACAATATCTACCTGTTTCAAACTTAAAAATAATGAAAGTTTGTTTTGCAAGTTTGTTTCTACAAAGATAAAAGCTCCCCTGAATGGCTCTGTTGTTTCTCAAGCTGAAGAAAGCCTTTAAATATTTGAAAATGTTTCAAACAATTTTGTGCTCATTAGATTCTTCCCTCTATTTCATTCAGATCAGGTCTATCTAGCAGCATGCTCAAAAAGTAAGCCCAGGGTACCTGGAGCAAGGGTGGCTGCGGGTGGTATCTCATGATATTAATTTTTAAAAAAGCTTGATTATGTTTTGTTTTCACACATAGAAACATCCTTCCAATAAGAGTGAGCATGACACATATTTACATACATTACACTAAACAGGAGTGAAATCACTGCTACATTTGTGCTTTCTATTTAAAGAAGGCAAATTTGCTCTAAGAAATACCAGAAAACTGGCCTTTGATAGAATAACGATGAGTAAAATGAGGAAACTGAAAGTCACAAATGTTCATTCCATTTCCTGTTACTCTGGAAAAAAATGAAGTCCATAGGTTTTCATTCCCATACCTTTTTCTTCTGATGTAGAAAGAAATGTGACTAAACAACCATTGAAAATGAAGATCTCAAATTAACTGAACATCTATCCAATTCATTAATAGAAATGTGGTTGGTCACCAGTGTTTAGACTTTTTTACATAAATTACTTAACAGTAGTCTGTATCTTAAATATACACATATATAGCCATATATGTATATTTTATATATATATATGTTTTATAGTTATATAAAATATACATATATGCATATACATAAAAACACATACATGTATATATGTATATATATATGCAGTTAAGGGTTCAAAGTGCAAAATAATTTAATACAAATTAAACAAAATACATGGGGAATTGTCAGCAAAGTGGAAAGACAGACAATTGATGCAGGTTACATTTTTTCATTAGTATTTGTGTATTGAACAATTTATTGCTCTCTTTATTTACTGTGAGAAAAGCCACCTGACAGGTATGACAAAAATAGAAATATGTATTAATTTTGCCTATTTCAATTGTGATTTTTTTTTTCCATTTGCTGTTAACCATATGAAATTATGGAAGTCTCCTTGCCAGATTGCTGAAGCAGGTTCTTCTCTATCTGATAGTAATGCAGATCATCTGGCTTTTGTCTGCATTACTGTCTGTAATCCACTGACAACCTTAAGATACTTGAAAGCAAGCATCATCTTTTACAGAAGACATAAAGATATCAAAATGCATTTTCTGCATGTGACCCAAAACATCTTTGAGGATTGTCATAGCAAGCCACAGGAAAGTCAACCCGTTGGTCTGTGCAGATTTGGAAAGTTATTCTGCACATCTGTAGCCTAACCCTTTCCTGTTTTCATCTAGTGCTCATGCAGGGATAGCGGATTTTTCTCTCACACAGTGGAAAATCCAGCCAGAACCACACAGCTGTCCTTATAAATAATTGTATGAGAACAGACTTCCCCCCTAATAACAATTATTGAAGTGACAAGAGGTTAATAACAAATGTGGATTGTGTACTTCCATCAATACCCATGATGGAACTCAATGAAGAAATCTATATTTCCTTTCATCCTGTTCTTCAAATTACAGGATAAATAAGAGACCGTATTTTAGTTATTTACATAGAAAGCCTTTTCTATATGTAAGATAATTTTAATTGAGATATTCATAATTAAAATGCCAATTAACCTTGATTTTGCCTCCTTTATAATTAGTTAAACTAAACACATAATAAGTTTGATGCAGATGGAGAACTGTAAAAAATTTAATGAGGTAAATTGCTTATGGAGTTCTACTTCAATTAGTCCAGTCATTTTCTGTTAGTTCTAATTATATAACTACATTATTTACATTTAGCAAATGTATTTAGTATTAACTTTTATTTCATGAGAATTAACTCAATATTCAATGAACTTATCAGTATACACTTGTGATTTAATTTATGTTTTGTAAACATTTATTTTGATTCTCATTTTTCCACACAAGCTGCACCAGTTGTTTCTTTTACCAGTGCAGGATATATTTCCAGCAATTCAATTCAAACATATGGAATATGTTATACAATTAATTATCAAAGCAACTGAGACTCTGCATTTACATTTTTCTTGCACAAGACATCTACAAAACTGACATCATTTCCTTTTTTCTAGCATGAGTGCTTTTTTTTCTCAGATGCTTTCACACTGGGTTAAATTAAAAGCATTCAGCACCCTGAAAGAGAAAGGTGGGATACCCACAGGACTGCATCCACCACTTCCCTTTGTTACAATAATCTCCTTGCAATTTGTCATTACTTAAATCTTAAATTAATATTCTCACTATCACAATACCTTCAACTGCCTTCTCTCACTTTTATCTGGTCAGCAAAATTGTGGAGTGCGATTATGCTCTACACAGGTTAAAAACCATGAGAACACAAGCCATGAAAGCAATGTCTTCTGCAGGGAGGAGCAATAGCATGACTTCAGTCATTGCATTCTTGTTGTTTCATCTGGGTGCCAGTGCACGTTTGTCTTCAATTTACTATGATTTGGAAATAATTCATGCATCTTATTTTTTTTCCTTTTAAATTCCTACTAAAATAAATTCATAAATTTAAATATTTTAAATAAAAATAGAATTGAAGGAATTATCATGATTTATCATTAAGGCAGTATAGTTTTGTTAATCCTCAGAAGAATTCTAAACTCCGTCCCAGGCGCTCAAGTGACCGAACCTATTCCCTTTGCCAGGGAAAAATAGACCCTTTTTCACTCTTTTTTAGTAACCTGGTCAGGTCCACTTTCAAAACTAGTTTCCAGTGGGATATTCCTGAAGCAACCTTTGAGACAGATACAGGTAACAGAAAACTGACATATCATAGAAAACAGTGGATACTGCCATATTCTTTACGATGAATGGTAAATATACTCTTCCATTATAGAATTCTACCATGCCACAAGGCACTGCCTCAAAATATACCACAACCTCAGTCTTACTGTGTTTTGTGCTATTGATATTGAAAGAAAAGCATTGTCCCATCCTTTTAGAGCATCCAACTGAAAGCAAGGTGTGATTTACAGTATTGAAAAAATTTGACATATCTAAGAATTACAGAGTGGACATTGCATCTTCTTTTTACCAGCAAGAATAAGTCAAGCAAACCTATCAGTCTGATGTATGCCTGTCAGATCCTGATCAAAGCAGAAAATGAGGGAGAGGATAGCTAGCACCCAGAAAGCAAGTTATTGTTATCACTAGAGGCTTTACCTGAAAATGCAAAAAAGAGTGAGAAAGATGGTCAATATCTGAAAGATTTTCACCATCCTGATGGCTTCTCTATTTCCCTGAAAAAAAATAGGCATCTTAGCACCTGTAAGAGAGAGACTGCAGTCTTCCCATGTGAGGCACTCAATAATTTCTTAGTGACCTTGGCTTGCCCTGCAGGCTGCAGTAGAAAGGACAGATACCACGCAAGAGAATTCAAGGAATACATGTGCCACTAATCATCCTGGGAAGAGAGGGGTTAATGGTGAGAATTGTTTCATGCCAGACTGAAAACACACAGGAATTCAATAACAGTAGTTCCTAAAAACCAGATAAATGCAGGGCTTTCAGAAATCACTTTTGTATAAATTGCGTCCTGGTATACATCATCTGCTATGTATACCAGAAAGACTGTGATAATTTTTTTTCATTTACATCTGAAATTCTTTCTAATCATGTCCATTAATTGCCTTAATTTTTACATATTCCAGAAAGTGAATGACAGTAGGCAATACCTAAAAAATATGGAAAGGGAAACAATAATTCATGAGAGTCAAACAAAGCAATCCAAAGAATATCTTTTATATGGTTTGAATAACTAACTGAATTGTGCACATTATATTTAGTATGATATTAAATAACTAATACTAATCATGAAATTTGCTCCTCCTCAGGAAATGCAACTTTCTAGATGCTTAAAATCAGCAACTGAAATATGCTTGTATAAGCCATTCAGGTGACTACCAATAATTGTAGACAACCAGTACATAAATTCCTTCTATTAAAATGATTAATATAAATTACTGTTTCCAATAAAGTATTGTTTTTCTACACCATGCAAACAAATTTTAGAGACTCAAAAATCATGATGTTCCAGTTTTGTTTCTCAAAAACTATTTTCAACAAATTTTTTTTTTTTTCAACAAAACTGTGTACAGGCCCCTGGACCCTGCTGCCCTGCTGCCTATTTTTAGCCAGCATTATTTAAAAAAATATATTGTTTTCCTGCACTTTGTGACAGCAGTAGTCAGAATCTGCATTTGAATTATACACACTGTATGTTCAAAGAATTATCTGACACAGATACTTAGTTTTTTAAGTCAAGAGAGAATTCCAAACAAAAAAGAAAGCTGGTGGAGTCTCTTTTTTTATTATTATTTTTTTTTTATTTTTCAATAAGGAATGACATTACACTGTACTGGAAACAAAAAGAGCTGTTTTACCCTAAATGACTCTTATATTAGCATGAATTGAAATTATGTAAGTTTCAAAGGAAAAGAATAGTCTTCTATACTGAAGTAGTGGGATAGAGTTTTAAACTAAAATGATTATTGCAGTGTGAGTAACTTCACAACATTTATACCTCTGTGATATAGATAAGTAGGGCTGCTGAACTCAAAATATTCTTTGACATGAAATTATTGTATCGATAATATACAGTACATTGCATATGTCTGTGTGCAAGCTGTAGATGGTAATACATTTTCTAGCTCCTAACAGCATCCTGATTGAATAATTAGATTTTTGTACCTAGGTTTTACCCCTGTAAGTAAACAAATATCTCCTTGTTGAATAGGAAACAATTTCTTTTTAAATTGAATCATCATTTAAAAAAAAGTTATATTTAAAGCATACAAAAGGCTAGAGACCATTGTTGACAATATTGCCAGTACCTCAAAACATTTCAGGAATCGTTGACCTTTCTTTGTGGAACAGTTACCTTTTAATATGAATCCTTTTCTAGAAGACAAGATGCTGATAGATTTCTGATATATTAATGAGAAAAATTACCTAGTGTAATCAAATCCTATAATAATACTATTATATCAGTAGTAATTGTGTCTTTGGCTGTTCAGAAACTAAGTTCTTTCTTTTTTCCAGACAAAAGAAACAAAGCTGACAATTTTTCAGTGTCTTTTTCATATTAGGTTGATATTTATTTTGAGACTTACAAACAAGTACAGTACATTTGAACTTAACTTTTGATCTAATTGTTCCTATACAACTTGTATTTAACATCTTTGATGTCTGAGTTAGTGATCTAATTCACTGTGCAACTCAGCTTTTATTGATCTGTTCTCATGCTGAGCAAATCAAGTCTCACTTTTATGGCAGAGATTGAAAAAGATAGTAAAACTGCCTCTGAGACAGCAGTTTAAATCTGTGCAATAACAGTGGAGGCAAGAGATAAGACTTTTATTACTCTGCCAAACTTCACATGAACTCAAAGTGTCATTAAATTGGTATGTGTCATTTGCCACATATATTTATTTTACTAGATAAGTTGGTAACCACCCATTTAGATGCAGTGCAGCACCACAATTTCTTTGCCACATCTTTTTCGCCATAGAATCTATCTCTGACACTCAAAATACATTTGAAATACCTTTCTTATGGTACTTTGCATACTTTTCAGATCTTCTGTTCTCATGCAGTTTTCAAAAAGAATTTTTGAACCCTTTTACTTGAATGAATTCCAAAAGCAATTTTCAATAGTTATACAAGTGGGACCATTTTTAATATGCTAGTCTGTCATGATGAAAGAAGATTAATTCTCATATACTCAGAGCTTTTCAATCATGCTCCATAATATGTGAGTTCTGTAATGCCTAGTGTTATTACATTACTAAGCATGGAAGAAAATAAAAGCAGTGAAAGTGCTGTATCTCAGCTTGATGTTATTGAGCGTAGTTTTACTTTAGAGGGTTTCCTATTGTGGTATTTTTCCCATTGTTCCTTAAGAAGAAAGACCTGATGAGCACACTGAAAGTAAACGACATATGCAATAGGTGACACTTTTCACTCCCATACACAGAGCAGTGGTGAAGCATAAAATGCTTGAAAATAGGCTGCCTGATTTTTTTTTTTTAAAGTTTAATGTCCTGGAGTTTGTGCAAGATTGATGATTGTACCTGACAACTTGCATGTCTATCAATCACACTGCTCTGGTGAACAATCTGTCTTCCTATCTGAAGGTTAAGGCTTTTATGATGTTGGACCTACAAAATGCAGAATAACCTTATATAAATCATAAAGAAAAGTTACTCTTTGTTTACATTGTCACTCAGTTCTATTGTATGCATGCATAGGCACTACATAATGCCATGTGAGGAGGGAATGCAGGGCAAAATAAGCTAGAATTTTATAATACTTGGGGAAGACGAAGAGCCACAAGTCTCTGGAGTTGTAGTGAGGTCATGTGAATGAGATGTATGCTCTTGTAAAGGCATATGTCAGTCAGATCTATCAATCTATTACCGTCTGTTAGTAGCTTCTTTTCTCTGAGACAGCTGAAGGATTGGGATTTGTAAATGAGAATATGAACAATGAAAGAATATGACTCAGGTCTAGAATAAACTATTTTAATCTAAATTGTATATTAGTAACTTCATGAACACAATTTTATTTCTTATAATTTAATATCAAATGTAGAAAGAAATTCTAATGCAACATATTGATTATTTATCTTTTATTTTCGATTTGGAGTTAAAAGGTGTATCAACACCATTCAAACACTGATTTCCCTTTCTTCTTATCCCTAAAATCAAACATACAGTCCTTTCAACATTTCTTAGGTTTTCACATGGGAAAAAGTAAGGATTATCAGTGATAAATACTATTAATCTTGATATACTGCCTCAGAATACTCAGTTTTAGAATTCCAGTTGTTGTCTGATATACCAAGAGGTCCCATCTTTAGTAAATGCATTTAACGTTTTTGTTTCTGGGCCATGCTGTGGATAGGATACAGTTTTGGTGAGAGGACATTGGAGGGGTTTTAATATTTTTTACTTCTTCTCATTACTGTTTATCAATGGGACAAATATTCCACAATCCTGCAGCCTGGTCTCACCAGGACAGAGTTATCCAGTCAAACTAAATCCATAATTGGCTCTATGGATGAGAGTTGCCCAGCCTTATGAAGCACAGAACTGGAAGGATAAGGCTGTTTAGGGTTTTGAATTGCTTTTGAAGAGTGTGTCAAACTACACACAGAAAATATTAAAAGGCAATTAAATTAGTAAAGTTCTGTGCTCCCAACTGATAGTGCCACTTAACTGACTCAATATCAGTTTGGTCACAGCAGCACTAACCAAAAAGTCAAATGATAAGAAAAAACAGCAGGAAAATTATCCTCCACTATTGAAAGCCAATGGAGTTATCAGAGATTAATATTTAAAAAAAAAAAATAGGAATTTATAAAATTATTTTTCTAGTATCAGCAAAGCATTACAAAATGCAGAATGAAGGCTCTGGAGCAACAAAGCTGACCATGTCATGAAATCAAGTTGTGCAGTCACTCTGTCAGAAAAGCAGCCTGACAAACGGGTATCAATCATCTTGATTTCTCAGCAAATAAGTTTGAAGAGCTCCTGATGGCATCAACCTTTCAGCTGCCAAATTACACACTCCTTTGTTAAATTCAACAGCAACCTCCCTCATACTGCTTTTTCAAAAGAAAGGAACTATTTTGCAATTTTATTCTTTTGGCTTGAATACCAGAAAATGTTAAATGGAAAATTTTAGGTATTGGAGAAGTTTTGATTGATTGTTTTATTTTTTAATTAAACTTGAAGATGAATCAAAGCTTGAATAAAAGCAATTTTTTGTAAGATCACATAGAACAGCAAGGGATCAAATCAATTGTTTTTAGGACAGCAAGAATGAGCTGATCTCCACTGTTAATAAAACACTTTCCATTATGCATGATGTAAAAAATGTCTCCCAGATGGCACCCTTGAGAAGAATTTCTGCATGAAGAAAAATCTGCACTTCAACAGCGTGAAACCTCAGCAAATAAAATTTAGGAAATCTAGCAGTGAAATGAGACATGACAATCAACATTAGGGGATGAAACCATCTCTCTTCTGGAGGTGTGAGAATAATAAGACAGAAGCCTTCAGCAGTGCTGAGCCACATGAGACTGACACAGGATATCTTTGGCATTGCTGATTCCCAACCTGAGGGTCATGACCCCATGGTGGATAGTGAGGCTATTTTCTGAGGAGTGCAAAAGTTACTTTCAGAAACTGAGCGTTTATTTAAATCTGTTTATAGACTTTCTGACTGCAAAGATAAGCTCCAGGAACAGTTACCCTGACTAATGGATATAGGAAAACAGACTATGGCTCAATCCTGAGACAGGGTAGAAGAAATGGCATTTCTCCTCTCTTTGTCCAGCAGATCAAACCTGCAAGAAGTTCTCTTTCAGCACAAGCAAATATTCCATGTAAGCAGGGCTTCCCTTCAAAAGCGAAAGGCTCTCTCAGTTCTGCGCTCACTGCCAGTGCATGAAGAGCAGGCAGTGTCCAGGCATGCCAGCATGCCTCCTTTATACACAAGATAACCTGCACTGTCTCACAGCAGAACATTCCAACAGCACCTCTTTAAAGGGAAGCAATGCCATCTGACAGTGAGGGTGCTGCATCATCCTGCCCTGCGACGCTGGCTCTGCACAGCAGCCACATCTTGCTTTCCTTATTTCCTCCTACCAGCCCCTCACTTTGTAAGTTTTATTTCCTGTGTGGAAAGATAAACTCTCAAAAGATGAGAAAGACAAATTCTCAAAATTTAAGTAGTATTGAAAGAAACAGGACCTGCATCACTGGGGACACCTAAGAACTATGTTAATAATAGAAACAATTATTCATCAGCTCCTTGACTTCTAGAAATCTTGTCAGTTCTCTGAGTTTTTGATGAGCAAAAATTTAAAGCTGAATGGGATAATGTTAGATGACGTGAATAGTCTGCTGTATATTGCTGTATTATGCTTTAAATCTTAAGCATTAAAAGTTTCCAAAATTCAATTTTAAAGTAATTCATTTTGATTAATATTTAGAACTTTTTCATTTTTATGGCAATCAAAATGCAAAAAAATAAAAATTATTCATTACTGAATTTGTCTTGTAATTGTGATATTTCTTTATTGCACACAGGATAATAAAACTTGTTTTAAAGCAAAGCGCTTTACTTAACTTTAAAACACTAAATTTCAAAACAATGTAATTTCAAAAATTTCTTAAAATAGGTTGCTGTGCCGCCTGAAAATTGTTAAAAAAATCAGAAATCTTGCTTTAATGCCTTGGTATTCATTTAAGTATTCTTTGGAAATGTAAATGAATAGTCTTTGGTGATCTCAGTTTAGCTCCTAGTAAATGTCCACATCACAAAACCACTACACTTAATTTCACATGATTGATTGTCTCCGCTTAACTGAGACCTAGGGCTGAGCCAGCCTGGGACTTTATTACCTCCCATTCTAGTAAGGGTGGTCCAGCCAGGTCAAAGTCGAGGTCAATAGTAGGACAGAAAAGGCACTAATTTTGCTTTGAAACAGACTACTCTTCATGAAACAAAGAACTTCACTTTCCAGAACTGTTTCATGACCAGAGATAACCTGTCTAGGAATGAAAATGTCCCCAATAAATATTATCTTCTTCACATTCTGCTTTTAATCATTCAAAGTGTGATATTTAAAAACTCTTCCCATATTAAATGGTCACTAATTTGGTATGGAAGACATATTTTGCACTAATTTCTGAATTTTTCTACCTGATATGAGCCACTGAGAACACTTTTATACCTTTACTTTCTAATTTTCTTTTAAAAAAAACACAACATTTGTTTAAATTTTACTTAGAGTTTTGTCAGCTTGCTTGGAAAATCATTTTTTTGCAAAAAGTTTATGAATGCTCATAGTACATGAGATGGGTGCTGATAGTCTTAAAATATATTTTTATGTAATACTTACCTGGGTAGAATTTTGCCTATGGTAATTTCTGCAAGTAGTATAAAGTCCATTAACAAATGGTTTAAATCCAAAGTAGCACTAAAAGTAAGATTGGTGCATCTTGAAAAAGCCAGAAGGAGCATAATCCAGTGTGTTTGCTTTGATTGTGTATTTTGTTTTCTATTGCAAGACATTTATTTTCCATTAGAGATAAATAATAGTATACAATGACATTGCAGAGAAAAGACTCACACCTGGAATAAATCAAGTCAAGTCCTAAAAAATGAATGTAAAATCATTCATAAATACATTTGAAGAATTATATTTGTACTTGAACTAAAAATAGGTCCATGACAGTTAATCAGGCTTTCAGATTTTTTTTTCTCCATGTAGGGAAGTCCACACTTAAATTTAGGTACACCCTGAACCTCTGGGATTTTAACATTCTCTCGTTTTTAGAAAATAATTAACAGATATGTGTCTATCTTTTTTTTTTTTTTTTTCAGCATGCAATTTCACTGCAATTTTTTTAAAGGAAATAGTTTTCTTTATTGTTTGAAGTGCAAAACTTGTGTGAGACTGTACTGAACTAAGTTTTTGAATCTGCAGAACTGGTTTCTGCTTAACAAAATTGTGGACTGTGGGGAGGCTGCTCAAGGAAAGAACAAAAAAATGACGTTTTTCTCTTTTTATTACACTTTGGTAATAAAAATTCAGGTGCAGTGCTTTCATTGGTGAGAAGATGCTACACAGAAAAAATTAAATTTCAATCCTGAGCATTTAAATTTTCAGAAGAATTAAGATTTTGGCTCATTGTAAATAAAAAAGGCAGTTGAAAATGTTAGAATACGATCTCATTTAGACATTCTCAAGTGGAAGAGACCATTGTATCAGGGTCTCTGTTGTTCCTCATTTCTGATATGTGTTAGGATACTCATTTTTTAATGAACAGACTTCACTAGAATAATTTTAAGTTAAGGATTCACAGTTCCCTTTTTTCCCTAGTTTGTGGAAAAAATATGAGCTTATGGGTGATTCAGCTAGCAGCAAAGCCATGCTTTCACTTTTTCACTTTTAAGACATTAAATGTATCCTGATCTGTAACTGGAATGTGTTCCTAAACGACAAGAAGTAAAGTTTTAAACTGAAGAATATCATATAAATTGGTTCTATTAAAGAAATTATACTGTTCTTTTCTCTTTTTTCCTTCCTATCTTCTCATCAATATATCATTTCCTGATTGTGACTGTGAAGTCCAGCTTAGCTAAAAATGAAATAATTTTATAAATATAAACAGACTGAATGAATCAAGATTCTATTTTTGAACCTGAAGGAAAACACATTTTCAGATGAGGTGTATTAAAGAGAATATGGATACTCAATATATAGAAGCAAGAATCTTTTGTTTGGATTTCTCTGCTACTAAAAGTCTTAAAGAGGGCTTACAATTGTGCTATTGACAAAAGACCAAGAAGACAATATAGGATTATTTCACTTTTAAAAGCAAGATTTGAGTAGAAGTATTCCGCAAACAAAGCATGATCTGCAATGAATTGGAACCATATGGAAGAGAAAAAAGCCCTACGTCTAAGAAGTAAACATTGACATTCGTAGTGGAGATCAAAAGCTCCCATAAACCATCTCATACAAAAAGGACTGAGATATCTCAGATTGGAAATTTCATTTTCTGAAGAGACTAAACTTAGTCTTTGAAAATCCCACTTATGACATACCGGATTTTTTTCCAGTCTTTAAGGTACATGCTGATTCTTACTTTCCCTCCCATACCTTCGGATCTCATCATACTGTAAGATAACAGCAGTCTGTACTTCATTTGTTTTACACTAGCTCTGATCAATAAAGCCCCTCAGAAACATGAATTCTCCTTCTACTGGGCTTCTCCTCTCCAGTGTGTGCCTCAATCCATAAAGCTTCTGTTAGATTATACCTGTTTAGTTCACACACTCTTTGCCATTCAGCTCTCATGTCTTTCCTCGAGAAGGAACAACAGCTAGGAAAAACACAGAAGGAAAACCACAAGCAGGTGGTCAACTTGAGGCATGGCTGATTTTGAGCTCCTCCGAAGCTACAGCGTTGGGAATACAAATATTTCAGAGTTACTGTGGCACCACCAGCCCGCTGCTGACAGATGTCATAGAGCTATTGTCCTTTCTTTTGTCATGCAGGCCACTGAGACCAGTGCTGGTACTGAAAAAGAAACCAAGCTGCATGCACGTATTAGATGTGTGTTGCTACAAGATAGCTCCCCCTATTAGAAAAAAAACAAAAAACAAAAAACAAAGAATTACCCAACAAAATGCAGCAATTTTTAATTCTTGCATTTTATGCTATTAGGATGCCAGTAACACCCTGGTGTACTTAACACTGAAGGTAGCACAAAATGAGGCAAAATAAAGGTTACTTTGACAGGAATTGAAAACCTACAGGCAGTGAAGAGACAATACAAACACAAATCCACAAGATGTTTCTAGGACATAGCAAAATCAGCAAGGGACAGTTTCTTCAAGGAATAATTAATTTCTGGGAGTCATATTTTGTGAAGGAGTGGGGGTGGGGCAACATATCAATGTTTTTTATTGTTGTAAGGCAGGCTAGGAAAAACACAAGGTGCAGTCTAGATGGAGTAAATCCAGAGCAGAATTGTGACTGGGGGGAGCAGTGATGTCAAGAATCTCTCTCTGGAGAGATATTCCCACATTCATTATGTTTATAATGAGTCTTAGGCAGGCTCTTCTGCCATATGGATTCCTTGAAGGTTTGAGTGAGCAAAGCCTGCATGCCATACCTGCAGTCACGAATGCCAAGGGCAATCACTCCTTACAGACACTGCTTAATTGTTCACTGGTTTAGTCCAACAGAGAGTGCTTCTACAACTTCTCTGCCAGAATTCCCAACACAAACAGTTAGAAGGATGTGTACCTACACATATCAATGTGCAGTGCTTCTAGCAGCCTTTTGGGCAATTTCTGGGAGCTGGAGAATGTTGATTCCTAGCCTAGAGGGTGGTATTGGGTAATACAAGGCAGATATACAAACTGCAGAATTCATGAAACTCTTTGCTGTGAAAAACAACAGACAAATCAACATTGCCTGGAAGGGGAAATTTGAGTCTGCAAGCTGTTAGACTTTAGGTACTGATAAGGAAAGGGATCCTGCACTGCATTTTGAAAAAAAAGTACAGTAAACACAATTCCAGTCAGAACAGGTCATTTAAAGTCCTTCCTGCCTCAGGCTTAACATGACACTTAAGTGCTACTACATGTGAAAAGAAAAAAGCAATTCAGCACTCATAACAAACTGCTTTTCCTCCATCACTGAAGCTAAAATACCAAAGGATTCCTGCAAACAGGGGAATTGCTGTCTGCACAGTTGTGTCATGTTTTTATTGGGTAAACTTTTTGTGCACATTGTAAAAATAAACACTGCTCTAAATAAGAATAAATATGAAAGTATACAAAAATAATTTTATGCTTATAAATATGTAAAAAAATATGTTTTTCTTTTTAGACTTATTATGGTCAAAGAGCCAAAAAAGCTTTTCAGTTCAGAAGGTAAATTCTTTGTTAACCACAGAGAATTGCAGGGAATTAGTTTCCCTGGGCTTCTCCAGGAAGAACAGTTTTGGTGACCACTCTCAAAATTCCAACATTACAGACACACAAAAGGGAAACACAGAATTTTTATCCCCAGCATAAAAAGATTTCCTAATAAATTTAATGGTTGCATTTACATTCACTTTGATGTAAGTACAACTTTGGGTCTAGTCATAATCCTGACTGTGAAACCACTGGGTGGAGGGTGGTGTGTGTAGTTCACAATTATATATATTATATAAGCAATCTATACTGACTGGATCTTCTAAAGAATGCAGCAAAATAGTTTTCCTGCTCAACTATAATTTTTTACTCTGAAATCAGTACAAGATATAAAATTTGTGAAAATTATCCTAAGCTTCCTACCATTTGTTAACTATGTTAATATGGCCCATTCTGGTAATTTGTCATCATGAAAGTCAAAATTGTGAAACAATACAAATTGTGAAACTTGTGAGCAATACCAATTGATCTTTTTAAATTTATTGCCTATATAAAACGTTTTAATTTTCCTGGATTTCCTGACAATTGAATGCAAATACTTTTATGTATATCACCCTTTAGTGAATATATTGCCCCATGACTGACTTTTTCCATCTCAAAAAGAAAGTATAAGGATGCCTTTCATTGAGCAAGTACCATTTTTCTCCAGGTTAGAAAACAGAAATCAGGCTATGCAGCAAATGAAATTCTGACTTCATCCAAACTGTTTAATCTTTTGGATAAAAGAAGATTTGTGTTCTGTACACTCTTGGAACTTCCACTGAAATTGTTACCAGTGATCACAAGTTAGTCACACTAATTACCTAAAGGAATTAATAGGGTTGGATGGATTATTTCATCTTTTCCTCTATCAGCTCTAGAAATACCTGTGAACCAAGTTCACACACAGCTCACTCACAGCTTCTGCAATCATATTTTTTTTCCATATTTCTTGAATAATGGAGACAGTCTTTAAGTAAGGAAAAAAAATCATGTATATTTAAACAAGAATCCAGATGTTTGGATGAACTAAAGGAGATTCAAGAAGATTTTTAGGAGAGTCATTCCAAAGGGGAAAGGTAAACCCAAACCCACAACCTGCATGATCACGTTCCCATATCTGAGCTGGAGTAATCCACTAGGATTACACCTACAAACATTTTTACTGAGCACAAGAAGGTGATGATGCAGGGGTTCTCTGACTCCTGCATTTGCATGGAGGGGAGAGGGTTAAACTGGCTGCTTGGCAAGGGACAGGGATTATAGAAGGCAAGCAGAGAAGATGAGGAATGGGTTATCCACAAAGAAGTGTGGAGTGTGTCTCAAATTCCAGATTTTGTCCACAAATGCTTAGATTGGATGATTTTGCTTTATATTTTCAGTCTTGTTTTGTCTCCCGTTTTTCTCTTGTACTAGTATAGATCCATTAATTTATACCATTTTTCCCCCTAGGATTTGTAAGCATAGATTCTGGGACTACCTGGTTTATTTGAAAGACATATGACTGGCAAAAAAGGAGAAAAGGACTTTTGACCCTCATTCTTTTGGTCAATTATGACCTAATGAATACCCTCATACAGTCAAACCCAATTTTAAATTTTGGGTTGTTATTTTCTTATCTGTCTTCATAAGCTGTTTCTTTTCAATCCTTTAATTGCTGTTTTTTTATTATTATTATTATTTATATTCTTTTTCGTGAAACCTTTCCGTTTTGTCTTAGTGTTTTCTGCTTAAGTGCTATTTCAGTTCTGAATGGCCCATAACCAGAACAATAACTCATGCTTCCAGCACATACCATACAAGTGTAACAAGACAGAATCTGTATCATAGCAGAGAATACTTGAAAAAATCTTGATGTCAAGGCTAAGCAAATTCTATTTTTTCACTCTAGCAAAAAGAAATAGGACATTAGTAACACACAAAATAAAAGGTTTTACTCCCTTTCTTACTACATTGAGTAGATTCTTCTGTTCCACCTGAAAGACTCTGAAATGATGAAAGATAAAAATCAAACCCCTACTGATTTCTTGTGGAGTTGGAAGAATGGGAGATTTAATTGTTTTTTCAGAGTTCCTTTTGTACATTGCTTTGTTTTATTTTTTATTATTTTATTCCTAACATAGGCGAGTAAAAACATGATGTCATGAATGTTTAGAAGTATTAACACAACAGACTAGTTTGTTTTTCAAAGCCACTGCAGTCTATTATATAATGACACACATACTGCATAATAACATACATTTGTGCAGCATTTAGGAAATGCGTGCTATTTACCTGATGGACTACAATAACTGCCTCAAAGCTACTACAGTCTTTAAGGTAAACATGTGCTTTGGTATGCATACTAATTTTTTAAAAAATATACTATTTACCCCATATGCTGTAATTACACAGTCTGTTGTATACATAAAAGGCACACTTTTTAAACACGGTTTTTTGTCAAGATGGTTCATTAGAGTTCCTCCAGAGTCATATACAGAAAGTACTTAGATGATAAATCAATCCATTTCAGCCACTTTCACTTATTTGTTGCTTGGGGTGCTGGAAATGTTTAGTCCACTTTGGGTTTTAAAAAGATTATGTCATAATAGGCAACACTGTGGGCAAGTTGTACTTGGAGTGTGCTAGGACTGGAAGGAAATTCCAAACTCTCTGTAAAAATCTGACTTTGTCTTCAAGGGTGGCATAAGACCTTGTGCCATTAGCAAAACACAAGTGCAGAGCACTGCTTGATGGGCCCTGAGACCCCAACCCAGCATGATTAATTCAGATTGTTCACTTGTACATACAAACACATACAGTTGTGCATACACCAACATTTGACTTGTGCAGGACTATTTGTCTTACAGGAAGTTGAAAAGTGCTAAATTGAGAGATGCAGATCCCCCTCGAGGTCTCCAGGGTCCAATGCAGTCCATACAGAATATGACACTAAATTACCCTTTGTTTTCTCTCTTCAAAGGAGAGCTTCAGAAAATTGAAATTATGCTTTCTGATGAAGAGAAAGCCCTCTACAGTCTAGGTCAGACGTGTATGTAAAAGTTTTGGGTTTGGATGCGTACGTTTCTGTTACACAAAAGTAATTAATTTTATTTCCTTTTTTTGTGTTATACTGCCATTGTGGACACAGATCTGCTTACAGTGAATTTGGCCACAGCCCTGTGGAAATACACTTGACTCTTTATCTTTTTTTTCTTTATAAATCAAGGATTTTCTGATTATATGAAAAAAACATATTTTTGCTTCCTACAACAATTATCTGGAGACATCTATTTTTTCATTGTTTTTAATAACAATATTGAATTTCCACAGTATATCAGCAAATTTTGACATATGTTGAAGTTTGATAGTTTGATTGGAAAAATTAAAATTATCACTTAATTGAATTACAGCAACATTATTTGTGCAATCAAAAACAGACCTTCCTTGTCATATAAATAGAGACATTTTAAGACTAAAAAACAAAAGAAAATTATTGGTAATGTCAGCTTATAAAGATATTTGAGAAAGTAAGCTGTTAAGACCCATAAGAATATAAATGATTAATAACATCTATTACCGAAACAAACATGTTTTTATATTACCAGCAGCCACATTTTTTTCATGCTATGTGGAACAAAAACTGACAAAGATTAATTATTATTCATTGTGAATTAGGGTACCTGACCTCAGATGCCCTTTGCAATACTAGACCTAATTTTTAAAAAATTCATTATTATTTGAATAATATGGAATGCATTCTGTAAACAATCATTAAAACAAAAGTGCTACATTAAATGGATAATGACGTTGGAAAGATACAAAGGACACCATGAATAATATGACTGTCTTTGTGAAAGCAGTGTGTAAAGCCTTGAACATTTCCTTTATCAGAGGGAAAAAATGTTAATACTGGACAGCTGTTGTGATACTTAGGAAAAGAGCTCTTTTTTAAAGACCTTTTTCTTGCTTTGAATCCAGCCTTCATACAACTAAAACAACTGCACTCTAAGTCAAATTAGAAGTAATTTATTGAATGAAGGTTAGTGTTTTCTACATGAATGAAACACAACATGAAACACTGCAATTAATTTAATATAAAAATTTGCAGTTATATAAAACTTTTATGCTAGAAGCATAAATGACCAGAACTGCTACTCTGAAAATAAACCTGAGACAGTTTACCTTCTGCAGTATTTTATTGTTCTCTGGCAGAACAATGTGACAGCTACTAATTGTTAGATGTTGATCCTTGCTCCCTGAGGGATCAGCTATAGAAAAAAAATGCCTCAGAGAATTTGAGGGAAAGACAGAGGGAAGGTTATAGTGTGTTATCATGAACAAATATTTGCAAGGCATCTTCAAAATAATGTGTAATTTTTTAGAGCAATGTGGCCTACTTTCGACTCTGATTTTTCCCACTGAAATATGCCAGCCACACATAAGCCCCTCTGTTTAGATGAACAAAATATATAGAAAAATTTTAATGAGAGGACTTCCATTTAGTTGAAACTATCAAAGCCACAAAGAAAACTAAAAATTCAATTATAAAAACAATAAATTCACTATGAGTGGTTGAATTCTAAGGTGTGTACACTGTCTCCATAATCTGCACCGGGCCCAAATATAGGCCATAAAAGATATACCTAACCCACAGAAAAATATAAGACTATGATTTTGTTTAGACTGACAGGACTCAGAAAGGGAAGGATGAAGAGTATGCGTTTTATAAGGAAAAAGATTAATTAAGGAAGTGAAGTCCAAATTCTGAACAGCCTGGAAAAGAAAAAAACACTAATATTTAATAAAGAAATACTAGATCTAGTGCTTGCCTGCTGAATATTGAAGACGTAAAGTTTCATTCTCATTAAAATCAATGGAAAAGCATTTAAAAAGTTCTCAAAATAAATAGTTAAACATTTTTGGAAAAAGATCAATCTAAAAAGTCTTATAAAGATCAAATCATTCTAATTGTCAACTAAATTGCCTAAAGAATGTGTTATATGGTGGCTTAATCAAATATTGGCCTATATGGGCCAAGAATTGTTATGGTTCATCATAAAATCAGCAATAAATGCCTCCATAACCTCCATATTGTACAATAGTAAAATTTTAACAGATATGGGCCTCAACCCCACTTTCATTAATCTCAATAGAAAAATCCCTCATTAATTTCACTAAGAAACTGGCTTTTGTTTCTAACCAAAAGAACAACTGGTTAAAAACCTGTCACAATGAGTATATTTTTTCATTCTTTTCTAAAGGAAGAAATATGTAACATGAATATATTGTATAAATTATTTTAGAATAATGTACAGGAGTATGTGTGACCTCTACAAGTTAATTTATTTATTTATTTTTGTTTAATTAGTTAACATAATCATGTTCATTCACCTTTATTACATTTAAAAACAACATAGATTGAGAACATCTTGGTCATTTTTTACACTTTAAAACACATAATAAAAGGCATATATAAGGAAAATTGCTTAAAATGATAGGCACATCAAAGATTTTGTAGATCATGTAACCACTACCTAAGGTTATAAAAGCTTGTGCATTATTTGAAATACAAAAATTCTTCCTATGATGTCCCTAAATTACTGCTACCCAATATGCAGTAATGTTAGATCACTGTGGAATATAGAATAACAGTATCCAGATTGTGAAATTACCCTTCTTGTGAAGGACATTTTAATGGTCTGAATATAAACTTTGTACACAATGTGCATTTCTAATAACAGAAAGGAAAACAATGTTGATATTCAAAAATGCTAACAAGAAAGAAGGCCACAGGAATATGCAATAGTCTATCAGTTCCTGTGCAGTCTATTGTAAGTTTTATCTCTAAGGGGGTGGGGAAAAAAAAAAAAAAGCTTAAACAAGGCCTATTAGCAGTAAATACTTCTGCCAATATCCCTCACAGTAGGGGAACTCCTCCAGCAATTTTCACGATTAATTACCAGTGCCAAGCGTATTCATAATCTGGTGTTAATTTTGCAGTATCTGAATGAACTCGGCTCTGGCATGCTCAGCTATTGTTTCCCTGTTACTAGTAGGATGAACTACTTGTTCAGGTCATGCTGTGTCAAAAGAGTGCTAATGTGTTTATATAAACACTACAAACAGCACCTGCTTTAACCACACATTTTATTATTATTTTCCATCACCAGTTAGAACATAAAATACTTTGGTTCAGAAATACAAATGACATGAAAATTTTACTACAGCTTGTTTTTGGAAGAGAAATACAAACATAGGCAGAATATGATGCAAAAAAGTAATGTCTTTATAACTCATTTGAATCAAAGCTTTTCTGTCCAGTGAGACTGTTGCCAATTTGTCAGCTGAGCCTGAACACTGTGATGATTTCAGTGAGAGAATCTCTTACTATCAAGACAATGAAATACATAAGAAAGTAGGCACAAAACCAAGAAATGCTATATACTTTTTATGTTAGAGTTGACGTTATTTTTCTTGTTTTCCTTCTCTTGGTTGTACATTTTAGAATAATTTTGTAATAATCTCTAACTCTTTTGAAGATCCTCTTTGTTGCCTAGGGAGGGCTGTTCCTGATAGGATTAATTGTCCAACATGCATGACTTGCTGGGCAGTGACAGTCCTGATCAGTTAATGAGGATACCCAGATGCGTAATTACACAACCACATCTGCACAGGTTGTAGTCCATTACCAAAGTCACAGAGAGAAGTGTGGTTCTTACAAAAGCAATAATACACTCCAGGGTGGACACTGTCAGCCATATACCCCAACTATACTTGAGGTTTATACAAACGATACTATAACCTCTCACCAGGTCCTATGTTCATTTAATGGATTTATGCATGCTAATTAATATAAAGCCCAATTCTCATATTTATTGTAGCAAGGTCAACAGAAAAAAATGAGGGACGTGTACTCTTTTATCTTTTCTCATGGAGAGAAACAATAAGGTAGGTAAATGCATCAAAGTAATATATTAAAATACAAAAAAATATGAGAAGTTTTAAATAGAGTCAATTTAAATTGTTACCTCGATGACTGCAAAGCTAAAGGAAATAACATAAAAGCAAAGTAAGTATTTTCAGGCAAGATTAAAAAAAAAGTGGAGAACCTTTAAGAGCTATACTGTTCTAGGCAGGAAATGAGATAGACCCGTATTATGCATATTACATTTCCATAGCATGTTTTAGTCTCTTTTAAAGTTTTTCATACTTGGAAGAACTAATTTAAAATATTTGAAGTACCTCCGAGCCAATTAAATACGCATTAATCAACAACTGTAGCGCAGCAGTACCTAACAGAAAGGATATTTAGGCCATACTATATAATTCTCTGTTCCTCCTCAGTGTTCGTTCATGGTATTAATGAAACAATATGAAATGAAAGCTCTTACAATTTTAAATTAAATTGGCATTAATGCTAGCAAAAGAAAGACTCACAACAGTAATTCCACTCCAGAAGTTTGATGAAACCCACACCTTAGTGGGCTGAGTGTATTGGCAGAAGGGATTGAACTAGCGAGATTTGCCAGCACACATGCGTTCAAAAGTCATCAACTAATATGTAAAGGCAATTTATTTTCTCTGCCAGGTGAGAAGGAATTTGGTCCAGAACCTACTGAAGCTAATGCTATTCTGTTATTATCCTCATATTCTTATTGATACCATTTTTCCTTTCTCAGCCTGCATAAAGCCTCGCAATACTCACAAAGCATCTGCTGAAAATGTTTCTGAAATTGTGTCCCTGCTGTCAAGGCTGGGTCTCCAAACTTCATTCCACATGATACATTTAAGAAAAGCAGCATAAGACAAGATAATGTAGATAACATAATTATCAGCTTAAAACGTAGAAGATAACCCTAATGGTCTCTGGTGGGTTGCAACTTGAGAAAAAAATATGAATTCTCCTTTTTCTCTACTACACTTGCCTCACTATTGCATCACACCTCTGACATCTGATAAAAAAGAATTATGTCGGGGGGGTTGCTGGTTAATTGATTTTTAGATACGAAAGACAGAAGTTCATACCGAGGCTGCACTAACAGTGCTGGGCTCCATGACTGTGACATACGAGGTACCCAAATCTGCCACGGTGAGGAGGGAGCCAAATCAGTCTGGGGAACAACAGTCGTATTCTGCAATCCCACACAGCAGGACAAGGCAGGAACAGGCATTTGAGGAGAGTCAAAGGCCAAATGCATACAGCCCGAAGGAGTACAGACTGCCTGCTCAGCTCCTCAAGCTGCAAGGAGCCTGCCACAGCCTTCATTTGCTGAGGAGGAGCCACCACTAGTCAAGGTCAGTTGTCACATTAAGGGACAGCCTCCTCCGTTCTGCACCACAGGCAGGGCCTGCAAGTAGCTGCCTGCCCTGCCACAGGCCAGGGAAGCCAGACAGGACTGAAAAGTTTTATTTTAATATTTGCACAGACAGAGAGTACTGCAGAGAGAACTAATGCTTCTGGATTAAAGGCACTGCTCCCTCAGAAAGAACAGTACAACAGCACTCTGGATGGTGACAGGCATTTCAAGTATATTCAAGGACACTGGCGGCAATGTGGAGAACTGAAAGGTAAAAGTAAGGAAAGTAGGCAGAGCAGAAGGCCACCTTGGCTTAATTGAGAGCTTCTGAGTATGCTCAAAACCAAAAGAGAAGTATACCAGAGAGGGAGAACAGATACACGTGGAGAATTACAAGGGCATTTCCAGGGAATACAGATATACAGCTTGAAAAGCAAAACCTCAGTTCAAATTTAGATTGGTCAGACTTAACAAAAACTACAAGAAAGAGTTCTTTTGTCAAGTATGGAAACAAGCAAAACAAAAAAACAAAACAAAACCAAAAAACAACAAGGAAACAAACAAACAAATCAGCCTGCCATTAAAAAGGAGAGGTGACTCAGTCAGTAATAGCACTGAAAAAGCAGTTCTTGACACTTTCTTCAGTTCTGTCTTTACCAGCACTGTGACCCCTTTCCTGGAGGAAAACAGAGTATATATGAGTAAACAGTTGCTTGTGTATTAATGAAAGGCAGCAGGATGCTGGGTTACAAGGGCATCACCAGCAGAAATGAAATCACTATCCCACTTTTAGTTCTTGTCAGGCCAAACCTCAAATCTGTGATCAGTTTTAGCCCCTGCCATACGAAAAAGATATGGCTTGCCTGGAGATCATCCAGAGAAGGACGACAAAGATCATCAGTGCCTGGAAAATATGCCATGTGAAGAAAGGCTGGAACAAGTGGCTCTGTTCATCAAAAAGAAAGCTTAGAGACTTTGTTATATACTTATACCCAATGAAGAGTGGTTATAAAGGAGATGGAGGCTCCCTTTATCCAAGGAGTCACATGGAGAAGATGAGAGTTAAAGAGCACAAGTCACTCCTGTGAGTAATTAAATGAAACCTATATATGAAGGAATGTCTGATGGCAGCTAGAATTCCTGGAATATTTTATAATGTTTTTTATCATTTAAAAGAAAGAAAACAAATGTTAGTGCCCACAGTGAGACACATCTCCACTTCTGCATGCCTGAGCACAATGTAACAGATAGCTTACCCAAGGATGCATTTCCAGCTCCCTGTGCTTCCCCTCTGCAGGCACCAGGCTGTGCTTGAAGCAGTCTGCAGTCTGAATTTCCATGATGATGATGATAGTTGAATACATCACGACCTTGTCCTTTATTGCTCCTCATGGCTTCTCTCTAGTGCAGTAATAGGCATGGGTAGATGAGATGTTGCTCCCCTCTGGAACAGCAAAACTGCCCACTCTTCCTACGGACTTGCATCATTTTCCTCTAGACAGAGGAAATGCATGGCAAGTACATTCTAGTACATTTACAGTCTTTGTAGAAGAAAAGAGGCATGACCAAAAAACCTTCATGCATCTTTAAGACTACAAATATGTCATTCTTGCTGGGATAATGCTATTTAATACACACCTGTTTCATCAGTGTTGTTTTTTATGTGACTGTCTTCTAGATTGTTACAGAATAACTTAAAGGGTGCTTTAGTACTTACAAAAGATGAATTTTTAATTAAAATAAATTATCTCTGGTTATTTCATTCTAGGAAAAAAACCCATAACTAGCTCAATATGTATGTAATCCCTTGAAGGGAACATTTGTCTAGCTTTCAATTGCAGGCAGCAGAGCACAAATCTGCTATAGATAGTTTGTTTGCGACCAAAGGCTGAAATAAGGAATGGTGAACAAGTTACACTACCCCAGGAAGAGGCTTAAAAGATTATATTCCCAATACTGACTCTGAAAACATTTCTTGGAAACTAATGAAAATGTCTGTCTTAAATATTAGAGTCTTCAGCCTACACAAAATTGTGAAAAAAAGTATCTGAAGCCATAGAAAGATAGCATTTCTGAAGCAAAAATCCTTGGACCAACATGCAGATTAATTTGCATTTACAGGCTGCACAAACATTTTCAGTCTGTTTTCATCAAAGCTAGTAGCTTCAGTTAGGGTGCTCAGGTTTTGTCTATAGAGCCCAAGCCATGCACACCAATTCACAGAATCACAGAAATATTTAGGTTAGAAAAGACCCTTAAGATCATCCAGTCCAACCACTGACTTAACCCCACCTTGTCAACTGAACCCTAGCACTAAGTGCCAGTCATTTGTTGGACACCTCCAGGGACAGAGATTCCACCACCTTCCTGGACACAAATTTCCATGACCTTCCTGGACATGTCCATTCAAACATTTAACACCAATTTCCATAATGAAATTCTTCCTTATGTCCAAACTTAACCCTCCCGGTGTAGCTTGAGGCCTTGTCCTCTCATGCTGTTACAGGTTGCCTTGTAGAAGAGGCTGACCCCCACCTGGCCACACTCTCCTTTCAGGCAGTTGTGGAGAATGTGGATAAGGTCACCCCTGAGCCTCCTTTTCTCCACACTAAACACCTCCAGCTCCCTCAGCTGCTCCTCACAGCACTTGTGCTCCAGACCCTGCCCCAGCTCCCCTGCCCTTCTCTGGACTCACTCCAGCCCCTCAGTGTCTTTCCTGCAGTCAGGGCCCAGAACTGGACACAGCACTCCAGGTGTGGCCTCACCAGTGCCCAGGACAGGGGGACAATCCCTGCCCTGCTCCTGCTGGCCACACTATTGCTGAGCCAGGCCAGGATGCCATTGGCCTTCTTGGCCACCTGGGCACAGCCTGGCTCATGTTCAGCTGCTGTTGACAAGCAACCCAAGGTGCTTTTCCAGTGAGCAGTTTTCCAGCCCCAAGTCTTTGGTGCAGCATGGGGTTGTTGTGGGACTGAAGTGTAGGATCTGGCACTTGGCCTTGTTGGATTCACACCATTGGCTTTGACCCATCAATCCAGCAATTTCCCCACTTGTCTACACTGAGCCCTAATATGTGAGGTGACTGTCTGGGGATTAGTCATCTCAGACCACAGGTTGTCTGGCCTGAATATGACATACTGTGCAGGGCTTTTTCAGAAGTCTGAACTGTACTCATGGAAAATTATTGACTCTGAGCATATGTATTATTTTTATCCAAAGAAAATTTCGTATCAGTAGTTTTGTGACTGTAAAATTTGGATGAAATCTCCAGAATGAGGGGCACTTTCTATGTCTTTTCACCATCTCTCTGATTCCATCTATCATAGGTGAGCAGAAATATGCAATATACATGTAGATGTGATCCACTTCTTTGTTCTTTGGTGCATTTCCCAACAAAGTAGGTAAAGCTTTGCTGCTTTACACTGGGACTCATGCATTGTTTAATAAACTACTTCCACTATGGACTGAGTTGGTTTTGCTTTGTATTGTGTTTCACCTGTGTTGAGGAAGCCAACAGAAACAGAGGTGTATTGCTGCAAGCTGTAAATATTATGGGAGATGAAAAGGGTTTTTTTCAGTGCTTTAAGACAATACTGAGAATTCATTCATGTCCAGGCTTGCTCTAACAGGTAGCTCAGATATTTTGAACCATGTGTGGAAGCCCATTTGCTTGTCATAGGAAAACTCAATGTAATCCCAAACAAATAAAAAATTTTATTATAAAATTATAGATTATTATAAAATAGATTATATATTAAATAATGTCTCAAACAATAGGATTTAATTGGTCAAGTAAATATGATAAAATATCATTTTACAGCATCTTTTTACTTACAGTAAAAAAGTAAAAGATACTTACAGTATCTTTTTACTGTGAATCAATTTTTTATTTTTCAAAAAAATTATAAAATCTATTTTCTAATAATTATTACCCTGAAAAAACTGTATTAGATAGTAGTGATCCTACTGAGGAGTCCCATATCATGTGACAAACATAATCTATTTTGAAGGTGACAAAGAGTTTGTAAGGGTTCCTTGTGATTTTTGGGGACTAACTTTGCAAAAATTTGATAAACTATCCAATTTAACGAAATTCTAATTGGAAGAGAGTAAATGGCTTTCATACTGGACTTTCATATGTAGCTTATAATTTAAACCCAAATATACCTAAGTGTATTTTGTACTTGTGAAATAGATACAGTGGTCAATGCAATCTGCAATGCAGCAGCCCTTTGGAACAGAACCTAAGAAGATGTGTCTGATAGGAAATTGAGATCAGCTGTAGGCATGAAGGGGTTGGAATATCACTCTGATTCTTCAGTTCCTCAACAACAAAGACAAAAAGCAAAAGATATAGGTGTGGTTTATCCAGGCTTAAAACAGGAAGACAGACATACAGAGCAAGAGATCTGACTGTTGTTGAACTGGCTGGGGACAAGAGAGCTCTTCCCAGTCAATATGGCCATTGTTTGCTTGGGCATACGGAATAAAACATTTCAGTGGCCTAATATGTTACTATGGCCATATGTTGTCATTTTTCCTAAACTTTGACAGAGGAGACTCACCGGCATGTTTTGTATTTATATCTTTATGTTTCTGGGAAATTTGGTGATTGCCTTGGCAATTCCTTTTGAAGGAATTCAAAATTCTAGCTCAATATAGAAGCTTTACACTATGTAGAGTTGAGGTACCACTTATCAGTAACTTTTTCTTATTTTTCTTCTTTTTTTTTTTTTTTTTTTGTTTTCTCTTTATCTTCCACGTACTTTCATATATTTGCCAGATGACCCGCCTGCTCTTGACTCCCAGGTTTCTCAATATGAACTCTAAATACAATTATTTTCTTGTTATGATGGTACTGAAAACACCGGAAACGCTTAGACTAGTTTTTTGTGGCATGGACACAACTGACCTCCCTTAGCATCGTCTCTTAATTCGTGGCAGCACTTGATGCAAGAGATAAGAAATGAAAGGACCTTTCCTAACCTGCTCAGAAGAGACAGATCCCTAATATGATGAGGCACTCCTGGTCTAGCTGTGTTATCCATCCCAAGCCTTCTGCTCTGTAATTCACACAGAGGTTTAGTATGCTACTAGTGGTAGTATTTATATTTTCTTTTATCCGTCTCACCCTGTAGATGCTTTCCCTCTTCACTATGTTGTTCTTTAATGTTCACCAAGATTTTAAGAATGCCTCTCCTTCTAGACATTTACTTATAGAATTTTTTTTATTAGGATAACACACTTTTTGCCACATCCACATTTCTTCAGGAAGAATATAAGTGATCTTGTTTTTTTAAGGTAATATCCTTTAATCACCACTGTCTCTGGGGAATAAAAATGCTGTTAATAAATTGCATTGTTTTGCTCAACAAAAAGAGGCTACAATGGCCTGTGCTGCATTGAACTGCAATACATCTTCAGAGAGGCAGCAACATAAAAATTCAAAACTCATTAAAAAAAAGCATTTTACTGAAAGGCCAAAGGATACTCTGGGTTTTGTCTTTGGTTTTCTCCATATAACAAATTTTATAGCAGTCAAGGGTCCTTATCAAAGACATGCAGGTACAACAAATTTGTTGCCAGATATTTGGAGCTAGGTAGAAGAAAAGAAAACATGGTTTGCCATCAGTATACAAAAGAGACCCAAAGAAGATCCCCAAAGTTGATTAGTTCACAAGTCAGCTAGAAGCTCTCCTTATTTTAGATTCTAGGCAGGCCATAATTTTAAAATTTAATTTACTACAAAGTTTGACTCTGAAAAAATTATGCCAACTTGTAGATAATAAAACATTACTAAAAATATTCAGTGATTGAATGCTGAATCTTTCAGTAAAGGATAAAATTTTCAGAAAAACATTTTCAAAAAACACCCCCCAAAACCCACAAACAAATAAACAAACACCCCCAACATACAAAAAAACCCCAAACCAAAACAAAAATGAAAAAGAAAAAACCCTAAAAACGTGCTGGTGAATGCATTTGGAAAACAGATCTCTTATTTTCATATCCTGTTGTACGTGCTCAGTATTGTCAAATCTAAAATAAAACCCTGTTTCTCAGTTTCAACACTGAATCAAGATTGTAAAAAGGCAAATTAGAGAAATAACACTTCTGATTAGAACTAACTTTAAATCTCCAATCTTTCTATAATTTAGTTTCTAAAATAACCAGGTTTACTCAGTGTCATTATTTAATTTTTCAATCTTGGATTGGATACTTCTGTCAAAGAAGCAATGAAACCACAGTCTAGTTGGTTAGGAAGTTTGGAATGCAGAAGTAGAAATCAAAGCATGAAAGTAATGTTCTAATTCTTGTAATTTTTGTGACAAGGCGCAGAATTATTATTATGAATGGAGATAAGAATTTGGAAGATCAGGCATACAGGCACTTATATATATATAGAGTCCATCTTGACCTTCTAACATGTAAGTTTCTACAGGTAAGGGTTATGAGAAAGGTTAAAAAGGGTTTGAGTCAGATACATTTGGGAAATTGAGGGCATAAAATTACCCATCTGTTTCTATTTGATACCAATTGCTGAAGCAAGATGTATTTGATCATTCTCTTTCATATTTCCTATCCCTTTGGGTTCAAATCTTTTTTTATTTTCACTAGGCTCAAATTTTGCAATATCATGTTGTTAAGAAAACTGAATCCTCAGGATTAAAAAAAAAAAAAAAGGAGTGAAATAAAGAAACCTCCGAACTGTCATCCCATTTATAGAAATCTATTTTTTTTTCTTCCAAGTCTGTATTCCATTCCTGCATAAACTTTAAGAATCTTTAAAAGTATGTTCAAAATTATGTGAAGGGTAAAATTATGAATTTCCCACTTGGAAGAAAGTGGCTTAAATTCTATCCAATTATTTGTCATGGCAACCAGCTAAACACAAAAGGGCTGGAATGGATGTAGAGTACTGCCTCTATAATCATCACTGTATGTCCTTCAAATCATGGATATGCAGCACCACTATCCCAATCTACTTCAGGGCCATAAACCTACATGGTAATTATATGCTTTGGAACACTTCACTTAAGTGCACCAATAATATAGTGAGTGAACATGTTCTTTAATTCTGCACCTGTAAATGGGGAAAAAAATAAAGAAATATTTCTATCAGAAAAATGGGGGATGAAGGAAATTAGATCATTACATCTTTTTTAACCTACTTTCTGGTATATCAAGTCCCCACAAATTGCTAATCTTAAATTAGCTGTTAATAATCAATGACTAAAAATGGTGGCTAGGTGTCCTTTACAGAACTATGATATGTGTTTATAAAATGAGTAAAAATAAGAAACTCCAGATAAAGGGTTTCATCCCATCAGTTGTTTCTTTGCCATGGGGCTCGCTGTGTTTCCACCAGTGGATTTCCACTACTGAATTTCCATGAGTTTGCAGGGTAGTAATTTTGCAGCTCAGACTAGTGATTTGCAGAACCAGGCCCCAGGCATTGACACACATAGGGTCTGTCTTGACCTTCTAATATGTAAGTTTCTACGGTTATGGGTTATGAGGGAGGAGGTACAAATTGCCATTTGCCTTTCAAATGTGTTCTGGGCAATTTGGGCCTAGATTGCAGACCAGGAGATGCAAGTTCCTTTCTGATTCTGTAACTGAGCTGTTAAAGCTTAACCTTTGTATGTCTGTTTGCTCTCTCCTGCTTTTCCCCAGGTCAGTGTTTGGCTTGTGAACTCAGTGGAGCAGGAACTGTCTCTTATTTTCTATTTGTACAGTGCTTTGAACAATGGATCTCCCCTATGCCTGTCTGTAGGTGCTAACACAAAATATGGTCAAGATAAACCCAGGTCACCTTTGAAGTTTGTTGCTTCTTTATTTCAGGTCTATCAAAGGCTTGTGTGTCCTGGTTTATTTTTTCAAACTGTATTGGCTGGCTCATTAAAAAAACATTATTTGTCCCCATGAATCTTACATTGCTTGTATTCTTTGATTATCAACAACTATAATGGTGATAATAATTATTAACGATAATGTCTAACATCATTAATACTGCAACTACATCTAATAATATTTTGCCAAATATTATGTGCCACATGTTTTTTGGAAGTCAGTGCTGATGAAACATTTTTTGAGTCTAAGGTTACCCCAGTGTGTCCATTTTGGAGCTACATATCTTATATGAGCAACCAAATGTCTTTATTTGTAATCTTGTGTGAAAGGGAGCAGTCAACCTCACACAGGGTAGAGCTGATGTGGCTGAATGATTCCAGGACATCCAGGCAATTTTACAGAATTAAAAGACAAAACTAAACTAAAATTCCCTTAATCTTCTAAGACTCATTAATCATACCCTAGATGCTGAAGCTCTCATACAAACTTCTAAAAATGCTTTTCACTCCAATGACCCCACTCTTGTGTCAGGATTTTGTATTTCAGATTATATATTTAATAATCCCAACTACTGAACTGATAAGGTTTAAAAACATTTAGACGCTTAAACCTCAGAGTTCTGCAAAAATATTGAAACTGTGAAATCAGTGTCCTTTAAAATGAAAAATTCTGATAGTAGATAAAGAGAATCTGGCAAATATGATAAACAACACTACAAGAAACTTCATTACTTCTAAGCAGATATCTTCTGAGAAATAACTCAGATTTTTCAGATTTTAAATTATTGATAGCAGTACTTATTTAACATATTTAGAAAGAAAAATAATCGGATAATCTGGGACAAATCTCATCTGTGCATCTCTCCTACATAAATTATAAGGTGTTAGAAAATGTCACGGCCTATGTGTGCCTCCTGAACACAATAAGTCTGTTAATGCTGGTCCTTATGAGTAAATTTCTCGCAAAATATAAGCCTTTATTTCTCTACTAAGGTAAGACCTCTGCCAAAAGTATCTTATGATATATATTTTGTTAATATTTTTAAAATATTTTCTTAGATTGTTAAAACTTTTACTTTTAACTTTATTAAAAGTTTTAATACACCTTTATATGCCATTGCTTTACTTTTGAAAGGTTTAAATTAAAAAATGTGTATTACTTGGTAGTATATTGTTCAGAGCTATATTACAATTAAAAAATTTTAAAGGTGGACCAGTGATCCAGTTGGATGCATATTTTACCTAGTATAAACTGTGATAAGAAGTGTTTTCTGTGCCTGTCACACAATACATATTGAGTATGAGGAAAACCATTAGAGTTTTATGAGGCAATTTGAACTGCCTGTAAAACTGCTGAGGGCAAAACAAGTTGGATTTTTAACAACAGAGAGTCAAGCAGAGTATGTGGTGCTTTCACTGACAATTGTCATTGTCCCACATAAAAACGGGATCTGTTTTTCAGATGTGAAATAAACATCAAACAATTATGATATGCATTCTATTTGTTTGAGAAGCATGATCTCCAAGACTTCTTTACAGGTAGTATTTCCATATGGTTTTTGACAAAAAAAATAAAAATAAATGAACCAGCCACCTCAGAAAAGCAAAGTTCAGGGTAAAGTCTGTCTTATCTATAAAAAGAGAATGAAAGTGTCATTTTTTCTATTCAAGTACTTGCAAACTAATTGTTGCAGAGCCCCTGTACTAATCACCATAGCAATTACATAGAAATTATATTTCACAGGCATTCGTCACTCTATTCTGAGTAATCTTTAGGCATTGTGCAAGCCACATTTCCATAAAGTCATTGGACAAGCAAGTCTTTCTTAAGTGTATTACTAAAGTTAATAGTGGGTTTTGTGTGTTCTAAGAAATCGCATGCCCAAGTTCCTTGAGTTCCAAAAAGACTTCGTTTCTTCTGCCCTATACAACAGGCATGTGATCCCTCCTTATAACATTTATGATTTCTTTACACAATGACTCCTTCTCATACACTCACTGATTTATTATTTCCCCTTTACCAGGAGTCAGCCTTGGCAGGCTTCTCACCTCACACCAGTATTTACATTCCTGGTGGGGTTGGCACTGTGATTTCTGCAGGGCCACAAACCTACAGAGAGTGGGTACCGCCTAGTAGCTCCTGATCTGGACCGAGTGGTTGGGTTCGTCTCCAGCACAAAGAAATTTGAACAGCTGTCCCTGGAGCAGGGGCAAAGCACAGGGTGGATGCTCATGCACCTCCTAGCTCACACTGTGTCACAGAGCAGGGATGATGGCAATCACTTTGAACCACTCAGGCAACCTGTGATTGAGAGGTTTCATCCATGACATTTAAATTTATTGCCCCATCAGAAAAATGCTTAAAAATACCAATTACTGTTAAAAAACCCCATGACTGGGGAGGTGGCTTAATAGAAATCTTGTGTTGTAGTCCCCATTTTCGCTTACTTGTGTAGAGTTCACCAGTGAGTTCCTCATAAACACTTCCATTTACTATCACTATAATGATGGCCACAATAGACACAGTGAGGAATTGCAACAGTATTATTGCAGCAGCAATATTAAAGGGTATGAAACACATGGGTATATTTGTAACACATTCATGTAAGAAAAACTATTCTACTCCAGTCTTCCAGTTTTTTTGATGTAAGCCAGTGAATGTTTATGAATGATTTCTTTCAGTGAAAAAGTTATTGCTTATTTATGTTAATACTTGTAGATGGGGGTTAGGAGGTAGGGACAGCTAAATATCTTTGAAGGGCATTGTTTCCTTTAGACTTGCTTATTTCTTCATGGCCAAACTAATTCTCTCTATTTTCAAGCAGGGTCTATGTCTAATTGATATTTGTGGGTGACATGGCTCATACTATGTTGCTTTTATGAACTTAGACACATGAGAATAAATTTCTATTCATCACTTAGAAATTTTAGCCATTCTGTGTAATGTAATGTCCATCCAGACCTGTTGGCCTTGGATATTTATACATTTTTGTTGTTGTTGTTGTTGTTTATATGGTAGTGTAAGTCTTTATAAATAAAATAACCTAAAAGAACAATTTTAACCTGCTTCTTTTCTATGACCAAAACCTAAATCTCAAAAAATTCATATCAAATGATAAATTGTTTATATTCTTTCAAGAAAGCGAAAACATTTCTTATTTCTTGTTATCAAACTCCATGGTTTTAATTTCAAAAGAATAATAACAGTAGCAGAGTAACGCAAATGAGTTAATTCTCATCTGGTATAAATACATAATGCAGAAAAACTTGATGAGTTTTCACCTTCTGTGGAATCTCAGACATGAACTGTAAACCACTGCAACAGGAAAGTTTGCTGCAGGAGCACCAGCTGACTCTTGGCTGTGGAAATACAAATGATGCTTCTGTAGCAGACAATTAAAGATATGCACAGCAGGGAAGGAGAGGTAATGTTTGAGATCCACTGTCCAAATGATCATAAATTCTAAGCTCTTTGCACTCTAGGACAGTAATTGATAATATTAAAGTAAGGTAACTATTAATAATTGCCAGATGACTTAATTTGCGTACCTCTGTAATCTTAATTACAATCTCAGCAAGAATGTCACCTTTTGAACAGACAGATGAATAAAGAATGAAAAATCAGGTCTATAGGAACTATCTCTTGGTGTCATCTAGTGGTTACATTCCCATACTGCAAAAAGGAAATTGTGTAGTTTTGGTTGTGTGTATATATCTCTATACAACTAGATATAAAAAAAAACTCATGTGAACACCCACACACGCATAAAGTATGTTTGTTTCTGACTGAGTGGAGTAAAGGAACCTGCCATTTTTAGCAGACAAGGCAAGAGTAGCCTTTCTCTGCTCTTCACCCAGGCCTTTTTGCTGTGTCTTCTTATGAGGTCAAGACACATCAACAGAGAGCTCAGTTAGCATACACTGGTGTGAAGGTGCTGTCTGCTGCCCCTTTTAGCCTGCTTGGCTGAGCGACTGGGTGTTGTCAGAGAGCATCCTCTGCCAACACACAAGGTATTTCCGTATGGGTGACTGAGTAGCACTAAGGGGATGCTGACAGATTGAAGTGACATGCCACAAATCTGATTGCACATGGCACTGGAGGAAGGCAGAGCAAGAAAGGAGCATCCCCTGTCCCTCCTGCCAGCTCTGTCTGCTTCTCTCTGCTTGAGAAAGGAATGGTATGGCTGACACTGAAATAGGCAGCACTGCAAGAAATGCACTGCCATGGGGGTGTTGAAGTGACATTGAAAAGAAAAGAAAAAAAAATATTATAGTTTTTAACTTTTAATATAACTCTACAGGTAAAATGAAAGACAATAAACCTATGGATAGTGTGAAAATAGATTAAAAAGCATAAAATTTGCTAGAGGTACCACTCAGGAATATACATGATATCCAAGTTTGCAAGTCCTTTCTCAAGCAGAATTGGGCTTAAAACAGTGAGTTGTCCACAACTATTCCACAACGACTGTAACCTGTTTTGTTGAAACAGGGAAGGGAATATTTTTTGTGGGGTTTACTAAATGTTAAGCCATTAAAAAAAAAAAAATACTTTGAATATTGATAAAATATAACTTTTATTTGAGTTTAGCTGTCTTGCCAGTATTTTGCTCAGATAGTTAAGAATCTATATGTGGATACCATCACCCATACTTCAAAAAATTGATCAACCTTAGTTCAACCTGGGTAAACTATTCAAACAATAAAAGTACATAAATTAACTCAAAACCCAATATTCACTATACAAACTTTTCAAAAAGTGTTCCAATTATGGAAAATGGGAATCTAAAAATAACAGGTTGCCTGAAAATTTGTAAAAATGATTTTTCAATTTCAATTGACCACATGGGAAGATACACACAGATTCATGTTCCTTGTCTCTCCTTTCTAGCAGGGTAAAGAAAGCAAATACTGAGGAATATAATCTTTGAGAGATTTTAATGCTGAGTGACAAGATGGATTCAGCACCAAGGAAGATTGCCAGTCTGTCCACCTCCCAAAGAGTTCTGGAGCCAGGTCTAGATATAAATAAGAAAGCATGAAGCAGACAGTCACATTATGCTCCAGCAGACAAATAAACTCTAAGGCACCACTGGCAGAGCAGCACTGAAAAGCATCAAAGTGCTCAAGACCCCATCCATCCTTCCTCTCACACAGCTACTTGGGGTCGCTGCTGTCGTAGACACAAGATTTGCCAATCTAGCACTGGAGCCTTCTAGACTTCCTAAACACAAGGTCTGAATCTGTGTAGCTGTACTTGTGGGTTTTCCTTCAATTTTAGCATTTTGCTGGCTCATAAGAAGCCCCGCTTCAGGCTGGAGTTCAGTAACATTATGCATGGCACATACATCTAGCATCTAGAGACTTTTAAAAAATTCAGCCTGAAATGCTTTTACATTTTAAACCTGATTAGAAATAACTCATTCAGATGGATGTTATGCAAGGGCACTAAAATATTTACTACGCTGTATAAAAATAACTGCTCCAAATACTGAATTTTAGCCATAGGTAGAGAGGGAAACTATCCAAATAAACCAGTAAAGAAATTAGAAAGAAGACAAATTATACAACTACATATGCTTTATCAGACTGATTGAAATTCACCTGCAAGAATATTTTTTTATTTGTTAAGGTTACCTCATAAGTTGTCACTAATATCTTGACTATGGAAAATCATTGAAGCAAGGTGTCTTTTTCCTTGAGTAAACTGTGGGAACCAAAACATTTTTATATAGGCATAGAGAGAAGCAGTCCTTTATTAGTCCAAGAAGCTTTCATCTTCTTCCCTTTTTTTGAATCAGGGATTACAGCAAGAACATTAAATCTCTTCAACACAAATGAATAAGCCTACAATATTATCAGAATGTACTCAGTTATTTCTCTTCTTATTTTTCTGGCACATATTCATGATATCATTGAAGTGATATTTGCTATACCTATCAAGGCAAAAAGCTTGCTGCTGTTTCCTGTGTGCCAGGCTGTAGCACAGGCCTAACTCTTGTGTGCGCTTCAACGAGTCCTGTGCTCCTCTGTGGGAACACCAAGATCCTCCACTGCATTTGTGACAAGGCTGGGAACATCGTGCTGGGTGAACGTGTCCCACCAAGGGCACACAGGGGTTGTCTTTCCTTGTGGTTTTGACCTGGCACCACAACTGTGTCTTAGTTCTCTCAAGAGAACATTTAATCTAATGTTAGATTTAGAAATAATTCCTGAAGCGTATTAAATGGACATACACCTACCATTGCATACAATGGGTACATACACCTGTACTTATTGTTCTAAATTGTCCATGGCTATAGCTAAATATTGACATGCATTTTTTTAAACAACTTTAGCAATTTCTTTCCCATGTGTCAATATTGCATCCTGGTGTCTTATAAATGTTAATGGAATTACTTCATGAAAATGAACCTAAAGCTGAGACTTGGTAATTTGATTGCAAAGTCAAAATTATAAAAGATGTCAAAAGAAATATCAAGAATACTAGGATTAAAGTCTTGATTTAGCTTTTCTTTCTGGCTACTTAATTCTTGATAAAGCAGTTCCATTTATTCTGAAGGGATGAACTAGGTGGAACAATACAGTTTTCGTGCATCTGTACCTGAGAGCTGAAAATGAGAGCAACAGTCAGGAAAGACTGAGGTAACAGGAATTTACAAGACAAGATATGTAGAAGTGCAAAGATGGAAATAAGGAAGATACTTCTTAAAAAAAATCTCAAAATCTTCTGTATAAAGATTTAAGAAATACTCTTTTACAGTGAAAACCCATTTTTTTATCAAATAATGACAAAAACAGAAATCACATAAAATATATACATATACAGATAGTTCATTATTATTCATTACTAGAAATAATGCTTCACTCAGAAAAACACATTGTATACATGAGCAGAATACTCACCATCTGCTATAATTGTTTAATCTTCTTTTTTAATTCAAGCATGCTGTTACAAGTAGACTGTACATAGCTTAAAGCAAATGATTTTTTATTGTTTCTGCTTGTGGGAGATCTACAGAACTATTTAAACTGTATATAAACAGATTTTTTTTCTATGTGCATGCAAACTAATTTTATCTCATAAAATGCCATCAAGAGACATAATTTGGTCACTGACTGCCATTTATATGATGTAACACACTATTTTACATTGACAAGTTACAGCTTTAAACAAGTTTGTGTAGAAAAATATTAGTCAGAAAAATCTGAGGGTATGAGTTTGCATTTATTTTAAGAAAATGGAGCACATTTCTGGTAGAGAGCTCTTGGAATTTTCTAGTCTTAAGACTTAGAAACTTTGACAAAAATGCATTCTGTTAATAGCAGAATTATAGCCTAAATAACAAAACCAGCTAATTCAGTCATTATTTCAGTCGAAGACACTGAGTTTCTCCTAATCTAAGACCCAACGATATCCACAACAAATTCAGTAAAATTTCCTAATTTATCTGACTGGAAGAAATATATTATTTATTCTTGTTCTCTATGCTGCTCCTCTACTTTCCTCCACCCTTTAATGCACCAGTTCCAAAAAGGTTGTTTTACTGCACTTCCCAAATATAAAATTAAGTTAAAAGATCTCTACTTTTTTCTAAAGATAAATTGCATTAAGTGCTGACCCAGAGGCAATGTGATATAATACAAATACTTTTCTTAACTTTTCTGCTGCGTAGTCATAACCTGATTTTTCTCTAAATACAGAGAAACCAAGGTTATTACTCAGGAACTGAAGTACTAACAACCTTTTCTTTTTTGTCAAATTTAACATTGCCATGTAGAAATAGCAAAAAGCTGTATATTGTCCACTCTTCTTCTTGATGTTTAGCACCTTATGTGAATAATCTCACTGGAAGAAAAAAAGATATGTTTCTGTTACCCACTTTAGAAATGAAACTCAACTGTATAGGATATCTCATCATAAATATTGTAATGAGAATACCTTTAAAACTTCATTCAGAGCAGCAAAGATCACTGCTGGGTTAAGTGCCTTGTATGCTTCTTTAAAGAAATTAATTTCTGCCTTGTGATATCCAAAACAAGCTGAAAATTTTAAAGTATTACATATGTCCAAAAAGGTCTTATTTATTGAATAAGAAGAGCATAATTATGAACAGTAAAATTCAAGACACAGTTAATATATTTGTGGTTCTGGTTATACAACAGAATCTTCAGAAGTTATATTTATATTCTCCTTTATCATTTCTGATGATATATTACATATAATGCTAGTGAGTAACAATAGTTACTCCCTACTTCAATAGTGTTATCTCAGTTAAAAAACTTTTTAAATTGAATTTCCTACATCAAGTTTTCTAATTCAGAAACAATGCCAGATGAAATTCTAGGTTAAAACCCAGAGGATTAATCAAAGTCCACTGAGTAAAAATATTTTTGTATTTTGATTATTTTCTGATCATTTGTTAGCTTTGTATGAATACAAAAAAATATATCAAAAATTTTCTCTATATGAATTATTTGTTTAAACTCATTTGTCCATGCTGAAGCTGATCTTCTTGGGCTCTATTAGCATAGCAGCTGGAGTGGGACTTTGTTGTTTATCGAATTTTTTTTTCCTAGTAATATTAGTCCTAAATGAATGTGTCTCAAAATGTGTAAAGATTTTTTCTTGCTCAATCTATCTCTGATTTTCTATTCCTTGCATGCAGCATGCCTTTCTAGTCAAGGAAGTAGATACACTTTTTATTTAGACACAGATGTCTTCTCACCAAATCAGTTGGTATCCTTTGGTCTGCACTTGGTTGGTTAAAGTTCAGGTATGGAAGGGGCTTGCAGCTGCCTCTCTAACCTTTAGACTATAGTATAACGTTCACCTAAAGTCTTTGGACTTGATTGTTTCTGCATGTTTTGTAGGTCCTTAATTTCTCACACTTGAAAAATATTTGTTGAAAAACCATTAAAACCACTAATTGAAAACAAATTTCCTTGTATTTTGCAGTAAGTTAGTAAGGGACAGGTATTAATACTCTAATTCTCATGCATTCACATTTCTAGAAAAGTTGTTCATAACCAGTACCAGGGCAGCCACCACCAGTGTTCAAATTCAATCTCAGCTATATAGTTTCATATCTTGTCACTTATGAAATCCACATACATAAAAGTGATAATATCTGTATTCAAGTGCATCATCAAAGACTTAGATTTTTTTTTCTGACAGTAAACATACTCACTTATTGCTGCAATCATAATCTTTCCTCCACTTTCTACATCAGCTGACTCTACAATGATGTTCTAGAGCTATGTGTAGTACATATACAAGAAAAAGTTTAAAAAGTATTCCAGTTAACATATTCCAGTATGTGAAGACCAGAAAACTGAGTTATACTCTCCTCTGTTTGTACTAAGGATAAATCTGATCAAGTAAATTATCTGGACCATTAATCTAATAGACAAAAATTAATACACATCACACCCAAGTATAATTCTTTTCACTAAATACTATTAATGCTTGATTATCTTGAAATATAAAAAAATGCATAGTGTCCTTTGAAAAATAAGTGTATCTCTCTATATATGCATATATCCCATTTATATAGACAGAAAGTGAGTGATATCCATGTGGAATCATATATTAGTAATATTATTATTTAAAAACTTTGAAAATGTCACAGAATGACAGAATTGACTCCATCCCTTCAGACACTTACAGACATAGATGATGTCCCCTCTCAGCAGTCTCTTCTCAAGGCTGAACAGGCCCAGCTCCCTCAGCCATTCCTCATAACAGAGATGCTCCAGTTCCTTGATCATCTTTGTCACCTTCCACTGCACCCACTCCATCAGTTCCATGTGTGTCATAATGATGAGCCCAGAATGGGACACAGCCCTCCAGATGTGCCTCCCCAGGGCTGAGCTGAGGGGCAGGATCAGCTCACTCAGCCTGTATCTTCCTGATACATCCCAAGGTGTTTTGGCCCCAGTGAGACACTTCTGGCTCACAGACAGCTTGTTGTCCACCAGGACCCCCAGGCTTTTCTCTGCATCCAGCTTGTGCTGGTGCCTACAGTTCTTCCTCTCCATGTGCAGGACCCTGTTTGTTCAATTTCAGATGTTCTTTACCCATTTCTCCAACCTGTTGAGGTCTTCCCAGAATGTGAAGTATGTGGTCAGACCAATCTTTACAACAGCTAGAAGATAGTGAAGAAATTTTGGGGCTCTTTCCTCCTTACACAGTATAGAGCCCAATCCTTGTTGAGTTCTGGGGGGTTTTTTTGCCTTAAAACAGTAGTGAATTTATATAATTACTCTTAATCTGGACTTCTACAATCAGAAAGAATCAAACACACAAAATCAAGACAATAAAAAAAGTTAAGAATTCCCAAAGCAAAGACTTTCAGAGTTTTGCAAGAGACTCTATACTCACAGAATTTTTTTTCAGACCATTTTGCATTGAATTTCTCAATGTTTCTAAAAGAATATTTTTTGTGATCCCTAATGATATAACTGTGAAATTTTGTCTCAATTTTCTTGAGCCTAGAGTCATAGTCCTGATCTTTGAGCAACAGTAGCTGACAAAAATTAGAATGCAAATGAGCAGTATTATCGCATAGACTTACAGCTTCTATAATAATTTAGACAAAGAATTTTTTTTGTAGTGAATCCCTGAGCAGTCATGGCTAAAGAACTCCAGCATGTCCTTTCCCTGACAAATATTATTAGTGCTAAGTTAAAAGTTTGCCTGCTGTCACTGTGACCTTAGCTGACCCCTTAATTTCTTGAGTTCAAGTCCAATTAACCTTTGGGAAGAAGCACAACTGCTCTAACCAGACAAGTCAATAGAATCCAATAGTAATCATTTCATTTTCTGGTTTGTCAAAGGGCAGTGGTCCCACCTCAACCATTTCACACAAAGGTGGTAATTTATCAATGTTTAGAATGATCTGTACTGGACCATACCCAGCCCTCTCTCAAGTGCACTAATCAATTAAACAGGCTGTATCTCAGTCGTGCCACCCTGTGTGCTGCCACAGAAGAAGGCGCCAGTTGAAAAATTACTCTCCTCTTGTGATATTTGCTGGTTTAGTTTCAGGAATGAAAATATTGATATACACATCAAGCTCTTGTTGCCACAAGAGGCTTGAACTAGATCTATGAGAATATGGTGGGAAAACCTGTCTGGTGTGAAAAACTATTTCTCCGCATTGTCTGTCTTCCATCACCTCCTTGTACATGTGTGCCTGCTGTTGAGTTTATTCAGAGTTAGCCATAGTATAACGGAGAAAAAGGGTCCCAGGAGAGTAGGAGGAAAACAGGATTAATTAAAGGTGGCTTCAAGATTAAAAATAAGAAAGGAAAAGAAAGGCGTGACAGTGTTCTATTACTTTCTGTCTTTCAGCTCTGTCAGATCTGGGAGAGCAGGCCCAACTCTCACACAAAAACACTGTCCCCTGTTTGGCTCTGCGTGCAGAGGAGAGACACAGTGATACCACACTGATGGCAAAGCTGGAGTCATGCTACAACAGCTGTCTGTGCATGGCTACCTGAGTGTTTAACGAAAGTGTGTGAAGCTGGATTGTACGGCAGTGGTTTGTTTGTCAATAAAGGAAAAGGGCAGGGGGAAATTTCTGGTGTAGTCAGGTCTAAAGGTTTGGTCCTGAGCCAAACATCATAGTGCTTTATCTTCTCCAAGGTGATGATCAAGTTTTGCTGGGCTCTTGGGAAACAAGAGGGAAATAGGAGTTGTCCTAAGATCTAGAAATGTGGAAATTACATTCTTCTTCCCAGAGCAAGCAAAGACAAGAAAAATTTTGGATGAAAAGGCAGAGCAATAACCAAGATGCTGAATTATGGGACCCCAAATTTGATGCCATGGTTAAGAGAGAACTCCCACAAATGTTCAGCATTGGCCAATATGACTAAAACATATTTCTGGGGAAAAGTATTTGTGAAAGTGGAACAAAAATGATGGGATCAAGGAACATACTGATTTTTTTATTTGCTTTTTCCAAGTCTCTCATATGTCCATTCACCTTCCTAGAATAGAGTTGAACAAAGAAAGCATAATTCTGGAACTTGGAAGGATGGAGTTTTTTCAGTAAGTGAGCAAAAAAATGAACAACCTAACCAGGTGTATGCTTAAATAATAAACTTGATTTCCAATGAAATATTTTCTGGTTCTCTAAAATAAAGAAGATATTTTTAATGCTTCACATATCTAAGTATTTTTTCATTGATTTATGAATTCATTAATTTATAGTACTACCTGACAGTTATAAGATAAAAATTCTAAATTCTTCATTTGTTAAGAGCACTAGCAACATTTTTATTACCAAATCTAAGTTTGCAATCATAACAAATCTTCAAAACACAATCAAAGCTATTTTTAATTTAGCTCTCTCAATTGTTGTCATACAGAATATACAAAGATGGTAAAAGGAAAAAAAAAAAAAACCCTTTAAATTAGTTTTGCAGTTTCCTAGTGTCCTGTATTAAAGGCAACCTAATAGAATTTATAGGAGTAGAACCCTTTTAGGCAGCACTCTTTGTATTTTTTATTAAGTCCATACTTGCAGAATCTACTTAATGTCAATTTTGTACAATGGTTACACTGCACAGACTATTTTATTTTAAACCTGCAGGACACAATGATAAATTGATAATTGACCCCAAGGCCATAGCAAATAAAGAAGCCCTGTTTTTCATTAGTACAGTATTACATCGTTGTTAGGGGAAAGAAGTGCAATGCTAATTGAGTACTGAGGAGTTGCACAATTAAGAAATCATCCATGGTTTTAATTTCACATGTTTAAGACTGCAAATTTCATAATTGTGAGCAGTAAAACAAAACAAGATTAATATGAGATACAATTATATAAAACTGCACCATCCAGAAGGAGGTTACAACCCTCTATATTCGACTACATGGTCACTCGTGGTATAGTCGACAAATATACTGTACTTTTGCTTTTGTGTCTCTTCTTCTCTAAAGCTGTAGTATTTCTACAGCCTTAAGTTGTCATAGACTCCAGAGGACAAATACTGTGTTTTTTGTTAAAAATTGGATGGTTATTTTAAAAAGAGACTCCAGAGCCTCCTGCTGTAAATGAGTTTATTCTGTATCAGGCTTTCTTATGCTAAGAGCTGATAACATTTCTATCTCTGAACCAGGCTAATACTGTGATGAAAGAACCAGATTTATCCATAGTATTTCAGAACCTGTTTTTTGTTTGTTATTTATTAACTGAACTGTCATCCTTGTACGTTTTTCCAAGCATTCAAAGTTTCAGCATCTTTTCTCATATGAAACTACCTGTGACTGTGACTGCTCAATTAAGGACTCTTTAATTCAACTCCTGATTACTTATTTCCCTCTCTAGCATTTTTGAGTTCCTCTAGCTCATGCTCATGCATTTGTCTTGGTGCAGTTTTCCCCAAGCTGAGAGCTACGCTGTGCTTGTTCCTGAGTTACACCCTTTTTCCACAAAGGCGGTGTGACCGTGATTGCAGCAGCACAACATTCCTGCTTGGCCTAGTGAAGCCCCAGACCAGTTACAGTGGAAAGAAGGGGACATGTTCTGGCTACTTGAAAGAGCAAGGTATTTAGGGAAGAATGTTTAATGATATAAAAACTAAGCAAATAAAAAAATATGGTGTAAAATTTAAGAGCCAGGCAGTAATATGTTCAGGTCACTCGAGCATTGATAACACCATCCCAAAGGAATAAAAAAGCTCAAATGTAATTAAATCTCTCAGTTCTGAAAAGCCAGTTAGTGTAACTTGTTTTGTCACATGTGGGTAAAGCAGAAAATAGGCATGTACACAAAGTACAAGAAGAGTTTTCTCAAGAGACTTATCCCAATCAAATAATATTAAATGCAAAATGCACAAGAAGAGGAGGTAGCTAAAATAAATAGTAGCTAAAATAAATAAGATATATAAAAGGGGAAAATGCCTAGAAATTTTATTTTGATGGTCTATTAAAAAAAGGGATTAAAAATATACTTTAAATGCAAGTTAGGGGCAAATTTGTTCAAGCTGAACAATTCACATAAGGAAATAAATCAGATATATTTGAGTAAAATATGGCTTTACAGATTAATCTAGAGCTACCCTTATGTGGAAGATAATAAAGTTTTACAATTATTAAAGGTCCCTGCTTTGGTTAGTGATAATACCACAGTAGTCAACATTTTTGCTATTTTATTCTCTAATATCTTTCTAATTCATTATTTTTTTCTCTCTCTTTTGTCTCTCAGCACAACTTCCAGATCTAATCCATGATACCCCTGAAACTGGATTTTGACTATAAGTGCCTTTCCTTTCAGTGCTGTAGTACAATTAGTTCCTCTGGAATGATAAACATTATTATAATAATAAGAGAAGTAATATTTCCATTGTGTGGAATATTCTTCTTTAAAAGTAGGCATTAGGGAATGGGATAAAAATCTGTGTTCTGGTGCTTTGGAAATGATGCATGACCCCTGTGACTGGTTCCAAGGGTGTTCAGCAGACCCACCAGCTGTCTATCACAGACCTCAGGAGATTGGGAACATGCAGCCCACCCACCTGGCCTGTCAAGGTCCTTCACTGATGAAACACTGGGAACCAAGAAAAGAATAGAGCCATAATCCAATCACCAACCAGAACACTCTTAAACCTGTGCAGAAAATACTTGGCATATGGGACGTGCAAGTCTCTGACTGTGATGGAGTAATTCATATGAGTAAGATAATGGTGAATGAAAACAGTTTGTATTTCAAAGCAACCCCTCCTCTCTGACCAGAATTACTTGAGTTTCACACAGCTTAATTCTGAGCTAAACAGAAGTAAGGTGGTGGGTGTTGTGCCAGCTCCTACACCTGTGAAAAACAAGATACACAGAAGAATGGCATTAATATATCCATGTCAAGAGGGCTAGACTCATCACCACTCCACATCTAGATCATGAAGTGAAGGGAAAACAGGATGAACCCATTTGTGATGCCTTAAGGGATGACTTATGAGGATGATGGGCAGCTATACACCACTATTCCTTGAATTATATTTAAATTGTATTATTAATATTGGAAATACATTTGCTCTTGTCTCAACTTTAAAATGAAAGTCATTTGTAGATGCATAAGGAATGGAAATTATACTCATATATAGCACACCATACTTAAAAGTAGCAATTGCCTTTTTTCCAGTTTGTTCTAACATACATCTTAATGTAATTTCAACATATATTCTAGGTATAGAATAGCTAACAAGTACAGAAACCTTATTAGGTTCAACCATATATTTCCTCAGATAAAGTATATTTTCTGTCTTGCAATATTGTTTTGCATAAATTACACTTTGTGCTTTCTGTTCATAAGGCAATTGACACCACAGCTATAGAAGATTTGCCTCCAAAAGCAATTCAGTGCTTTGTTATCAAACTTTCAAAATGCTTTGAGGATGCTAATGAAACAAAAAATGCACACTAGTAAATATGTTTTAAGAGAATAGGTATAATTGACTAACAAAATGTTCTTTGGAATAATTGTTTTTGTACAGTAATTAAAATGAATTGTCAAACTATTGCAATATATGTGGCACACATTTTGGAAACCTTAATTTTACTAGTGGGCTGTTCAAAAACTAAAGTTTGCGTAATGATGCGTTTTGTTCTAGGATCAAAATGCAGACCATTCAATCCAAGAAGAGCATGACAAAAACAAGCAATTCAATCATACTTGTACATTTTACCAAATAGCTCTCTATAGTAGACCTACACCTATGCTAAGCAGGAAAAACACCTCCCTGAAAGCGTTCTTTGGTTAATCTGTTGTCTCTGTAATAAGTGTGAAATCTCAAAATATATGCACATTTACGACAAGCAAACAAGCTGTCCAGAATCTAATTAGACAAAAATCTGCCCATCTGTTCCGCATTATCATGGGGTTTGCTCACATGCATGTTGTCTCATTACTAAAAAGCGGAAAGGCAAATTGAATTGAGCTGGACTTCCTCTTAAAGTGGGATCAGGACACGAATCCAGACCCTTGCTGTGAGCCAACAAAGCACCACTGGGAGAAAGTGCGATGAGAAAAGTTCCTTTTTTCTAAGGCCACATGTCCAGTGCTTACCATGAGGCCTAAGGGGGTGCTAATACCATTGTTTGGAACAATAGGGCACACACTACAACCATATAAAACTTGTTTTCAATGCAAATTGTTGGGGTTTTTTTGTCATTCCCTGTGTCCCATTTATATTACTATCTGCCTGCCATGGTATGCTGAATTTCAGGCATAAAGCTTATTTAACTTAAGCTGGAATGTTTCATTAAAGCTAAACTTCCTTGTAAGAATAATTACAATAATATCTAACTTCTTCTAAAATTATATTTTAATAACTTAATCAAGGTCTTTAAAATGTTACTCAAGGCCACAGGCTACTGAGAGTAATTTGTATGGAAATAGGAAATTTTATATGAACATGCTTATTTGCATATTTTCTAATCACTTATGTGATTAATTCTTAGCACTTACAAGCATTTGTGCATATCTCCCATAAGAGCACTTTGCATCAGCTGTAAACTCTATTGTTTCTGAGAATAAGAAATTCTAATGGACTATTCCTGCATTCCTTAAACAGAAATGGAGATTTATTTGTGGTTGTGAAAGCTATAAATGAACAAATACTTTGAAAATTAGTAAGTTTTGAGGATTAAGGAGGATCAGTGCATATATGCATTGAAAAGTTGGAGTACATAAGTAAAAACTGGAATATATTTCTATCTGTTGCATAGTTCTTATTACTAAAGCACTTGAACACATAACAAAGTTTAATTTATTAATCTTGCTTAATGACACCTCCTTGAAAAATGTAGGACTTGTGCACCAGGTCATCCCCTGGAGGAGGATGAGCCCACTTTTCCTTCTGCTGCAAGAGACTGGATGCCTCACTCTCTGGGGTCCAGCTCACCTGCTCTCCTCTGGTGCTGTTTCTCACTGTCACTGATCAGTTTGACAGAACAACGTAAATGAAGAACTGATCTGCTTAGGACACCATAAAGGCTGTTAGCATAGTTTTTATACTATACTATACTAATAGTATACTACACTATTTTTATGCTAGTGACAGGCACATAAGCCTGGGTACAGGCAAGGGTATGGAATTTATCTCTTGTTTCTCTGCACTCTGAGCAGAAGGAATTTGAATCAGGCTGGATCCTCCTGTGTAGCACTCCAGTTTCCTGGCACACCTCATTATGTCACCTCCTCCATCCTGATTGCATACTAGCCAAGGCAGGCCATTTTTCATCCAATAACGACTTTGTATACAATGGAAAATGTGACTTGGGAGTAGGAACCAGTAACAAAATTTATTTAGGACAGCAGGAGCTACATGTTTTCATGTAAGCTAAGAAGAGCTAGTGGCACATGATTGAACAAACAGATTTGAACAAAAAATTAAAACTATTTTACAGAGCATATGAAGAAAGTTATCACATTTAATTTCCAGTATTAATATTTTGCTATAAAAAAATGTAGAACCTCCAAAAACTTCAGAATATATCATAAAATTATCTCTCCATAGAAAGAAGAGTCTCTTTTGAAGTGTAGAAATGAAGGATGGCATTTGCTATGGAAAGGAGGAGCAAGAAGAGTAATAAGGAGGAGTAAATTGACATATACAGGTGGGGAACTGAAGACATTAAAGTAAAAAGAAATTTAAAGAGACAGAAAAATTTTCTTGAGGAGAAAAATCTAGTTTTAAATATCTATCATGATGTGTTTAAACATTTATGTTATGGAAAAATACAAAACAGTTTGGAAGATTTTTCCTGTGGATTTATTTGTGCATACCCGTATTTATGCTGGATTGAGAGCAGCTCTAATATCTGCCAAGGAACAAAAACTACAAAACCATAAGGTGACCAACAAAAATAGGTGCCCTTATAGCTTTCCCCTTAATTTCTTCTTAAATTATCATTAAACATTTTCTTCTTTCTTCTCTTACTACAAATACATGTAAATAATTTGGCTGCTGTGATGTATACGTAGGATTAAAATATTTCTCACAATACTGGTGTTCATCTTATATGCATACATTATGGCCATTATTTATTCCTGATTGCTTTTCACAATTTTAATATGATCCCCTTTTGATTCTTGAAGCTAACTAGAATACAACCGGCACAAAGGTGACACAAAACTCTGAACTATATATTCGCTGTTTCTCTGTTGACATAACACTGAAGCTATCTTCGGTTTTTTTCTGTCATCTCTATATTATGCATTCCTCATACATGTGCTGTGTAAATCACTAAAAAAAAAGATTTTCTTTTTCAGCATCTTATTATTTTGTCATTATTTACAGAGGTGGAACTTAAGGCAAGTTTGCAGCTTCCACATAAATACTCATTTGCCAAAAGGAAACAAAATATATTTTGCCTTTAGACAATCTGCATTGATATATTGAAATAGCAGGGAAGGGGAAAAAAAGGCTCATAATGCTTCATTAGTTAATTGCGCAGAGCACAGCTCTTTAGGGGTAAACAAGTGAAGGACATTTGCTGAATGGTCTATGCCCATCATGCATATTATGGCCTAATGGTGCTAGTAATGGTAGGAGGCTCCTGGAGAGTCATCTGTCAAATTAGCACACTGAATTATTTATTGCCTCAGAGTAAAATCGAGGAAGAGAGCAGCTGAGATCCATTTGTAAGAAAATACAAGATAAAGAAACAACCTCTTCCCAAAATTGTAGTACAACTGCTTTGCATGTTCAGTTATGTCACCAGCATTTGTAAACATCAGCAATATTTAAATAATATATATGTAAAAAGATACTGGGAGGTATACAGAAGTTCTAGTAATCAATTAATACTATACATATATATATTATCTTAATGTATTTCTATATATAGGTGATTTGCATAATGATAATCATAACTTTTGTTAATGTGTGATTACACTTGTTTATACTGTATTTTGTATACTAAACATGAAATGTAAATATATATAATATATAATATATAGTATATAATACATGTTATATATCTTCTTAATTAAAAATTATAAAATTAAAGTGTATAAATGTGTAAGTACTGTGCTTCAGATGGAAGTTCACTATTCTCCCTCTGCAAATGTCAGAATGTATATTCTTAACATATGCATCATATTAAAGCTATTTCACAAAAAATCTGAAATTATTTTTGCAATCACTGAAGAATACATCTCTTACTGCAACTGCATCTAGAGATTATGTAGATAAACACAATTTTTAACTTTTTCCAAGTTAAAAAGAGCTCCTGCTGGAGTTCCATACTGGCAGTAACTTGGAATTAATCTTTATTGCTCAATGCATCCTTTTCATTCCCTTCTGTTGTTATCGTCTGTAAGTTATCAAAGTCATGGTAACTTCCCAACACTCCTGATGATGAATGTGTACAATGAATAGCTCTTCACCTCCTGGTGCTTTTAATGACACCCAAGTGTCTTGTAGCTTCATTATAAGGTAAGGCTGTACCTCTGCTTTCCTCAAAATTGTTTAAGTGAGACTTTTGTGATGTCTGACTGATATCTGAGTGATATGTATGAGTGATCACTAACCTGCTGAAGGTACTTCAGACTGCATATGAACTTAATGACTTCACACAGTACACTTCTGTAAGGCACTGAACAGTACTGTGAACCATTTCTACTTGAATTTCAATGGTACTGACCACAAGAATACAGGTAAACATGTTCATACATGCTCTGCTGCCTTTAAAAAAACCCAAACAGATGCCTTAAGAGAACATTTACAGATCATTTCTTCTTTCTTCTAAAACCTGACAGCTGCATTTCTGTATTTCAGACATCAACTTTTTGGAAGAGGATACTCCCCTCTGTCGTGGTTTTAAACCAATAACTAAGAAAATTACTTATTTCTTGCTGTGAGATATGGATTAGAACAAGAGCAAAACAGGCATAAAACTTAAAAGGGAAAAAAAAAGAAAGTTTATTGACAAACTACAATAAGAACACCAGAATAAACTTCCAGAAAAACCTTTTCATCCCCTGTCTACCCACTATTCCCTTGTTCACATGACAAAAGAGACAAAACCTTTGGAACTTTGATGGTTAAAACAGTCCCAATTCTTGCTACAGTCTTTTCACCAGTCTTTATAGAGAAACAGAAGTTTCTTCCTGTTAATTTATGGAGTTTCTCACAAGAAAAACTATTTTTGTTATAGTTTTCCATTGCTCTAGTGTTAGCTGCCCAGAGCTGCTGTTATTAGAGCCCACTCCTCCCATTTTTCACATCACTCTTAAGTGTATATGGGCCATGAGTCTAGGGATGGGATTTTTAAGGATAAGTTATTCAAAGGCAAAAAAAGTCTTCTTCATCTGTTTCCGTGAGCTTCACCAGAAAACAGTTTTTCTCATTGCCTCTCAAGGCTTCAAATCTTCCAGCACTTCACTGTACCATATAATTACTCTACTTTTTACTCAAAATTTACACTTTGAACACTCTATTCCTCCCTATATACTGTCATGAATTAAAGGAGTGTTTTCAAGACCTTATTGTCCATTTCCATAGTTTTAACAGAAAGATATTTCAGCTTAATTAAAGCATCTTCTTAATTCTCTACCTTTTCTTTTCTTTCCTGTCACTAGTAGTTTATAAAGTCTCTTTTCATGTTGATCACTCTCTTTTTCTCTGTCTGGATAAAAAGATTAATCCGCAAGTCTCATCTGGGAAATGAAAGAGTTAAAATCTTGCCCAGGCTGTTGTAGGTAGTTCTGTGGCCTCGGCCGGTGCAGGAGCTGGAGCCGTCTGCGATGGAAAGCTCTTCATGGCTGTTCTGGAGAGTGTAGGCGCCGCGCCCAGCCCGCTGCAGGCCCAGAGCCCCTCTCCTTGTTCACTCAGCAGTTTCTTTTCTGAATTTAGTTACAGCAAAAAAAAAACCTGCAGCCGAGCCAGAGATCGGCTCGGCCCGGCCCGGCCGGAGCCCGGAGAAAACCCCCTCCACAGGGCCCGCATCCCCCGGCCGGGAGACGCTGGGCCCAGCCCAGTCCCCGCCCGGCCGCATGGCCTGGGCAGGGAGCGGGAGGCCTGGAGCTCTGCCGCCCTTCCCAGCCAGGAAACAAAGAGAACCAAGAGAGCTCTGGTTTTACACTTTAAGGTAGGGTTCACAAGTTGATCCCACTTTTCAATGGCCTAAACTGCTGTCAATTCTCAGCAATGACCGATAATTGGTCAGGAGAAAAGACGCCAGGCAGATCCCAGCAACTTAAACTTTCTTAAAGGTAAAGTAACTCCATGACACCCTCCAAATACATCGATTTATTCACTTGGTCTTGATTCATAGATTTATTCTCTAGTCCTAAAAATTTGTTCTTTTGCTGCGTAAATTTGCTTTCCCATGATGATATAGAGCTGAAAGTGGGATTTTGAAATCTTTCTTATAAGAGTAGTTATTATTAAATACTCTCGAAGATTTTATAGAGATTATTACTGCTTAGCTGATAACTTCGAATGTTTCTGTAGTTTGCTTTCCAAATTAAAATGCATTTTCTGGGGAAAATCAGGATCTTCCACAAAAGAACGCTTTGTAACTTTTTTTCTGTATTATAGACACTGTTCTGAAGATAAGTTACAGATACTGCACATTGGCTAGTAATGACTGCATAGATAATTTACTGCTTCAGTAAAAAGATGTTTTATGTTTGACTACCTCCAGAAAGAAATTCAGCCAAACATTCAAATACTTATTTGTGTGATTTCTTTTTCATTTTGGTTTCAACATTGAGTTCAAAGGCTCAGTATTTCTTATTCTAAATATAATTTAGTTCCTGCAGCACACTGATATTTTGAAACTTCCACCCATGCTTCAGATACGAGGATACTAAAGACAGAAACCTTGGGTGAGGAGGAAGAGAACCTCGTTTCTCTTCAGCACGGCAAAAAACATGCTGATAACCAGTACTAGAAATACCTCCTGGCATGAATCCCATGTGACAAGATTTAGGTAAAGGAAGCACTTATATTGATAAATGTCTGGAAGTCAAAATTGGTTTTAATATTGATGATCAAACTAATTGTTGAAATTGTAAAGAAAATACCTATGATCCTGAAAACATTTTTGCTCCATTTTCTCAGACTTTATGCTTAAAGGTATGACTCTGTCCTTTTATTTCCTCTCTTTCCCTTTCCTTACTCTCAGATTTTTTCATATATACACACACACAATCTTCAGTGCTCCAATTTTTATCCATACATGTCCTGAAAAAAACTCACTAAAATAGCATTTAAAAAATGAGTTCACACTTGCTGAAAACATATTCTGTGAACTAGAATTCTAGCACTTCTAAAATCCTGCCACTTAGGCCGGCTTGCAGTATTTTTGTTTAAATGCATCTGATTTGTATGAGTTAAATTATCAACAACGACTGGACAAAGAGAGGAAAAAAACTACTTGTCTGTATAACAACACATAATTGTTCTTCAATATTTCATGTCTAGAGGGCTTGACTGCTTGATGATTATTCATTTGAATATATTTTGTCTAGAAATGTGGCCTTAGAATAAAATCTGAATTTCTTAAGGCCAAATATTTTTACCTGTCAATCTAACATTTCATTGTAAGTTTTCCTCTCACAGGGGGAATAAAATTATACTTCTCCATGTTCATTGCCTAGTAGAGAGAAGAAAGCACAGAAGTAATAAATACCCGAATTACCTTCAAGCAAATGACAACTAAGCACAAAGTGCTACTGCAGGTAGTATTTGCTGTTCAAGTCCACCTACTTTTTACTTTTTCTTTTCAGCTGAAAGAAAGGAACTTATTCTCTGAAACAAGGCCAACAAGTAAGATATAACTGCCATTTATTTTCCAGTAAAATAGGAAAGAATTTTCAGTGGCAGAACCCCAGCGAAGAAGCTGACAAAGCAAAGGACAGTTCTACTTTGATTAGCATCTTGTAAGCTGTTAATCTCCCATAAAGGTCTAAAGTAAATGTACTCTGAGGAATGGTTTATATGTGTTTACAACAAACAACCTGTGCTTGTAAACAGCTGGCATCTGCTCAGGATCACACAGGAGCAGAGCCACTTGATTTGCATTTAAAGCTATTATTCCATGGATAAAAGAGCCAAGTGAAAACTGAATAGTGCCAATTCAGAACTACAATAAAAATCCTTTGGAAAAGAACAACTAAGGCCCTATCTTATGTAAAAAAAAATTATATGCAAACCATAGGCGCAAGGGAAAGCCTATTTGTATTTTTAATTATCAGCTGAAGCTTGGTTTGGAAAGCAAAATATTTAATAATAACCATTTTTCAGAGTCTTAGTTTGTTGTCACAAGTCTTCGGTTCTGTCAGACTTTTTCCTGATGAATTTTATTTTGCTGCCAGAAGAATTGCTGGAATTAATCCAGCTGTGCAAAGGAAATTATTTTGCATAAGAGCCAAGATTAAAGAGTTTCCACAGAGCAAATATGGATCTTGGAGCAGCCATATTCTGATGAGTGATAATACAGGGACTATTCTGTGTATTTTGAACTATTTTGATGGTATAGTATCACATGCTCAATCTGCATTAAGCAACAATACCAGATCAAAGTTTATAATAGTGTTTTCATAAGAACATAGAAGTTTTCATATTGGACTTATCCTGGCTGTAGGAAGGCTGGACAAACAGAAAGACACTGCAGCATATTTGAGTGTAGCAGGCAGATTATTTGTATCCTGAGGCTACAGTTCTTTGATGAAGGTGCATTTGGCTTTAAACTATTACTAAATTACAGTTGCAGGAAGTACATCTAACTGATCCAGTTTCCTTAACTATGAATCTGCAGCCAAACTTCAGTTCTCTGACTGCATGCACTGCTCATCCACACTTGTACTGTAGCTGAAGGTTGTATGTGTTTCACCTAGACAAACATGGACATGACTGAAATAATGGCTTAAGGATGAGCAAATTCCCTTTAGGTTTAGGGATGTCCTCACTGGGTGATCAGATTCTTCTGCATTGTGCTGCACTACGCCACCACATCTTCGCAGTTCTGTGCAAAAATTAATGTAGTCTAAGAACAGCTCTCAATCTTTTTGAGAGAAGAAGGTTATTTGGTATAAAAACACACATTGAAATTTGCCAACAAGGAAGAACAATGGGAGCATGAACAGGCGCCTTAGCACTGAGCCCTTGTACCTGAAGTTAGCATTTGCAGAAATTTGCACAGTCTAACTGCCCAACAATAGAATAAGATTTCGAAGATTTCCTGCTCTAAAATGAGGGACTGAATTATTCTTCCTGTTACAGTTCCAGCAAATTTCCACAGCAATCCCAATGGTTCATGATAGAATTGCAGCAAAGTCAAGGCATTAGAAAAATACGTTCACTGATCTCCAGTCCTCTTCTGTGTTTAAACTTGGGAGGATCCCACAGAAGGTGAGCTCTGCCTCATCCCTGGAGACAAACACCATGGTGGTATTTTTGTGTAACAATTTCATTGGACAGAGGGCCACAAGTGTTATGTTAAAAGACCAGATGGAGTAAACTCTAGAGGTGGAATTAGGGCAAGAAATAAGTCTGAAGGCTTTTAAGGACAAGGATCACACCTGCACAAGAAGCCAATCCAATAATAGGGTAAGGTTTGATGGCTGGAAATTTTGGTATAAATAAGTATTGGTGCTCTTCCATGTTCAGCTCCTCTCTTCAGGCGATCTCCTGTGATCTTTAAGGGACTTTGAAATACTAATTCACAACACAGTGAGAACTGCTCAAAGACCTCTGCCTGGCCATTAGCCACCACAGGTTACAGTCCTTAGTAGCCAGCAAGGGCCAAGGTCGACCTCTATGGCTTGTGGTGCTTGACAGTGTCCTCTAACGGACACAACACTTCGGCTGCAAGGGGTATGTCAGGAAAGGAGGCTGAACTGTCAGACAGGAGCATCTTCTAGTGCACAGGGTAGAGATTAGAATGTAGATGACCCAGAGGAGATTTGACAACAGCAGATAAAGTTCAAAAACAGCCAGGCCAGTTTGGATTTACTGGAACCTTGTAATTTCCTGCTTACAGTATACCAAAGAGTTATGGAATGTACCCATTCTGACAAGTTGGATAAAGCTTGGAGTAGAAAGGCTGTAAAGGCATAGATGAAGCTCAGATGAACAAACAAATCTTGCTTTGTAAGTTAGAAGCATTTGAATCTGCCATGATTATACTTTATGTCATATATATCTATATATATCTATATATATATCTATATATATGAAATATATATACATAATTATAAATACATATAATTAGATAAAATATAAAATTATGAAGTAAAATCAATAAACTGATTCATTAGACACATTATTTTTCTCTGTCTCCCTATGTGTCTTACCCTTTCTTCTTTCTGTATGTATTTCTAAAAAAATAATATGTGTATATATACACAGTGTTGCATTGTATTGAAAAAAATGCCCTTGAAAATAATAGTAATTTCTGATTGCAAATTTTTGAATTGTCTTGCGGTTTTTTTTATTAAAGATAGCAATTTAAGCCTTTGTTTTAAATTTAATGAAAATGCATGAACTATACAATGAAGGAGGGTTTATCTGTGGTAATTGTGGAAGTCTGAATTCCATTTTCTTTGAATATCAGCAGTAATAAAATGTTTCAACATAAAAATATTTATTTTATATAAATATAATGTATAATATATATTATATATTGTATACATTATTTATTATACATTACATTACAAAATATAATTCAATTTTTCTCATAAATCTATTTGTTTACTTTCTCAAAGTATTCTTGTGTAAACAAACAGGGACACTGGATAATAAATATAGTTTTTTGTCCAGTTTATTTTGTATGACTCTTAGTGATTCTGCATTGTTAGTCTGGTATATTTCTTTCTACTTTAGTATTTTTATCAAAAGATTTCAATTACATATTTCATTTCTTGAGGCTGCAAAAAGTTACCATTTAGAAATAACCTTAATTTACCAAATACAGTGTAGTTAGTAAAATGTAGTTTTGTTACATAGAAACTCATGTAATTTGAAATAATTACATTGTTGAGCACATGTATAACACTATAACTATTTAAAAGGTCTATTGTAAGTATATATTAAAAAAAATACATAACAATGTATTAGAAAATCCTTTGATGCACTGAGTTCTTAAGGCTACAGCTACTTCACAAAGATATCTTATTGAGTTACAGCTTCTACTTGAATTCTACTCACACACACAGTTTATCCAGGACTCTCATAATTTACAGTCTGGCTCTTAAAGAACATAGTAATTGAAATCTTCCCTTTAATTTGTGTGCTCATACAAGTACACTAGCACCATAAATGTTTTATATCCAAACTCATATTACATTGATGAACATTTTTATTTTTTTGTGATGAGAAGATACAAAGATGCTTTTGATTTTTTTCTCACCATGAAAGGCCACCAAGATTATCTGTATTGAGGTTTGGAGCATTTACTGCCGTCCTTGCTATGTGCCTAACACTGGTTATATTATTTGACACCTTTAAGTCTCTAGTCTAAAGCAATAAAATTAAGTCTTCCTGTGTCAATGATTTGGTAAGGCCTATTTTCACACAAATAAAATGGAACCCAGTTTAATAAAATCCACTTTTAGCCAATCTCTGTAAATGAACCCAAGTCTTGACAATTTTGGAAGAGGTCAGCCTAGACTCAGCAGTTTATATCTATGGTAAATCAATTTCCAGGAACAGAATGCTGGACACTATAGAAATCAGGAAGTGTTTTTTAAGAGACTGACTTGAACTCTCCTTAACCAGAAAATAACATCTGATCTAGGCAGTGAAATCTTTCACAACACTTCGATTAAAACTTGGCATCCTGTTGTGGTTTAAAACCAGTAATTAAAAAATTATTATTTCTTTCTGTGAGATATGGATTTAAACAAGAGCAAAACAGGCTTAACACTTAAAAGGAATAGAAACAGTTTATTAACAAACTACAAGAATAAGAACACTAGAATAAACTCCCAGAAAACTCTTTTATCTCTCACCACTTAACTATTCTTTTGTACACATGATAACATAGAGACAAAAAAAACCAAAACTTTAGAACTTTGGTGGTCAAAAACAGTCTCAATTTTTTCTAGAGTCTTTCTTTCATTTTTTGTAGAGAAACAGAAGTCTCTTTTTGCCGATCTATGGAGTTTTTAGAGTTCACTCCTCCCATTTCACATCATTCCGAGGTGTGCATGGGTCAAATGAGTCTAGAGATACTAGTTTAAGGATGAGTTATTCAAAGGCAGAGGTCTTCTTCATCTGTCTCTGTGAGCCTTCCTGGAAAACAGCTTTTGCTTTGCTCTTCAAGGCTTCAAAAAAATCTTCACTCTACCCATCTCCAGCAACTCACAGTATCACAATTACTCTCTCTTTTTTTTAAGAAGTCTACACTTTGAATACTTTATTCCTCTCATACTCTAGTCATGAATTAAAGGAGTCTTTTAAACTACTATTACCCATCTCCATAGCTTTTACAAAAAATTATTTCAGCTGTACGCATCTCCTTATTCTCTCTTTCTTATTTAAACTTAACTCTTTCTCTCACTGTTTTTAGTGGTTTTATGATGTTTTTTGCATGTTGATTGTTTCTCTCGTTCTCTGTCTCTTCTGAGAAAAAGGAGTAATCTGTTCATTTATCCAAGTAGTAAAAGAATTAAAAGCTTTAGAAAGCTGCAAAAGTTCATAGTGTCAGGTTTCAGTCCCGCAGCAGAAACTGAAAACTAAGCTCAGCTGACCGACTCTGCTTCTCTCCCCCGCCCCCGCGGCCTTGTTGGCCTGGAGGGCGGGAAGGAGGCCAGGACAGACCTTGTTACCTTGTCAAAAGCCAGAAACCAAAGAGGGCAAGAGAACTCTGTCTGTACTTCTTAAGGGGGTGTTTACAAGTTGAATTCACTTTTTAATGGTCAGATCTGCTGTCAATTCTTGGAAATGACTGATAATTGGTCAGGAGGAAAAACTCCCATCAGCCACTAGCAGCTCCAACTTCCTCTCTTTCTAATCTGTTTTAAAGGTAAAGCTACACCATGACACATCCACATAAGCAATACATTGCAACATTGCAACTGACCTTATTGCAGGAAGCATATTTGGAACTGTAGGTTCAGCTCTCACTTAACATGAAGAATACACACCCCAAATATTTCTGGTGGTATTTGAGATCTAATAAGGGCCTCATTACGTTTCTTTTTCAATGAGGAAATTGCTGGCTGCCAAATTATGTTGGTAATCATTCAGTATATGTTTTTAATTTCTAAGTACATGTACCTTAATACTAACAGAGCTCTACTTACATCTTGTGCTTCATGATGAATGAAAACTACATAATATAACAAATAACTCTTCAGTTTTCTAGAATATTAAATTTGAGAAGGAATGGAGCTAGGCTATGTCCTGCTTTACAGTAACTCCCCAAAGAGCAAAGAAAGAACTGTCCCCATGAGCTATGTGATTTGCATGTTGAGGCTTCCAGAAATGTTATTTTCTGTTTTACTAAGCTGGTTATCACAGTGTTTCTTCATAGGTCATGCAGTGTGTGGGGACAACCCTGTTCTCACAGGTCATCAGGTCTGCAACATTGGAGCAGGAGAGCTCCTTTAAACACCTGAGCTTGACTTACTACACTGCTCTTCCATCCCCTGTGGCCAAGAGAGGAGTACAGTTTCACACACTTTCTGCTGGCCATCCCCAATCATTACAGCAAGGGCTTAGTTGTTGATAGGAATCAGAAGGATATGAGAAACAGAGTGACAAATACTGCAATTTTCCCTCAGACAGTGACAAATTTTATTAGCATATCTGCTAACAGAAAACCAGGGTTCTCATTCTTGTCAGCCTCTTGGAAGAAAGGACCCAGAGGAGAGCTTGCAACTGCTCTCCATGCTCTCCATGTTCCCAGACAGGATTTTGGAACATTAGTTGACTCCTTTAGGATGCCTGCTTACAATGTGCATCCATGGTTTTCTTCTGACAGTCCTACATACCAAGACTAGTCTTAGGTCATAAGAATTTTAAAGGTAGATTTTCTTCAGCAGATTTTGTTCGACAGTTTTTCCTATTTGAAAGTTCTTTTCTTCAACACGCCTTTTAAAACTGGTCTTCAAATGCATCCAACCATTCCTTCAGTGATAAAGACACACACACATGCACACACAGACACAACTTCCAGAGCTATTGAAAAAAAACTCACTAGAAACAATTTTCTGCAGTTCCTATTGTTAAAACTAATAGCCATATTGAGGCTCCACATACCAGATCCTCCCTCCCACCCAGAAGCTATGTTCTGCCAGGTGCTTGCAGGCAGAGTTGCCACAAACAATGCAAAGTGCATCTCTCTGAAACTTTGGCTATGCTATAAATCAAGTGTCTGAAATACATATTGTTTTTAACACTTTGGAATGGCATCATCTGGCCTACCACAGGTGTGCATCAAACAGCATTGTGGGAAAGCAATATGTAGGCAAAATAAATAATTTCAGTTTTAGATCATTGAATAAATTAGCTTTTAATGGTCTGCACTTGCTTTATAGATTTAGTGCTGTTATAACTAGCTGTAAAGAGACAATGCAAAAGCCTGACACTAAAATCACATGATTTCTATTTCGCCACTCACACCAGAAAAGTAGGCAAGTTAAATTTTCTCATGAACAGTTATGCTTCATCTCTCATAGATTCATAGAATCCTTAAATATGGAAAAGAGCCTTAAGATCATCAAGTCCAGCTGTCAACCATCCTTGTTTGTAATCAGGCTACTTTATTATTCAAAGCAATCATCATTTCAAGTGTGTTGATATTTCATGACTGGTATTTTATCATGTCATTCTCATCAATATATATAAATAGTCCTTTATGAATTGATGTGGAAATTTTCTTAGAGAATTTCCAGTAAGGGGCCATATCTTCCCAGCTTGATTTAATTCCCTGTGCTGATGTCAATCACTTCCTCAGATTTTTTGTATCAGGCTATTTATTCTGCATATCTTTTATCAGAATGGGATCTCACCTGCCAGTTTAACTAACTGGACTAATTCCTGTTTAAGCTAGAACTTAATGCAGGAAGATTTTGTGCCTTACGTATTTAGTGGCTCAAATGAGAGGACTAGACAGCACCATTTGATTTTATAATCTATGCACTTATGATTTAGATAACATGGAATCAAGTCTAGATTCAGCAGTGTCTGTGCAGAGTCAGGGCACACAGTGAATTAATAACATGCCAACAAGAGCATTAGCAAAGATATCACACCACAAGAAGCTCCAGGCACTGAGGTAACACTGAGAAATCACCTGCTGACAGAGATGTATGTGGGATACAGGCACACTGATATTTCTGACATGAGTGGGATAATTCTGAGAAGGTGTGAACAGTGTAGTTTTGAGGCTGAGGTAAGAGCAGTTGTCTCCATCATGAGAGAGGACTGCTGATTCTATGGACAACACACCCTTTGGTAGCACCTGATGAGTAGCTGCTGAAACTTCATTTTTGCCTCTGGTAATAAAACGGAAATGTTCAGGCACTCTCTTCTTCCACCAGGGTCCAGCAAAAATCTGGTCAGATGAATTCTATTAGTGAATATTTAGGTTCATACAAACGCATTGTATGAAAGTAAGGGATGTGGATGTGGGAAGGGAAAAGGGGAAAGGAGAAAGGGGAGGGAAAAGGGAAGGTTTAGGAAGGGAAGGTGCGGGAAGGTGCGGGAAGGGAAGGTGCGAGAAGGCTTGGGAAGGGCAGGGCAGGGCAGGGCAGGGCAGGGCAGGGCAGGGAAGGGAAGGTGCGGGAAGGGAAGGTGCGGGAAGGTGCGGGAAGGTGCGGGAAGGTGCGGGAAGTGCGGAAGGT